>NC_073634.1:60196250-61555833 GCF_029407905.1 Bubalus kerabau
TGCCTTTCTCAATTTGGAACCAGTCTGTTGTTCCATGTCCAATTCTAACTGTTGCTTCTAGACCTGCATACAGATTTCTCAGGAGGCAGTTCAGGTGGTCTGATATTCCTATCTCTTTCAGAAGTTTCCATAGTTTGTTGTGATCCACACAGTTAAAGGCTTTGTCATAGTCAATAAAGCAGAGTAAGATGTTTTTCTGGAACTTTCTTGGTGTTTCTATGATTCAACAGATGTTGGCAATTTGATCTCTGGTTCCTCTGCCATTTCTAAATACAGCTTGAACATCTGGAAATTCATGGTTCACGTACTGTTGAAGCCTGGCTTGGAGAATTTTGAGCACTACTTTGCTAGCGTGTGAGATGAGTGCAATTGTGCGACTGTTGGAACACTCTTTTGCGTTGCCTTTCTTTGGGATTGGAATGAAAACTGACCTTTTCCAGTCCTATGGCCACTGCTGAGTTTTCCAAATCTGCTGGTATATTGAGTGCAGCACTTTCAGAGCATCATCTTTTAGGATTTGAAAGAGCTCAACTGGAATTCCATCACCTCCACTAGCTTTGTTCGTAGTGATGCTTCCTAAGGCTCACTTGACTTTGCATTCTAGGATGTCTGGCTCTAGGTGAGTGATCACACCATCGTGGTTATCTGGGTCATGAAGATCTTTTTTGTTTAGTTCTTGTTTGTGTTCTTGCCACCTCTTCTTAATATCCTCTGCTTCTGTTAGGTCCATACAATTTCTGTCCTTTATTGTGCCCATCTTTGCATGAAATATTCCCTTGGTATCTCTAACTCTCTAATCACAGATTTCAATAGAAAGAATAAAGTGCCTGTTACTTTTTTAGGACACAAAGTTTTGGGGAGATTCATTATAAAGCAATAGATAACCAAAACACTGTCTAAAATTCAGTATAGCCAAGTTGTCTCCCATATTGTGAGAAGGGTGAGAGTTGCAGATATGTGTGTATCAGCTAACACAAAGCAGGTGTTCAGGAAATTAGAGCAATTATACCAGCAGATTTTTGTACTGTATGAAATCTTGATAAATACAAGAAAACCTTCTGTCAAAATTTCATTCTCCTGGTGCAACTGGCATGAAATTCTCCACAATTGAGTTGTTTCAAGTGAATTTGATTTGTCTAAATCAAATTAAATCTGTCTCAAACCATAAATGCCTGAATTGGGAAAGTAATTCTGTCTTAATCAATCAGGGCTCTCTCTCTATCTTGGATAATCCCAGTGCCACAGAGAAAGTGTTTTGTTCTGAAGATTCCCCTCTTCATCAGGAAAGGCCCTTGTCTCTTGATATCCAATCTATTAATATGCTTCCCTGTGTCTTTCTATTGGAGCTACACATGGCAGAATTTTACAACATTTACTTGCAGTGGTAGTTCCCATTCTCCATGGGTTCGCCTTACCCAGAAAAGCTGCAACAAAGTAGGACCTTTTGTGGAACCCATCATCTTCATTACCTTCTCCAGAATGTCCATGAATACATTTTCACTCAAAGTATCAAATATTCACATTATTCTTTGCTCTCATGATATATTCTCAAGAGAATCAACTGGAGGGTTATGGCTAACTCTATGGTCAGGCCTTAACATATAGAATAATGGAAGAGCCCCCTTCCAGTAGAATTAATCCTAGTATCATACCTTCTGGAAAATATAAATTCACTTAAAAATTAATAGTAACAAAAAATATCTTAATGACCCAGATAACCATGGTACTGTGATCACTCACCTAGAGCCAAATATCCTGGAGTGCAAAATCAAGTTGGCCTTAGGAAGCATTACTGAGGACAAAGCTAGTGGAGGTGATGGAACACGAGCTGAGCTATTTCAAACCCTAAAATATGGTTTTGTTAAAATGCTGTATTCAATATGCCAGCAAATTTTAAAAAGTCATCAGTGGTCACAGGACTGAAAAAGGTCACTTTTCATCCCAATCCCAAAGAAGGGCAATGCCAAAGAATGTTCAAACTATCGCACAATTGCACTCATTTCATGCTAGCAAGGAAATGCTCAAAATCCTTCAACCTAGGCTTCAACAGTAATTTAGCCAAGAACTTACAGATGTTCAAGCTGGATTTAGAAAAGGCAGAGGAACCAGAGATCAAATTTCCAGCATCCACTGGATCACAGAAAAAGCAAGAGAATTACAGAAAAACATCTGCTTCATTGACTATGCTAAAGCCTTTGACTGTGTGGATCACATAAAACTGGAAAATTCTGAAAGAGATGGGAATACCAGACCACCTGAACTGCCTCCTGAGGAATCTGTATGCAGTTCAAAAATAACAGGCAGAACCAGACATGGGACAACAGACTGGTCCCAAATTGGGAAAGGTGTACGTCAAGGCTGTATATTGTCATACTGCTTATTTAACTTATATACAAAGTACATCATGAGAAACGCTGGGCTGGAAGAAGCACAAGATGGAATCAAAGATATCTGGGAGAAATATCAATAACCACAGATATGCTGATGATACCACCCTTATGGCAGAAAGGGAAGAGGAACTAAAAAGCCTCTTAATGAAGGTGAAAGAGGAGAGTGAAAAAGCTGACTTAAAACTCAACATTCAAAAAAAGTGAAATCATGGCATCTTGTCCCCTCATTCCATGGCAAATTAATTGGGAAACAATGGAAACAGTGAGAGACTTTATATTCTTGGGCTCCAAAATCACTTCGGACAATTACTGCCATCATGAAATTAAAAGACACTTGTTCCTTGGAAGAAAAGCTATGACAAACCTAGACAGCATGTTAAAAAGCAGAGATACTACTTAGCTGGCAAAGATCTGTATAGTCAAAGCTATGGTGTTTTCAGTTGTCCTTTATGGATGTGAGAGTTGGACCATTAAGAAAGCTGAGAGTCAAAGAATTGATGTGTTTGAACTATGGTGTTGAAGAAGACTCTTGAGAGTCCCTTGGACAGCAAGGAGATCAAACCAGTCAAACCTAAAGGAAATCAACTCTGAATATTCGTTGGAAGGACTGATGCTGAAGCTAAAGCTCCAATCCTTTTCATCTGATGTGAAGAGTCAACTCATTGGAAAAGATTCTGATTGTGGGAAAGAAGGAAAATTTGAAGGAAGGAAGAGACAGAGAAGGAAGAGACAGAGGATGAGATGGTTGGATGGCATCACCACCTCAAAGGACATGAGTTTGAGCAAACTCTGGGAGATGGTTATGGACAGGGAAGCCTGACCTGCTGCAGTCCTTGGGGTTGCAGAGTCAGACGCGACTGTGTGATTGAACAGCAACAAACTGCTTCGTAGTTTACATTTATCTCAAAATCAAAAGTTATTCCACTTTTGTATTATAAAATAACTTTCATACATTTTAAGCATACTGGTTTTTATATTTTCATATATAATTACAAAAAATGGATGAGTCTATAGAGTGATTTGGGATGTATTATTGTGGAAAAAGGCAAATAAAATATCATTGTGATTCTACGGTTTTGATCAAGTTACCTAGCTATCATCATTCTTCATTCTATATGCAAACATGTATATTTATATGTGTCAGCATATTTTATATATGTGTGTATATGTATATGTTTATAGCTACATAACACATATATTTGTATATGAATACAAATTAGGCATGCTGTATGTTACTGACACCATACAACTTACAATGAATAACTTCAAAAAATCCGAAGTTTCCAGTGAATCTAAGACAGTAGGAAATAATATTATGTTTTATTAATCAGTTGTTCAGCTCCTGGGAAAAATTAATTTGGATTTCAGTGTTGTGTCATGTGGCATTTTACTGCTAAACAGCTATTAACAATAACTTAAACATCTTTCAAAGATTTGATATATCAATTCATCATTAAGAAATAATTTCTTGTCATTAAAAACTCAAAGACAAAAGTTCATTATTTCCCAAAAGCAATATAAAAATTTAAGACCTTGTTATGATTTGTTGATTGTTAATTTATTCTGTTTTCTGTTTTAGCCTCAGGAGAAAGATATGGAAACAATTGCTGTTTACTATTCTTATTCAGATTTGATGTATGTTTATTTAATGTGATTTCAAGCAAAAAAATTGATACAAAGTGGGCAATTCTGTTCTCAGAGTCCCTTTGGAAATCAGGCATTCACATAAAATATTATTTCTAATTTTAGGAAAAGAAGCCTTTCTTATTTTCCTCAAGTTTCACATTATGCAAAAAACACTTCCTTAGAGTTATAGAATTTTTGGAAACACTGGCTTAAAATTCAGTCCTGACATTAACTACCTGCAAATAATTTTGTTTTCCATTCTCCTCAATGTTGTACATATACAATCTCACTTTTAAGCAACGGTTATATTCACCATGGCTATGGCCTATTGATTTCTGGTTAGAACAAAAGAGGAAGGGCGTAATGAGATGTGGCAACACAAGCTTATTTTGCAACATATTTGAATATAACATTTTTTGTGCCTTTCTTCTCATCCTGATAAGTTCTTCAACCTCATAGAATCTTGTGAGGTCTGGCATTCTTTGACTTTAAGATTTTTTAAAATAATATATGCATTTCTTCTTGTCTATTCCCCTAGATAATGCCTGTATCTTTCACTCATATAAATAGTGAACCATATAAATAATGAAGTAATGTGGCTGCTTTCTAGAGTTACAGAAACATGGAAATATTATAACATAGCTTCTCATTATATTAAGTGGCAGAAAAATTGTTGCTCATCCACAGGCAAAAGGCTAGTTGGTGGCCAAGCCAGATTTTGAAATTGAGTCCTTTTTTCCATAATATACTATCTTTCCCATAATATTGGTAATAAATAGGAAAGCTGTCACCTATTTGGCAAAGCATATTAAATTAAGAAAAAATAAACTTCCTACATTCTTGAAGTGGGTTCTTTTGTCTGAATCTTTTATAGTGGAAAAAGAAACTGAAAAATTAACAAGTGGGGGCATTGAGCCTTACTTATGCTCAGTTTATACAATAATTTCTAGCTTCTTTTAATATTTATTGAATTTTAATCACTTGTTGTAACAGAAATGCTTAAAATCATAAATTTCCATTTTTATTGATTTTTAAATTGTTTGTAATATTAGACACACATACACAGACATATATACCCATATGCTGTATCATAGATGAATATCTATTGATGGAGATATGTGTTCAATGATAAGTAATTTATAGAATTAAATTTCAATATGTATAATTTGTACAGCTGGGTTGTTTTATGCTTTTTAAAGTTAAATTTTATTTTTTAATCATTATCTATTAACTCTGATTTTTTCTTTTACTAACAAACATAATGGCATTCTTGTGGATTTTTATTTCCAGGAGGAAATGAGCTGTATTTCTTTTTCAATCATCCTGTCTTCAATGGTTAGCTTTGTATTTCCCAAATAGCAATGTACAAATATCTAAAGCATCAAATTGAATTCTCATACTTTTAAACACTCAGTACACAAGACTACTGATGGTTTTGATAACTATGACTCCATGAGTATCTCCATAGATTATGGACAATACCAATTTGACGTGTTCTCAACACATTTTCCTTATAGACTCATAAACATTACCCCACACTGGAGTTTAGACATCTGGCCACATGACCTAGGGTGATTCCACAGTGCAAGTCTATGGGATTCTGAATTAATTTTCTAATAGTTCCTCTGGTAACCAAGCATTCCTTGCTTGGCCAATTTTGAGAAAATTGCACTGAGATGACATGGGAGTTAAGATTTCTACAGGAGTTGACAGAAATCATGCAAATTCTAAAGACTCTGAAACCTTTCAGTAAGCATAGACCCAAGGAAATGCTGCCATTTCAGACAGAAAAATTGCCACCATTTTGATATGTCAAATATGGAACGATTACCTGTACCCACAAAGGAATCATCATTGTTGGAAGCTGCTGCTCCTGAGTTTACTATATTGAATTTTCAATTAGAGTTTAATTGCCCTACTTCACTCTTGTCAGAGCTGCCAGATCTTACCAAAGCTGCGTTGCTGCTGATTTTTCAACCCAGAGGCTGTACTTTGCTAGTTTCCAGGCCAAATATAACTTTGCAGTATTTCAGCAGTCTCTGCCTCTCATTTATTGTGACTCAGTCCTAAAGGAAATCAACCCTGAATTTTCACTGGAGAGACTGTCACTGAAGCTGAAGCTCCACAGAAACTGACTACCTGATATGAAGTGCTGACTCATTGGAAGAGACCCTCAGACTGACTGGGAAACATAGAAGGCAAAAGGAGAAGGGGATGACAGAGGACCAGATGGTTAGATAGTATCACCATCTCAATGGACATGAATTTGAGCAAACTCTAGGAGATAGGAGAGGACAGAGGGGCCTGGCCTGCTCTAGTTCATGGGATTGTGGAGAGTTGGGCATGACTTAGCGATGGAACAGCAACACCTTCTCTGTCATTGATCAGAAGACACATTCTGTAATTCACCACGTGAAGCCCCTGGATTGTGATTATTCATCTCTAACCATTGATTCTTTTCACTGCCCCTAATTCTTGAACCTGTTTCACATATCACCATCATGTTACAGTTATGTTTTATACATTCTGCACCTACTTGTTACAATAACGGATTCTTCATATCCTAGTACCCCAAATCCCATTATATGTGTTTCAATTCATCAAGGCTATGGTTTTGTCCATGCCCCTGATTAACAGAGTAATTCAACTTGCTTTCCTCCTGGTAATCCACCTTTCTAAGTTCTGTAATTTTTCTAACTGTGATCCACTTTCTTTTAAACTCTTAGAACATTCATTGATTTACTGTATTATATAGAGGCACATCTTTGTGATATTCTTTGGTCATCATACAAATATATCATTTTACATTGTTGTTGATTGTTAATATCTTTCACACTATTCTTCACATTTATTAAAAAATCTAGTGCTATGTTCTGATCATTCATAATTCATCATCTGCTTTTTTCTGATGTGCATAATGAGAGAGAGGATGCACAAATGACCAGACAATATGTAATAGTCCATGGCCAGACAATATGTAAAGATAAGTCTGCCTCACAACCTGCAGGAATCAGCTCAGGAAGCCTAATTATCTAGGCTAACCACTCTGAAAAGCCAAATGATAACTTCTATAGATAATAGCCAAAAACATCTAGGACTTCATTAATAACTGAGAGCTTTCCTAATTTTTGCACTGCTTCCAATATAAGATCTACAGAAGAAAGCCAAATATGCAGTCCTAACCTATCACATTTAATACCCCACATCCAGTTAGCCCATTATAGCATTCCCTTGCCAACAGTCTCTAATCAGATCATAACCAACATCTTCCTTTTTTCACAATAAAGCTGTACCATTCTTCTTACTGTCTTGAGTCTCTGTCAAATTCAATTAGTGGAGGTTGGTTTCCATGATATAGCAAGCTTTGAATAAAGGGCCTTTGACTGTTTAATTTGGGTGGTCATTACTTCCACAGTCAATACCACATTAGGACATATTCTGACATAAGACAGAGATGAGACCATTTGGAGATGCCTTGAAAACCCAGGCAGATTCCTTTGACTGGGCTCATCACTGTGGGCAATAGGCATGAGTAGGTTTCATCATTCACCACTATACATCACTTTGAGCCTTGAATGTTTTATCTGAAAAAGAAAGATAAAGAAGCTACATTATAAGTCAGTTAAGTAAAATAAAGAAAATGATGATTATAATTAAATGCCATGGTGTTCCAAAATATTTCTTTTTTTCTCCACTGAAAGGTGTCTAATGCATAACATCACAGAAATATAGTGTTGTACTGTCATTCCTCCAGACACAATTTCTGGTTGACAAATGTATATCTTTGCACTCCTTTTTTCTTCAATATGTTAATTAACTTATTTAGCTCATTTTTTTATTGGGTGCTTGCTATATACCAGATATTTTCTTGAACATGTGCTAGAGAAGATGACAGACATGGTTCCTGCCATTGTACAGTGGCAAATTTAGGTGAAAAGCTAATGCACAAACTGATATGAGTACATACAAGGGGAAATTCAAGACATTATAAGACTTTCTATTTGTGACATCCAGTTCAAAACTGCACACTGAGAATATGTGTCCTCTATGATGGAAAAAGCTCTATTTTTCTGGAAAATAATAAAGCATGCCATTTTCTTAAAAAGAATATTAAGTAATTTACTGAACAATAGAATAGATAGGATAAAATTAGTAGAAATATCAAAAAAAGAAAAGCAGCCCCAAGAGAGCAAATGGTTGTAGTTGTTTGGTACCCTCTACAAGGCTATTTACATGTATGAGGTTGTTTAATCCTCAGTGAAATAGATATAATTATTTTCATCTCATTGTTATCAATGATGAATTGACTCCCAGAGAGATGCTGCCTAATGTCAGACAGCTGAAAGTGGAGAAGACAGGTTATGACACTGGGTAGTTTGTGCTATTCGGAGAAGGCAATGGCACCCCAATCCAGTATTCTTGCCTGGAAAATCCCATGGATGAAGGAGCCTGGAAGGCTGCAGTCCACAGGGTCGATGAGGGTCTGACACGACTGAGTGACTTCACTTTCACTTTTCACTTTAATGCATTGGAGGAGAAAATGGCAACCCACTCCAGTGTTCCTGCCTGGAGAATCCCAGGGACGGTGGCGGGGTCGGGGGTGGGGGGAGACCTCGTGGGCTGCCGTCTCTGGGGTCGCACAGAGTCGGACACGACTGAAGTGACTTAGCAGCAGCAGTAGTTTGTGCTATTAACCCTTGCATTTTATTGGCTCCTGATGTAAAATACAAGCAGAAATCTAGCCAATTATCTTCCAAAGAGAAGCACAAATTTCAAAATAAATAAAAAGTAGGAATTTTCATCAGGCTTCTGCTGTGGTAATTGAATAAGCATTCATGATAGTTAATAAGATAAAATTCTGGAAAAGATGTATAGATTATTTTTTCAGATGAGGAAGAGGTTTAAGTGTTTTATCCTCTAGTGTTAAGTCACAGGAAATCATAACAATAATAATGGTTAATGCTCATAAGCATTTTATCACAGTAAATGTGTAGTTTTCATTATACCAAATATCAGTATAACCTAGGAGTTAATTATCATGGCTGTTAGTGCAGCACTACTTATAATATTACAGATATGAAAATTTTTAGTGGATACTCTTTTAGGAAGAGCCAATAATCATTATATCCAGAATACATGGTGAGGAGAAGGATACAGGTCTCAAAGGATTTATCATTCTACTGACACCTTAGTAAATAATCACAATGTTTCCATTATTTAGGTAGATTATGTTGAATTATATTGCACCATCCTTTTTGTCCTACTCAGTGTTGATATTTTAATAACTGTTAAAAGTTTAAAATTAATGATAATCTATATTTATTTAAACAAAAATAGGCAGATACTAGAAACCAGATTTTCTGGTTTCTGTTTTGATCTCTATCTTTTTAGTTTCTTGAATTAGATGAAATATAGCAGTGTTTTGTTTAAAAGTAGACAACTCTACCATTACTGAATTAATCATGTTTCTGAATTATTAGTGAATCTTGTGTGTTATTTATTTAACCTTTTGTCAAATCATTGACAATTTGCAGATAATAATATTCAAAATTGAGTAGCTTTAAAAAATTCAAGGATTCTGGTGGCTTAGAGGGTAAAGCATCTGCCTGCAATGCAAGAAACCCGAGTTCAATCCCTGGGTCGGGAAGATCACCAGGAGAAGGAATTGGCAACCACTCCAGTACCCTTGCCTGGAAAATCCCATGGACGGAGGAGCCTCGTAGGCTACAGTCCATGGGGTCACATAGACTCGGACACAACTGAGCTAGACACATACATATATTTATAGACACACACTCAGGCTTGTATTTTCTAAACATTTTTAAATGTCATTTTGATATCTTAAATATTATTCTGGAAGTATCAGAAATCTTTTGTTTGCTGTTCCTTTGTTAAATATACTTCAAGAAATCTGATTGAAATTTTTGTCTGAAGTGGTAAAAGGAAGCAAATACAACTAAAGTAACTTGAAACAAGCAGGAAGTATGACAGAAAATTTGTATGATTTTAATTCCCGACTTTTGAAAATATTTGGTTATTTTTTCATTGCAGAGAGGATGGGAAACATACATTTTACAAAGAAAACATGCAGACTATTATACTACAATTGCATTAGTTTTGTTTCCATAAACATCAAGAAGATAATGTGATCCAAACTTAAACAACCTGAATGGAAAATAGGTAGTATTAAAATTTTTGCATTCTTGGACATTGCATATATGGTTTGGAATTATTGAAATATCATTTGTTTGATGATTAAATCAATCTCTATATTCATTCTTGTTGTTTTATCTTGAATAAATAGTCTAAAATATTTAGAAATTTCAGAAGTCCTCTTCCTTTCCACACTTTTTACAGAGATTTTCATTTCTCCTTTACCCAATTAAAAGGAAATCAAAGATAGATTGTTTTAATATAATTTTTCTTTGACAAATAATTCAAAATATTTCATTACTTTACAAACATAGACAAAAGTATTTATTTCTAAGTAACTAAGAAATATGATTCTTCACAGTTGGCATTTATCACAAATAAAGTCAGTCCAAAGTTTCTGTCCTCTACTAGTGATGGTCCAATGTCTACAGAGCAGCCTGTAAAATGAAGGAGGCTGATAGTGTCTTGTGGTCTATGTTCTTTAAAACAGTCCATGAATAACAAATAAATATGTATCTATTAAGATATGTACCCATACAGGAAACTGGAGTAAGCAAGGGAAAAAGATTGATAGGGGAAACACAATTACTGATAATTGCTTTTTGGAAAATAGAGAATTCTAAAATTAAAAAGTTGTGTCACTCACTGCTTTGTGTGTGTTCAAGAAAATAGTCTATCTTTTAGTTTTGTGGTCTTCTTATAGTCTTAGCTCATAAAGTTCTAGCTATCATGACATGTGTCTTGTTTGGTCTTCTGATCTCTTCATGTAGAAAGTGGGGCAAATTGAATTCCTCCCCATGCACTACCTAGCTCTTAAATATACGGAGTCACTGAAGGATTCTATTTATTTATTATGAAAGTGAAAGTTGCTCAGTCGTGTCCAACTCTTTGAGACCCTGTGGACTATATAGTCTGCAGAACTCTCTAGGCCATAATACTGGAATGGGTAGCCTTTCCCTTCTCCAGGTGATCTTCCCAACCCAGGTCTCCTGCATTGCAGGCAGATTCTTTACCAGCTGAGCCACAAGGGAAGCCCAAGTATACCAGAGTGGGTAGCCTATCCCTTCTCCAGTGGATCTTCCCAAGCCAGGAATCAAACCAGGGTCTCCTGCACTGTAGGCCAATTCTTTACCAACTGAGCTCTCAGGGAAGACCTTTATTTATTATAAATATATATTATTTTATGTATCATAATATATTGTTATATATTATATTATATATTATAGTATTATAAATATAAATACATATATTATAAATATATTCCATTTACTATTGTTATTTATTCTGTTTATTCTTCAGTGTACCAGTCAACTGGGCCACTGTGACCACTGTTAATAATTCAAAGATGATTGACCTATCTCCCCCCTGCCCCATTGAACACTTTGGCTACAAATACTATGAACAGAATCCTGTTTTTCATTTTCTCCCTGTAATAAGGAGGTGGCACTCTTCTTTGGCAGAGGCTGTGGGTGGAGATTTGTCTTTCATCTTTGCCATGTAATAATGAAGTGATATTCCTAATACCCCTCATTTCACAATGGCCATGAAGACTGCCTGATGAATCCCAAACAACCATCCTCACTTTGCACAAACAAGAGCAGAGATCACTTCCACCATCTACTTGCTACTTTAGAGACTGTGTGTGTGTGGTGGTGGGGGGAAGCTTTGTTCTTGATAATATACAAACAAGGTAGACTAGAGTAGCACTACAAATGTTTTGTATACCTAAACTGACAATTGAACCACAGTTTTAAAAACTTGGCTAGAAAATGCAGTTTGATCTTAAATAGGCTAACTATCTTCTAAATTAGAAAATTCAAATAGGAATCAAAGTTTCAAAATATAGTTATAAATGTATCTAAGGTATAGACCCAAATTATGTATCAAATCAGACCCCCCCCAAAAAAAAACACCTCAAGTTGAATTATACAAGCAAATTAAGAGACAACAAAAGAGGTATAATAAAGCATGTTAGAATGAACAGGCAACAGTTTTAAAGAATCTATAAAAAATTATCTAGAATGGAATTATAAATACTTCTTAAAAAAATAAAATACAGAAAATCTCAGTAAAGGAACAAATAAATGCATGCCAAATTAAAATTTTAAAACTGAAAAAAATATACAATATACCTATCTGACTCTTTGCAACCCATGGGCTTAGCCCGGCAGGCTCCTCTGCCCATGGCAATTCTCCGGAAAAGAATACCGGAGTAGGTTGCTGTGCCCATCTCCAGGGGACATTCCCAACCCAGGGTCCAGGGTTTGAACCCAAGTCTTCCTCATTGCAGGTGGATTCTTTACCATCTGAGCCACCAGGGAAGCTCAAGAATACTGGAGTGGGTAGCCTGTCCCTTCTCTAAGGGATCTTCCTAACACAGGAATTGAACTGGGGTCTCCTGCACTGCAGACAGATTCTTTAAAAACTGAGTTACCAGTGAAGCCTGAATCAATAAATACATGAATGAAAATCATGAAAACTTCAGTTCAGTGAAGTGGAGCAAGTGAAACCCTTAAAAAAGCAGCATCTCTCCATTGTGCCCAACTCTTTGCAATCCTATGTACTGCAGCTTACCAGGTTCCTCTGTCCATGAGATTTTCCATGCAAGAATACTGGAGTGGGTAGCCATTCCCTTCTCAAGGGGATCTTTCTGACTCAGGAATTGAATCCAAGTCTCCCACGTTGCAGACTGATTTTTTACTGTCTGAGCCATCAGTGAAGACCAGTATACATGTTGTTTTACTTTTTTTCTTTAAGAAGGCAGACCAATAAAAGAAAAATATTCAAATTTTACTAAAACAAACAAGCAAACAAAATGAGAACAAAACAAAATCAGAAAACCACCCTATGATATGAACAACTTTAGAAATACATAGTTAATTAAAAAATGATTTTTGTTTTATTTCCACAAGATATTCAATTTTGCTGATCAAATAAGGAGATGATTAAACACAATTGGTTTTTACTCCATTAAAATAGTCCATTAATTCAAAGAAATACATATTAGTTGCAAAGAATACATTTGAGTTTGAAATGTGTCTTTTCAGTCATTTTTCCCCTTTTGGAATATACAATTGGATTATGCATGAAGATCATTTCCCTAATGGGTAAGTGTTTATATTAATATTTAATGTATTTTATAAACATGATTTCAGTAATTACAGACTAAAAGTTTGCATAGAAAATAAAAATATCTTGTGTTTTTATGATATTGAAACATGACACTTTCATACAATTTCTGTGAATATCCTTCATATAAGTGTGTTGAATTTTCACCAAGTGTACACATTTTTATCACTGTTACCCCCCAGGATGAAGAAAGAAAATGCTACAACATTCACTACAACCATTGTGACCTTGTTGTGACTCTTGTGACTACACATTTCTTGGCCAAGTGCTATTGCTAGTGCTAAGTTGCTTTGGTCATGTCGGACTCTGCGACCCTATGGACCATAGGATGCTGGGCTCCTCTGTCCAAGGGATTATCCAGGCAAGAATACTGGAGTGGGTTGCCATATCCTCCTCCACGAGATCTTCCTAACCCAGGCATTGAACCCACATTTCTTACCTCTCCTGCACTGGCAGGTGGGTACTTTACCACTAGTGCCAGCTTCTTCACATAAAGTAACTATTTTTCATAGCCCTGCCTCCATAGAATAATTTTGCTTATTTGTATATTTACTAAGTGAAATTGCTATGTGTTTAGATCTTTTGGTTCAAGATTATGTTTATGAGATGCAGCTATATTCCTGTTGCCTATAGCAAGAATTGTGCCATTGCCAAGTGTATTGTGTTATATACTCAACATTCAGACATATATACTCTTGAAGAAGATCATTAATGTGACAAAAGATTGATCCATGGGCTGGATCTGAGGAATGAGAGAACCTTCACCCCCTTCCTTTGTCCTTGGAATGCATGTTAAATCTCCATTCGTACACTAGAAATTGTTTCAAGGACACAGCCTTGAAACAGTAAGGTGTTGAGATCATGTGAACTGAAAACATAACTA
Source organism: Bubalus kerabau (assembly GCF_029407905.1). Lineage (NCBI taxonomy): Eukaryota > Metazoa > Chordata > Mammalia > Artiodactyla > Bovidae > Bubalus > Bubalus kerabau. The sequence continues at coordinate 60,210,432 of NC_073634.1, forward strand.
AATCCAGACAAGGCTTCTATGCAGACTTTAAAGATTCTGACAGGAGAGAATGGAGACTTATTTTTCTTGTGGTCATCCAAAACAAAGCTTGTATGTAAATACCCTTTCTTGTTAAATCTGCCTCCCATCAATATAAAGCAGTTTGCCCCTTTCTTCCTTCTCTCCTTGCTCTCCATGCATGGGGATCCATTTCAAATTTCACCCTGTGAATGCCAGAGGTTTAAAACAAATACATGTATACATAATGTGTTTTTCCAATTTATTGTTAACATACATTTTGTTTGTTTAAAAATACAGTTGCCTGACCATTAAGTCCAGAGCATACTAGGCTTTAAGAGAAAATGCCAAAGGAATTTTTACCAAGTGGTCAAATCAATCTCACTTTGAATTTTCATTCAAAAAATGAAGATCATGGCATTTGGTCCATCACTTCACACAAATAGATGGGGAAAGAATGGAAACAGTGACTGACTTTATTTTCTTGGGCTCCAAAATCACTGCAGACCATGACTGGAGCCATGAAATTAAAAGAAGTTTGTTCCTTCAAAGAAAAGCTATGGCAAAACTAGGCGGCATATTAAAAAGCAGAGACATCACTCTGCCAACAAAGGCCCATATTGTCAGCTATGGTTTTTCCAGTAGTCAGGTATGGATGTGAGAATTGGACCATAATGAAGACAGAGTTCCTAAGAATTGATGCTTTTGAACTGTGGTGCTGGAGAAGACTTTTCAGGGTCCCTTGGACAGCAAGGACATCAAATCAGTCAATCCTAAAGGAAATCAACACTAAATATTCATTGGAAGAACTGATGTTGAAGCTAAAGTTCCAACACTTTGCCCACCTGATGTGTAGAGCTGACTCATTGGAAAAAACCCTGATGCTGGGAAAGAGTAAAGGCAGAAGAAGTCGGTGACATAGATTGAGATTGTTGGATGGCATCACTGACTCAATGGACATGAATTTGAGCAAACTGCGGAGCTGAATGAAGGACAGGAAAGCCTGGCATGCTGCAGTCCATGAGGTCACAAAGAGTCAGACATGAATGAGCAACTGAACAATAAAACAACAAATAATCAGTTTATATTGCCACTAACAGTTCATATATCATTTACTTCATTTCCTTGCCAGTATTTCGTATTATCAGCTTTTTTTTTTTTTAAGCATAGACATTATATTGAGTACATAGTGCTTTATTGGGCTGCAGGAGACACAAGAGACCATGGATTCAATCACTGGGTTGAGAAGATCCCTGGAGGAAGAAATGGCAACCCACTTCAGTATTCTTTCCTGGAAAATTCCATGGACAGAGGAGCTACAGTCCATTGGGTCACAAAGTGTTGGACATAACAGAGCACATGCACACACTTGGTGGCTTTAATTTAAATTTCCTTGTGATTATATGATTCTGAGTGATTTGTTGTACACATGTCTTGAGAGTCCCTTGGACAGGAATACCAGTCAATACTGAAGGAAATCAACCCTGAATATTCATTGGAAGGACAAATGCTGAAGCTGAATCTCCAATACTTTGGCCACCTGATGCAAAGAGCCAACTCATTGGAAAAGACTCTAATGCTGTGAAGGATTGAAGGCAAGAGAAGAAGGGGACAACAGAGGATGAGATGATTGGATGGCATCATTAACTCAATGGATATGAATTTGAGCAAACTCTGGCACATAGTGAAGGACAAGGAAGCCTGGCATGCTACAATCCATTGGGTCACCAAGAGTTGGACACCAGTGAGCTACTGAGCAAAAACAATTGGCCATTTGAGTACCAATGGCTATTGAAGTAATTAAGTGAATATTAAAATTTTTTGCATATTTTCCATTGGACTGCATTTTTATTTTTTTATTGAAGTTTTTACTATAACAATACCATGAACCCATTATCAAATAAATATTTAATGCTCAAAATTCTCCAAGCCAAGCTTCAGCAATACGTGAATCATGAACTTCCAGATGTTCAAGCTGGTTTTAGAAAAGGCAGAGGAACCAGAGAGCAAATTGCCAACACCCATTGGATCATCGAAAAAGCAAAAGATTCCAGAAAAACATCTATTTCTGCTTTATTGACTATGCCAAAGCTTTTGACTGTGTGGATCACAACAAACTGGAAAATTCTGAAAGAGATGGGAATACCAGACCACCTGGCCTGCCTCTTGAGAAACCTGTATGCAGGTTAGGAAGCAACAGGTAGAACTGGACATGGAACAACAGACTGGTTCCAAATAGGAAAAGGAGTATGTCAGGGCTGTATATTGTCACCCTGCTTATTTAACTTCTATGCAGAGTACATCATGAGAAACGCTGGGCTAGAAGAAGCACAAGCTGGAATCAAGATTGCCAGGAGAAATATCAATCACCTCAGATATGCAGATAACACCATTCTTATGGCAGAAAGTGAAGAGGAACTAAAAAGCCTCTTGATGAAAGTGAAAGAGGAGAATGAAAAAGTTGGCTTAAAGCTCAACACTCAGAAAACAAAGATCATGGCATCTGGTCCCATCACTTCATGGGAAATAGATGGGGAAACAGTGGAAACAGTGGCAGACTTTATTTTTTGGGGCTCCAAAATCACTGCAGATGGTGATTGCAGCCATGAAATGAAAAGATGCTTACTCCTTGGAAGGAAAGTTATGACCAACCTAAATAGCATATTAAAAAGCAGAGACATTACTTTGCCAAAAAACCTCTGTCTAGTCAAGGCCATGGTTTTTTTCAGTGGTCATGTATGTATGTGAGAGTTGGATTGTGGAGAAAGCTGAGCACTCAAGAATTGATGCTTTTGAACTGTGGTGTTGGAGAAGACTCTTGAGAGTCCCTTGGACTGCAAGGAGATCCAAGCAGTCCATCCTAAAGGAGATCAGTCCTGGGTGTTCATTGGAATGACTGATGCTGAAGGTGAAACTCCAATACTTTGGCCACCTCATGCGAAGAGTTCACTCATTGGAAAAGACTGATGCTGGGAGGGATTGGGGGCAGGGGGAGAAGGGGATGACAGAGGATGAGATGGCTGGATGGCATCACTGCCTCGATGGACGTGAGTCTGAGTGAACTCTGGGAGCTGGTGATGGATAGGGATGCCTGGTGTACTGTGATTCATGCGGTCACAAAGAGTTGGACACGATTGGACACAATATATGTATGTATATATTATCTCATTCTGTCTTGCCATTTCATTTTCAATGCTATCTTCATTTTAATGCAATCTAAATACCATTTTTTTTAGGTTTTTAAAATGAAGAATTTTTACAGTGAAGAAAGCCATCAGGAACCACTTAAAAAGTGATACAGATTAACATCAACAATAAGACCTATTAGATACACCCTAATATGCCTCACTGAATGCGAAACATTCTTGTGTGATATTCTTAAGAAAAGCATGTTCCACAATTTTATTATGAGAAAACATCAAGTGAACCTAAATTAAGGTGCCTTATACAATGTAATGGAGAAGGCAATGGCACCCCACTCCAGTACTCTTGCCTGGAAAATCCAATGGATGGAGGAGCCTGGTAGGCTGCAGTCCATGGGGTCTCTAGGAGTCGGACACGACTGAGCAACTTCACTTTCACTCACTTTCATGCATTGGAGAAGGCAGTGGCAACCCACTCCAGTGTTCTTGCCTGGAGCATCCCAGGGACAGGGGAGCCTGGTGGGCTGCCATCTCTGGGGTCGCACAGAGTCGGACACGACTGAAGCGACTTAGCAGCAGCAGCAGCATCATACAATGTAATTTATTAGTAGTCTTCAAAAGTGCCAAAAAAAGAAAGAAAAGGAAAAACAGAAATTGTTTAGGGGGGTTTTGCTGGTTCTCTTCACAGTAAAGTTACTACTTTTCCTTTTATACTTAAGAGCAATTTTGAAGAAAGTACTTCAAGAAAATACTTCATGATGCAAACATGATATTCTTTCACTCATCATTTTAGCATCCATTATTGGATCTTGTCTGAAAAAAATGTATTACTGTCAAAAGGGAATTTTCTATTTTTATTATTTTTTCTACAATTATTAATAATTTAGAATAGTGCCTTTGCAAACCATATTTTAAAATCATTTGCCTTTCTCAGCTCAAAAATATATTACTCTTTGTCATCTTCAATAAACCTGATTGTCTCACTTTTCAAATTTAAGCCTATTATTGCTCAGATGGTAAAGAATCTGCCTGCAATGCAGGAGACCTGGGTTTGATTCATGGGTTGAGAAGATCCCATGGAGGAGGGCATGGCAACCCATTCCACTATTCTTTCCTGGAGAATCTCCATGGACAGAGAGCCTAGTGGGCTACAGTATATGGAGTCACAATGATTTGGAAATGACTAAGCAACTAATCACACCACACACATATATGTTTAATTAATTTTTATTTACAGGATAAAAGATCTGAAGACAGAATTCTTCTTTCCCCCTATGGAGATCCAATTGACCCAACACTATTAGGAAGTCTATATTCTGTCACCGTTGTCTTAAATTAAGTGGGAGTATATGTGCAGGCTTATTTCTGGTCTCTGTTATTTTACCTTTATATATTAGCATTGAGGTATTTTATTAATACATTTCACTATTATTCCTTGCTATGTAGTAATATTGATGGCATTGAAAATGGTATTACCTTTATAATTTTGTACACTAATTATTTGTTGCTGTTATATATATCACATGTATAACACATAAACCAGAAATATTTCATGTATATTTTCGAGCTCCAAAATTGCTGAAGATGGTGACTGCAGCCATGAAATTAAAGGACGCTCCTGGGTGTTCATTGGAGGGACCGATGCTGAAGCTGAAACTCCAATACCTGCGACACCTGATGTGGAGAGCTGACTCATTTGAAAAAACCCTGATGCTGGGAAAGATTGAGGGTGGGAGGAGAAGGGGACAACAGAGGATGAGATGGTTGGATGGCATGACTGACACAATGGACATGGGTTAGGGTGGACTCTGGGAATTGGTGATGGACAGGGAGGCCTGGTGTCCTGTGGTTCATGAAGTCAGAGTCGGACACCACTGAGCAACTGAATTGAACTGAACTGAACTCCTTGGAAGAAAAGTTATGACCAATCTAGACAGCATACTAAAAAGCAGAGACATTACTTTGCCAACTAAGGTCCATCTAGTCAAAGTTATGGTTTTGCCAGTAATCATGTATGGATGTGAGAGTTGGACTATAAAGAAAGCTGAGTGTCGAAGAATTGATGATTTTGAACTGCGGTGTTGGAGAGGACTCTTGAAAGTCCCTTGGACTGCAAGGGGATCCAATCAGTCCATCCTAAAGGAAATCAGTCCTGAATATTCATTGGAAGGACTGATGCTGAAGCTGAAATTCCAACACTTTGGCAACCTGATGCAAAGAACGGACTCATTTGAAAAGACCCTGATGCTGGGAAAAATTGAAGGCAGGAGAAGTGGATGACAGAGGATGAGATGGTTGGATGCCATCACCGACTGGAGGGAAATGATTTTGAGTAAATTCCGGGAGTTGGTGATGGACAGGGAGGCCTCCTGTGCTGCAGTCCATGGGGTCACAAAGAGTCGGACACGACTGAGCAACTGAACTGAACTGAAATTATATGTGAGGCTTAACTAGCAACAATTAGGACACAAAATTATAAAAGTGGTACCATTTTCAATTGCATCAGAATTATTACATAGCAAGAAATAAACATAGTGGAATATGTAAAATATGTGTATATATACTGATTTTGGAATCTAGCAACTTTCCTAGTTTGATTTTCATAGACTTGCTGTAGATATTTCTACATTTTCTTCAGAATAAAATAAAATACATTTTATTTTCTGTATACAAATCTTGTACATGTTTTTCTTTCAGTATTGCTTATTTTTTAGAATCTCTAATAAAATATAATAGATGGAATGATATGAATTTTGCCTCATTCCAATTTTCAGGGAAATCTCAGACTCTTCAGTAATAAGTGTACCCTTAGCTGTAAAGAATTTGGTTGTTAGAATTACATAACTTTTTGCTTAAGTAATATTCCTTCTTTTCTAGCTTGCTAAGAGGTTTTTTTTTTTTTTTTCAGGAATGAATGTTATATTACATAAATTCTGCTTTGTTTTCATCTACTGAAGTACACATTTATTTTCCTTTTATGAGAATTTGAAGAATTACATTGGAAGCGTATATGTTAAATCATTCACATTTTTCAATTATATCTAATTTTATTCTTATGTGTGTTTTTAAAATATTTTTAAACTTTTTTGCATATTTTGCATCTATGTTGAAGAGTGAGATGTCTGTATTTTTTTTTCCTTGTAGAGTCCTTGTAATCTTTTGATAGCATTTTAGTTATAGAGTAAATTGGAGAATGTTTCTCCTTTTTTCATTCTCTGGAAAATATATGTAAGATAGATCTATATTCCCACCAACAGTTTAGAGGGATTCATATGAATCCCTCTCTAGTATTTATTATTTGCAGAAGTTTTGACAATGGCCATTCTGTTTGGTGTGAAGTGACACCTTATTGTAGTTTTGATTTGCATTTCTTTATTAATTTGTGATGTTGGGCATATTTTCATTTGCTTTTTAGTCATCTGTATATCTTCTTAGGAAAAATGTCTGTTTAATCTCCTCCCCATTTTTTGATTTGATTGTTTGCTTTTTTTCATATTAAACTGTGTGAGCTACTTGCATAGTTTGGAGATTAACCCCTTGTTGATCTCCTCATTTGCATGTATTTTCTCCCATTCTATGGGTTGTCTTTTCATTTTGTTTATCATATCCTTTGTTGTGCAAAAGCTTTTGCATTTAATTAGGTCCCATTTTTTTATTTGCATTACTCTAAAAGATGGATCATAAAAGTATTACTGTTATTATACAGAGAGTATTCTATGTTTTCCTTTAAGAGATTTATAGTGTCCACTATGGACAACAGAATGGAGTTTCCTTAAAAAACTAAAAACAGCTGTGATATGATCCAGCAATTCTACTCCTGGGCATATATCTGTATAAAACCAAAATTCTATTCTAAAAATAAATAAATAAATAAATAAAACCATAATTCTAAAACATACGCACACCCCCAGGCTATTTACAATAGCTTAGCAACAAAAGCAACCTAAATGTCCATCTACAGATAAATGCATAAAAATGTGAGGCGTATATAAATGGAATATTACTAAACCATAAAAAGAATGTAATAGCATTATTTGCAGCAACATACATGGACCTAGAGATTATTATCTTAAATGAAGTCATACAAAGGCAAATATCAAAGATATCACTTATATATGGAATCTAAAAAATAACACAGATGAACTTATTTATAAAACAGACTCACAGACTTAGAAACACACTTATGGTTACCAAAAAGGAAATGCAAGGGGAATAAATTCAGAGTTTAGGATTGACATGTATACACTACTATAAATAAATAATCAACAAATACTTACTGTAAAGCCCAAGGAACTCTACTCCATATTCTGTCATAACTTACATAGGAAAATAGTCTGTAAATGAGTAGATATATGTTTATGTACACCTGAATCACTTTGCTGTACATTGGAAACTAATACAGCATTGTAAGTCAACCATGTTACAATATAAAATAAAAATTTAAAATAAATTAAAGAACAAAGAAAATAAAACAAAATATATGTAACAGTGTTATTTCTTCCTTTTCTGAATGGAAAGATCCATTCACCAGCTAACCACATTTGATCTCAAGTTTTCCTTATGGAAAGATTTTCAGTTGTAGATTTTTTCTAATGAAATATAAGACAATTAAGAGTCTTCATTTTATTTTTATTAATTGAGATGTTTAATAATATCATTAAAATTTATAATTTTTGTCTATATCATTCTTCATATTAGTAAATTATACCTTCTTTATCCTTAGTCTTCACAGAATCAATATAGTATTATTTGCATAAATAAACATTTGGTCATTATATATTTGACTTCTAGCACAGTGAATCACTGATCTTTGCTGATTTCATTTGAAAAGTTGATTGTCATCCTTTGGTTGCACTATTGAAAATAAGGTCTTAAAAAAATTTGTTTTGAGGATAATTGCTTTAAAATGTTGTATTGATTTCTTTCATACAACAACATGAATCAGCCAAAAGTATACATATATCCCCTCCCTCTTGAGCTTCCTTTCACCCCTCCACATCCCACCACTCTAGGACCTCACAGAGAACCAGGCTGAGCCCCCTTTGTTATATAGCAACTTCCTACTAGCTATGTACTTTACATATGATATTATATATATACATATATATATATATATATATATATATATATATGTATTTCAATGCTCCTCACTCAATTCATCCACCCTCTCCTTCCCACACTGTGTCCACAAGTCCATTCTCTATGTCTGCATTTCTATTATTACCTTGCAGATAGGTTCAACAGTGCCATATTTCTAGATTCTATATGCACACATGCATACTCAGTTACTTCAGTCATATCTGATTCTTTGCAATCCTATGGAATATAGCCCATAAGTGTTTAGCTTTCAGAGGTTCCTCTGTCAATGGGATTCTCCAGGCAAGAAAACTGGAGTGGATTGCCATACCCTCCTCCAGGGGATCTTCCTGACCCAAAGATTGAACCTGCATCTCCTGCCTTTCAGGTGGATTCTTTACCCACTGAGCACAGATTATATATACATATGTAAATATATGACATTTGTTTTTCTCTTTCTGAGCTACTTCACTCTGTATAGCAGGCTCCAGGCAGGTCTATCTAAGTACAACTGAGTCAAATTTGCTTTGTCCAATAATTGTGTTCAGATTTTCCTTGTCTATGCTTTTTTCCCTTTTCTGTGATGTGCCTTGTAATTTTTTAGAGCTTATCTTACTTGAGACTTATCATACTTGATGTTTCATCAACTTCAAGAAAATTGTAACCTCTTTCTTTGCAAATATGGTTCTGTCCAATTCTCTCCCCTTTCTCCTTTTAGGACTCCAATTTTAAATCCATACAAATCCATACATATACACCTTTACATATAAAAGTAGCATGTATGCAATTGCATATGTAAAAGTGAAACCTTATTACATATATAAATATATATATATATATACACACACACTTTGCTTATGCTCTTTTGTTTTCATCTGCATTTTTCCTCACTTTTCTGTTTATATATATCTTACAACATTAGTTCTCAGTTCACTAAAACTTTTCTCAGCAATGTCCAATTGGCTGATAAACATATGTATTGAATTATTTAATCCAGTACTGTATATTTTTCTTTGAGGAATTTCAATTAGATTTGTTCCATGATTAATTCTGGGTCTTTAGAGAAATGCTCAATCTCATTATCTCTTTTCTTGAATATATTAGCCATTTTATTTTTAAGCAATCCAGTGTATTATATTCATAACTGATCATCATTACACTGGTTGTTCATTGACATGGTAATAAACCATGCATCACCTTTGCTCTGAATATGTCTTAAGTAACCCTTATGGCAGAAAGTGAAGAAAAACTAAAGAGCCTCTTGATGAAAGTGAAAGAGGAGAGTGAAAAAGTTGGATTAAAGCTCAACATTCAGAAAACGAAGATCATGACATTCGGTCCCATCACCTCATGGCAAATAGATGGGGAAACAGTGGCTGACTTTATTTTTCTGGGCTCCAAAATCACTGCAGATGGTGATTGCAGCCATGAAATTAAAAGACATTTACTCCTTGGAAGGAAAGTTATGACCAACCTAGACAACATATGAAAAAGCAGACACATTATTTTGTTAATAAAGGTCCATCTAGTCAAGGATATGGTTTTTCCAGTGGTCATGTATGGATGTGAGAGTTGGAAACAAAAGAAAGCTGAGTGCCAAAGAACTGATGCTTTTGAACTGTGGTATTGGAGAAGACTCTTGAGAGCCCCTTGGACTGCAAGGAAATCCAACCAGTTCATCCTAAAGGAGATCAGTCCTGGGTGTTCATTGGTAGGACTGATGTTGAAGTTGAAACTCCAGTACTTTGGCCACCTGATGTGAGGAGCTGACTCATTTGAAAAGACCCTGATGCTCAGAAAGATTGAGGGCAGGAGGAGAAGAGGATGACAGAGGATGAGATGGTTGGATGGCATCACTGACTCAATGGACATGGGTTTGAGTGGACTCCAGGAGTTGGTGATGGCCAGGGAGGTCTGGCGTGCTGTGGTTCATGGAGTCGCAAAGAGTCGGACACGAATGAGCAACTGAACTGAACTGAACTGAATACATTGTTATAGGGCATTTTCTATAAACCAATATACTTTGTACTGATACATGTCCAATACAATACTGATGAAGAGCTGAGAAAGAGCTCCAGAAAGAATGAAGAGTCTGGGCCAAAGAGAAAACATCATTCAGTTGTGAATATGTCTGATGGTGAAAGTAAGGTCTGATGCTGTAAAGAACAATATTGCATAGGAAAGTAGAATGCTAGGTTCATAAATCAAGGTCAATTGGATGTAGTCTAGCAGGAGATGGCAAGAGAAAATACTGGCATTTTAGGAATCAGTGAACTAAAATGGATGAGAATGGACAAATTTAATTCAGATTACCATTATGTCTACTATTGTGGGCAATAATCCATAAGAAGAAATGGAGTAGCCTTCATAGTCAACAAAAGAGTCTGAAATGCAGAACTTGGGTGCAATCTCAAAAATGACAGAATGGTCTCAAACTGTAATTCCTTTCCAAAGCAAACCATTCAGCATCACAGTAATCTAAGTCTATGGTCCAACCATTAATGTCGAAGAAGCTGAAATTGAATGGTTCTATGCAGAACTACAAGACCTTCCAAAACCAACACACACACACACACACACACACACACACACACACAAAGATGCCCCCCCCTTTTTTTTTCTTAATAGAGAATTGGAATTGAAAAGTAGGCAGTAAAGAGAAACCTGTAGTGACAGGCAAGTTTGGATTTGATTACAAAATAAAGCATAGCAAAAGCTAACAGAGTTTTGACAAGAGAATGCACTGGTCATAGCAAACATCTTCTTCCAACAACACAAGGGACAAGTCTACACATGGAAATCACCAGATGGTCAATACTGAAATCAGATTGATTATATTCTTTGCAGCTGAAGAAGGAGAAGCTCTATACAGTCAGCAAAAACAAGACCTGGAACTGATTATGACTCAAATCATCAGCTCCTTATTGCAAAATTCAGGCATAAGTTGAAGAAAGTAGGGAACATTTTAAACCATTAAGGTATGACCTAAATCCCTTATTATTATACAGTGGAGGTGATGAATGGATTTAAGAGATTAGATCTGATGGAGTGCCTGAAGAACTATGGACAGAGGGTTCATAACATTGTACAGGAGGCAGTGACCAAAACCATCCTCAAGGCAAAAAAAAAAAAAAATACAAGGAGACAAAGTGGTTGTCTGAGGAGGTCTTCCAAATAGCTCATAAAAGAGGAGCATAAGGCAAAGGAGAAAGGGAAAGACATACCTAACTGGATGCAGAGTACCAGAGTAAAGCAAGGGTAGATGAGAAAGCTTTCTTAAGCAAATAGTGAAGAGAATTATAGGAAAACAATAGAATAGGAGAAACTAGAGATTTCTTCAAGAAAATTTGAGATATCAAGGGAATATTTGATGCAAAGATGGACACAATAAAGGAAAGAAATGGCAAGGACCTAACAGAAGCAGAAGAGATTAAGAAGTGGCAAGGATACACAGAAGAACTATACAAAAAAGTTCTTAATGACCCAGGTAACCCTGACAATATGGTCACTCACCTAGATCCAGACATCCTGGAGTGTGAAGTCAAGTGGATCATAGGAAACATTGCTAAGGATAAAACTAATGATGGAATTCCCACTGAGCTTTTTCAAATCCTAAAAGTGATGCTCTTTTATGTTAATATGCTAGAAAAATTAGCATTCTAACATAATGCTGCAGTTAATATTTTATAAAAATTAGAAAATTCAGCTGTGGTCACAGGATTGGAAAAGGTTAGTTTTCATTCCAGTCTCAAAGAAGGACAATACCAAAGAATGTTCAAAATACCATACAATTGCACTCATTTCACATGCTAGCAAGATTATGCTCAAAATCCTTTAAGCTATGCTTTAGCAGTACATGAACTGAGAATTTCCCAATGTACAAGCTGGATTTAGAAAAGGCACAGGAACCAGAGATCAAATTCCCTACATCCACTGGGTCAAAGAAGAAGTGAAGTAATTCCAAAAAATCTACTTCATTGATGATGCAAAAGTCTTTGACTATGTGGATCACAACAAACTGTAAACAATTCTTAAAGAGATGGGAATACCAGACCACCTTATCTGACTCCTGAGAAGCCTGTGGGCAGGACAAGAATTGATAGCTAGAACTGGGAACAACAGAATGCTTCAAAATTGGGAACAGAGTATGTCAAATCAATTTATATTGTCATCCTGCTCATTTAATTTATATGCAGAGTACATCATGCAAAATTCTGGGCTGGATGACTCACAAGTTGGAATCAAGGTTGCCAGGAAAAATATTGACAACCTCAGATATGCAGCTGATACCACTTCAATGGCAGAAAGTGAAGAGGAACTAAAGAGCCTTTTGATGAGGGTGAAAAGGAAAATGAGAAAGCTGGCTTAAAATTGAACATTCAAAAAACAAAGATCATGGCATTTGGTCCCATCATTTCATGACAAATAGATGGTGAAAAACTGAAAACAGTGATAGACTTTATTTTCTTGTGCTCCAAATCACTGGGGACAGTGACAGCAGCATGAAATTAAAAGACAGTTGCTCCTTGGAAGAAAAGCTATGACAAACCTAGACAGCATATTAAAAAGCAGAGACATCACTTTGCCGACAAAGCAAAGGTTCATGTAGTTAAAGCTATGGCTTTTCCAGTAATCATGCATGGATGTGAGAGCTGAACCCTAAAGCAGGCTGAGCACTGAAGAACTGATGCTTTCAAACTGTGGTGCTGGATAAGACTCTTGAGAGTCCCTTGGACAGCAAAGCAATGCAACCAGTCAATCTTAAAGGAAATCAACACTGAATACTCATTGGAAAGACTGATGCTGAAAATGAAGCTTCAGTACTCTGGACACCTGATGTGAAGAGCCAACTCTTTGGAAAAGGCCCTAATGTTGAGAAAGTTTGAGAGCAAGAAAAGAGGGCAACAGAGGATGAGATGGTTGAATGGCATTATTGACTCAATGGGCATGAGTTTGAGCAGACTCTGGGGGATACTCAAGGACAGGGAACCCTGGTATGGTCTAGTCCATGGGGTATCAAAGAGCTGGACATGACTTAGGGACTAAACAACAATAATATTTTGAATAATTTTATAGTTTGAAACGGAGAAGGCAATGGCACCCCACTCCAGTACTCTTGCCTAGAAAATCCCATGGACGGAGGAGCCTGGTAGACTGCAGTCCATGGGGTCGCTAAGAGTCGGACACGACTGAACGACTTGACTTTCATTTTTCACTTTCATGCATTGGAAAAGGAAATGGCAACCCACTCCAGTGTTCTTGCCTGGAGAATCCCAGGGACGGGGGAGCCTGGTGGGCTGCCGTCTATGGGGTCGCGCAGTCAGACAGGACTGAAGCGACTTACCAGCAGCAGCAGCAGCATAGTTTGAAAGGGAGGTAAAGTGTAAAATTGGAGAAGGCAATGGCACCCCACTCCAGTACTCTTGCCTGGAAAATCCCATGGATGGAGGAGCCTGGTAGGCTGCAGTCCATGGGGTCGCTAAGAGTCGGACACAACTGAACGACTTGACTTTCACTTTTCACTTTCATGCATTGGAGAAGGAAATGGCAACCCACTCCAGTGTTCTTGCCTGAAGAATCCCAGGGATGGGGGAACCTGGTGGGCTGCCGTCTACGGGGTCGCACAGAGTTGGACACGACTGAAATGACTTAGCAGCAGCAGCAGCAAAGTGTAAAATATTTAAAAATGCTAATAGCTCACTAAATATATAAATGTTGGGATCTACTTAACTTTTATCTCACTTATGGAATTATGACTTTTGAAGTAAAGATAGAGCTAATAAAAATATTATAGTAGTAATAGCTATAAATTGCTTTTACAGGCTTTATATCACACTCAAGTGATTAAAATATCTTAATTTCTGATTTTGTAGTTCTCCAAGTCATTTAGAACAGAGTGCATTATTGAATGGAAATAAATATGAATTTGTCATTAAAATTAGATAAGCAGCATCAACCTTAAACCCAGACAGAGAAAGTTAGGTGTGATTTTAGTGGTACCAGACACAGTTTATAATTTATTACCAAAAAAAAAAAGATTCTTAACTTCCCTCCTCAACAGGTGGTAGTGTTGAGCAATTTGATTATATTTTATTTAAAAGAGGACAACCCTTTAATTACATGATTAGACATAGGGAGAACTGTTCTAGAAGCTATGAAAATAACTTTAAATTTATGATGAAATAACTGACAGAGACATATTCAAAAGCAGATTTCAATCTAAGTTATATTATGAGGAGACTTTAATAGATAAATTTTTCTCCATAAATTTCCCTGGTAGGTAGCTTCTCTATTAGGTCTTAAATTCGATTTAGATATGTGAACTGTTTTCTTGGAAATAGTATTAAGGACACTGAAAATTGCTGTGCATGTATTAGCAACCTAGATAGCAAATTTGAAATGGAAGAACAGGGTCTTCATCTTGGTCTGTCTATATTAATAATACTTAATATTTATCAGATCTTGATATTAGCTAAATAATATTTATACAACCTCTGTATTATACAACCTAATGTATATGCATATTTTAGTCTCAATGTTCAGAAATTATCTGTGTTGTTCTTGCTACTTATCTGCGTAATTATTCTGCATTTCCAACTTATCAAATAAAATTAGTAACTAAGCCCAGAATGACATATTCTTATATCTAGGACTCTCTTAGTTATCAGTACAGAAATTTATTGACTTTCAGGAATTCATTTGATGTTCCTTGTTGATAATACAAAGTAGGTGGGATGAAGGATACATGTTTTTTAATTTCATTAAAAATGAGAGTATATTCAGTTGATGTAATTCTTTCAAATCTCATTTATTTGACTCTTCTTTATGGCATTTGACAAGAAAAAGTAAGAGAAAATTGAATGCAATAAGTACAGTTTCTCATCTCTTTGAAAGGCAACTTTGGCACATTGTGAAGAAGGCTGAGCGCTGAAGAATTGATGCTTTTGAACTGTGGTGTTGGAGAAGACTCTTGAGAGTCCCTTGGACTGCAAGGAGATCCAACCAGTCCATTCTGAAGGAGATCAGCCCTGGGATTTCCTTGGAGGGAATGATGCTGAAGCTGAAACTCCAGTACTTTGTCCACCTCATGCGAAGAGCTGACTCATTGGAAAAGACTCTGATGCTGGGACAGATTGAGGGCAGGAGGAGAAGGGGACACCAGAGGATGAGATGGCTGGATGGCATCACTGATTTGATGGACTTGAGTCTGAGTGAACTCCGGGAGTTTGTGATGGACAGGGAGGCCTGGTGTGCTGCGATTCATGGGGTCACAAAGAGTCAGACACGACTGAGTGACTGAACTGAACTGAACTGAACTGAACTGAAGGAAAAAAATTCATTTGATGTTCCTTGTTGATAAGCTACAAAACACAAATGTGTAGTGTTGGTGTTTCTGTATATGGGTTAAATGCATATTTGCATTTAAAATTTGCATTTCACAATTTAAAGATGAATGACCCATTAATATGTATTGCTTCAGTAGATTGAGAAAATATGAGTATCAATTACCATTAGAGGGAAGGGATGATAGTTTTTTCTTCAAATTCTTTAATTATTAAATATATCTATAATGAATCTTTCTTAATACCATATACTGTAAAATATCAATATCAAATGTCAATTTCGATGGCACCCTACTCCAGTACTCTTGCTTGGAAAATCCCGTGGACGGAGGAGCCTGGTAGGCTGCAGTCCATGAGGTCGCTAAGAGCCGGACACGACTGAGCGACTTCACTTTCACTTTTCACTTTCATGCATTGGAGAAGGAAATGGCAACCCACTCCAGTGTTCTTGCCTGGAGAATCTCAGGGATGGTGGAGCCTGATGGGCTGCCGTCTGTGGGGTTGCACAGAGTCGGACATGACTGAAGCAACTTAGCAGCAGCAGCAGCAAGGCATATGCTAAGGTCTTGGCTACATTATCATCCCTTCCCTCTAATGGTAATTGATACTCATATTTTCTCAATCTACTGAAGCAATACATATTAATGGGTCATTCATCTTTAAATTGTGAAATGCAAATTTTAAATACAAATATGCATTTAACGCATATACAGAAACACCAACACTACACATTTGTGTTTTGTAGCTTGCACAGGCATAGACATTTTTTTTCCTATCCAAACTGTATAACAATATTGCACAATACTAATACAATAGTGTTCATTTCATTTCTTGATAACACAGTCTACCAATACTCTCTACCTTTGGCTTACTGATACTCGGATAGTAAAGAATCCGGTTGCAATACAGGAGACATGGTTTCGATCCCTGGGTGAGGAAGATCTGCTAGAGAAGGGAATGACATCCCAGTCCAGTGTTCTTGCCTGGAGAATTCTATGGACAGAGAAGCCTGGCGGGATATGGTCCATGGGGTTGCAAAGAGTAAGACACAACTGAGTGACTAACACTTTCACTTTCAGTAAGGAAGAACAGAGAGAAGGAGCTATCACTTCACAAACTTTCCCTTTCACTGTATATCATAATTTTCAGCATAGTGGTTGGATAATATAGGGCAGTAACATAGAAAAGAAAGGATATGATAGGGTTTCTGTTATTCTCTTTTTCTTAGAATGTCACTGCCTTCTTCTAGCTAGGGTTGAAATAGAAAGCATGGTTTCTTAGCACTGTCAGCATCTCTGCTTGTTCCTTGGGTGGTTTAACAGGCTTGTCTTATACCCACTTGAGTCCTGCTGTACACTCACACATTGTGATCAATGCAAATCTGTACTCATGGAACATCACAAATGCTATATGAGAATAGAGACAAGGGCAAGCTATAGTAAACATGCATACTGCACATAGCTCTCCTGTGCACATGCATGTTCTGCTGTCCAAGTGGACTTGACTTACAAAACTTACATTCAAAATAAAGTTACTGATTTGTGCATGATAATTTAAAACTTCCCATACTGCCCCACCCCTGCCCCACCGACCAAGCTATTATGCGTAAAGTAAGCTGCAGGATGTATTATGCAGTGCAGGGAATGTACCCAGCATTTTATGATGACTGTAAGTGGAGTATAACCTTTGAGGATTATAAGTCACTGTGTTGTACACCTGTAATTTGTGTGGTGTTGTGCAGTGTTCTTGCCTGGAGAATCCCAGGGACAGGGGAGCCTAGTGGGCTGCTGTTTATGGGGTTGCACAGAGCCGGACATGACTGAAGTGACTTAGCAGCGGCAGCAGCAGTACATCAATTATAAATCAATAAAAATAATAATTAATAAATAAATTATCAGGCATTTCAATGTATTGACAGGAAGATTCCTAAAACAACATAGGACTCTTTTGAACAGGGGACCATGTGCAAATGCCTAGGTCATATGCTTATGGGTTGGCTTTGTCTACATCATAGCTCAGATCTCTCTTGGTACTTACAGACCATACAGATAGCCCCATAGCAATTTAAAGTTTCTCTCTTCCTTCCTTTTTCTATCCATTCCTCCTTCTCTCTTCCTTTCTGTAATTATGTCATAAATACAGACTATCTTCTTAAATGTACTGCCTTCACCCTCTTTGCTCGTGACTTCTCTGGTTCTTCCTCATATGATATAGGTGTCAGTTCATCTTTCTAACTTGCCTTTAACTTCCAGATCTGGCACCTTTCAACAGCATATACTACTATACTTATCATATCACATTTTATATAGTACTGGACTTTTTGTCTGGAAGACCACCAGTGTGTCCACTTCTGAAAAAGTCCCTTGGCCTATTATGTCCACCATTAATTTTTCATTACTTAAGAGAGAATGTGACATACTGTACGTTTTCAATAAAGAATGACTTTATTTTGTGCCCTCATTTTTAAAAATAGAATATCAGTAATGCTATTTCAGGGAAAATTAACAATATAATTTGAAAGGGGAAGGCATTGTACTATTTTAGATACTCAGGTCTGTCTTTTTTTTTGAAACCAATCCATGGGTTTTTAAACAGCCTTTAGCTATTCAAAATGTTTTGGTTGCTTTGGAACACATGTAGAGTAATAAACTCTCATATTATTTTCAAGATGAACTCTTATTTCATCATTTTTATTATTGATCATTTATGTTTAGCATTTTAACTTATAATCTATAGCTTTAACTTATCAGCAAATTGTTTCTTTTTTTTCAGTTCAGTTCAGTTCAGTTCAGTCGCTCAGTTGTGTCCAACTCTTTGTGACCCCATGGATTGCACCATGCCAGGGCTCCCTGTCCACAGCCAGAGTTTACTCAAACTCACATCCATCGAGTCAGTGATGCCATCGAGCCATCTCATACTCTGTCTTCGCCTTCTCCTGCCCCCAATCCCTCCCAGCATCAGAGTCTTTTCCAATGAGTCAACTCTTCTCATGAGGTGGCCAAAGTACTGGAGGTTCAGCTTCAGCATCATTCCTTCCAAAGAACACCCAGGACTGATCTCCTTTAGAATGGACTGGTTGGATCTCCTTGCAGTCCAAGGGACTCTCAAGAGTCTTCTTCCCAACACTGCAGTTCAAAAGCATCAATTCTTTGGTGCTCAGCTTTCTTCACAGTGCAACTCTCACATCCATAAATCACCCCTGGAAAAACCATAGCCTTGACTAGACGGACCTTTGTTGGCAAAGTAATGTCTCTGCTTTTGAATCTGCTATCTAGGTTGGTCATAACTTTCCTTCCAAGGAGTAAGTGTCTTTTAATTTCATGGCTGCAATCACCATCTGCAGTGATTTTGGAGTCCACAATAATAAAGTCTGACACTGTTTCCATTGTTTCCACATCTATTTCCCATGAAGTGATGGGACCAGATGCCATGATCTTAGTTTTCTGAATGTTGAGCTTTAAGCCAACTTTTTCACTCTCCTCTTTCACTTTCATCAGGAGGCTTTCTAGTTCCTCTCCACTTTCTACCATAAGGGTGGTGTCACCTGCATATCTGAGGTTATTGATATTTCTCCCCAATCTTGATTCCAGCTTGTGCTTCTTCCAGCCCAGCGTTTCTCATGATGTACTCTGCATAGAAGTTAAATAGGCAGGGTGACAATGTACAACCTTGACTTACTCCTTTTCCTATTTGGAACCAGTGTGTTGTTCTATATCCAGTTCTAACTGGTGCTTCCTGACCTGAATATAGGCTTCTCAAGAGGCAGGTCAGGTGGTCTGGTATTCCAATCTCTTTCAGAATTTTCCACATTTTATTGTGGAAGTCACTAAAAATCATATTTAATGCTGTACTTCTTCATGTTGCACTCTATAAGAATGCAAACATTATTGAAGGAAAATTATAAACATTTTTAAAAGATGTACAATGGGAAAATTGGCTCTATGCCTTGATAATAGCATAATAAAAATTTCCAGCTAAGATCTTTATAATTTTGTAAAACAAAAGTTTTGTAAGAATACAAAGGTAGTTTTTTCCTCTTTTTTGACAATCTATTAGTTAGAGCAGTTTAAGATTCACAGTGAAATTTATCAGTAGCTCATTTTTTTTCTCAAATTAGTAAAAAATTTTATTCATTGAACCTTTCTTTTTTTCAAAACTCAAAGTTTATATTTAGTTATATGAATAAAGTAAAATCTAGTGGAGAAGGAAACGGCAACCCACTCCAGTGTTCTTGCCTGGAGAATCCCAGGGACGGCAGAGCCTGATGGGCTGCTGTCTATGGGGTCGCACAGAGTCGGACACAACTGAAGCGACTTAGCAGCAGCAGAGGTTGCTGCTGCTGTTGCTGCTAAGTCGCGTCAGTCGTGTCTGACTCTGTGCGACCCCATAGATGGCAGCCCACCAGGCTTCCCCGTCCCTGGGATTCTCCAAGCAAGAACACTGGAGTGGGTTGCCATTTCCTTCTCAAATGCATGAAAGCAAAAAGTGAAAATGAAGTTGCTCAGTCGTGTCCAACTCTAGAGACCCCATGGACTACAGCCTACCAGGCTCCTCCGTCCATGGGATTTTCCAGGCAAAAGTACTGGAGTGGGGTGCCATTGCCTTCTCCGAGCAGCAAAGGTAGGAGTATATATATATTCATAAAGCTGAAGACAACTTTCAAAAGTAATTATGATTTTGAACTAATTTTCAGTATTTAAAATTTACTACTATATTTAAAAAGAAAGTATCCATCAATGATACTATCCTTCATTCTCATTAATTGGAACTTGAAATGACACAGAAGTTGATTCATTATTCAATTTAGCTTTATATCAATTTAGATTTCAGACACTTTATTCCAAATTGGAAGCTCATTGGGTAGTCTGCCTAAATCCTATTAACAATGTATACTCTGGCATTTAAAATTGATATAATATTTGAGCAGCTTGAAAATTTTAATACACTTCCATATGAAATGGTATATAAAATGTTCATGTACTTCAAAATACAGATGAGTTGATATTGCTTAATTAGCATCAATTTAATTGCCTTAAGGAGCATAACATTGTTTTTCTTTGATTTAATTATATTAGAACAGATGGGTGGCACATGGCCATTCAATGTGTAATTTTTTTAGCATTTAATTACCAAGGCCATACTAGGCTAAAGTCATGCATACTAGAAAAGATGGTAGTCGTGTATCATATTTCTGATATTCTTATCTCTCTATTAACCTTTCTCCACAACTTCTCCCAAACTTTGTTCTTTCAAAGGAAGAGAGTCTTTGATTGCATGTACCATATGATCCTGCAATCATACTCCTTGTTGTTTACCCAAAAAAGCTAAACTCTTATGTCCACACAAAAACCAGCAAGTGGATGTTTTGAGCAGCTTTATTCATAGTTGCTAAAACATGGAACAAACCATGTCCTTCCAAAGGTGAATAAATAAACTGTGGTACATCCGGACAGTGAAATGCCATTCAGTGTTAAAAAAAGAAATGATGTATTAAGACATAAAAGGAAATAAAGGAAACCTAAATACAATTATAAATGAAAGAAGACAATCTGTAAAGGCTACATACTGTATGATTCCAAGTACAATTGGCCCTTGAACAACACAGGAGTTATGGGCTCCCACCTTCTGCTCAGTCAAAAATTTGTGTATATATGTAGTCCTTGTTATTCCTCCATATCCTCAGATCCACATCCTCTGATTCAACCAACTATAAATTTTGTAGTGTGGCATTGTAGTATTTACTATTGAAAAAAAAAAAAAGAAGTCTATGTAAGTAGACACTTGCAGTTCAAATTCATGCTGTTCAAGGGTCAACTGTATACAACATTCTAAGAAAGGTAAAACCAAGAGACAGTAAAAAGATCAATGCTTGCTAGGGGACATGGGGTAGGCAGGGAAGAATTGAAGGAGCACAGTTTTAGAGCAGTGAAACTACTCTATATGATACAATAAAGTTGGGTTCATATCATTGTACATTTGTCCAAACCCTCTGTAGAGCTTAAAAAATGAAGACTAAGTCCTAGTGTAGTCTTTGGGTTATAATAATGTGTCTATGCAGGTTTATTATGATTCTGGTGGAGGACACTGATAATAGGGAATGCTATGCATGTGTGGTACATGGGTGTATATGGGAAATATTTGTATCTTCCACTTAATTTTTCTATAAGCATAAAACTGCACTAAAAATTAAAGTTTACTTTTACAAAGTTGTGACTTGAAATCAATCCAGTCTTTTTCCATCTATTTGTCATTGTAAGGGGATACTAATGCTACATCCAGCTCTCTACAACCTGGGATTGACAATGAGGGTCTCCAGCCCTCTACAACCTGAGATTGACAAAGAGTGTCTCTTAGAAAATTAATTTCTCTTTATAAGTTTCCAAATTGATAATTTAAAAACTGAATTATACAATCTCTCTTATTTTGCATTATTTTTAAGAATTTATTTTTTTAGATAACTGTGCTTTCATGTTGAGTTCATAATACAGAGTGATTCTGAATCAGTTCAGTTCAGTTCAGCTGCTCAGTCATGTCCAACTCTTTGCAACCCCATAGACTGCAGCACACCAGGCATCCCTGTCCATCACCAACTGCCAGAGTTTACTCAAACTCATGCCCGTTGACTCAGTGATACCATCCAACCATCTCATCCTCTGTCATCCCCTTCACCTCCCACCTTCAATCTTTCCCAGCCTCAGTGTCTTTTCAAATGACTCAGCTCTTTGCATCAGGTAGCCAAGTATTGGAGTTATAGCTTCAGCATCAGTCCTTCAAATGAATATTCATGAATGATTTCCTTCAGGATGAACTGGTTGAATCTCCTTGCAGTCCAAAGGACTCTCAAGAATCTTCTCCAACACCACAGTTCAAAAGCATCAATTCTTCGGCGCACAGCTTTCTTTACAGTCCAAGTCTTATATCCATACATGACTACTGGAAAAACAAGAGACTTGACTATACGGACCTTTGTTGGCAAAGTAATGTCTCTGCTTTTTAATATGCTGTCTAGGTTGGTCATACATTTCCTTCCAAGGAGTTAGTGTCTTTTAATTTCATGGCTGCAGTCATAATCTGCAGTGATTTTGGAGCCCCCCAAAATAAAGGCTGTCACTGATTCCACTGTTTTCCCATCTATTTGACATTAAGTGATGGGACCAGATGCTATGATCTTAGTTCTCTGAATGCTGTGTTTTAAGCCAACTTTTTCACCCTCCTCTTTCACTTTCATCAGGGGCTATTTAGTTCTTTGCTTTCTGCTATAAGGGTGGGGTCATCTGCATATCTGAGGTTATTGATATTGCTCCAGGCAATCTTGATTCCAGCTTGTGCTTCATCCAGCCCAGTGTTTCTCATGATGTACTCTGCATATAAGTCAAATAAACAGGGTGACAATATACAGACTTGATGTACTCCTTTTCCTTTTTGAAACCAGTCTGTTGCTCCATGCCCAGTTCTAACTTGCTTGCTGACCTGCATACAGATTTCTCAAGAGGCAGGTCAGGTGGTCTGATATTCCTATCTCTTTCAGAATTTTCCACAGTTTATTGTGATCCACACAGTCAAAAGATTGGCATAGTCAATAAAACAGAAATAGATGTTTTTCTGGAACTCTTGGTTTTTCAATGATTCAACGGATGTTGGCAATTTGATCTCTGGTTCCTCTGCCTTTTCTAAAACCAGCTTGACATCTGAAAGTTCACAGTTCATGTACTGTTGAAGCCCGGCTTGGAGAATTTTGAACACTACTTTACTATCATGTGAGATGAGTGCAATTGTGTGATAGTCTGAGCATTCTTTGGCATTGTGTTTCTTTGGGATTGGAATGAAAACTGACCTTTACCTGTCCTGTGGCCACTGCTGAGCTTTTCAAATTTGCTGGCACATTGAGTGCCACACTGTCACAGCATCATCTTTTAGGATTTTTAGGATTTGAAATAGCTCAACTGGAACTCCATCACCTCCACTAGCTCTTTTCAAGTGATGCTTCCTAAGGCTCACTTGGTTTTGCACTCCAGGATATCTGGCTTTAGATGAGTGATCACACCATCGTGATGATATGGGTTGTGAATATATTTTTTGTACAGTTCTTCTGTGTATTCTTGCCACCTCTTCTTAGTATCTTCTGCTTCTGTTAGGTCCATACCATTTCTGTCCTTTATTGTGCCCATCTTTGCATAAAATGCTCCCTTGGTATCTCTAATTTTATTGAGGAGATCTCTAGTCTTTCCCATTCTATTGTTTTCCTCTACTTCTTTGTATTGATCACTGAGAAAGCCTTTCTTATTTCTCCTTGTTATTCTTTGGAACTCTGCATTCAAATGGGAGTAGTTTTCCTTTTGTCCTTTGCTTTTCTCTTCTCTTCTTCTCACAGCTATTTGTAAGGTGTCCTCAGACAGCCATTTTGCCTTTTTTTCATTTCTTTTTCTTGGGGATGGTCTTGATTCCTTTCTCCTGTACGATGTCATGAACCTCCATCCATAGTTCATCAGGGTCTCTATCAGATCTAGTCCTGTAAATCTATTTCTCACTTCCACTGTATAATCATAAGGGATTTGATTTAGGTTATACCTGAATGGTCCAGTGGTTTTCCCTAAATTCTTCAAGTCTGAATTTGGTAGTAAGGACTTCACGATCTGAGCCACAGTCAGCTCCTGGTCTTGTTTTTGTGGACTGTATGGAGCTTTTCCATCTTTGGCTGCAAAGAATATAAACAACCTGATTTCGGTGTTGACTATCTAGTGATGTCCATGTGTAGAGTCTTCTCGTGTGTTGTTGGAAGAGGGTGTTTGTAATAACCAGTGCATTTTCTTGGCAAAACTCTATTAGCCTTTGCCCTGCTTCATTCTGTACCCACATCAAGGCCAAAATTGCCTTTTACACCAGGTGTTTCTTGACTTCCTACTTTTGCATTCCAGTCTGCTACAATGAAAAGGACATCTTTTTTTAGTGTTAATTCTGAAAGGTCTTGTAGGTCTTAATATAACTGTTCAACGTCAGCTTCTTCAGGATTATTGCTTGGGGCATAGACTTGGAATACCATGATATTGAATGGTTTGCCTTGGAAACGAACAGAGATCATTCTGTCGTTTTTGAGATTGCATCCAAGAGTGAAAAAGTTGACTTAAAGCTCAACATTCATTAAATGAAGATCATGGCATCTGGTCCCATCACTTCATGGGAAATAGATGGGGGAGCAGTGGAAACAGTGTCAGACTTTATTTTGGGGGGCTCCAAAATCACTGCAGATGGTGATTGCAGCCATGAAATTAAAAGACGCTTACTCCTTGGAAGGAAAGTTATTACCAACCTAGATAGTATATTCAAAAGCAGAGACATTACTTTGCCAACAAAGGTCCGTCTAGTCAAGGCTATGGTTTTTCCTGTGGTCATGTATGGATGTGAGAGTTGGACTGTGAAGAAAGCTGAGCACCGAAGAATTGATGCTTTTGTTGTTTTTTTGTTTGTTTGTTTGTTTTTTAATTTTATTTTATTTTTAAACTTTACATAACTGTATTAGTTTTGCCAAATATCAAAATGAATCCACCACAGGTATACATGTGTTCCCCATCCTGAACCCTCCTCTCTCCTCCCTCCCCATTCCATCCCTCTGGGTCATCCCAGTGCACCAGCCCCAAGCATCCAGTATTGTGCATCGAACCTGGACTGGCAGCTCATTTCATACATGATATTTTACATGTTTCAATGCCATTCTCCCAAATCTTCCCACCCTCTCCCTCTCCCACAGAGTCCATAAGACTGTTCTATACATCAGTGTCTCTTTTGCTGTCTTGTACACAGGGTTATTGTTACCATCTTTCTAAATTCCATATATATGTGTTAGTATACTGTATTGGTGTTTTTCTTTCTGGCTTACTTCACTCTGTATAATAGGCTCCAGTTTCATCCTTTTGAACTGTGGTGTTGGAGAAGACTCTTGAGAGTCCCTTGGACTGCAAGGAGATCCAACCAGTCCATCCTAAAGGAGATCAGTCCTGGGTGTTCATTGGAAGGACTGATATTGAAGCTGAAACTCCAATATGTTGGCCACCTCATGAGAAGAATTAACTCATTGGAAAAGACTCTGATGCTGGGAGGGATTGGGGACAGGAGGAGAAGGGGATGCCAGAGGGTGAGATGGCTGGATGGCATTACTGACTCGATGGACATGAGTTTGAGTGAACTCCAGAAGTTGGTGAGGGCAGGGAGGCCTGGCGTACTGTGTTTCACAGGGTCACAAAGAGTTGAACATGACTGAGCGACCGAACTGAACTGAACAGAATTTTGGACTCTTTTGTTGACTATGATGGCTACTCCATTTCTTCTAAGGGACTCTTGCCCACTTTAGTAGATACAATGGTCATCTGAGTTAAATTCACCCTTCCAGTCCATTTTAGTTCACTGATTCCTAGAATGCCAACGTTCACTCTTGCCATATCCTGTTT
Organism: Bubalus kerabau; assembly: GCF_029407905.1. NCBI lineage: Eukaryota > Metazoa > Chordata > Mammalia > Artiodactyla > Bovidae > Bubalus > Bubalus kerabau. Next base: position 60,236,433 of record NC_073634.1, read on the forward strand.
AACCACTTCCAATTTGCCTCGATTCATGTACCTAACATTCCAGGTTCCTCTGCAATATTGCTCTTATAGCGTCAGACCCTGCTTCCATCACGGGTCACATCCGCAACTGGATTTTATTTTTGCTTTGTCTCTGTCTCTTCATTCTTTCTGGAGTTATTTCTCCACTGATCTCCAGTATCATATTGGGCACCTACTGACCAGGGGAGTTCATCTTTCAGTGTCTTATCTTTTGCCTTTTCATACTGTTTATGGGGTTTTCAAGGCAAGAAACTGAAGTGGTTTGCCATTCCCTTCTCCAGTGGGCCACATTTTTTCAGAACTCTCCACCATGATCCATCCATCTTTGGTGGCCCTACACGGCATGGCTCATAGTTTCTTTGAGTTAGACAAGGTAGTGGAGTGGCAAGCTGCTGAGAGGAGATACCCCACATCCTAGATCAGGAATGGCAGCTGCACTTTGTGGCAGCAGCCTTGAAGAGATTCTGTATAACCTTCACCAAGTTTCCCCCAGTGGCAGTATCTTGCATAATCATAATACAAAATTACAATCAGAATATTTTCATTAATGAACCTGGTAATTTCACAAGTTTTCCATGCACTCATTTCTTTTTGTATACACGTGCATATTTTTATATAATATTATTATTTGTGTAGATTGTGTGACCACCAATGTCAAGATAAAGAAAAGACAATTTCATCATAAAGATCCCATATTCTATCCTTTTATAGAGACAGTTACCTATTTCCCATTATCCCTCTCCTGTACCTATAAGCCCTGGAAATCACTAACTACTCTAATTTTGTAAATTCAAGAATGTTTTGTGTTTGGTTCATAAGTTTTGTAATTTTGTGCCTGTTTTTTTTTTTTTTTTCCTGAGCCCAATTAATTTGAGATCCATCTAAATTAATTTTTGTATCAGTAATTTATTTTTATTGTTATTTAGTGTTCTATGGAATAAGTGTACCACTTATTGGTAATCACTAGCTTTATGATGGACATTTGGGTTTCATTCATACTTTCCAGTGTGTCTGTAGGATTTTAGCAATGTATCTGTAATTCTGTTGCCTCATATGTTCATCACATTTGATGTTACTACTATTTTAAATTTATTATAATTACTTTTATTTTGGCTATTCTGATATATGTGATATACCAATATTTCATTTTGGCTATGATGTGTATTTCTTTGAAGTCAATAGTGACAAACATCTTTTCATGTTATTTACCACCATTTACATTCCTGAATAAACATCTGTTTCTATCTTTTGTTCATTTTAAATTGGACTTTTTTTTTAATTGCTGAGTTTTGACAGCTTTTTTGTATGCTATATGTAAGTACTTTATTGAATATTTACAAATATTTTCACGCAGTTGATGCTTTAGCCTTTCAACTTCTTCTCAACCACTTTTGTAGAGGTAATGGTCTTAATTTTCATGAGATTGTTAAATTGACCTTTTATGGATCATGCTTTTGGTGTTAAGTCTAAGAATTTTTTTGTCCTTTTACAGAGGAAAAAAAAAAATTGGTCATCTGATGTAAACAGCTGACTCATTGGACAAGTCCCTGGTGCTGAGATAGATTGAGGGCAGAAGGAGAAGAGGGCATCAGAGGATGAGAAGCTGGATGGCATCACTGATGCAATGGACATGACCTTGGGCAAACTTTAGGAAACCGTGAGGGACAGGGGCCTGGGGTGGTACAATCCATGGAGTTGCAGAGTTGGACACAACTGGGTGACTAGACAAAAACAACAACTAAGAAACTTTTGCCTAACCTTAGGCCCCAAACTTTTCTTCTATTTTTTTAAAATAATTTTGGACTTCACTTCTAAGACTACAATTCATTTTGAGTTAATTTTTGTATAGAGTATAAGGTTTAGATTGAGTTTAACTTTTTTTTCTTTTAATTGGCCGATCGATCACTCCAGTACCCTTTGTTGAAAAGGCAACACTTCTTACATTGAATTGTTTTTCTGCCCCTTCGCCACAATTCAGTTAGGCATATTTGTGTAGGTGTATTTCTGAAAGAGATGGGAATACCGGACCACCTGACCAGACTCTTGAGAAACCTGTATGCAGGTCAAGAAGCAGCAGTTAGAACTGGACATGGAACAACAGACTGGTTCCAAATAGGAAAAGGAGTACATCAAGGCTGTATATTGTCACCCTGCTTATTTAACTTATATGCAGAGTACATCATGAGAAACACTGGGCTGGAAGAAGCACAAGCTGGAATCAAGATTGCTGGGAGAAATATCAATCACTTCATATGCAGATGCCACCACCCTTATGGCAGAAAGTGAAGAGGAACTAAAAAGCCTCTTGATGAAAGTGAAAGAGGAGAGTGAAAAAGTTGGCTTATAGCTCAACATTCCAAAACTAAGATCATGGCCTCTGGTCCCATCACTTCATGGGAAATAGATGTGGAAACAGTGTCAGACTTTATTTTTTCAGGCTCCAAAATCACTGCAGATGGTGATTGCAGCCATGAAATGAAAAGATGCTTAGTCCTTGGAAGGAAAGTTATGACCCACCTAGATAGCATATTAAAAAGCAAAGCCCTTTCAATTCTGGTTTCCTCAGTGTGTATGCCCAGCAGTGGGATTGCTGGGTTGTATGGCACTTCTATTTCCAGTTTTTTAAGGAATCTCCACACTGTTCTCCATAGTGGCTGTACTAGTTTGCATTCCCATCAACAGTGTAAGAGGGTTCCCTTTTCTCCACACCCTCTCCAGCATTTATTGCTTGTACACCTTTGGATAGCAGCCATTCTGACTGGTGTGAAATGGTACCTCATAGTGGTTTTGATTTGCATTTCTCTGATACTGAGTGATGTTGAGCATCTTTTCATGTGTTTGTTAGGCATCTGTATGTCTTCTTTGGAGAAATGTCTATTTAGCTCTTTGGCCCTTTTTTGATTGGGTCATTTATTTTTCTGGAATTGAGCTGTAGGAGTTGCCTGTACATTTTTGAGATTAGTTGTTTGTCTGTTGCTTCATTTGCTATCATTTTCTCCCATTCTGAAGGCTGTCTTTTCACCTTGCTTATAGTTTCCTTTGTTGTGCAGAAGCTTTTAAGTTTAATTAGGTCCCATTTGTTTATTTTTGCTTGCCCCAATGTTCATTGCAGCACTGTTTATAATAGCCAGGACATGGAAGCAACCTAGACGTCCATCAGCAGATGAATGGATAAGAAAGCTGTGGTGCATATACACAATGGAGTATTACTCAGCCATTAAAAAGATTACATTTGAATCAGTTCTAATGAGGTGGATGAAACTGGAGCCGATTATACAGAGTGAACTAGACAGAAAGAAAAACACCAATACAGTATATTAACCCATATATATGGGATTTAGAAAGATGGTAACAATAACCCTGTATATGAGAGAGCAAAAGAGACACTGATGTATAGAACAGTCTTTTGGACTCTGTGGGAGAGGGAGCAGGTGGGATGATTTGGGAGAATGGCATTGAAATATGTATAATATCATATATCAAACAAGTCACCAGTCCAGGTTCGATGCATGATACTGGATGCTTGGGGCTGGTGCACTGGGACGACCCAGAGGGATGGTATGGGGAGGGAGGAGGGAGGAGGGTTCAAGATGGGGAACACATGTGTACCTGTGGCGGATTCATTTTGATATGTGGTAAAACCAATACAATATTGTAAAGTTAAATAAAATAAAATAAATAAAAAAAGAAAAATAAAAAGCAGAGCCCTTACTTTGCCAACAAAGGTCCATCTAGTCAAGGCTATGGTTTTTCCTGTGGTCATGTATGGATGTGAGAGTTGGACTGTGAAGAAAACTGAGCACCAAAGAATTGATGCTTTTGTTCTGTCGTGTTGGAGGAGACTCTTGAGAGTCCCTTGGACTGCAAGGAGATCCAACCAGTCCATTCTAAAGGACATCAGTCCTGGGTGTTCTTTGGAAGGAATGATACTGAAGCTGAAACTCCAGTACTTTGGCCACCTCATGCAAAGTGTTGACTCATTGGAAAAGACTCTGATGCTGGGAGGGATTGGGGGCAGTAGGAGAAGGGGACGACAGAGGATGTGATGGCTGGATGGCATCACTGACTCAATGGACATGAGTCTGAGTGAACTCCAGGAGTTGGTGTTGGACAGGGAGGCCTAGCGTGCTGCATTTCATGGGGCCGCAGAGTCGGACATGACTGAGCGACTGAATTGAACTGAACTGATTTGTTGGTTTTCCATTCAGTTCCTTTGTTTTCTGTCAGTCTTTCTCCACCAATAAAACACTACCATGGTTAGAATAGCTATGTAATAACCTTTATCATTTGATTGTGTGAGTCCTCCCAACATATTATTCTTTGTTAAAATAATTTTAGTTATTCTGGGTTGCTCCATATGCATTTTAGAATAAATTTACTTATATCTTCCTAAGATTTTGATAAGAATTGCAATTAACCTACATATCAGTTTGAAGATAACTGACATTTTTACTTTGCTGAATCTTGTAATATATAAACATAATATGTCTCTCAACTTATTTAGGTTTTCACTTCTTTCATCAGGTAGTTATAATTTTTAGAACAAAGGTATTGTACATTTTTGAAAGTTTATATATTTCATTTGTTGAAGAAATTATAAATGGTATTATGCTTAAATTTTGTTTTCTATATATATTTTTTTATTATATCGAAAGCTCTTGAATTTTGTCACTTTGCTGAATTTGTTAGTACTAGGAATTGATTTCTATAGATTCTTGAGGTTTTTTCTAAGTAGAAAAATCATATAATCTGCAAATAGAGACAATTGTATTATTTCCTTACCAATCTGTATTCTTTTAATTTTTTTCTTGCCTTAATATAGCTAGCATTTGCAGTACTATGTTGAATAGGAGTGACACCTGGATTTTTTTTTTAATCTTGTTCCTGATCTTACAGGAAAAGCATTCATTCTTTTACTATTACATATAATGTTAGCTGTGACTTTTGATAGATACTTTTCATTATAATGTAGATGTTGCTCTTTCTTTCTAGTTTGACAGTTTTTTTTTTAATCATAAATAAGTGTTAGATTTTACCAAAATTCTTTCTAATTTATCTTGCCATAGAGTGGCAAACTGATAGCTTCCCACATGATTTGTGGTCTCTGAACGAGAAGATTTAACTCTGGGACCAAAGACAGTCTCAGTCACTCAGAGTTTTGTGTAGATTTTTATTTAAAGTGACTGAAAATGCTTCTGACATAGACATCAGAAGGGGACAGGAGAGTACTCGCCTCACTAGTTTAAGAGGGGCATTGTATACTTTTCAACTGGCTGCTGAGAATAGATAAAAAGAATACCTCAAGGTTGTAAGAGTTCTATCAGACCCTTTCCCAAGGCATACATCCTGAAATAACTTCAGTACAAGATTAGCCAGGGAGAATGGGTTCTGAGCAACCTCTCTGGGTGAGATATACTGTTGCTGCGAAATCAGGGGTACAAGTCTTGAGAAACAGATTCCCAGGAAAGATTTGTTACAGTTATAATCATTATCATATAGCCTAAGGAAAGCATAATGGGATCTGAGGAAAGCATTTTCCATAAGTAAGATGTATTACTGCCATGTAGTCCCTTGGACTGCAAGGAGATCCAACCAGTCCATTCTAAAGGAGATCAGTCCTGGGTGTTCACTGGAAGGAATGATGCTAAAGCTGAAACTCCAGTATTTTGGCCACCTCATGCAAAGAGCTGACTCTTTGGAAAAGACTCTAATGCTGGGAGGGATTAGGGGCAGGAGGAGAAGGGGACGACGGAAGATGAGATGGCTGGATGGCATCACCGACTCGATGGACGTGAGTTTGCGTGAATTCCGGGAGTTGGTGTTGGACAGGGAGCGATTCATGGGGGTCGCAAAGAGTCGGACATGACTGAGTGACTAAACTGAATTGAACTGAACTGATTCATTACTTCCAGACCTAAAGAAAGGCCAGTTCTCTGGCAAGATACTTTGTTGCACAGGGCTTAAGGAAAGCTTGAGGAAGAAGGTTCATCTCCTCCTTAAAGGGGCCTGGAGTGCCTAAGCTTTAACTCGCTCAAAACATCATGGATAACTATCTTAGGTAAAAAATTTAACCTCATATTACTATGGGAAAACTCTCTGTCCTATGTCCTTCAGCCTTATTTCTTGATTTGGAAAAAAAAAGGAATTTAGAAAATCCTTTCTCAGTCAGATACCGACAATGGCAGACTCTAGTCTTGAAATAAAATTGTATGCTAAATTTGCTGCAAATTTTTATGTTATATTTTTAGTCAGAAACTATTCTTTCTTTCTCACATTTCTTAATGATACTTTTTCAATTTTTCAGATTAATGTCTTGAGCTAAATGGGGAGCCTGTTATACACTGAGAAAAGATAAAGAGAATATGTTCATATTTTCCAAAATATTAATCCTTCCCATTCAAATAGCTACTTTAGGGAGATTAAGTTTTGAATTAAAGTTATAAGAGATTAGATGAAAATTTACATATTTCTTAAGATTATTTGATATTTGGTTTTCAAGTAGGCATTAAAGGGAATTGACTCATTGGGCACAAGTGAATTTTTCTCTGCCTCCTTCTCAGTATAATCTATCACACAAGAAAAATAACAACTTTGAACTGTTTCTAGAAATGTCTTGTAGATATAGTGATGTAAAAACAAAGTTCTCTGAATAAGCACCTGCACCCTCCTTATTAAGGAGGTTTTTTTCTTTTTTTTTTTTTTAATTTAGCTGCAATTTAGAAAAAGGCCAAGTTTCTAAAATTCAATTTTCCTATTGGATAAGTTTTATAAGTACTATGTGTGACTGAAATCGACCCATAAATATTTTTAGTTATTAAAACAGAGAAAAATATTTAGGCATTCTGTTTTGAAAGCTTGTTATTACTCTATTATCTATTTCTTAAAAGGAGTTATAGATGATTTTAAAATTATAAAAATGTATTGTCTGTACTTGGAAGGACAATAGAGATAATCTAGTGCAGGGATCAGTGAAATATAGCTTGTGTTGTAAACATTTTTGCAAATAAAGTTTTATTGGAATACAATATATCATTTATATATTGCCCATGGCTTCTTTCATTCCACAGCAGCAAAGTTGAGTAGTAGAGACAAAGACAATAGGCCTCATAAAACAAAACAAAAAATTTACTATCTGGTCTTTAGCAATGTTTGCCAACCTTAGATCTTGTTGAAATTTTTATCTTTAGAGATAAGGACTGGCCTTAAAAATTAACTTTCAAAACATAGAATTAGTGAATTCCTGAGTTTAAAATACAGCATTAGATATCCATATTTATATTTCTATATAGAGTACAGAGTACAGTAATTGGATTTTTGGTGTTTTTTCCTAAAAAAAAAAACTAAAGTTTAAATTATATAGTATATTGTAGATACACATTATATATATTATAATGTGTATCTATATATATACATATACATATTGTTATATGTTACATAAAGACTTTGATGTATGGTGCATGCTGAGATGCTCAACCCAAACTATCCTTCAAAAGTGAAAGACAGGTAAGACTGATTTGTCCAGCTTCTGGATACCTTTCCAGAAGAAAACCCCCATTTATCAGATACCTTCAGGAACTAACTGAGCTGAACAGAGTTATCTATCCAAGGTCAAGTCTGCTTCCTGGGTGGCTGGGATCAAGCATAAAAATAGTATAAAAGCCTGATTCCCATTAAACCAACTCAGGAAAATGCCACAGGAATATTCCTGCTTCCCAGCTCCTCATCAAGTGGGGTCGGTGAAGGAGGCTTTCACTGAGGGAGCACTACAGCTCAGTTTCTCCCAGGGCCCAATTGTTCTTCCCTCTTTCCTTCTTTTTCCCTTCCATAGGTACTGAGATTAAGCACAGTCTCTAGTAAGCCTCTTGCTGGCTAATTTCTATCTCAGAATCTATTTCCCTTGGAACCCATGCTGGTAAGTTGCCATTAATACAATAAAGAGCAAGAGCATTTCCAAATCAGTTTGTGAGATTCAACTATCAGACACTTATTTGATGTTTTTATTTAACAACACCTGTTTAGTAAGAATACACTGCCTTTCATGAATGTAGTTTTTCCTACTTCTTTGTAAAATAGCTTCATCAGTTATTAGGTGGAGCTCGTTTTCTGGTGTAACTTAGTAATGCAATTATTGGCATTCATGCCTTTGGTAAGTGAACTCTAGGATGCTGCAAATCGTTCAGCATCTCTCTACGTCTTATACTGTCAAGCAAGGAGGATGTGCTGGCCCCTTTTAACTACCATGTTGCTAACAACACAGTGATTAATGAAAACTGAGAACAGATAATGGTAATGATGGGGAAGGAGTTCAATAATACCTGACTGCCCATCAGCATTTCTCCTTTGAATTTTAAGTTTTTTTGCTTTTTCTATTGTAAGTCTTACCCATACAGAGAGGAAAGTAGATGGTTAGCCTAAATTCAGCTAAAATTATGGTTTTGCTTAGATATTAATGATAACTGCATTTAATTTAACTGAGACCTGGTGTTTTAGCTGCTAAAGTGTGCAACAGAAATGGAAGGCTGCTTGGGAGAAAAAAACACAGGTTATAATTTTTTTTTTCTGCTATCTTCTGACATTTTTAGTAGTTTACGCCAACTGAATGGCTTTACAAAGTAAAGCTAAACAAATAAAAGTGAATGGGGTATAGAAAGAAAGGCTTAAGTGGCCCTGTCAAAGATAGAGTGACAAAGTATTGTAAATATTTGGCATGTTCTGTAAGTACATGGCACTCAATCAAAAGCTATTTAAACTTTAAAAGGACTAGAAACAATAAAATTGAATGGAACTACTTCTGTTTTATCTGTTTTCTTAAAGTGTTTTATTGTACTTTTTTCAGATGTGGATTTTTAACTTTGAAATCCACATATAAGCATTAGCTTTAAATGTGTCATCAAAATTTGTACCACTAGTATATGCACAAAGAAGTTTAATACTATTTAGATTTATTCTGGCTCATACAATTTACACTGAAAGTTTCTTGGAAAATCACTGCTCTTTCTTACTACCGTAAATAAGTAGAAATTCTCTATAAACTACTAATTGAGGTTAAATCATATCTCTTAAATATGTAAGCAACTATCTTAGAAAATTAAAACAATGTTATGAAGTGCATAGGCAGATTGGTGTCATCAAAGTTTTCAGTTTGTGGTGCTACTTAATTTTTATAAAAGTTGTATATGAAAGTTTGCCATTCCCATTCAAAATCAAAAAAGTAAACTTGAAGAGTGTTAGGGAAATGAAATGTATAGTCTTGTCTAGACTTCAGAAACAAAGCAGAGCAGCCTCTGATCTTGCATCAAACCTGCCTGGACACTGCCCTGACTGGGAGTGACTGCCTGCTGTGAGTAAAAGACTTGCAGCACCACCGTATTGTAAAGTAGTTGGCCTCCAATTAAATTTACTTAATTAAAAAAAAAAAGGATGGGGGAAGAATTTTTAGATTGTTGAGACCCTGGAGAGGGCCTAGCCAACCAAGCCCCAGGCTTAACCACATTCCAATTTTTACAACAAAACAAACAACATTAACATGAAACCAGAGCTGCAATTTGGTCACAGATTGATGATGATATCAGTTTGTGACCATCCTGGGATTATAAACTGGAACCCTGAACTGCAATCTTTGAAGTCACCCATGGAGAGGGAAATGGCAGCCCACTCCAGTATTCTGGCCTGGAAAATCCCATGGACAGTGGACCCTGGTAGGTCGCAAAGAGTCAGACACGACTGAGCGACTTCACTCACTCACTCACTTGTGGAGTGGACTCACTGACTGAGATCCTTTCCCAGTTGGGCCTCCAGATGTGCTGTGACATGGGACTTCCCAGCACTGTTTGAGTCTGGATATTGGTCAAAACCCAATTTGGTGATATATCCTCTACTCTATTTCTCTTTTCTTTTAAGGTTAGTATGTTGAAAGTAAGCTAGTAATTCTGTAATAAATATGTTTTATTTATTTGTATATAACAAGTGGCTTATTTTGTTAATAAGTCCTTTGAACCTGAGACAAAAGTGAAAACTTTGAGCAAAACAAAGAGGCACTACTAAAATTTGTTGAGACAAAAGCAGTCTTATCAGAAGGTAGCTATTTTAGCCGACCAGGTTGTGATATTCCTATTATTTTTTTTTTTAGCAGATGAAGTTTCAGAAAATAGCACTGGGAAAATTTCTGCCATAATAACTGCCCCAGGATGATTAGACCAACATTGTTTGAATAGCTAATGCAGAAAGAAGAGGTCGAATGACTTCAGGCCTGAATGACTGAGAAAATGAAAACATTCTATTTAATATGCTTACACATTTTATTTAAAAACACAAATATATATGTTAGGCCAATAATAGCCCAAGATGATATCCATAGCCCAGTTTTATATTACAACGGACAAATTATTTTCAATTGCTGGTGGAAAGTGAGGAAAAATAAAATGCTTCCAGGACAGTATTTCTCAAAGTATGGTTTCTATAGAACAGTTTCATCAACGCTGCTGTAGTTGGCTAAAAATGCAGGTTATTGGACTATACTTCAGACTGCTGAATAAGAATCTCTAGGGGTGAGGCCCTGAAAAGTGCATTTCTTTGAAATGAAATAAATCATTCTTTTTTGAATTACCTATTTCAATTTTATATGCTAAAGTCTGGTGGAAATGATGACGGGGCTAGAAGGGAAATTATTCACTCTAATGTAGTCTGTGGTTTCTAAGTACCAAGATGTGACTTCCCAAAGTGCTGGAAACAGTTTGAGGGCAGGGGAGCATTGGCCATGGTGACTGACTGACCAAGCAGTCATCACTGACGCCATTTTAGGGCAAAGGTGACCAAGAACTTTCCAGTCCAACAGATAGGAAGTTATGACACATGGGAAGGGATAAATGGATCATTTTTAATCCTATCCATAGCATCACAAATGTCCAATATTTGGCTTATGGTAGATTCCCAGAATGTTTTACATTTCTGTTGTTTTACATAGTACTTTTTGTGCCAATACTGTGCTGTTTTGATTACTGCAACATTGTAGTATAGTCTGAAGTCAGGAAGTATGATACCTCCAACTTTGTTCTATTTTCTCAAGGTTGCTTTGGCAATTCAGATTGTGCTCTAAATGTATAGCTATGATGCCCTAACTGAATTTTCACTAAGATATATGGATAATTTCAAACTTGTGAAAACAAATATATATATATCTATGTTAATATAAATAAAAACTAAAATATTTTAATTTCTATCTGAAGAAAGGCCATATACAAATAGCTCTGCACCCCCCATTCTTCCTTTGTGTTGAATATTATTTCATTGTATGAATGTACCAGGGTTCGTTTTTCCTTTTACTAGATGAAAGACATTTGAATTTCTTTTGTTTTTAGAAATCAAGGGAAAAAAAAAACAAAAAACTACTCTACCCATCTACATAAACACTTTAGTGTGAAAATTAGTTATCCTTTCTCAAATAAAAGAAGAAAAATAAAGTTTTTCTTCCAGATTCTGGGGATCTGGAAGAGTTCATCAACGGCATCTACATTACTGTCTGAATTTTGACCATGTGCATGTACTGAGTTTTTAATTTAAAAAACTTTTAAAATGGCCAATAACTTAGGTTAGTGCATGGCTGATAAGTCTTTCTAATTCCACATTTCTTTTCTCCTTTTCTGCATCTCATCCTTCTATTTAGCTCTCTAAATTTTGAAAAGACCTTTCATACAAGTTCTTCACTCTATTTGAAATCATTTTCTCTGAGCCTGCTTCTTCCCTTTGACCTAGTTTATTCTTACACAACTTATACATCTCAGTTAAGATATTACTTCTTGGAGGTAGCTTATCTTCCTTAAATCTTCAGGCCCAGTTGAGGTCATTGAGCACATACAAATATCAGAGCTGTGGTATTTGCTTAGCAGCAGTAATGGATTATTTAGAAAAACTTCCTGCTATAAGTAAAAACTGCAATTCAATAAGAAAAAAAAAAGCAAACTGAATGTCCTCTATAATAGATGAGTCCAAGTTTGGGGCATGATTCAGGTATAGCTGTATTTAGAAGGATGTCTCCAATAGGAATCTGCCTTCTGATTTTTTTTTTTTTTTGCCTTCTTTCCGATTTTACATAGCAACCTTCAGCAGCCCTAGGTCTCCATCCTCCCAAATTCAAATTTAGTGGTAATAGGACATGCCTCTCTTCATACATGCAATGAAAGTCTTATTATGACTCTTTGACTCTAATCATGTCACATGCTTACCTCAGAATTAATTGGGGAAATCAGGAGAGTGCAATATTGTGAGAAGGCTCACCTGAAAGTAGTATTTAATACACAGTTGCAACAAGAGTTAGGAAATTTTCATGAAAAGCAAGACAATGGACAGACATTTCATCATTTGGGCCTGTGAGTGCTTTTATAGTTAGCTGCTCCAGGAAATGTATGAGTAGACTTAGAGCCAAAATATTACTGAGAAAACAAACTCACTAAGTAAGGTAGAAAGTCTTCAATAATTGTAACAGGGAAATGCACCAAAACAAACAAACAAAAACTAAAAAACAGGAGCTATAAAAACATGAAGGCTTTATATGCTAGCTTTCTTTTAAAGAGTGGATCAGCAGTGCTAAATTAGGACAGGCAAGTTGACCCTGTAACAAAGCCCTTACATATCTTCTATGGAAAAATAAAACCAAATTTTACCTTATGTAACATATTAATTCCAATATAACTTAATAAACTCAATGTAATTTAGTTACTTGTTCTACTGTTAAAAAAAGAAAAAACAAAACAAAAGCAGCAAACTCAATATTCCTGGGAAAAAAATAAAGAGGTCCAATAAATGGATTCTTGAGAAAGCAGTTTACAGATACCTACAACTAACTGCAGACTTAGAATATGGAGATTCTTAGAAAAGCTTTCCCTGTCCAAACTTTATGTACCATATTAAATTCAAAATTGGTGGCTGAAGCTAATGTTTCACAGAAATTCATTGATAACTTTAAAAGAAAACATCAAGCCAAAGCTCAAAAATAGATTTAATTTTTATAAACCTTGATGTCTGTCACCTATGAGTATCACATTATATAGTAACATAGTTTTATATGACTGCTAATTATTCACACATCCTTGTCTACAGCAGCTCTATAAAAACAACTGGCCTTGAGGGAGTATATACAGTGTTTCCAATAGCAAAATATATATGAATTTATAGATTAACTTTATATAGCCTGGAAGAAATTCTAGTCCAGCTTCCTTACATCTAAGTTGAAGTGAGCATGTGGATTCCTAGTACATGCTTGGGTGATTTTGATGAGAAAATAAAGATGCCAAAGAGTTTGTTATGACTGGAGATACCACTGTGCATGAAATTGTCAATATGTTGAGTTTTCCAGGGCATGAGAAATGAACATGTCTGAAGTTAGTCTGTGTGTCTGTAATAATTCGTGTCCAGAGATTTCTGTAGGTTTAGAATGGTCCATTTGTCTGGAGTACTCACTTTTTCCAAAATATTGTTCGTCTGGCACAGCAGTGTATTCAGAGGGGATAAATCTGTCATAGCTATTAATATGTATAGAGCGGTATATTTGTTTAAGATCATTTTGGTGATGGTCATAGCATTCAAATTACCATCACTTTCCACATCCTCAGAAGTTTCAATCAAGGTCTGTTCTTTCAGCTGGTAATGTAAGCCACAGCAGATGTAGTGGTGAATTATGCAGGCATCTGTATCTCCATGTTCAGTGTGATTCCTTGTTCAGATAGTCAGTTTACCAGAAGCATCTCAGCTCCATGATCTGGGGAGTCCATAAACACCTGTCATTACTATACCTTACTGTCCACAATTCTGAATCCTGTATTCAGTATTCCCATAAGGAAAGACAGCTGTTAATTTTGCCCTTGGGAGTTGCACTTTCCACAGACTTCTCTTCATCTCATAAAACCTCTAGCAAACAAGACTTCTCAACAGCTGTGATTTGAATGCTCCCCTCTTGCCTTTGCATTTACAAATACTGAAGGCTTGTATGAAGCTGAAAACTGGCTTATCTGAAGCATTAGAAAACTTGGGCTTCAGCCAAGGCTTTATCATCCAAAGGCTGTTTGACCTAAAAACAGCCATTTAACCTCTCTGAACTTTAGGGATAATAATAATTATTCTAATACTAACCAACAGAGTATTGTAAAGATTCAATTAGTCCTGAGTTCAATTCAATTAGTAACAATGCACAGTTCCTGTAATACAGTAAGGATTAAAAAAAAAATGGTAACTATTACCTAAGTTGTATTTCCCTAAATTTCATTCATATATGAACCTCAAGCAATCAATGGAAGATTATGGTCTTATTGATTGATTAAACAGGTATAGTAAGCAGAATTCTAAAATGACCTTCAAATCCTGCCTCTGGAATGAATGTGTGTGGGTGTGCATGCACGCTCAGTCATGTCTGACTCTTTGAGACCCTGTGGACTATAGCCCGCCAGACTCCTCTCTCCATGGAATTTTTTAGACAAAAGCATGAGCAGGTTGCCATTTCCTTCTCCTGGAGATCTTATGAATATGCCTTGAATATTATTATGATAATACTATTATACACAATAATATAATACTAACTTATTGTAAAATATTATTATATAATTACTTGACTGGGTGAATATGCCTTGAATAATCCTCTTCCTTTATATATGAATGAGATTTGTAAATATGATGAGGTTTTATTTCTTTGATCATTTTACCTTGTATGGCAAAACAGATTTATAGCTATGAACTCCCTAATAAGTTGACTAGGATTTAAACAAAAATGAGTCTATCCAGATGTACACAATAACCAACTAAACAAATGAATCCTGTGAAATTTTCAGAAGCCAAAGAGATTAGAAGTCATAGAAACAATCTCCTGCTGTTCTGAGCAGAAGCAAACTCCTACGTTTTGGAGATGGCCACATGGCAGGGAATGGCAGGAAGCCTTTAGGGGCTGAATGTCTCAGTCCTACAGATGCAAGGACCTAAATTCTGCAAAAAACTAGTGGGTAAATATAAATTCTGAGCCATAGATGGGGTTGCAGTTCTGGGCCAACACTGATTTCAGCCTGGCAAGACCCAGAGCAGAAGAACCAGCTAAATGGTATCCAGATACTTAACCCATGGAAACTGGAAACTCATTAGAATTGTTTTAAGCCACTAAGTTTGCAATAATTTGTTATGCAGCAATAGGAAACTAATTTAGGAGGTTTTCTGAAAACTTTGTGGTGCTGAATTTTATCTAATTGTATAGATAGAATTATTTCAGTACAAATAACACTGAAACCTACTGGTTTTAATTGGAGAAGAAAGTAAAAAGAGAAAAATTGTACCATATATAAGAAGAAAGGCTCAATATTAATTGCATTTCCTGTAATAATTGCTAAGATTTAATTAGCCACTGTGATATTTGTGGCTGCTATTTCAAAGACAGAAATTGTTTTGTGATGCAATGTCAACCGTAAGATAGTTCCTACTGATTTTCCAGGGTCAAATATATGTTAAGAACTGATTTGCAGTTGTTATAAAGGAGAGAATTTACAAAGCATTTAGCTGTTTTGCTATTGCTTTATTGTTTAGGACATCATGGGGAAAGGAATATAAAATGGGAGCATTTTCATTCTGTTTATGATCTTCTTTTTATATGGAAGATAAAAGTCATCAGTGTGTCTGTTCCTATAGTTAAATCTTAGAGGCTTTACTGAAAATCGAAGGGCAATAAAAGCAGATGTAGTTTTACCTGAGAAATGTTTATCTTAGCTCCACTTCTCAGGTTGTGTAGACATATATGGGTATAAAATAACCTAGGGCAACACAGAATTGTCTCGCTTTATTTAAATTGTGGCAGTATTGGGGAAAAAAAATGATGGCTATGTACACAATCATGATTTTCACCCATTTGTTTCATTTTCCAATCTGGTCAAAATTTTATTTAAATATCAAAGAAATATAAATCATCAAGAAAGATTTATAGCTTCCAATCAGGAGAGTAAAAGTTCACATCCAAAGGAGAGAAAATTAAAAACAAAAAAAAAAACAAAAAAAAAACAATCTTCAGGCTATAAGAGAAAATAATTGAAGGATGGAGGAAATCATTGATTTGACTCGACTTGTGAAAAATAAATACTACAGGATGTATACAGATGGAATTTCCAATATATTCTTTTATTATTAATGAACCTGGGACTGTGGAGATCACATACACCAGTAACATTGTGACAAACTTCACTGATGGGAATAATTTTAAGAAAGAAAGCAAAAGCGTCTTTGTAGAAATCCAGCTTGTGCTTGCTTGAGAAAGATTTCTAAATAAAGTGGCAACTTCATCATAATTCCAGTAAGATCAGTGTTACCTACTGCAGACTGAAGCCCTGGATAAACTTAAGCCATCCCAACAAACACAGAAAAGTTAGCTTTTAGTAGCAGAGCAGCAAAGTTTCTGGACACAGAATTATCTATTAGAACAAATAAATAAGAGATAAACAAACATCAACAAATATATTCTAAAAATCTAGTAACAGGATAATTAAATGTGATTAGTGAAGATATATTATTGCAATGGTTGTATATTTCCAAAGTATATATCCTCAACACAATTTATTTCACCAATGCAAGACTGTAACTAGTACAACTGAGATACATATCTGCTGCAGCTGTTTTACCTGGTTTCAGTTCTTCACCTGCAAGACAAATCAGAAATTGTGAAGTAATCTAACTTGCCATATTTGCAATGCTCTGAATTCTTGTCTCAGCTTTAGCACAGTGCCAAGTGACTGTGAAAATATGCATGAAATTTTTATTTAGTGTTTATGTGAATAATTTTAAGTTTGATGAAATTGTTGCAATTTTTTTAGAGAGAAAAACACATCATATTTGATTAAGAAGTCTTTAAAAAGACTGTTTTATGACAAGTCTTGGTCTAAACCATCCTGGTCTTGCTGACAAATCTCCCAGGAAGAAGAAGAGGTCTACAAGGCTTATAGGTTCTTGGGTAGAATGACCAGTGTCATTTTACAATACCAAAATTGACTCCAATGCCAAAATTGATCACATTTATGGAATTAAGAAGAGAGTTTTAAAAAATTATCAGACTGTTTTAAGTAAAAAGATATAGCTACCATAGTTCTATAGGTAGGATGATTAAAATTAAGTAAAAATCATTTTAAAATTATATTTCCATTTGAAAGGGAAAACAACATGATTGTAAAAATAAGATCCTACACCCAACCAAAATCACCAAATCTAGTGTTTCAGTGCCAAAAATGCATTTGCACTTGGTAGATAAACACTCTTACCCACGGATGTTGGTTTAGGATGGTGGTAGCTGGAATATCTAAGTTTTATTTACATTGTGATAAATTTAAATTCATCAGGAAATGTAATCAGTCTCTTCCTGTAAAAATTGAGCCACTTTTGGATACAATGTTGTTTTTTTATATTCTGCTCTCCTCTTCATCCTCTCCAATTCTCTCCTCCAAGGTTTTCACTATGTGCTTAGAGAAGGCTTGTGATCTTGAATCAACAGAAAAAAGCTTGAAATGTTTGTATGAACAAGATTTCCTTTGCAGACTCGCTCGTGCTACTTGCAGATCTACTCTGAGGTGCCTGATCTAGGTTCCTCCTGAATTGATATCTCCTAGTGTAAGACATCTTAAAATCTAGCTTTTGGGGCTTCCCTGGTGGCTCAGATGGTAAAGAATCTGCCTGTAATACAGGATTGCTGAGTTCGATCACTTGGTTGGGAATATCCCATGAAGAAAGAAATGGACAACTCCTTCAGTATTCTTGCTTAGAAAATCCCATGGATGGAGGATCCTGGCAGGCTATGGTCCATGGGGTCTCAGAAGAGTTGGCTGTAACTTAGTGACTAAACAACAACAGAATAAATTCCTAGCCCTGCCCATATGTTCATCCTTCTGGACAACTTTTGAAGCACAATTCATGTGTGTCTGATACCTTAGATCTATATAATCTTTCTTCTCCACCCTCAGTATAGTAGAACTAAAAGGATTAAGCTTTGCCTGAATCCTTTCAGTCTGGGAAAGATTCTCCTCCCCACTTTTGTAATATTTTATAGTTACATTAGCCAGGGCTAACTCTTTCTTTTTATGCTTAAAGATAGAACAAAGGATTTCAGAAAGTCCTTTTTCTCTGTACTACTCTCTGCCTTCAGAAATACTGTCTTGCTTAAAGAGGTCATGCAAGTCAGCTTTAAGATTCAAAGCTGATCAATGGCCTCTGTCTTCTAGGAAATAAGTAAAGATCTCAGAACACACAGATTTTTCTGTGAAAATTAAATGATAAGAAGCAGGACAAGTCCTTAGAACAGTGCCCAACATATAGTGATCATTCAGTGCATGTTGATCGCTATGGTTGTTGTGGTCATTCCCTCAACATCCAGGTGGAAATTTCCAGTTGTTTCTTAAAAATCAACTTCTGTGTTCCAAAGAGCATGCCTTTAGATATTATTCTGTATGTGGGCTTCCTAGGCAATGTTTTCTCTCAGAATTTCCCTTTTCCTTGTTTATAAAGTCTCTGGATTCCGGTGAACTCCTGTGCATGTTTCCTCTGCCCAATCACCCTTCCTACTCTCCCTGCATCTTCTTCTGCCTACCCACAACCTCAGTCCCCAGATATGCCCACTGCACAACCTCACCAGATAGTCCTCCTGCATATCTTTCCTCCTTTCTAACACTTTCCTAACCTGAATGATCAGAAACAGTTAAATTTCTCTATGCTCTTTTGGATAAATCTTTTTTCCTCCTTCAGTTAATTCCAACCTCCTCTGTAAGAGTTTAACTTTTCTCCTAATAAATGCTTCTAATTCTTTAGCTACTTATGTGTTCCTAGTATGCTTTCTGCCACCATCAAAGTAATTTTTTTTTTCACTTAAAATAGCTGCTTTTTGCATGGAATTCTGTAGCAATTTGATTCTCAGACACAAAGGATTCTGGGTGACAGATTTCTTCTAATATCATTTATCTTTGTATTTGAAAGTTTTCTTCTTAGATATGCAAAGCTGGGAAGTTGGGAGCTATGTCCCTAAGTCAAACCCCTCAGGTCACCATTAGGTCTCTTCTTTTACACTTTAGACAATCCCAATCTGTTAACTTTCAGAGATCATTGTTTATTAAAGACATAAATCACAGGAAATTATAGCAAGAGTTTCCTTAAAGAGATCCAGATAATCCAAATGATTTTTTCCTAACAAATGAAAACACCCACTACACTTAAGTTACCTTTAAAACAAAAGTGGAATATCATCATTAGGAGAGAGTTGCCTGTTATGAGATGAGACTGTCCTCATTCAAGGAATAAACACTCGCCATAAAAAAAATGGTTTTGCTGTTGGATTTGGACCATTAATTTTCTTCTAACTTGAAAGTAGTAGTACCTTTTAGGTGTATGTGACAGTGTGTATATGAAGTGGGTGAAATCACAGGAAAATCAAGTCATATTGTCCTGAAGCATCAATTTGTTCTATG
Organism: Bubalus kerabau; assembly: GCF_029407905.1. Lineage (NCBI taxonomy): Eukaryota > Metazoa > Chordata > Mammalia > Artiodactyla > Bovidae > Bubalus > Bubalus kerabau. Next base: position 60,255,911 of record NC_073634.1, read on the forward strand.
ACATTCACTTAAGATGCCTTAAAAAACATTTTTTTTTTATTTATTTAGTTTTACTTGAAGGATAATTTCTTTACAATGTTGTATTGGTTTCTGCCATAAATCAACAGGAATCAGACACAGGTATACACATATCCCCTCACTCTTAAACCTTCTTCCTACCTCCCACCCCATCCAGCCCTCTCTGTTGTTACAGAGCTCTGGTTTGAGTTCCCTGATTCATACATCAAATATCCAGTGGCTATCTATTTTAGATATGGTAGTGTATATGTCTCCATGTTACTCTTGCCATTTATCCCACCCTCTCCTTCCCGCCTCCCATGTCTGTAAATCTATTCTCTATGTCTGCATTTCCATTGCTGCCCTGCAAAGGGGTTCATCAGTGCTATTTCCTAGCTATTGTAAATAGTACTGCAATGATGTGTTTTAAAGTACTGAAAGGAAAAAAAGTCTACAACTAAAATTACTCTACTCAGCAAGTATCTCATTCAAAATTGATGGAGAATTCAGAAGCTTTACAGACAAGCAAAGTTAAGAGAATTCAAAATGCCTTTTTAAAACAAGTGAAACAAAGCACATATTCATGGATTTGATCAGAAGATTTGAAAGCAAAACACAAAAAGCTAGAGATTTTTCCTTTTCTTTTAAAAGACATTAGACTTACTTTAACATCACTCAGAAGTTTATGTTCTCTTGCCTGACCTGTTAATTAAAGTGTTAAGTATGCTTAACACTTTAAAGAAATAAACACTTTAAAGAAATAGAGGAAAACAACAGAATGGGAAAGACTAGAGATCTCTTCAAGAAAATTAGATATACCAAGGGAACATTTCATGCAAAGATGGGCTCGATAAAGGACAGAATTGGTATGGGCCTAACAGAAGCAGAAGATATTAAGAAGAGGTGGCAAAAATACACAGAAGAACTGTACAAACAAGATCTTAATGACCCAGATAATCATGATGGTGTGGTCACACACCTAGAGCCAGATATCCTGGAATGTGAAGTCAAGTGGGCCTTAGAAAGCATCACTACAAACAAAGCTAGTGCAGGTGGTGGAATTCCAATTGAGCTATTTCAAATCCTGAAAGATGATGCTGTGAAAGTGCTGCATTCAGTATGCCAGCACATTTGGAAAACTCAGCAGTGGCCACAGGACTGGAAAAGGTCAGTCTTCATTCCAATCCCAAAGAAAGGCAATGCCAAAGAATGCTCAAACTACCACACAATTGTACTCATCTCACACGCTAGAAAAGAAATGCTCAAAATTCTCCAAGCCAGGCTTCAGCAATACGTGAACTGTGAACTTCCAGATGTTCAAGCTCGTTTTAGAAAAGGCAGAGGAACCAGAGACCAAATCGCCAGCATCTGCTGGATCATCGAAAAAGCAAGAGAGTTCCAGAAAAACATCTATTTCTGCTTTATTGACTATGCCAAAGCCTTTGACTGTGTGGATCACAATAAACTGTGGAAAATTCTGAAAGAGATGAGAATACCAGACCACCTGACCTGCCTCTTGAGAAATTTGTATGCAGGTCAGGAAGCAACAGTTAGAACTGGACATGGAACAACAGACTGGTTCCAAGTAGGAAAAGGAGTACGTCAGGGCTGTATACTGTCACCCTGCTTATTTAACTTCTATGCAGAGTACATCATGAGAAACACTGGACTGGAAGAAGCACAAGCTGGAATCAAGATTGCCGGGAGAAATATCAATCACCTGAGATATGCGGATGACACCATCCTTATGGCAGAAAGTGAAGAGGAACTAAAAAGCCTCTTGTTGAAGGTGAAAGAGGAAAGTAAGAAAGTTGGCTTAAAGCTCAACATTCAGAAAACAAAGATCATGGCATCTGGTCCCATCACTTCATGGGAAAGAGATGGGGAAACTGTGGAAACAGTGTCAGAGTTTATTTTTCTGGGCTCCAAAATCACTGGAGATGGTGATTGCAGCCATGAAATTAAAAGACGCTTACTCTTTGGAAGAAAAGTTATGACCAACCTAGATAGCATATTGAAAAGCAGAGACATTACTTTGCCAACAAAGGTTCGTCTAGTCAAGGCTATGGTTTTTCCTGTGGTTATCTATGGATGTGAGAGTGGGACTGTGAAGAAAGCTGAGCGCTAAAGAATAGATGCTTTTGAACTGTGGTGTTGGAGAAGACTCTTGAAAGTCCCTTGGACTGCAAGGAGATCCAACCAGTCCATTCTGAAGGAGATCAGCCCTGGGATTTCTTTGGAAGGAGTGATGCTGAAGCTGAAACTCCAGTACTTTGGCCACCTCATGAGAAGAATTGACTCATTGGAAAAGACTCTGATGCTGGGAGGGATTGGGGACAGGAGGACTAGGGGAGGATAGAGAATGAGATGTCTGGATGGCATCGCTGACTCGATGGACGTGAGTCTGAGAGAACTCCGGGAGTTGGTGATGGACAGGGAGGCCTGGCGTGGTGAGATTCATGCGGTCACAAAGAGTCAGACACAATTGAGCGATTGAACTGAACTGAATGAATAAGTCAGAAATAATCTAATTTTAATTTTAAGTAAAAATCTGCTAATTTGGGAAGATCCTCTGGAGAAGGGAAAGGCAACCTACTCCAGTATACTTGCCTGAATAATCCCATGGACAGAAGAGCCTGGCTGGCTAAGGTCCATGGGGTCTCAAAGAGTTGGACACAACTGAGCAACTAACACACACACACATACTCACAATTATATCTTGCTATCTTGGGTTATCTGGGCCATTATTATATACTGTTTAGTAACAATTATACATAGTAAATAAAATTTTCAATTCAGTTTAGTGGCTCAGTCCTGTCCAACTCTTTGCGACCCCATGAATTGCAGCATGCCAGGCCTCCCTGTCCATCACCGACTCCCGGAGTTCACTCAGACTCACATCCATCGAGTCAGTGATGCCATCCAGACATCTCATCCTCTTCTTCCCCTTCTCATCCATCTCATCCCCTTCTCCTCCTTCCCCCAATCCCTCCCAGCATCAGAGTCTTTTCCAATGAGTCAACTCTTCGCATGAGGTGGCCAAAGTACTGGAGTTTCAGCTTTAGCATCATTCCTTCCAAAGAAATCCCAGGGCTGATCTCCTTCAGAATGGACTGGTTGGATCTCCTTGCAGTCCAAGGGACTCTCAAGAGTCTTCTCCAACACCAAAGTTCAAAAGCATCAATTCTTTGGCGCTCAGCTTTCTTCACAGTCCCACTCTCACATCCATACATGACTACTGGAAAAACCACAGCCTTGACTAGACAAACCTTTGTTGGAAAAGTAATGTCTCTGCTTTTCAATATGCTATCTAGGTTGGTCATAATACTCTTTAGTGGATTTAAGAAAATTAGTAAGAATAGAACTCAAAGTTCTGATACCAGACTAGTCTACTATTAATTAAATAAGGACTTCCTAGTCAGTAGATTTGGAGAAGGCAATGGCACCCCACTGCAGTACTCTTGCCTGGAAAATCCCATGGGCAGAGGAGCCTGGTAGGCTGCAGTCCATGGGGTCGCTAAGATTCGGACCCGACTGAGCGACTTCACTTTCACTTTTCACCTTCATGCATTGGAGAAGGAAATGGCAACCCACTCCAGTGTTCTTGCCTGGAGAATCCGGGGGACAGGGGAGCCTGGTGGGCTGCCGTCTATGGAGTTGCACAGAGTCGGACATGACTGAAGCAACTTAGCAGCAGCTGCAGCAGTCAGTAGATTTGGAGTAAACTCCATAAGCTAGAGGAAGTTTAAAGTTTTCTCTACTAGTTACTTGACATTATTTCTGTAAGTAAAATGTTTATTCAAAGTCCATATATTTGTACTTATATTTGTAAAATGAACTTTATGTAATTCTTTAGTACTAACTGAGAGCCTGAAGATATTGCCATTCAATTCCAGGAAATTGTTTGCCTTTGGTCAGCCATGGCCATCAGATGCACAAGATTATGAATTACAGCATAAAAATGTATTTTTTTCCTATTTATTATGTACAACCTAGTCATTTTAGGATTTTTGAAATCATACATGACTTATTTGGAATTTCAGAGGATAAGACTATGTTCCTAGAAGTTAACATCGAAGACCTTTCTCCATGTCCTTTTTTAAGTAGTTATGGTTACCTTGTGGCAGGCTCTAAATGTGTTAGAATGGGCCATGTTTCCCATCTGTCTTCTCGAAGAGAAGTAAATCAGGTATGCTTGACTTCCATGTCTTGACTGTTGTGGAATCAATAGAATTTTAAATGTTGAGACTCAGTTGCATGGTATCCTTTTATCATATCCAGGCCCCAAGGCTCATGAACAACATACTTGGGAATGGGAAATGAATCAAGTTGCTATTTATATTTTGTTGCAATTTGGTAAAACTAGAAAAAATGGAAGAAAAATGATAAAAAAAAAATTAAACCTGAAGATATTAATAACACTGGAGGTGGCTGTGGCTATGGCTTACAATGTATATTTGGCATCTGGTCCCAGTGAGTTTGAAAGTTATTTTATTGGAATGTAAATGATTTCAGCTAAAGAAGTTGTGGATAGTGGACAAGGTTCAATAAATTCAGGTTGAATTTATAAGAAGTCAGGAAACTTCTAATGCAGTATTCTCTAAAGCTGTCTCATATATGTTCTCAATGCAAATATGAGGTGACTATCTTGGCCTTGGAGAGGTAGGCAAACAGACGATGAATGTTGGGAAGGTGTAGTATGAAAAAAAAATACACTTGAGTTTTGTTTCATAAAGGCTCAGAACTTCAAAAACTCTAAGTATCTCCTGAGAGAGAAGAGTTCGATTGTTAAACTGCAATGAGGTGACTCATGCTGAGTCCATTAGTAGTTTCTGGATGGGAGCTTGTCACCAGAATAATCAAGAAAGTGATTAGAGGACTGAGGCTTTTGACTGCCAGACCTCTGGGGAAGGGAGAGGCCTGGAGACTGAGTTTAATCCTGTGGCCAAGGATTCAATAAATCATGCCTGCTAATAAAACTCCAATAAAAACTATGGACACTAAAACTTAATAAAGCTTCCTGATTGTTGAACACATTCACCTAGCTGGTAAATATTGATGTCTGGGAAGGGAAAATGCCTTGACTCTGTAGGGTGATGGCACAGAAGGTCTGTGTGGAACCCTCTCAGACCTTGCCATCTGTGTATCCTTTAGCTCGGTTGGTAAAGAATCCACCTGCAATGCAGGAGACCTGGGTTCGATTCCTGGGTTGGGAAGATCCCCTGAAGAAGGGAAAGACTACTTACTCCAGTATTCTGGCTTGGAAAATTCCAGGACTGTACAGTCCATGGGGTCTCAAAGAGTTGGACACGGCTGAGTGACTTTCACTTTCATGTGTATTCTTTATGATAACACTCTGATCTTTAGTATACCACTTTCAGTGAGTTCTGTGAGTTGTTCTAGTGAAATATCAAATTTGTAGGGATTGTAGATCACTGAAATTTGTAGCTAGTCGGTCAGACACCAGCTCAGCCTGGTGATTAGCAGCAAAACTGTATTTTAGTACCTCCATTTGATGCTACACTAGTTGAAATGGAAACAGAATGGAAGAGAAGGGGGTTAGCACCCTGATGATTATATTTTGCATTGGAAGCTACACAGATAATATATTTGAATATAAATAGAGATATTTCTCATATTTATTTTCTGACAAAGTCACACTTTTCATAAGTGTTAAGATATTAACTTCCCATAATAAGTTAAGAGGTACTCATTTTGGAAATCTTTTTCTTTCTTTTTTTATTTGGGTGTAGTTGATTTTTGGGCTCCTTGGGTGGCTCAAGTGGGTAAGAGTCCACCTGCCACTGCAGGACATACAAGAGATGAGGATTTGCGCTCAGTGTCTAGTAGATCCCCTGGAGGAAGAAATGGCAACCCACTCCAGTATTCTTGCCTGAAGAATCCCATGGACAGAGGAGCCTGGTGGATTATAGGCCTACAGTTCACAGTATTGCAGAGTTGGAGATGACTCAACACTCTTCGCATAGTTACTTTATAATATCGTGACGTGAAAGTGAACTCTTCATGACTCCATGGTCTGTAGCCTGCCAGGCCCCTCTGTCCATAGGATTCTCCAGTCAAGAATACTGGAGTGGGTAGCCATTCCCTTCTCCAGGGGATTTTCTGAAACTAGGGATAAAACTCAGGTTTCCTGCATTGTAGGTAGATTCTTTGCCATCTGAGCCACCAGGGAAGCACAAAGAGAATTAGCTGTATGTATACAAATATCCCCTCCCTCTTGGGTCTCCCTTGCACCCCAGATCCCACCCATCTAGGTCACCACAGAACAACGAGCTAAGCTCTCTGTGCTATACAGCAATCTGTTTTACACATGGCAGTGCACGTACATCAACCTCAATCTCCCAAATTATTCCACCATCATTTCTTCCCCCTCTCCACATCCACCCATCCATCCTCTATGCCTGCATTTCTATCCTGGCCTGCAGATAGTTTCATCTTTACCATTTTTCAGATTCCCACTTATATGTGTTAAATACAGTATTTGTTTTTCTTTTTCTGACTTACTTCACTATGTATGATAGTCTCTAGGTCCATCTATGTCTCTACAAGTGACCCAGTTTTGTTCCTTTCTATTACCGAGTAATAGTCCATTGCATATATGTGCTACATCTTCTATATCCATTCATCCACTGATGAACATCTAGATTGCTTCCATGTCCTGGCTATTTTAAATGGTGTTTCAGTGAACATTGGAATACATGCGACTTTTTGAATTATGGTTTTCTCAGGGTATATGCCCAGTAATAAGATTTCTGGATTATATAGTAGTTCTATTTTTAGTTTTTAAGGAATCTCCATACTCTTCTCCAAGTGGATGTATTAATTTACATTCCCACTAACAGTGCAAGAGCGTTCCCTTTTCTCCATATCCTCTCCAGTTGTAGATTGTAGATTTTTTCATAATGGTCATTCTGAGGTGAGGACAACTTGGTAATATGTTTTTCTGAAAGCTTACAAAGTCTGCAGTGAAGGACGTTGTATTGTTGGGATGGAATTTGAAAGTCTTCACTTGTGAGTGTAAATAAAGCCTGAAGCATTGAATAGGACCTTTGCTCTGATATCAATTGGACACCACTGAGTGACTTTGAAAGGAAATAACATTTGTAAAGGATTATTCCTCCTGCTGAGTTGAGAAAGGTTAAGAAGAGGGATGGCAAGAGTGAAAGTAGGTGACCAGTACAGAGGTTGATGAAATAATCTGGGGCAGTAAATGATTAGACCAGGGAGGAACAAGTTGCTAAAGTGGCTAAACTAAAAAAGAAAGGTTCAAATGTAGAGTTTTAAATGAAATTGTTTGATAATTGTTCATGTAAGAAAATGCAATCCTATAGTAAAAGATAAAGAATAGGGACAGTATTTGAAAAGATGTGAGTTAATAGAAATAGACAAAAGCTACTTCTTATCAATTAATAAATATAGAATGAATGTGATTATTAAAAGAAATAGAGTTATAAGTTCTAACAAAGAACCTTACACTGAGTTTACCAGAAAAAGGTGTAACTAAAATGAAAATGACAGAGAAGTATCACTCAGATTTTTAAAGTCTGCAGAAATGCTTGGGACTTCCCTGGTGGTCCAGTGGGTAAGACTTTACACTTCCACTGCAGGCAGTGCTGGTTTGGTTCCTGGTCTAGGACCCAAGATCCTGCCTGCTACGAGGCCAAAAAAAAAAAAAAAAAGCTTACCAGACAGCTGCTTAAAAGAGTTAAATGGATCTATAATATTACTTTCAAGCATTTTGTAATAAAGTTAAAAGCATTAACTAAGAAAAAGATGAACTTTGAATTATAGAAAATAAATATGCAATGAGGTTATAGCCATCATATGTTTTTACATATCAAATAACACACAAGAAAAAAGTAAGAGAGAGAGAGGGTGAGGGGAGAAGAAGAACAAAGAAAGGAAGAGATGAAGAGAGGAGGGGAGAGCAGGATACATAAAAGTATAAAATAAAACACAGAGAGCCCAGAAAAACTGGGTGAGCAAAGAGAGCTGATGTAAGATGCAACAGAAATAGAGAAATTAAATTCATGTCTTTAAGATCTTCCTAATGAAATATCCTAAAAATAATGAAATATTGAATACCTGAATGAATGTATTCATTCAGGTAGTCTATAAGTGTAAACAAAGGAACACATGAAAGTTTGCTTTTATTAATAAAAAATAACATTTTTAGCATACATGCACACCTATGTTCTCAATAATCCTCTCTCCACAAACAATTAATTGCTCAATTCATTATTTAAATTAGTAATAATATAGACCATTTTCTCTGAATAACACTAGATATTGAGTGAGAGAGATTAAGAGAGGAAAGAAAAACTTCAGAAAATTAAATATTTATCTTATAAATAACTGTGGGAAAAAAATAGAAGATGAAAAATATCCAGAAAATAGTGGCAGAGAAAACACAACATACCAAGTTAATGATCTACGCCTAAAATGATGTTGAGAAAAATTGATAGAAAAATGTTCACATATATTAACAAATAATGACCAACCTCCAAAATGTCTTTACTGTCTCACATTTTATATTCAATTGCAGTGACTAGAAAAACTATTTAGAGCAGAATTTTTGACACTTCCAAAGTTGCTCATTGACTTTATGTCCTTTAATTATTATGTTACATCTGTAGGGCTTCAGTTTGAGATGGTCCAAGGGGACTTCTCTACTAGCTCAGTTGGTAAAGAATCCACCTGCAATTCAGGAGACCCTGGTTCAATTCCTGGGTCGGGAAGATCCACTGGAGAAGAGAGAGGCTACTCACTCCAGTATTGTTAGGCTTCCCTCATGGTTCAGCTGGTAAAGAATCACTTGCAGTGTGGGATACCTTGGTTTGATCCCTGGGTTGGGAAGATTCCCTGGAGAAGGGAACATCCCCTGGAGAAGGGAAGGGCTACCCACTACAGTATTCTAGCCTGGAAAATTCCATTGACTGTAAAGCCCATGGGGTTGCAAAGAGTCAGACATGACTGAGCAACTTTCAATTTCAAGTTTTATAGTTTTTATTTTCCACTGTTGCTCTCAGTGGGAAGTTGTCCTTTCTTCTCTTTTCCTCCTTTTCTTTCAGATGTGAGGCCATTTTATGGGTAGCTTCTAGGATATTGTAATACATACCATGAAGCAAAGAATTCTTAAATCCCAGTGTAGGGCAAAAGTTGGCTGAAAGATTGGTTTTCTTATACATTTTACACAATTATAAAAGATAAAAAATGTGAGTTTTTATAACGAAAGAAAATGAGAGCCAATTTGGTGAATCATTAGTTAGGATATAAAGATCTAAATTACAGCATCTTAGTATAAGTCATAAGGAAATCTAATATGTAAAAGAACATAATAAACTCTACTGTTAAAGAAATTCCCAATCCCTTTTCATCTGGACTCAGTTATAGTAACTTTATTGATTAAATAGTGGGCATCTTGTCCTTTTTGTTTGTTTGTTTTTTCAAAGTTACTGTGAGAATATCCCTGTAAAATCTTGAAATATGTTCGTATAAGAAAGCCTGTGTGTGGGGGGCGGGGGAGAAGGTGAAGAAAGTATGCTTTTCCTATCTAGCATGTAAAATGCAGATAATTAAGGATTTTTGATGTAGCTAGGATGGAGGCGCCTGGTAAGCTGCAGTCCATGGGGTCGCCAAGAGTCGGACATGACTGAACAGTTTCACTTTCAGTTTTCACTTTCATGCATTGGAGGAGGAAATGGCAACCCACTCCAGTGTTCTTGCTTGGAGAATCCCAGGGACCGGGGAGCCTGGTGGCCTGCCGTCTATGGGGTCGCACAGAGTTGGACACGACTGAAGTGACTTAGCAGCAGCAGCAGCAGCAGTGAGCATTTAGATATATATGTCCATGGTCTACTGGGGTTATAAAGAAACATGACAAGGTCACAGAAAAGATAGAATAATAAGCCTCTCACTGTGCCCATTTCTTATGAAGATGACTTGAAACACTGTAACAACTTTGAGCAAATGACTTTCAGAATCAAGCTGCTAACTGGGTCATTGACTGACTCAGAATGTATGAACAATGCAAAGGGATCAATATAATCTCCCACATGCCTGTGGCCAACTGAGGTTTCTGTTGTTTAAATGATACCTTAGACCCTTATTCACTGTACACACTTTGAACAGAATAAGTGGCCTTTTTGATCCCATTAACAAAGGTTCTTTGATGGATATTTATTTTAGTTGTATTTTATGTTACTTTGTAAGTAGAGATGAATATATGAAAATGATATCTTGATACATAATTCTGATTATGCTTTGTACCACTGACAAAAATGAGGTGAACAAGAGCTACAGTAAAAAAAAATAAAAATAAGTGCTTGCCTTCAAACAGGCTAATACATACTCTTCCCACTAAAACCTCCACAGATATTGTGGCACAGCTATGTTTCTGAATAATCCTTTTATTATTGTTTATTTATCTTGTAGCCTCCGGTCTTGGCTGTGGCATGTGGGATCTTCCTTGTGTCATGTGCCAACTTTCTTTGTAGTACATGGACTCTCTAGTTTTTTGATGCACAGGTTCCAGAGTGCACAGGCACAGTAGTTATGATGTGTGGGCTTCATTGCTCCACAGCATATAGAAACTTAGTTCCAGAACCAAGGATTAAACCCACGTCCCCTGTATTGAACCCATGGTTCTATGAAGACCTACAAGACATGCTAGAACAAACACCCAGAAAGATTACATTTTACCATAAGGGACTGAAATGCAAAATTAGGAAGTCAAGAGATACCTGAAGTAATAGGTAAGTTTAACATTGCAGTATAAAATGAAGCAGGACAAAGTCTAACAAAGTTTTGCCAAAAGAACTCATTGGTCATAGCAAACATTTTCTACCAACAAACAAGAGATTACTCTACATGTGGACATAACTAGATGGTCATAGCAAAATCATGTTGATTATATATTTTATTCCCAAAGATGGAAAAGTTTTATACAGTAAGCAAAAACAAGACTGAGAGCTGACTGTAGCTCAGATCATGAACTACTTATTGCAAAATTCAGACTTAACTTGAAGAACATAGGGAAAACCACTTGGCCACTCAGGTATGACGTAAATGAAATCCCTTATGATTATACAGTGGAGGTGGCAAATAGATTCAAGGGATTAGATTTGATAGAGTGACTGAGAAGTATGGACAGAGGTTCATAACAATGTACAGGAGGCAGTGATCAAAACCATCCCCAAGAAAAAGAAATACAAAAAGCTAAATGGTTGCTTCAGGAGGCTTTACAAATAGCTGAGAAAGGAAGAGAAGCAAAAGGAAAAGGGATAAAGGAAAGATACACCCATTTGAATGGAGATTTCCAAAGAATAGCAAGGAGAAATAGGAAAGGCTTCCTAAGGGAACAATGCTAAGAAATAGAGGAAAACAATAGAACAAGAAAGACTAGAGATCTCTTCAAGAAAAGTAGAGATACCAAGGGAACATTTCTTGCAAATATGGGCACAATAAAGGACAAAAACAGTATGGACCTAACAGAAGCAGAAGATATTAAGAAGTGGTGAAGGAACACACAGAAGAACTATACAATAAAGATCCTAATGACCCAGATAACCAGGATGGTGTGATCACTCACCTAGCCAGACATCCTGGACTATGAATTCAAGTGGGCCTTAGGAAGCATCACTATGAACAAAGCTAGTGGAGGAGATGGAATTCCAGCTGAGCTATTTCAAATTCTAAATGATGATGCTGTTAAAGTGCTATACTCAATATGCCAGCAAATTTGGAAAACTTATCAGTTGCCACAGAACTGGAGAAGGTCAGTTTTCATTCCAATCCCAAAGAAGGCCAATGCCAAAGAATGTGCAAACTATTGCATGATTGCATTCACTTCACATGGTAGCAGAGTAATGCTCAAAATCCTTCAATCTAGACTTCAAAGGACTTCCAGATGTACAAGCTGGATTTAGAAAAGGCAGAGGAACCATAGATCAAATTGCCAACATCCACTGGATCATAGAAAAAGCTAGAGAATTTCAGAAAAAGATCTACTTCTGCTTCATTGACTACACTAAAGCCTTTGACTATGTAGATCACAACTAACTGTGGAAAATTCTTAAAGAGATGGAAACACCAGACCACCTTACCTGCCTCCTGATAAGCCTGTATGTGACACAAGAAGCAACAGTTAGAACTGGACATGGAACAACAGACTGGTTCCAAACTGGGAAAGGAATACTTCAAGGCTGTATATTGTCACCCTGCTTATTTAACTTAAGTGCAGAGTAAATCATGTTAAATGCCAGGCTGGATGAAGCACAAGCTGGAATTAAGATTGCATGGAGAAATATAAATAACCTCAGATATGTTTATAATGCCACCCTTATGGCAGAAAGCAAAGAGGAATTAAAGAGCCTCTTGTTGAAGGAAAAGAGTTCAGTGAAAACTCTGGCTTAAAGTTCAACATTCAAAAAACTAAGATTATAGCATCCAGTCCCATCACTTCATGGCACAGATGGGGAAACAATGGAAATAGTGACAGACTTTATTTTCTTGGGCTCCAAAATCACTGTGGCTGGTGACTGAAGCCATGGAAGTAAAAGACGCTTGCTCCTTGGAAGAAGAGTTATGACAAAGTTAGGTAATTAAAAAGCAGAGACATTACTTTGCCAACAAAGGTCTGTGTAGTCAAAGTTGTGATTTTTCCAGAACTCATGTACAAATGTGAGAGCTAGGCAATTAAAAAAAAACAAAAAACAAAAAACTGAGTGCCAAATAATTGATTCAACTGTGGTGCTTGAGAAGACTCTTGAGAGTCCTTTGGACAGTAAGGACATTAAACAAGTCAATCCTAAAGAAAATTAGTCCTAAATTTTCATTGGAAGGACCAACACTGAAGTTGAAGATCCAATACTTTGGCCACCTGATGCGAAGAGCTGATTCATTGAAAAAGACACTGATGCTAGGAAAGATTGAAGGAGTGAGGAGAAGGGGATAACAGAGGATGAGATGGTTGGATGGCATCACTGAGTCAATGAACATAAGTTGAACACATTCCTAAAAATAGTGAAGGATAGAGAAGCCTGCTGTGCTGCAGTCCATGGGATCACAAAGGACACAACTGAGGGATTGAACAAAAACCACAGTATTGAAAGGTGGAGTCTTAACCACTAGATCACCAGTGAAGTCCCTGACTATTCCTTAACAGTATATACTATTGCAGACCATAAGACCACAAAAGGCAAATATTTAACAGATGTGTATAATATGCAGATAATTGGCTATTTTACATATTGCTTGAGAGATATTTTCTGTAAGTAAATACATGAATGTTTACCTGTTAATTCTATCTGAAAATTTTATTGAGATTAGCCATATCTAACTGTGTTGGGAGAAAAGCTATGATCAACCTAGACAACAAATTAAAAAGCAGAGACATTACTTTGCCAACAATGGTCCGCCTAGTCAAGGCTATGATTTTTCCAGTAGTCATGTATGGATGTGAGGGTTGGACTATAAAGAAAGCTGAGCACTGAAGAATTGATGCTTTTGAACTGTAGTGTTGGAAAAAACTCTTGAGAGTTCCTTGGACTGCAAGGAGATCAACCAGTCCATCCTAAAGGAAGTCAGTCCTGAATATTCATTGGAAGAACTGATGCTGAAGCTGAAATTCCAATACTTTGGCCACCCTATGTGAATAACTGACTCATCTGAAAAAACCTTGTTGCTGGGAAAGATTGAAGGCAAGAATAGAAGGGGACGACAGAAGATGAGATGGTTGGATGGCATCCCGGACTCAATGGACATGAGTTTGAGTAAAATCCAGGAGTTGGCAATGGAGGCAATGGCACCCCACTCCAGTACTCTTGCCTGGAAAATTCCATGGATGGAGGAGCCTGGTAGGCTGCAGTCCATGGGATCACTGAGAGTTGGACACGACTGAGTGACTTCACTTTCACTTTTCACTTTCATGCATTGGAGAAGGAAATGGCAACCCACTCCAGTGTTCTTGCCTGGAGAATCCCAGGAGGGCGGAGCCTGGTGGGCTGCCACCTATGGGGTTGCACAGAGTCGGACACGACTGAAGCGACTTAGCAGCAGCAGCAGCAGCAGCAGCAGCAGCAGCAGGAAGGCCTAGGATGCTGCCATCCATGGGGTCACAATGAGCAGACACGACTGAGCAACTGAACTGAACTGAAATAGCAAATTAGTTGAAACATGGTCAAAAATGTTTTTCCTGATATTATCTCAATGTATGTATCTCAGTTTCTCATACAATACTGAATAATTAGAAGATTATCCATCAACAGACTATGGTTAAATGCATATCTAAAAAAGCAATGTTATGGAACTAATAAATAGACAACATGGATCTTTTGCTCTCTTGCTGTCTAACTCAAGTTCATGATGCACAAAGAGGCAAACAAACAAAAACTTCAGAGCCTGGAGTAAAGTTTACTGCAAGGGTCAAGCAAGTAGTATTGGAGGCTAGTGCTCAAAAGACTTGAACTCTGGGTGGTTTTCAGGAAAGAGTTTCTAAGGGCAAATTTTTGTGTGAGGTCTGCAGGATGCAGAATTGAATTGTCTTCTGATTGGCTGGTGGTGAGGTAATAGTAGTGATTAAGGAATTTTAATTATCAGCCTTCTAGTTCCAACCAGTCTGTGATCTATGAGCTTGTGCTCAACCTGACATTACCATCCTCCTCTTGGGTAGAGATCTTAGTTCCTGTTAAAGAACTCAGAGACTTGTATCAGCTTTATCAGTACACTATTGTTTTTCTACTGCCTTTCCTTCCTTTCCGTATTCCCTCACTTCCTTAATTAGCAGCTATTTCAATCTGCCCTTTAGAACTCAAGGAGAAGGAAATGGCAACCCACTGCAGTATTCTCGCCTGGAGAATCCCATGGATGGAGGATCCCGGTAGGCTACAGTCCACGGGGTTGCAAGGAGTCTGACATGACTGAGCGACTTCACTTTACTTTAGAACTCAAAGAAGGCCTACAAATGAGAAACAAGGGACGCAGAGTGACCTTGTACCCAGAAGAGCCCCAGAGTTTAATTTTATTCTCACTCTTTTGCTCCTTCATGCTCATAAAAATAACTTATGTTCTAAAGGTTGGATTTAATAATATTCATTTTCATTAATTTTTATTTGTTTAATGATACATCTGTTACAAGTCTTTTTTTTGATTGATAAAGAAACCATCTTTGAAATTGAGTATGTTCAGCTTTTTGCAAAAATCTCCCAGTTTCTACGTTTATGCTTATTCAAACCTTATGTCAGGTACGTAAAAATATAATATTTATTGCATTTGTTTTATTTTATGTTTGTAAACACAAAATAAAATTTTAGATGAAATTCATATTTTATGGCAAGATAAGAAAAAAATAAATAAAAATGTCCTCTGCCCTTTGGCCTTCTCTATTGTTAAATAAAATTTAACAATAAAACTCATATTTTATGCCAAGACAAGAAAAAATTAAGCATAAAGAAGTTTTCTCTGCCCTTTGGCCTCCTTTCTCTCTGCTAGTGTGCAATGTGTATCTGCAATATGCATCAACCAAGCTTCCCCAATTGGCAGAAATATCTGATCATCCATGAAGAGCAATATTCTTCTAGCATCACAAGACAACTTCTTAAAGATAACATTCCTTCTTGATCTTGTAAGGAGTTACAATGATGCTTTGTTCAGCATTGTGTAAACTGTCAATAATATGTAATAAATGTGTAGCCTTAAGACTCAAAAACCTTATATAACTGTGTATTGATTTCTAATAGGTTGAACAGTTCTGAGTTTTTCTTTTTAATTTTATTTTTAAACTTTACAATATTGTATTAGTTTTGCCAAATATCGAAATGAATCCGCCAAGGTATACCTGTGTTCCCATTCCTGAACCCTCCTCCCCCCTCCCTCCCCATACCTTCCCTCTGGGTTGTCCCAGTGCACCAGCCCCAAGCATCCAGTATCGTTCATCAAACCTGGACTGGTGACTTGTTTCATACATGACATTATACATGTTTCAATGCCATTCTCCCAAATCTCCCCACCCTCTCCCTCTCCCACAGAGTCCATAAGACTGATCTATACATCAGTGTCTCTTTTGCTGTCTCATACACAGGGTTATTGTTACCATCTTTCTAAATTCCATGGATAGGCATTTTATTATCTTTACCATGTCCACCAATGACACTTTAATTGAAATACACTCACCGACTGATGATTCAACACACAGGGCAAAGAGGGATGTCTTTGGAGAAGGCATTTCAGGTAGGATGTTAGCAAATCTTACTGCTCAGTTAAAACAAAAATGAGCTACTGCTAATTCAGTCAGATTAGTGGCCTTAGGAGAACTGCTCCTCCTCACTCAGCCCACACCCATGCTTGCCATTGGCTGAGTTCTGAGTTTTTTAATATGTTCTTTCCAGGTTATAATCCCTGACTTGGGCTTGAATAAAATTTTCCATGTCTTTCATAGATTGACTGATTATTTTTTCATCAATACTACTTACTTTACTCTTATTTATATAACTTAAGGTTACAAATGAAAATTAACTTCATATGGACCATAGAATATCAAAATATGTTTAAAAACCAATTTATTAAAATCAATAAGTCCTTTATAAGAAGCATATAAAGACATTTTCATAAGATGCATATTAAAGCAACCTAAAATGTTAAATTATTCAAAAAAAATCAGTCCTTTGACCTAATCAAAGCATTGCTTTTATTTATACCATAAAACTGAAAAAATTCAATGACAGTGTTTAAAAGTTATTTTTTGTTTTTATTGTTGCAGTTAACAGGTAAAAATGTATTTTATGTATGAATTCAAATGCCAATTATTATAGTAGTACCAGAGATTGAAGACCCTGCCTTATGTATTTTTCTATAGGTCAAGGAGTTTCAATTTATTCATACTTCTAGCCAATGTTATGACTTTCTCTCTGAGAGTAAAAATGATCTTTTTTCCAGAGGCTAGAAAATTTTACAGTGATGGCTTTCTGGGGATAAGAATCCTGAGGCTCATTTCTGCTGGGGAGCATCTCAGCCACGCAGAGACTGTCACAAACTGAATTGTATCATATTCTATTGTAAGAAAGCATTCATACTTGAACATTTGCTGCTGTTTAGAAGCTTTCATTTTTCCAAAAGCATGTACCTTTTATAGTTCCATTTTAGCTATTAATTTTCTAAACGTTTTCTTTTCCAAACTTAAGTAGGAATACTTAACAAAATATTTTTTAGGTAAAAACTCAGTTTTTTTTTAAATTTGTTTTGTATCTTTTTTGAAGACGTGAACTTTTGGTTTCATCACCTATAATTTTTCTGTTAAGAGAAAATGGACACATACAAAGATGTAATGATCAATTGCTATGGAGATAAAGATATCACCATAGCAACTTGTATCATGTATATGTGTGTGAAAAATTCTGAGAGATAAGAAAGGAAGATATTGTGTACATGTGTATATGTATGTTAATATTTTCAAAGATTGCATAAATTAATGATCATCTTTTAATGCTAATTAATGAGCATCTTTTCAGTTTATTGAAGAAATAGATTCGGTGTCATTTTGCCAATTCTGGTCTTTTGCTTTGTGTCTGTCACATACTCATTCTATACATATGATGAATTAGCTGTTCTCTTGCTGATTCACTTATGGGTTTATAAATAACATTTAAATTATTTGAACAAAGGGTCAGCTTAATTAATAACAATAAACCTGCATAGATTTCAGAATACTGTAGGACATAGTAGAGAATAGGCATTTAAATTTCTAAGATAAAATTGAGTTAGGGATATTGATATAGGTAAATATAAACTAAAAAAAGATCAAGCTTTCCATTATATTTAATTTTTCTATTTTATCAACAAAAGAATTAGAGTTATATCAAAGAATCTAAAACTGAGAGCTTTTATAATTATAGATGCCCTCCTTTCCTGTAAAAAGATTGATTATGCATTCCTACCAACTGTCATGTGATTTCATTACAGGGAAACACACATCCAACCACTTTGACTTTGGGCTAGACCCTATTAGCCTGTTTGACCAGTGGAAAGTGAGAAGAGTTCACCCAACTGTGTGCCAGCAAGAGCCTTCAGAGACATTGTGAATCTTTGTGGTTCTTTTGCTCTCTTCTCCTTTACAGGAAACAACATGTTGGAAACAGAGGCTGGCTTTGCCTCAGTCTGAGTCATAGAAGGAAAGGATATGTGGATCATAGCAGCTACAGCTGACTCTCAGGTATCATAATGCAATGTAAGTCAATGAGTTCTTTCTAATCTTTAAAAATCTGCTAGTATACCAGTTAAAATGAAGATTTCTGTTTGATTTTTGGTTATATATTCATCTGTCATCCCTCTCCATTCTTTCTAAAACCATTTAATTTTTAAATTTCAGTAAGAACAAAACACGAGATCTATCTGCAACAAATTTTTAAATGAACACAATACTTAAGAGCCCTATAGTATTGCTAACTATAGGCACAACGCTATACAGCAAATCTCTGGAATTTATTCATCTTGCATAACTAAAACTGTAGTCTCTTAACTGGAAGTAGAGCTGAGTCCAGAGATGATTTCCAGCAGCTCACAGCGAGATCTCCATTCAAGCCTTACAAATTCTAGGCCCTGGCGTGTCCTTCCCTACAGCGGACACCTGCACACTCTGCTCAAGTACAGAGCCAGCTCTGGAAGATCTTTTTGGAGTTGTAGTTCATAGGGATGTCAACCGACCACCTCTGTGAGCACTTCTGGTACTTTTGACTCCCTTTTCCAGTCCCAGGAGTATTCAGGACACGACCAGCATCACATCTTCCTAGGATAGCCAGCCGAGGCCCTGCAGCTCTCAGGAGGCTTCCGCTGCAAGGAGCAGGAGATGCTGGGGAAAGCCCACTGTACGCACATGCGCACCCTAGCCCCCATCAGACGCCTCTCTCTGCTGTCCTGTCCAAGCAAGCCCTTCGAGTTCTCAAAGTACCACACTGTCTACTGTGCATTCTGGGGTGAGATCCTGGAAGCTTCATTCTGGTAGAGTTCCACCGGATCAAGGGCCTTATGGATGACCAGCACCTCACTCAGGGCCATCTCCTGGGCATCAAGCCAATATCGCCCAGCTTGCTTCCAGGCAGCCTACCTCCCTGCACAGAGCTTCTCAAGGAGGCTTTTGCTACAATCAAGTCCTGAAGAAATGGGTGGAGTCTGCGAGCTCTAGGCTCTTCTGTCCCAAACACTGCTGCCCCTGGGGCTCCCTGGAAACAGATGGGTTGCTGCCTAGGGCCTCTCCCTAGAGTACCTGACCATGATCAAAGATAACATCAACATTATCTGGGAGCTGGTGGGCCTGGAATAAACTGCAGGTGGAGTAAGACAGCCCTGTTGCCCTGCCTGAAAAAGAAAACTGATTCAGGTATAAATATAATTTGTGAAATGGTGCTGGGGAGAAGTCTTGGTGAGGCTGGGGGAAAAGGGAAATAGGAGAGGTATCCAGGGGCTTGCTTTATAATTTGTTAAAAAATTCAGTTGCCTAAATTTGGAAGAATATTTTGTAAACTAATTCTATTCCATCAATCTATAGATCAATCCTTTCACCAATATTACTGTCTTGATTAATGTAGCTCTCAAGTAAATATTTAAATTGAAATATGTAAATCTTCCAAATTTGTTCTGAAGCTTTAAAATCATTTTTGTAAATTCAAGGTTCTTTATCTTTCCATGTAAACTTTACATACAGAATTTAGATTATCTGAAAAAAATCGTGCTGGAATTTTAAGTAGGCTTGAACGGGATCTGCAGATCTAATTGTGGATAATATATTTGCAAAAAATGTTAAGCCATATAGTCTAAGAACATGATTGTTATTGTTCAGTCACTAAGTTGTGTCTGACTCCTTGCAACCCCATGGATTGCAGCATGCCAGGTTCCACTATCCTCTACTAATCTCAAATAATTTGCTCAAATTCATGTCCATTAAATTGGTGAGGCTATCTAATCATCTCATCCTCTGCTGTTCCTTTTACATTTTGCATTCAATCTTTCCCAGCAGGAAGGTCTTTTCTAATGAATCAGCTCTTCATATCAGGTGGCCAAAGTATTAGAGCTTCAGCTTCAGCAATAGTCCTTCCAGTGAATATTCAGGGTTGATTTCCTTTAGGATTGACTGGTTTGATCTTGCAGTCCAGAGGAATCTTAAGAGTCTTCAGCACTATAATTGGAAACCATCAATTCTTCAGCACTCAGCCATCTTTCAGGTCCAACTCTCACATCTGTTCATAACTATTAGAAAAACCATGGCTTTGATTATACAGACCTTTGTGGCAAAATGATATCTTTGCTTTTTAATATGCTGTCGAGGTTTGTCATATCTTTCCTTCAAAGAAAAAAGCAGGTTTTAATTTCATGCCTGCAGTCACCTTCCCCAGTGATTTTGGAGCCCAAGAAAATAAAATCTGTCTCTGCTTCCACTTTTTCCCCTGCTATTTGCCATGAATTGACAGTACAGGTGCCATGATCTAGATTTTTTGAAATGCTGAGTTTCAAGCCAGCTTTCTCACTCTCTTTCACCCTCATCAAGAGGCCCTTTAGTTCCTCTTCACTTTCTGCCATTAGAGTAATATCATCTGCATATCTGAGGTTGTTGATATTTTTCCCTGCAGACTTGATTCCAGCTTGTGATTCACCCAGCCCAGCTTTTCCCATAATGAAGTTGAATAAGTAGAGTGAATAAATAAAATCTTGTCATATTTCTTTTCCATTTTGGAAACAATCAGGTGTTCCATGTCTGGTTCTAACTGTTGCTTCTTGACCCACATACAGGTATCTCAGGAGAGAGATAAAGTGGCCTGGAACTCCCAGCTTTTTAAGAATTTTCCACAGTTTCTCGCGATCCACACAGTCAAAGGCTTTAATGTAGTTAATGAAGCAGAAGCAGATGTTTTCCTGGAACTCTTGCTTTCTCCACAATCCAACAAAAGTTGGCAATTTCATCTTTGGTTCCTCTGCCTCTTTGAACACTAGCTTGTGCTTCTGGAAATTCTAGGTTCACATACTACTGAAAACTTACTTGAAGGAGTTTGAGCATAACCTTGCTAGCATGTGAAGTGAATGAAAGCGGATGACTGTCACAGCAGTTCATTATGTTCCTGGGGTTCTACAGGCAAGAATACTGGGGTGGGTTGCCATTTCTGACTCCAGTGGACCACAGCTTGTCAGAAATCTTCACTGTGACCTGTTTGCCTTGAGTCACCCTGCAGGGCATGGCTCTTAGCTTCATTGAATTATATAAACCACTTTGCCATGATGACCCTGTGATCCATGAAGGGGATTCATATATACATGTTTGTGTGTGTGTGTATGTGTGTGTGTGTGTGTGTGTGTGTGTGTTTGTATGGGGCTTCCCTGGTGGCTCAATGGTAAAGAATCCACCTGCCAATGCAGGAGACACAGGTTCAATCCTTGTGTAGAGAGATCCACTGGAGAAGGAAATGCAATCCACTGTAGTACTCCTGCCTGGGAAATCCCATTGACAGAGAAGCCTGGCTGGCTATAGTCCATGGGATCACAAAAAGAATCAGACATGACTTAGAGACTAAACAGTATAATATATATTGTTGTATATTTATCTATAGTCTGTTTTATATGCTATTATAAAATAATTTTATCATGTCAGTGAACTCTAAAGATTGTTTTTGTTTCTACATCATCTGCAGGATGAAATTCAAACTTACTTTCTATCCCAAGGCTCTCTATACTTGAATTCCAAGCTACCATTTCAGGTTAACTTTGTAAATGAAAGTGAAAGTGAAAGTCGCTCAGTCGTGTCTGACTCTTTACGACCCCATGGACTATACAGTCCATGGAATTCTCCGGGCCAGAATACTGGATTGGGTAGCCATTTCCTCTCCAAGGGATCTTCCCAACCCAGGGATCAAGTCCAGGTCTCCCACATTGGAGGTGGATTCTTTACCAACTGAACTATCAGGAAAGCCCAAACTTGGGAATACTTCTCCCTTATTTGAAGCCTTCATAATCACATCGGTTTTTCTTAGTTGCAGCCAGTGTAATCTCATTGGTTGTATTTATTTACACTGTCTCTTTGCAGGAACACATTTTTATATTAATTTAATCCTTCCTTTCATCTTCCAAAAAGCATCTCACCAACAAATTCTTCTGGAAATACAATCTACTTAAAAGAGATCATTTGTGTCTCACAGAAAATTCTCTAAGAATTCTTTACAGAATCACTCCTTGAATACCTCTCCAGAGCATTCTCACACTGTTAGCCATGCCATTTTTCATGTCTACATGTCAGTTTTTAAAGTTTTGTTGACTAATCTCCCAAGATGTCACTGATACAAAAAATACTTCCATTCTTGATTTTTACCCAAATATTTACATATTTTCTCTTACATTATACCTTGGAAAAAAGAGATTGTGCACCACCAGCACCAAATCTCCATGATTTATAGACTTGCATAGGTTACAAGTAAGGCAACAATATTGTCTAATTTCTGAAATTAGGATTTAAAACATTAAAAATAGTATTGATTTGTATTAAAAGACAATATATCATTTTGGCAATATATATTTGAAAGGAGTCATGTTGGAAATTTGGTGACTATCAAATGAATTGCCATTTCCTTCTCCGATACATGAAAGTGAAAAGTGAAAGTGAATCACTCAGTAGTGTCCGACTCTTCGCGACCCCATGGACTGCAGCCTACCAGGCTCCTCCGTCCATGGGATTTTCCAGGCAAGAGTACTGGAGTGGGTTGCCATTGTCTTCTCCAAACGAATGAATAGGGATGTGCAAATTGTGTAAAAAAACTAGGAAAAGATATTAAAAATATTTATAGAACCTCCCCACTTTTCCCTTTTTCCTGATATAATCATATATTAATATTTAGGCTGATGTTTAGAAACTCAGTTTCATTTAGAATTCCTTTCTGCTGAATGAAGTCTTTGCAAGTCATTTTATGTATGTTTCTACAAATATTAAATGACATTTTAAAATATCAATAAGATGCAGGCTTCAGGCAAATTTAATTTGAATCTGTACTTCAATTCAGAAGAACATCGTTAAAGTATACTAAGCTTTGACTGTTTATTTTTCTTTTTTAAACAACCAATATATATATAAGGTAAACATATCTACAAAGTGTATAAACAGAAAAAACTTAGTATTTGTAATGCACCAAATATATATATTAATATCAGATAATCATATCTTAATAATGATAAAATCCACAAAGAAATATTCTTCTCTTAAAAAGCTACATATTTAAAATATACCTTTTTCAAACATCCAGTTAATGATAATACATACACAAACTCATTGTCCCTCTATCTCACACACACACACACACACAATTATCTGTATGAGAATTGCAAAACAATAGTGCTTATCACTAAGAGGACAGAAACTTTGAAGATTAACATGAGGGTACAGTAAGCAGGACTAAATTGATTAAATATTAGCCATTAGTATTAAAAACATGCAGATAAAATATTATTTTTAGGCAAATATTTTAAAGCTCTTCACCTTGAAGAGAAATTGATCAGAGCTCATCTACGTCAGAACATTGAACAACAGCCTGCAGTGCACTCATTGTTCATGCCCATCTCAGGACAGTTTCGTATGTGTAAGGAAGAATTTCTGCTATATCATTGATTATGAAAAGAAAGGAGTACATCTAGTTATGAGAAGGGCAGGCTAGCTAACCTGTAGCTGTCCATTTTGTACAGGGAGGTACATCTCTGGGCTGAAACTAATACTCTCCAGCTCAGGAAGACATGAAATGGAAGAGAACCAGGTATGCAGTAATCAGTGCCAGTGAAGGTGAGAGTTAAACTGAAATCCATAAGTGAATTCACATTGTTAACCAATGAAATGACTATCCTTGGCATTCACTGGAGCATATTATATAGCCAGGGCTGCAGGCTAGCTTAAGCAGAATATGTTGAAATTGGTGATTGATGCTTGGTGTTCCCTCAGCTAACTTAAGGCTTAAACACACAAGATGAAGGAGAAAGCTTGTATCTGATAGAGAGTCCTTTCTATCCTTCAAAATTAATACAATATATATTTTAATGATAAATGAAAATGGAATATATGTGTGTACACATTTGTTGCCAAAATGCCTGAAAATTAACCACAAAATTTTAATCTCTATCAGTTCCCAGTGAGAGGAAAACAGTGATGTTCATCTAAAATTACAACAAGAAATGAAAAATGTTAATAGAAATAAAAGAAATGGAGTTTTTAAAAGTAGAGAACCCTTATAGGATAATTTAAAATAAATACTTTCTTATATAACAAATTCAATCTAAAATTTACAAGAGGCATTGGGTAATCTGAATTTGAGCAAACTCTGGGAGATAGTGGAAGACAGAGGAGTCCAATGTGCTGCAGTCCATGGGGTCACAAAGACTTAGTGAATGAACAGCAGCAGTTGTTAACAATTGCATAATATGATATTATTTTTGTTGGAGATGATTGCATATTATTGATATTTTCCTATTATCAGAAATGTGGTGGCTTAAAATAGTACCCATTTAATATCTCACAGTTCTATATGTCAGAAATCCAGCAGGCTTAACTTAGTTCTCTGCTCATAGCTTCACAAGACTGAAGTCAGGGTCTTGAATGGGCTGGACTATTATCTGAAGGTTCTAGGGATTAATAGCTTCTAAGATCATTTCAGTATCTTAAGAATCCAAGTGTTTAACTCTGTAAGTCTGAGTTTCAGTTTTCCTTGGTGGCTGTTACACCAAGGGGCCACACTCTGCTTTATAGTGTCTGCTTACATTCCTTCTAATGTGGTTTCCTCCGTGTTTAAACATTTCAATAGCCTACTCATTCCTTCTCATGCTTTGAATATCTCTCACTTTTCCTTTGTCGCCAGAGGAAACTCTCTGCTTTTAAAGGCCTCTTGTGGTTAGCTTGTGCCCATTTGATAATCTTCCTCTACTCAAAACATGTAACATTGTCCCTTAAAACTTCACTTACAAGTGAAGTTAAAGTAGTAAGGTAAAATTATTAAGAGTATAAAGAAGGTGAAAGCAGAACATCAGACCAAACATAAGACTTTTCTGTACATGGTGTCCTGTGCAAGCGCACAGGCTCCACTCCTATGAATTAAGTAGTAGAAACAGAGTTATGTGAGAATATTGAATATTTTAGGGTGACAAGCAAAATTATAGAACATTGAGCTATATATTTCAAAAAATACCAATAAATGGGGACTGAAAGGGTAAATAAAAGTATTTCAAAATAATAATGAGGCAGTATTTGACTTAAATGATTTACTTCATGTCTATGGTAATGGTTATCTTTAAAGAGGTTCAAGGGCAGAGTTGATGACACAATCATAAGAAGGTAAACCTAACATTTGTCATTTTTCCCTTTGATTTAAGACCATGTGAACAAAAATTGATAAAATAAAAATACTTGTTAATATAGGTGGGTGAATACCTGCATATTAACAGTAGTCTGTATAACTGTATATAACTGTGAGTGTTTAAATAAAACAACTCTAAATGCATTGATGTTTATTAAAAAAAGAAATAAGAAAGATCTCAAATATGGAACAAAAACTAAATATTAATATCAACTAATTTTACACCATAAGTACATGTTATCAAGTTCTTGAAACTTTACAAATGTGGCAGGTAAATCTGGAAGTTCATATGCACAATGCAACAAACAATGTGTGTTAGTCACTCAGTCACGTCCAACCCTTTGTGACCCCATGGACTGCATCGTGCCAGGCTCCCCTGTCCATGGGATTTCTCAGGTGGCAAGAATACACAGCAGAAGTGTACAAAAAAGATCTTCACGACCCAGATAATCATGATGCTCTGATCACTGACCTAGAGCCACACATCCCGGAATGTGAAGTCAAGTGGGCCGTAGAAAGCATCACTACGAACAAAGCTAGTGGAGGTGATGTAATTCCTGTTGAGCATTTCAAATCCTGAAAGATGATGCTGTGAAAGTGCTGCACTCAATATGCCAGCTAATTTGGATTACTCAGCAGTGGCCACAGGACTGGAAAAGGTCAGTTCTCATTCCAATCCCAGAGAAAGGCAATGCCAAAGAATGCTCAAACTACTGCACAATTGCAACTACTGCACAATTGCACTCATCTCACATGCTAGTAAAGTAATGCTCAAAATTCTCCAAGCCAGGCTTCAGCAATACGTGAACCATGAACTTCCTGATGTTCAAGTTGGTTTTAGAAAAGGCAGAGGAACCAGAGATCAAATTGCCAACATCTGCTGGATCATGGAAAAAGCAAGAGAGTTCCAGAAGAACATCTATTTCTGCTTTATTGACTATGCCAATGCCATTGACTGTATGGATCACAATAAACTGTGGAGTATTCAGAAAGAGATGGGAATACCAGACCACCTGACCTGCCTCTTGAGAAATCTGTATGCAGGTCAGGAAGCAACAGTTAGAACTGGACATGGAACAACAGACTGGTTCCAAATAGGAAAAGGAGTACGTCAAAGCTGTATATTGTTACCCTGCTTATTTAACTTATATGCAGAGTACATCATGAAAAACGCTAGACTGGAAGAAGCACAACCAGGAATCAAGATTGCCCGGAGAAATATCAATAACCTCAGATACGCAGATGACACCACCCTTATGGCAGAAAGTGAAGAGGAACTCAAAAGCCTCTTGATGAAAGTGAAAGTGGAGAGTGAAAACGTTGGCTTAAAGCTCAACATTCAGAAAACTAAGATCATGGTATCCGGTCCCATCACTTCATGGGAAATAGATGGGCAAACAGTGGAAACAGTGTCAGACTTTATATTTCTGGGCTCCAAAATCACTGCAGATGGTGAGTGCAGCCATGAAATTAAAAGACACTTACTCCTTGGAAGGAAAGTTATGACCAGCCTAGATAGCATGTTCAAAAGGAGAGGCATTACTTTGCCAACAAAGGTCCGTCTAGTCAAGGCTATGGTTTTTCCTGTGGTCATGTATGGATGTGAGAGTTGGACTGTGAAGAAGGCTGAGTGCCGAAGAATAGATGCTTTTGAACTGTGGTGTTGGTGAAGACTCTTGAGAGTCCCTTGGACTGCAAGGAGATCCAACCAGTCCATTCTGAAGGAGATCAGCCCTGGGATTTCTTTGGAGGGAATGATGCTGAAGCTGAAACTCCAGTACTTTGGCCACCTCATGCGAAGAATTAACTCATTGGAAAAAACTCTGATGCTGGGAGGGATTGGGGGCAGGAGAAGGGGATGCCAGAGGATGAGATGGCTGGATGGCATCCCTGCCTTGATGGACGTGAGTCTGAGTGAACTCCAGGAGTTTGTGATGGACAGGGAGGCCTGGCATGCTTCGATTCATGGGGTCTCAAAGAGTCATGACTGAGCGACTGAACTGAACTGACTGAACTGAAGAATTATATAGGATGCTGGCAGAATAAAAAGAGGGAAACTTTTTTCCAATTATTGAGATATAATTAACATGTAATACAATGTAAGTTAATACAGCTATGTATTGCTAAACAAGTACTAGAGTGGGATTAATTAATCCCTATATTACATCATATAATTACCAAGGTTCTTTAAAGTGAGAACACTTAAGATCTGTACTTTTCAGTTCAGTTCAGTTCAGTCGCTCAGTTGTGTACGACTCTTGCAACCCCATGAATCGCAGCACACCAGGCCTCCCTGTCCATCACCAACTCCCAGAGTTTAATCAGACTCAAGTCCATCGAGTCAGTGATGCCATCCAGCCATCTCATCCTCTGGCGTCCCCTTCTCCTCCTGCCTCCAATCTCTCCCAGCTTCAGAGTCTTTTCCAATGAGTCAGCTCTTCACATGACATGGCCAAAGTTCTGGAGTTTCAGCATCAGCATCATTCCCTCCAAAGAAATCCCAGGGCTGATCTCCTTCAGAATGGACTGGTTGGATCTCCTTGCAGTCCAAGGGACTCTCAAGAGTCTTCTCCAACACCCAGTTCAAAAGCATCCATTCTTCGGCGTTCAGCCTTCTTCACAGTCCAACTCTCACATCCATACATGACCATAGGAAAAACCATAACCTTGACTAGACGGACCTTTGTTGGCAAAGTAATGTCTCTGCTTTTGAATATGCTATCTAGGTTGGTCATAAGTCTCCTTCCAAGGAGTAAGCGTCTTTTAATTTCATGGCTGCACTCACCATCTGCGGTGATTTTGGAGCCCAAAAATATAAAGTCTGCCACTGTTTCCACTGTTTCCCCATCTATTTCCCATGAAGTGATGGGACCAGATGCCATGATCTTAGTTTTCTGAATGTTGAGCTTTAGGCCAACTTTTTCACTCTCCTCCATTATACCACTCTCACCATTATACCCTGTTATGTGAGATCAAATTTTTTAGATTATATATTTAATGAGAATATAGTATTTGTCTTTCCATGTCTCACTTAATTTCACTCACTTTCACTTTCATCAAGAGGCTTTTGAGTTCCTCTTCACTTTCTGCCATAAGGGTGGTGTCATCTGCATATCTGAGGTGATTGGTATTTCTCCCGGCAATCTTGATTCCAGCTTGTGTTTCTTCCAGTCCAGCATTTCTCATGATGTACTCTACATATAAGTTAAATAAGCAGGGTGACAATATACAGCTTTGACGTACTCCTTTTCCTATTTGGAACCAGTCTGTTGTTCCATGTCCAGTTCTAACTGTTGCTTCCTGACCTGCATACAGATTTCTCAAGAGGCAGGTCAGGTGGTGTAGTATTCCCATCTCTTTCAGAATATTCCACAGTTTATTGTGATCCACACATAATGTTGTATATTAGATCCACATAATTTATTTGTCCTGTAACTGCAAGTTTTTACACTTTAAGCAACATCTGCCATTTCAGTAATCCCCCAGAGCCTGGCAATCACCATTATACCCTGTTCTGTGAGATCAAATTTTTTAGATTATATATTTTAATGAGAATATAGTATTTGTCTTTCCATGTCTCACTTAATTTCACTTAGCATAATGCCCTCAGGGTCCACCCATGTTGGGGACAGTGGCAGATTTCATTATTTTCATGGCTTAATAACATTCCATTATATAGCTACATGTCCTTTAGATTCATCTTTAGATGGACAATCAGATTGTTTCCATATCTTGACTACTGGAAATAATACTGCAGTGAACATGAACATGTGATACCTCTTTTGGATACTTGATTGTATTTCCTTGCATATTTACCTAGAGGTGGGGTTGATGGATCATATAGTAGATCTATTTTACATTTTTTGAGGAGCATTCATACCATTTTCCATAGTGGCTGTACAAATTTACATTCCTACAAATAGTGCACAAGTGTTCTTTTTTCTCCACATCCTTGCCAGTACTTATTATTTCTTGTCTTTTGGTAACAACACCTTGGCTAGATGGACCTTTGTTGGCAAAGTAATGTCTCTGCTTTTCAATATGCTATCTAGGTTGGTCATAGCTTTCCTTCCAAGGAGTAAGTGTCTTTTAACTTCATGGTGCAGTCACCATCTGCAGTCCATCTAGTCAAGGCTATGGTTTTTCCAGTGGTCATGTATGGATGTGAGAGTTGGACTCTGAAGAAAGCTGAGTTGACTCATTGGAAAAGACTCTGATGCTGGGAGGGATTGGGGGCGGTAGGAAAACGTGACACCAGAGGATGAGATGGCTGGATGGCATCACCGATCGATGGACGTGAGTTTGAGTGAACTCCGGGGGTTGGTGATGGACAGGGAGGCTTGGCATGCTGCTATTCATGGGGTCGCAAAGAGTTGGACACGACTAAGCGACTGAACTGAACTGATATAACATGTGTGAGGTAATATCTCAGTGTGGTTTTGAATTTCATTTTCCTGAAGATCACTGATATTTGGCATCTTTTCAGATATCTGATGCCCATTTTTATATATGTTTTTGGAAAAGTCCATTCTTTTTCCAGTTTTTAAAATTGCAACATTTTTTTTATATTGAGTTGTATGAGGCTTTACATATTTAAAACATTAACTCTGTGTCAGATATATGTTTTGCAAATAATATATTCCACTCTGCCTGTAGCTTGCCTTTCTGTTTTGTTAATTGTTACATTTGCTGTTTAGGAGCTATTGAGTTTGATATAGTCCCAGTCATCAACATTTACTTTTTTCTTGCTTGTACCTTTGATGTCATAACCATGAAATGATTGTCAAAACAAATGCCAAGGGATTTTTTCATACATTTTCTTCTAGGAGTTTGATAGATTTAATTCTTATGTTAAGTTTTTTGATCTAGTACCAGTTAATTTTTATTGGTTTTTAAAGACAAGGGTCTAGTATTTTTTATGCTGTTATTCATTTTCATCAATGATGTTTATGATTATTATATTATTGTTTATTTTTTCCCTCAGATATGTTAGTATTTGGTTAATGTATTTAACTGTTCTGATGTGTGAGTATATATATGTGTATATATATATATATATACACATATATTTATTTATGATTACTATATCTTCTTAATAAATTGATCCCTATATCATCATATAATAACCTTATTGATCTGTTGCTACTTTTTTGACTTAAGGTCAGTTTTATCTGATGTAAGTATGATTACCAATACCCTCTTTTGGTTTCCAATTGCATGGAATATCTTTTGCCATTCTGACAGTTCGAGTCTATTTATACCCCTACATACATAACTTAATTGAGTCTCTTATAGGCAGCACATCATTGGGTCTTTTATTTTAATCTATCCATCTCTACTTGACTGGAGATGGGAAATAGATGGGGAAACAGTGGAAACAGTGTCAGACTTTATTTTTTGGGGCTCCAAAATCACTGCAGATGGTGACTGCAGCCATGAAATTAAAAGATGCTTACTCCTTGGAAGGAAAATTATGACCAAACTAGATAGCATATTCAAAAGCAGAGACATTACTTTGCCAACAAAGGTCCATCTAGTCAAGGCTATGGTTTTTTCCAGTGGTCATGTATGGATGTGAGCGTTGGACTGTGAAGAAGGCTGAGCGCCGAAGAATTGATGCTTTTGAACTGTGGTGTTGGATAAGCCTCTTGAGAGTCCCTTGGACTGCAAGGAGATCCAACCAGTCCATTCTGAAGGAGATCAGCCCTGGGATTTCTTTGGAGAGAATGATGCTAAAGCTGAAACTCCAGTACTTTGGCCACGTCATGCGAAGAGCTGACTCATTGGAAAAGACTCTGATGCTGGGAGGGATTGGGGGCAGGAGGAGAAGGGGACGCCAGAGGATGAGATGGCTGGATGGCATCACTGACTCGATGGACCTGAGTCTCAGTGAACTCCGGGAGTTGGTGATGGACAGGGAGGCCCGGTGTGCTGCCATTCATGGGGTCGCAAAGAGTCAGACACGACTGATTGACTGAACTGAACTGAACAATGAAAACTTACTGATAGGTTGCTGTTGCTGGTGCTGCTGCTAAGTCGCTTCAGTCATGTCTGACTCTGTGCGACCCCAGAGGCAGCAGCCCACCAGGCTCCACCGTCCCTGGGATTCTCCAGTCAAGAACACTGGAGTGGGTTGCCATTTCCTTCTCCAATGCATGAAAGTGAAAAGTGAAAGTGAAGTCGCTCAGTCGTGTCCAACTCTTAGCGACCTCATGGACTGCAGCCTACCAGGCTCCTCTGTCCATGGGATTTTCCAGACAAGAGTACTGGAGTGGGCTGCCATTGCCTTCTCCGATTGATAGGTTAAGACTTACTGCTGCTGCTGCTACTGCTAAGTCACTTCAGTAGTGTCCGACTCTGTGCGACCCCATAGATGGCAGCCCACGCAGGCTCCCCTGTCCCTGGGATTCTCCAGGCAAGAACACTGGAGTGGTTTGTCATTTTCTTCTCCAGTGCATGAAAGTAAAAAGTGAAAGTGAAGTCGCTCAGTCGCATCTGACTCGTAGCGACCCCATGGACTGCAGCCCACCAGGCTCCTCCGTCCATGGGGTTTTCCAGGCAAGAGTACTAATACAGTCTCAATTATTTCCTGGATGTTGTGTAGGTCTTTTATTTTCTCCCTTGTTGCTGCTGTTCTTTGTGAATTGATTATTTTCCACAGTGGTATGCTTTGAATCTGTTTTCTTTATCTTTTGTAGATCTACTGTAGGTTTTACATTATGATTATTATAAAGCATACATAAATTATCCTCTAGATATAATGGTCTCTTTTACACTAACATCTGAACTTCAGTTGCACACCAGTGAGCCCTGCCCCCATAAAGTTACATTGGCTTTCTCAGCCATAATCTTATAGTCCATGAGAGAGTGGGATGATTTATTCAAATTATTGAAAAGAAAAAAAAATTTCATACATAAACTCTTTTTATTCCATTTTCCTTTGATGTTATAATTTTCCTCCTTTTTATTGTGTATTGATTAACAAATGATTGGTGGTGGCGGTTTTGTTGCTAAGTCATGTTTGATTTTTGTGACCCCATGGAATGTAACCTACCTGGCTCCTCTGTCCCTGGAATTTCCCAGGTAAGAATACTGGAGGGGGTTGCCATTTCCTTCTCCAGGGTATCTTCCCAACCCAGAGATCAAATCTGAGTCTCCTGTATTGCAGGTGGATTTTTTTTACCAATTGATCTACCATGGGTATATTTTTTTTTGGCATTCATTGCCTTTAAAATTTGGGTTAATTTGTTAGCACATCACTGCATTACAGTATTAGAGTATTCTGAATTTGATTGTGTACTCACTTTTACAAAAAAAGGGCTCCCCTGGTGGCTCAGCTGGTAAAGAATCTACCGGCAATGTGGGAGACCTGGGTTTGATCCCTAGGTTGAGGAGATCCCCTGGGCAAGGGAATGGCTACCCACTCCAGTATTCTGGTCAGGAGAATTCCATGGACTGTATAGGTCATGGAGTCACAAAGAGTTGGACACCATAGAGTATTTCACTTTCACTTTACCTTTAACAGTGAATTATCTATTTTCATGTGTTTTAATGTTACCAATTAGAGTCTTTTCATTTCAGCCTGAAGATTTCTTGTAAAGCAGGCCTCGTGTTGATGAAAGCCTTAAGCTTTTATTTGTCTGGAAAAATCTTCATTTTATTAAGCATAATCAGCCTGATAGATTATTTTTGACTGTTGGGGTTTCTTGTTTTGTTTTCTTTTTTTCCGTTTAGCACTTTAAATATATCATCCTATTCTCTCTTGGCCTAAAAGTTATGCTTGAGAAGTCCAACAATAGCTTTGTGGGGGAGGGGTTACTTGTAAGTTAATAAGCTATTTTTTTCCTTGCTATTTTTTAAGATTCTCTTTTTATTTTTGACAATTTTATTATTGTGTCTTGGAGACAATCTTTGAGTGTTTTTTTTTTTTTTAATATATAAAGTATGAGCTTAATGAACTTGGAAATTCAAATCTCTATCTGCATGTGGGATGTTCTCAGCTGTTATTTCTTTAAATAAGTTTTCTACCATCTTCTCCTTCTCTTCTTCTTCTGAATTCCAATAATCTACAGTTTGATCATTTTTATGGTATCCCAGAGATCACATAGGCTTGTCACTCTTTTATTCTTTTTCCTTTGTTCTCTTCTGACTGGATAATTTCTAACATTTGTTTTCTGATTCACAGATTCTTTCTCATGCTCATTCATTATATTACTCAGCTCTAGAATTTCTGTTTTCCTATTATATGATATCTCTGTTAAACTTTTCACTTTGTGTATTGTTTTCCTGACTGTATAAATCAGGAAATCCTGATTATCTTTCTGTGTTTTCTTTATAGCTCTTTTGCTGTTGTTCATCAGGCACTGCGTCATGTCCAGCTATTTGTGACCCCATAGACTGAAGCATGCCATGCTCCATTGTCCTCCATTATCTCCTCGAGTTCGTTTAAATTTATGTCCATTGAGTAAGTCATGCTTTCAAACCATCTCATCCTCTGCCATCCTCTTCTCCTTTTGCCTTCAGTCTTTCCTAGTGCCAGAGTCTTTTCCAGCAAGTCAGTTCTTCACATCAGGTGGCCAAAGTATTGGAGTTTCAGCATCAGCATCAGTCCTTCCAATGAATATTTAGGTCTGATTTCCTTAGGGTCAACTTGTTTGACCTCCTTGCAGTTCAAGGGACTCTCAAGAGTTTTCTTCAGCACCACAATTCGAGAGCATCAATTCATCAGCATACAGCCTTCTTTATGGCTTCTGTATAGCTCTTTAAGTTTCCTTAAATCAGCTATTTGAATTTTTTACAGATAAGAGTTCTGTGTATATGTGATCAATTACTGAAAAATTACTGTGATATTTTGGTAGTTTCTTATTTCCTTGATTTTTCATGTTTCTCGAGGTCTTCCACTGTGGCCTTTGCATTCTCCAGTTTTACTAATTGCTTTTCAGAGAGAAATGCCTTCTGTTAGCCCTGCTAGGTATTGTAAAGGCTTGCTCAGACCTTCTGTAGACATATTAGTTTTATATTTCTTGCTCTCTCTTGTGTCAGAATTGTTAGCTCCCATATAATACTTCAGTCCCACTCCTGGGTATATATCTGGAGAAAAGCATGGTCTGAAAGAATAAATGCACCCTGATACTCATTGCAGCACTATTTATAATAGGCAAGGCATGGAAGCAACCTAAATGCCCATTGACAGAGAACTGATAAAGAAGATATACAATATAATAAAAAGAATGTAATAATGGATAAATGAATGAAAAGAATGAAATTAAAAAGAATGAAATAATGTCATTTACAGCAACATGGATGGATCTAGAGAGTATCTTACTAAGTGAAGTAAGACAGAGGAAGAGAAAAATCATATAATATCACTTATATGAGGAAAGCAAAAAAAAAAGAAATGATACAAATGAATTTAGTTATAAAACAGAAACATACTCACAGATTTAGAAAATGAACTTATGATTATGGGGAAGGAAGGGGGCAAGAACACACTGCTATATTTAAAATGGACAACCAACAAAGATCTACTATATAGTACAGAGAACTCTGCTTAATATTGTATAACAACCTAAATGGGAAAAGAATTTGAAAAAGAATAGATGTATATATATTTATATAATTGAATGTCTTTGCTGTACACCTGAAACTATCACAACATTGTAAATAAACTATATTCTAATACAAAATAAAAATTTTAAAAACAAATAAAAACAACATAGTAAAAAAAAAGTATGCCTTCTCTCAGTCTTGCAGCACACCAGGCCAGGAGTCGATGGCCTTCCTTTTCATTCTAAAGGCAAAGCTAACGGTTAGGTTTGTGATCTCTCACTGATCTGCAGACCTGGGCCATCCTTCTGAGTATGCTCACCAGCTGTCTGCCAAAGCTTGATATCACCATTGTCAGGAACATGCAGACGGTAGGGCCACTGGGTAGATGTATGTGTGTGTATGTTGTTGGGGAGGGGGGAGGTGTGAAATGTGCAGAGCACCAGAGACACCTATGTACTATTTAGGGATTGATAGGTGAAGCATCCTTTGTGGCTCCTGGGTAGGCTTCTTGATGGAGTCTGCAACACAGTTAGTAGGATCCATATTTCTTTAATGCTTCTAAGAATCTTATCTGATTCTTCCAGACTGTTACCTCATGCATCTCATGACTCAGCCCCTGGATGAGGAGAGAGAGAAGTGGTCCCCTCTGACAAGGCCCCACACATCTGGGAAAACCCCATTCTCAATTTCATGTTCTCTTTTCCTTTGTGGGGGAAATTATGGGCTGAGGTTTCTACTGGCACTGAGCTGTGCTGTCTTGAAGAAGAAATGATTTGGGTAAAATCAAATTGTTCCTCCTATTTTCTCCAGTACATCCAATCTAAGTTTCAGCCTAAGATTCATTTATTTGTTTTACTCTAATAAACTATATACTAATACAGATGTGCAGGAACGTCTCTGTTGAAAAGCTGGACTTCCACAAAGGCGCTTTTGTATGTGATGATTGTCAGTGCTTAGTAGGGGCCCCAGGACTATAGCCAAGAGTACCTGGAGTTGGTTCATAGTCTACTGCAGGGTCAACAACTGGGACCAAATTCCGAACACCGTCATCCAATGAGTTTACAGGATATCTCCTGGATCCTTTGGTGTGTGTTGCTGGATCCCACAGCTACCACATAGCTACTTTTGTCTACAGGATGCCAGATTGTTGTTGGTGAAGGGACATAATGAGGGATATCTTATTAAGCCATGTGCTGGCATTATTTTGAGGGGAACTTTAACTTGTTAACTTTCATATTCTTAGCAAATGGTATCAGATCAGGTCAGATCAGTCACTCAGTCGTGTCCGACTCTTTGTGACCCCATGAATCGCAGCACGCCAGGCCTCCCTGTCCATCACCAACTCCCAGAGTTCACCAAGACTCACGTCCATCGAGTCAGTGATGCCATCCAGCCATCTCATCCTCTCTCGTCCCCTTCTCCTCTTGCCCCCAATCCCTCCCAGCATCAGAGTCTTTTCCAATGAGTCATCGGACCTTGCTTCTATTACCAGTCACATCCACAGCTGGGTATTGGGCACCTACTGACCCGGGGAGTTTCTCTTTCAGTATCCTATCATTTTTCCTTTTCATACTGTTCATGGGGTTCTCAAGACAAGAATACTGAAGTGGTTTGCCATTCCCTTCTCCAGTGGACCACATTCTGTCAGATCTCTCCACCATGACCCGCCCATCTTGGGTTGCCCCACTGGCATGGCTTAGGTTCATTGAATTAGACAAGGTTGTGGTCCTAGTGTGATTAGATTGACTAGTTTTCTGTGAATATGGTTTACATGAATTCTTTGAATTCATGTAAAGAATTACATGTAATTCTTACAATTAGAATAAGAGAATGGTGTCTCTTATTATCACTTTAACTTAATATATGGTCAGTTCTGTCTAGTGCTTTATGAAAGAAAAAGAAACAAATGTCAGAATTGAAAAAAATCTGCCATTAGCTTTATTTATTAATAATATATTTATCTTCTAGATGAAAAAGAATCAACAAATCGTTAGCACTTATAAAAGATTTTGTTTACAGATAAAAGATATATTTTCAAAAATAAATTACAACAAACCACAATTGTAAATAAAGATATTTGTAATAGCAACAAAAACTATAAAACCTTTAAAATAGTACAAAAAAACCTCTTTGATTAATAAACACATGAGCAGTTCTGAAACAAATTTAATAGCTTTATACTTTTATGAGATAAATTAATACTGTAAAATACATTTTACTTCCAATTTTAAAAAGGAGAATTTAATAAAGAGATGGGGAATTTGCCTACCTTTGGCCACCTCATGCGAAGAGTTGACTCATTGGAAAAGACCCTGATGCTGGGAGGGATTGGGGGCAGGGGGAGAAGGAGACGACAGAGGATGAAATGGCTGGGTGGCATCACTGACTCGATGCACATGAGTTTGGGTGAACTCCGGGAGTTGATGATAGACAGGGACGCCGGGCTTGCTGTGATTCATGGGGTCGCAGAGAGTAGGACACTACTGAGAGACTGAACTGAACTGAAGTGCAGATTACAAAACCAGTAATAGATCTATGTATGTATTACACTTTGGTTGATAATGAAGCTGAGAAAGAGGAAAAGAGAGAAAAAATATCTGTGGGGAAAGATGAATACTTTAGTAGAGTGTTATATTTATCTTCCAAAGATGGCCTCAATAATATGTCCCATCCTACAAGTTCTTTCACAGTGTGACCTGTGAATGAACAGGTAATTAAAAGAGAGAAACCCCAAAGGAACTTCAGGCACATGAAAAGTTGTTCAAACTCATTGGTAATTAGAATCAAGTAAATTAAAATAATAATGAATTATCACATTGTACTTATGAGATTGGCCTTGAGGGAAAAGTTACTCATCATCAGTTGTGGGGCTGTACACATAAAGGAGCACTCATGAGAGATGGGAGGCTGGTGTATCCGGTGTGTATGTTAGTCCAGAGTCAAATTAATTGCACTGATACTCTGCGATCCAATAATCCTACCCTTGCACATAAATCTCAGAAGAAACATTTACAAAGATGTTTACTGCAGTTTTGCTTGTGGAAATAAGAATTTGGAGGCAGTTGTTGGAGCATCATTATGGCTATATTAGGTAAAGTAGAGAGGAAGTACTCTGTAGAGTATTATATAGCATTAGATCCATGGTGATGTGAAGATCTAAAAATAATTCTGATTTTTAAGAAACAGGGTGAGATATTAGGCTAATAATATTCATGTAAAGTAAAAATCCTTGCATATAAGGATCTAAGGTATATTTTACAAATTTCAGTCTAAAATTAATTATGTTGAATAGATTATGGAGTAGGCAGTGAGGATATTGACAATTCATAAAATTGGTGATATAATTGTCATATGAGGTGAGAGAATAGGTTAAATAGATTAAAAAGAAATTTATGTATTTTCTTAGGGATAAACAGAAATATTAATTGAGAGAGGATACATACCCAAGTATCTCTTTGTTGCTTCACCTTACTGTTGCAATCAATAACTCAGGGGAAAAGTATATTTGTGTTTGAGATCGACTTAAAGTGACCTACAGTGGTCAAGACAAACCTTCACAAGTTTCTCTGTTAGCCAGATCATGCCCTGTTTCTTTGGTGCTTTTTTCCCTCTACAGCTAGAAATTGCATTTGACCCAGCACCTAGAGTAGAATGCAACCCATTATTCCTGTTCATTTTTCATTTCAGTTTTCATTGTATTTTTAAGGATGAGACATCACTAGCATGCTAGAAAAATCTATTCTAGTTTCCTTCATAGAATTCTAAAGTTGGAAGAACCATCACTGAACATCAAAAACAGAACCAAAGCTTTTCAAACTGTGGCTCAGTAAGCAGAACAGAGAATTCAGGAACCCTCCTATCCCAGCTATGTGGAAGTCCAGACATGTAGATTTTTCACATCGGGGTCTTGATACTATTTAGTTCTTGTCATTAATAAATATATCAATATTCTCATATGTTTTATAACAAAGTGACTAGAATTTTTAAAAGAGAAGGAGAGAAAGAGGGAGGAAAGAAGAAAGGAAGGAAGGAAGGAAAAGAAGGAAGGAGAGAAAAGAAAGGCAACATTTTAAAATGCCCACCTCGTTTCAGTTACCATCTAAGATCTATTCTGTTATCTCTTTTTAAAGAAATGAGGAAATCTTTGAGACTCTAAGGGGTTCAGCAACTTTCTCAGAGTTACGAAGCATGTGAGTAGAACAATGAGATTAAAAGCTACTCAAAACATATCCCATGGACAATCATCAACATCATCATCTGGGAGGTTGGTAGAATTGAGAAATTTCAGGCCTCACCTTTGAGTCTGAATCTGAATCTGAATCCCCAAAGTCTGTGTTTTAACAAGTTTTCTATATGATTCCCATGCACATTAAATTTTGAGATCCTCTCCTACACCTACGTGCTTTCTCCATTATGCTAAGAAAATATTCTAGAAACCGTCTTTGAAAACTTTCTGTCCTGTGAACCAATATGAGGAAACAGCAGACTAAGGAAGGCTAGAAATATTTAATATGGCATTTTTGTGTGTGTGTGTCTTTCTAAAGAGAGAAAAAAGTGCTGCTAGAATAACTTATTTTTTATGCAGGCAAACTTCAATGCATATTTGTATTAGAAAGCATAGAACATTATATCTTTTCAATGATTGTCATTTAAGGAGAAATATCTTGAATCTGTTTAAGCCAAAGTTAGGAATGAAAATGAAGTATGATTCTCAAATGAACTGATGTGATTTCCCCCCTCTCCTTAGTCCATTAGTTCAGAGATTAATACTGCTTTAATTTATTGGCTATAGTGAATGTTTAATATTTGGCTGCATGTGAAATGTGTGAAGTATAAGTTCGTTTTCAGCATTTGGCAGTATAATATCAGTCTTCTTGTTCATGAATTTCCCTTCAGCTAGGATCATATTTTCAGTGTGGCACATTGAATTTTTAAACTGTCATATAGGATTCAGAAATCCTTAATAGCAGATTACTAAGAATTTGCTAAAAGTGATTGCAAGTTACACACTGGCTTCAAATCAATGAGGCTGAGTTTCCAGTAAATTTGGGAGACTGATTAAGATTTGTTAAGAGCTCTCTCAGGGTATCATTAGATAAACAGAAAAGAAGATATTGCATTTTGAAACCATTGAAGATGGCAGCTTAGTATAAAATGAATACTCTCTTTTTAAATCAGCTGTTGAATTAAGTTTGTAGTTCACTGAAAAGTCGTAGTTGTATTTTTCCATTTTACCACTCCCATTTGTTAATGAATTTGAAATATAGTAGTCTTTAGAAAATGTTTATTCTCCAGGATTGGAGTCTTTAGAATTCTCTCCTCCAGTGAGTATATTCTAGGTTTTCTTTCCAAAATTCCTCAGTGCATGATCATCCAATACATCCAGCATACTGGCTTTTATTCCACTCAGGTTGAGCCAGCTCACAAATCATTGTTATCAAGTTTTAATTGGTGTAGTCTATGGGGTTGCAAAGAGTTTTAAATGCTGAGATGTTACAGTCATTAAAATCCTAGTTAGTGATTACATATATGTATGTATATATAGAAAGAGATATAAATGTATAACATATATATATATATATAATTTCTTTGTATACTTTTAGATATCAAAGTAAAGTTCCATGGGGGGAAAAGAGTCAAGTTCCAGAGTCCATTTCATGGCCTCTGAATGTTGCTGTAGTCACACATATATATGATTCCATTAAAAAAAGAAGAAGAAAAAGAAAAAGCTCTGCTTTGACTTGGAAAAATTATATACATAATTAAATATATATATGCATATATATATTCCCATAGAAAAAAAGCAGAGGTTATGTTTTGATTTTTTTTTCTTATTACTTAACTGTAGAGGTTGTAATTAAAAACATATAATTGGTAGTTCTAGCCACTTTTTTTTTTTTTACTTAAATGCATCTATTGTATTTCTCCCCTTGAAAAAGTTCAGGATAACATTTAAGTGTTTAGAATTTTACATTGTGCAAAATTTCATTAAAAATATATCATGAATTGAAAAACATTTGAAAGAGCCCACATTACTTACTTAGAATATATTATGACTTATACTAGTCTCACTGATACTTTCATTGAGTAAATTGTAACTAGACCCTCTCCTTTCCCCATTGTATAGTAAATAAAAGATAATTCTTCTCATGTTATCACTAGGAAGAGACAGACTAATTAGAATCTGTGTATATGAGCTGAATGGATAACATTTGGATATAAGGTACTTGAAAGTATCTGCGTTCTTATATAAGCAAATACAGCACATTTGACATTATCATAAATCTATTAATTTGTGTTATCCTGAACCTCATAACCTTTTTCTTCAGCTCCCTATGGAGTCCAGTGTATAAAACTGACAGATCTATGCTGGAGTTCAGAGGGAGTCATTGACACAGTATCTGGCATCAGACTTATCAATCAAAGAGGAAAATGAACATACTTGGGCAAATACTGTATGCTGGGACCAAGTTAAAATCAGCTAAACCACCTCCAGCTCGTTGTCAACACCATTGGGGAAGTCATCATGCCATTTTTTTGTGACAACTTTTGGGCACTGACAACCAGCTGGGAGACTCCCTTGGAAAAGATATCATCTAAAATCGAATGTGCTAAGTGTGCTCCGCAGCGCTGGAGTGGAGGCTGCACAGTGTTGGAGCCTCTGTGGGGGTATACCCCATGTGCAAGTGCAGAAAAGCCCCAGCAAGACAGTAGGTGCTAGAGCGGCAGGCAGGGCGCTGGTGCGACTTTGAGGAGATACCCCATGTCCAAGGGCAAAGGAGAAGCTCGAGCAAGATGGTAGGAGGTGTGAAATAGCATTAAGAATCAAACTCCATACCCGCCAGAAATGCTCAGAGGGCTCAAACAAAGCTTGTGCACACCAGGACCCAGGAGAAAGAAGCTGTGACCCCACAAGAGACTGACTCAGATTTGCCAGCGAGAATCCAGGAGTCTTCAGCAGAGGCATGGGTCGGCGGTGGCCTGCTGCAGGGTTGGGGGCAGTGAGTGCCCCAGTGCGGGCATGGGACGTTTTGAAGGAGGACTCCATTTTCTTCATTACCTCCATCATAGTTTGCTGCTGCTAAGTCACTTCAGTCGTGTCCAACTCTGTGTGACCCCAGAAATGGTAGCCCACCAGGCTCCCCTGTCCCTGGGATTCTCCAGGAAAGAACACTGGAGTGGGTTGCCATTTCCTTCACCAATGCATGAAAGTGAAAGTGAAAGTGAAGTCACTCAGTCGTGTCCGACTCTTAGAGACCTCATGGACTGCAGCCCACCAGGCTCCTCCGTCCATGGGATTTTCCGGGCAAGAGTACTGGAGTGGGGTGCCATTGCCTTCTCTGCCATCATAGTTTGGTCCCAGGTAAATAACAGGGAGGGAACACAGCCCCACCCATCAACAGAAAATTGTATTACAGATTTATGGAGCATATTCCTGCCCATCAGAGCAAGACCCAGTTTCCCCCTCAGTCAGTCTCTCCCATCAGGAAGTTTCCATAGGCCTCTTATCCTTCTCCACCAAAGGGCAGACAGACTGAAAACCACAATCACAGAAAACTAAACAATCTGATCACAGGGACCACAGCCTTGTATTAAATCAAGGAAACTGAGCCATGCTGTGTAGGGCCACCCAAAATGGATGGGTCATGGTGAAGAATTCTGATCAAACGTGGTCCACTGGTGAAGGGAATGGCAAACCACTTAAGTATTCTTGCCTTGAGAACCACATGAACAGTATGAAAGGCAAAAAGATAGGGCACTGAAAGATGAAATCCCCAGGTCAGTAGGTGCCCAATATGCTATTGGAGATCAGTGGAGAAATAACTCCAGAAAGAATGAAGGGATAGAGCCAAAGCAAAAACAACACCCAGCTGTGAATGTGACTGGTGATGGAAGTAAGGTCCAATGCTGTAAAGAGCAATATTGTATAGGAACCTAGAATGTTAGGTCCATGAATCAAGGCAAATTGGAAGTGGTCAAACA
This sequence comes from Bubalus kerabau, assembly GCF_029407905.1. Lineage (NCBI taxonomy): Eukaryota > Metazoa > Chordata > Mammalia > Artiodactyla > Bovidae > Bubalus > Bubalus kerabau. The sequence goes on from NC_073634.1 coordinate 60,298,819, forward strand.
GGAGATAGCAAGAGTGAATGTCGACATCCTAGGAATCAGTGAACTAAAATGGACTGGAATGGGTGAATTTAATTCAGATGACATGAATCGTGAATCGTGAACTTCCAGATGTTCAAGCAGGTTTTAGAAAAGGCAGAAGAACCAGAGATCAAATTGCCAACATTTGCTGGATCATCGAAAAAGCAAGAGAGTTCCAGAAAAACATCTATTTCTTCTTTATTGACTATGCCAAAGCCTTTGACTGTGTGGATCACAATAAATTGTGGAATATTTTGAAAGACATGGGAATACCAGACCACCTGACCCGCCTCTTGAGAAACCTATATGAAGGTCAGGAAGCAACAGTTAGAACTGGACATGGAACAACAGACTGGTTCCAAATAGGAAAAGGAGTACATCAAGGCTGTATATTGTCACCCTGTTTATTTAACTTATATGCAGAGTACATCATGAGAAATGCTGGGCTGGAGGAAGCACAAGCTAGAATCAAGATAGCCAGAAGAAATATCCTCAGATATAATAACCTCCGATATGCAGATAACACCACCCTTGTGGCAGAAAGTAAAGAAGAACTAAAAAGCCTCTTGATGAAAGTGAAAGAGGAGAGTGAAAAAGTTGGTTTAAAGCTCAACAGTCAGAAAACTAAGATCATGGCATCTGGTCCCATCACTTCATGGCAAATAAATGGGGAAACAATGGAAACAGTGACAGACTTTATTTTTGGGGGCTCCAAAATCATTGCAGATGATGATTGCAGCCATGAAATTAAAAGATGCTTACTCCTTGGAAGGAGTTTTGACCAACCTAGACAGTATATTAAAAAGCAGAGACATTACTTTGTCAACAAAGGTCTGGCTATGTCTAGGCTATGGTTTTTCCAGTAGTCATGTATGGATGTGAGAATTGGACTATAATAAAGAAAGCTGAGCGCCAAAGAATTGATGCTTTTGAACTGTGGTGTTGGAGAAGACTCTTGAGAGTCCCTTGGACTCTAAGGATATCCAACCAGTCCATCCTAAAGGAAATCAGTCCTGGGTGTTCATTGGAAGGACTGATCCTGAAGCTGAAACTCCAATACTTTGGCCACCTGAAGTGACGAGCTGACTCATTTGAAAAGACCCTGATGTTGGGAAAGATTGAAGCGGGGAGGAGAAGGGGACGACAGAGGATAAGATTTTTTAAATGGAATCACTGACTCTATAGACATAAGTTTGAGTAAACTCTGGTAGTTGGTAATGGACAGGGAGGCCTGGCATGCTGTGGTTCATAGGGTCCCAAAAAGTCAGACACAACTGAGTGCCTGAACTGAACTGAACTGAACTAACCTTAAAGAGTTTAGTACCAATAGATTCTTAATAAAGAACAATGTTTAATCCAAATTAATTTAATTAATTATAATATTGTCATATGTATTAGTATTTTATTTTGATTATGAAAAATAACATCTGTGAAATATAAATAATTGGCAAGATTAAGTATAAGTATTACAAAGATATATCTGGTTATAAATAAAATACAATATTTCTTTTCCATTATGGTCTAGTATAAGCTATTGAATATAGTTCAATATCCTCAATAAATATTTAGGACTTTGTTTATTTATTTTTATGCATAGTAGTTTTAAGGAAAAAGTTCTGGAGGAAAATTTGAGATACAAATAGAATGATGCTTGTTTAGAAAATAAAACGTCATTTATCCAACAGTATGCATGTAGTATTATTCCATTTTTGACATTACATATGTATGTCAATGTGTATATGAATATATATACAATTAAGAGGGAAGGCAAAAACGTGTGCTGTATATACAGTTATAGGTGGAAAATGTGTCTATTTGAAACAGTACAAAAATATCACGTTTTTCTAAGTAACATTCAGAAAGTTTTTCAGCAATTTAAAAGTTGTTGAAGAGCTTCATATTATAGACATTGGGAGATTGCATTCATATATCCCATACCTACTACTCTCTCAGCATCTTCATCAGCGTAGTACATTTGTTATAAATAAGAGTACAAATCAAACAAATGTTGACTTATTACTGTTAACACAAGTCAATCTTTGATTCATATTTTCCAAGATTCTGCCTAAATCTCTTTTTTATTGTTTTTACAGGAACCAATCCCTGTGTACCATATCATATTTAATCCCCTCAAGCTATTACTAGACTTTTCTTATTTTGATGACTTTGACAGGTTTAATACTGGTCAGATATTTTTCTAGAATGACTACTAATTTGAGTCTGTCTGATTTTGTTTTCCATGATTAGACTGAGGTTAAGAAAGATTTTTGAAAGTAAGACCACAGAAGTAAAGTAAAATTCTCATTACATCATATCCTGGGTACATGCTATCAGCATGATTCATCACTTTTAATGATTTTGATTACTTGGCTGAGGTAGGGTTTGTCAGATTTCTGTGTAATATTGCAAAATCATCCTCCCCCCCCCCATACTGTGTTCTCTCTGGAGGAAAGTCATTGTGTGAAGATCAAACTGCTTAAGTGCAAGTTTTCTCTCTCTCTTCTAGGAGAGATTATCTTCATAAATCATTTAGAGTTCTTCTGAATGAGAATCTTGTCCAGTCTCTTTTATTTATTTATTCGTGTATTGTTCTTATCAATTTAGATTCCTGGATGTATATTTTATCATTTAGATTATAATCAAATGCTACTTCATTATTATTTTTTGCTCAATTTCTTTAGCTTTCATTTGAATCTAGTTGTTTCTTTGACACATCCCCTTTGAAACTGAGCAGAATCTTACAGGTCCCTCCCAAGTACAAAGGCCCCTCTGTATTCCCTGCCTTCTATTTATAGAAGAAAAAAAAAAAAATACAAGCTCAAACAGTTAATTATCATGACAGCCAAGTCACAGAATCTTGTTTTTCCTGAAAGGACAAAGATAACAATGTCTGATGCATGTCCCTGAGTGGTTTTACAGATACTGTAACAGCCACCAGAGGAGAAAAGAAACTAATTTCATAATGACCATACTGCAGCCATGAAATAAGCTGGAGTATTAATGTATAATACCCTGAATCTATGGCAAGTACGATTCCCAGAACTGACTTAAAGAGTATGAAATTAATATTAATGCTCATACTATTCTGCACCTGTATGGTTATCAAAATAACGGTGACTTGTTCTGCCTATATATGTAAATAAACAACTAAAATTATCAGCAAAGAGATGCTACAGACCTATTTCAACATCTTTCACTCTAAGACCTCAACACCCCTTCTCAGCATAATGTTGGGGACAGACCTTCACCCCTAATGCCATAGAAATGTCTGACAGTGGAGATTTGTATGCAGTTCTTTGCTGAAAGCAGTTCTTTGCTGAAAGCAGCTTTTTTTCAGCAAGCAACTTTTGCAGGAGACCCTTTGTTTTGTCACTTTAGCAGCTATGTTTTAATTTAACCTTTATACCAGGTTTCCCCATGCTTCACTAACTTCCAGCCCAAGCACTCCATTTAAATGCTTTGATCACACAATGCTTTGCCTAACCAGTTGATTTTTTTCTTAGATTAAATAAGTAGAAATGAAGGTGAAATAATTAATGGATGGCTAAATTGTTTCTACAGCTTGAGAAAACCGTGAATAAGATAGCATCGAAAGGAAGATCACAAGGGGTCAGTGAACCACACATAGTGAAAGACCATGAAGACTCTGATCCATTCCCCAGATGGTTAACTGAGACTGTCTTCCACTTTTTCCTTTCAAATGTTTTCATGGCTGAGCAGAATCCTTGGAGATCTTTCTGGGACATGAATCTGCCTTCTCCCCAGGTTCCTGGCACCTTAGTAAAGCAGTCTTTTCTTTTCCAGTCAACACTTGTCTCTCAAGAATTGACTGGAGCAGTGAGCAGCTGAATCTGAGTTCAATAGCACCTTTATTGTTGTTGATGGTGGTGGTGGTGGCATGGGTGAGTCTTTTGTTAGTTTCTATACTTTGTATTACAATTCTGTTTTGTTGGCAAGATAAGACATTACAGGCTCATTTTTCATATTTCCTGTACAAATCTTTAAATCAGTTATTTCTCCAAGGTATCCTAGTTCCCTTTTTAAGAAAATGGTATTAGAAACTAAGAGTTGGGCAAACAAAATGCTCATTTCTTGGGAGAATCATTTTGCAATTTATTTACCCAACATAACGCATACTTTTCTTAAAATTTTTCACTCTTGAACCCATTCTCCCAATTGTCCCAAAATTGAATTTATAGTTAGACTTATTTTTCTTCTACCTTACAATGACTAGGCTGAATATACATGATATGTTCATAGTTGGGCTTTTTGGTGGCTTGATGGTAGAGAATCACCTGTCACTGCAGGAGATGCAAATTTGATCCCTGGGTAGAGAAGATTCCCTGGAGAAGGAAATGACAACCTCCTCCAATATTCTTGTCTGGGAAATCTCATCAACAAAAGAGTCTGGTGGGCTATAGTCCATGGGGTCACAAAAAGAGTAAGACATGACTAAACAATATTCATATTGATCATATTGAAATGTTTGTCCACTTATGTACATGGATTTGACTTTTTCCCTCCCCAGTTCAAAGTTGTTTTGAGTATATATATACTAAGTTCGGGTGGATTCTATACCAGCTGAGCCACATGGGAAGCCACAAGTTTGCAACACCAAGGTGGCAGAGTAGAAGGATGTGCTCTCATCTTCTCCTCTGAGAACTCCAAAATTATAACTCGCTGCTGAACAACCATCAACAAGAGAATGTTGGATCCAACCAAAAAAAGATACCCCACATGCAAGGGCAAAGGAGAAGCCCCAGCAAGATGATAGGAAGGGCAAAATCACATTTAGAATCAAACCCCATACTCACCAGAAATGATTGGAGAGCTCAAACAAAACGTATGTGCACCAGGAAACCCCACATAGCCTGAGTCAGACCTGCTTATGAGTGTTTGAGTGCATCCTGTTGAAGTACAGGTCAGCAGTGGCCTGATGCAGGGGCAGGGGCTTTGGGTCCAGCAGACCTGGGTATGGCATAAGCTCTTTTGGAGGAGGTCATCATTAACCACACCATAGAGCCACCAGAACAGACTCTTGGAGGGCACAAACAAAACCTGTGTGCACCAGGATCCAGGAGAAAGGGACCCCATAAGGGACTGACCCAGACTTGCCCATGAGTGTTCAGGAATCTCCGGTGGAGTTCTGGGACTGTGGTGGCCTGCTGCAGCGTCGAGGGCACTGAGAACTGCAATGTGTGCAGGGGACCTTTTGAAAAAGGTGGCCATTATCTTCATTACCTCCACCATAGTTTGGCCCCTATAATGAAAAGGACATCTTTTTTGGGTGTTAGTTCTAAAAGATCTTGTAGGTCTTTATAGAACCGTTCAACTTCAGCTTCTTCAGCATTACTGGTTGGGGCATAGCCTTGGATTACTGTGATATTGAATGGTTTGCCTGGGAAACGAACCGAGAAAATTCTGTCATTTTTGAAATTGCATCCAAGTACTGCATTTCGGACTCTTTTGTTGACCATCATGGCTACTCCATTTCTTCTAAGGGATTCCTGCCTACAGTAGGAGATGTAGTAGTCATCTGAGTTAAATTCACCCATTCCAGTCCATTTTAGTTCACTGATTCCTAGAATGTTGATGTTCACTCTTGCCATCTCCTGTTTGACCACTTCCAATTTGCCTTGATTCATGGACATAACATTCCAGGTTCCTATGCAATATTGCTCTTTACAGCATGGGACCTTGCTTCTATCACCAGTCACATCCACAACTGGGTATTGTTTTTGCTTTGGCTCCATCCCTTCATTCTTTCTGGAGTTATTTCTCCACTGAACTCCAGTAGCCTATCAGGCACCTACCAACCTAGGGAGTTCCACTTTCAGTATCCTATCTGTTTGCTTTTCATGCTGTTTATGGGGTTCTCAAGGCAAGAATACTGAAGTGATTTGCCATTCCCTTCTCCAGTGGACCACATTCTGTCAGACCTCTCCACCAAGACCTGCCCATCTTGTGTGGCCCCACACGGCATGGCTTAGTTTCATTGAGTTAAACAAGGCTGGGTTCCATGTGAACAGATTGATTAGTTTCCTGTGATTATGGTTTCAGTGTGTCTGCCTTCTGATGCCCTCTCGCAACACCTACCACCTTACTTGGGTTTCTCTTACCTTGAACGTGGGGTATCTCTTCACAGCTACTCCAGCAAAGGGCAGCTGCTGCTCCTTACCTTGGACGAGGAGTATCTCCTCACGGCCGCCCCTCCTGACCTTGAGAGTGGAGTAGCTCCTCTTGGCCCTCCTGCACCCGTGCAGCCACCCCTGACCTCGGGCGTGGGGTAGCTCCTCTTGCCTGCTGCCCCTGAACTCGGACATAGGGGACTGGAATGCAAAAGTAGGAAGTCAAGAAACACCTGGGGTAACAGGGAAATTTGGCCTTGGAATACGGAATGAAGCAGGGCAAAGCCTAATAGAGTTTTGCCAAGAGAACCCACTGGTCATAGCAAACACTCTCTTCTAATAACACAAGAGAAGACTCTATCCATGGACATCACCAGATGGTCAACACCAAAATAAGATTGATTATATTCTTTGCAGCCAAAGATGGAGAAGCTCTATACAGTCAACAAAAACAAGACCAGGAGCTGACTGTGGCACAGATCCTGAACTCCTTTTTGCCAAATTCAGACTTAAATTGAAGAAAGTAGGGAAAACCACTAGAACATTCAGGTATGACCTAAATCAAATCCCTTATGATTACAGAGTGGAAGTGAGAAATAGATTAAGGGGCTAGATCTGATAGATAGAGTGCCTGATGAACTATGGAAGGAGGTCTGTGACATTGTAGAGGAGACAGGGATCAAGACCATCCCCATAGAAAAGAAATGCAAAAAAGCAAAATGGCTGTCTGGGGAGGCCTTACAAATAGCTGTGAAAAGAAAAGAAGTGGAAAGAAAGGAGAAAAGGAAAGATATAAGCATCTGAATGCAGAGTTCCAAAGAATAGCAAAGAGAAATAAGAAAGCCTTCCTCAGCGATCAATGCAAAGAAATAGAGGAAAACAACAGAATGGGAAAGACTAGAGATCTCTTCAAGAAAATTAGAGATACCAAGGGAACATTTCATGCAAAGATGGGCTTGATAAAGGACAGAAATTGTATGGGCCTAACAGAAGCAGAAGATATTAAGAGGTGGCAGGAATACACAGAAGAACTGTACAAAAAAGATCTTCACAACCCAGATAATCACGATGGTGTGATCACTGACCTAGAGCCAGACATCCTGGAATGCGAAGTCAAGTGGGCCTTAGAGAGCATCACTACGAGCAAAGCCAATGGAGGTGATGGAATTCCAGTTGAGCTATTTCAAATCCTGAAAGATGATGCTGTGAAAGTGCTGCACTCAATATGCCAGCACATTTGGAAAACTCAGCAGTGGCCACAGGACTGGAAAAGGTCAGTTTCCTTTCCAATATCAAAGAAAAGCAATGCCAAAGAATGCTCAAACTACTGCACAATTGCACTCATCTCACACGCGAGTAAAGTAATGCTCAAAATTCTCCAAGCCAGGCTTCAGCAATACGTGAACTGTGAACTTTCAGATGTTCAATCTGGTTTTAGAAAAGGCAGAGGAACCAGAGATCAAATTGCCAACATCCTCTGGATCATGGAAAAAGCAAGAGAGTTCCAGAAAAACATCTATTTCTGCTTTCTTGACTATGCCAAAGCCTTTGACTGTGTGGATCACAATAAACTGTGGAAAATTCTGAAAGGGATGGGAATACCAGACCACCTAACCTGTCTCTTGAGAAATCTATACGCAGGTCAGGAAGCAACAGTTAGAACTGGACATGGAACAACAGACTGGTTCCAAATAGGAAAAGGAGTTCTTCAAGGCTGTATATTGTCACCCTGCTTATTTAACTTATATGCAGAGTACATCATGAGAAAGGCTGGTCTGGCAGAAACACAAGCTGGAATCAAGATTGCCAGGAGAAATATCAATAACCTCAGATATGCAGATGATACCACCCTTATAGCAGAAAATGAAGAGGAACTAAAAAGCTTCTTGATGAAGTTGAAAGAAGAGAGTGCAAATGTTGGCTTAAAGCTCAACATTCAGAAAACTAAGATCATGGCATCTGGTCCCATCTCCTCATGGGAAATAAATGAGGAAACAATGGAAACAGTGAGAGACTTCATTATTTTGCGCTTCAAAAGCAATGCAGATAGTGACTTTAGTTATGAAATTAAAAGATGCTTTCTCCTTGGAAGATAAGTTACAACTAACCTAGACAGGATATTAAAAAAGAGATACATTGCTTTGCCAATAAAAGTCCATCTAGTCAAAGCTATGATTTTTCCAGTAGTCATGTATGGATTTGAGAACTGAACTATAAAGAAAGCTGAGCACTAAAGGATTGATGTATTTGAACTGTGTTGTTGGACAAGACTTTTGAGAGTCCCTTGGACTGCAAGGAGTTCCAACCAGTCTATCCTAAAGTAAATGAGTCCTGAATATTCATTGGAAGGACTGATGCTAAAGCTAAAACTCCAATACTTTGGCCACCTGATGCAAAGAACTGACTCACTAGAAAAGACCCTGATGCTGGGAAAGATTGAAGGTGGGAGGAGAAGGGGATGACAGAAGATGAGGTGGTTGGATGGCATCACCAACTCGATGGACATGATTTGAGCAAGGTCCAGGAGTTAGTGTTGGGCAGGGAGTCCTAGCATGCTGCAGTCCACGGGGTTGCAAAGAGTTGGACACAACCTAATGACTAAACCAAACTGGTACTGAGTGCCCTATTAGAATCCAAAACCCTGGGGGAAATAATTCTTCACTTGAATATTTCCACAATGCAGTGTAAATTTGTGCTCAAAACCAGCATGAATGAAGGAGATAGGTTTTCCATTCCTCACAACATAATGGCCACTATCCTTTATTACTTTTATCTCTGATTTTAATTCCTAGACCACTGTACTGGTTCCTCTCCTTTAACTGTCCCTCTTATCATTTCATCTGTACATTTGCCCCTTTTTTGGTTTAAGAACAATGCACTCTTTTTAATATTCCCTCCATACCAGCACAACATAAAATTTGTTATAAAAAGAGTCTAGAGATATTTTAGTTTGCTCTATTAGAACCATAAGTATCCAATTCAATAATTTACAGATTCTTATTGTGAGTAATTCTGTAAATTGATGTTTCTGCTGGTGACAGAGAAAAAGAAAAAATCTACCTGATGTAATAAAATACAGAAAAGTAAGGTAATTGTGAATTTCTTTTGGGTAAAAAATTCTAGAGATAGAAGAATATGAACCTTTTTCTTTTCTGCTCCATATAAACTCTCCAAGATATTCAATTATGCTTATATACTTGATTTGGATGTCTTTTGATTATATTCAGATATAGAAAAAAAGGTAGTAAAATATGCATCGGACAGACTACAATTCCATTTATAATTAAAGGTTAGATCACCAAATTAATTTTCAAATCTGGATATTTTTAAAATGAAAAGGGAGCAATGTTGTTCAGTCACTAAGACGTGTCTAACTCTTTGCGGCCCCGTGAAGTGCAGCACTCCAGACTTCCCTGTCCTTCACTATCTCCCGGGCCTTATTCAAGTTCATGTCCATTGAGTCAGTGATGCCATCTTGCCATCTCATCCTCTGTCATCCTTTCCTCCTCTTGCCCTCAGTCTATCCCAACATCAGGGTTTTTTCCAATTAGTCAACTTTTCACACCAATTGGTCAAAGTATTGGAGCTTCAGCTTCAGCATTAGTACCTCTAGTGAATATTCAAGAGTTCATTTCTTTTAGGATTCACTGGTTGGATCTCCTTGAAGTCCAAGGGATTCTCAAGAGTCTTCTCCAGGACCAAAATTCAAAAGTATGTGTTCTTCAATGCTTAGCCTTGTTTATGATTGAACTCTCACATCTGTACATGACTACTGGAAAAACAATAGCTTTGATTAGATGGACCTTTATCAGCAAAGTGAAGTCTCTGATTTTTAATGTGCTGTCTAGATTTATCATTGCTTTTCTTTTAAGGAGAAAGCCTCTTTTAATTTCATGGCTGCAGTTGCAGTCTGCAGTGATTTGGGAGCCCAATAAAATACAATTTGTCATGTTTCCAGTGGCAATTTTATTTCTGGTTTCTGGGTATTTTTGAATCTAGCTCATACATTTGGAAATTCTCAGTTCTAGCTTGAAGGCATTTGAGCATTACTTTGCTACCATGTGAAATGAGTCCAATTGTGTGGTAGTTTGAACATTCTTTGACTTTATCCTTCTTTGGATTGGAATGAAAACTGACCTTTTCTGGTTCTGTGGCAACTGCTAAGTTTTCCAAATTTGCATATTGAGTGCAGCACTTTAAGAACATCATCTTTTAGGATTTGAAATAGCTCAGCTGGAATTCCATCACCTCCACTAGTTTTGCTCATAGTAATACTTCTTAAGGCTCATTAGACTTCACACTCCAAGATACTTGGCTCTAGGTGAGTGACTACAACACCATGGTTATCCAGACCATTAAGACCTTTTTTGTATAGTTCTTCTGGGTATATTTGCCACCTTTTATTAATTTCTTCTTCTGTTAGGTCCTTGCTGTTTCTGCCCTTTATTGTGCCCATCTTTGCATGAAATATTCCCTTGGTATCTCTAATTTTCTTGAAAAGATCTCTAGTCTTTCTCATTCTATTGTTTTCCTTTATTTCTTTGCATTGATTACTGAGGAAGGGTTTCTTATCTCTCCTTGATATTCTCCAAAATTCTGCCTTCAGATGGGTATAACTTTCCTTTTTTCCTTTGCCTTTCACTTCTCGTTTTTTCTCAGTAATTTATAAGGCCCCCTCAGACAACCATTTTGCTGTTTTTCATTTCTTTTTCTTTGGGATAATTTTGATCACCACCTCCTGTACAATATTATGAACCTCTGTCCATATTTCTTCAAGCATTCTGTCTATTAGATCTAATCCTTTGAATCTATTTGTCACCTCTACTGTAAAATCATAAGGGATTTGATTTAGGTCTTACTTGAATGGTCTAGTTGTTTTCCCTACTTCATTCAATATAAGTCTGAATTTTGCAACAGGCTGCTTATGATCTGAGCCACAGTCAGCTCCAGGTCTTGTTTTTGCTGACTATGTAGAGCTTCTCCAAATTTGGCTGCAAAGAATATAATCAATCTGATTTAAGTGTTGATCATCTGGTGATGTCCATGTGCTGAGTGGTCTCTTATTTTGAAAGAAAAGGTTGCTTGTTATGACACAGTGTGTTCAGGATCAGGGGGACACGTGTATACCTGTGTGGCAGATTATGTTGTTACTGTTGTTCAGTCACTCAGTCCTGTCTGACTCTTTGTGACCCTGTGGACTGCAGCATGCCAGGCTTCCCTGTCCATCACCAACCCCCTGAACTTGCTCAAACTTATGTCCATGGAGTCAGTGATGCCATCCAACCATCTCATCCTCTGTCGACCCCTTCTCCTCCTGCCTTCAATCTTTCCCAGCATCAGGGTCTTTTCTAATGAGTCAGCTCTTTGCATCAGGTGGCCAAAGTATTGGAGATTCAGCTTCAGCATCAGTCCTTCCAATGAGTATTCAGGATTGATTTCCTTTAGGATTCATCTCCTTGCAGTTGATGTATCTCAAAACCATTGCAATATTGTAAAGTAATTATTCTACAATTAAAATAAATAAATTGATTAAAAAATAAAAGAAGATCATAGGGAGTCAGACTGGCCTGAATAAAGTGAATTCTATTGAGTTACAATGTTGTGAGAGACTTTTTAAATTAAAATAATTTTACTCAAGGTAATTCAATATTTTTAAAGAAATTCTATATTTATGATATGTTACTTGGAAATTTCTAAGTATAAAAGGAATAAATTTCAATTGTTCTAAAGGCAATTAAAATAAGTTGCTTATAACATAACTTATTTTAAATGTATTTCAAATTATCTGCACAGAGAATTTGCCCTCTTTCAGATGATTTTATAATATCAGAGCCAAACATGACACATTCAGTTGAAGGGTTGATTTTTTAATTAACTATAGGTAGTTATACTAGTAAGCATTTTTCTCAATTTATCATTGGTGCCTTGGGAACTTTTTGTATCTTTAGATGACTTATAATTGAGGCTTTGTATTCCATGGGGGCAATTATGTTTCTTTATAACAAGGTTCCTTTTTAAATTTTTAACAAAATTACTATCAAAGACACTAATGGGATATTATCTTCTCTTTTTAAACTAGTTATGGGACTTCAATAGCTTATACTCCTTTGACATTATCTTTTTTTTTTTTTTTTCCCTGACAAAGAAAATAGTCAACCAATTATTTGCAGAGACATTTCTCTCTCTCCTTTTAAAAGTTTCCTATTTAGAATGTCCTCTAAATTTAGATAAAGGACAATCTTCTTTAAGTTTGAATTGGCTCTCAAAATTGATTTATTTCCCTGCTCCCCTGCTTTTATTATTGCTCCCATTCCCTGAGCTCAAAAATTTTTTATAAATATTTTCATTTTAATTGCCTTAAAAAATCAAGTGTACAAGGTGGTGCTTCTGGGACAAGACACTTGACTTCCTTGGATACCTAAATTTCACTTTGAAATAGCTCAATCAATATAAAACGGAGTCTATATCATCCCTGGAAACTAGAAAAAGTCCTTTCACCTGTCTGAAATTTAAAGAAATATTTTCAAAAGAAAATATGAAGGATGAATTGAGAAAAATGGAGCACCAAAGGAAAGTCCAGTAGGTTAATAAGGAAAGGCACCCTGTCTTCTCTCAAAGCCCCATTATTCACCTGCATTCTATCAGAGCAAAAACCAGAGATAAGGACAGACTGTAGTGTGCTCAGTGAGGAGAAGAAGCTCTTACCACTGACAGAACCCACAATCTGCTCTACTGACATAGCAAGTGACCATCCTAACAATTGCCTTACAACTTGTTACCACCCACTTTACAAGAGCCCTGTATTTACCCTACATTACATCACCTCTGTCTGAAAAATAGGACTTCCTTCTTCTTCAAAACTAATACTTACTATAGATCAAATCGTCTGTCACATGGTCTCAGAGCTATTCTATCTTCTTTGCAATATAGGGTTTTCCTCGTAGTTCAGTTGGTAAAGAATCTGCCTGTAGTGCAGGAGACCTGGGTTCGATTCCTGGGTTCGATTTCTGGGTCAGGAAGATCCCCTGGAGAAGGAAATGGCAATCCACTCCAGTATTCTTGACTGGAAAATCTCATGGACAGAGGAGCCTGGTAGGCTACAGTCCATGGGGTCCCAAGAGTCGGACACGACTGAGCGACTAAACCACCACCACTTTGCAATATTGCTGAGATTTATTGTTTGTTTGCATAATACTGTGGTTAATGTCAGTCTCACGTTAGAATGAAACCATGAAAGTAGGGTTCTCGTGTACTTTTGCTTATCATTTTATAGCTAATACAAGTTGAGTATATAATTGATGATCAATAAATACATGTTGAAGGAACTATTTATTAGTGGTGCTGAGATAACAAAGATTGAATGTACCATAAAAAACAACCTGAAACTGAGTATTAGAAACCACTGCCCTAAAGTCCTTTAGTAATTCCTTGCCACAGGCAATGTTTTCTTTGTCTGTCATTCTAAGACTGCAGATTATCCCAAGATTGTTCATTTTCTTTTTCCAATGCTACCTCAGGTTTTAGTCTATCAAATCCTATTCTTGTAGACTAAATAACTGTTATTTGTAGAGTAAATAATTGGGATTTTTTTTCTTTATTTTTTGCTTTTCCATATTCTTAATATGACTTAGCTATTAGATGAAGAATTCTTCCCATTTACATTCAAAGAAAAGAAATGAAGAATTCTTCCCATTTATATCCAAAGAAAGCTATTTCCTAAATTTAGATCCACATTCATCCGATATAAGTAAAGCTGGCAAAATGTGAAGTCAGAGAAATAAATATTTTTCTGAATATATATTTAAATTTTATATAAAAACATGTATGTATGAAATTAAGAGCAGTTACCATAGAATGGTGACTATTTTATTATTATAGACATCTATAGTTCCTAAAATTCTTACAGTATAATACATATGTGATAACTAAAAAGTTACATCAAAAAATGCTTTCAGGAAACTAATTTTGATAATGATCTTTTTTCCTTCTTAATCCTTTTTTAAAATAAAGCAATACAAGTATATCTATTTTGATGCAGATTTTTAAATATGACCTTAAATTATATCAATTTTGTAATGGTAATAACTTGACTTATCCTGAATATTAATTCACACTATTATATTAAAATGCTTAAAACACAGCAGGCTTTATATTTTATCTATTTTCTCCCATCCAGCTTTAATTTACTATCTCTCCACTGAATATATGTTTAGAAAAAAATAAGACACTGATATTCCTATGCCACTTTAACTTTTCTACTGAGGAAATCAAACACTGAAGTAGGCAAGATAATTTTTCATCCTAAGATAAATTTCTTCTCCATTCCATTTAATTAAGGTCATGCTAACTGGAACCTCCATACATATCTTTGCCCTCCACTGAGCTCCACTGATTACAAACAGGGAAAGGAGTACGTCAAGGCTGTATACTGTCACCTTGTTTATGTAACTTATGTGCAGAGTATATCATGTGAAATGCAGGCTGGATGAAGCGCAAGCTGGAATCAAGATTGCTGGGAGAAATATCGATGACCTCAGATATGCAGATAACACCAGCCTTATGGCAGAAAGCAAAGATGAACGAAAGAGCCTTATGATGAAAGTGAAAGAGGAGAGTGAAAACGTTGACTTAAAACTCAGCATTCAGAAAACTAAGAGCATGGCATCCAGTCCCATCAGTGCATGGCAAATAAATGGGGAAACAATGGAAACAGTGAAAGACTTTATTTTGGGGGGCTCCCAAAATCATTGCAGATGGTGACTGCAGTCATGAAATCAAAAGACACTTGCTCCTTGGAAGAAAAGCTATTACAAGCTAGACCGCATATTAAAAAGCAGACATTACTTTGCCAACAAAGGTCCATCTAGTCAAAGCTATGGTTTTTCCAGTAGTCATGTATGGATGTGAGAGTTGGACTATAAAGAAAGCTGAGCAGCGAAGAATTGATGCTTTGAACTGTGGTGTTGGAGAAGACTCTTGAGAGTCCCTTGGATGGCAAGGAGATCAAACC
This sequence comes from Bubalus kerabau, assembly GCF_029407905.1. Classification (NCBI taxonomy): domain Eukaryota; kingdom Metazoa; phylum Chordata; class Mammalia; order Artiodactyla; family Bovidae; genus Bubalus; species Bubalus kerabau. The sequence continues at coordinate 60,313,975 of NC_073634.1, forward strand.
AATTAATCCTAAAGGAAATCAATCTTGAATATTCATTGGAAGAACTAATGCTGAAACTGAAATCCAGTACTTTGGCCACCTGATGTGAAGAACTGACTCATTTGCAAAGATTCTGATGCTGGGAAAAATTGAAGTCAGGAGAAGGGAACAATAGAGAGTGAAATGGTTGGATGGCAACACCAACTCGATGGACATGAGTTTGAGCATGCTCCAGGAGTTGGCGATGGATAGGGAAGCCTGGCGTGCTGCAGTTCATGGGGTCGCAGAGTCTGACACGACTTAGCAACTGAACTGAACTGAACTGAGCTCCACTTCTGTGCTGTTACTTATCTACAGAAGGGAAGTATTTTCCAGTATAGATGCTGTGTAAAGCAATTGGCTCTCCACTCTTTACTGTTTTATTCACTGAATCTTCACTGGACCTTTCTTATAGCCTTGGCATTAACTAGACTTTTCTAATTCTCTGACTGACTTTCCCTGAAGGCTGAGAGTTGGAGAAAGGGGGGTTGCCTTTCTGCTTCAAAGATAGATTGCAGTGAATAAAAGTACCATGAGGTGAAAGCCAATGTTCTAAACTAGGTGTTATAAACAAGTAATTAATTTCCAACCTAATAAATTGAAATCCATATAGTTCAAAGTGAAAATAAAAGCAAAGAAAACTAAAGAAAATAGAAACCAGAAACCAAAATAAAAAGCAGGCCCTAAAGTCTGTCTTCAATTTTAATGACCATTAGAGAAACAGGAGATAGGGTCTGCAAGGTAAGTTTAGGTTTCAAATTTGTATTACCCATATGCTCGAAAAAAACCCAGATTGTGACATTTAGTTTAGAACACCTTTGAGTAGTAATTCTCCATGTTTCATACATATATAATAAAACTGTAAACAATGAAAGTTTGGGAGTGATAAAAATAAAAAAAAGAATTTCAGGAGTATCTACTTTTGGGTTTAAGAAAGAGGAATGCAATTGATAACATATTGGTAATATTTTATTGTTTACATAGAATAAGCATATTGAGGTTTTTAGATTTAGAACATTTTTTTGAATCATCTGTTAGTATATATATATATTAATAATTTAAATTTTAAGCAAAAATTTGTCCAGTTAAACAATTTATTTGTGAGGTGTCATTCTAGGTGCATCAAAAACATTAAGAAAAAGTTAATACTTTCCATAAAATTTTAAAATAATAGTTTTATTTTAATTAAAAGATAAATGAAAATTAGAAGAATCTGTGTCCCATAAGAAAATAGAATTCTCCAGGCAAGAATACTGGAGTGGGTAGACTTTCCCTTCTCCAGGGGATCTTCCCAACCCAGGAACTGAACCTAGGTCTCCCACATTGCAGGCAGATTCTTTACAAGCTGTGCCAAAAGGGAAGCCCAAAACTACTGGAGTGGGTAGCCTATCCCTTCTCCAAGGGATCTTCCTGACCCAGGGATTGAACATGGGGTCTCTTCATTGTAGGTGGATTCTTTATCAACTGAGCTATGAGGAAAGCCAGAAAACAGCTAATACTCATTACTTTATTTAAAAATTTATTTGTATTTAAATTTTGTTTATTTTTTGAACTTTTAATAGACTTATGTGGTACAAAGATCAAAAAGTACAAAGAATAGTTACCTTAAAAGACTATGAAAAGCATCACTGATTTATGAAACTGCCAGTAATGAATGGAGAGAAGAAATGAATAAACAATTTGCAAAAGAATGGGTAATGTCTGATATATTCATAAAACTGACATGCAGACTAAGGTTTTAAATGGGTAAAACTTTTGTTTCTCTAGTGAATTTTGAAATCTGTCATCATAATGAATTACAGAAATTATTACAAATGTTTAACATTCAATTTAGTATTCAATTTTCAGCATTGTGAATTCAGGACATGCTGAAGTTCTATTTAAGTTCATTTCAGTTCAGTCGCTCAATCGTGTCTGACCCTTTGCGACCCCATAAAACACAGCACACCAGGCCACCCTGTCCATCACCAACTCCCAGAGTTCACTCAAAATCATGTCCATCCAGCTGGTGATGCCATCCAGCCATCTCATCCTCTGTCATTCCCTTCTCCTCCTGCTCCCAATCCCTCCCAGTATCAGGGTCTTTTCCAATGAGCCAACTCTTCGCATGAGGTGGCCAAAGTACTGGAGTTTCAGCTTCAGCATCAGTCATTCCAATGAACACCCAGGACTGATCTCCTTTAGGATTGCCTGGTTGGATCTCCTTGCAGTCCAAGGGACTCTCAAGAGTCTTCTCCAACACCACACTTCAGAAAGCATCAATGCTTCGGCACTGAGCTTTCTTCACAGTCCAACTCTCACATCCATACATGACCACTGGAAAAACCATAACCTTGACTAGACAGACATTTGTTGGCAAAGTAATATCTCTGCTTTTCAATATGCTATCTAGGATGATCATAATTTTCCTTCCAAGGAGTAAGTGTCTTTTAATTTCATGGCTGCAGTCACCATCTGCAGTGATTTTGGAGCCCCCAAAAATAAAGTCTGACACTGCTTCCCCATCTATTTACCATAAAGTGATGGGGCCAGATGCCATGATCTTCATTCTCTGAATGTTGAGCTTTCAGCCAACTTTTTCACTCTCCTCTTTCACTTTCATCAAGAGGCTTTTTAGTTCCTCTTCACTTTCTGCCATAAGGGTGGTGTCATCTGCATATCTGAGGTTATTGATATTTCTCATGGCAATCTTGATTCCAGCTTGTGCTTCTTCCAGCCCAGCATTTCTCATGATGTACTCTGCATATAAGTTAAATAAGCAGGGTGACAATATACAGCCTTGACGTATTCCTTTTCCTGTTTGGAACCAGTCTGTTGTTCCATGTCCAGTTCTAACTGTTGCTTATTGACCTGCATACAAATTTCTCAAGAGGCAGATCAGGTGGTCTGGTATTCCCATCTCTTTCAGAATTTTCCACAGTTTATTGTGATCCACACAGTCCAAGGCTTTGGCATAGTCAATAAAGCAGAAATAGATGTTTTTCTGGAACTCTCTTGCTTTTTCCATGATCCAGCTTATGTTGGCAATTTGATCTCTGGTTCCTCTGACTTTTCTAGACAGAGTGCCTGATGAACTATGGACGGAGGTTTGTGACATTGTATAGGAGACAGGGATCAAGACCATCCCCATGGAAAAGAAATGCAAAAAGCAAAATGGCTGTCTGAGGAGGTCTTACAAATAGCTGTGAAAAGAAGAGTAGCAAAAAGCAAAGGAGAAAAGGAAAGATTTAAGCATCTGAATGCGGAGTTCCAAAGAGTAGCAAGGAGACAAGAAAGCCTTCCTCAGCGATCAGTGCAAAGAAATAGAGAAAAACCACAGAATGGGAAAGACTAGAGATCTCTTCAAGAAAATTAGAGATACCAAGGGAACATTTCATGCAAAGATGGGCTCGATAAAGGACAGAAATGGTATGGACCTAACAGAAGCAGAAGATATTAAGAAATGGTGGCAAAAATACACAGAAGAACTGTACAAAAAAGAGCTTCACGACCCAGATAATCACAATGGTGTGATCACTCACCTAGAGCCAGATATTCTGGAATGTGAAGTCAAGTAGGCCTTAGAAAGCATCACTATGAACATAAGCTAGTGGAGGTGATGGAATTCCAGTTGAGCTATTTCAAATCCTGAAAGATGATGCTGTGAAAGTGCTGCACTCAATATGCCAGCACATTTGGAAAACTCAGCAGTGGCCACAGGACTGGAAAAAGTCAGTTTTCATTCCAATCCCAAAGAAAGGCAATGCCAAAGAATGCTGAAACTCCCGCACAACTGCATTCATCTTACACGCTAGTAAAGTCATGCTCAAAATTCTCCAAGCCAGGCTTCAGCAGTACTTGAACAGTGAACTACCAGATGCTCAAGCTGGTTTTAGAAGTTCTATTTAACCAGGAGCAAAAAGAGTCATAGTTATGACCTACCTTGTCTTCTTTGACCTCTGTTATATATTCTGTCCCCAAAGTGTATTCATATCTCACATCATTCTTGGTCTCTCAGTATTTGTTTGCAGGGTCTTCCAAGTCCTTTCCATATCTACTTTCATAGAGTTTGAAAAAATATATGAATGTTCTTCTGGTACTGCAGAGGCTACTCTGGCTATTGCTTGTAGTTTCTTTTATCTCTAGATTCTTGAAAATTAACGCCCCTTATCTTTCACTTTGAAGTACACTTCCTCATTCTTCCTTTATTATGTTCTCCTTTGCTATTTCCTTTTGTCACTCTCTAGAAGACTCCTTCCCTGACTGCATGACCAGGGAGCAGCTGGGGAAGAGCACAGTGGGCGGAAGTGTGAATGCTGGGGCCATTTTGCTACAAATGAGCTCCATCTGTGCCTCCATGTCCTTATACATAAAAAGCATATAAATTAACACTCACCTCATAGTGTGGTTTTCAGATTAAATTTGTTTGCCCACAGAAGAGTTGGGTAGTAACAGTAGTAAAAACTGTACTAACAGTATTTTGTATGGGTGTAATAAACTCTTCAGATCCCACTTCTACCTCTTCTCTTGATTACCTAGGGTATACTAGTTATATGTTGCAATGAATGCCTCTCAAGAAACAAATCTCTGCGTCAGAATGGCCCTTTCACTGATTTAAAATGATTCCTGTTTATATTTCACTCAAAGAAAATATTGTTTTATCATTTTAAATATAAAAACAAATGGACTTTGCTGAAAACAAAACTTCGGGATTGTAAAAATATATCTGTATTTTATTGTTGCTAATTTAAAAAAATGGTATGTTTTTAACTCAAGTGATTTTTTAAAAGATTAGCATGTTAAAGATTTTGCTTAATAAGGATGTCCTAAAGCTTTAAAGAGTTTGGGAGAATCAACTATTAACATTTTTCATAACTAGTAATTTGTGGAACATGTTTGGCAGATGTTTCTCCAGCTTACATAATCTGAAGCCTATTCTTAATTCTGTAAGAATTCAGAAAATATTTATACAAATAATATTGAAGAAATGGAAATGTGTACAACCAGTTCATTTAAGGTCAAATGAAACAGCCAGATTTAGAATATAGGAAGTTAGATACATATATCTATATACGCACATGTGCTTTCATTAGTTCTCCATTGTAAATAGCACATATATACTTATATTTTATATTAATACATAAGAACATAATCAAATTTAATTATATTATAGATAGCATTATATTTCCTAAAATGTAACATGTGCAACAACATTATGTTTTGAAACACAAAATATACTATGCCTTTTTCCTTAAGGCCCCTTAGATGATCAGGATGTTTTATTTCCATTTTCACCTATTTTCTGATTCTTTGTGCTCAAATTACTTTCTCACTAAAAGCAAATTAATTCATAATTTCTCTGAGGCAAAACCACATATTCACATAAACAAGTGTGATTTGCATTACAATTAGAATTCTTCCTACAGTTGTTCAATGAAAATGAGAGTTAAAGAATTTGCATGCTTGAGTAATATTTGAATTCACAATTCAAAATATAAATCACATGTACACCCATGGCAGATTCATGTTGATGTATGGCAAATTCAATATTGTACAGTAATTAGCCTCCAATTAAAATAAATAAATTTAAATTAAAAATAATAAAAATAAAATTAATTTAAAAAATCAAAATATAAATCAATATAGCGGAATATTAAAAATTCATTTTAAATATCAACTCAAACTGTCAGGTAATTAAACTACCATTTTATTACATGGTATAATGATAGAGATCTGTGCATTCTGTTTCCCTGATAGTAATAAAATGCCTTGAAAATATGTTTATTAAAAGTAATTACCAGGAGAATAAGAGTTAATTTTTTCCTATTAAAATTTTATTAAATTCTATTAACTTCATAATTTAAAAACAATTATAAATTTCCTATTTGTGTGATGCTGTATAGTTTTAAAAATATTTTATATGTATTAATTGATTTGATCAGTCTGGGGATCATAGTAGCAATATGACCATCATTATTTCTAGAAAGATGAATAAGCAGATAGTTAATCAGATATTATTAGATAAAAAATTAGATAATTAAATACTCAGTTCAGTTCAGTTCAGTCGCTCAGTGTGTCCGACTCTGCGACCCCATGAATCTCAGCACACCAGGCCTCCCTGTCCATCACCAACTCAGAGAGTTCACTCAAACTCATGTCCATAGAGTCGGTGATGCCGTCCAGCCATCTCACCCTCTATTGTCCCCTTCTCCTCCTGCCCCTAATCCCTCCCAGCATCAGAGTCTTTTCCAATGAGTCAGCTCTTAGCATGAGGTGGCCAAAGTACTGGAGTTTCAGCTTTATCATCAGTCCTTCCAATGAACACCCAGGACTAATCTTTAGAATGGTTGGATCTCGTTGCAGTCCAAGGGACTCTCAAGAGTATAACAATTGGAAAAAAAAAGAAGTGAACATGGAGCTCAATAATTCTGATATCAAATTATTTGCTATGAGTCTTTTTTAATGTATAATAAAAGATTCATTTGAAAGGCTAAAGTGAAAGTGAAAGAAAGTGAAGTCTCTCAGTCGTGTCTGACTCGGTGACCCAGTGAACTGTAGCCTACCAGGCTCCTCTGTCCATGGGATTCTCCAGGCAAGAATAGGCAAGAATAGTGGAGTGGGTTGCCATTTCCTTCTCCAGGGGATGTTCCTGATCCAGAAATTGAACCCAGATCTCCCACATTGGAGGCAGACACTTTAACCTCTGACCCACCAGGGAAGCCTGACCCATTGAAAGGCTAAGGGTACTGGTAAATAGAAAAGAAGTAGGCAATCTTGCAGGGCTTCCCAGGTGGAGCTAGTGGTAAAGAATCTGCCTGCCAATGCAGGAGACACTAGAGATTCAAGTTTGATCCCTGGACAGGCAAGATCCCCTGGAGGAGGGCAGGGCAATCCACTCCAGTATTCATGCCTGGAGAATCCCATACATAGAGGAGCCTGGCGAACTTCAGTCCACAGGGTTGCAAGCAGCTGGACATGAATGAAGCGACTTATCAGTGGACAACTTGCACTGAGCCTAACTTTGTTTTTTACTGTGTTAATATGTAGAAGATACTTAAATCATTCTGAACCCATTATCAGTGTGTGTTTTAGATTTTAATTAAAAAAAAAAAACACAAATTAGTCTTTAAATACATTTTAAAGGTCAAGGGGCATTTATTGGATTTTGGTATTTGGAAGGCCAAGTGAATGCTAATTTGAGATACAACCTGATTTGGACATCGATGACTCACCTACCCTGGGTCTTTCTCTTTGTCTCTTGATTTGTCCCCCCATAGTAAATCAACTTCATTTCCAGAAAGACTCTTCTACATAATGAATGTAGTCATTACTAGCACTTGTGTCTCTTACAATAAAAATTAAAGTACGTTTTATACTATAGGATACTCAAATTCTTCCAATAATCCTTGAAAATCACAAGAACATTCTGCTTGCCACTGCTATGCCTTGATCATCTTTGGATTAATTATTAGGCCATGAACTCAAATATTCTTATTGGTCAGCTTGAGTCAAATCTTTTCTCAATGTGGTTGCAATAGCAGGGATTTCTGTATGATTGACAGTGTGACTGAATCAAAATTTGGTTCATTCATTTGATGGGCACAGAAAGTACATTTTAAAGGACCAAGAAAGGAGTACTGGCAGCTCATGTTCAAAAGATCCTAACTCCCCAGTGGCTTTCAGGGAAGGGTTAAATAAAGTATGAGGGAGGAGGTCACAGCGTGTGCTATCAACTTCTTCGTAATTATCTGTTTAGTTGATGTTAAGGTAACATGTGATGTTTCAGGAATTTCAGTGAATTGTGGTGTTGGAGAAGACTCTTGAGAGTCCCTTGGACTTCAGGGAGACCATAGCAGCCAATCCAAAAGGAAATCAGTCCTGAATATTCATTGGAACAACTGATGCTGAAGCTGAAACTCCAATACTTTGGCCACCTGATGTGGCTGACTCATTGGAAAAGACTCTGATGCTGGGAAAGATTGAAGGGAGGAGGAGAAGGGGACAACAGAGGAAGAGATGGTTGGATGGCATCACTGATTCGATGGACATAAGTTTGAGCAAGCTCTTGGAGTTGGCGATGGACAGGGAAGCCTGGTGTGCTGAAGTCTATGAGGTCACAAAAAATCTGACATGACTGAGCTACTGAATTGAACTGAAAGATAAGAGCAGTTAAAAAGATGTGGATATGTATTTTAACTTAAAACTTGGGTATGCAAGAAAAAATCACATTCCTGTGTTTTCTATAAATCAACTTAATTTTTATTTCAAGATCCCTAAATTGTAAGATAATCTCAACTGAAGGCAGGATATTCCCCCATCTCCTACTAGGTGCAGCATACACAGAGTGCCAAGATATTGGAGATTAGTAAAGGGAAGCGGACATTGTAGAAAAGATAACCTCCATTGGTGATTATGGAGAAATGCCGTATTCTTTGCCTCCCACCCCAACCTAGAAGTTACACATTTGTCTTCTAACTACTCATTTTATCCTCCAAATGGGGATACGGGTAACATTTTTATATGCATCAAAAATGTAATTGTTTTTATGATAATTCTCCTAGGATACTTAAATTGCAGGTAGCTGTATCTGTACACAGCCTACTTTGAGAAATGAAAGGTGGGAAATATATCATTATTTGGAGAACTTTCTCTACTGTTTCTTGTGACATATCTCTGAAAGCTTCATTTCTTTATTACACTTTGAAAGGGCTATCTTGCTGCTAAGACACTTCAGTCGTGTCTGACTCTCTGTGACCCCATAGACGGCAGCCCACCAGGCTCCTCTGTCCCTGGGATTCTCCAGGCAAGAACACTGGAGTGGGTTGCCATTTCCTTCTCCAATGCATGAAAGTGAAAAGTGAAAGTGAAGTCGCTCAGTCATGTCTGACTCCTAGTAACCCCATGGACTGCAGCCCAGGCTCCTCCGCCATGGGATTTTCCAGGCAAGAGTACTGGAGTGGGGTGCCATTGCCTTCTCCGAATGGTTATCTTAAGATAGGCTAATTTTCAGTGTACCTGAGGAGTGCACAAATTACACTGTTTCTTATAAGTACTTTAAAAGAAACTTAATAATTATTCAAGTTAAGACATATATGCAATTTGGGGCTTGTATCTTCATTTCCACATTTCTTTGATTATTGCCCCCAAATTCTGAACCCTAATTTTAGAATTTTGCAACATTGAACCTATAAAGTCTACCTTCAGTAAAAGTCGGTCCCTAATGTGTGGTGAGATGAGGGGTTAAGCCAGCAAATAAAAATGTTAGTTTAATATCAATGTGTTGCAAATTATAATCCTTTTGAGTACTCTCCAATTCAGACTTTGTTTAAAGGAGGTCAAATGAATTGCAAAAAGAACTTGTTTTTAAGAACTAATTAGAATTTACATCCTATATTGTTATACTTGCTACCTAATCTGTGAATAATTGCATGCTTAATAAAGTTTGTGCAGAGGGTATGTTGCACCCAACATTAGCAGTTGAATTCTTGTTTCTGTCAAAGCCACACCTTCTCATAACCTTATCCACTACTTTTGTTTGATATTGAAGTCCCTGATGAACACCTGCTGCTTGGAGAAATAAAGTGACATTATTCTCCATCCCATACGTAGCATATACCACTTTATTGTGACCATTGAAATAATTTTTCAACTATCAGGGGAATTTTTTGTAGATATTTAATAAAAAAAAAAGTTAGTTTTTTGGCAGAGTTAAGGAATGTGAGATACTTGGGAGAGATTTGTCACATGAGATTTATGGTTTCTAAATGTTTTGTTTTGTTTTGTCCATGGGATTTTCCAGGCAAGAGTACTGGAGTGGGGTGCCATTGTCTTCTCTGCTTCTTTATTGACACAGTATGCTTGTTACTCAGAACTAGAGATGTTTCTGTAATCTCCTGTTTTTTTCTTTTTCTTTTCTTTTTTTTTTTTTTTTATGGAACATCTTCCCAAATATGTGCCTGAAAGTAAAACTGTTAGTCACTCAGTCATGTGCAGCTCTTTGAGACCTCATGAACTGTAGCCTTCCAGGCTCTTCTGTCCAGGAATTCTCCGGGCAAGAATACTGGAGTGGATAGCCATCCCTTTCTCCTGACCCAGGGATTGAACATGGGTCTCCTGCATTAAAGACAGATTCTTTACTATCTGAACTACCAGGGAAGCCCATATATGTGCCTGTGCTATGTTTAGTCACTCAATTGTGTCTGGTTCTTTGTGACCCTATGGACTATAGTCTGCCAGGCTCCTCTGTCCATGGGGATTCTCCAGGCAAGAATACTGGAGTGGGTTTCCATGCCCTCCTCCAGGGGATCTTTCCAAACCAGGGGTCAAACCCAGGTCTCCCACATTATAGGCGGATTCTTTACCAACGGAGCAGGGAAACCAAGTATAAATTAAATGGGAAATTCAAATATCTCAAGATCATTTCGAAGTCTCTTTCATTTTTTCCTCAGAAACTTCTGAAATGTATTAGTTGAATTCTCTTCAATCCAAAGCCACACTTTACACTAAGTCAATAAACCACTCACCTTATCCTTTTTCTAGCTGCCAACCATGCTTACAATGCACATTAACATAATGTACTGTATGTGATTTAACCACAACATCAGTGACAAAAATTCCATAAATTTGCTGTCATCCTTTATAAAGGAAGTCCCTTGCTCCCACAGATAATAGCCCTTTCCTCAAGTAACTCGGTTATTCATTTTCTCAAGGATAAATTGCTATTTTGTATATTTTTAAAATCTCATGCTCTTCCTCTTTTTCTCATTGTCTATCTCTCCTTATTATTTCCAGTCAGAGGTCCTTATTTGGATCTCTCATCAGTGGGAACTAATGGAACTTCTCTGGCATATTTCTTTCTCAAAACCAAAGCATCTTTCCTTTCATAACTTTCAAAGTTCTCGAATATCAAGGTGATGACTAACAAAGTTGCAAGGCTGATTGCACCGATGCTTTCTTTAGAAAACACAAGAAAACCCTTAACTGTTATTTTGTTGACCCCACTCACAGCGCCAATTGTCTCACCGTGCCTCACTGTGCACACTGGTCACTGAGTCCATGGTAGGCAAGGTGCGAGCTAAGAGGCTGGGAAGAACACATGAGGAGCTGCAGGAACTGCAGATGCATTCATTCTCTTCTGGCTGGCACAGCAGCCGTAGCAGCAGATGTAACACAACATAACCACACACAAACCTTCAGGGCTTTTTCAGGTGAAACTTACATATACTTATAGAACAAAAGTAGCCCATGGCCAAGCGAGTACCTTGTGACGCTCATGCAGCGTGCTAGAAGTGATCTCAGCTATTACACAGTCATTATTTACAAGACATGGGGCAAGAATGAGAGGCCTTGGGGTAAAAGAGACTGACCATGCCATCTTGGCTAATTTGTTCTTTCCCTACCCTGTACCCCTTCAGGGTCTCTCACCTCATAATCTATGTGCAGTCTATCTCCCGTGATATTTCCTCGGTGAGTAATGCTAACACTTTACATCTTGCAACAGCAGTAGCTACAACAGCAATTGCATCCCCAATACATAGCAATACTCAGTACCAGGTATCTCCTGGAGCTCATGTTGCAGTCCTTATCCTCATGGGGCTAGAAGAGCCACCCTCTGCATGTGCAGTGCCTTTACTGTGGGAGCCATGTTTTAATGCTTTCTCAGAAATGTCTCCTGGAATTTAATCTTACTCATTCCCTCTTCCTTACTTGATCTCCCCTACCCTTAAGTTAGATGTTCTATCTGATATGTCAGCATTAGCTAGATGCTTTTCTGCATGCAGAACAAACCCCCTTATCTTCAAAGGCCATTCTTTACCACTCACATGCAATTACCTCCAGACTTCCAGGAGGAAGCTTCTTTAATCCATGAGTTCTGGTCTCTGCCTTGCTTTACTGCTCTTAAAGATTACAAGATAACTTACCAATAAAATATGCCCTCAGCATTTTCTCGGGGAGCTGCTTCTCCTCGAGCTCTCCCTGTACTGTCTCTCATAATCTTGTGTGTTTATGAGAATTATTCAGTGTGAAATCACCACACTTTATCTTCCACAGCTAAGTCCAGTCCACTGTTTGTCCTTGTGAAATTGCAGGAAAGCCTCCACAGGGACAACTCTACTCCTGCAGGGTTTTTTATTAAGGACCCACAAAAGCCCCTGTAGGCACCGGGTTCACCCTTCAAGGAGGGGACTTTCGCAGCATTCACAGCCCACCCATGTGATCACAAATGCTTTCACACTGTTCTAAATTTACAAGAAAAACAAAGGTTAGTAGCCCATCATAGGACATAACCTTTACAGTAACTGCTCTACTAAATTTACCTCACAGGACACAGCCTTTACAGTACACTGTTCTACATCTAGGACACAGATTCTGGCTTGCTGTAAACAAGGTTACATTCATTACCAGTGTCAACTAGGGCCATTCCTTTATACACTAGCTGGTGACAAGAGAATTGCAAATTCTATATGGGGTCTCCCATACCTGCTTGGGATCTTCAGGAGGGCACCTTGGGCTGAGCCCTATTCAAAGTGGAAAAGGGCATCATCGAAAGAAACATCCATGGGTGCCATGTAATCTTTTAACTGAACCACCTGTTTCTCTTGCTGTGGGTGCTTCCCAAACTTGGTAAACTGCTCTGGTCTCAGTTGCCTCTGCAGCTATAGGAGCAGACCACTGGGCTATCAATTTTAAATCTGTCAAGTCCTGCTGCCAGCAAACCAGCCCATATTTGCCTTCTTGTCACACAGATGGGGCCTTTACAAGCTTAGTTTCTCTTCGGCATCTTCACATTTCTAGTCCACTTTGCCTGCCAATGACCCTCAATTCTCCCAAGCTAGCCATCATTGAGTTCACCTCATAGATGTGGCACCCGACATAAGGTGCAAGAATAAGTCAGGGATCCAAAACAGGTAAATGGGGCATTGTTCAAAATTGTGTTTAAAATACTGCCAGTAACACTCGTCATCTGGGCCTTGGGTATTTGGGTTAAAGATTGACTGCTTCATGCCCAGTTCTCTCACCACTTGGGTCAACTCAACATAGATATGCCATTTACTCACAGTATCTGGGAGCTCTCCTGCATTTGACCACATGCTATGGATGGCAGAGTTAATCCATTCCATGAGGGCATGTGTTTGGTTAGGCACACCCTGCATGAGCTGCCTAACATCCTGCAAACTTTGTCTCAGTCAGGGGTGAGAGGTTATAGATGCCAGCCATCCTACCTCATTCCTAAAACACATGATACTGTACACCCGTGTTTCCCAAAGTCGCAAGAGCCATGCTGCCAAGGGCTCCCCTAGATTTTGCTGAAATTGCGTACCCAAGTCAACCAACTCCACCTGAGTATATAAGTCGTGAACCCAGTCACACTGGGGGTCCATTGAGGATGCCCTCCTGAGGCCATAAGCTGCTCATATGTCACTGTCTGCTGCACAATGGGCCTCACTGCCAAGCAGGGACCCACAGTCCAATAACATTTATCTTCACCAGAGTTTCAAAGAATAGCAAAAAGAGATAAGAAAGCCTTCTTCAGTGATCAATGCAAAGAAATAGAGGAAAACAACAGAATAGGAAAGATTAGGGATCTCTTCAAGAAAATCAGAGATACCAAAGGAACATTTCATGCAAAGATGAGCTCGATAAAGGACAGAAATGGTATGGACCTAACAGAAGCAGAAGATATTAAGAAGAGATGGCAAGAATATACAGAAAAACTGTACAAAAAAGATCTTCACAACCCAGATAATCACGATTGTGTGATCACTGACCTAGAGCCAGACATCCTGGAATGTGAAGTCAAGCGGACCTTAGAAAGCATCACTACGAGCAAAGCTAGTGGAAGTGATGGAATTCCAGTTGAGCTATTTCAAATCCTGAAAGATGATGCTGTGAAAGTGCTGCACTCAATATGCCAGCAAATTTGGAAAACTCAGCAGTGGCTACAGGACTGGAAAAGGTCAGTTTCCATTCCAATCCCAAAGAAAGGCAATGCCAAAGAATGCTCAAACTACCGCACAATTGCACTCATCTCATCTCACACGCTAGTAAAGTCATGCTCAAAATTCTCCAAGCCAGGATTCAGCAATATGTGAACCGTGAACTTCCCTATGTTCAAGCTGGTTTTAGAAAAGGCAGAGGAACCAGAGATCAAATTGCCAACATCTGCTGGATCATGGAAAAGGCAAGAGAGTTCCAGAAAAACATCTATTTCTGCTTTATTGACTATGCCAAAGCCTTGGACTGTGTGGAGCACAATAAACTGTGGAAAATTCTGAAAGATATGGGAATACCAGACCACCTGATCTGCCTCTTGAGAAATTTGTATGCAGGTCAATAAGCAACAGTTAGAACTGGACATGGAACAACAGACTGGTTCCAAATAGGAAAAGGAGTTCATCAAGGTTGTATATAGTCACCCTGTTTATTTAACTTCTATGCAGAGTACATCATGAGAAACACTGGACTGGAAGAAACACAACCAGGAATCAAGATTGCCGGGAGAAATATCAATAAACTCAGATATGTAGATGACACCACCCTTATGGCAGAAAGTGAAGAGGAACTAAAAAGCCTCTTGATGAAAGTGAAAGAGGAGAGTGAAAAAGTTGGCTTAAAGCTCAACATTCAGAAAACTAAGATCATGGCATCCAGTCCCACCACTTCATGGGAAATAGATGGGCAAACAGTGGAAACAGTGTCAGACTTTATATTTCTGGGCTCCAAAATCACTACAGATGTTGACAGAAGCCATGAAATTAAAAGATGCTTACTCCTTGGAAGGAAAGTTATGACCAACCTAGATAGCATATTCAAAAGCAGAGACATTACTTTGCCAACAAAGGTCCATCTAGTCAAGGCTATGGTTTGTCCTGTGGTGATGTATGGATGTGAGAGTTGGACTGTGAAGAAGGCTGAGCGCTGAAGAATGGATGCTTTTGAACTGTGGTGTTGGATAAGCCTCTTGAGAGTCCCTTGGACTGCAAGGAGATCCAACCAGTCCATTCTGAAGGAGATCAGCCCTGGAATTTCTTTGGAGGGAATGATGCTGAAGCTGAAACTCCAGTACTTTGGCCACCTCATGCGAAGAGTTGACTCATTGCAAAAGACTCTGATGCTGGGAGGGATTGGGGGCAGAAGGAGAAGGGGACGCCAGAGGATGAGATGGCTGGATGGCATCACTGACTTGATAGATGTGATTCTCAGTGAACTCTGAGAGTTGGTGATGGACAGGGAGGCCTGGTGTGCTGCCATTCATGGGGTCATAAAGAGTTGGACACAACTGAGCGACTGATCTAATCTGATCACTTACAGGCTCACTTTCAGAGATATTGGGTTCTTCAGGGCCATGAGGTTCTTGCTCTAACACTAATATATGTTGCTGTGGTTCTTCCAAGTATCTCTGCACATTGTGCCCCAGTGTGGCATCACAGAGAGAACTATCCATACTTGCCTTCAGGGCATCAGAAAAATCCACACCACTGTGCCAGCAGCAGTCCATGCAACCTTGTTGGTCAAATGGGAACTCCCTGTCTGTAATGCCTTTTCAATGCTATCTGGTGAACTGTCCACTGCCTCCCAGTCTTCCACTGGAGCCTACCATGAGAGAATCACAGCCACATGGTACCACATGCTATAGGGTGGCCACTGACTTCCTCCATCCAGTGGAGCCTCAGGCTCTTCTACCTGCTTCTGACCACATCAATTGTCTTGTTGATTTCTGCTCACTGTACCCCACTGTCTGCACTGTTCCCTGAACCCATGATAGGCAAGGCACAAGTGAAGAGGCTGGAAGAAAATGTGAGGAGCTGTAGGAACTGCAGTCCCAATTATTCTCTCCTGGCTGGCATCACAGCTGTAGCAGCAGACATAGCACAACATAACCTCACACGACCCTTCTGGGCCTTTTCAGGTGAACCTTATATATACTCACAGAACAAAAGTAGCTTGTGGCCAAGCGAGCACCTTGTGATGCACATGAACTGTACTATAACTGATCTCAGCTGTTACATAATCATTATTTACAAAACGTGGGGCAAGAGTGAGAGGCCATGGGGTGAGAGAGACTGACCACACTATGTTGGCTGATTTGTTCTTTCCCTACAGCACCAAATGAGAACATCACAGCAATTGAGGTTCTGTGTAATCGTACACGATAACATTATTCTCAAAGCAAAGTGATGCCTGGAGAATCTTTAGTATAGTAAAGACTCACAATGCTCCTAGCCTAGACATAGTGCAATCTGGGCAGAAAAAGGGAAGAGAAAGATAAAGTTTATATTTTCAGGCAATGTATACAAATTACTTGAAGTCCCAGGAGTGAGAACATTCTTCAAGGTGTTAATTTTGACACTAATATTTCCTGTATACTAGGCAAATTTTGAAATAATTATACACTTTCTCTTTCTGTAACCACATCTCACATAATTTAGAAATTTGAAAAATGTCAGCAATAGTTCACTGATCTTTCAAGAGACTCCCCTTTTTCATTTATATTTAGATCTCTAAATATTCCTTTCATGTCCACTTTGAGAAGCCTTGTTTCATGAATGAACTAAGAGAAGGGTCACTTTTATTCAGTCTTGGATCTAACCTTGTTAATTAAAAATCTGATGTCGATTCAAATCTTTTAATCTCATTTTTCTCTTTAAATGGTTCTATGAATGAGCTCCTATTTAACCTTGCTATTTTGTCCCTTACAAAGTTGTTTATGTTTATTTATTTATTTTTTTGCCTATTTGTGCATCTCTCATCATCTCTAGCATATTTGATTGTGTTGATTCTTTAATAATTTCCTCTTCATAGTTTTCTCTGTGATCTGTTTCTAAACTCCTAATAGTTCAGTATTAGATGTTTCTCTACATCATTTATCTTTTATTCAGAAATTTATCTCTCAATCTTCTGTTCTTTTTTGAATTTTAACCATTTATTTAATGGAAATTATATTTTTAATTTACAATAATACCTCTTATTATTTTTAACTCTTTTTAGATATCATGTGGTCATGTTCAACTAATGTAATAACTTTAGCTTCCCTTTAGTTAACAACATGCACGCTTTGTCTTAGTTTTTTCACCTTTAGCCATTTTTTCTCTTTATTAGTTATTTCTTTGCCATGATATAGGCTTTTCAGAAAAATGTGACAATTCATGATTTTTCACTCTTATTTTTGCTTGTTTTAATGTGAGAGAAGAATACTGGAATTTTCATGTCCATGGGCAAAATCTCTCTCTGTTTCTCTGGCACAAACACACTTGATTCTAGTGTTTTCTTCCAACTAAGGCTAATGTGTTTGTATCACAAGCATATATTTATTCTATCCTGGTGTAAAGTGATTTTTATCTTTTGCGTCCTTTTGAGCTTCACTATAATGACTGGGTGTTGTAGAATCTACTTTTTCTTTGCCTGAATCAGTAAGGCTTGTGAGTGGGAAAGTAGAGCTGTAAATGGTGGCCCTGAACCAGGAACGCTTCTGTGGATTTTTACTGAAATTCACTTAGTAGGGTTCATTCCACGTTGGTGGGATGCATTCTATGGGATACAATCTTATTGGGAACTATTCACAGGAAATGGTTTATTTTTCATATCTTACTTGGTTTTACCTAAAATCTGTTCTCAAAAAAAAAAAAAAAAAAAATCACTTTTCTCAGGCTGAGTGGGGAGTTGACTCTGACATTATTAGTGAAAAGGTAAAAATGGCATTATAAACAAATAGGGGAAGAATTTCTTTGGGGGTTCTGTCTTTGCCTTTTTCACATATATACCAATATTTCATTAAATTTTACTTAATTTATATGCATTTTTGCCATTAGCTGTTAATTCATTTATTATTAAAATTATTATCTCTGAGTTAATACACTCATTCTGCTTTTCATCTATAGTTTTTCTCTTATCTCTTTAATTTGTATTTATTTCTTTTTTGGTGAACTATTGAGGGAGAAAAATGGGATTTTACTCCATGGAAAAAAGTTATCCATATTTTCTTCTAGATTTTGACAGTTGCATTTGTTTCCCATTCCCTATCTCATGCAGAACTCCTTATTGCCAAATTCAGATGTATATTGAAGAATGTAGGGGAAACCACTAGGCCACTCAGGTGTGACCTAAATCAAATCCCTTATGCAGCAGAAGTGACAAATAGATCCAAGTGACAATAGATCTAATGATGTGATAAACAGAATGCCTGAACTATGGATGGGGGTTTGCAGCATTGTACAGGAGGTGGTAACCAAAACCATCTCAAGAAAAAGAAATGCAAAAAGGCAAAATGGTTATCTGAGGAGACCTTATAAATAGCTGAGAAAAAAAAAAATGTGAGAGACAAAGGAGAAAAGGAAAGATATACACATCTGAATGCAGAGTTCCAAAGAATAGCAAGGAGAGAGAAGAAAGCCTTCTTAAGTGAACAGTGAAAAGAAATAGAGGAAAACAACTGAATGGAAAAGACTGGAGATCTCTTCAAGAAGACTAGAGATACAAAAGGGAACATTTCATTCAAAGATGGTCACAATAAAGGATAGAAACCATAAGAGCCTAACAGAAGCAGAAGATATTAAGAAGAGGTGGCAAGAATATACAGAAGAATTATACACAAAAAGATCTTATTGACACAGATAACCACAATGGTGTGATCGCTCACCTAGAGCTAGACATCCTGGAATGTGAAGTCAAGTGGTCCTTAGGAAGCATCACTATGAACAAAGTTCATAGTGGAGGTGATGGAATTCCAGTTGAGCTATTTCAAATCCTAAAAGATGGTGCTGTGAAAGTGCTGCATTTAATATACCAGCAGATTTGGAAAACTCAGCAGTGGCTACAGGACTGGAAAAGGACAGTTTTCATTTCAATCACAAAAAAGGGCAATGTCAAAGAATGTTCAAACTACTGCACAACTGCACTCATTTCACATGCTAGCAAGCTAATGTTCAAAATCCTACAAGTTAGGCTTCAGCAGTACATGAACTGAGAACTTCTAAATATACAAGCTGGGTTCAAAAAAGGCAGAATAACCAGATACCAAATTGTCAACTTCTGTTGGATAATGGAGAAAGCAAGGAAATTCCAGAAAAAAAACATGTATACCTGTGGCGGATTCATTTTGATATTTGGCAAAACTAATACAATTATGTAAAGTTTAAAAATAAAATAAAATTTAAAAAAAAAATCTACTTTTGCTTCAGTAACTATGCTTGCCGGGAGCCATCTCCCGGCATATTGCATATTGAGTGCAGCACTTTCACAGCATAATCTTTCAGGATCTGGAATAGCTCAACTGGAAGTCTATTACTGCCAGGAGCCAGAGTGAGGAACTCCACCCGTGGCAAAGGTCATGAGGAAGGAGGCTCGGCATACACAAAGGCGGGATTGAGCCTCAGGAGTCCCCCTGGAAATTCTCGAGCATCTACCCCCAAAACCAGAGTCTGCCTACTTTACTGCTTTGTGCTCTCACCTACACCTCTGACTTTATGGGGGGCTGTCCCCCACTCTCTGAAAAAAAGAGCTAACTTACAGCTCCAGTTAATAAAGTTCCTGGGTCTGATAGTATTTCAACCTACAAACTCCTTTGGAAGTCCTCTAGCCTGCCTGAATAGGTTTTTTCGGCCACATGTGATTGCTCAGAGCCTCCCAACTGTGAGAGGCATGAGATGTTCTAAACTGTCTAAATACAGATTCCTTTGAGCAGTTAAAAGATTGATTAGAAATTGTATTGGTGAAGGGTTTTTCACTTGTTGGGCCAATGTTTGCTGCTAAGTCTCCATATCCCTTACCTGCTGTGTCCCTGGCAGTGTATTGATTAATATAATTGGTGTAAGTAGTAGCTTTAATGTTTGTAACCTGGGACTCTTGAGTTAATTATTTTTCTTGTTATAGCCCACCACACCGTTGCCCTATAGGAATGCAACTTTAATGTTTTTGGAGGGTGGCGCTTGACTAATCACCTTTAGAGAAAAATAAGTTTTCTGAAGAAAGGGTCTTAAAATGTTAACAGGCCTCCAGGCCAGAAGATGATGCAAATCACCTAAACTTTTGCATATGATAAGTTTGCAGGAAGAAAGCCTGGCTTACTGCATGACTCTACCCCCTCCCCCATTATCCTCTATGCATAACTTAAGGTATAAAAACTACTTTGGAAAATAAAGTGCGGGCCTTGTTCACGGAAACTTGGTCTCCCCATGTCGTTCTTTCTCTCACCTTCTGGCTGAATTATTCAGCCTCTTTTCTCCCCTGAATTTCCTCACTAAGCTATCCTTATTTCAGCCTCTTTTCTCCACTGAATTTCCTCACTGAGCTATCCTTATTTAACCACTCTTTATATCCTTAATTAACGTTTAATTAAGTAGTTGTTTCCTGATCCTTGCCAACGCTGTCCCCGCTTCGAATTCCCTGGATCCACCGGGTCTGGACCCTGGCATGCTAAAGTCTTTGACTGTGTAGATAACAGCAAACTGTGGAAAATTCTTAAAGAGATGGGAATACCAGACCACCTTGCTTGTCTCCTGTGAAACCTTGTGTGGGTCAAGAAGCAACATTTAGAACTGGATTTGGAACAATGGACTGGTTCAAATTTGGGAAAAGAGTATGTCAAGGCTGCATATTGTCACCCTGCTTATTTAACTTCTATACACAGTAAAACATGGGAAATGTTGGGCTCAATGAATCACAAGCTGGAATCAAGATTGTTGGGATAAATATCAACAGCCTCAGATACGCAAAGGATACCACTCAAATGGAGGAAATTGAAGAGGAACTAAAGAGCTTCCTGATGAGTGTGAAAGAGGAGAGTGAAAAAGCTGACTTGAAACTCAACATTAGAAAAATGAAGATCATGGCATCTGGTCCCATTTTGTGTGTACTAAGTCAGTTCAGTCATGTCTGACTTTGTTACCCTATGGACTGTAGCATCCCAGGCTCCTCTGTCCATGGGATTCTCCAGGCAATAATACTGGAGTGGGCTGCCATGACCTCCTCCAGGGGATCTTCCCAACCCAGGGATTCAACCCACATTCCTTACATTTTTTTGTGTTGGCAGGTAGGTTCTTTACCACTAGCAATACCTGGAAAGCCCCATCAGATCCAATTGGTAGTAGTGTTAGTCTCTCAGTCACATCTAATTCTTTGTGACCCCACTGTAGCCTGCTAGGCTCCTCTGTCCATGGAATTCTCCAAGCCAAAATACTGGAGTGGGTTGCCATTCCCTCCTCCAGGGGCTTTTCCTGACACAGGGATAAAACAAGGGTCTCCCTCATTGTAGGCAGATTCTTTACCACTGTGCCACTTGGGCAGCCCCTCTGATCACAATCAGTTCAGTTCAGTTCAGTCGTTCAGTTGTGTCCGACTCTTTGCAACATCATGAATCACAGCACGCCAGGCTTCCCTGTCCATTACCAACTTCCGGAGTTCACTCAGACTCATGTCCATCTAGTCGGTGATGCCATCCAGCCATCTCATCCTCTGTCGTCCCCTTCTCCTCCTGCCCCCAATCCCTCAATTCATGACAAACAGAAGGAGAAAAACTAGAAGCAGTAACAGGTTTTATTTTCTTGTGTTCCAAAATCAGTGCAGACAATGACTGCAGTCTTTAAATTAAAAGAGGCTTTCTCCTTTGATAGAAAGCTATGAGGAACCTGAGTTCAGTTCCGTCACTCAGTCATGTCTGACTCTTTGAGACCCCATGAATCGCAGCATGCCAGGCCTCCCTGTCTATCACCAACTCCCGGAGTTCACTCAAACTCACATCCTTCAAGTCGGTGATGCCATCCAGCCATCTTATCTTCTGTCGTTCCCTTTTCCTCCTGCCCCCAATCCCTCCCAGCATCAGAGTCTTTTCCAATGAGTCAACTCTTCACATGAGGTAGCTGTGAAGTACTGGAGTTTCAACTTTAGCATCATTCCTTCCAAAGAAATCCCAGGGCTGATCTCCTTTAGAATGGACTGGTTGGATCTCCTTGTAATCCAAGGGACTCTCAAGAGTCTTCTCCAACACCACAGTTCAAAAGCAGCAATGCTTCGGCACTCAGCTTTCGTCACAGTTCAACTCTCACATCCATAAATGACCACTGGAAAAACCATAGCCTTGACTAGACGGATCTTTGTTGGCAAAGTAATGTCTCTGCTTTTCAATATGCTATCTAGGTTGGTCATAAATTTTCTTCCAAAGAGTAAGCATCTTTTAATTTCAGAGCTGCAATCACCATCTGCACTGATTTTGGAGCCCCAAAAAATAAAGTCCCTATTTCCCACATCACAGGCGGGGACCGGGATGAATTACCCCAGGTCTGAGGTCAGGGGCCACGGCCGAGAGGAGCAACCCAACCTCCAAGGAGCGGTGGCTGCACAGCAGGGCCTAGAGGAGCTACTCTATGTTCAATGTCAGGAGGGGTGGCGGTGAGGAGATACCCCTCATCCAAGGTAAGGAGCAGTGGCTGCGCTTTGCTGGAGCAGCCATGAAGAGAGATACCCCATGTTCGAGGTAAGAGACCCCAAGTAAGACAGTAGGTGTTACAAGAGGGCATCAGAGGGCAGACACACTGAAACCATAATCACAGAAAACTATAGTCAATCTAATCACACTAGGACCACAGCCCTGTCTAACTCAATGAAACTAAGCCATGCCTTGTGGGGCCACACAAGATGGGCGGGTCATGGTGGAGAGGTCTGACAGAATGTGGTCCACTAGAGAAGAGAATACTGAAAATACTTCAATATTCTTGCTTTGAGAACCCCATGAACAGTATAAAAAGGCAAAATGATGGGATACTGAAAGAGGAATTCCCCAGGTCAGTAGGGGCCCAATATGCTACTGGAGATCAGTGGAGAAATAACTCCACTGATTGAAATGAAAGAATGAAGGGATGGAACCAAAGCAAAAACAATACCCAACTGTGGATGTGACTGGTGATAGAAGAAAGGTCTGATGCTGTAAAGAGCAATATTGCATAGGAAACTGGAATGTTATGTCCATGAATCAAGGCACATTAGAAGTGGTTAAACAGGAGATGGCAAGATTGAATGCCGACATTCTAGGAATCAGAGAACTAAAATGGACTGGAATGGGTGAATTTAACTCAGATGACCATTATATCTACTACTGTGGGCAGGAATCCTTTAGAAGAAATGGAGTAGCCATCATGGTCAACAGAAGAGTCTGAAATGCAGTACTTGGATGCAGTACTTGCATGCAAACGACAGAATGATCTCTGTTCGTTTCCAAGGCAAACCATTCAATATCATGGTAATCCAAGTCTATGCCCCAACCAGTAACACTGAAGAAGCTAAAGTTGAATGGTTCTATGAAGACCTACAAGACCTTTTAGAACTAACACCCAAAAAAGATGTCCTTTTCTGTATAGGGGACTGGAATGCAAAAGTAGGAAGTCAAGAAACACCGGGAGTAACAGGCAAATTTGGCCTTGGAATATGGATTGAAGCAGGGCAAAGGCTAATAGAGTTTTGCCAAAAGAACCCACTGGTCATAGCAAACACCCTCTTCCAACAACACAAGAGAAGACTCTACACATGGACATCACCAAATGGTCAACACCAAAATCAGATTGATTATATTCTTTGCAGCCAAAGATGGACAAGTTCTATACAGACAGTAAAAACAAGACCTGTGGCTCAAATCATGAGCTCTTTATTGCCAAATTCAGACTTAAATTGAAGAAAGTAGGGAAAACCACTAGACCATTCAGGTATGACCTAAATCAAATCCCTTATGATTATACAGTGGAAGTGAGAAATAGATTTAAGGGCCTAGATCTGATAGATAGAGTGCCTGATGAACTATGGACTGGGGTTCATGACATTGTACAGGAGACAGGGATCAAGACCATCCCCATGGAAAAGAAATGCAAAAAAGCAAAATGGCTCTCTGGGGAGGCCTTACAAATAGCTGTGAAAAGAAGAGAAGCAAAAAGCGAAGGAGAAAAGGAAAGATAAACATCTGAATGCAGAGTTCCAAAGAATAGCAAGAAGAGATAAGAAAGCCTTCCTCAGTGATCAATGCAAAGAAGTAGAGGAAAGCAACAGAATAGGAAAGACTAGAGATCTCTTCAAGAAAATTAGAGATACCAAGGGAACATTTCATGCAAAGATGGGCTCGATAAAGGAGAGAAATGGTAAGGACCTAACAGAAGCAGAAGATAGTAAGAGGAGGTGGCAAAAATACACAGAAGAACTGTACAAAAAAGATCTTCACAACCCAGATAATCACGATGGTGTGATCACTGACCTAGAGCCAGACATCCTGGAATGTGAAGTCAAGTGGGCCTTAGAAAGCATCACTATGAACAAAGCTAGTGGAGGTAATGGAATTCTAGTTGAGCTATTTCAAATCCTGAAAGATGATGCTGGGAAATTGCTGCATTCAATATGGCAGCAAATTTGGAAAACTCAGCAGTGGCCACAGGACTGGAAACGATCAATTTTCATTCCAATCCCAAGAAAGGCAATGACAAACCTAGTAGCAGGTTAAAAGCAGAGACATCACTTTGCCAATAAAGGGCCATATAGTCAAAGCTATGGTTTCTCCAGTAGTCATCTACATATGTGAGAGTTGGAATATAGAGAATTGCTGAGCACCGAAAAACTGATGATTTAGAATTGTGGTGCTAGAAAAGACTCTGGAGTCCTGGACTACAAGGAGATAAAGCCAGTAAATCCTAAAGAAAATCAGCTTTTAATATTCATTGGAAGAACTGATGCTGAAGCTGAAGCTCCAATACATTGGCCAAGTGATATGAAGAGCTGATTCATTGGAAAAGACCCTGATGATGGGGAAGCTTGAAAGCAAAATTAGAAAGGGGCAGCAGAGGATGAGATGCTTAGATAGCATCACTGATTCAATGGACATGAATCTGAACAAACTATGAGAGATAATGGAAGACAGAGGACCCTGTAGTGCTGCAATCCATGGGGTCACAAAAAGTGGGCCGTTAGTAACTGAACAATAACAACATCTGAGTCAAGTTTTAAATTAAAGAGAATTTCCTTGAATAGGTAATATCATATATTTTAAGATGTAGATAATGGGGACATGCATAAAGGGCATATCTTTTTTAAAAATGAAGAAAATTAAAAACTGAAATTATTTCAAATGAAATGCTAGATTTCACTCCATAACTAAAATTCCACCACCCACACGTCTCATAATTTTCAGACCATTCTAGAAATAATTTAAAAGAATCATCTTAAATTGTTTTCCCACTCTACCTCATTTTTAGTAAGTTTTTATAAATGTATTCATTTCCATTTATTTATGAAATTATTTTATTGACTTTACTTATATTCTATACAAAGTCAATAGGACATAATATTACTAAATAAATCTTTAAGTGGAAAAAAAGAGTAAGAAAAAGTTTTAATCTTTATTTGTTCTGACAGGGACATACAGGAAGATCCCAGGGAATATGTACAATTTTGTTTTAAATATCCCTGATCTTCCTCTTGAATATCACTCTATAACTTAAACTGAACACCTCCTAGAATAGTTCTCTGCTATGCTGCATGACATAAAGGTTAGCATACGTCATTATTTACTCTCTCTTCACCTTTTCAGGAAGATTTTTTATTATCCCGGTGCAACAAAAGAAAAAGCAGTAGTTTGAGTACTTAATTAAATTACCCAAGAAATTATAGTGCAAAAGTGTTAACCGGAGAATGTCACCCAAAACCACATTCTAAGATCCCAAGATTGGTGCTGGTTTTATTACACCTGATACTTCTAATTTTGAAATTCATGCTCAAGAGAGATAATTGGCTTGCCAAAACTGATTTTTAGAAAGGGCAAGTGAGATTAAAAGAGGTGCTTTCTCATTCCCACACCAAGTGTATTTCACTTTATATCAAATAACTTTGAATAACTCAGATCCCAACTGAGGCATGAGACTGGTAAAGCAGGCTGGCAGTGAAAATCAAACCACAGAAAATCAGATCATGTCTCTTTTCACTTTGGAGTTAAGTAAGGTTTAAATGCTTGGTCACAAAGCCAAATATTTTCAGTTCTATACATATCAAGCCAGTCTGCTTGTGGTATTTTACTGCAACTATAATAGGAACTGTAACAGATGGGAAGGAAAGTTGATAACCAAGCATGGCAGATCCAGTTATCCCTAAGGAAATGTGATTTAAAATGCATCTTGATAAATACAAGGCGACTGGCCGAACTAAAACAGCTGCAACTACAAAGCAAAGTAACAACTCAAATGTGTCCTCTATTTAATGAGCATTCTCTTGACAATGTAACTGTCCACTGAGGGACAGAACAGAGTGTGTGTGTGTGTGTGTGTGTGTGTGTGTGTGTGTGTGTGTGTGTGTGTGTGTGTATCTCATTCTACGGATGTTAGGCAGTGTTTGAACCAAAAAAAAAATCAGCAGCAGCTACTCTTCCTAAGGAAATGAATAGTAAAGGTTTTTCATTGTCTTAATTCTTCAAGTCTCCCAGCCATTCATGTAACAAATTGGCTAACTTTATTGTGAACATATGGTTAAAGAGTGACTCTTCATGAGGAAAAATTAATTTATTCCTGCACCTGGAAAGAGCAGCTAGAAAATCTTCTGATAAACAAAGCTGGCTAGGCTAATGGAAATGGAGATGGAAAATAATGCTCAATATTGTTTTATACAGCAAGACTGATTTCAATCAGAATCGTAGAACAGAAGCCTTAGAATTTTAACTACTTAAATATTGTGCATAAGGAAATTTTTTTTTTCTTCATTGTCAACTTTTGGCTGAATAAAATGGCCAAATATTGGCAAAGAAATTTGCCAGACTTCAAGGTCTGAGTTCATCAAAGACACATCAGTGCCACTTTATTTGATATCCCCCATAAACAGATAGTAGAGAATCATGTTTTTTTTTCTGTATATTGTTTTATAAGCCAATGTATCTGACATTAGATCAAGCACACTATATGAGAGTTCTGAGAAACAAGGACAAACTTGCAAAATAATCCTGTCAGTAAACTAGTCACAGATCTTTGGAGGTATATTATCATTGAGCTTCCGGATCCATTTATGTATTAATTTGCTTTTAAAGTCTGTGTTGTGATTAGAATGCCCAATAAAAGACACAGTGGCATTGTAATGGCTAATCATGTGGATGAAAATCATTTCATTTTGAGGAATCTTAGCCTAGTCAACAACTGTCAAAAATTTTCTGTCCAAAGATATAATGTAAAGTTGAAGGCTAAGGATAAAATGAATAGAAAATGTAAGAAATGCTGTGCCCACACATTCCCCAGGAGACAAGAAGTCTTGAGAAAGTTTTTTATCTGTCTGAAATGTAGAAAATGCTAAGGATATTTTGCTCAGCACTCTTACACCACTCTTACAGCCTTGGGTAGTGTCACTACCCAAGTCAACATTTCAGATCTCTCTATGGAATTATACTGTGGAGTTTTATATTTGGTGTTATCTTTGCTAAATTATTTAAAAGTCTGGAAAAGTTACTCTATATCATTAAAGAACATTGTAAGTAGAAGGAACATTCTATACTTTTCTGTTTTTGATGCTGGAGATGAATTCAGGGCTAGAGATGGAAAAAGTGATATTCAAATATGTCCCTAATAAGTATATGGTGACATTTTCATAATTCATTTACCTTTATAACTGTTTTTTCAACCTATGGAAACAAAATAATAACTCTAGGTTTGTTACTAAACTATCTGTTTCTTCATGCAAATCTGTGCTATTTAATTTTTTTTTTATTTTTAAACAACAAAGTCCTAAAGTATAGCACAGAAAACTATATTCACTATCCTGTGATAAACCATAATTGAAAAGAATATAAAAAAGAATGTATATATATGTATAACTGAGTCCCTTAGCTGAGTAGCAGACACTGGTACAACATTGTAAATCAATTATATTTCAATTGAAAAAATATTTTAAAATACTTCCGATTTTCACAAAAGATATATTTGCACATTATTCTCTAGCTTAATAACTTGAAGCACTGAAGCTTTCTTGGAATATTGGTTTTAGTTGATATATTATATTTAAATAATTGGAAGAAAGAAATACACACATATGTTCATGATGTGTCCTAGGTATTTTACACATTAAATAAGATATCAACCTGAAAACATGCTATCACACTTTGTGTTTGATGTATGAAATAAAATTGCTGTCATATATTTGTTGATAAAGTAATACCAAAGAACATACTACACAAATCATTGGAGTTGTAATACTTGGAGAAGCAACTAATAGTAGTAATAATGATTTGTCTTCATCCTTCCGTCTCACTCTAGTGTTTTAAAAATACAAAAATATACATTATTTTTTTGTACAAAACACTTAAAGAATTTTTAAAAAACTATTATTTTCTTCTTGTTATTAGTAGTAGTATAAGTTAAAGTTACTTGATCATTTGTGTCTGCTTCTTTGCGAGCCCATGAACTGTAACCTGCCAGCTTCCTCTGTCTATGGAATTCTCCAGGCAAGAGTACTGGAGTGGGTTGCCAATTCCTTCTCCAGGAGATCTTTCTGACCCAGGGATCGAAGCTGGGTCTCCTGCATCACAGGCAGACTCTTTACCATGTGTGTCACCAGTAGTATGCTTCTCAGTAAAACAAAATTGAACTTATTTTCTCTTAAATGCCAAAGGGAATACATTGAAAAATCAAAATAGCATACATGGATGAAACCAGGTAAACATGACTGATATTAAAAAGCATTGAGGCTTTTCTACACTGTATTCGGCAGACATAATGACTTAAAATTTAGAATCAACATCAACACCTCTTATGATTTGACATGTAAAGGGAAGTATAACATATGAGGTAAGTGGAATGACCTCCACTTAAGACTCAATGAAAGTATAAGTTGTAAGCTCAGACAACTGATGGATCAGGAAGCAACAGGGAGATATGAGATGTACACAAATGAATATATTCAAACAAAGGGGGTCACAAACTGGTGGTGCCTGACCTTTCAGTTGTATGCTTATGAATCCAAGGTGACATTGGGAAAGAGATTTGCACTTACAACTATTAAGCTTTTATTTTTTGAAGATGGAAAGTTGGGAGGAGGCCCAATAAAAAGCCTCTAGTGCTGCACAAATAACTGCTTAATTATTATAAGGAGGAAAAAAGTTTACAAAACATTAAGTTACTGGTTACAAGGATTGAATTTCAGGAAAGAAGTCAATAGTCAAGGCCTTAGGTCCAGCACATCACAGTTCATTATCTTAATACAATGGCAGGTTTTAATTTATAGCAGAATATACTCAATATCTTCTTTACGATTTTTTCCCCATGGTTGGCAGGCATGGAGAGGCCTGCTGAATTCCAGATGAGTAGTACAAGATACTGTACTGCTCATCAGGAAAGAAAGACACCAACACTAAAAGTTGTTATCAAAATGAGGAAGTTATTTTTGATGTTTTATTCCCTTTAACAAGCTTCATGACACCTTTCGTGAGTCTCAGTGAACTCCGGGAGTTGGTGATGGACAGGGAGGCCTGGCGTGCTGTGATTCATGGGGTCGCAAAGAGTCGGACACGACTGAGCAACTGATCTGATCTGATCTGATGACACTTTTACAGATCTTCAATGGCATACCCTATTTGTTCTTAAGAACATATGCTGTAAATTCCTTTGTTTTCACATACAAATCTGACCTTTTCTAAAACATAGAGCTGACCCTTCCAAAATACATTATCAGTATACCTTTAAAGTAGAGTCTTTAAAGTTTTATAACTTATGACTTTAAGGCCTATTTCCCACTCACCCTGGAAAAGTACACATTATGTATAAGTGAATAGCACAATCTGTAACTTCTTAAACTAAAATAATTGCAGATATAAAATCACCATTCTTCTTTCATCTAAGCTGAAAGATTTGAATAGGATGCTTAAAGAATCTGACCAAATCCATAACAACTCATAATACTGGTGATTATGTTCATTCCCCTTAGATAAAATAAGTAAAGAGAAAAATAGCACTAGAAATATGAATATGAATATACTAAGCAGTTAAATATAAGTAGAATAAATTGAAAAGTTAGAACAAATATATCTCCATAAAACATTTTGCAAAGTATGAGCTAAATCTTTTGAAAATGCTTAACTTCTGTCTCCAATTGGGATCTTGAGAATACTTACTTTACATATGATGCAAAATTAAAACAGTTATGATGTAGCAAAAGTGATAGTCAGAATAGAAACTATAGAAAGTATAAAAAAACTCAAAAATTTAAGACAAGTTGGAAATATTTTTTCAAGAAATCCTGTGAAAATAATGCCAAAAAAAAATGCATTGAAAATTTAATCTGAGAACAGGCAAATGTAAAACTGGGACTAGAGGAAGAAACAGAACTACAGGTTCAGATGCTCATATTTGGATATAAAAATTTTAAATTAAGATATGAAGAATGAGAGGACAAGTAGATGATTAAGATCAAAACTGTAAGAAAAAAAAAAAAAAAACTGACCTTGAACTAATACATGAAGCATGGGTAAAGGAAAAAAGAAAGGATTTTTATGTTCATATACTTACACAAAAAATATATTGCACAGTTAGACACATACTGATAAAATCTTAAATGTTCTTGCATGGGATAAGGAATAAGATTAACAGTAAGGCAGATTATATGAAAATAAATGAAGCAGATTATCTAACCCCTTTCCTTTTACACTTCAACATCCCCAAAATAAAAGTCTGTGGGCAGCAGAATTTCTGCATTTCTAAATATTTTATAATTGATTTAGCCCATTTAGGTTACCACAGACAGGTTCTGATCCAAGATAGTGACATAGGAGTAATGGAACTCACCTTCTTTCATGGATACATCAAATCTACACCTACACATAGAGGAATTCTCTTTGAAAGAAATCCAGAAACTAGCTGAGTAACTCCTACACATTAGGTAAACAAGTAAATATCCACATCGCCCACTTTGAAATGGTGGAAAAGCTGAGACACACTATTGATATTAACCCCACTCCCAGAATTGTCTCAAAGAATCTGGAAGGAATTAAAAAAAAATCTCAACCTCTCCCTGAGGAATGAAGTGTTTGAACTCAACAACTAGTGACCCAACTTTAAAGACTTCCCCCTAATAGATGGGATATTAAAACATCTGGATTTAAAAGTCAACAAGAACCATACGACTATAGAACACATGGAAGCATTTCAAGGGCTTCTAATGGCTATCCTTGCAGGGTTTGACAAGGGAGGAGCAAGAAGATGTCTATCTCTCAGTTTTACCCTGAAAGAGGCTTGTTTTCATTCTTTAAAAGCTGCCACCTGTGGGCTAGTCTGACTTAGCAGGCATAAAGGGACTGATTGTGATTCACTGGAGAGTGGGGAAGCCAGCTGATAATCATCTTTATCTTCTCACAGGAGACCTATAAAAATTGCCTAAAAGGAATTATTTATACGTATGGTGATCAATGCAAAGAAATAGAGGAAACAACAGAATGGGAAAGACTAGGGATCTCTTCAAGAAAATTATAGATATCAAAGGAATATTTCATGCAAAGATGGGCTCAATAAAGGACAGAAATGATATAGACCTAACAGAAGCAGAAGATATTAAGAAGAGGTGGCAGGAATACAAAGAAGAACTGTACAAAAAAGATCTTCACAACCAAGATATTCATGATGGTGTGATCACTGACCTAGAGCCAGACATCCTGGAATGTGAAGCCAAGTGGGCCTTAGAAAGCATCACTACGAACAAAGCTAGTGGAGGGGATGGAATTCCAGTTGAGCTATTTCAGATCCTGAAAGATGATGCTGTGAAAGTGCTGCACTCAATATGCCAGCACATTTGGAAAACTCAGCAGTGGCCACAGGACTGGAAAAGGTCAGTTTTCATTCCAATCCCAAAGAAAGGCAATGCCAAAGAATGCTCAAACTACCACACAATTGCACTCATCTCACACGCTAGTAAAGTAATGCTCAAAATTCTCCAATCCAGGCTTCAGCAATACATGAACCGTGAACTTCCAGATGTTCAAGCTGGTTTTAGAAAAGGCAGAGGAGCCAGATATCAAATTGCCAATATCCTCTGGATCAACAAAAAAGCAAGAGAGTTCCAGAAAAACATCTATTTCTGCTTTATTAAGTATGCCAAAGCCTTTGACTGTGTGGATACCAATAAACTGTGGAAAATTCTGAAAGAGATGGGAATACAGACCACCAGACCTGCCTCTTGAGAAACCTATATGCAGGTCAGGAAGCAATAGTTAGAACTGGACATGGAACAACAGACTGGTTCCAAATAGGAAAAGGAGTACATCAAGGCTGTATATTGTCACCCTGCTTATTTAACTTCTATGCAGAGTACATCATGAGAAACGCTGGGCTGGAAGAAGCACAAGCTAGAATCAAGATTGTTGGGAGAAATATCAATAACCTCAGATATGCAGATGACACCACCCTTATGGCAGAAAGTGAAGAGGAACTAAAGAGCCTCTTGATGAAAGTGAAAGTGGAGAGTGAAAAAGTTGGCTTAAAGCTCAACATTCAGAAAACTAAGATCATGGCATCTGGTCCCATCACTTCATTGGAAATAGATGGGGAAACAGTGGAAACAGTGTCAGACTTTATTTTTCTGGGTGCCAAAATCACTGCAGATGTTGACTGCAGCCATGAAATTAAAAGACGCTTACTCCTTGGAAGGAAAGTTAGGACCAACCTAGATAGCATATTCAAAAGCAGAGACATTACTTTGCCAACAAAGGTCCGTCTAGTCAAGCCTACGGTTTTTCCAGTAGTCATGTATGGCTGTGGGAGTTGGACTGTGAAGAAAGCCAAGCCCCGAAGAACTGATGCTTTTGAACTGTGGTGTTGGAGAAGACTCTTGAGAGTCCCTTGGACCACTAGGAGATCTAACCAGTCCATTGTAAAGGATATCAGTCCTGGGTGTTCTTTGGAAGGAATGATGTTAAAGCTGAAACTCCAGAACTTTGGCCACCTCATGCGAAGAGTTGACTCTTTGAAAAGACTCTGATGCTGGGAAGGATTGGGGGCAGGAGGAGAAGAGGACGACAGAGGATGAGATGGCTGGATGGCATCATTGACTCGATGGACGTGAGTCTCAGTGAACTCTGGGAGTTGGTGATGGACAGGGAGGCCTGGTGTGCTGCAATCCATGGGGTTGCAAAGACTCAGACACAACTGAGCGACTGAACTGAACAGAACTGGTATATATGGCACTACATCATTTATGACTGCCAACCGAGGAGTGAGCCCCTGAATTGTTTGGCTGTTATAGTTGAAGGGCCTTGTATTTATGATTCCCACTGGTCTGTAACAGAAATATAAACAATTTTTACTGGGTGCAGGAGGACTGCTACACATCCATCTGAAGCTATAGACATAGTCCCAGTACTTACTAAACTTATTAAAAATGAGCAGAACAAAGTTCTTCTCTCAGTTTCTCCTTGGATGAGCCCAAACCACGACACACAAGCAGCTGAAGCTGATACTTCCTTTGGAGATATAGATAGGTCTTTGTA
The DNA here is from genome assembly GCF_029407905.1 of Bubalus kerabau. Classification (NCBI taxonomy): domain Eukaryota; kingdom Metazoa; phylum Chordata; class Mammalia; order Artiodactyla; family Bovidae; genus Bubalus; species Bubalus kerabau. The sequence continues at coordinate 60,347,438 of NC_073634.1, forward strand.
CATCTTTGACTACTAGAAGCTACTGAGAACATAGAGGACACGTTGGACAAACCCAAAGATTTGAAAAACAACCAAGAGTTTCAGTCATGCTGGAAAATAAGTTATTGCCAACATGAAGCAATTTTATCAAGACTAGGAAACTCGCTCTCTTATTTAATGTATAGAAAAAAGAAGAGGCAGGGAAAATGAAGAAATAGAAGAGTATGTTCCAAACAAAAGAATAAGATAATACTCCAAAAACAAATTTTAGTGAAATGGAAGTGACTTACCTGTTTAACAATTCAAAATAATGGTGATAAAGATGCTCACTGAAGCCAAGAGAACAGTGCATGAACCACGTAAAAACTTCAACAAAGAGAAAATATAAGAAAGTACCAAACAAATCATAGAGCTGAAGAATATAATAAGTGAAGGTAAAAATTCAATAGAGAGCATCAACAGACTAAATCAAGTGGAAGAAAGGATCAGCAAACTCAAGGACAAGAAAGTGGAATTCATTCACTTAGAGGATCAAAAATAAAGAAAAAAAAAAAAAAAAACAACGTAAGCAAGTGAAATTGTGGGATACACCAAGTCAGCCAACATATATGTAATTCATCTCTAGGAAGAGGAGAGAGAGAGAAAGGAATAGAAAGCTTATTCAAGGAGATAGTGGTTGAAAGCTTCCCTGACCTGGGGAAAGATACAGACATTCAGACCCCGGAAACCCAGAATGTTCCAAAAAAGATAAATCCAAAGGGACCTACAACATGATACATTATGATTAAATTGTCAAAATTAAGACAAAAGACAATCATAAGAAAATCTTAAAAGTTGTAAGAAAAAAAAAAATGTCATGTACAAGGCCCACCTCTCCATAAGATTATTAGTGGATTTTTCAGCAGAAATTCTACAGACCAGAAGAGAGTGACAATATATTCAAAACACTGAAAGAAAGTAAAGTAGTAACTAAAATACTCCACGGGGTAAAGCTGTCTTTCAGAATTGAATAAAAAATAGTTTTCCAGACAAGTAAAAGTGAGGGAGTTTACCACCACTAGACAATTATTACATGTTAAAAGAAATTCTTCAAACTGAAATAAAAGGGCTCTAGTTAGTAACTGAAAAATATACAAAATTAAAGATACATACACAAAATTCAGAATGATGCTGTAATGATGGAGAGTAACTCAATTATAAATCCAGTATGAAGATTGAAATATGAAAGTGTTAAATATAACTATAATAATGATAATTTCCTAATTGATGCACAAGGTAAAAACAAAGGTAAATTGTGAAATCAAAAACATGAAATGTACAGAGAGAATACAAAAGTATTGCTTAGTATGTGTTAAAAGTATTTGTTTAAAATAGACTTATAAATATAAGATTTTTTGTAAACTTCATGATAAAATAAAGCAACAATTTATTATATATACACAAAAAATAAATAAAAAGAAATCTAAGAATACCACAACAAAAAAAAATCATCTCATAATAAAAAGAAAAAAATAAAAGCATGAAGGAATTACAAAACATCCAGAAACAGTTAACAGAATAGCAATAAAACTCCATTTCCATTACTAATAACTTTAAGTAAATGGACTATGTTCTCCAATCAAAAGACTTAGAATGGTTGAATGAATTTAAAAAAAAAAAAAAAAGAAAAAATCATACCCAATTCTGTGCTGCCAAAGAAACTCACTTCAGCTTTAAGGACATACATAGATGGAAAGTGAATGTATGGAAAAAGATAGTCAGTGAAAATGGAAGCCAAAAGAATGAAACAGTAGCTATACTTGTATCCGCAAAAATAGAGTTAAAACCAGTCACTAGCATAAGAGTTGAAGGTCATTACAAAATGATAAATGGGTCAGTCCAACAACAGGACATACCATTTGAAAACATAAATAAACTTAAGCTGCTGCTGCTGCTACTGCTAAGTCACTTCAGTTGTGTCCGACTCTGTGTGACCCCAGTGACCGCAGCCCACCAGGCTCCCCTGTCTCTGGGATTCTCCAGGCAAGAACACTGGAATGGGTTGCCATTTCCTTCTCCAAAACTTAAGCTAGGAGCACCAAGATATACAAAGCACATATTGAACTATTTGAAGGGAGAAAGAGACAGCAATATAAAAACAGTTGGTGACTTCAATATCTCACTTTCAATAATGCATAGATTATTGAAAGACAAACTGAGTAAAGAAACATTGAGCTTAAACTTTATATCAAATCAGTTGCATATGACAGACATTTATAGAAAATTTCCTCCAATAGCAGCAGAATATACATTCTTCTGAGGTACACATGGATCATTCTCTGAGATAGATCAAATGCCAGGCCACAAAACAAGTATTAATAAATGTAAGAAGATTTGAATCATGTCAAGCATACCCCCTGACCACAACCACGTGGAACTAGAAATCAATTATAAGAAGAAAACTGGAAAATTGATAACTATGGAAATTAAACAACATGCTCCTGAGCAAGCAAGTGGTCATCAAAGAAATCAAAATGGAAATAAAAATGTATTTGAAATAAGAAAAATAGAAACACAGCATACCAATTGTATGGAAGGCAGCAAATGCAATTTTAAAACTGAAGATTATACTGATAATTGCAATAACCTAACTTTACACCTCAAATAACCTAACTTTACACCTCCATAACAGAGAAGGCAATGGCACCCCACTCCAGTACCCTTGCCTGGAAAATCCCATGGACGGAGGAGCCTGGTAGGCTGCAGTCCATGGGGTTGCTGAGGGTCGGACACTACTGAGTGACTTCACTTTCACTTTCACTTTTAACTTTCATGCATTGGAGAAGGAAATGGCAACCCATTCCGGTGTTCTTACCTGGAGAATCCCAGGGATGGGGGCGCCTAGTGGGCTGCCGTCTATGAGGTCGCACAGAGTCAGACACGACTGAAGTGACTTAGAAGCAGCAGCACACCTCCATAAACTAGAAAAAAAAAAACTAAGCCTAAATTTAGAAGAAGGAAGAAAATAACAAAGGCCAGGGTAGAACTAGGTGAAATAGAAACTAAAGAGACAATAGGAAAAAAAAAAAAAAAAAAGAATGAATCTAAGAACTGGTATTTTGAAAAAATAAATAATAAACTTGACAAACCTTCAGCTGGACTAACCAAGGGAAAAAGAGGATTCCAGTAAACAAAATTACAAGTGAAAGGAGAGATGTTACATCTGATAATACACAAATACAAAGGATCATAGGAGACTGCTATGAAGAATTATGTGCCAATAAATTTAAAAACCTAGAAAAATACATAAATTGCTAAAACTAAAGCCTACCAAGACTGAATGTTGAAGAAATAGAAAATTTGAACAGATAAACTACTATTAAGGACATTGAATCATTAATTAAAACCTCCTAACAAAAATGTCCAGGACCCGATGTCTTTGTTGGTAAATTCAATTAAACATTTAAGGAATTAATAGCAACTCTTTCAATTCTCCAAATAAAGGGAGAAGTAAACATCTCCAAAATCAATTTACAAGGTTAGCATGACTCTAATATAAAAAATGGACAGGGACACTACAAGAAAAGAAAATACATGCTAATATATCTGATAAATATATATGCAAATACATCAAAAATTTTAAAATGCTTAGGAATGAATTTGTTCAAGGAGGTCCAATATTTTACATTGAAAAGCTATAAGAAATTGAAAAAATGCATAAACACATGAAAAAATATTTCATATTCATGAATCAGAATAATTAATATTGTTTAAATAAAATTCCAACCAAAAGCAACATATAGATTCAATGCAATCCCTATCAAAATGCCAATGACATATTTTGCAGATATAGAAAGTAATCCTAAAATTTGAATGAAACCACAAAATATCCAGAATAGCCCAAACAATATTGAGGAAGAAAAACAAAGCAGAAGGAATCAGAATACCATGGTATTGCCATAAAACAAACATATATGTTACTAGAACATAACAGAAAGTCCAGAAATAAAATCAATGCATATATGTTCAATTAATTCATGACAAGCCAAGAATATGCAACAGGAAAAGGACAGTCTCTTTGACAAATGGTATTCAGAAAATTGGACAGCCACAAGCAAAATAAAATAATGGGATTCCTCATCTTACACCACACACAAAAGTTAACTGGGAAGAGATAACAAGCATCAGTTTAAGACTCGAAACAATAAAACTCCTAAAAGAAATCATAGAAGTAAATTCCTAGGCAATTATTTTTTGGACTTGACACCAAAAGCAAAGGCAAAAAAATAGACAAGTTGGACATCAAACTTAAAAGCTCCTGCACAAGAAAGGAAACTAACAAAATGAAAAGACAACCTACAGAGTGGAAGAAAGTATTTTCAAATTATATATCTGATAATGGACTGATATCCAAAATATGAAAACATTCACAATTTAATAGTGAATATAAGAAACAATTGATATACAGGCAGAATAAATGAATATATATATATATATATTTTTTCAAAGACATACAAATGGCTCACAGGCACATGAAAATGTGCTCAGCAGAACTAATCATCAGGGAAATGCCAATCAATACAACAATCACTTCATGCCTATTACAATGATCATCATCAAACAAAACAAGATATCACAAGTATTGACATGGGTATGAACAAAAAAGAATTCTTGTGTATTGTTGCTACAAAGGTATATTTGTAGTGTTGCTATTGAAAACAATATGGAGCTATCTCAAAAATATTAAAAGTGGGAACTACCATATGATCCAGTGATTCCACTCTGGGTATACATATCCAAAGGAAATGAAAACAGTATATCAAAGAGATATTTCTTCCATGTTCACTGCATCATTATTCACAAAAGCCAAGTTATTGAAATGACTTAAGTGTCCACCAACCAATGAATGGATAAAGAAGGTATAGTATATCTATACAGTGGACTATTATCCAATCCGGCCATGTTCAGCAACATTGATGGCCTTTGACAGCATTATATTAAGTGAAATAATATAGAAAGGGAAATACAAATATTGATGGTATCATTTATAAGTGGAATCTAAAAAGAAAAAGTCATACTCATAGAAACAGAGAGTAAAAGAGTGGTTTCTGGGGGCTGAGGTTTGGGGAGATAGAGTACAAACTTTCAGCTGTAAGATAAATAAATTCTGAGGATCTAATGTATAATATGTTGACTATATTTGACAACACCATTTGTATAACTGAAATTGGCTGAAAGTCAAACCTAACATTCTCATACACACAGAAAAAGAGATAAGTATATGAGGTGATGGATGTACTAATAGATTAGTTGGGAGAAAACTTTTTACAATTAAATAATCATATAAAAGTGAAAGTGAAAGTTGCTTAGTTGTTTCCAACTCTTTGCAACCCTACACACTATAGAGCCCATGCAATTCTCTAGGCCAGAATACTGGAGTGGGTAGCCTTTCCCTTCTCCAGGGGATCTTCCCAGCCCAGGAACTGAACCCAAACATAGCCTATGCTTAAAAACATACAACTGTATTTTCAATTATACCTCAATAAAGTTGGAAAAAATAAATACCATAAGCTAAGTGGTTTATTAAAAACAGAAATTTATTTCTCACAGTTCTAAAGTCTGGAAGTCCAATTCAGGATACCAATGTGTTTTGGCTCTGGTGAAAACCTTCTTCAAGGTTGCAAATTGCGAATTCCTTTCTGTGTTCTCAAATGGCAGAAGCATTAGGGAGCTCTGTGGGGTCACTTTTACTGGTGTATGAATTCTATTCATTATTACTCTACCCCTATGACCCAACCGACTCTCAGAGTTCCACTGTCTAATACAGTTACCTAGAGCATTAAGATGTCAACTTACAAATTTTGGGCAGAGACATTCAGACAGCAATAATGGCATACATTCTGAATTTTCTAATTAGCACAACATTGTAAATCTACTATGCTTGAATAAACAATTTTTTAAATTAAAGATTTGCTGTTACAAAGTAGAAGACTGTAACTTTAACATATTAATGTTTATGTAAAATAAACCTGTTAAATAAATGATACATATGCCATTGATATATATTAAAAAAATAATTTTGCATTATAGAACATATAATAAAATTCAACAAAGCTCCATCATTTATCATAAAATTATTTTTCCTCTATGAATATAAGATATCTATATTGTCCACCTTCTTAAGCTTTCTTTACACATCAAACTGATCACTGTCCTCTTTATTTTCATTGAAGAGCAACAGTATTGTAATTTTTTAAGTAATTACTTCTTTTCTTTTAGAGTTTTACTACTTATGGTTGTACTTCTTATTTGCATTTCAAAACATAGTTTCCTTTTTTTTTTTTTTTCTGTTTTTGAACCCTAAGTAAATGGAATCATGGTGTAAAGACTATTGTATTTACAAATATATATTAATATATGTTGTTTTGTTTGAGTATAATTTGTGTATTGTGTCCCAGTATTTCATATGAAAAATTTACTTGTTTGCCTGTCTATATGAATATTTGAGTTACTTCCTTTTTGTAGCTATTTTGAGTAATATAGTTCCACAACTTCTCCCAGTGAGCTCAAGCAGATACTTCTATAAGGAAAATAACAAGTGGATGTTATAGGATACAATCGTCTAAATTTCATTAGATGATTTTTTGTTTGCTTTTTGAAATTTTACTTTTTATTTTTTTAATTTAAATTTATTTATTTTAATTGGAGGCTAATTACTTTACAATATTGTATTGGTTTTGCCATACATCAACATGAATCCGCCATGGGTGTACATATGTTCCCCATCCTGAACCCCCCTCCCACCTCCCTCCCCGTACCATCCCTCTGGGTCATCCCAGTGCACCAGCCCCAAGCATCCTGTATCCTGCATCAAACCTGGACTGGTGATTCATTTCTTATATGATATTGTACATGTTTCAATGCCATTCTCCCAAATCATCCCACCCTCCCCCCTCTCCCAGAGAGATGGCAAGAATACACAGAAGAACTGTACAAAAAAGATCTTCATGACCCAGATAATCACGATGGTGTGATCACTGACCTAGAGCCAGACATCCTGGAATGTGAAGTCAAGTGGGCCTTAGAAAGCATCACTATGAACAAAGCTAGTGGAGGTGATGGAATTCCAGTTGAGCTATTTCAAATCCTGAAAGATGATGCTGTGAAAGTGCTGCACTCAATATGCCAGCAAATTTGGAAAACTCAGCAGTGGCCACAGGACTGGAAAAGGTCAGTTTTCATTCCAATCCCAAAGAATGCTCAAACTACAGCACAATTGCACTCATTGTTAGAGAAATGTAAATTAAAACTACAATGACCTATCACTTCACATCATTGAAAAGTCTACAAGCAATAAATGCTGGAGAGTGTGTGGAGAAAAGGGAATGCTTTTGCACTGTTGGTGGGAATGTAATTTGATACAGCTACTATGGAAGATGGTATGGGTATTTCTTAAAAAACTAGGAATAAAACAACTGTATGACCCAGCAATCCCACTCTTAGGTATATACCCTGAGGAAACCAAAATTGAAAAAGACACATGTATCCCATTGTTCATTGCAGCACTATCTACAATAGCAACGTGGATGCAACCTAGATGTCCCTTGACAGTTGAATGGATAAAGAAGTTGTGGTACATATACACAATGGAATATTACTCAGCCGTAAAAAGAAAACATTTGAGTCAGTTCTAATAAGGTGGATGGAGCTAGAACCTATTATACAGAGTGAAGTAAATCAGAAAGATAAAGATAAATATCATATTCTAATGCATATATATGGAATCTAGAAAAATGATACTGAAAAATTTATTTACAAGGCAGCAAATTTGGAAAACTCAGCATTGGCCACAGGACTGGAAAATGTCAGTTTCCATTCCAATCCCAAAGAAAGGCAATGCCAAAGAATGCTCAAACTACTGCACAATTGCACTCATCTCACATGCTAGTAAAGTAATACTCAAAATTCTTCAAGCCAGGCTTCAGCAATACATGAACTGTGAACTTCCAGATGTCCAAGCTGGTTTTAGAAAAGGCAGAGGAACCAGAGATCAAATTGCCAACATAAGCTGGATCATGGAAAAAGCAAGAGAGTTCCAGAAAAACATGTATTTGTGCTTCCTTGACTATGCCAAAGCCTTTGACTGTGTGGATCACAATAAACTGTGGAAAATTCTGAAGGAGATGGGAATACCAGACCACCTGACCAGCCTCTTGAGAAACCTATATGCAGATCAGGGAGCAACAGTTACAACTGGACATGGAACAACAGACTGGTTCCAAATAGGAAAAGAAGTACGTCAAGGCTGTATATGGTCACCCTGCTTCTTTAACTTATATGCAGGGTACATCATGAGAAAACCTGGGCTGGAAGAAGCTCAAGCTGGAAGCAAGATTGCTGGGAGAAATATCAATAATCTCAGCTATGCAGATGATGCCACCCTTATGGCAGAAAGTGAAGAGGAACTAAAAAGCCTCTTGATGAAAGTGAAAGTGGAGAGTGAAAAAGTTGGCTTAAAGCTCAACATTCAGAAAACGAAGATCATGGCATCCGGTCCCATCACTTCATGGGAAATAGATGGGGAAACAGTGGAAACAGTGTCAGACTTTATTTTTTGGGGTGCCAAAATCACTGCAGATGGTGATTTCAGCCATGAAATTAAAAGACACTTACTCCTTGGAAGGAAAGTTTTGACCAACCAAGATAGCATATTTAAAAGCAGAGATATTACTTTGCCAACAAAGGTCAGCCTAGTCAAGGCTGTGGTTTTTCCAATAGTCATGTATGGCTGTGAGAGTTGGATTGTGAAGAAATCTGAGCACCAAAGAATTGTTGCTTTTCAACTGTGGTGTCGGAGAAGACTCTTGAGCGTCCCTTGGAATGCAAAGGGATCCAACCAGTCCATCCTACAGGAGATCAGTCCTGGGTGTTCATTGGAAGGACTGATGCTAAAGCTGAAAGTTCAATACTTTGGCCACCTCGTGCGAAGTGTTGACTCATTGGAAAAGACTCGGGTGCTGGGAGAGATTGGGGGCAGGAAGAGAAGGGGATGACAGAGGATGAGATGTCTGGATGGCATCACCGATTTGATGGACATGAGTGAACTCAGGGAGCTGGTGATGGACAGGGAGCCCTGACATGCTGTGATTCATGGGGTAGCAAAGAGTCAGACACGACTGAGCGACTGAACTGAACTGAACTGAATGGCGAAACAGACATAGAGATTAGACTTATGGACATGGGGTGAGAGGAGGAGAAGATGAGATATATGGAAAGAGTAACATGGAAACTTACATTACCATATGTAAAATAGATAGCCAATTGGAATTTGCTGTATGGCTCAGGAAACTCAAACAGGGTCTCTGTATTAACCTAGAGGGGTGGGATGGGGAGGGAGATGGGAGACAGTTTCAAAAGGGAGGGGATATATGTATACCTATGGCTGATTCATGTTGCGGTTTGGCAGAAAACAACAAAATTCTTTAAAGCAATTATCCTTCAATTAAAAAAAACAAATAATTTAAAAAATAATATATTGGATATTCTTAACCCTATATATGGTTCAGATTCAATTGGTCATCTTTAAAGGAAGATTAAATTCAGCCTTTGTCTGAGTTTAAAAATTGATATATGTTGGTGCTAAATAGCAGCAAGCATCAGAGTTAAAATTTCAGGTTTCTTTTCTTTTGCTTTTTTTGTTTTGTCTGGGTCACTTTCTGTAGTAATACAGTTTGATATAAGTATTTGAGTAATTTATTTTATTTTGTTATTTTTAAATGAAAATGAGTTCAGTTCAGTTCAGTCACTCAGTTGTGTCTGACTCTTTTGGACCCCATGAATCGCAGCATTCCAGGCCTCCCTGTCCATCACCAACTCCCGGAGTTCACTCAAACTCACATCCATCAAGTCGGTGATACCATCCAGCCATCTCATCCTCTGTCGTCCCCTTCTCCTCTTGCCCCCAATCCCTCCCAGCACCCGAGTCTTTTCCAATGAGTCAACTCTTCGCATGAGGTGGCCAAAGTACTGGAGTTTCAGCTTTAGCATCATTCCTTCCAAAGAACACCCAGGACTGATCTCCTTTAGAATTTTATTTTTTTCTTTTTTTTTCTTTTTTTTTTTAATTTTATTTTATTTTTAAACTTTACATGACTGTATTAGTTTTGCCATGAATCCGCCACAGGTATACATGTGTTCCCCATCCTGAACCCTCCTCCCTCCTCCCTCCCCATTCCATCCCTCTGGGTCATCCCAGTGCACCAGCCCCAAGCATCCAGTATCGTGCATCGAACCTGGACTGGCAACTCGTTTCATACATGATATTTTACATGTTTCAATGCCATTCTCCCAAATCTTCGCACCCTCTCCCTCTCTCACAGAGTCCATAAGACTGTTCTATACATCAGTGTCTCTTTTGCTGTCTCGTACACAGGGTTATTGTTACCATCTTTCTAAATTCCATATATATTTTGTTATTTTTTAAATGCAAGTGAGTAGTTAAAACTAAATATTTATAATATATATTTTATAAGCCAAATCTTTTTACCTGCTTGTTTATCTTATCTTTTCATCTACCATCCATACATGTACATATATATGCATACATTTATATGCATTGTGTAAGTATATAACATATATACCTATAATTATATCACGTGTTTATACCTAGTTATAGCTTAGAGCTGCTGATGGATTTTTTAAGGAAGGATATGCCCTATAAATTCATTAACAGCTCCAAATTGTAGTTGTATTCACATGTCAATTTATCCCGAACACTGTACACCCTTTTTGTATCATTCTTTCTATTCTTTCTTTCTCTTTCCTCTGTATTTGTTCTCTGCATCTTGTAGGATAAGAGTAAAAATTCTTCTCTATCATGTGCTTAGCACATTTCTTCCTCTATTCTCAAGCCAGGCATTAGATGAAAGAGTTGTGTGAATTTTAAATGCAGGCACACTTTTTAACCCCCAAAATTTTTGTAGCAGCTTTTCAAACAAAAGTAGTGCTAAGTTATCTGATAAATATAGTTGCTTCCACATAGTTATCATAGGAGAAAATATTATAATTCAAATATTAGCAAATGCTATCAGCTGAATAGGGAAAGAATCTATAATTTCATAGGGATGTTAGAGAAATGCTAAGACATTCAAACTATAAGGACATGTAATACTATAATTTTTAAAATAGTATAACATTTTAAATACTCCAAGTTAAAAATTTTAAATACTAAAAGATAAAGGAAAAAACATGATTTTAACTGAACTGAAATGAATGTCATTAAATTTAAATATATTTAGTAGATAAGACAGGGGTTCACATCCTATTAATTTGATTTTTAAAACCCTATCAAAATCAGTAGCCAGTATTTTGCTTTATGTGCAAAACCAAAGTCTTTCCCATTACATTGGAGCAAAACTGAGGTAACTGCTTTCATTGATATTATTTTTTTTTTTTTTTTAATTTAACTTTTCAAGAAATTCAGTCAATTTATTATGACAGTTGAGCAATATAAAGTCATAGATATTTGAATGGAGGAGTGAACTTATTATTTTGAAATAATTTATCTGTTAAATTCAAGAAAAACAGATAAACAACTAGCTTATTATCCAGTTCTAAAGAAATAGCAGTTATTTTTTGTATATTAAATCATATTTTCCAGAATTCAAGGCTAGTGTTGTTTATTTTTTTTATAATTCACACAAGTCTTTATCCCTTTTAGAGCAATGTAATATTTAACATTATTAAAAATTTAGCATGTTAGGGGTTATGCTAAATATTTCAAAAATTTTTTCATAAGTAGATAGTATTACCCACATTTTATGTATAAATTATTTTTCAGAAAGTTTAAGAAAATTATATGTCACACACATAGTTTTCCAGCCATATTGCAAGGATTCCAAGTTCAAAATATTTTTTTCTTGATTAATTCTGTTTTTCTCATCATATCCAAATGCATAAATAAGATTATTTCTGCTATAAGTTAAATTTAGAGCCCTCAATTGATTAAATGACAATAAAATTAAAGATAAATATGGAATTATTCTTAGCTTTATTAAAATATGACTGACTTAACAATTCTTCACATTTACCTCAGTTCTATTTCTTAGCATGGGCTTAGCCAGGAAACTAAAGCTTTCAAGTTTCAGTTTTGATAATAGTCCAAACCATTTATTCAAGAAATAATAGATTTGGCCTTAATTGTTTTAATCAAATGGATGATAGTATCCTTGAGGCTAACTCCAACATTTTGCATCTATCTGTGTGATGTTATAATAAGATGATAATCTGATACTAATCTTCAAAGCTTCTGGCCACTTGTTGCATCCAGGATAGGTCCAAAGCCTTTAATTGCAGAATACAAAGACAATTATAGCTTGGAAGAAAAGAGGAATAAGCTTTATATGCAAGCTAAATTTTGATGGTGTTTACTGCATCTGATATGCAAGGGCATTATTTTTTAACTCCAACTTATTCTCCACTTCAGAGCACTCTTTTAATTGAGTGTCAATGAATTTTCTCTTCTTTCTATTTACTTTTTTCTTTGAGTGTGTTGACATATGTGTGTGTGTGTGTGTGTGTGGTTGTGTGTGTGTGAGAGAGAGAGTCACTCAGTTGTGTCCTACTCTTTGCAACCCTATGGACTGTAGCCTAACCGGCTCCTCTGTCCATAGAATTCTTCAGGCAAGAATACTGGAGTGGGTTGCCATTTCTGTCTCCAGGGGATCTTCCCAACCCAGGAATTGAATCCAAGTCTCCCGCATTGCACGCAAATGCTTTACCATCTGAGTTACAGGGAAACCCTAAGTTAAAGTTGCTCAGTCGTGTCCGACTCTTTGCAACCTCATGGACTATATGCAGGCCATGAAATTCTCCAGGTGAAAATACTGGAGTGGGTAGCCTATCCCTTCTCCAGGGTATCTTCCCAACCCAGGGATCAAACCCAGGTCTCCCACATTTCAGGTGAATTTTTCACCAGCTGAGCTACAAGGGAAACCCAAATTTGTTGAAGGTCAGTGAGTGAAAGTCATTCAGTGGTGTCTGACTCTTAGCAACCACATGGTCTATACAGTGCATGGAATTCTCTAGGCCAGAATACTGGAGTGGATAGCCTTTCCCTTCTCCAGGGAATCTTCCCAACCCAGGAATTGGACTGGGGTCTCCTGCATTGCAGGTGGATTCTTTACCAACTGAGCTATCAGAAAAGCCTTATATATTCTTAATTCAGAAATTCCTACATTTATAATAATAGTTCTATTGTAGACCAATAGTTCTAATGTAGATCAATAGTTCTATTGTAGACCAAAGGTCTCTGATGGGTTTTTGTGTATAGTGCAGAGTAATTCACATACAGTCTTCAAAGTACAGTTGGCCCTTGAACAATATGAATATAGACTTTCCCTATAGGGAGAAATCTGCATACAACTTACAGTTAGCTCTCCCTACACACGGTTTCTCCACAGTTCAGCATTTGCAGATAAAACCAAAGGAGAATTGAGTGCTGTAATATTTACTATTGAAAAAAATCTATGTTTAAGTGGACAAATGAGGATGATTCAAGGGTCATTTTTATTGTGTACTTTGAATTCAGTTCAAGTCACTCTGTGACATGCTGAATAAGGCCTGCTATTGAGGAAAATAATGTCATAACACTAATGACATTAGTATTACATAAACTACACAATACATACATGATACATAATATAGTATTATATGGTACTGTCAATGGAAATAATCAATAAACTAATGTAAAATAGAAATATAACAGAGTTTTTCTATGATCTAAGCAGAGGGTTTTAGCCTGGGAGACACAGATTCAAGAATCAGTTGAATTGTGTCCCACTGAACTATGAAATGGGGGAGGCTTATGAAGGTAAACCACAAAATTCTGTAATTTGTCTGTCAAGAATTATAATTAGAGTTGGCAAGAAGCAAGGGTGCTTGTTAAGCAAGGATTGGTTGGACTCTTAAATGGTTGCATAGTTACAAGGGGAGACATTGAGACTATAAGTTTGTTGCTGACAGCTATTAACATATAGTTTTGAGAAAGGCTGGTGGTGTCCTTGCATCTTAAATATAGTTCACTAAATTCAGTTCTCTGAAACTCAGAAACATGTCTGAAACCATATTCACATTGGCCACCTAGGTCCATCCTGGAAGCCTGAATCAGTTACTCCAGTTTAACTTTTATTTATTTATTTATTTTTTTATTATGTCATTTTATTTTATTTTATTTTATTTTTTAAACTTTACATAACTGTATTAGTTTTGCCAAATATCAAAATGAATCCACCACAGGTATACATGTGTTCCCCATCCTGAACCCTCCTCCCTCCTCCCTCCCCACACCATCCCTCTGGGTCGTCCCAGTGCACCAGCCCCAAGCATCCAGTATCGTGCATCGAACCTGGACTGGCAACTCATTTCATACATGATATTTTACATGTTTCAATGCCATTCTCCCAAATCTTCCCACCCTCTCCCTCTCTCTCAGAGTCCATAAGACTGTTCTATACATCAGTGTCTCTTTTGCTGTCTCGTGCACAGGGTTGTTGTTACCATCTTTCTATATTCCATATATATCATATATATTAGTTTAACTTTTAAATCCATTCTTTTCTTTAAAACTTAATGTGGATGCATACTTGTCAAATATATATATTTGACAGTGCACAAAATGGACTGTTCTAGTCAGCATAGACTAAAATCATGTGTAAGCCAGAATGACTACCCCATATTTCAATATTTGAAAGTTTCTTCCATCAAGATGGTGTTATGTTAGTAACTAGATACTTACAGAAATCAACACAAGTAATTGTTCTAAGCATTTTAAGATCTCTGACTTCCACATGTCATAATAGTAATTTTTTAATGCTTTTGATACTTTTTTCAAGGGGCAATATTTACTTTAGCTGGAGCCCTTCTACTTTTTCTCAAATTGTTTGATGTTTCCAATTAAAATACTTTTCACTTTTTTCCTCCTCTTTTTGAGTTTGTTTAAGTAATTGAAAGCACCAAGTGAACAAATACTATGTTTGTTTTATCAACAGGTACCATTTCTCTACATTGCTAATAGAAATTCTTTTGTGGAATATGTACTCATGTATGTTATGGTAATTTCAATAATGCTTAATGAAAATCTCCATCTACAACCTATAAAAAATGAAATGCCTGGTACATTATCAACCTTATCTACTTCATGCATACAGACTCATTGTGTTTTTAATGTTATAATTGGCATCTTGGAATAGATTGGCAAACACAGGTGAAATATCTTCACCTGTATATTCAATCTGAGTTGAGGCAGTACAAAGGAAAGACAATGAAAATATCTCAAGACATAGATAGAGTTTGAGCCAATAGGGTTTTAGCTGACCTAGTTACAAACAGTAAATTATTATTTTCAAGACATGTCTAAATGGGAAGAATTTTCAACTTCACTTTATCATGTCTCCTGAATATTTGTTGATTTATCTGTTGTTATATTAATGTTTCTAAAACATTACCATGTGATCTAATTCCAACATTTTTTGAAGATGTTAACATAAATTTATTTTTATTTATTTATATTTTAGCCATGAGGTATGTAAGATTTTAGTTTGCCAACCGAGGATTGAACACCTGATCAGCAAATTAAGACTGTGCCCACTGCAATGGAAGCAGGGATTCTTAACCACTGGATTACCAGGAAAGCCCTCTAGTTGCAACAATTTTAAGCAATTTTTAAAACTTGAACTCCTTGTCCTAATTCTAACAATTTATTAGTAACTGCTAATTTAGGAAGATCCCCTGGAGAAGGGAAAGGCAACCTACTCCAGTATACTTGCCTGGAGAATCCCATGGACAGAAGAGCCTGGCTGGCTAAAGTCCATGTGGTCTCAAAGAGTTGGACACAACTGAGCAACTAACACACACACATGGTCACAATTATATCTTGCTATCTTGGGTTAGCTGGGCCATTATTATATACTGTTTAGCAACAATTATACATAGTAAATAAAATTTTACTGATTGCCAAATTACTGATTATCAATATACTTGTCTGTGTGTGCATGTTAAGTTGCTTAATTCCTGTCTGACTCTTTGTGTCCCTATAGACGGTAGCCTGCCAGGCTCCTCTGTCCATGGGGATTCTCCAGGCAAGAAGACTGGAGTGGGTTGCCATGTGCTCCTCCAGGGGAATCTTCCTGATTCAGGGATTGAACCCACATTTCTTACATCGCCTGCATTGGCAGGTGGGTTATTTATTACTAGCATCACTTGATCATCAAATTGCTGATTAACAACATACTTGCCTAGTTAGTTTCAAATCAACCAATGTTTTTAATGGAGTCTTTGACAGTAAGGAATCTGCCTGCCATTTGGAGACCTGAGTTCTATCCCTGGATTGGGAAGAACCCCTGGAGGAAGACATGGCAACCCACTCCAGTATTCTTGCCTGGAGAATCCCCATGGACAGAGGAGCCTGGTGTGCTACAGTCCATGAGGTCCCCAGAGCCGGACACAACTGAGAAAATAAGAACATTACATTACTATTCCTAGTTAGTGTAAAATCACCCAATGTTTTTAAAGGAGTCTTTGCAAAATTTGAGTTTCAAAGATCTCATAGCTTCTGACAACCTGTGAGGACATGAGGGAATGAGAATGATATTGGTCATCTGCAGGTATAAAAACCTGCAGACTAGATATAAGGATCAAGACTTTAGGTCCACACTAAGACAAGGAGGACAGGTGATCTTAACTTGCTACTGAGCCTTTGTTGCTGCTGCTAAGTCACTTCAGTCGTGTCCGACTCTATGCAACCCCATAGACGGCAGCCCACCAGGCTCCCCCTTCCCTGGGATTCTCCAGGCAAGAACACTGAAGTGGGTTGCCATTTCCTTCTCCAGTGCATGAAAGTGAAAAGTGAAAGTGAAGTCGCTCAGTCGTGTCCTACCCTTAGCGACCCCATGGACCACAGCCTACCAGGCTCCTCCGTCCATGGGATTTTCCAGGCAAGAGTACTGGAGTGGGGTGCCATAGCCTTTGTTAGCCTGGGCTTAATTTTCTTCATATCTCACTTCCATTTTCCTGAGTATTCACCCCAGCTTTCCTACTCTCCCTGTTTTCAAACTGCCTCTGCAAAATATCTTGTAATGTTTTGAAGTTTAAAGATCCATCTAAGTATCAATTTTCCCCTTCATTTGTTCTGCTTATGCTTCAGTAAAACTCTTTCAGTCTAATAATTTGTGTTCTTTCTCTCTAAGAAATTCTCATATTATTTATTTAATAAGTTTTTTCTATTGATTTTTCCCCCTTCTCTTTTTCTGGATTATTGTTTTAGTTCATTTGAGCTTTTATAACAAAATGACATAGAATGAGTAGCTTATAAGCAACAAAAATTTATTTATCATAGCTCTGGAGC
Organism: Bubalus kerabau; assembly: GCF_029407905.1. Classification (NCBI taxonomy): domain Eukaryota; kingdom Metazoa; phylum Chordata; class Mammalia; order Artiodactyla; family Bovidae; genus Bubalus; species Bubalus kerabau. The sequence goes on from NC_073634.1 coordinate 60,364,797, forward strand.
ATAGGAATTCCAAGATCAAGGTGCTTACATGGGTGGTTTCTGGTGAGAGACCCTCCTGCTTCACAGCCAGCATCTTGTTGTGTCTTCACATGGCAGATGGGGAAGCTGACTCTCTTTGCTCTTTTCTTTCTTTTTTTTTTTTTTTTACATGTAATGTTTTTATTTTTTATTATTATTTAATTATATATATATATATATATATATATATATATAACTTTACAATATTGTATTGGTTTTGCCATACATCAACATGCATCTGCCACGGGTGTACACGTGTTCCCCATCCTGAACCCTCCTCCTACCTCCCTCCCCATACCATCCCTCTGGGTCATCCCAGTGCACCAGCCCCAAGCTTCCTGTATCCTGCATCAAACCTGGACTGGCAATTCGTTTCTTATATGATATTATACATGTTTTAATGCCATTCTCCCAAATCAACCCCCCCCCTTGCTAAACTTATTCATAAGGGCTCTACCTTCAAGAGCTAAGTACCTCACAACAGCCCCACCTCATAATATTATCACTTTAAGGGCTAGGCTTCAACATATGAATATGGAGGACACAGATATTTAAACCATAGCACTTACCTATAATTCTATGGAATAATCTTTATGTCCTATTTTACCTCATGTAAATTGTGGTGTTAATTTTTTCAAAGTATTCTCAAAAGAATCATCTGGCTCCTGTTATTAATATTTTAAAAATTTTAAAATATGTCTTTTCTCTTGTGCCATTTTTCATTGTTTCATACAAGCCACAATGTCAAGTATCTTAGAATGCATTAGTTGTTGCAATCAGTGTTTTTTTTGCCATTTTTACATGTCTGTCAGTTCAGTTCAGTCACTCAGTCGTGTCCTACTCTTGCCACCCCATGAATCGCAGCACACCAGGCCTCCCTGTCCATCACCAACTCCCTGAGTTCACTCAAACTCATGTCCATCGAGTCGGTGATGCGATCCAGACATCTCATCCTCTGTCATCACCTTCTCCTCCTGCCCCCAATCCTTGCCAGCATCAGGGTCTTTTCCAATGAGTCAACTCTTTGCATGAGGTGGCCAAAGTACTGGAGTTTCAGCTTTAGCATCAGTCCTTCCAATAAACATCCAGGGCTGATCTCCTTTAGAATGGACTGGTTGGATCTCCTTGCAGTCCAAGGGATTCTCAAGAGTCTTCTCCAACACCACAGTTCAAAAGCATCAATTCTTCGGTGCTCAGATTTCTTCACAGTCCAACTCTCTTCCATACATGACCACTGGAAAAACCATAGCCTTGACTAGATGGACCTTTGTTGGCAAAGTAATATCTCTGCTTTTTAATATGCTATTTAGGTTGGTCATAACTTTCCTTCCGAGGAGTAAACGTCTGTTAATTTCATGGCTGTAATCACCATCTTCAGTGATTTTGGAGCCCCAGAAAATAAAGTCTGAAACTGTTTTTCCACTATTTCCCCGTCTATTTCCCATGAAGTGATAGAACCAGATACCATGATCTTAGTTTTCTGAATGTTGAGATTTAAGCCAACTTTTTCACTCTCCTCTTTCACTTTCATCAAGAGGCTCTTCAGTTCCTCTTCACTTTCTGCCATAAGGGTGGTGTCATCTGCATATCTGAGGTTATTGGTATTTCTCCCAGCAATCTTGATTCCAGCTTGTGCTTCTTCCAGCCCAGCATTTCTCATGATGTACTCTGCATATAAGTTAAATAAACAGGGTGACAATATACAGCCTTGACGTACTACTTTTCCTATTTGGAACCAGTCTGTTGTTCCATGCCCAGTATTAACTGTTGCTTCCTGACCTGCATACAGATTTCTCAAGAGGCAGGTCAGGCAGTCTGGTACTCCCATCTCTTTCAGAATTTTCCACAGTTTATTGTGATCCACATAGTCAAAGGCTTTGGCGTAGGCAAGAAAGCAGAAATAGATGTTTTTCCGGAACTTTTTCCATGATCCAGCTTATGTTTGCAATTTGATCTCTGGTTCCTCTGCCTTTTCTAAAACCAGTTTGACCATCAGGCAGTTAGTTCACAGTTCACATATTGCTGAAGCTTGGCTTGGAGAATTTTGAGCATCACTTTACTAGCGTGTGAGATGAGTGCAATTGTGCAGTAGTTTGAGCATTCTTTGGCATTGCCTTTCTTTGGGATTGGAATGAACACTGACCTTTTCCAGTCCTGTGGCCACTGCTGAGTTTTCCAAATCTGCTGGCATATTGAGTGCAGCACTTTCACAGCATCATCTTTCAGGATTTGAAATAGCTCAACTGGAATTCCATCACCTCGACTAGCTTTGTTTGTAGTGATGCTTTCTAAGGCCCACTTGACTTCACATTCCAGGATGTCTGGCTCTAGGTCAGTGATCACACCATCGTGATTATCTGGGTCATGAAGCTCTTTTTTGTATAGTTCTCCTGTTTATTCTTTCTACCTCTTCTTAATATCTTCTGCTTCTGTTGGGTCCATACCATTTCTGTCCTTTATAGAGCCCATCTTTGCATGAAATGTTCCCTTGCTATCTCTAATTTTCTTGAAGAGATCTCTAATTTTTCCCATTGTGTTGTTTTCCTCTATTTCTTTGCATTGATTGCTGAGGAAGGCTTTCTTATCTCTCCTTGCTATTCTTTGGAACTCTGCATTCAGATGTTTATATCTTTCCTTTTCTCCTTTGCTTTTCTCTTGTCTTCTTTTCACAGCTATTTGTATTCACGTCCAAGGTAAGAGAAACCCAAGTAAGATGGTAGGTGTTGTGAGAGGGCATCAGAAGGGAAACACACTTAAAGCATAATCACAGAAAACTAGCCAATCTGACCACACAGACCACAGCCTATCTAACTCAATGAAACTAAGCCATGCTATGTGAGGCCACCCAGGACGGCTGGGTCATGGTGGAGAGGTCTGACAGAATGTGGTCCACTGGAGAAGAGAATGGCAAACCACTTTGGTAATCTTGTCTTGAGAAGCCCAATGAGCAGTATGAAAAGGCAGAATGATAGGGTAATGAAAAAGGAAGCCCCTGTGTAGGTAGGTGCCCAATATGCTACTGGAGATCAGTGGAGAAATAACTCCAGAAAGAATGAAGGGATGGAGCCAAAGAAAAACAATACCCAGTTGTGGATGTGACTGGTGATAGAAGCAAGGTCCAATGCTGTAAAGCGTAATATTGTATAGGAACCTGGAGTGTCAGGTCCACAAATCAAGGCAAATTGGAAGTTGCCAAACAAGAGATGGCAAGAGTGAACGTCAACATTCTAGGAATCAGCGAACTAAAATGGACAGGAATGGGTGAATTTAACTCAGATGACCATTATATCTACTACTGCGGGCAGGAATCCCTCAGAAGAAATGGAATAGCCATCATGGTCAACAAAAGAGCTCGAAATGCAGTACTTGGATGCAATCTCAAAATGACAGAATGATCTCAGTTTGTTTCCCAGGCAAACCATTCAATATCACAGTAATCCAAGCCTATGCCCCAACCAGTAACACTGAAGAAGGTGAAGTTGAACAGTTCTATGAAGACCTACAAGACCTTTTAGAACTAACACCCCTAAAAAGATGTCCTTTTCATTATAGGGGACTGGAATGCAAAAGTAGGAAGTCAAGAAACACCTGGAGTAACAGGAAAATTTGGCCTTGTAGTACGGAATGAAACAGGGCAAAGGCTAACAGAGTTTTTTCATGAGAATGCACTGATCATAGCAAACAACCTCTTCCAACAAAACAAGAGAAGACTCTATACATGGACATCACCAGATGGTCAACACCGAAATCAGATTGATTATATTCTTTGCAGCCAAAGATGGAGAAGCTCTACACAGTAATGAAAAACAAGACCAGGAGCTGACTGTGGCTCAGATCGTGAACTCCTTATTGCCAAATTCAGACCTGAATTGTAGAAAGTAGGGAAAACCACTATACCATTCAGGTATGAACTAAATCAAATCCCTTATAATTATACAGTGGAAGTGAGAAACATATTTAAGGGACTAGATCTGATAGAGTGCCTGATGAACTATGGACAGAGGTTCATGACATTTTTACAGGAGACAGGGATCAAGACCATCCCCATGGAGAAAAAATGCAAAATAGCAAAATGTCTGTCTGAAGAGGCCTTAGATGTCTGTACTTGAGTTCAATTTTTAAAATTCTACAAAAGTTTTAGATTCACAGAATTATTACAATGATAGAGATTTCTGTTATACCCAGAGCCTGTTTCCCTATTTTTGATATTTTACATTAATATGCATTTATCACACTGAATCTATATTGATACATTATTATTTATGCAAGTATTTGCATTATTTTTATATCCTCAATACTTTCCTAATGTTCTTTTTCCTTTCCAAAATCCCACTCAGGATACCAAATTACACTTAGTCCTTCTCTGTTTCCTAGGATTGCTAAACAAATTAACATGAACTCTCTGGCTTAAAAACAACTGAGACATTCTGTTGCAGTTCTAGAGGATAGAAGTCAGAAATCAAGGTTTTGGCAGTGCCAAGATCTCTCTAAAATCTAAAGAAGAATCTGTTTCTTGTCTTCCTGTTTGCCTTGGGGGTTGCCAACAATCCTTGGTATTCCTTGGCTGGTGAACACTCCAGTTTCTGCCTCCATTGTAATTTAGTCTTCTTCCTTGTGTGTCTGTATCTGTCTCTTCTCTTAAAAGGACACTGTGCATGTGTGCTAAGTTGCTTCAGTTGTTTCCAAATCTTTGCAACCCTGTTGAGTGTAGCACATCAGTCTCTTTTGTCCATGGGTTTCTCCGGGCAAGAATTCTGGAGTGGGTACCATTTCCTTCTCCAGGGTGTCTTCCTGACCCAAGGATCTAACCCATATCTCTTACATTTCCTGCATTGTCAGGAGAGTTCTTTACCACTAGTGTCACCTGAGAAGCCCATATAAAAACACAAATCTTATTGAATTTTTCTCTATTATAGTAAGTTGGAAGCTTAGACTCTTTCATAACTTTGTTCTTTTTAAAGATATGACTTTAATGCTATAAGAATAACTCTAAGTACTGTGTTCTCTGCACCTCACCAATTCTGGTAAGTTGTATTTTATTTTATTCATTTCAGACAATTTCAAATTTCTCTTGGGACTTTTCCTTTACCCATGTACTGCTTATGTTGTTGAATCTACAAATATTTGGGTATTTTATAGTTATCTATTATTGATAACTAGTTTAACTCTATTGCAGTCTGAGAACATACCTTGCATGATATCTATCCTTTTAAATTTGTTCAGATGTGTATTATGACCTGAGGTTTCCCAGATGGTGCTACTGGGAAAGAACGTGCTTGCCAATGCAGGAAACTTAAGAGATTCGAGTTTGATCCCTGAGTTGGGAAGATCCCCTGGAGGAGGGCATTCCAGCCTACTGCAGTATTCATGCCTGAAGAATCCCATGGACCAGAGCAGCCTGGCAGGCTACAGGCAAACAGTTGGACACAACTGAGGTGATTTGGCATGCATGCATGTATTATGACTGGAAACTGATCTTCGTTTTGGAATGTGAATAATAAGCTTTATATGGTTACATGCAGTAGTCTATAGGTGTCAATTATATCCAACAGATTAATAATTTTTTTCATGTCAACTATATGCTGCAGATTTTACTTGATTTAATTTGTCAATTACTGAAAGAGGAGTATTGAAGTTTCAACTATAACCATAGATTCTACTATTTATTCATTCAATTTTATATCATATATTTGAGTCTCTTTTTAGATTCCTAAAGAAGTGAAGGGAAGTGAAAGTTGTGTCTGACTCAGTCAGACACAGTCATGTCTGACTCTTTGTGATCCCTTGGACTATATGTTCCATGGAATTCTCTAGGACAGAATACTGGAGCAGGTAGCCTTTCTCATCTCCAGGGGATTTTCCCAACCCAGGGATTTTTCAGATGTGTACACATTGGTGCTGGGCTTCCCTGGTGGCTCAGGAGTAAAGAATTCACCTACCAATGCAGGAGATGAGGGTTTGATTCCTGGTTCAAGCAGATCCCTTGGAGAAGGAAATGGAAACCCACTCTAGTATTCTTTCCTGGGAAATCCCATGGACAGGGGAGCCTATTGGACTACAGTTCATGGGGTCACAAAAAGTTGGACATGACTTATGAACTAAACAACAACAGTTCAGTTCAGTTCAGCTACTCAGTCATGTCCGACTCTTTGTGACCTCATGGACTGCAGCATGCCAGGCCTCCCTGTCCATCACCAACTCCGAGTTTATTTAAACTCATCTCCATTGAGTCATTGATGCCATCCAACCATCTCATCCTCTGTTGTCCCCTTCTCCTCTTGCCTTCAGTCTTTCCCAGCATAAGGGTCTTTTCAAATGAGTCAGCTCTTTGCATCAGGTAGCCCAAGTATTGGAGTTTCAGCTTCAACATCAGTCCTTTCAATGAACATTCAGGACTGATTTCCTTTAGGATGGACTGGGTGGATCTCCTTGCAGTCCAAGAGACTCTCAAGAGTCTTCTCCAACACCACAGGTCAAAAGCATCAATTCTTCAGCACTCAGCTTTTTTTTATAGTCCAACTCTCACATCCATACATGATTGCTGGAAAAACCATAGCCTTGACTAGACAGACATTTGTTGGCAAAGTAATGTCTCTGCTTTTGAATATGCTATCTAGTTTGGTCATAACTTTTCTTCCAAGGAGTAAGTGTCTTTTTATTTCATGGCTGCAGTCACCATCTGCAGTGATTTTGGAGCCCCCAGAAATAAAATCTGCCACTGTTTCCACTGTTTGTCCATCTATTTGCCATGAAGTGATGGAAACGAATGCCATGATCTTTGTTTTTTTAATGTTGAGCTTTAAGCCAACTATTTCATTCTCCACTTTCACTTTCATCAAGAGGCTCTTCTTCATTTTCTGCCATAAGGGTGATGTCATCTGTTTATCTGAGGTTATTGATATTTCTCCCAGCAATCTTGATTCCAGCTTGTGCTCTTTCAGCCCAACGTTTCTCATAACGTACTCTGCATATAAGTTAAATAAGCAGGGTGACAGTATACAGCCTTGACGTACTCCTTTTCCTGTTTGGAACCAGTCTGTTATTCCATGTCCAGTTCTAACTGTTGCTCCTTGATCTGCATATAGGTTTCTCAAGAGACAGTTCAGGTGGTCTGGTATTCCCATCTCTTTCAGAATATTCCACAGTTTATTGTGATCCACACTGTCAAAGGCTTTGGCGTAGTCAATAAAGCAGAAATAGATGTTTTTCTGGAACTGTCTTGCTTTTTTGATGATCCAGTGGATGTTGAAACAAGATGAAACAACAACAGCATTATAATTATTCCATCTTATTGGAAAGTTGATCCTTTATTATTATAATACCAGTGTCCCTGATGATTTTTGTTGATCAAGTATCTGCCTTGTCAAAATTTATCACAGATAACAGAAATTTTTTGATCAGTGGTCGCATCATACATTTTTATCCATCCTTTACATTTTCACTTTTATTAAGTGTTAACATTTAAAGTGGGTTTGGTAGACAACATAGTTTTTAAATTTTTTTAAGTTCTTGTTTTTTAATGTTTTTCTACTATGACAATCTCTATCTTTTAATTGATACATTTAGATTATTTACATTTAAAATAATTATTGAAATAGATTCATATATGCATGTTTTAATTTTCTATTAGGTGATTGTGCTATTTTTCTTCATTGTCAAGTACTTCATGCTTTTAATTGAGCATTTTGTATGATTCTATTCTCTGTTTCATATCAATTATACTTTTAAGATAATTGTTAGTGATTATTCTTTGCAAGGTCTTCCCAGGTAGCTCAATGATAAAGAATCTGCCTGACAATGCAGGAGACTCAAGAGATACAGATTTGATCCCTGGGTCAGGAAGATCTCCTGGGGAAAGAAATGACAACCCACTCCAGTATTCGTGTCTGGAAAATTCCATGGACAGAGGAGAGTGTCATGCTACAGTCCATGGTGTCAGAAAACTGACACAACTGTGCACAGTGGAGTCTGCATATGCACATTCACACACTCTTTGCAATAAATACCTCCTCCCCAGTTCTATTGGAATATTATGAACATACATCACTATGTAAGTTTAAGGTGCACAGCATAATGGTTTGAATTACATATATCATGAAATGATTACTGCCGTTAAGTTTAGTTACTAAGTTCATCTTCAAATAACTCTATAGCATTTAGCAAAGTGTAGTTACCTTATATAGATAATTTCCAGTTTTTGCCACGTGCCTCATAATTCAGTATTAATCATTTCACGTATCCATTTTTTACTTATCCTAATACATCAATGCTATTATTACCTTAATAAATAATACTCTGTTTCCTTCACAACTTCTTAACTTAATAAACTGTCATCTTTATTAAATACATTAATAAAATGTTATTAAATGTTAATTAAAACAATTTTACTTTACTTTTCAATTTATTTTACTTTACTCCATTTTATTATTTTTTATTTTGTTCCATTTATTTAATATTACTCCTTCCCCTATGTTCTTCAATCCTTTATATAAATCTAAGTTTCTTATCTATGTCAGTTTCCTTCTATTAAAGAAAAAAATTGTCCTTTAACATTTCTCACAAGACAGACAAGATCTGAGTACATTTTTACTTGTTGCAAGCTTTTTCCACATTGAAGCTGAAATAGAAATGAGTACATTAATTTTTAAGCAGATTATTTCAGGCATTTCTTTTGTTTCCTTCAGAGGCTATTTTTCTAGCTTGTTTTAGTGCTTCTCTGTCTTGGTATATGTGTTTCCTATGTGATCCTTTAATATTTATATATCTGATTTTATTTAAGAAGCTATAATTCTACTGGTTACTTTATCTATTAATGTGCATTTTGTCTACCATTGTATATGCACTTTGTTTCCTGAGAAAGTTTTCTCCTTAGATTGAAATACTACACTGGGACTCCATGGAAGGGGTCAGTGTCACGGTGCCTCACATGCTTTCATTTAATGAGAAGGGATTACTTTCAAGAGCTAGAATAAAAAGATAAATATTCTAGAGGTTCCAATACCATATCAACAGTATTATTTTTGAAGGTGGTTATCTTTATTTAAAGAAATGCTTTTTGATATTTCTCTAGTGATGAATGACATGTGGTAAAAATCTTTTGACAGACTTTCAATTAGTGGAACAGTTTTCACAACCTCTTTTCACTCTATATTTTTATATATCCAGTCAAAGTTTCCCTGAGGTTTCCCCTTCTCCAATTCAAAATATTATATCTTGGCTTTGAATAAAACACACACACAAACTATTTTCTTACTCAAAATAGCTTATCTTAGGTAAAACATTTTCTATGAATGAAAGATTATAAATATATGATTATAGTTCTCCTCTTGGGCTTCCCAGGCAGTGCTAGTGGTAAAGAATTTGACTAGCAATGCAGGAGGTGCTAGAGACATGGGTTAGCTCCCCAGGTTGGGAAGATCCCCTGGAGGAGGAAATGGCAACTCATTCCAATATTCTTATGAACAAAATCCCATAGATAGAGGAACCTTGTGAGTTACAGTCCACGGAATTGCAGAGTTGTACATGACTGAGCACACATACAATTATTCAATTTCCTCTTGACAGTTATCAGAGACAATATTAATTAAAATGTCTCATATTCTTCCAGGTGAACAGTGAAGGGACTCAGCCATACATATACATGTATCCATTCTCCCCCAAACTCACCTCCCACCCAGGCTGGCACATAATATTGAGCAGAGTTCCATGTGTTATACAGTAGGATTTTGTTGGTTATCCATTTTAAATATAATGGTGTGTACATGATCTTTTCAAAGTCAAGTATCACAGCATTGTTAATTGTCTATACTCCAATGTAAAAGGTTTTTGGTATTAAAAAAAATAAAAATAAAATTTTAAAAATAAATAAATAAAAAGGCACACAACACAACATGTAAAAAAGAAAAGGTCTCATATCCTTATAGTCATTAACAAAAGTTAATAAATCAGAAATGATTTTTAAATACTTTTGTGCATACACACCAGCCCTAAGAAAAGCCTGATTACACACACACAAACACATACTTTTCAAAACAAGCCAAGGACAGAAAATTGAGTCATGGTGCTCAGGTGCTAATAAAAGATAAAAATGATAAGCATTGTTTCATGCATAAGGAAGATTTTTATGTTTTTTCTTCTTTCCCCTTTCAGGTATAGTGATTTCAACCTCTTGGAAATATGTGTATGACTGGAATGTTTGTAAAAACATTGACCTAATACAATTATGTAAAGTTTAAAAAATAAAATAAAATTAAAAAAAATAAAATAAAACTCAGACAAACTTAAAAAAAAAAAAAAAGCATTGGCCTATCCTTTGGATGAAGTCAATGCCACTGTGGACCTGTAGTTTTGATGAAAAGAGCCTTCCAGAGCCTGTATTTCCCAGTCCAGTTCTCCAGAGGGAGGCCATCAGAGGATTAAAGCCAAACAAGGAAGTCTGTAATGATCTCTCAGCAACATTATACTCTCAGGAATATGTAGCAAAGAGATGTTTTTCTATTGCTGTGTAACAAATTACTGCAAATGAATTAGTGTAAGATATTATCCATTTATTATTTCACACAGTTTCCATGAGTGATGTGTCTGGGCACAACTTATCTGGGTCCTCAGCTCAGATGTCTGTCATAGGACTGTAATTAGGTTTTGATTGGGCAGTTTTCTCATCTGGAGACTTGATTAGGGAAGAATCCTATCCCAAGCTTATGTAGGTTGTTGGCAGAATGCTCTTAACAGCCACATAACTGTGGTATCCAGTGTTTTTCTGACTTGCTGAAGAGTGCATGGAAGTCCTAGGAGCCACCCCCGGTTCCTAGAGGCTTCCTTCAGTTCCTTGTCATGAGGGCTTCCTTAAAATAATACATATTTTGTCAAGCCAACAAGGAGATTCTTCTCTTTAGTCAGCTTTAGAGTTTTATAAACATAATACAATCAAATGACCTCTAAGGACCTTTGCCATATAAGCTAATCATGAAGATGACATTCCATCACCCATGCAATATTCAGTAGATTGGAAGCAAAATACAGGTCCCACCCGCACTCAAAGGGAAGGATTATGCAAAGGGGAACAGTGACTTGCCAAAACATCTGTCCGTCACAGCCTGGTTGGGTTGTAGTCATTAATCTTTCATTCTGACCATCTTCATCTTTCCATCAGAGGTATAGCTAGCTTTGGTTGTATGCTATCAATTTGTGAAAAGTATACACACAAATCATTATACTTTATGGGATTGAGATCTCCAAGAGCAAGAAAAATTACTTTAGCAAAGTCAAACTTGAAATTTTCAAACTGATTTGCTTTTAAAAATATTCAAAAATTTCAGATTTTAAAACTAGGGCAATGTATGCGAGACAGCAAAAGAGACACAGGTGTATAGATCAGTCTTTTGGACTCTGTGGGACAGGGAGTGGGGGATGATTTGGGAGAATGACATTAAAACATGTATAATATCATATAAGAAATGAATCGCCAGTCCAGGTTTGATGCAGGATACAGGAAGCTTGGGGCTGGTGCACTGGGATGACCCAGAAAGATGGTATGGGAAGGGAGGTGGGAGGGGGGCTCAGGATGGGGAACACATGTACACCCGTCGTGGATGCATGTTGATGTATGGCAAAACCAATACAATATTGTAAAGTAAAAATAAATAAATAAATAATTTTAAAAAATAAAATAAAACTAGGGCAAGACCAGTGATTGGGATCAATTATTGGAAGGGAATCCACACTGAACACTAGTAAGAATTCTGTTTGGAAGAGAATTGAACTGATTTAACGACCACAGCATGAAGACTTTATATGCACAAGCATTAGACATGATGAGTGATATATCATTTATCAGTCAGGCTTTATTTGATTTCTTATTCTTTTACATAGTGACAGCAAGGAAGCTGGAATGATACCAAATCTTCACTATGTTCATGAAAATTAGAATTCAAAATATGACTTCAAACATAATGTATTTTAGAAGGAATATATTTAATAAATAAACAAGTAAAATAAATGTGAAAAAATAATGTGCATTCCCCTGATATTGAGAAGAAGATAAAAACGAATTATCACAAAGAAAAGCATCAAGGAAAAAGTTTGAAAATCTGTTTTTGGAACACTTTTCCTCAAAGAATTAGATTTGTCAGAGGCAAAAGGAAAACCACAGTTAGCAAGTTAAAAAAAGTCAGAATTTGGTACGTGAACAAAAAGTAAAACTCAGACTTTGAAATAAGAACATCAGAAACTCAGGAAGATATAGGATCAACTTAAAAACAAATTTTGATCTTGTGGTCAAGAAAAAAATTCTGGGCTAGACAGAGAAAAGAGGATCCAATAAATTCTTTTAACCTACATGTGGTAAAAGAAGAAAGGGACCAAGTTAAGCAAGAGGTAAAAATTTTAAAACAGATAAACTTTCATGAAGAAGGTAGATACACACCATGCAGAAATAAAATGTAAGAGAAAGCTTTTGCTTTTCTTTGAAAAGAGAGTGTGCCTAGGAGTGTTTATGCAGTTTTCATTGTGAAAAATTTTTAACAAGGTCTTGGATATTCATGTTCAGAATTGTGTATCGAAGCACAGGGTGAGTATGCTATTCCTCACAGCTTTAGGTTGCATATCCTCAATTCAATAATTTATTATTGTGAATTCTAGACAGGAAGAGTTGGAGATTAAAAGTTGGGGATCTGTCTCTCATAGATCAAATTTAAAGGCTGAAGGAACTTAGAACCAAAGAAGGAAGGTTTTCAAAAGTGTTAGTGGATGAAATAAATTCAGATTTAAAGAAAACTTATTTGAAAAGTTGGTAAAATAAGTTGCACATGACTACTATGGGAAAATTCAAGACAATGACAGACAAAGACAATCTCTGGGCAGAAACTATATCCAAAATTCAGTCTTGAAAGGTGAAAAAGTAAAGAAGAAAATAGGCAAAGAAAGGGAAATAAGTAGTTTTATATTTAGGATAATACTGAAGAAAATGTTGGGAACTAACCTCAACATCAAATGCAGTTACATTCTGTCAAAGAAAAGCAATCTATATCGATGGTAAATTTCATCTTTGGATATGGAAAACATAGTGTCACATTTTTAAGTATTTGATGATAAATTGCTCCAAATGAGAATTGGGTAGATAAAGAAGCTAAACCTCTGACCTCTTTCTTGGTCTCCCCTTTCTCTATATATTTCTCCTTGCTTACCTTCTTTCTCTTTTGTTTTTCTTCTCTTCATTGGGTATCACATTTATCCGAAAGAACATTTATGGTATGTGATTGACAGATACAAGTTTAATGGCAACATGTACTAAATTATAATAAACATCTTTTGCCTGGAAATGATATTTTGCATATACTATCAGGTCAGTTCAGTTCAGTCGCTCAGTCGTGTCCGACTGTTTGCAACCCCATGAACCGCAGCACACCAGACCTCCCTGTCCTTCACCAACTCCCAGAGTTTACCCAAACTCATGTCCAACGAGTTGGTGATGCCATCAAGCCATCTCATCCTTTTCCTCCTGCCCCCAATCCCTCCCAGCATCAGAGTCTTTTCCAATGAGTCAACTCTTCTCATGAGGTGGCCAAAGTATTGGAGTTTCAGCTTCAGCATCAATCCTTCCAATGAACACCCAGGACTAATCTTCTTTAGCGTGGGCTGGTTGGATCTCCGTGAAGTCCAAGGGACTCTCAAGAGTCTTATCCAACACCACAGTTCAAAAGCATCAATTCTTGGGCGCTCAGCTTTCTTCATAAGTATATGAAATTGTTTGATTGGTTCTTGGATATTTCCAATATAATATTTTTGATGTGTTAGTCACTCAGTCATGTCATACTCTTTGGGACTGCATGGACTGTAGTTCACCAGGTTCCTCTGGATGGAATTCTCAAGGCAAGAAAACTGGAGTAGGTAGCTACTCCCTTCTCAGGGGATATTTCTAATCCAGGGATTGACATGGGTCTCCTTTATTACAGATGAACTCTTTACTGTTGGAGTCACCATGAAAGCCCACATTTTTAAACAGATTAATTAATTTCAAAAGTTATTTCTTGCCATCTACAATGGGACTTTCATATAGACACTGATATGATTAAATTCCATATGAACATTGATTTTGTCACTCCTTCACTAGGAAGAAATCTGGTTAAATTATTAATCCAAATCTGTGGTGATTTTTCTAATAGTATGGTAGAGGACTATGAATGGTAGTATGTTATATTATTTGGATTCCCTTATAAATTTCAATGAATATGTTTTAAAGTGCAGATTTACATTGTGGTCCCTGTTGCAAGAGAACTGTCAAAAGTAGAAAACCAAAATAAATAAATAAATAAAGACAATTAAGCATCAGCAAAACAAGATGTCATTTTCATTATAGGGGACTGGAATACCAAGGGAACATTTCATGTAAAGATGGGTACAATAAAGAACAGAAATGGTATAGACCTATCATAAGCAGAAGATATTAAGAAGAGGTGGCAAGAATACACAGAAGAACTATATAAAAAAGATCTTCATGACCCAGAAAATCTCAATCGTGTGATCACTCAAGAGCCAGCTATCCTGGAATGCAAAGTCATGTGGGCCTTAAGAAGCATCACTAAGAACAAAGCTAGTGGAGGTTATGGAATTCCAATTGAGCTATTTCAAATCCTAAAAGATGATGCTGTGAAAGTGCTGCACTCAATATGCCAGCAAATTTGGAAAACTCAACAGTGGTCACAGGACTGAAAAAGGTCAGTTTTCATTCCAATCGCAAAGAAATGCAATGACAAAGAATGCTCAGACTATTGCACAATTGCACTCATCTCACACTCTAGTAAAGTAATGCTCACAATTCTCCAAGCCAGGCTTCAACAGTACATGAACTGTGAACTTCCAGATACCAAGCTGGATTTAGAAAAGGAAGGAACCAGAGATCCAATTGCCAACATCTGTTGGATCATCGAAAAACCAAGAGTTCCAGATAAATATCTCCTTCTGTTTTATTCACTATGCCAAAGTCTTTGACTGTGTGGATCACAAAAACTTGTGGAAAATTCTTAAAAAGTTGGGAATACCAGACCACCTGACCTGTCTCCTGAGAAATCTGTATGCAAGTCAGGAAGCAGCAGTTAGACTAGGCATGGAATAATAGACTTGTTCCAAATCAGGAAAGGAGTACATCAAGACTGTTTATTGTCATCCTGCTTATTTAACTTATATGCAGAGTACATCATGAGAAATGCTGGGCTAGATGAAGCACAAGCTGGCATTAAGGTTGCCGGGAGAAATATCAACAACCTCAGATATGCGGATGACAGCACCCTTATGGCAGAAAGTGAAGAACTAAAGAGCCTCTTGATGAAAGTGAAAGAGGTGAGTGAAAAAGTTGGCTTAAAGTTCAACATTCAGAAAACTAAGGTCATGGTATTTGATCCCATCACTTCATGGCAAATAGATGGGGAAACAATGGAAACAGTGACAGACTTTATTTTCTTTTGCTGCAAAGTCACTGCAGATGGTGACTGCAGCCATGGAATTAAAAGATGCTTACTCCTTGGAAGAAAAGCTATGACCAACATAGCATATTAAAAAAACAGAGACATTACTTTTCCAATGAAGGTCCATCTTGTCAAAGCTATGATTTTTACAGTAGTCATGTATGGATTTCAGAGTTAGACTGTAAAGAAGGTTGAGTGCCGAAGAATTGATGCTTTTGAACTTGGTGTTGGAGAAGACTCTTGAGAGTCCCTTGGACTGAAGGAGGTCCAACCAGTCTATCCTAGAGCAATTCAGTCTTGAATATTCATTGGAAGGACTGATTCTGAAGCTGAAATTCCAATACTTTGGCCACCTGATGCGAAGAGCTGACTCAGTAGAAAGGACCCTGATGCTGGCAAAGATTGAAGGCATAGGAGAAGGCGACAACAGAGGGTGAGATTGTTGGATGGCACCACCAACTCGATAAACTTGAGTTTGAGGAAGCTCCAGGAATTAGTGAAGGACAGGGAAGCCTTAGTCTGATAAGACTAAGCAACTGAACTAAACTGAATCCACTAACCTTTCCTTTAGTCCCTGCAGATCTTATCATCATGTATTTGAGTGAATTTCAGGGACTGATTATTTCCCAGTTAATTTTTACATAAAACATTGGCCATATTTTATTTTACAAGTGCTACTTCACATATATAATGATCTATGGAAAATACTTGTGTCCCTTGTTCTATGCCAAGAACAAAAAGTAAAAGTATCATACTGGAATTTTATTTCCTGTTAATATTTGGAGAAAAAAATAACAGTTATAGCTAATTATAATTAAGTACAATTATAATTAGACCCATTGTATATTGTGTGTATTCATTTTTTAAGAGGATGTCTCAACCTCTACCCTATTGACATTTTGGATTAAATAATTCCTTTTGTGGAGGACTGCCCTGTGCATTGAGAAAGATCATCCCCATACTGGACTCGTTATTGATGCAAATAACACTTCAATTTATGACAACAACAACAAATAATGTCTCTAGATGTTTAAATGTTCCCTTAGGGACAGGATAACCCCTTTGCATTGATAACTACTGCTTTAAATTGACTGTACAAATATCAGTTTTAAGTTTATAACATATTTGAAATAATAATGTGAGAGTTTCATTAAAAATAGTTATTTGATTTAGAATAAACATGTCTGAAGTCTATAAATCTAAATTACTTTTCTAAAATTCTAATGAAAGAAGAAATTAAAAAATAAGAAAATTCATGTCAGGTCTTAAAAAACAGGGAATATCATTATCTATTAGAATCTTTGGTTGTTGTTTTGTTTGCTAGTTTTTGCTTTTATTTAGTAGAGGTTATGGGGCTCTCCCAGTACTCTTGCCTGGAAAATCCCATGGACAGAGGAGCCTGGTAGGCTGCAGTCCATGCGGTCACGAAGAGTCGGACACGACTGAGCGACTTCACTTTCACTTTTCACTTTCATGCATTGGAGAAGGAAATGTAAACCCACTCCATTGTTCTTGCCTGGAGAATCCCAGGGATGGCTGAGCGTGATGGGCTGCCGTATATGGGGTTGCACAGAGTCAGACGCGACTGAAGCTACTTTGCAGCAGCAGCAGCATGGGGCTCTCAGTGGTGCTAGTGGTAAAGAATCCACCTGCCAATGCAGGAGATTCAAGAGACCTGGGTTCGATTTCTGAGTTGGGAATATCCCCTGGAGTAGAAAGTGGCAATCCACTCTAACATTATGGCCTGGAAAATTCCAAGGACAGAGGAGCCTCATGGGCTAAACTCCATGGAGCCACAAATAGTCAGGCATGAATGAGTGACAGAGGACACACACACATACACACACACACACACACACACACACACACACACTGGGTTCTTGTCTATTCTGAAATTAGATTAAAGAAATCTTTTATGTGATATCTATTTGAGGTGAAAGTGAAAGTGATACCTAGCAGAATTTCACCAATACTATTTAGAATAGAGGACCAGGAAATAAAAGCTGTCATAAACTAGCTGGTGGTCATAAAAAAGACAAATATTGATATTATGAGGGATTTCAAATTACATGACAAGATTCACCATGCAGGAGTGTATTCTTAGTTTGTGTTCCACAAAAAGAGCAAGAGAAATAAGCAGATAACTTTACTATATGGCATATGTCAAATTGAGCAGGGTGTCAAATAGGGAGATAACGTGTATCATCACACACACACACACACACACAAGTCAAACTTAGACAAAGATGAACTTACCTGAGTAATGGACTTTTGTCCTAATCTTCCATTAGCCACTTGACCTCTTTTCTTGGAATGAATTATGCTAATTCCATACTTCTCTTAATCCTTATATGAGATTGTGTTTAAATAGAGAATGAAAAATATCACACAAGCTGTACATTAGTTCTTGACATTGTACAAGCTTAGATCCTCATTGTAGGAAATTCAAAAAGAGAAAAATTACCATAAAAGAAAAGATAAAGTTATTTAAATTAATATGAGATATTGGAGAAAACATTCCTTGCAAAACAGACATACTGTAAGAAAGACTTCCAAAATCTGGATAATAATTTTAAAACTTCCAATCTTCATCTGCTAATGAGATTTGAATGACATATTTATGAAATGAGAAAAATCTGGAATCAGAAAAGATGGTATTTTAGCTAAAACTCATGATTTCAATATCAGAAAGTATAATAGAGAAAACAGCATACTATGCTTCAGAAATCCACATCCTATAAATCCAGTGGAATTGTAGCATATTAAAGGATAGTCTAGTCTAATGTTTCTCATTTGTCTCCATTCTCATATGCCTTCCTTCCAGGGTAAGATCACCTTGTAGGTGAGCAGGTATGTATCGATAGACTACAATCCATCTTTATCTCTTTGGTTATTCACTTAATTTGTTTAAAAGGGACTGGTACTAAGAGCTCACTTTCAGGATAAAAGTTTTCACAAACTGTTTAATTTTACTGCTTTTATATTGAGGAACTACTATATTTCATATATATTGCTAGGAAGTGAGGATAGAAGAGCAAACAACATATAAAATCTCTGTTCTTATGCATTAATGTGTCATTGGGGAAAACAGAAAATAAAACAATTAATATGGACTACAGTAAGTCCCCTACGTATGGACAAGTTCCATTCCAAGAGTGCATTTGTTAAGTCCACTTGGTTCAAAAATCCAACAGAGGTAGCCTAGGTATCTGACTAACACATTTGGCTATGTAGTACAGTACTCTATTGTAATAGGTCTAAAATATTTTTCACATGTAATAATACATAAAAACAGAAAAATAAAGATAACATGTTTAATCTTATAGTATTACAGCTGGCATTAAGTGAACAGGAAAGAAGTTTTTGACCGGAGGAAGGAGAGGAGATAGGAGATGGTAGAGCTGAAGGATCATCAGCAATAGATGGAAGGCAAGTGCAATTTCACTCACATCTGACATTGATGGCACAGGTTCTTTTCCTTGCTGGATTCAATTCTATATTTCCTCTTGATAAAACAATCCAATTATGTCTGCGTAGTGGCTCTCTTTTGCTCATCATAGATGACACGGTGGCACTGGATTGCACTTGGAATGGCTGTTGTAACCTTTGCGTACCATTCTGAGCTTTGGGTCTTATGCCTCAAAAATGAACAGTGCCTCCTCAAATAAAGAAAATTCCCTTGCCATTTCATGCATTGTGAATCTCCGTGGTTCTTCAGTTACTTCTTCTTCCCTTTTTCTCCCTTGGTCTTTTCCCTGGGCATGTTCACATCTTTGAAAGTTTGAAACTTAAAAGGTTTTTATTTAGGGGACTTACTGTATATTTATACCAATGTGGAAGGCTGAATAACTTTTCCCCTCCCATCAAAAAAGATGTCCTCATGCTAATCCGTGGAACTTGTGAATATGCTATCTTAAATCATAAAAGGAAATTTTCACTTATGAGTAAATAAAGGATTTGAAATGGTGATATTATCCTAGATTATACAGATGGTCCCAGTGAAACCACTGAGATCTTTAGAGAAGGAAGCAGGAAGGTCAGATATATGGAAGCAGGAAGGTCAGATATATAGAAACAGAAGCAAGCAGTTTGAGATAAAGAAGATGCTATATCAGTGGCTTTGGAGATGGAAGAAAAAAAGGCTATGAGACAAGGACTGTAGTCAACCTCTATTAGCTGGGGTGAAAGGTGTGAAATGGCTTCTCCCCTAGAGTCGCAGAAGGAATACAGACCTGGCCATGACTAGCTTTCAACCCAGGAATACTAGTTTAGGCTTCTGACTTCTGGAACTACAAGATAATAAATTTACGTTTTAATCCACTAAGTTTTTGGTGATTCATTATGACAATAACAGGAAAGAGCAAAATTGCTTTAAAAGTTGTTAAGAAAAAGTAAACACAGAAGGGGAATAGTGATAACTATTTAAATAAAATGAGTAAGCAAAAAAGAACTTCCTGATGAGGTATTATTTGTAAACAGGCAAGAATGTAGAGAAATAAATAAATAAATAGCTAAGACAGTACAAGGCCAAGGAAGTGTGAAGTCTGTGACCAGAGTATGTATTGGTTGAATTCAAAGAAGAGTAACAGTACAGTGAACATCAAGGAATCTAGAAGAGGTACAATGGAAAAGATGAGTGATCTGGATTGTTCTGGAAATCTGTGGGCCAGAACAAACTTATGGCTTTTATTTTATGGATGATAAGAAAAGTTGGGAAATTTTGAGAAGAGCAGTAACATATTACAAAAAGGTGCAACAACTTCTCTGTAAAGAAGAAACCATTATGTCCAAGAAGCTTGTTACTCTTGTCTAGACCGAGATTATAGAACATGGTTGTAACATATGTAAAAGCACCTTTATTATGCTTTTAACCATATCCTGATTTAACAGCAAACTGAAATCTTGCATTAATAAAGGAAATATTTAATTTAGTAAGTAGAGTACAAAGTAAAATTCTGCTCTGCATATTTTTGTTCAGTCGTGTTTGAAAATATATCTCCCACATAGAGCAGAAATTTCATCAGTACATTAGTTTTAATGAAAGAGTTGATACATAAACAGAAACAAAAGAGAATAAACAGATCTCACACAAAACACCCACCTCATGTACGGTAATTATATTAGAGTGTAGAGAAGTATTTCTACTTTTAAAAGACAGAAATAAAAAGAAATATTAAAAGATACTAAAATACTTACTTTTCTAAAATGCTGAAATGTTATTATCCTCTGAAAAATTATTTTACTCTGCATGCTTAATTTTTGAAATAATGTACAAAGACCTCTCATTCAAGATGAATATGCAAGAAAAAATATTTTTCCAAATCCCATGTATAATTCCTTTACATTCTTTTTAAAATATATGGATATGGAAATAATTTTACAAGTAGAGAAAAAGATTTCTCCTCAAGAGAGGATAACAGATTGGAAATGAAAATAGTTTGTACTCTGGGTAGGTAAGCATAAACTTTTACCCATTGCTGTGGAGAATGGGCTTCCCAGGTGGTGCAGTGGTTAAGAACCCGCCTGCTGATGCAGGACCATAAGAGACACAGATTTGATACCTAGGTCGGGAAGATCCCCTGGAGGAGGGGATGGCAACCCACTCTAATATTCTTGCCTGGAAAATCCCACAGTCCGTAGGTCACAAAGAGTTGGACAGGACTGAAGCAAGTTAGTAAGCATGCACAGATAATGGAATGTATAATGAGACAGATACAGTATAAAGGATTATATTTGGCAAAAAAAAAAAAAAATGAAAAAAGGTAGGGCTCACCTAGCTTGCACTGATTAGGATAACTATGCTAGTTAAATAATATTGTGTTCCAATTGTGTTCTAGTTTCTAATATTAACCCATAAATCAGAAAATATGCATTAGGGAGGTAAAACTCTCTGCAAAAGCTATTAAGTCATTTCTCTAATATATATGTCCTCCAAGACCTCCAGATTTATATAACACAACTGTTTCTGGATATCTCATAGGCTTCTAAAAACTTGGTATCATCAAAAGAGGTATCTTGAATTCCCTCACAGCCTAAATATGCTCCAGCACTCCACCAGTGGGAGTTGGTACTGGTATTCCTTTTTAAGTGTTAGTTGCTCAGTCGTGTCTGACCCTGTGGACTGTAGCCTGACAGGCTCCTCAGTCCATGGAATTCTCCAGGCAAGAATACTTTTTTTTTATGTCCTTTATAGGAATAAAAACTATTTATTTTGAGGGTTATGTTAAAGAAAATGAAATGATTGAAGTTCAGTTCAGTTCAGTTGCTCAGTCGTGTCCTACTCTTTGCGACCCCATGAACCACAGCATGCCAGGCTTCCCTGTCCATCACCAACTCCTGGAGTCCACCCAAACCCATGTCCATTGTGTCAGTGATGCCATCTAACCATCTCATCCTTTGTCGTCCCCTTCTCCTCCTGCCCTCAATCTTTCCCAGCATCAGGGTCTTTTCAAATGAATCAGCTCTAAGAATACTTGAGTGGTTAGCCATCTCCTTCTCCAGGGGATCTTTCTGACCCAGGGATCAAACCCAGGTCTTTTGCATTGCAGGCAGATTTTTTTTACCATCTGAGTATCCTTTTTAAATACCCCCATTATTGTGTACATGTGTATGTGAGTATGTGAGTGAGTGTGTGTGTATGTGTGTGTATGTGTGCGAGAGAGAGAGAGATTATTGTCCCCTTCTCCCAACAGAACAGTGAGGCAGTCTTTCAACTTGGAACCCTAATGGAGTCCATAGAGGTAAGACTCCAAAAATGTGGGAGACTGTTATGACTATGACTCCAGAGAGTTTCTCACTGCTACGTAAGTTGTTATTCAGTCTGCAGCCATTCCTCAAAATTGCCATTTATTTTTTCCTACTCAGCTGTCAGCTGTGTCTCTCTGGATATGCCTGCTTCTACAAATTTCTGCAAACTTACTTCTCTGTGATGGTTCAAAGAAAAATATATTAATTTCTATTACGTTTAGTTTTTTCTTGTTGTAAAGACAGGAGTGACAATTTCACATTTCCTTCATATTTCCAGCTTTAAAATAGAAGTTTCTCATGTATTTTTTTTAAACATCATTTCTCTGATGTTAATGATATAGAGCATATTTTGTACTGTTAGACAATTGGCAATGATTGTGTACATGTTTTTGTGTGAAGAAAAAAAGGCCAAAGGAAGATAAATAATATTTACTATACATATCAATAATTTGTATATAGAAAAAAGAAAATTTATAACTCCATGAGAATAAGAAAATCCAATAAAGAATATACTCTGATGTCATTCCTCTATCAATATTATTGACCATATATACAAAAGATCCCCTAAATCTATCCAGTTTCTTATTCTATACCCTTACCATCATGATCCAAAATACCATCATCCTTTACCTGAATATTGTAATTACATTTGTATTTAGTGTTTCTTCCAAACTCTGATACCCAATGGTCATCCTCCAAAGTTAGTCAAAGTGATTTTAAAGCATAAATATTTCACTTTCCAGCTTAGAACTTCCCAGTAGCTTCTAATTGAACACAGGATAATATCCATGTTCCTACCATAGTCTCCGAAGTCCAGAATGTTGTCACTCATCACTTCAACTTCTTATCTCATATCCTCATATATTATGCTCAATCAGTTCTGACCTTCACTTTCTTTCTTATTGAAAGTGAGTCTGCCTTACATCATTTCCTCTGCCTGAAATTATCTCTGAATTGTGAGCGCCTGCTTGTCTTTCAGGCTTCAGTCTAAATGTCATCTACTAAAAGAAGTTTCTTTTAACCATCAAATTTAACATAAGCTTCTATATCAATTTAAATGTTTATAGCTATAAGAGAAAGGCTTATCAATGGCTTAAATCATAAAAAGATGTGTAACTTCACTTGATAGCAAATTCTGAGCTAAGGTTGGCCCTAGATGTGATTTCTGAAATGACTCTGCCCAGTTTTTCATAGTAAAATAAGAATGACTATAATATGTATATCAGAGAAATATTGTATTCATTGAATTCGTTATATTTAAAACACTCAGATGAGTACAGGGAATATATTAAGTACTGTATCAGAATTTACAATATTTTTAATTTAATTTAATGTTTCTTTTGCCTCATCCTCTGCACCCACACATATACATACCAGAAAATAAATCCCAATAGAACAAGGATTTTATGTGACTTTGTGCGGAAAAAGCATAGCAGGCCTGGGACTACTACACCCGGAAAGTCTGTTTGCAATTAAGGTCTTCTCTAGTATTAGTAAACTTGGATATCAGGAGTGTTCCAATGATATCCTAACTGATAAGAATAACTCAGGCATCCTAAACTGTGTGAACAATATGGTTTATGCTGAACACCAGCTTTCTTACATGGAATCTGAAATTTTTGTGCAAGTTAGATATTGCTTTGGTGAGCAACACTCATTCATTAACATCTTTGTTATTGAATCTTGAATGAGCTTCCCTGTTGGACAAATTTTCACACATATTGTCAAAACTAATCACATGGAAGCAGTGTGTATTGTGTGACTCTGTTCTGAGAGTGTGACTCTCAGACTCACACACTGTGCCTTGTGCATAGACTTTGCTCTATCCAACTCTTCCCTTTGCTGAATTTGCTTTGTTTCTGTCTGCTGTTATAAATCACAATAATTAGTACACCTATATAGTGAGTGTTGTGAGTCTCCTAATGAATCACCAAACCAAAGGGTGGTCTTGGGGAGCCTGACACATGTATGTGTGCATGCCAAGTTGCTTTAAGAGTGTCCAACTCTTTCTGACCCTATGGGCTGTAGCCTGCCAGACTCCTCTGTCTGAGATTTTCCAGGCAAGAATATTGGAGTGCGTTGCTATGCCCTCCTCCAGGGAATCTTCTCCATCCAGGGATCAAACCCATATCTCTTATGTCTCCTGCATTGGCAGGGATAATCTTTACCACTAGTGCCACAAAATCTAGACTGGTGTCATACTCAGAGTGGATTCTCAAAGAAAGTTGAATAAATGGATTCAGTAATAAATGAATAATTATAATTTTCTATACATTAAAGAAAAGAGAAACTTCAGCACAGAGAAGAGGATCCTTTGCAACTGAAGAGACTATGTTCTTTGATGTCTTTGTACTTAATGCAATTTATCATAAATAACTCAAATGTCAGAATGATGGGTCATAAGGAAACTGTGGGAAGGCACAACCAGTAAACCTACAAAATGTGTCATTTTGCCTACCAGCTGTGCTGCTTAGTACCTCAGGATTCAGCTTAAAATTGGTGCAGAATATAAATGCTGGAATGTTATAAGAGAAGGCTACAGATAAAGATATGAGACATTATAGTTAAATTTGAACCTTATTTCAACTCCAGAAGAGTGGAGTGAGATAAGTAAGATAAGCAGGAAAGTTTAGATAGTTGTGAATGTACAGAGTGAAGGAACAGAAAAAGAAAACCTGTATATTTTTCACATGCAAACAGCAGGGATTCTAGGAAGACCCACTGGAGCAGTGTCAGTGCTCCATGCCTGAGTCCTGCACACTCTCTCCTTTCCTTTCCACTTTGGAACAATCAGACTGTGTTAAACTTGTAAACTTTGAGAGCTAACCATGAAATACTGTTTTTTAATAATTAATTTGTTTTTCATTTCCATTCTTATTGATCAATAACCTCAGATATGCAGATGACACTACCCTTATGGCAGAAAGTGAACAGGAACTAAAAAGCCTGTTGATGGAAGTTAAAGAGGAGAGTGAACAAGTTGACTTAAAGCTCAACATTCAGAAAACAAAGATCATGGCATCTAGTCCCATCACTTCATGGGAAATAGATGGGGAAGCAGTGGAAACAGTGTCAGACTTTATTTTTTGGGGCTCTAAAATAACTGCAGATGGTGATTGCAGCCATGAAATTAAAAGACGCTTACTCCTTGGAAGAAAAGTTATGACCAACCTAGATAGCATGTTGAAAAGCGGAGACATTACTTTGCCAACAAAGGTCCATCTAGTCAAGCCTATGGTTTTTCCAGTGGTCATGTATGGATGTGAGAGCTGGACTGTGAAGAAAGCTGAGCACCGAAGAATTGATGCTTTTGAACTGTGGTGTTGGAGAAGACTTGAGAGTCCCTTGGACTGCAAGGAGATCCAACTAGTCCATTCTAAAGGAGCTCAGGCCTGGGTGTTCTTTGGAAGGACTGATGCTAAAGCTGAAACTCCAGTACTTTGGCCACCTCATGTGAAGAATTGACTCATTGGAAAAGACTCTGATGCTGGGAGGGATTGGGGGCAAGAGGAGAAGGGGACGACAGAGGATGAGATGGCTGGATGGCATCACGAACTCAATAGACGTGAGTTTGAGTGAACTCTGGGAGTTGGTGATGGACAGGGAGGCCTGGCGTGCTGCAATTCATGGGGTTGCAAAGAGTCAGAGGCGACTGAGTGACTGAACTGAACTGAATTGAACATAATGCTTGACATCTAGTAAGTGTTCACTAGAAGAGCATTCAGAATTGTGTTGGCCATCTTGGAAGTTATGTCTCTTTACAGAAAATTTTCAGGGCAAAGAACACAAGCAGAAGAAATAGAAGTATTTCTGGAGAGTTACCAACATCTTTCTATTACTTTGTATCTCAAGCACCTACTGTAGTGTCTTGGACAAGTAAGGAAAGAAGAACTATACCTTGGAAAAATTTTAGATTGTCTAGTTTGGAAAACATAGAGACAGTAATGCATTGCATGCTAAAAATAGTTATTAGGCTGGGGTCAGAAGATGACAATTCAGGTCCTGACACATTTGTGTGGTATTAATGAATCATTTATTCTGTCTTTATCTGTAAATTAGAACAAATAGAGTATTAAAAAGAATTAAATGAAATAGTCTAACTTAGGAAAGCAATTTTACAAGCATTTTAGAAATGCTAGGCATTATTATTATAACCTAAAAAAGTGACAGAAGTTGAAAAGTAATATTTTTTAAGATTTTGCAAGGCCTCTAATGTTCATATGGCAGTAATGGGAGTGGTGATGGACAGGGATGCCTGGCATGCTGTGATTCATGGGGTCCCAAAGAGTTGGACACAACTGAGAGACTGAGCTGAACTGAATGAAATTTTTAGCAGAAGAGTGGGATAATTATTTTTTGTGATTGAAATGTAAAAGATTCCAGTTTCTGTGACTAAATATTATCTAAGCCACTATAGTCTAGAAAAAAGCTACAAGTTTATGGCTGAAATTTAAATGAAAGGAAATAAACACTGTTGATGATTATAAGAGTGAAAACATAGAGAAAATTATGAGCAGAGAGCTTTAATAAGTCTATGTTTCTTCATAATTCTTACTGTTAGCCTTTCATTTTCAACTAAATGGGGCTTCACAGATTTATCAATGGTAAATAATCCACCTGCAATGCAGGAGATACAGGAGAGATTCCTGGGTCAGAAAGATCCCCTGGAGTAGGAAATGGCAACCTGCTCTAGTATTCTTGCCCCAAATTCCATGGACAGAGGAGCCTGGTGGTCCATGGGGCTGCAAAGAGTCGGACATGACTGAGCAAATGCATTTCAACTAAATATTCTGATAATTAATTTGTAGCCTACATTGCCTAACATAATTGTATGATTTTTTAAATATTTTGAAATTTACAATTTGGGCAGTTTCATCTACCATATTTCAAGATTCCTGGTCATGATAGCTAATAGGTTGTATACCATTTGCTTTAAATAATCTACAGTTTTCTGGACTTTTCAGAGAATTACATTCAACAAAGTATTGTTAAAGGCAGTTAGAAAATGAATAAATGAAAAACTGAATCACTGATATTCTAAACATTACATAAGGGAGACAATCGATAGATAACAACCACATTTTACCACTCCAGCAGATTTTTGTCTAAGTGATTTTTAACTCTTTTTTTTTTTTTCCCCAGGGAAAAGCTATATTAAAAAGTCTTGAGAAAAAAATGTGTGGATGATTTTTATAAAGGGCTTTTATTTAAAATTTTATTTGAACTTTGATTATGTGTCACTATTGTTGATTTTTCTGCAAGTTCAACTGCTTGAAAAAACATTTCTTTCATTTAATTCAAATAGCCTTTGAAAAGTAATGAGATTTATTTTGTGAATTACTTTATAATTGTCCTTTAACTACACTATAATATTTGATAATGTCAGAATGATTTTGCTTTAGGGAAAGTGGGGTTTTAGCACCTGAAGAAAATGTGTTACAGCATTTATATATTTTGCACTTTATATATTCTATGTGAACTAGGAAAATATTTTTAAGGTTAAATAATTTGTATTCTGACAACTGCAGAGAAATTTTGAAGAAGAAAATAGCTTATATATTCAGGACAGTTTTGCTTATGCTAATATAGACACACAAGGGAAATATCAGAGTCTTTAAATTGTACTTGAAGAAAAAGACTTATGATTGTTTTCAAATCTAAAATATAAGAGCGGAGTGATATCAGCTCTATTGTGTGACCCAATATTTAATTTGCTTTCTTCAAAACCTTGTCCCAGGAATCATGTTAGTCAATTTATCAGATGCTTAATTTACTCTCAAAAATAATAAATCTATTTCTTCCTATGTTTTTATTTTCTAATGATCTTTTTCACATTAAACTCTCCAAGTTCTTGTAGATATATGCATTAATAGATTAGTGGTCAGTAGGAAAAAAATAAGAGGAGTGATACAAACCTGTTCATGGTGGTTTAGTTACCTTTTGGGGAAAGCAATGAAATTCAGGATGAGGAAGCTGAATAATGGCATCCCACTCCAGTACTCTTGCCTGGAAATCCCAAGGATGGAGCAGCCTGATAGACTGCAGTCCATGGGGTCGCTACGAGTCGGACACGACTGGGAGACTTCACTTTCACTCTTCACTTGCATGCATTGGAGAAGGAAATGGCAACCCACTCCAGTGTTCTTGCCTGGAGAATCCCAGAGACAGGGGAGCCTGTTGGGCTACCGTCTATGGCGTCGCACAGAGTCAGACATGACTGAATCGACTTAGCAGCAGCAGCAGCAAGGTGAATATATATAAGCTTCTATTTTTTTACTTTATTTTTACACGTAAATTACTTATCTCTCATTTCTCAGTAGTTCATGTTATTCTAAGTAATATGAAGATTTGCAAAATCATTTTACATTTATGATTTATTTACAGTCTTAGAACAATGAAAATAAAAAAACTCCTTCTTTCCTTTTGCCCATGGCAAACAAAAGTCATAATGTAAGTACATAAAAATTACAGAATAATCAAATATATAATTCTAGATTTACAGTGCATTCATGACATTTATGAAACACTATGATTACTTACATAATTTAAGTTTTGTATCTATATTTTCAATAAATAATTGTTGAGTGTATTCACATGCCAAGTACAATGCTAGGTACCCAAGATGTCACAGTGAAGAGAGCAGAACAGACACTTCAGGTTGGAGCTTCTTTCGTTAGTGGAGGAGGACCTTAGAGAAAAAAATGTATGAACAAATCACTGAACAAGATATTGCAGACAGTGATGAATTTCATGCAGGAAATAAAACAGTGATGAGAGGGATAGTGACAGATAGACAGCTTTATATCATAGGATAAGGAGTCCTTTGAAGAAATAACTCATGTGAATCTTGACAAGATGAAAATGCTAAAGAGTTAGAGGCCAATCATTTTGGCATGAGGAAATAACCAAGTGCATTTGTTGTGAGACATAGTTCTAGGACATAGATATAAATAAACTATAAATCAACTTGACTGTTCTGGAAATGGACTGAAGACCTTTGTGTATGAAGAAGCAGAGGAGAAGTTGTAAGAGAAGAGACTGAAGTGAGAAAGTGAAAGTGAAAGTGAAGTCGCTCAGTCGTGTCCGACTCTTTGCGACCCCATGGAGTGTAGCCCACCAGGCTACTCCATCCATGGGATTCTCTAGGCAAGAATACTGGAATGGGTTGCCATTTCCTTCTCCAGGGTCTTCCCAACCCAGGGATCGAACCCAGGTCTCCTGCATTGCAGGCAGACACTTTAACTTCTGAGCCATACAAAGCAGGAAATGAGAAAAGCTCATGTAAATATCTGGAATCCATGATGAAACTTTGGACTTTATTCTGCTCACTATTGGGGTGGGATGTGGAGACATTAGTGGCTTTTAAACTAAGACAGTGACATAAGAAGCTTGCATTAAACAATTAATTTGAGATTCTCCAAAGAAGAGAGTAGAGCTGAAAAATCATGGACACAGGGATACCAGTTACGAGGTCAATGTAATCATCCATTAAAAGATAATGGTGGTAGCTGAGAACAAAAAATCAGATGGATTTGAGGTATTAGGTTTAGTCAAATGAAATTGTCACTTTTGAACTTCAAAAACAGTTGACCATCAGTTGCTTAACTATAGTTCAGACTGATACATTTAATGATCTGCTGCTGCTGCTAAGTCACTTCAGTTGTATCCGACTCTGTGCGACCCCATAGATGGCAGCCCACCAGGCTCCCTGTCCCTGGGATTCTCCAGGCAAGAACACTGGAGTGGGTTGCCATTTCCTTCTCCAATGCATGAAAGTGAAAAATGAAAATGAAGTCGTTCAGTCGTGTCCAACTCCTAGCGACCCCATGGACTGCAGCCTACCAGGCCCCTCCGTCCATGGGATTTTCCAAGCAAGAGTACTGGAGTGGGTTGCCATTGCCTTCTCCGATTTAATGATCTAGCAAAGGTAATTATGGACAGACATGGTCGGTTAGACATATTAAGAGAGAGAGATGGTGCTAAAATAAAAAGAATTTGGGTTCAATGGATTGGACTGTGAAAGACCAGGGGCTCTATTTGGACACAATAATTGGGAATTATTCGTTCAACTGAGATGTCAGGTAGGCCATTAGAAAATGTTATGTAGTACAGTAAAGAATGGAAACTGCAGAATGATGTCATCTCAGGGCTTTTCACCTTGTGTGATAATGGAAAATTCTTGTTTAATTTCACAATTTTTAGCAGGTTACTCCCCCTTGCTTCAGTAGTGGAAGTTGGTCATGATTTATTTACATTTTATGGTCTCTTTCATTCCTTAAAAAATAAAGCCAAAATTTTGTATTCTTATTTCCTTTAAAAACATGAAATATCAAAACCAGATTCACTGTCAGGTTAATTCATGTTTATATTTGTGCTTCTTAACAGATGCCCATATTTATTTCTCACTGTTACTCTTCTAGGTAACAGAATTGTCTGTAGTGTTATTTTGTCAACTACAACAGCATAGTATAGTATTACAAATTAAATATCAAATATTTCAGATATTCATAATTTCAAATCACAAAATTATGTTTAAAATTCTAACCATGACGCCTTCCACTGTAAAAAAAAACAGGAAAAATATTGAATTTGGATAGTTTAGAAGACAATTCTTTTTGTTTATGTGCTTACTCGCTTTAAATGTAAGACAATCAGAATAAAATTCTAGTTGAATTGCTAGAACTTTTACTGTTCATTGAAAATTATTAAAGTTCTTTTAGAAACATTAAATATTTGAGATAGCCAGGAGATTTTTTTTTTAATGAGAGAATACCAGCTCTTTTAGCAAGTTATATTTATAGTTTTTAGCATGATTCAGTTATTAAAACAGAATGATATTGTTATAGAAATAAAAATATTAATCAAAAAAGTATGTAGATGAATTTTATGATAAAGCTTGGATTTCAAAACATTAAAGGAAAACATGAATTGTTCATTAAATTGTTTTGGGAAAGAAATGAATTTATCTCAACCTCATACTTTATTTTAAAATTAAATTACATGTAGAAGAAAGCTTTAAGAAAGTAATTATAGAATCTGTTGTCAGATTGTCTCACAGATTAAGCCCGATATTCTCCCAAATAATCACTCTGCATTTATTCCAAACATATAGCAATCCTGGTTGGGTTGCAGCAAAAACATCAAAAAACAGATAACTCCATAGATCTATCTCCCAACTGGGGCGGGCTGGGGGGAGGGGGTGGAAATGTATGCAACAATTAAATTTGAATCTGGGACAAATTGAATTACAGTTATGTTGAAGCAGTCCTGAGTTATTTTTATCTCAGGCCCTTTGTGGAGAGGACATGAGTCAGGTTCCATATAAACTTGGGACTTGGGTGAAGCTCTGTGTCCTGCAGCAGAAGACAAAGGGGAAAAACACATACACAGTACATTCTCTCTGTCAAATATCATAATTGGTGCTCTCACGTCATTCTGAAGGCTGAAACCCTGAATCACTAATGTGAGATCTATTTGTGAACTAATAAGAACAAGAATTAGATGAGAATTTTAAAATACAGCATAAAAAATATCCTTGTAGCATTGACAATTAGTTATGCATTTTAAAGTAAGGTTTCATTTTTAAATATGTAGTCTTAACATTGGTGTGTATTCCCTTTTTGTTGTATTTACTGAAATCTGTGCTGCCTTCTGCCAGTCTTTCATGCATCCTCATGCTTCAGTTTACTGATTCATCTGGGTAGACTTTATGTGTGCTAAGTTGCTTCAGTGTGTCTGACTCTTTGGGACCCTATGGATGATAGCACTCCAGGCCCTCTGTCCATGGGATTCTCCAGTCAAGAATACTGGAGTGGGTTGCTATTCCCTTTTCTAGGGGACCTTCCTGACCCAGAGATAAACCCACATCTCATGTTTCCTGCATTGGCAGGCAAGTTCTTTACCACTCATGCCACCTGGGAAGCGGAGACAGACTATTTTGAGGCAGAACAAAATAACAAACAATGGTTTTTCCAGTAGTCATGTATGACTGTGAGAGTTAGACTATAAAGAAGACTGAGCACAGAAAAATTGATGCTTTTGAGCTGTGGTGTTGGAGAACATTCTTGAATAATAGTAGTCCAAGGGACTAAAAAGAGTTTAAGCTAGTCAATCCTAAAGGAAATCAGTCCTGAATATTCATTGGAAGAAGAAGCGAAAAGCAAAGGAGAAAAGGAAAGATATAAGCATCTGAATTCAGAGTTCCAAAGAATAGCAAGGAGGCATAAGAAATCAGTGATCAATGCAAAGAAATAGAGGAAAACAACAGAATGGGAAAGACTAGAGATCTCTTCAAGAAAATTAGAGATACCAAGGGAACATTTCATGCAAAGATAGGTTCGATAAAGGACAGAAATGGTATGGACCTAACAGAAGCAGAAGATAATAAGAAGAGGTGGCAAGAATACACAGAATCACAGTACAAAAAAGATCTCCATGACCCCGATAATCAAGATGGTGTGATCACTGACCTAGAGCCAGACATCCTGGAATGTGAAGTCAAGTGGACCTTAGAAAGCATCACTATGAATAAAGCTAGTGGAGGTGATGGAATTCCAGTTGGGCTCTTTCAAATCCTAAAAGATGATGCTGTGAAAGTGCTGCACTCCATATGCCAATAAATTTGGAAAACTAAGCCATGGACACAGGACTGGAAAAGGTCAGTTTTCATTCCAATCCCAAAGAAAGGCAATGCCAAAGAATGCTCACACTACCGCACAATTGCACTCATCTCACACACTAGTAAAATGATGCTCAAAATTCTCCAAGCCAGGCATCAGCAGTATGTGAACCGTGAACTTCCAGATGTTCAAGCTGGTTTTAGAAAAGGCAGAGATCCAGAGATCAAATTGCCAACATCCATTGGATCAACGAAAAAGCAAGAGAATTCCAGAAAAAAACATCTATTTCTGCTTTATTGACTATGCCAAAGCCTTTGATTATGTGGATCACAATAAACTGTGGAGAATTCTGAAAGAGATGGGAATACCAGACCATCTGACCTGCCTCCTGAGAAACCTAGATGCAGGTCAGGAAGCAGCAGTTAGAACTGGACATGGAACAACAGACTGGTTCCAAATAGGAAAAGGAGTACATCAAGGCTGTATATTGTCACCCTGCTTATTTAACTTCTATGCAGAGTACATCATGTGAAACGTTGGGCTGGAAGAAGCACAGGATGGATCAAGATTGCCAGGAGAAATATCAATAACCTCAGATATGCAGATGACACCACCCTTACGGCAGAAAATGAAGAGGAACTAAAGAGCCTCTTGATGAAAGTGAAAGAGGAGAGTGAAAAAGTTAGCTTCAAGCTCAACATTCAGAAAACAAAGATCATGGCATCTGGTCCCATCACTTCATGGCAAATAGATGGGGAAACAGTGGAAACAATGGCTGACTTTATTTTTCTGGGCTCCAAAATCACTGAAGATGGTGACTGCAGCCATGAAATTAAAAGACGCTTACTCCTTGGAAGGAAAGTTATAAGTAACCTAGACAGCATATTAAAAACCAGAGACATTACCTTGCCACAAAGTCCATCTAGTCAAGGCTATGGTTTTTCCAGTGGTCATATATGGATGTGAGAGTTGGACTGTGAAGAAAGCTGAACACTGAAGAATTGATGCTTTTGAACTGTGGTGTTGGAGAAGACTCTTGAGAGTCCCTTGGACTGCAAGGAAATCCAACCAGTCCATCCTGACGGAGATCAGTCCTGGGTGTTCATTGGAAGGACTGATGCTGAAGCTGAAACTCCAATACTTCCAATACTTCCTCATGCGAAGAGTTGATGCATTGGAAAAAATCCCTGAGCTGGGAGGGATTGGGGGCAGGAGGAGAAGGGAACAACAGAGGATGAGATGGCTGGATGGCATCACCGACTTTATGGACATGAGTTTGAATAAACTCTGGGAGTTGGTGATGGACAGGGAGCCCTGGTGTGTGCAGTTCATGGGGTCACAAAGAGTCAGAGATGACTGAGTGATTGAACTGAACTGAACTAAAAGGTAATCAGTGCTGAATATTCATTGGAAGGACTGATGTTGAAGCTGAAACTCCAAAACTTTGGCCACTTGATATGAAGAACTGACTCATCTGAAAAGTCTCTGATGCTGGGAAAGATCGAAGACAGGAGAAGAAGGAAACAACAGAGGATGAAATGATTGGATGGCATCACCAACTCAATGGACATGAATTTGAGCAAGCTCCAGGAGTTGGTGATAAACAGGGAAGCCAGGTGTGCTGCAGTCCATGGGATCACAAAGAGTTGGATACAACTGAGAGACTGAACCGAACTGAAAATAACAAGAATCTTTCACCATTTGGAAAAATTTGAGTGTAATGAATTTCTCAAAGCTTCCTACCTATATCATCCTTAGAAAGCAGAAATTACTTTTTGCAAGAATATATATTTTTATTATTTTTAAATTGAAGTTGTTAATTATGATGTGTTAGTTTCTGGTATATAGCAAAGTGATTCAGATCTATTTATCTATCTATAAAGATAGATAATGTATATGCTAATACTTTTTAATGTATTTGCTAATACTTTTACTGTTTTTGTACTTGTTGACCCCAAACTCCTAATTTATCCTTCTTCCCATGAATAACTTTTAATGAATGTTCCATTGTGTTGTACTCAAATTACATAATCATGAATCTGGGGAAAAAAAAAAAGCCACATCTCATTCAAGATAACTTATAAATACCTTCCACAGCACAGGTGAAAAATAAATAACAGGAAAATAGCACAAAATTTCAGTAAGTTAAAAACACTATGCCAATGCATAGTAATAAAAGAGAAACCTAAAAATGACTTTGTAATAATTATTTTTCAAATTCCTCCAAAAGATAAATGACAGAATTGTCATTAGAAAACAAGACCAATAGGTTATCATAAAAACCAAAAGCAAGTGTGAAGATAAAATAGTACAAACTATTAAGTACAAATAAAATAATACAAGCTTCTTTCTCCATGCCCCGGTCCTGCTCTGGGTGAGTGTACTCCAGCCACAACTTGGCCAGTTCCCACCTGAATAGGCTCATGTGCTCCAGCTGCCGTGTAGGTGGGCTCTCACACCAAATGCTGCCTCAGCAGGCCCTTGGGGTAGATGTCAGTGGAATGCCCATGTGCAAAGGTAGGGCTGAAACCACAAATGAGTCCCAGGGAATGCATGACTTAGAAAGCAGGGCTGAAATTCTTTCTCTGCTGCTGCATGAGCCTTGGATTTACACCTCCAACACAGACTTTATAAATTCACTGCCTGTGGGATATCTGAATAGACAACAGCCTATTCAGGACAGACCTGCCTTAGCAGCTGTGGGCTTTGTAGGTGTGTGCATGTAGGGACTAAGCTGGGCCAGGGTCTGAGCTGCCTTCACAGCTCCCACAAAAATTCTGCAGGTGTAATTACTGCAGTCCTGGGACCTGACTTCAGTGGATCTGTGCTAGTGATCTTGTGAAAAAAAAAAAAACAAACACTTGAAGAGATGCCAGGGCCAATTACTGCCATTCCCAAGGTTGAGAAAGAGGGTTGAGTCAGTGCCAGCAACAGTTTACTTCGTGAGCCCACGCAGTGGATGTAAGGTGACACAGCAGAGCACTTTTATTGGTGAATAGCTCTGAAAGACGAATATTCAGTGGCTCCTCTCCCAATGGGAGCACTCCAATCCTGTCTACCTCTCACACCACAGCTCAGAAACAGATCTGGGGGCTTCTACTCCAAAAACTAGGGAGGAGCCCCTGCCCCTGCTAGGACAGTGACAACCACAGAGCATAGAGGAGGCACTGCACAACTTCTAGCAATGACTCTAATAACCACAACATCAGTTACACCTCCTAATAAGGGAATAATGGCCAGCAAACATTGAGGGAAAAGGTGGCAGACATCCATACTAAAAACTTCCCTTTTACCAAAAGAATTAAACCCACACAGGCTACATAGGGATGCTACATAGGGATGAACCCACATAAAAATAGCTCTCCAAGACCAGAGTGGATAATTGCTTCTTCTACTCACAGGGCAAGAGAAATATAAGTTAAATGAAGAAGAAGAGGAACCACTCTTAATTAAATGATCAAGAGAGTTTCCACAAATGAACAATGAAACAGACCTCTTCAGTCCTATAGACACTAAGTTCAAAAAAGGAGATAATGAAAAAAACTAAAAGATTAAGCAGACTATTGACAGAACTGTGGATTACTGTGAAAAGGAACCAGAAAGTATATGGAGGAACCAAGAAAATTTTTAAAATTCATTTGCAGAAATAAAGTGGAACTAAAGGCAATGAACAGCAAAATGAAGAATTTGGGAGAATAAATGACCTAGAAGATAGAATAATGGAAATCATCCAAGCAGAAGTCCAGACAGAAGTTTAGTTCAGTTCAGTCGCTCAGTCATGTCTAACTCTTTGCGACCCCATGAACCTCAGCACAACAGGCCTCCCTGTCCATCACCAACTGCCGGAGTTCACTCAAACCCATGTCCATTGAGTCGGTGATGTTATCCAACCATTTATCCTCTGTTGTCCCCTTCTCCTCATGCCCTCAATCTTTCCCAATATCAGGGTTTTTTCCAATGAGTCAGCTCTTCGCATCAGGTGGCCAAAGTATTGGAGTTTCAGCTTCAACACAAGACAGCCAAATGAAAAAAAAAAAAAAAGTGAAAACAATATAAAAGACATATTGGGTTACTTAAACCATGACAATATACACATAATGGGGATCCTGAAAGGAGAAGAAAGGGAAAAGGGGACTGAAAAGGCATTTGAAGAAATTATGGCTGAAAACTTGCCAAACCTAAAGAAGGAAACAGAGATCTAGGTAGAGGGAACTCTGAGGGTCCCAAAGAATATAGACCCAAACAGAATTACACCAAGATATAAAAAATGGCAGAAGTTAAAGACAAAGAGAGAATTCTAAAGGTAGCAAGAGAAAAACAAAAAAAGTTATACAAGAAAACACTCATCAGTTCAGCTCAGTCCAGTCACTCAGTCATATCTGATTTTTGTTACCCCATGGACAGCAGCACGCATGGCTTCCCTGTCCATCACCAACTCCCGGCCTACTCAAACTCAAGTCAGTCGAGTCAATGATGCCATCCAACCATCTCATCCTCTGTCATCCCCATCTCCCACCTTCAATCTTTCCCAGCATCAAGGTCTTTACCAATGAGTCAGTTCTTCACA
The DNA here is from genome assembly GCF_029407905.1 of Bubalus kerabau. Lineage (NCBI taxonomy): Eukaryota > Metazoa > Chordata > Mammalia > Artiodactyla > Bovidae > Bubalus > Bubalus kerabau. Next base: position 60,402,209 of record NC_073634.1, read on the forward strand.
TCAGGTGGCCAAAGTATTGAACCATCAGCTTCAGCATCAGTCCCTCAATGAATATTCAGGACTAATTTCTTTTAGTATTGACTGGTTTGATCTCTTTGCAGACCAAGGGACTTTCAAGAGTCTTCTCCAGCAACACAATTCAAAAGCATCAATTCTTGGGCACTCAGTTTTCTTTATGGTACAACTCTCACACCCATACATGACTACTGGATAAACCATAGCTTTGACTAGACAGATCTTTGTCCACAAAGTAACATCTCTTCTTTTTAATATGCTGTCAAGGTTGGTCATAACTTTCCTTCCAAGGAGCAAGCATCTTTTAATTTCATGGCTGCAGTCACCATCTGCAGTGATTTAGGAGCACAAGAAAATAAAGTCTGTCACTGCTTCCATTGTTCCCCCATCTATTTGCCATGAAGTGATGGGACCAGATGCCATGATCTTCATTTTTTGAATATTGAGTTTTACCATTTTTTCCCCTCTTTTCTTTTACTTTCATCAAGAGTCTCTTTAGCTCCTCTTCAATTTCTGCCATTAGGGTGGTGTCAACTGTTTATCTGAGGTTATTTATATTTCTCCCAGAAATCTTGATTCCAGCTTGTGCTTCATCCAATCCAGCATTTCGTATGATGTACTCTGCATATAAGTTAAACAAGCAGGCTGACAATATACATCTTTGATGTACTCCTTTCCCAACTTGGAACGAGTCCATTGTTCCATCTGTGGTTCTAACTATTGTTTCTTGACCTGCATACAGATTTCTCAGGGGGCAGATCAAGTGGTCTGGTATTTCCAACTCTTTAAGAATTTTCCACAGTTTGTTGTGATCCACAGGGTCAAAGGCTTCAGTGCAGTCAATGAAGCAGAAGTGTATACTTTTCTGAAATTCCCTTGCTTTTACTATGATCCAATGGATGTTGTCATTTTGACATCTGGTTCCTCTGCCTTTTCTAAATCCAGCTTGTACATCTGGAAGTCCTCATTTTATGTACTGTTGAAGCCTAGCCTAAAGGATTTTGAATGTTACTTTGCTAGCATGTGAAATGAGGGTAATAGTGTGGTAGCTTGAACATTCTTTGGCATTACCTTTATTTGATATAGGAAAGAAAACTGACCTTTTCCTGTCTTATAGCCACTGCTGAGTTTTCTAAATCTGTTGGTATATCAAGTGTAGCACTTTAACAGTATCATCTTTTAGGGTTTGACATAGTTCAGCTGGAATTCCATCACCTCCTCTAGCTTTGTTTGTAGTAATTAATGCTTCCTAAGAACCATTTGACTTCACACTCCAAGATGTCTGACTCTAGGTGAGTGAACACAACATCATGATTATCTGGGTCACTGAGACTTTTTTGTACAGTTCTTTCATGTATTCTTGTCACCTCTTATTCTCTTTTGCTTCTGTTACATCCTTGCCATTTCTGTCCTTTATTGTGACCATCTTTGCATTAAATGTTCCTTTGATATCTCTCATTTCTTGAAGAAATCTCTAGTCTTTCCCATTCTATTGTTTGCCTCTATTTCTTTGCATTGATCACTTAGGAAGGCTATCTTATCTCTCTTTGCTCTTCTCTGAAACTCTGAATTCAAATGGGGATATCTTTCCCTTTCTCTCTTGCCTTTAACTTCTTTTCTCAGCTATTTGTAAGGCCTCCTCAGACATTCACTTTGCCTTCTTGCATTTCTCTTTCTTGGGGATTGTTTTGGTCACCACTTTCTATAGGTGTTATGAATCTCCAGACATAGTTCTTCAGGCATTCTATCTGCCAGATCTCATCCCTTGATTCATCACCTACACTGTATCATCATAAGGGATTTGATTTAGGTCATGCTGGAATGGCCTAGTGGTTCTCCTTACCCTCTTCAATTTGAACCTGGATTTTGTAATAAGGGGGTTTCCCTTTTGGCTGGTAAAGAATCTGCCTGAAATGCAGGAGACCTCCAAGATCCCCTGAAGAAGGGAAAGGCTACCCACTCCAGTATTCTGGCCTGGAGACTTCCATGGACTGTATAGTCCAAGTGGTCGCAAACAGTCGGACACAACTGAGTGACTTTCGTTTACTTTGCAACAAGGAACTTATGATCTGAGCCACAGTCAGCTCCAGATCTTGCTTTTCTGATTGAATAGAGCATCTCCATCTTTGGCTTCAAAGATTATAGTCAATTTGATTTTGGTATTGACCATCTGGTGATGTCCATCTGTAGAGTTGTCTTTTGTGTTATTGGAAGAGGGTGTTTGCTATGACCAATGCATTCTTTTGTCAAAACTAGAGCCTTTGCCCTACTTCATTTTATACTCCAAGGCCAAACTTGCTTGTTACTGCAGGTACCTCTTGACTTCCTACTTTTGAATTCCAATCCCCTATGATGAAAAATACATCTTTTTTTGGTGTTAGTTCTAGAAGTTCTTTTAGGTCACCCTCCTTGGAAGGAAAGTTATGACCAATCTAGATAGCATATTCAAAAGCAGAGACATTACTTTGCCAACAAAGGTCCATCTAGTCAAGGATATGGATTTTCCTGTGGTCATGTATGGATGTGAGAGTTGGACTGTAAAGAAGGCTGAGTGCCGAAGAATTGATGCTTTTGAACTGTGGTGTTGGAGAAGACTCTTGAGAGTCCCTTGGACTGCAAGGAGATCCAACCTGTCCATTCTGAAGGAGAATCAGCCCTGGGATTTCTTTGGAATGAATGATGCTAAAGCTGAAACTCCAGTACTTTGGCTACCTCATGCGAAGAGTTGACTCATTGGAAAAGACTCTGATTCTGGGAGGCATTGGGGGCAGGAGACGAAGGGGACGACAGAGGATGAGATGGCTGGATGGCATCACCAACTCGATGGACATGAGTCTGAGTGAACTCCAGGAGTTGGTGATGGACAGGGAGGCCTGGCGTGCTGCGATTCATGGGGTCACAAAGAGTCAGACAGGACTGAGCAACTGAACTGAACTGAACTGACAACCATTCAACTTCAGTTTCTTTAGCATTAACGGTTGTGGCATAGATATTGATTACTGTGATGTTAAATGGTTTGCCTTGGAAACAAACCAAGATACTCTGTCATTTTTGAAATTGCACCCAAGTACTGCATTTCACACTCTTTTCTGGACTATGAGGGCTGTTCCATTCCTTCTAAGGGATTCTTGCCACAAGGGTAGATATGACGGCCATCTGAATTAAATTCACCCATTCCCATGCATTTTATTTCACTGATTCCTAAAATGTCGATGTCACTCTTGCCATATCCTATTTGTCCACTTCCAATTTATGCCTTGATTCATGAACTTAACATTCCAGATTCCTATGCAATATTATTCTTTACAGCATCAAACTTTACTTTCATCACCAGACATATCCACAACTGGGCATCATTCCCACTTTTGTGCAGCCTATTTATTATTTATGGAGTTATTTCTCCACTCTTCCACAGTAGCATATTGAACAGTTACTAAGCTAGTGGCCATATTTTCCAGTTTTATATTTTTTAATGTTTTCATACTGTTCATGGGGTTCTCAAGGCAAGAATACTGAAGTGGTTTGCAATTCCCTTCTCTAGTGGACCACATTTTATCTGGCCCAGGCTAGCAGAGATGTGCCCTTCAGCTGCTCCATGTAGCCAGAGGACATGGCCGGTGCCCTGGTTGTGCTACTGCTGGTTCTCTTGAGTGTGTAAACCTTTACCGGCTGCTGGGTGTTGGTCAACATGCCACCTGGGGGCCTGGACCAAGGCCCTGCTGGAATTGTTGGCCTGTAGCTGATAGGTGTTGGAGAATGCCCAGGAGCAGAAGGTTCCCTGGTCTCTCTGCTGCCACTGGCTATCCTGGGGTCTTATGCATCACCCTAGGGCCTCGAGGAGCAGAGGGTTCTCCAGCCTCATGTTGCCTCTGGCCACTCTGGAGCCATACTTCAATTAAATTTAAATATAAATTAGTGCACAAACAGAAACTTAGCATTGTTGTAAAATATAAAGGTTCGAGAGAAAACCTACTAATTATCCCAAGGACAAATATTATGAATGAAAGAAATGAAGATGACTGCAGGCTTCTTGCAGTAACTACTGATGTCAGGTGTTAATAAAAATTTCCATACTTGACACCCAAGAAGTCCATTGAATTTCTACAACAGTACACTAGCATTTATGGGAGCAGTGAATTTACTATTAAAAATTGCTACCCAAAGATAGCATCAGAAATGAATTCAAAGAATATCAAGATAGTGGAAAAAAAATAACAGGACAAAATGGTGGGAAGAAAGGACAATAATGAGCTGTCTAATTAGGAAAATTAGGTTGGTAAATCCAACTTTATAAGGCAACTAAGAAAATGAAATTAATATTCTAACTTACAATAACATGAAAGATAGGGTAGACAAGAAAGGGGAGAGACTCTTAAAGATGTTAGCATGTTAATTCGGGTGATCTGGCAAGAGGAAAGATGTGCTGAATAAAATTAGAATGCATTTGCAAAAACATAAGTAAGCATTTTCAAAATTTATGAAATTTTCTTATGTTTGCAAAAACATAAGTAAGCATTTACAAAATTTAAATCCTCAGGAAATATATGCTTTCTTTAATTTCTAAAACACCAGCTGTAAAAAACAGAAAAAAATAACTCTTTTGAATTGTGTACATTAAATATGTGTGTTTATAATACATCAATAAAACATTTTTTAAAGTAATTAAACAGAAGAAGCTAATGGAGGACAAAATAATTGTGGGTGTGTGCACACGTGTGTGTAACATTTATAACATCAGAAAGGATTGAAGGATTTGTAACCAAATGTAAGAACAGCATTAATGAAAAATTAATAACAAAATGTGAATAATTTTCAAAATAATAAAATATGCATCAACAATATTAAGGGATATTAAACAGTAACAAAGAAAATACTAAACTAAACTCTCATTAGATTGGCAAAATTTAAATATTGATAATAGGAAGTGCTAGCAAGGAACCCAGGAAAGGAAAGCATCTTAAATATTGATGGGTGGAATATAACTTTGAGAAGTATTTTCAGAAAATCCTTTGTCATTATCTAATGAAGCTAACAGGCAAGCAATAATTACCAAATCTGTTATAAAACATGGTTGTTAAATACTGGAGTTAAGTGAAATCAAGAGACAAGTCAAGGAGGGAAGTGCAGTCTCCTTACTTTATTTCACTGGTGGGGTTAAAATGAGGACAGAAGTGATTTTAAGTGTGGCTAAATTTCCAAGTTTCTCATATTTTCTAGCAACCAGGCTAATAAGGAGCCTAAATCAAAAGGTCAGAGATGCACCCCGAATCATGGACTGAAAAGGAGCCCCACTTTTGCAGATAAACTAGAAAATAATGACCTGTGAAAAGATGGCATTTACACAATTAATTTACATGTGCAATCCTTGGAAGTTTATTCCATAAAACACTGAAAACATGTATTTCTACTGCTATTCTCCTCCCACTTTCTCTTTTGAATATTTGGCAGCTTTATTTATTTTTTTTTCTTGAGTATGAGTGGTTTTATTTCCAAGTATAATAATGTTTGATATTCTAAAAATTGCATTGTTAGCTCCCCCAGTCTTGCTTAATTTGAGAGTTATAATTAGCCTCACTTTTCTTGAACAGAGTGAATGCAAGTGCATTGGATTTTAATTTAAAATGCTATTTCATAGTTGATTTAAGTACTAAAATGTAATACACAAATTGCACTTTTAGTCAAATGACTCTGAAGTATTTTTGAAGTGTATAATTAAAATATTCAAATGTGTACTGATAAGCCACTTTCAGAAGCTCTGAAGTACTCTTGAAGGTGACTTGGAAGAAACCCAAAACCAAACTTCATCTGTTCCTGCTTTCCACAACACCTGATAGACACTTTGAATAATTTGTTTTTGAAGTGCTTTGGAATAAGATGCTTTTCACTTGGTGTTAACATAACTCAGTAGAGCTAGTTTAGTTTGCATTTTGTAGGCATTAGAAGTAGGACACATTTTTAAATGACTGCACCTCATTACCTGTAATAAGAGCAGCCTCGTGTTACTGCTATGGAAGCTATTCACAACTTCATTGGCATGTGTGATTTAAGAAATGTGTTTATCTTATGCATATGATCATTGCCATCTCATCATTTTGAAACCTTTTAAGCCCTTGACTTCTCTTCAGTACAGCCTATTCTTAAATATATATATATATGTAAAATTATTAAATATATATGTAAAATTCTTAAATATATATATATAAAATTCTTAAATATATATATATATATATAACTTGGATAACTTGGACAATTTGCTGTGTTTACTTTCTGCAAGTTCTTAAAGAACTCAGATTGCCTGCAAGATACTGTTTTGTCATCTAAACTACATACCCAGAGCTGAAAAAGGGAAACAGACATTTCACTTTGTCACATGATAACGGTAAGTTTGAAAAATAGTGGTGACATTTCTTTTCCTCTCTCAGGAAAGTAGTTTGCTATGTTATATGCTATATGTTATATGTTATATGCTGTGTTGGATCAGTGACTTCTTGTACAATATATACTAACTGCAATATTTCACTCTGTGGATTGAAGTTTCTCATATATATGTAGAACTCATAAATCATACCCTGTTTCCCTGATGCCAACACAATTTGAACGTCCAAATTCTATTTATTAATATGAGAGCATTAATCTCTTTACTGTCAGATGCAATGTAAACATTTTCCTCTTTTAGAACAGATAAGAGCACACTTGGCATACTATGAGATTTTATTCCACCGGCACACTATGCATACCAGTCTTAACTCTGACTCTCACTGTTGCTTCCTAACATACTACCAAGATCCAGGACAAGATTGAAATTTATAAGACAATGCCCCCTTCCCTACCAAAGGAAAATCCTTGTTTATAAATGAAGTTTAGTTCAAGCATAATAATATTTAGAGGGAAAAATTAATTATACAATTGACAAAATGAGTTTAAAAATCGTAAGTTATGGACATCCTGTATGGTTTCACCAAAATATAAAATAGGCAGAGTTAGATGTCAATGCAGCATCACCTATGGGTCCTTACCACTTGCTGCAAACTTCAGAAATAGGCAGCTAACACTCAAAAGTGATGATTTTTCAAATTGTGATCACTGGTCACACTGAATCAGGATCTCCTGGGAAATTCAATAAAAATGCCAGTGTGAATGTGATGTTTGGCAGGGAACCCAAAGCCAGTGCTCTATGACAACCTACAGGTGGGGGATGGGGAGGAAAGCAGGAAAGGGGTTCAAGAGAGGAGACATATGTATATGTATGAATGTGAGAGTTGGACCTTAAAAAAGGCTGAGTGCCAAAGATTTGATGCTTTCAAATTGTGGTGTTGAAGAAAACTCTTGAGAGTCCCTTGGGCATCAAGAAGTTCAAACCAGTCAATCCTAAAGAAAATCAACCCTGAATATTCTTTGAAAGGACTGATGCTGAAGCTGAAGCTCCAAAACTTTGGCCACCTGATGCAAAGAGACAAGTCATTAGAAAAGACCCTGATACTGGGAAGGATTGAAGGTAGGAGAAGGTAGTGACAGCAGATGAGATGGTTGGATGGTATCACCAACTCAATGGACATGAGTTTGAGCAAGCTCCTGGAGATGGTGAAGAACAGGGAATTCTGGAGTGCTGCAGTCCATGGTGTCACAAAGAGTCAGACACAACTGAGCAACTGAGAAACAAGAGCAAAATGCCAATTCATGTTGATGTGTGGCAGAAACCATCATAATATTTTAATTATCCTCCAACTAAGAAAAATAAATGCAAGCTAGTTGGGTACTCTCCAGGGCTATAAAGTCAAATAACTGTAAGGAAAGCTCTTTTAGCTAACTAGCTTGGTGACATCGATGTGCAGTGATGTCTGAAGATGACTCTGTTCTGTTGACTCTGCTTTGTGAGTGGTTTTCTTTCTTTCATTGCTGTCTCCCTTACTCTGCTTTCTGAAAAACATCTGGTGGGGATGTGGGTGATTAACGATGAATGAGAAGCTTGAATCCTGAAAGAATAAGGCCATAGACAGGGCAGAGGGAGACAGACACAGCAACCAGGGCATTCTAGTGAGTGATTTTCCATGGACTCCATCTGCCAGAAGTGTCAGAGAGCCAGATTGTGGAGCTTAGATAAGATTTCTCTTGGACCAGCAGTCTTCACCGCGTGAAAGCTGCAGCATCTGAATAAGAGCTTTGTACATTAATCTGCCATCCAGCTGCAGGTTTGTGAAGATTTGCACATCATTTAAGTGAATAGAAAGTAAGGTAGGAAAAAAAAAAAAAACACCTATCAAAAAACACAAGGTGAAGGCCTTTTCTATTTCTAACACATTTGAAGTTATGTTAGAAACATCACTGCAAGTAAGTAAGTAAATAATTATATAGGACAGGCTTGAAAACTAAAATACTGCGGAGCAAAGAAAGCAGCACCATGTTGAAAACTGCCAGGACAGTCAGGCTTTGGAAAATAATTTCTATAGAAATTGAACCATCTAACATCCTCTCTGAGATAGGAATCCACCGGTGCTGGGTAAGGAGAAGAAAAGCTTGGAAGACACACATGTAATACTCCTTGCCTTCAGTGAGCCTCATGGACATGCTCCCCTAATTATGAGTTCTGGGGTTTAGGAAGGAAGGCAACCAGACATAAATGCTGACTCTAATGCTTCAGTAACTATTGGCATCCTTGGGGGCAGACTGGACCTGATGAAGCCCCACGGCATGAAGCATCTCGTACAGGCAAGCACATCTTTATTGGTTTCCTCATCACTAAAGCAGGCACAACAAATAAAACAGATTTTGAGAGGTTTCTAAATTAGGTAACTATTTAAAACACTGTATCTCAATAAATAGAACCACTCTGAAACATCATTAGAAATAAATATCTATTTTTGTTACATAAAGAGGTGCATTGTGCTGTGCTTAGTCACATCGGACTCTTTGTGACCCCATGAACTTGAGCCCACCAGGCTCCTCTGTCCTTGGGATTTTCCAGAGAAGAATACTGGAGCAAGTTGTCATGCCTTTCTCCAGGGGATCTTCCCAACTCAGGGATCAAACCAAGGTCTCCTGCATAGCTGGCAGATTCTTTACCAGCTGTGCTACCAGGGAAGCCCACATAGAGAGATAGGAGTGACTTTTCAGAAGTGTACAATTTCTGTTTTACAAGATTTATAAGTCTGTTTATTTATTAAATTACAACAATTTGCAGGAAGAAAAAACTCAAATTGAAAAATATGTGTTTTGAAGATATAGCTCAAGATCTCAAATTCTGTATCATGATAGAATGAATTTCAAGTGTGAAATAGAATTTTATTAAGCAAAAAAAACAAAAACAGTAAGAGTATAAGATAAGCAGATAAGTGTACAGATTTTTATTAATAAGAAGAATGATGTGTTTTTGTGTAATTGGTCATTTTATTTTCTGTTAAAATTTTATTTTCTTCAGTCTATATATGTTTACATTCACCTTTTAACTATGTTCATTTTATTTGTAAAATAAATACATTTGTAAAATAAATAAATCTTTTATTTATAAAAGATCCAGTGTAAAATGTTTCTCTCCTTTGTTTCCCAGTGATCCAGTTCCATTTCTCATAGCAAACACTGTTGCCAAATTCTTAAGTAACTTGACAGGAAAGTAATATGTTTATATAATAAAATCTATGGGTTAATGTGTATATATGTGTATGTGTATCCATATTCATGTCTATGTCTACTTTTGATTTTCCCAGTACAGATTGCACCATTCAGCAGCAATTGCTTTATAAAATTCATTTATATTTATTGGATTTGTTCCATATCAACAAGTCAATATATTTTAAGATCAACATAATATTTCCCTAAATAAATATATCAGAACTCATTTAACTAACTTCCTACTAGAAGACATTGAAGCCGTTACCCATATTTTGATATTACAAGCAATGCTACAGTAATATCTGTGTACATAAGATATTTTGCATATTTATGAATGCATCAATAGTATATATTTGTCAATTCATTTATAATGTCAATTCCTAGAAGTGAAGGTTTTGTTATTTTATAACCCCAATAGCAAAAATATTTATGCCCTTATCCTTTGATATACAATATATTAAAAAACTTGTTGAATTCTGCCAATATGACAGATAAATGATTTCTTAGTGTATGTTAGTATTTTGTTCTTATTTTGAGTAAGTTTGCCTAAGCATATTTTCACACCTGTAAGAGCTATTTTTTTTTCTTTTCTTTTCTTTGTGCAAATTGTTAAAATTAAACAAAAGTTCACAAGTATTTTTATAGTTTCTAATTTATAGTTTGCCTTTGGTTATTATTTATTCTATTTTATTCTGCATAATCTTTCCTTTGTACTTCTAATCTTAAACCAAACAAGTGGTTGGCTGCTGCTCTAGCCAAAGTGTACTCTACAAAACAAACTTGGCTTCCCCCCAATCCCTACTCCTTACATGGTAATGTTGCCTTAGTCATTTTCATAGCTCTATAATTAGTAATTTATCTAATACACAGGATGTGTAAACTAAGAGGTTCATAAAAGCGTAAGATAGTCTAATCATTAAGATCCTTTTCTCAGTAATTGAATGATTTGATAATTTTCAAGCCCACGGTGAAGTTGAACTAATACTACACCAAATATTTAAATACTTTTACTCCATATGGACAGGGAGGCCTGGCATGCTGCGATTCACGGTGTCGCAAAGAGTCGGACACGACTGAGCGACTGAACTGACCGGCTGACTCCGTATTCACTAACTTTAACATTTTGCCACATTCTTTCCATTTCTATGAAAGTGAAAAAAACAGAAAGTGTTAGTTACTCAGCTGTGTCTGACTCTTTGCGACCCCATGCACTGTAGGCTGCCAGGCTCCTCCATATGTCGTTACTATATGTACTTAGATGTTTATCTCTATAGTCACACACAGACACTTCCCTTTTATTAATTTATCTTAAGGTAATGTGAACATACCATAACAATTTAGCTCTGTTTTCCAAAATAATGACATTCTTCTTTAAAACTAACATCATCATGCAGCATCTAAGAGAATCAATAATATTTCAATGCCATGATCTAAGATTATGCTTATATTATGGTTTTGCCAAATAATTTCAATATAATCCCCAGTTGTTTTTTTCCAATCTAGAGTCCCTTTAATATTCGCACATTTCATTTAGTTCGTGCAATGCCTTATATCTCAAGATCGAGAACACTCTCAGTTTTATTTTTGAGAAGTTCAGACCAGATTTCTTCAGAACATGTACTTCTGGATTCAATGGACTGCTTCTACTTGATTGTTGTTGTTCTTGTTCAGTCGCTCAGCCCTGTCTGACTCTTTGTGACCCCAAGGAATGCAGCATGCCAGGCTTCCTTGTCCTTCACCATTTCCCTGAGCTTGCTCAAACTCATGTCCATTGAGTCAGTGATGCCATCCAACCATTTCATCCCCTGTCGTCCCCTTCTCCTCCTGCCTTCTGTGTTTCCCAGCATCAAGGTCTTTTCTAATGAGTCAGTTCTTTGCATCAGTTGGCCAAATAATTGGAGCTTCAGCTTCAGCAACAGGCTTTCCATTAAACGTTCAGGGCTGATTTCCTTTAGGATTGACTGGTTTGATCACCTTGACATCCAGGGGATTCTCAAGAGTCTTCTCCAACACCACAGTTCAAAATCATTTCTTCTGCACTCAGCCTTCTTTATGACCCAAATCTCACATCTATACACGACTACTGGAAAAACCATAGCTTTGACTAGACGGACCTTTGTCGGCAAAGTAATATCTCTGCTCTTTAATATGCCGTCTAGGTTGGTCATAGTTTTTCCTCCAAGGAGCAAGCGTCTTTTCATTTCATGGCTGCAGTCACCATCTACAATGATTTTGGAGCCCATGAAAATAAAGTCTCTCACTTTTTCCATTGTTTCCCCATCTATTTGTCATGAAGTGATGGGAGTGGATATCATGATCTTAGTTTTTTGAATGCTGAGTTTTAAGTCAACTTTTTCACTCTCCTCTTTCACCTTTATCAAGAGGCTCTTTAGTTCCTGTTTGCTTTCTGCCATAAGGTGGTGTCATCTGCATATCTGAGTTTGTTTCTATTTCTCCCAGCAATCTTGATTCTAGCTCCGGGTTCATTCAGCATAGCATTTTTCATGAGGTACTCTGCATATATGTTAAATAAGTAGAGCAACAATATACACCCTTGACCTACTCCTTTCCCAATTTTGAACCAGTTTGTTGTCCTATGCCCAATTCTATTGCTTCTTGACCTGCACACAGGTTTCTACTTGATTAGATCAACCTAAATAATTTCCAGCAAAAGCACTACATGTGATGCATGCTCTCCTACTGTATTACATTGCAAAAACAATGCTAAATGTCACTACTTAATTAAGACCATGACATGAAATCTCCACATTGTAAATACACATTTCTGCTGTATAATTGAGATGCAATCAGTGCAGTGATGCTTTAAGGTGGTGAGAATAATGTTTTCCAACTTTTGCCCATTAGTGTTATCATCCATTGGTGAAATTGCCTGATAGTTATTACATGGGTTATTACAAAAAGGAAATTCAGTTTTAATAGCTAAAAATGTCTTTATGTGGGCTTCAATTCATTTAATAAAAGACACAATGTTAGGATGATATCTATATCATTAACAATGGCAAATCATAATAAAACTTTAAGCCTTTATATTAAAACTCATGTAAGTCCCAAACCACCAAAATCTGCATCCAATAGATGTATTCATTTAAAGTCCTTAAGTTTGTTTTAGTATTTGTTTTAATATAAACTACTGGTGTTTGTTCTAATTATATAGATTTTCTTTTTTACTTTGAAAATAAGTTTTCAATCTCTGGGCAAAAACTAAACTACAGAATTAAGCGCAATATCTTCTTAGATTCAGACTTAACTAAGACAATTCACAGCTTTGATAATGCCATGCGAATGATCTATTACTTTTAGTCATAACCAGAAAATAATAAATCATGGCAGTAGCAGGAGAGTCATGAGAATTTTCCCAGGGATAGGCATCATTGATAAATGTTTCAGAAATGGAGAACAGCTTTAGGAAAACAGAACATTAAGGTATCAGATTTAGTGGTGAAGAAAGGGGGTTGGGTCAATGTGGATACAAGATGTTAATTAGTCATGTTTCTATGGGATGTAAATAGTCTTTGCAGTTCTGTAACTGAAAAAGCAGAGACAGGATGATTTGACATCATTCACTTCTTAGACATTGATGTATTCCATTTTGCTAAAATTGAATGGTCAGAACATAATTCTTAGCTTGATCTTCTCTTGTTTAACAAATTGAAATACTTACGTTAGTAAGTAACCATGTGAAAAGCTCATAAATATTAACGCAATGTTCCGAAAGGTTACGTTTATTGTCCATGAATAGTGGTGAAACATAGTGAAAGAAGTTGATTGAAAATAAGCCTTAAACCTCTATAATAAAGACACACTTCATTGGAAATATTCCTGTAATGTCATGGTTTTATCTTTTGTTATTCTTTTTCATCAGTAATATAGAGAATTGCAGGGAGGGTGACTGAAAAATAAAGGTCTGAGACTACCAAGCATAGCAAAATTCATTGCTTACATGAGGTTTAATGATCCCTACGTTTGTTAAGTGTTTGAGTGTGTATACAATTCTTTACCATATTAAGCAAAATATAATATTCTTTTAGATTCACAAAGTGTTTTTAAACTTGGGAAAATTTGCAATTGCTGATATAAACTTATTTATCTAATATCTGGAATTTTTCATATTAACTAAATTTCTACAAGTTAATGATCTGTAAACATGGTATAGCAAGAATTAATGTTTTAAAGAAAATCATGTAGAAGAAGGCAAATGTGGACATATTAAATAAGCATACTTATATTGATATAGTTTTCCCCTATATGTCACAGTTCTATGCCTTTTTGTGAAAATGAGGGTCCAAATAAGATATGACTGGGACTTTCCTGGTGGTCCACTGGTTAAGAATCCATCTTGGAATGCAGAGGGCATGGGTTTAGTCTTTGGCTGGGGAACTAAGATCCCACATGCTGTGAAACAACTAAGCCTGTGCACTGCAACTACTGAGCACAAGCATTCTGGAGTCCATGTGCCCCAACTAATGAAGCCCTTGTGCTCTGGAGCCCATACAACACAACTAGGGTGCCTATGTGTTGCAATGAAGGATCCTACATGCCACAACTAAGAACCTATACAGGAAAAATTAATATATATATATATATATATATATATGATTTTTTTTAAAAGATATGACTGAGGTAGAAGTTACAATATTGATCAGTGTTACCATTATCAGAGTAACACTTTTTAAATGTCTAATGCATGAGCTTGATCTTACAGGTTTGTCATTTTCACAGCAATCTATCACAAAAAATGCCCTTGCCATCACAAGTAGGAGTGTCTGAGCAATGATTATACCCATGAATATTACCAGGAACTGGAATTTCACCCTTTCTCAAACTGTTGTTAGTCAAAGATGTGATAACTGTGAACTGTACCATAAAACTCAAAGTACAAATCTCATAGTACAATAATTTAAATTATTGAGTTAATAAAAAATTGTTCTCAATCCACAGTTTAAAATAATTAAGAATGCCATTTTCCCCTTAGAAGGCATTTCACTTTTCTCTTCCAGAAAAATGCAAAGACCTTATGCTATCGAAAAGGGGATTCAATCTCATTCCCAAAAATGAAGTGGGAAAGCTCTCAAGTCTGAAACAAAAGATTCTGCTACATGTTGTGGTATATACTATCAATGCTAGATTCCAGATAAACACTGAAATGAGATTTTTCTAAAGCAGTATTTTATTCTAGTGAAATGAAGGAAAATTGCTGTGACCTCGAATTTGATAGAGATTTTTCAGAAAAGCTAGTAAAATAAAATTATATATATATATGTAATATATATATATATATATATAAAGTAAAAACAACACCCAGTTGTGGATGTGACTGGTGATGGAAGCAAGGTCCGATGCTGTAAAGAGCAATATTGCATAGGAACCTGGAATGTTAGGTCCATGAATTATGGCAAATTGGTAGTGGTCAAACAGGAGATGGCAAGAGTGAACATTGACATTTTAGGAATCAGTGAACTAAAATGGACTGGATTGGGCGAATTTAACTCAGATGACCATTATATCTACTACTGTGGGCAAGAATCCCTTAGAAGAAATGGAGTAGCCATCATATTCAACAAAAGAGTCCAAAATGCAGTACTTGGATGCAATCTTAAAAACAACAGAATGATCTCTGTTCGTTTCCAAGGCAAACCATTCAATATCACAGTAATCCAAGCCCATGCCCCGACCAGTAATGCTGAAAAAGCTGAAGCTAAACAGTCCTATGAAGACCTACAGGCCTTCTAGAACTAATACCCCTAAAAAGATGTCCTTTTCATTATAGGGGACTGGAATGCAAAAGTAGGAAGTCAAGAAACACCTGGAGTAACAGGCAAATTTGGCCTTGGAATATGGAATGAAGCAGGGCAAAGACTAATAGAGTTTTGCCAAGAAAATGCACTGGTCATAACAAACACCCTCTTTCAGCAACACAAGAGAAGATTCTATATGTGGACATCACCAGATGGTCAACACTGAAATCAGATTGATTATATTCTTTGCAGTCAAAGAAGGAGAAGCTCAATACAGTCAGGAAAAACAAGGCTGGGAGCTGATGGTGGCTCAGATCATGAACTCCTTATTGCCAAATTCAGACTTAAATTGAAGAAAGTAAGGAAAACCACTGGATCATTCAGGTATGACATAAATCAAATCCCATACGATTATACAGTGGAAGTGAGAAAGAGATTTAAGGGACTTGATATGATAGAGTGCCTGAGGAATTATGGACAGAGGTTTGTGACATTGTACAGGAGACAGGGATCAAGACCATCTGCAAGAAAAAGAAATGCAATATAGCAAAATGGCTGTCTGATGAGGCTTTACAAATAGCTGTGAAAAGAAGAGAAGCAAAAGGCAAAGGATAAAAAGAAAGATATACCATTTGAATGCAGAGTTCCAAAGAATAGAAAGAAAAGATAAGAAAGCCTTTGTCAGTGATCAGTGCAAAGAAATAGAGGAAAACAATAGAATGGGAAAGACTAGAGATCTCTTGAACAAAATTAGATATACCAAGGGAACATTTCATGTAAAGATGGGCTCAATAAAGGACAAAAATTGTATGGACCTAACAGAGGCAGAAGACATTAAGAAAAGGTGGCAAGAATACACAGAAGAACTATACAAAAAAGATATTCATGACCCAGATAACCATGATGGTGTGATCATTCACCTAGAGCCAGGCATCTTGGAATGCAAAGTCAAGTGGTCCTTAAGAAGTATCACTACAAACAAAGCTAGTGCAGGTGATGGAATTCCAGTTGAGCTATTTCAAATCCTAAAGATGATGCTGTGAATGTGCTTCACTCAATACACCAGCAAATTTGGAAACCTCAACAGTGGCCACAAGGCTGAAAAAGGTCAGTATTCATTTAAATCCCAAAGAAAGGCAATGCCAAAGAATGTTCAAACTACCACACAATTGCACTCATCTCACATGCTAGTAAATAATGCTCAAAATTCTCCAAGCCAGGCTTCACAATATGTGAACCATGAAATTCCAGATGTTCAAGCTGGTTTGAGAAAAGGCAGAGGAACTAGAGATCAAATTGCCAACATCTGTTGGATCATCAAGAAAGCAAAAGAGTTCAAGAAAAACATTTATTTCTGTTTTATTCACTATGCCAAAGCCTGTGACTGTGTGGATCATCATAAACTGTGGAAAATTCCTCAACAGAAGGGAATACCAGACCACCTGACCTTCCACTTGAGAAATTTCTATGCAGGTCAGGAAGAAACAGTTAGAACTGGACATGGAACAACAGACTGGTTCCAAATCAGGAAAGGAGTATGACAAGGCTTTATATTGCCACCCTGATTATATAACTTATATGCAGAGTACATCATGAGAAACACTGTCCTGAATGAAGCACAAGCTGGAATCAAGATTGCCAGGAGGAATATCAATAACCTCAGATATGCAGATGACACCACCCTTATAGCAGAAAGTGAAGAAGAAGTAAAGAGCCTCTTGATGAAAACGACACTGAGGTTGCTCAGTTACTTCGGACTCTTTGCGACCCAATGGACAGTAAACTACTGGGCTCCTTCGTCCATGGGATTTTCCAGGCAAGAATACTGGAGTGGGTTGCCATTTCCTTCTCTGGGAGATCTTCCTGATCCAGGGATTGAACCTGGGTCTCCTGCATTGTAGGCAGACACTTTACTGTCTGAGCCACCAGGGAAGTCAGGAAAGTGAAAAAGTTGGCTTAAAGCTCAACATTCAGAAAACTAAGATCATGGCGCCTGGTTCCATCATTTCGTGGCAAATAGATGGAGAAACATTGGAAACAGTGGAAGACTTTATTTTGGGGTGCTCCAATATCATTGCCCCAGTATTCTTGCCTGGAGAATCCTAGGGACAGAGGAGCCTAGTGGGCTGCCATCTATGGGGTCTCATAGAGTCGGAAACGACTGAAGTGACTTAGCAGCAACAATATCATTGCAGATGGTGACTGCAGCCATGAAATTAAAAGATGCTTACTCCTTGGAAAGAAAGTTATGACCAACCTAGACAGCATATTAAAAACAAGAGACATTACACTGCCAACAAAGGTCCATCTAATCAAGGCTATGGTTTTTCCAGTAGTCTTGTATGCATATGAGAGTTGAACTATAAAGAAAGTTGAGCACTGAAGAATTGATGCTTTTGAACTGTGGTGTTGGAGACAGCACTTGTGAGTCCCATGGACTGCAAGGAGATCCAAGTAGTCCATCCTAAAGGAGATCAGTCCTGGGTGGTCATTGGAAGGACTGATGATGAAGCTGAAACTCCAATACTTTGGCCACCTGATGTAAATAACTGACTCATTTGCAAAGACTCTGATGCTGGGAAAGATTGAAGGTGTGAGGATAAGGGGATGACCATGGATAAGGTGGTTGAATGGCATTACTGACTCCATGGACATGAGTTCAAGTAATCTCCGGTGTTGGTGATGGACAGGGAGGCCCGGTGTGCTGCAGTCCATAGGGTCGTAAAGAGTCGGACATGACTGAGCAACTTAACTGAACTGATATATATATGGGGAAGGAAATGGAGCCTACTACAGTATTATTGCCTGGAGAATTCAATGGACAGGGGACCTGGCGTGCTGCAGTCCCTGGAGTCAGAAAGAATCAGACATGACTGAGCAACTAACATACACACACACACACACACACACACACATATATATATATATTATATCATCAATATCAAAATCAGTGCTGCTTGAAGGACACAGTGAAAATTGAAAAATAAGCCAAAACCTGTGTAAAATATTGGCAAACTATATATCTGATGAAATGACTTCTAGCCAAAATACATGAAGAGAAATCACAACCCCTTAGCAAAGTAAGCAGTACAATGAAAAACCAAAATACTGAGGTATCCTAAGGATTTAAACAAAAGATATATTGGAAAACAGACAGCCAACACAAACATGAAAAGTTGGAAACCTTTCTGCTAAATTCTGGAACAAGACAAAAATGCCCACTCTCACCACTTCTATTTAAATAGTATTGGAAATGCTGGCCACATCACAGCAAGGAGACAATAAAAAGAAATAAAATTTATCCAAATCATAAGGAAAGTGGTAGAATTGTCATTCTATGCAGACAACATGATACTCTATATACAAGTCCCCAGAATTCTACATAAATCTATTTGAACTGATAAATGAAGTCTTCAAAATAGCATAATACAAGATTAATATACCAAAGTCTCATGCATTTCTTTACATAAGCAATGAAATATCAGAAACAGAAAGTTTAAAAAATCCTGTTTAAAAATCTCATCAAAAATACATGAAATACTTAGGAATAAAGCTAACCAAAGAGGTGAATTCTTAAACACTTGCACAAAATAAATAAATAAAATAAAAAGTCTTATGAATCAATGGGACAGAATAGAGAGCTCAGAAATAAACCTGTACATTTACAGTCAATTAATCTTTGATAAAATCAAGAACATACAATGGAAAAAAAAGACAGTCTTTTTAACAAGTTGTTTTGGAAAACTGAACAGCTGCATGTAAATCAATGAAGTTCGAATACTCCTTCACATCATAAATAAAAATAAAATCAAAATGACTTAAATACTTAAATACAGGACATGATACCATACAACCCCTGGAAGAGATCATAGGCAAAACATTCTCTAATGTAAATCATAGCACCATTTTCTTAGGCCAGTCTTTCAAGACAAATAATAGCAAAAATAAGCAAGGGGAACCTAATCAAGCTTATAAGATTTTGCATAGTAACAGAAACCATAAATAAAACAAAACAAAAATAGACTATGGACTAGTATAAAATACTTGCAAATGTTGTGATTGACGAGGCCTCAATTTCCAAAGTATACAAACAACTCTATTGTTCAAAAAACAACCCAATCAAAAAAATGAGCAGAAGACTTAAATAGACATTTCTACAAAGAAATGAGCAATAAGCACAGAGAAAAATGTTTAACATCACTAATTGTTAGAGAACTGCATCAAAACTATAATGAAGTATCACCTCCCACTGGTTAGACTGGCCATGATACAAAAGTCTACAAATAATAAATGCTGGAGAGAACTTAGAAGAACGGGAACCCTTCTGCACTGTTGGTGGAAATGTACATTGGTGCACCCACTAGGAGAACAGTATGGAGGTTCCTTAAAGACTAAACATAAAGCTACCATATGATCTAGCAATTCCACTTTTGTTCATATATCTGGAATATATGAAAACTGTAATTCAAAAAGATGCATACACTCCAATATTCATCACAGCATTATTAATTAATACAATAGCCAAGATCCGGAAGCAACCTAAGTGTTCATTGGCAGATGAATGGATAAATAAGATATGGTATATATACATACATATATGTATATACATATACAATGTCATATTACTCAACAATAAGAAAGAATAAAACTTCCATTTGTAGCAACATAGATAGACTTAGAGAGTATCATACTAAATTAAGTGTCAGACAGAGAATGTCAAATATTTTATATGTGGATTCTAAAAATCACATAAATCACCTATACTTGGAATCTAAAAATAGCACCAATGTACTTATTTACAAAATATAAACAGGCTCACAAACATAGAAAACTAACTTTTGGTTACCAAAGGGGAAGGAGAGGGAAGGTTAAATTATGAGTATGTGATTAACAGATAAGCACTATTAAACAATATGTATAAAATAGATATACAATGAGATTTACTGTATGGCACAGGGAACTGTATTCAACATCTTATAATAAACTATAATGGCTAATAATCCAAAAAAAGAGTATATATAGATATATACTTATACAGATATTACCTATTTATATATCTCCAATTCACTTTGCTGAACACCTGAAACTGACATAACATTGTAAATCAACTGTTCGGTTCAGTTCAGTTCAGTAGCTCAGTCATGTCCGACTCTTTGCGACCCCATGAATCGCAGCATGCCAGGCCTCCCTGTCCATCACCAACTCCCGGAGTTCACTCAGACTCTGTTCCACTGAGTTGGTGATGCCATCCAGCCATCTCATCTTCTGTCGTCCTCTTCTGTTCCTGCCCCCAATCCCTCCCAGCATCAGAGTCTTTTCCAATGAGTCAACTCTTCGCATGAGGTGGCCAAAGTACTGGAGTTTCAGCTTTAGCATCATTCCTTCCAAAGAAATCCCAGGGCTGATCTCCTTCAGAATGGACTGGTTGGATCTCCTTGCAGTCCAAGGGACTCTCAAGAGTCTTCTCCAACACTACAGTTCAAAAGCATCAATTCTTCAGTGCTCAGCTTTCTTCACAGTTCAACTCTCACATCCATACATGACCACTGGAAAAACCATAGCCTTGACTATACTTCAACATTTAAAAATATATATATACATGTGACAATGTAACATATTTAAAATGTTCAACATCATTATTTATGATGAGAATGTAAATTTAGATCAAAATGAGATAATATTAATATTACACACAATAGAATGAATTAAAACAAACACATAAACAAAAATTTGGCAATATCAAGTGCTGGTGAGGTTGAAGAACAATTAGAATTTTTGTATACTGTTGCTGGGAATGGAAAATGGGAAAGTCACTTTGGAAAAATAATGTGTCAGCTTTTTACAAAGTAAAACATGCTTAAGAAACAAGAAGGAGGTCCGTGCAGTTTCTAAATATTTTAAATAAAAGACTAGTAGGAATATGAAGACCCACTCCAGTGTTCTTGCCTGGAGAATCCCAGGGACAGGGGAGCGTGGTGGGCTGCTGTCTATGGGGTCGCACAGAGTCAGACACGACTGAAGCGACTTAGCAGCAGCAGCAGCAACAGGAATATGAAGACAAGGTCCTCCAGTAATTCTAAGCAAGGTAGATGCGTACATTGAAGGAAATGGAAAAATTCTAGATGTGCTTTTCAAGAACAAGATGTAAGATTGTTTAATTTACTGCCCTATGGACAATGATCAGATTTTGTAGTGTGAAAATGGATAGGAGTCAAGATATGTTGGCAAGTGAGTGAAGAGGAAGTTGCTCAGTCAGTTCCAACTCTTTGCGACCCCATGGGTTGTACATGGAATTATCTAGTCCAGAACACTAGAGTGGGTAGCCTTTCCCTTCTCCAGGGGATATTCCCAACCCAGGGATTGAACCCAGGTTTCCCGCATTGCAGGCAGATTCTTTACCAGCTGAACCACAAGGGAAGCCCGAGAATACTGAAATGGGTAACCTATCCCTTCCCTTCTCTAGTAGATCTTGCCTACCCAGGAATCTAACTGGAGTCTCCTGAATTGCAGGCCAATTCTTTACCAATTGAGCTATCAGGGAAGGAGGATACATTTAAAGTTTCTCCAACGATAATGAAGTACTAACTTTGCAAAAATTGCCACTGAAACACAAAATGCTCATAGCCTGGAACAGTTAAACTTTAGAGGCCTAAATTTTACTGTTGGCCACTACTGGGTCTGTCTCATATTTCAAAAGAATATTAGGTGTTGCAAACATAACTGAAAGGGTAATACTCTCAAACTCATTAAATCTGTGATTGGTTAAAAAACAACAAAAAAAGATGAAAAGAGTTCAGTAGGATATGCTTAATTAGATACTGAGTTTATTTGATATTGTAAAATAATTTTAACAACTAAATTAAAAACTGAAGAATCACATGTAACAGTCCTGTAATTTTTGATATCAGTGTGTTATAAGGCCTCTGTTCATGTAAAAGAAGATAGTCTATACTAGATTATTTTTCTAGAATAACTTGGAATTTGGGTTTGTTTATATTTTAGTTTCCCAAGGCAATGGCACCCCACTCCAGTACTCTTGCCTGGAAAATCCCATGGATGGAGGAGCCTGGTAGGCTGCAGTCCATGCGATTGCTAAGAGTCGGACCTGACTGAGCGACTTCACTTTCACTTTTCACTTTCATGCATTGGAGAAGGAAATGGCAACCCACTCCAATGTTCTTGCCTGGAGAATCCCAGGGACGGGGGAGCCTGGTAGGCTGCCGTCTATGGGGTTGCACAGAGTCCAACACGACTGAAGCAACTTAGCAGCAGCAGCAGCAGCAACCAGGAAGTAGCCTTCCATTAATGAGGCTAAAAAGAGACAATGCTAGATAGCCCCTTTACTAGTTCCTTTAAAAACAACTTTTTGATTTTATGTGTAATTAATCACCCTTTTAAATACAGACTTAGGTTTGTGAACACACTTATTCTGAGAGTCTGGGGTATGGAAATATGGTTGCATGATTTCTAGTGCCACTTTGGGTCTGTTGGGAGGAAAGGGGGATGGTCTGCATTAGTTAGTTGGTGTAAATATAGGCCACTATCCATATATTTATTTTAGGAAAATTGGGAAGCCATGAGGTACAAGGGTTTTACCTTTTCTTTTTTTTTAGTGTATCTTGTCTTGATATCTTCTTATAATTCTGCACACAGGATGTATAATCTCATTTAAACTGTATGTAAAAGAATGAGAAATCCATGGACAGCCGGTTTTCAAAATTATCTGTGCTGAAATTGATCACCTCTCATTTGACAAGATAATTTAATATATTGATAACTGCTGGTAAGTAATTTAAACGTTCTCAGACAAGCGCCATGCAGACAGTAAGGCATACAATCCTAACTCTCCATGTTTTCAGTTAATAAGTAAAAGGAAAACATTACACTTCATGTGTCCCTGAAACTCACTGCATTATAGAAATTTCTAAATTAGAAGAGAATTAAGCCCTCATTCCCGTCACATCTCCCCCCCACCCAAAGTAGTTTATTTTTCTTCACTTTGGAGAAAAGGTGGTGATGCCCATTAAAAAGCATTTGAGTAAGCATGGTACTAACAGAGTGCTCAAGAACAAACCATGGTGAGCTGGCCCCTTATCTTCTGCCAGTGACACATGAAATATTATTGCCTATAGAATCAGAGAACAGATGACATTTCACATTTTCTAAGGCACTATGGTGTATAATTTCCAAGGAAATTATATGATGATCTTTTATGACCAACCTAGACATCATATTAAAAAGCAGAGACATTACTTAGTCAACAAAGGTCTGTCTAGTCAAGGCTATGGTTTTTCCAGTGGTCATGTATGGATGTGAGAGTTGGACTATAAAGAAAGCTGAGCACCAAAGCATCGATGCTTTTGAACTGTGGTGTTGGAGAAGACTCTTGAGAGTCCCTTGGACTGCAAGGAGATCCAACCAGTCTATCCTAAAGGAGATCAGTCCTGGGTGTTTATTGGTAGGACTGATGTTGAAGCTGAAACTCCAGTACTTTGGCCACCTGATGTGAAGAGCTGACTCATTTGAAAACACCCTGATGCTGGGAAAGATTGAGGGCAAGAGGAGAAGGGGACAACAGAGGATGAGATGGCTGGATGGCATCACTGACTCAATGGACTTGGGTTTGGGTGGACTCCGAGATTTGGTGATGGACAGGGAGGCCTGGCATGCTGCGGTTCATGGGGTCGCAAAGAGTCGGACTCGACTGAGCAACTGAACTGAACTGAAAAAGAAAATGATAAATCTCAGTTATTACTTTTCCTGGCACTCAGGATGGACAAGAAGCATTGGTTTACTGCAAGTGACTATAGAGCTAAGAAGAAAATATTTGAATAAGCCCCTTAAAAAGTGAATCAAAAATTTCCAGTAATACCAATTATTAAGCCATAGCAACTCTGCTTAATATCCCTTTGTATGTGGCTTTCTTTTTTTAAACTCAAAGTGTTAGAATCTCTTTATCTCCCAGTGTTCTAAAGTTTCATAGTAATAACTTCAGTGTAGAGCTTATATTAGGGTCGCTAAGAGTCGGACAGGACTGAACGACTTCACTTTCACCTTTCACTTTCATGCATTGGAGAAGGAAATGGCAACCCACTCCAGTGTTCTTGCCTGGAGAATCCCAGGGACAGGGGAGCCTGGTGGGCTGCCGTCTATGGGGTTGCACAGAGTCGGATACGACTGAAGCGACTTAGCAGCAACAGCAGACCTTATATTTTCATTAGATCAAGTGTTTGGAAGGATTTTCTAATCTGAATATAAACAATTATCAGTCCTTATAATTTTTTGGTATGATTTATATTTTTTCTTGTCTAACTTCTGCCTATAAAACTTCTGTTTTCTCTGCTGTCTCTTTCAGGGACCCCTTTTAGTTAGACTTCTAGACCGAACCTCTAATTTTCATATATTTCGTATATTTTTGCTTTCTTTCTATGTGTCCTTTAATTTTAATTTCTGAAAGATTTCTCTTTTAAAACTCTATTGATTTAATTAATGTATGCTATCATATTTTCAAATAGCTTTTTTGATGATTTTCTGATTTTACCTTTATTATTATGTTAGACAAGCCTCTCTTTTGTATTATATATCTACCTTTGTTTTCTCTCAAATAAATCTAAAAATATCAGAAAATGTAAATGGACCATAACTTATAGGAAGCAGCATTATTGTATCTTTACTTTTAGTTGATAGTTTACAGCTATTGTTCAGCTTCCAAATCCCTCTGCTTACAACCTTCTACTGTGTCACATCTATAAAAACCAGAATAATTTCACTGATTAGCCTATGCAGATTGACTCATCTTCACCAATGACTTCTATTGGATGTCTTCTGCTTAGGATTTGGCATTATTCATTCTCATCCTTTTATTCTACTGTTTTTAAACTAGTGACTATTAAAGAATATCTATTGCCTACTCAAAATATTTTCTCACTGCTGCTTCTAAAAGCAGATATTGGGATAGGAGCAGTATTAAGAACCACTATGAGTGGTTTACTTTTGTTTCTGTCTTTACCATATCATTTTGCAAACATTATACATGTTTACAACGGTATTTCTGCTAATATTTTGTACACATTTTACTGTTTCTAATGCAATTTATTTAACTTATATTAGTACAGATATTCCAAGATTATAATTTCTCCATCTTTGGCTAAATAGAAGTTTGTGTTTAACCAGAAAACCCTAAACTAGAAATTTTATCCACACTCTAAACCTAACCAAGGATGATGACATAAACCCACTTCCAATTAGGAACTGTTAACAAATTTCCTTAGACTTTGTCAGATTTAAATAATCACACTATGTGTCAATAGAAATTATCAGCAAAACAACTCATAAAAGTTCAAAATTTATCTGTAACCTTGAAAAAATAAGAACACAGGGCATTATCATTGCTAAAAATCATACTGCATAACAATTAGCATTATTATAGAAGCTCATTACATTTTTTCCACTCTTAAACATTTGCCAAAGCTTACAGTAATCACACCTACAAAGGGAGAAGTACAACCATATTAAAATCTTAAAAAAATATAATTAAGCACATCACATTCAGGCTGATAAAACACATACTAACAATGCATTCTGAAGAGAAAAAATGTCTTACTATATATATGGATTAAAACAAAAATTAATTATCTACTTTGAAGACATTATCATAAGCAATTATGTTTGAACTTCTGAACTCTTTTATCTTTGTTATTGTCATTTCAGAGTCAAATTTATGTCTAATTAATTCACACAATTACAGAAAATTTTGATATTATAAACATCTAGTTAGAATGGAACTTCCTATACCGAGAAAGAGGAAAATAGGATACAGGCTTAAAAAGAGGGATTCTCCATCACTGATATTGAAAAATTTGTAAGTCTTCATAGATGGCTCTCTGTTGTTACATATGTCTTAGTGTCTAACAACCGCAGGCCAGTTAGGGAGATGTATACAAAGTTGCAAGAAGACAAAGAAAACTCCCCTCTTTACCTTGACTGACCTGTGTGTGTTAGTTGCTCAGTCATGTCTGACTCTTTGTGACCCCATGGACTGTAGCCTGCAAGGCTCCTTTGTCCATGGAATTCTCCAGGCAAGGATACTGGAGTGAGTAGTCATTTCCTTTTCCAGGGGATCTTCCTGACTCAGGGATCAAACCCAGGTCTCCTGCATTGCAAGCAGATTCTTTACCCTCTGAGCCACTAGGACAGCCCAGGACTGACTTATTCTGTAGCAATTTTTCAAGTAGTGTCATTCTGCCTCCTTGTACTTTTTTCAAGTTTACTAGCTTATATGCTAATTAGGACACATAGAAATACAATTCTATGTCTTTATTCGTAAATTTTAGTGAGAAAATATGCACAAACTAGAAAAATTATTCTACATGATGAAAGGAATGTGATTGATAATTATGCATTGCTTGAATTGTTGATCACTGTTGATATCCAGCTGTTTCCTTTCCTTTTTTTTTTTTTAATTTTATTTTATTTTTAAACTTTACAATATTGTATTGGTTTTGTCAAACATCGAAATGAATCCACCACAGGTATACATGTGTTCACCATCCTGAACCCTCCTCCCTTCTCCCTCCCCATACCATCCCTCTGGGTCATCCCAGTGCACCAGCCCCAAGTATCCAGTGTCATGCCTCGAACCTGGACTGGCGACTCATTCCATATATGATATTATACGTATTTCAATGCCATTCTCCCAAATCATCCCACCCTCTCCCTCTCCCACAGAGTCCAGAAGACTGTTCTATACATCAGTGTCTCTTTTGCTGTCTCATATACAGGGTTATTGTTACCATCTTTCTAAGTTCCATATATATGCGTTAGTATACTGTATTGGTGTTTTTCTTTCTGGCTTACTTCACTCTGTATAATAGGCTCCAGTTTCATCCACCTCATTAGAACTGATTCAAATGTATTCTTTTTAATGGCTGAGTAATACTCCATTGTGTATATGTACCACAGCTTTCTTATCCATGTTTCCTTTTCTTATTTCTTTAAAATAATAAATTACATAAACTTAGCTCCACTTTATGAGTAATTATAACAACTGAATGTTTGATAGTTCTTGATTTTCTAATTGAACACAAAACCAGATAGTAACATGTATTCCCTAGTGAAAAGAAATGTCTTCTCTTTTAAAAGATCAGTCCTTTGCTATATGATATTTAATATATGGAGAGGTAGTGGAGATGCAGGCAGCAAGGAGGTTGACTGTTTCCATTTGGGAGATAGCATGATGGTTTGTCTGTCACTTCATATAGGATGGGAGACCATTTCTTCATTTTTTATGGTATTTGAATGTTTCTTAAAATATGCCAAATATATATTTTGTATCTTTCACAGCCAGCAAAGAAAATCCTGTGTCAAGAAAAATATAAATTGAACTAGTAAATCGCTTTCAGCATAGTTTGCTTTAATAAGAAACTTTCAATATTAACATCTTGTTGTCTGGGCTAAAATAATGTCAGTGCATTCAAGACATTCAGTACATTTTTGAGATATGCCCTTTGAGTAAACTACTTGAAATAATAGAAATGATCTTTGGGAGAGCAATCAGATAATATGAAGGCCATTTGTGGTTTCATTTATTTTTTCTGTTTTTTTTTTTATATTTTTCCCCATTTTAAAGTGTGAACCCCTTTTCTCTGAAGATCAACTGTTCATCCATGTGAATTTAAAACCATCATCTCTTTTCTCTTTCACTGCACAAATCATGAGAGATAATTTCTTCATATACAAATTATCTGATATTTTGGTCAATACTGAAACAAAATCTGGAGAAATGAAAATTATTTTCTGTTTTGAATAAATATTGTTTAGTAGGCATTTTACTGCATTTTTATTTTCATGGCAACATTTTTTCTGCTTTCTACATTGTTAATTCTTTAGTAGTACTAACTTCAATTGTCTATTAAAATCAAGATAATCTTCAATTAAATGGAAATTTCCCCCAATGTAATGGAGCTCCACATATACAAAGACATTCTCAAACAAATTTACCTTGTATATTTATCACTTTTAGCCAAGGAACTGTTTTGTACTTTGCATACCAGAGGTCCAATCTGACTATAAAGCAAAATATTTACTACAGATGCATCAGTAACTGTTCTTACAGATTGTGTGTCAGTGAAATTATAGAATGTAAAATAATGCCATTTGATAGGGAGATGTTTTTCCCAATAAAACATTATCTTTCTTTTCCAAACAAAAAGTATGATACTTTTTATCAATTTTGTGTTCAGTGTTCAAGTATCTCAAAAATATCTTGAGTTATGCATTTCTATGTCTTTTATTTTCCCCTGGAAAATATTCAAGTTTTATATGGAAAATAATTCACAGTTGTTCTGGAAACAAGTTGTATGACCAGAGAGATCTTTTACATAAAAAAAAAAAAAAAAAAATTAGTCTTTCTCCTTTTCTGGAAAGAAGGATTGTTTAATTAAAACAATAACATGGATTCAATTCTGCAAGCCCAAACAAAGTCATAAAATCATTTAATATGTATATTTATCAAGTTATTCTAAATTAAATGCTTATAGCAATATTTACATCTTTAGTTTCCTCTTTATAGATTTATTTTTTTAGAAAATTGGAAAAGTACATTAATCAAAGTGCATATAGACAGTTTTAAAGAGAAACACTTTTATAGCAGCCAGATATAAGAATATGTTATATATAAATAAATAAGGTTTATAACTGACAACAATAGAATATATATAAACTAGAGATAATGAAAGAGCACTTTTAGAACACAAAGAAAAATAAGAAAATCCATCAACTTGGAATTCCAAACACAAAAATGTCTTTAAAAAAAGAAAGATATTTTTCTACAAACATAAGCTGAGAAGTAAAATAAAGCTTTTTCCTGAAAACAAAAGCTACATAACTTCACTACTGAAGGAAATTCTTTAAGCAAAGGAAAAAAAATATACCAGATGAAAATTTGAATCTATATAAAGGAAGAGAGAGTGCCAGAAATGTCAAATATTTAAGTATAAGCAATACTTTATTTTGTGTAAAAATCATTTTAGAAGTTAGTGGGAGGTATTCTGACCATCTAAAGAAATGGCAGAAATGTAAATCTGATGTTTTCAATTTTTGTCCCCAAAAAACAATGAAAAAAATTTTAACATTGCCATAAAACAGAGTTCAGAAGCAAGATCACATATATATAGTAATTTTTTTTTTAAACAAAGGTACCTAGATAGCTAAACTGAGCAGCCATTTAACAAAGAATGCTAGATAAAGATCAGTATGCTAGATAAAAATGTCTCTTATCAGAAAGAGAATTTAAGTTTTAATACCCTACCTTATGTAGAAAAATAAAAATTGATCATAGGCCTAAATGAAAGCCAAAACTATAAAACTTTTGAAAGAGAACAAGAGAAAATCTTTGTAACATCATGAGAGACATAAATGTACCAGTTAACACAAACAGGACAAACAATTAATGAACTCTTAAGGAAATATATTTCATAAAACAACTTCTCACAAAAAAATCAAAGTACTTTTCAGACAATTCATTTAGCAAAAATAAAAAGTAATTCACAAATGTGAAAAACATATTTGTCATGCATATATATGATAAAAGATTTATAACCAAATTATATCAGGAAATTTTGTAATTCAATAATAATACAAAAAAAAAAAACCCTGATCCAAAAGTGATTAATATATTTGAGTAGAGTTCTGATTATAGTAATCACTGTGAATGCTAATAAATCATATAGGATCACAAGTACTTCAAATGAGTCTTCTGGAACTGTTTCTTCTTTCACACTATGATTCCACAGCTGTAAGATAAATGTGTATAAAATAATGTGTGTGTGTGTGTGTGTGTGTGTGTGTGTGTGTGTGTTAGTCACTCAGTCATGTCTAACTCTTGGCAACCCCATGGACTGTAGTATGCCAGGCTTCTCTGTCCACAGAATTCTCCAGGCAAGATACTGAACTAGCCATTCCCTGCTCCAGGAGATCTTCCTAATCCAGGAATTGCACCAGGGTCTTCTACATTGCAAGCAGATTCTTTACTGTCTGAGCTACCAGGGAAGCCCACAGTAATACATATCTCACATTATGTATACATTATGCTTGTATTACATAAACAGTTGAACCTTGAACAACATGGCTTTGAGCTATGCAGTTTCACTTATATATGTCAATTTTTTTTTTCAATAAATATGGACTATATGCTTGCATGCTCAGTCATGTCTGACTCTTTGCGACCCTATGGACTGTAGCTTGCCAGGCTCCTACATCCATGGGATTCCCCAGGCAAGAATACTGGAGTGAGTTGCCATTTCCTCCTTCAGGGGATCTTGTTGAACCAGGAACTGAACCTGCATCCCGTGTCTTGTGCATTGGCAGGCAGAGTCTTTACCACTGAGCTATTTGGGAATGGTGCCATATGTGTGCCTCTGTCCACAGGATTCTCCATGTAAGAATACTGGAATGAGTAGCTATTCCCTTCTCCATGGGATCTTCCCAACCCAAGGATTGAACTCAGGGCTCCTGAACTGCAAGAAGATTCTTTACCATCTGAGCCACCAGGTAAGCCCTATTATAGTACTACACAATTCGAGGTTGATTGAATCTAAAAATGCAAGACCTTGGATAGAGGATTCCAAATGTAGTTACATGTGACTCTTGACTGTGCAGGGGTCAATATACCAAACCCTTGTGTTGTTCAAGATTCAAATATATATATATTGCAATGTTATATATATATATGGAAATTATTAATGAAACTGTATACTGTATGCCATACTGGCTACACAAATTTACATTCATATCAGCTTGTACAAGGAGTCCCTTTATTCCACATCCTCACTGAACCTTGCTTCTTCTCTTTTTGATAAAAGCCATCCTAGCAGATTTGAGGTACTTGTCATTTTTAAGTCTTCTTTGAAAAGAAAAAGGGTTGGGATATGTGGGATTTTTATTTTTTGGTTCTCAACTTGCACAGAATTTTCATCTGTAGCACAGCTAGATAAAATTTATAGCATAAAAATATTGAGGAAAAAGAACTGGCAGTAAGAGAACATAGATCAATAGAGTCTCAAGGAAACAATAAGTTCAATGATATTTGAATTCCTTATTCTGACTGGCAAACATTATAGATGTAAAAATCACATTTCTATATAACAACTGACATATAATATGTGAGCACTTAAAAAAGTTTTTAAGATTGTGTGTAAATTAAAATGTAGCACATACTAGAGTTTCACCCAAGGCCACAGATAGCCTTTTGAAGCCAAAATATTCAGCTTAAAATGCATTTTTTAAAAATAATGCCTACATTCACCTAACTAGTGAATGAACAGTATTTCTCTAAAATCATTTCCTGTCTTACAAATTGCCCACATCTGACTTACTCCCCTGAAATACATATATATATTTCTTTTTTTGGTATTAAACTTTTCCAAGTTTAAAAACAACCAGTCCTTAAAAATCTCTCCATCTCATGATCATTCATATAATTCTTATTTTTTTAATTTTTTACCATTTGAACTTCATCACCTGTTTCTCTCACTCCCACCCCCTATCTCTGATAACCATCAGTCTGTTCTCAGTACATATAAGAGATAATACAATACATGAATTTATGTATGTGGCTCAGATGCTAAAGAATCTGTCTGCAGATCAGAAGACCCAGGTTCTATTCCTGGGTCAGGAAGATCCCCTGGAAAGGGGGATATATATATGCTGCTCCTGCTGCTAAGTCACTTCAGTTGTGTCCGACTCTGTGTGACCCCATAGACGGCAGCCCACCAGGCTCCCCCATCCCTGGGATTCTCTAGGCAAGAATACTGGAGTGGGTTGCCATTTCCTTCTCCAATGCATGAAAGTGATAAGTCAAAGTGAAGTCGCTCAGTCGTGTCCGACTCTTAGCGACCCCATGGACTGCAGCCTACCAGGCTCCTCCATCCATGGGATTCTCCAGGCAAGAGTACTGGAGTGGGGTGCCATTGCCTTCTCTGGGATATATATATATATATATATATATATATATATATATATATATATAAATTTCATTATCCATTCATCCATCAGTGAACACTTAGGTTGTTTCTATATTGTGGCTATTGTAAATAACAATGAATTTGGAAGAGCATATATCTGTTTGAGTTACTATATTTGTTTTCTTCAGATAGAAATGTAGAAGTGGAATTAATGGACTGTGTGATAGTTCTGGGTCTTCCCTGGTGGCTCAGTGTGGGTTAAGAATCTGCCTGCAATACAGGAGATTCAGGAGATACGGGTTTGATTCCTGGGTTAGGAAGATCCCCTGGAGGAGGGCATGGCAGTTATGCTCCTGTTACTGATTTCAATTTTTATAAAATTTGGTCAGATTGTGGTCAGAAAATATATTTAATATGATTTTTGATATCTTAAAATTTTTAAGTTTTACTTTGCAGCCTAAAATATGATACGTCTTAAGAAACATTTTTTGCACTCTTGAGAAAAATATGTATTCTGGTGCTATTGCATTGAAAGTTCTCTATAATCTTTAATGTCCTTTCTGCCTATAATTTCATTGATTTTTTTGTTTAGGTAATCTATCCAGTTAGAAAGTGAGTTATTGATGTCTTCTACTATTATCATATTTCTGTCTCTTTCTTCCTTCAATTTTGCTAATCATTTCTTTAAAGAAGGAGACGATACAATATTGGTCAGATATATATTTACAATTGCTATATTCTCTTGATGATTTCACTCCTATATCACTATATAATGACCTTTCTCCCTTGTCACAAATTTTGACTTACGAAGTGAAGTGAAGTGAAGTCACTCAGTCGTGTCCAACTCTTTGCGACCCCATGGACTGTAGCCTACCAGGCTCTTCCGTCCATGGGATTTTCCAAGCAAGAATACTGGAGTGGGTTGCCATTTCCTTCTCCATGGGATCTTCCTGACCCAGGGACTGAACCCAGGTCTCTCCCATTGTAGGCAGACGCTTAACCATCTGAGCCACCAGGGAAGTAGAATTTTGACTATAAACCTATTTAATCTAAGTGTAGCCACTTATGTTCTTTGATTACTATTGCATCATTTCAGTGGCTTAGTCGTGTCCGACTCTTTGCGACCCCATAGACTGTAGCATTCCAGGCTTCCCTTTCCATCACAAACTCTGGGAGCTTACTCAAACTCATGTCCATCGAGTAGGTGATGCCATCCAACCATCTCATCCTCTGCCATCCCCTTCTCCTCCTGTCTTCAATCTTTCCCAGCATTTTTCCCAGCATACCTTTTTCCATTCCTTCACTTTCATCTATATCTGTCTTTAAAAGTAAAGTGAGTCTCTTGTACTGTTAGATCATGTTCTGTTTTTTTTTTTTTTTTTTTCCATTCAGCCACTCTGCATATTTTGATTGGACAATTTAATCAATTTACATCTGACTTTTTAAGTTCCTTTGCTCATTTTTTCCACTTTTGACATTTTCCTTTGTTGTATATTTATTTATTTTAGTTGTATGATTTAGTTACTTTCTCTATAACTTTTGTTTATTTACCAGACATTTTTCTTTCTAGTTATCATGGGGCTTACACAAAGCACATTATAGATATGACAGCTTTTTTAAAACTGACAATAACTTATATTCAACTCATAAAAATATCTCTAGATTTAACTTCTCATACCCCCACATCTCATACCTCCACATCTTATGCTATTGATGTTATAATTTTCATCTATCATGAAATTATTGTAGCTACACCTACATTTAAAACTATTGTCTTTTAACTTTTATGCTAGAGATAAAAGAGATTTATGCACCATCATTACAGTATTAGTGTAGTCTGAATTCAACCATATTTTTACCTGTACCAGTGAGTTTTATACTTTTATGTTTTCATATTGTTACATAGCATCCTTTTATTTCAACTTGAAGAGCTACTTTTAGAATCTCTTGTAAGTCAATGCTAGTTGTGATGAACTCCCTTAGATTTTGTTTATCTGGGAACGTCTTGAATGTCTTAGTATCTCCTTTATTTCTGAAGGATAATTTTTCTGGTATGGTATTCTTTGTTGTCTTTTTCTTAGCACTTTGTATATATCATCCCACTCTCTCGGAGTGAAATGTTCCTCCAGAGAAACTTGCTGATAGATTTTTATGGGGGTAAGAAGGTTGCTTTGTATGTAATGAATCATTTTTCTCTTATTGCTTCCAAACTTTCTCATTTATCTTTGACTTTTAATATCTTGATTAAAATGTTTCTTGGGTTAATCGTTTTTGAGAGAACTTTTTGGTGGGTCTTTTGAGCTTTCTGTATCTGGATATCCATATTTCTACTAAAATTTAGTATCTAAGTTTTCAGCTGTTATTTCATTAAATAACAAAATGTTTCCCTTTCTCTCTGTCTTCTCCTGGGTCTTCCATGATGTGAATGAATGTTCATTTATTTGATAGTCCCATTATTCATGGAAATTTTCTTCACTTATTTTTCATTTTTTCTCTTTTTATTCCTCTTTTGTTAATTTCAAATAATCTGTCCATGAGTTTGAAGATTTTTTTTTTCTTCTGTGTGATAGAGTCGGTTGTTGAAGATCTCTATTGAATTTTTCCATTCTGTCATTGTATCTTCTGCTCCAGGATTTCTGTTTTGTTCCTTTGTATGGTTTATATTTACTTATTACTTTTCTCACTTTGTTCATGCATTGTTTTTCCCTGCTTTCTTTAGTTGTTTACCTGTGTTCTCTTGCATTTCATTGGGTTACTTTAAGATTATTGTTTCCTATCTTTGTTAGGTAAAATTCAGATATTCAATTCATTCTTGGTTGGCTATCAGAGTTTTATTAGTTTCCTTTGGTGCATCATATTTGCCTGATTTTGTGTGTGTATGTGATTCATTTAGCGTTGCAATAATAAAGATCTCTTCAGTCTTTACAGATTGATTTTGATAAGTAAATACCTTCTGTCAGTTCCCTGGGCTATTGGGATTATTTTCAAAATTATAGTTATGCTGGATTGAAACCAGGCTGTGAAATTGTTTCTGAATTTTCAGTAGGGGGTACAGTTTGTAGGCCTGTTATCAGAGAATTGAATCTGTCTGGTCCCCATGTGAATTGGACTTCCTTTAAGACCTTGTTCAGTAGAGTAATGCTTGGATAAGTGTTTGTCTCAAGGCCCACTCTTGAATCTGCAGCTAATGAGTCTGTTGTCAAGTACACAGATATGTATGAATCCCCATTAGTTCCCTGGGAGGGCTCCTGCTGGGTGGTTCCTTACACATGCAAGACTGGAACCAAGACTGGACCAGAACCAAATCCAAGGGCTGCTTCAGGGACTTTATTGGGCCTGAGGTATGCAGCTCTATTTCTGGGAAATGAGTGGATATGTCTCTAACCAGGTCTTGAGTGGGCAGAACTGATCCCTGAAAGGATAGGAGGGATTAAAGCTGTTATATTGTTGTTTTAGGATAAACAGTCAGACTGTGGTTGGCAGGCTTACCTCCAGGTACATGAACATGTGTGTTTTCTGGTCTCTGGGTAAGCAGGACTATGTGTGGACCAGAGCTGGGAAGTGTTTTAGCTGAGCACTTGATCATGTCTGTACTTGCTCTTGGACCAATGTGGACTGGTTTGTCTCCAAGTGCTCTGATAGGTCTGTCTCCCTGCAGAACTTTGGACTATCAAGACTGCTTATGGTCTGCAGTTGGGAGGAGATATAACCAAGTATAGATCTATTTCAGGATGTTTGGGATATGGGCATGAGTGTTTATGGTCGGGTTCCTAGGCCAGCAGGACAATTCACATACTACATCTAGAAGAAGTTATAATACAGTTACAAGGCATTTAAGAATCTACTGTCAGACCAGCTTCCACAGTTGCCTCCAGGGGCTCCTAGACTGGGCCAAGAGGGGCTAGAGTTTGGTCACAGGCTTACTTCAATGTCAATAGCTGGGATCAAAGTCTGCAAGCCTATCACCTGAAGCATGACTCTTCCAAGGTCCTTTGATATATTGTTCTGATGGCAGGACAAAGGCCAAGTAACTGAGTTCACAAAAGTATGAAGTTCTTTCTGGGTCTGTAGCTGTGAATATGGTTTGTGAGTCAGGCAACTGAACA
Organism: Bubalus kerabau; assembly: GCF_029407905.1. Lineage (NCBI taxonomy): Eukaryota > Metazoa > Chordata > Mammalia > Artiodactyla > Bovidae > Bubalus > Bubalus kerabau. The sequence continues at coordinate 60,438,653 of NC_073634.1, forward strand.
CAGCCTGCATTCTCAAAATGATGCTCTTTGGTCCTGAATTCCACCACAGTTTTATCATCTTCTATCTGGATCCCAAAGCTCCCACAATGCACTTTTGTCTGAGGATAAGTGTAATTTGGCAGTTACTTATGGAGAAGGCAATGGCACCCCACTCCAGTACTCTTGCCTGGAGAATCCCATGGATGGAGGAGCCTGGAAGGCTGCAGTCCATGGGGTCGCTGAGGGTCAGACTTGACTGAGCGACTTCACTTTCACTTTTCACTTTCATGCATTGGAGAAGGAAATGGCAACCCACTCCAGTGTTCTTGCCTGGAGAATCCCAGGGAAGGGGGAGCCTGGTGGGCTGCCGTCTATGGGGTCGCACAGAGTCGGACACGCCTGAAGCGACTTAGCAACAGCAGCAGCAGCAGGGGGAATAAAGTCAGAGACCTTCTATTCTGCCATCTTGCTGACATCACCCTAATTGCAGTTTTCAACTTTTAATAGTGTTTTTTTCCACCAGTGTAATTGCTTAATGCTGGTTTGTGTGATGTTTGAATACATAATTTTACCATAAGTTTGAATATATTTCCTCAACAATTTAACATTTTAATCACTGACATGAGTTATGAATGTATAGTACAATAAAATAGAATAAGATGAATCTTGACAACTAAAAAAAATATCACTGTAACATTACATTCAAAGAGACCATAAAGTTTCTTAGAGAAATGAACAGGCTGGTATACTCATTAAAAGCTCTTAATTAACTAGCTTCCTTCAGGTGACATTCTTGCACACTAATTTAGAACAATGTACAAATGACAAAGATGCCACTGGAACACTGGGAAGGTTATCTGATGAATGCACAACCAAATATAGTACTGTATGAATCATTTAATTGGATATGTTGCATAAACAACTAAGTTTTTTGTTTTTTTCCCCACTTTTTGTTGTCAGGTACAGAGGTGACTTTCCTTGCTTTTCTGTTATTATTTTAATAGTGTATGGAAGGATCAATTTAAAATTGAACAGTCACTTCTAAAATGCTAATTCCCCTTAGTCCTCAAAGTAATTTTGAATGTGAGAAAGTACATTATTTTTCTCTATTTGTCATTTATTTTATTCATTGCTTTTCACCTCATTTTTAAAAATAATGTATCTAGTCATTAAAGCTTGCTTCTGAAATATAATTGTTTACAAATCTGATTAATTTCAAAAATATTATAAAAAAAGAGGATGAAAAATATGGTGATAATTGGCAGAAATTTCTTTTTAAGTGGCAATAGCTGATTTGAAATGATAGTACAGTGTGCAGGGACAAGATTTATTTGTTCTGAATATGATTTCCATCAAGTTAATGTATAACTAAGTAAGTAACATCTACTTTATCAGTCCCAGCAAGGATAAAAGTTGTGTCTAAGAGGTTTGTTTTTTTTTTCCTAAAGAAAAATCTTATTTTCTATCAAATTACATTAAAAATCAGTCCTTTCACTCCAAGTAACTGTCTCTGATAGACTGAATTAAATATTATGATATTAAAAATCAGTATCAAATTATATTAGATTTGGAAATGTTAAATAAAATACATAGTTTCCCTTTATTTAAAAGATAAACATGCTATAGTAAGTATCCCTGATGATTTTGAGACAAGAGATAGAGGGACCCCAGGTTAAGCAGCTGGAGTTCATTCCCAACGAACAGAAACTTCAAAATATCAATATCAGGATAACTGGGAGAAGAGTCTGCGCCCGCCAGATAAGAGATAAGAGACCACATATTTCTCATTCCTGAAATCAAGGAAACCTTCCTCACTTGAAAGCTCCTTGGAGACCAAAAGGGGAGTGGATGTCCAGTTTACCCATAGGCCTGTTTGGTGCAATCCATCTTGGCTGAGAAATACACAAGCATATTGGAGTAGCCTGAGATATACCAAATACAGATTCAAAACTAAGCAAATAAAAATGAATGGTCAAAAGAAATCCAGAAGAAAATGCCCTATATAAGTGATCTAAACTACCACAAGGGCACAACTCCCTCTCTGAGTCCATCTGTGTGTCTACCCACTTGTACTGTTCTCTTTTTAACTCTACTCTTTATATTATGCAGAAACCTTGCAAGTTACAATTTGCCCAAAACTCCACTGTTCCATATCCTATATGTAGCCCAAAGGGTGATTAACAGTCAAGAACAAACTGAAGAAGAAGAGAAAAACCAATGTGAGAAAAGACAGGCTGGGGTCTTATGAAATTGATAGTTGCTGTAAGTCATGCTTTGCAACCTCAGAACAACAAAAGGGGGTCAAAAAAGTTCAATAATCCATCTACAAGTAGGATTAATAATGGACTGGAATGGGTGGATTTAACTCAGATGACCATTATATCTACTATTGTGGGCAGGAATTCCTCAAAAGAAATGGAGTGGCCATCATGGTCAACAAAAGAGTCTGAAATGCAGTACTTGGATGCAATCTCAAAAACAACAGAATGGTCTCTGTTCGTTTCCAAGGCAAACCATTCAACATCACAGTAATCCAAGTCTATGCCCCAACCGGTAAGGCTGAAGAAGCTGAAGTTGAACGGTTCTATGGAGACCTACAAGACCTTTTAGAACTAACACCCAAAAAAGATGTCCTTTTCATTATAGGGGACTGGAATGCAAAAGTAGGAAGTCAAGAAACACCTGGAGTAACAGGCAAATTTGGCCTTGGAATACAGAATGAGGCAGGGCAAAGACTAACAAAGTTTTGCCAAGAGAATGCACTGGTCATAGCAAACACCCTCTTCCAACAACAAAAGAGAAGGTTCTACACATGGACATCACCAGATGGTCAACACTGAAATCAGATTGATTATATTCTTTGCAGCGAAAGATGGAGAAGCTCTATAAAGTCAGCAAAAACAAGACTGGGAGCTGACTATGGCTCAGATCATGAAGTCCTTATTGCCAAATTCAGACTTAATTGAAAAAAGTGGGGAAAACTACTAGACCATTCAGGTATGACCTAAATCAAATCCCTTATGATTATACAGTGGAAGTGAGAAATAGATTTAAGGGACTAGATCTGATAGACAGAGTGCCTAATGAACTGTGGACAGACGTTCGTGATATTGTACAGGAGACAGGGATCAAGACCATCCTCAGGGAAAAGAAATGCAAAAAAGCAAAATGGCTGTCTGAGGAGGGTTTACAAATAGCTGTAAGCCAAGGAGAAAGGGAAAGATATAAGCATCTGAATAGAGAGTGCCAAAGAATAGCAAGGAGAGAGAATGCAGAGATCAGTGCAAAGAAATAGAGGAAAACAACAGAACAGGGAAAACTAGAGATCTCTTCAAGAAAATTAGAAATACCAAGGGAATATTTCATGCAAAGATGGGCTCGATAAAGAACAGAAATGGTATGGACTTAGCAGAAGCAGAAGATATTAAGAAGAGGTGGCAAGAAAACACAGAAGAATAGTACAAAAAAGATCTTCACATCACAGATAAATACAATGGTGTGATCACTCACCTAGAGCCAGACATCATGAAATGTGAAGTCAAGTGGGCCTTAACAATCATCACTATGAACAAAGCTAGTGGAGGTGGTAGAATTCCGATTGAGCTCTTTCAAATCCTGAAAGATGATGCTGTGAAAATGCTGCACTCAACATACCAGCAAATTTGGAAAACTCAGCAGTGGCCACAGGACTGGAAAAGGTCAGTTTTCATTCCAATCCCAAAGAAAGGCAATGCCAAAGAATGTTCAAACTACCACACAATTGCACTCATCTCATATGCTAGTAAAATAATGCTCAAAATTCTCCAAGCCAGGCTTCAGCAATACATGAACTGTGAACTTCCTGATGTTCAAGCTGGTTTTAGAAAAGGCAGAGGAACCAGAGATCAAATTGCCAACATCCTCTGGATCATGGAAAAAGCAAGAGAGTTCCAGAAAAACATCCATTTCTGCTTTATTGACTATGCCAAAGCCTTTGACTGTGTGGATCACAACAAACTGTGGAAAATTCTGAAAGAGATGGGAATACCAGACCACCTGACCTACCTTCTTGAGAAACCTATATGCAGGTCAGGAAGCAACAGTTAGAACTGGACATGGAACAACAGACTGGTTCCAAATAGGAAAAGGAGTATTTCAAGGCTGTATATTGTCATCCTGTTTATTTAACTTATATGCAGAGTACATCATGAGAAACGCTGGGCTAGAAGAAGCACAAGCTGGAATCAAGATTGCCAGGAGAAATATCAATAACTTCAGATATGCAGATGACACCTCCCTTATGGCAGAAAGTGAAGAGGAACTAAAAAGCCTCTTGATGAAAGTGAAAGAGGGGAATGAAAAATTTGGCTTAAAGATCAACCTTCAGGAAACTAAGGTCATGGCATCTGGTCCCATCTCTTCATGGGAAATAGATGGGGAAACAGTGGAAACAGTGGCTGACTTTATTTTTTTGGTCTTCAAAATCACTGCAGATGGTGATTGCAGCTATGAAATTAAAAGATGCTTACTCCTTGGAAGGAAAGTTATGACCAATCTAGATAACATATTGAAAAGCAGAGTTATCACTTTGCCAATAAAGGTCCGTCTAGTCAATGCTAAGGTTTTTCCTGTGGTCATGTATGGATGTGAGAGTTGGACTGTGAAGAAAGCTGAGCACTGAAGAATTGATGCTTTTGAACTGTGGTATTGGAGAAGACTCTTGAGAGTCCCTTGGACTGCAAGGAGATCCCACAAGTCCATCCTAAAGGAGATCAGTCCTATGTGTTCATTGGAAGGACTGATGCTAAAGCTGAAACTCCAGTACTTTGACCACCTCATGCAAAGAGTTGACTCACTGGAAAAGACTCTGATGCTGGGGGAATTGGGGGCAGGTGGAGAAGGGGAAGACAGAGGATGAGATGGCTGGATGGCATCACCAACTCGATGGACATGAGTTTGAGTGAACTCTGGAAGTTGGTGATGGACTGGGAGGCCTGGCATGCTGTAATTCATGGGGTCACAAACAGTCAGACACGACTGAGTGACTGAACTGACTGACTGAGTACTACATATTCACAAGGCATTTATCTCTTGAAACTAAGTAGACTGTTGAGATTTAGCACTATTATCACATCATTGTGACACAGAATGTTTTAGGACATTGAGCAACCATTGCTCACTGTATAGCTTACCATCACTGGTCAGTACATACATCTAGAGTATCTTGGTTATTTCAAGAAATAAAGAGCAGCCACTAAAGAGAGACATATAAGCAGGAAAATATATCTGTAAAAGTTCACATTTCATTATCATCTTACATCGTAACAGAACAATTATAACTGCATTAAATATATATATATATATATAAACATATATATATATATGTGTGTGTGTGTGGAAGCAAACATGGAAAATAAATTATAGTTATTGAGAAGACAGTTCTTTAATTAACTTTGAATGAAAGTTAAACAACAAAAATAACTGAGCTGAGATATGAATCAAGGATTTCAATAATATTTAAAATTTCCAAGTTAATTTCTGGTATATTTTATACAATGAAATAATTTACCCCATTTTATATTTACCCCAAATGATAATATTTATCCATTTGGCAAAAAAGTATTTCTTTAATTAAGAAGTGATAATGTTTGAGTTACCATCTTTATGTCTCAAAATTTGAATATAAGCTTCTATATCAATAAACATCTACATTAACTTTATTTTTCTGAAAATAAGTGTTTTATTGAAACATCAACATGTTTTTATTACTGTTACTCTTCCTGGAGATAACTTGTGATTCTTCTCTAGTATCACAGCCATAAAGTTTAATTTGATGCTAACATAGTTACCATTCTGTAATTAATTATTTTTGAATATTTATTTTAATGACTTCTTCCCTCTTAAAAGTTCTAACAATATTTCTAAAAATTTATTGTCTTTCCTTGATTTTCTAGATTAAGTAAAAATTTGCATACTGAATGGTGAGGCCAAAGAACAGCTGACTTCACTTTTTTGGATCCCATAATTCAGCTTGCAAGACTGAAGATTACAAGCGTCTTGGTTAGAATCAGTTCAGTCACTCAGTCATATACAACCCTTTGTGACCCTGTGAATTGCAGCACAAAAGGCTTCCTTGTCCATCACCAAGTAACAGAACTAATTAAACTCGTGTCCCTTGAGTCGGTGATGCCATCCAACTTTCTCATCCTCTGTTGTCCCCTTTTCCTCCCACCTTCAATCTTTCCTGGCATCAGGGTCTTTTCCAATAAGTCGGTTCTTCACATCAGGTGGCCAAAGTATTGGAGTTTCAGCTTCAGCATCATTTCCTTCCAATGAATATTCAGGACTGATTTCCTTTAGTATTGACTGGTTGGATCTCCTTGCAGCCCAACGGACTCTCAAGATTCTTCTCCAAAACCATACTTCAAAAGCATCAATTCTTCAGCACTCACCTTTCTTTATAGTCCAACTCTCACATTCATACACGACTATTGGAAAAACCATAGTCTTGACTAGATGGACCTTTGTTGGCAAAGTAATGCCTCTGCTTTTCAATATGCTATCTAGATTTGTCATAACTTTCCATCCAAGGAGTAAGCGTCTTTTAATTTCATGGCTGAAGTCACCATCTGCAGTTATTTTGCTGCTGCATCGCTTCAGTCATGTCTGACTCTGTGCGACCCCATTGACGGCAGCCAACCAGGCTTCCCGTCCCTGGGATTCTCCAGGCAAGAACACTGGAGTGGGTTGCCATTTCCTTCTCCAATGCATGAAAGTGAAAAGTGAAAGTGAAGTTGCTCAGTTGTGTCCAACTCCGGCGACTCCATGAACTGCAGCCCTACCAGGCTCCTCCATCCATGGGATTTTCCAGGCAAAAGTACTGGAGTGGGGTGCCATTGCCTTCTCCGGCAGTTATTTTGGAACCCCCAAAATAATAGGTAGGAATAATTAATAGAATAATGAATAATGAATATCATGATTATTTAGTGGTTTCTCATTTATACACTGTGTGCGTGTGTGTGTGTGACCCTGCTCAGTCACGTCTGACTCTTTATGACCCCATAGATGGTAGCCTGCCAGGCTCCTCTCCATGGGCTCTCCAGGCAAGAATACTGGAGTGGGTTGCCATTTCTTCCTCCAGGGGATTTTGCTGACCCAGGGATCCAACCTGCATCCCTTGTGTCTCCTGCATTGGCAGGTGGATTCTTCACCACTTGTGCCACTGGGAAACCCCTTATACACCATACCTCTGACTAATTAACACATGATGAAGAAACATCAACAAACTCCACCCATAAAACAGAGCATTCAATTTTATTTTTTAGTGATTTATTATGAAAAATAAATAGAAAAGAATACGTACATTTGTGGGAGGCATTGAACATGGTAGGGAGGCGGCTGCGGCAGCAGTGCAGAAGCGGGGCAGCTGTGACAGTGGTGCAGAAGGAAAACCGAGAGGAGCCACCCCACATCCTAGCTCAGGGGCAGCGGCCGAGAGGAGCTACTCCACTGCGTTTTGCTGGAGCAGCCGCAAAGAGAGACCCCATGTACAAGGTAAGAGAAACTCAAGTAAGATGGTTGGCACTGAGAGAGGGTATTAGAGGGCAGACAGACTGAAACCACAATCACAGACAACTAGCCAATCTGATCACATGGACCACAGCCTTGTCTAACTCAATGAAACTAAGCCATGCCATGTGGGGCCACCCAAGACGGAAGGGTAATGGTGAAGAGGTCTGACAGAATGTGATCCACTGGAGAAGGAAATGGCAAACCACTTCAGTATTCTTGCCTTGAGAACCCCATGAGCAGTATGAAAAGGCAAAAAGATAGGACACTGAAAGATGAACTCCCCAGGTCGGTAGGTGCCCAATATGCTACTGGAGATCGGTTGAGAAATAACTCCAGAAAGAATAAAGGCAAGGAGCCAAAACAAAAACAACACCCAGCTGTGGATGTGACTGGTGATAGAAGCAAGGTTCGACACTGTAAAGAGCAATATCCCATAGGAACCTGGTATGTTAGGTCCATAAATAAAGGGATTTTGGAAGTGGTCAAACAGATGACAAGAGTAAACATCAACATTCTAGGAAATCAGCAAACTAAAATAGACTGGAATGGGTGAATTTAACTCAGATGACCATTATATCTACTACTGTGGGAAGGAATTCCTTAGAAGAAATGGAGTAGCCATAATAGTCAACAAAAGAGTCCAAAATGCAGTACTTGGATGCAATCTCAAAAACAACAGAATTATCTCTGTTCGTTTCCAAGGCAAACCATTCAATATCACGGTAATCCAAGTGTATACCCTGACCAGTAACATTGAAGAAGCTGTAGTTGAAAGTTCTATAAAGACCTACAATACCTTCTAGAACTAACACCAAAAAAGGATGTCCTTTTCATTATAGGGGGCTGGAATGCAAAAGTAAGAAGTCAAGAAACACATGGAATAACATAAAAATTTGGCCTTGGAGTATAAAATGAAGCAGGCAAAGGCTAATAGAGTTTTGCCAAGAGAATGCACTGGTCATAGCAAACACCCTCTTCCAACAACACAAAAGAAGACTACACATGAACATCACCAGACGGTTGACACCGAAATCAGATTGATTGTATTCTTTGCAGCCAAAGATGGAGAAGCTGTATACAGTCAGCAAAAACAAGACCAGGAGCTGACTGTGGCTCAGATCATAAACTCCTTATTGCCAAATTCAGACTGAAATTGAGGAAAGTGGAGAAAACCACTAGATCATCCAGGTATGACCAAATCAAATCACTTATGACTATACAGTGGAAGTGAGAAATAGATTTAATGGACTAGATCTGATAGACAGAGTGCCTGATGAACTATGGACAGAGGTTCGTTTCATTGCACAGGAGACAGGAATCAAGACGATCCCCAAGAAAAAGAAATGTAATAGAGCAAAATGGCAGTCTGAGGAGGCCTTACAAATAACTGTGAAAAGAAGAGAAGCGAAAAGCAAAGGAGAAAAGGAAAGATACACCCATTTGAATGTAGAGTTCCAAAGAATAGCAAGGAGAGATAAGAAAGCCTTCCTCAGTGATCAATGCAAAGAAATAGAGGAAAACAATAGAATGGGGAAGACTAGAGATCTCTTCAAGAAAATTAGAGATACCAAGGGAACATTTCATGCAAAGATGGACTCAATAAAGGACAGAAATAGTAGGGACCTAATAGAAGCAGAAGATATTAAGAAGAGATGGCAAGAATACACAGAAGAACTGAACAAAAAAGATCTTCATGACCCAGATAATCATGATGGTGTGATCACTCACCTTGAGCCAGACATCCTGTGAAGTGAAATGGGCCTGAGGAAGCATCACTATGAACAAAGCTAGAGAAGGTGATGGAATTCCAGTTGAGTTAATTCAAATCCTAAAAGATGATGTTTTGATGTGTTGCACTCAATATGCCAGCAAATTTGGAAAACTCAGCAGTGGCCACAGGACTGGAAAAGGTCAGTTTCCATTCCAATCCCAAAGAAAGGCAATGCCAAAGAATGTTCAAACTGCTGCACAATTGCACTCATCTCACATGCTAGTAAAGTAATGCTTACAATTCTCCAAGCCCGGCATCAGCAATACGTGAACCGTGAAATTTCAGATGTTCAAGCTGGTTTTAGAAAACGCAGAGTAACCAGAGATCAAATTGCCAACATCTGCTGGATCATGGAAAAAACAAGAGAGTTCCAGAAAAACATCTATATCTGCTTTATTGACTATGCCAAAGCCTTTGACTGTGTGGATCACAATAAACAGTGGAAAATTCTGAAAGAGATGTGAACACCAGACCACCTGACCTGCCTCTTGAGAAACCTGTTTGCAGGTCAGCAAGTAACAGTTTGAACTGGACATGGAACAACAGACTGGTTCCAAATAGGAAAAGGAGTATGTCAAGGCTGTATATTGTCATCCTGTTTATTTAACTTATATGCAGAGTACATCATGAGAAACGCTGGGCTGGAGGAAGCACAAGCTGGAATCAAGATTGCCAGGAGAAATATCAATAACTTCAGATATGCAGATGACACCACCCTTATGGCAGAAAGTGAAGAAGAACTAAAGAGCCTCTTGATAAAAGTGAAATAGGAGAGTGAAAAAGTTGGCTTAAAGCTCAACATTCAGAAAACTAAAATCATGGCATCCGGTCCCATCAATCCATGGTAAATAGATGGATAAACAGTAGCTGATTTTATTTTGGGGGGCTCGAAGATCACTGCGGATGGTGACTTCAGCCATGAAATTAAAAGACACTTACTCCTTGGAAGGAAAGTTATGACCAACCTAGACAGCATATTGAAAAGCAGAGACATTACTTTGCCAACAAAGGTCCATCTAGTCAAGGCTATGGTTTTTCCAGTGGTCATGTATGTATGTGAGAGTTGGACTGTGAAGAAAGCTGAGCACTGAAGAACTGATGCTTTTGAACTGTGGTGTTGGAGAAGACTCTTGAGGGTCCCTTGGACTGCAAGAAGATCCAACCAGTCCATTTGAAAGGAAATCAGTCCTGAATATTCTTTGGAGGGACTGATGCTGAAGCTAAAACTCCAATACTTTGGCCACCTGATGAGAAGAGCTGACTCATTGGAAAAAACCCTGATTCTGGGAATGATTGAGAGCAGGAGTAGAAGGGACTGACAGAGGATGAGATGGTTGGATGGCATCACCGACTCAATGGTTTGGGTAGACTCTGGGAGTTGGTGATGGACAGGGAGGCCTGGCCTGCTGCAGTTTATGGGGTCACAAAGAGTTGGACACAACTGACCTTCTGAACTGAACTGAACTGAACATGGAAAATAATTTCTTAAATTACAAGAAAATAAACACACACAAACAAAGAATGTAAATGGAGCAACAGAAAACCTAAAGCCTAATTACTCTGCATAAAAAGATTAGGACAGAGCTCCCAAAATTGAAAGTATTATAATTTGGAAAGCCTGAAGAACAAGAATGGGCTTTTCAAAATCAAACATTTGAGTATATATCCCCAAGTTCAGCAAGGTTGCTAGAAGTTTAAGTAATCTCAACCTTCCAGAAAGTAGAAAAATCCTGCTGCTTCTGCTAAGTCACTTTAGTTGTGTCCAACTCTGTGTGACCCTATAGACGGCAGCCCACCAGGCTCCCCGTCCCTGGGATTCTTCAGGCAAGAACACTGGAGTGGGTTGCTATTTCCTTCTCCAATGCATGAAAGTGAAAAGTGAAAGTGAAGTCACTTAGTCCTGCCCGACTTAGCGACCCCATGGACTGCAGCCTACCAGGCTCCTCTATCCATGGGATTTTCCAGGCAAGAGAAAAATCTTAATAATGATAAATATGTACAATATGAGCCAAACTTTCAAAATCCAATTGGAGATGTCTAACATCAAAGTAATAAATACTCTTTAAAATATTTAAAAAAAGAAGAAGAAAATTAAAAAATAAACTATTCAAAACGTGTCACAAGAAAAAATTATATAATAGGAGGATACAAATCTTATCTTTGGAAAGAATAACTAATGAAACAATTACCAAATCTATCAAAAGATTTCAGGAAACCACAGACAGGAAAAGAGACAAGAGAGAGGAAAGGCAAAAAGCAGAGTAGAGGTAAGGATGGGGAAAAAAATTACATACAAAACATGAGAATGAGAATATCAACAGACCTTCGAAAAATAATATTCCCTTTTAGCAGAAAATAGAGGACAACATTCTCAAAATTCTGCTGAAAGATATTTCTAAGTTGGAATTTTGTAGAGTTAAATATTCATAAAAATATAAAGTAAAATTTGACATTTTCAAGTACTCAAAATAATCACCCCCTTCTGCCATGTATCACTTTTTAGGAAGTTGCTTGATTTTTTATTCTACTGAAACAAGTGTTTAGGCAATAAAGGAATGAACACAAGAGAGAAATGAAGAAAATTTGTAAAATGCCATGAAAGATGACATAAAAGGAATCCTCAGGATCATGTCCACCCAGAAAGCCCAAAAGCAAAACAAAAAAGCAGAAAGCCAGTTAATATTTTGACCAGGATGGCAGAGACTCCTATGAGATGGCCAGGCTATGAGGATTTTTATAACACCCAATAGAATTAAAGAAAAGACTAAAGAATATTAAGCAAAGATATACAGAGAAAAATATGAAGTAATTATTGTTGTAGACAGGACATTTGAGTGTACAAACTTGGGTGTGCATCAGAATCACCTGAGTTTATTAAACCACACAGATTACTAGATCATTGCCTTCCACACCACACACACACTCAAAAACAAGCCTGCCAAAGATTTTTACCTAAGTTGGTGATGGACAGGGAGGCCTTGTGTGCTGCGATTCATGGGGTCGCAAAGAGTCGGACATGACTGAGCTACTGAACTGACTGAAGTGGGCATATGAGGCTGGTTCTGGGAGTACCTATGACATGCTGAGATACGAAGCAGTTTCACAGTATGAGGAATAGTTGTTTCTGGAATGCTGTTGACAGGAACAGAATACATACAGGAAGGTTTAAGTCCTTCCTCCTTATAGCTTTACTGTCCTCCTGTGGTACATAAGGCTAAGAGTTAGATATCCAAGTAAATTCATAGAATATTAAATTATCTAAATGTGAAACTATGATGGATTCAAAAAATTCATTTAAGAATGATCCTTCCAAACTCAAAGTTTTTTTATGGGGTTTCTGTAATGAGATATGTGTCATTTTGGATTCAGAGATTAAGATTTAGAGGTAGAAGGAAGAAAAGAACTGTTTTAATTTAGCTGTTTTTAACATCATGTCCAAAATAACACTATCATTGTATACCCTCCCCCCTCCACCAAAAATAAAAAAGTTTATTTCTCTCTCACTAAAAAAAGCCACCTGGAGAACAGGGTAATTTAACAGTTCTATGGAAATCAGCCTCCTTCTACTTTTCTTTTTCACCATCCTATTTTTGATTACCATCTTGGAGATTCTTTCCTTTTCACAGATAACCAAGGAAGCTCTATTTATTATATCTGCATGTGTGATTTAAAGGATAGGAAGAAAAAAGTAGGAAAAGCACAATAGTTTAATGTGGCTTTCCCCAATACCGCACACACTTCTGCTTAGATCTAATGAGTCAGAATGTTGTCAAAAGGTATACTCTGCAAGTAGGGTTGAGGAATGCCATCTTTTAGGAAGCTTATTCAATTCCTAAATAAATTCTGGATTCTATAATTAAGGAATGATGAGTGGAATGTTATTTGGTGATAAGTGGCAGGTTAATCCCAGGAAGCTAATGCATTAAGTTTCAGGTATTTTTTATTTTGTAAAAGCTATAATTGAAGAACAACATTAACATTAATTTAAAAATATTAAATATTAATTTGAAGTATTGTATAGTATTAAAAAGGGCTCATTATATGAAATTTCATTCAATTTGAGTATTGAAGGATGAATAGTAATCAGCCAGGAAATAAACTGTGAAAAATTCTTAAAAAGATGGGAATACCAGACCATCTTAATTTGCCTCCTGAGAAACCTGTATTCAGGTCAAGAAGCAATAGTTAGAATTGCACATGGAAAAACAGACTGCTTCCAAATTGGGAAAGGAGTACTTCAAGGCTATACATTGTCACCCTGCTTATTTAGCTTATATGTAGATTACATCACGTGAAATGCCAGGCTGGATGAAGCCCAAGCTGGAGTGAAGACTGCAGGGAGAAATTTCAATAACCTCAGATATGCAGGTGAGAACCACCCTTACGGCAGAAAGCAAAGAGGAACTAAAGAGCCTCTTGATGAAGATGAAAGCAGAGACTGAAAAAGCTGGCTTAAAACTCAACATTCAAAAAACTAAGATCATGGCATCTGGTCCCATCACTTCATGGCAAATAGATGGGGAAACAGTGGAAACAGTGACAGACTGTATTTTCTTGGGCTCCAAAAATCACTGCAGATGGTGACTTCAGTCATGAAATTAAAAGATGCTTGCTCCTTGGAAGAAAAGCGATGACAAGGCTAGACAGCGTAATTAAAAGCAGAGAAATTACTTTGCTGACCAAGGTCTGTTTAGTCAAGGCTATGGTTTTTCTGGTAGTCATGTATGGATGTGAGAGTTGGACCATAAAAAGTCTGAGCACTAAAGAATTGATGCTTTTGAACTGTGGTGTTGGAGAAAACTCTTGAGAGTCCCTTGGACTGCAGTGAAATCAAACCAGCCAATCCTAAAGGAAATCAGTCCTGAATATTAATTGGAAGGACTGATGCTGAAGCTCCAATACTTTGGCCACCTGATGTGAACAGCCGACTTATTAGAAAACACCCTGATGCTGGGAAAGATTGAAGGCAGGAGGAGAAGGGGATGACAGATGATGAGGTGGTTGGATGGCATCACTGACTCAATGGACATGAGTTTGTGCAGTCTCCTGGAGATGGTAACGGACAGGGAAGCCTAGTGTGTTGCAGTCCATGGGGTTTTAAAGAGTAGAACATGACTGAGTAACTGAACAACAATAAAGAAACAGTTTAGGAGGGAAAGAGGAGTTTCAGGAGAGAGAAACACACCTGGAAAGTACTGAAGGTGCTGGAAACACAAATAATGAATTATTTTTATGGGAAAATAATAATAGTTGCTTTGCCTAGGAATTTAGAAGTATACATACAACCTCCTCCTCTATGTTATTTGAAAATGGGAGATATAAGACTAGCAAGACAAAGTAACACTTTATTATTATCTGTGGATTTTACCTCCAAAGCATAAGATAAAATTCCTTAAGCTAGGTTGAATCCTCTTTAGAGTGCCTTCATCTCAGTCTCCTTGAGAACAATATGACCTTGAGAACAATATGACAAAGCTCAAAATATCTTGCCCGTGTGCCCTGCTCAGTCACTTCAGTCAAGTCCGATTCTTTGTGACCCCGTGGACTACAATCCCCTGGGCTCCTTTGTCCATGGGATTCTACAGGCAAGATACTGGAGTGAGTTGCCGTACCCTCCTCTAGAGAATCTCCTGAACCCAGAGATGGAACTGATCCAGGGATCAAACTCACAACTCCACTGTCTCCTTCATTGAATGCAGATTCTTTACCGACTGAGACTCCTGGGAAATCCCTCTAAGTATCTTCCTTACATCAACTCCCAAACCTAAGGCTCAAGCCAAGCAACTCTAATGCAAGAAAATATAAAAATGGATCAGCACACTCACCTTCAAACATCAAAAAGAGAGGAGTACAACTAGAAGGGGATACTGTTCTTGGCCCACTGCCCAAGTAGGGCCAGGATAGTGCAGCTCTTGTGTACAAACTGTCTTCATGTTGAATGCCCAGCCAAGGGTGCTTGGCAGGCTCTAAACCTTATACCTGATATGGAATACTTTAAATGATGTCATCAATAATTCTTTTTAGGTAAGTAGATTTTCAGGCTTCCCAGGTGGTGCTAGGGGTAAAGAACCTGCCTATCAATGAAGGAGAGGGAAGAGTCGTGAGTTCAATCCTGGATTGGGAAGCTCCCCTGGAAAAGGGCATGGCAACCCATTCCTTCAGAGGAGCCTGGCAGACTGTGATCCATGGGGGTCACAAAGAGTCGGACATGACTGAAGTGACTTAGCACACACACACACACACACACACACACACACAGGTAGATTTACATACAAGATGCTTAACAACTTTCCCAGGTCACCCTGATCACATTGGTTGAGCCAGCTTGTAAAATCAGGGAGCTTGAGTCCTGAGCACTCATTCCTTTCTCTTATGCTACTCTGTCTCCTTGATAGAACATTCTTATTACTGTTCTATTACTTGATCTTCACAGCAATACTGTGTGAAATGCAAAGAAGCTATGATAATTATCTTATTATTTTGCTGAGAAAAGTGAGATTGGGGTTCACTCAATGTACACAACTGTTAAGTGCCAGAGGGGGTGTGACTTAATGTCTTATGATTCCAAATCCAATTTTCTTTCCACTTTACAGCTGATTAAGAATTGTGTAGTCACTGCCACTTTCTGTTCTTAACTCATATCTGAAAAGTGAAAGTGAAGTCGCTCAGTCGTGTCCAACTATTTGCAACCCCATGGACTGTAGCCTACTAGGCTCCTCCCTCCATGGGATTCTCCAGGCAAAAGTACTGGAGTGGGTTGCCATTTTCCTTCTTCATATATAGGCATATGTAGGCAGCTTTAATTCAGGCTTATTATTCTCCTATTATTCATAGGAGAATAATACAATGCATTGTCTGGACATCTCAGTCCTCCTATTGGAACTGAATAGTAATTCTTTCTGAAGCAATTATTTTGCACATTACATTTTGTTGACAAATACAGGTATTCTGAAAACAGTAGGATCATGAGTCTTTACCAAATCATGTGAAATACTTCCCACATCTCTATGAACATGTGCAGAGTCAGATTTAACTCACTTTTAATATCAGGGTGAAACATTGTTGCTTAACCATGAAAGACACCGGGATTCTTGGCCTCCAGAGGAAAAGAATTCAATCCGGGGCCAGAGACAAGACTTGATTGCTCAGAGCTTTTGTATAATAAAGTTTTATTAAAGTATAAAACAGATAGAGAAAGCTTCTGACACAGACATCAGAAGGGTGGCAGAGAGTGCCACCCCGCCAGTGTTAGCAAGGGAGTTATATACTCTCCAATTAATTATTACAATGAATCAAAAGAATGTCTAGAGGTTGCAAAGATCTTACTAGACCCACTCCCACAATCCACATTTCAAGATAACAGGATTAGCCAGAAGGCACTCCGGTAGGAGAAAGTAAAGTGAAGTCCCTCAGTCATGTCCGACAGTTTGAGACATAAGGCCCCTCCATCCATGGGGTTTTCCAGGCAACAGTACAGGAGTGGGTTGCCATTTCCTTCTCCAGGGGATCTTCTTGACCAAGGGATTGAACCCAGGTCTCCTGCATTGCAGGCAGAAGCTTTACTCTCTACCACCAGGGAATCACGAAAATGTCCTCAAACAGGATAAAATTGCTGCTATATAACTCTTAGTACAGGGTCCATACCAAGTTGTTTGTTGTGTAATCATCAGTTCCAGGCTTAAAGATAAAAAAGTTTTACGTGACTAAGACTAAGGAATGTTCATTTCACTTCAGTCCCTCAGTCGTGTCCGACTATTTGCGACCCCAAGAATGGCAGCACGTCAGGCCTCTCTGTTCAACACCAACTCCCGGAGTTCACACAGACTCACGTACATCCAGTCAGTGATGCCATCCAGCCAGCTCATCCTCTGTCGTCCCCTTCTCCTCCTGACCCCAATCCCTCCCAGCATCAGAGCCTTTTCCAATGAGTCAACTCTTTGCATGGGGTGGCCAAAGTACTGGAGTTTCAGCTTCAGCATCATTCCTTCCAAAGAAATCCCAGGGCTGATCTCCTTCAGAATGGACTGGTTGGATCTCCTTGCAGTCCAAGGGACTCTCAAATTTCATGACCGCAGTCACCATATGCAGTGATTTTGGAGCCACCAAAAATAAAGTCTGCCACTGTTTCCAGTTTCCGCATCTATGTCCCATGAAGTAATGGGACCAGATGCCATGATCTTAGTTTTCTGAATGTTGAGCTTGAAGCCAACTTTTTCACTTTCTTCTTTCACTTTTATCAAGAGGCTTTTTTTTTTTTTTTTCCTCTTCACTTTCTGCCATAAGGGTGGTGTCATCTGCATATCTGAGGTTATTGATATTTCTCCCGGCTATCCTGATCCCAGATTGTGTTTCTTCCAGTCAAGCGTTTCTCATGATGTACTCTGCATATAAGTTAAATAAGCAGGGTGACAATATATAGACTTGATGTACTCCTTTTCCTATTTGGAACCAGTCTGTTGTTCCATGTCCAGTTCTAACTGTTGCTTCCTCACCTGCATATAGGTTTCTCAAGAGGCAGGTCAGGTGGTCTGATATTCCCATCTCTTGAAGAATTTTCCACAGTTTATTGTGATCCACACAATCAAAGGCTTTGGCATTGTCAATAAAGCAGAAATAGATGTTTTTCTGGAACTCTCTTGCTTTTTCCATGATCCAGCAGATGTTGGCAACTTGATCTCTTGTTCCTCTGCCTTTTCTAAAACCAGCTTGAAAATCAGGAAGTTCATGGTTCACATATTGCTGAAGCCTGGCTTGGAGAATTTTGAGCATTACTTTACTAGCGTGTGAGATGAGTGCAACTGTGTGGTAGTTTGAGCATTCTTTGGCATTGCCTTTCTTTGGGATTGGAATGAAAACTGACCTTTTCCAGTCCTGTGGCCACTGCTGAGTTTTCCAAATTTGCTGGCATATTGAGTGCAGCACTTTCACAGCATCATCTCTCAGGATTTGAAAGAGCTCAACTGGAATTCCATCACCTCCACTAGCTTTGTTCATACTGATGCTTTCTAAGGCCCACTTGGCTTCACATTCCAGGATGTCTGGCTCTAGGTCAGTGATCACACCATCATGATTATCTGGGTCATGAAGATCTTTTTTGTACAGTTCTTCTGTGTATTCTTGCCACCTTTTCTTAATATCCTCTGCTTCTGTTAGGTCCATACCATTTCTGTCCTTTATCGAGCCCATCTTTGCATGAAATGTTTCCTTGGTATCTCTAATTTGCTTGAAGAGATCTCTAGTCTTTCCCATTCTGTTTTCTTCCTCTATTTCTTTGCATTGATTGCTGAGGAAGGCTTTCTTATCTCTTCTTGCTATTCTTTGGAACTCTGCATTCAGATGCTTATATCTTTCCTTTTCTCCTTTGCTTTTCTTTTCACAGCTATTTGTAAGGCCTCCCCAGAAAGCCATTTTGCTTTTTTTGCATTTCTTTTCCATGGGGATCGTCTTGATCCCTGTCTCTTGTGCAATGTCACGAACCTCATTCCATAGTTCATCAAGCACTCTATCTATTAGATCTAGGCCCTTAAATCTATTTCTCACTTCCACTGTATAATCATAAGGAATTTGATTTAGGTCATACCTGAATGGTCTAGTGGTTTTCCCTACTTTCTTCAATTTAAGTCTGAATTTGGTCATAAGGAGCTCATGATCTGAGCCACAGTCAGCTTCTGGTCTTGTTTTGTTGACTGTATAGAGCTTCTCCATCTTTGGCTGACTCTGAAATGGTTGTCATTTCAAAAGTTATCACATTTAAGATTTGAAAACAAGAAACAAGCAAACAAGCCAAAAACCCTCTCATAATCTTAACAATAAGATTGAAGGCAGCATGTAGAGAGGGAATAACATTTAAAGGACTATTGAATCTATATTGGAACTACATAAATGGACCTATAGAATTTCATAGAAACTGTTTTGTGACTATCATAGTATCAGGGTATTCAGAGTAAACACATAGAAGAAAACTTCTTCTACCCCAAGGACTGCCAAAACACTTTAATTAAAAAATCATCATAGGCTAAGTCCTCTGCCAAGCATTAGGAGAAAAAAAAGAAGATGGCGAAGAGAAAGACAAGGGGGAGGAGGAGGGGAAGGGGAAGTAGAAGAAAAAGAAATGAAACAGTGCTGCCCTTAAGGAGTTGATAGTTCAGGAGTAAAAACAAACTAAAATTTAAGAGAGCTATATGGACATGTACATCTGGCAGGATTTGTTCATTAACTGTTAAAGAATGAGTAAGAAGAATTTTTACCAATGCATAACCAGGCCTTGAACAAAATTAATGATGGTTTAATATTTTTAAGGAAATAGATACCATTTATGACTCTTATACAATAATTGTATTAGGGTAGTTCTAGGAATGGGAAGAGGCAACAACGGAAAATATTTTCTGGATCATAATAGACTAATAAGACAAAACGTCCAGAGAATCTTTTATTATCAACAGGGTATAATCTAGAAATTGCACAATAATCTTGAAATTCAACAAGAATGTTTCCCTGACATGAGAAGAGCCTCCCAGCAATGTGGGAAGAAAAAAAAAAAAAAAAAGAAAGAAAAGAAAAACAAACTGGTCATGAAATGTCTCACAAACATCAGTCAAGCTTCCAACCAAGAGGGGGAGTTGATAAATAGAATATTGCCTACCATATAGGTAAGCAACGGATGTCACAATCATCAGTAATTGCAGTCCTCAAGCATGAGCTGCCTGAACCTTTAGGAGACAGAAAGGAAAGACCCGCCATAGAAGAGCCATCAAACTGCAGTCACTGCTTAGGATGAGCCCTGAGGGAACTCATGATATGAAATCATAGGATACTGCTACCATGCCCTTCCCCAGGATAGCTGAATTGCATATCAAAGGAATGATTTCAGTGAGCCTAGACTCTTAACTCATCCCATATAGATCAGATCAGATGCTCAGTCGAGTCCCACTCTTTGCGACCCCATGAATCCCAGCACGCCAGGCCTCCCTGTCCATCAACAACACCTGGAGTTCACTGAGACTCACGTCCATCGAGTCGGTGATGCCATCCAGCCATCTCATCCTCTGTCGTGCCCTTCTCCTCCTGCCCCCAATCCCTCCCAGCATCAGAGTCTTTTCCAATGAGTCAACTCTTCGCATGAGGTGGCCAAAGTACTGGAGTTTCAGCTTCAGCATCATTCCTTCCAAAGAAATCCCAGGGCTGATCTGCTTCAGAATGGACTGGTTGGATCTCCTTGCAGTCCAAGGGACTCTCAAGAGTCTTCTCCAACACCACAGTTCAAAAGCATCAATTCTTCGGCGCTCAGCCTTATTCACAGTCCAATGCTCACATCCATGCGTGACCACAGGAAAAACCATAGCCTTGACTAGACGAACCTTTGTTGGCAAAGTAATGTCTCTGCTTTTCCAAATGCTATCTAGGTTGGTCATAAGTTTCCTTCCAAGGAGTAAGCGTCTTTTAATTTCATGGCTGCAATCACCATCTGTAGTGATTTTGGAGCCCCCAAAAATAAAGTCTGACACTGTTTCCACTGTTTCCCCATCTATTTCCCATGAAGTAATGGGACCGGATGCCATGATCTTCGTTTTCTGAATGTTGAGCTTTAAGCCAACTTTTTCATTCTCCACTTTCATTTTCATCAAGAGGCTTTTTAGTTCCTCTTCACTTTCTGCCATAAGGGTGGTGTCATCTGCATATCTGAGGTTATTGATATTTCTCCCGGCAATCTTGATTCCAATTGAGTTTCCTCCAGTCCAGCATTTCTCATGATGTACTCTGCATATAAGTTAAATAAACAGGGTGACAATATATAGCCTTGACGAACTCCTTTTCTTATTTGGAACCAGTCTGTTGTTCCATGTCCAGTTCTAACTGTTGCTTCCTGACCTGCATACAAGTTTCTAAAGAGGCAGATCTGCCGGGAGCCAGCATATTGCATATTGAGTGCATATTGCAAATTGCATATTGAGTGCAGCACTTTCCACAGCATCATCTTTCAGGATCTGGAATAGCTCAACTAGAATTCTATCACTGCTGGGAGCCAGCATGAGGCACTCCGCCCATGGCAAAGGCCATGAGGAAGGAGGCTCGGCATATGCAAAGTGGGATCGAGCCTCAGGAGTCCCCCTGGAAATTCTAGAGCATCTACCCCCAAAACCAGAGTCTGCCTACTTTCTGCTTTGTGCTTTCACCTACACCTCTGACTTTATGGGGGGCTGTCCCCCACTACCTCTCTCTGAAAAAAGAGTTAGCTTACAGCTCCAGTTAATAATTCCTGGGTGTGACAGTGTTTCAACCTACAAACTCCTTTAGAAATCCTCTAGCCTGCCTGAACAGGTTTTTCCAGCCACATGTGATTGTTCAGAGCCTCCCAACTGTGAGAGGCAGGAGATGTTCTAAACTGTCTAAATGCAGATTCCTTTGAGTAGTTAAAAGATTGATTAGAAATTGTATTGGTGAAGGGTTTTTCACTTATTGAGTCAATATTTTCTGCTAAGTCTCCATACTCCTTACCTACTGTGTCCTTGGCAGTGTATTGATTGATATAATGGGTGTATAGAAATGTAAGTAGTAGCCTCAATGTTTGTAAACTTGGACCCTTGAGTTAATTCTTTTCTTGATTGAGCCCACCTCACCTTTGCCCTATAGGAATGCAGCTTTGTCCAGTGCTTTTTTGGAGGCTGGTGCCTGACTTTGGAATAATCACCTTTAGAGAAAAATAAGTTTCTTAAAATGTTAACAGGCCTCCTGGCCAGAAGATGATGTCAATCACCTGCACTTTTGCATATGATAAGTTTGAAAGCCTGGCTTCGATTAGAACCAGGAACTGCTGTCCTTGCATGACTCCACCCCTTCCCCCATTATCCTCTATGCATAACTTAAGGTATAAAAACTACTTTGGAAAATTAAGTGCGGGCCTTGTTCATCGAAACTTGGTCTCCCCATGTCACTCTCGCTCTCAAATTCTGGCTGAGTCTCCATCTGGAGCGCGGAACCCGCCATGCTTGCTAATTATGCCTGGGCTTCTAAGATCCGACCGGGGAGGCCTCAGTGTCTCCTCTCCTTCAGGAGAACGGAAGGACGCCTGCGGCCTACCTAAGTGGTGCAAACTTCTTGTCTTGAAGTTTTATTGGTCTCCCGCGTAAACCAAGCTACTCAGCCTCTTTTCTCCACTGAATTTTCCTACTGAGTTATCCTCATTGTATTACTCTTTATATCTTTGATAAATATTTATAAATAAATAGGTCGCCTATGCCATCTCTCCTTCGAATACCCTGGATCAGCCGGGGCTGGACACCGGCACAGATCAGGTGGTCTGGTATTTCCATCTCTTTCAGAATTTCCAACAGTTTATTGTGATCCACACAGTCAAAGGCTTTGGCATAGTCAACAAAGCAGAAATAGATACTTTTCTGGATCTCTCTTGCTTTTTCCATGATCCAGAGGATGTTGGCAATTTGATCTCTGGTTCCTCTGCCTTTTCTAAAACCAGCTTGAACATCAGGAAGTTCACGGTTCACATATTGCTGAAGCCTGGCTTGGAGAATTTTGAGCATTACTTTACTAGTGTGTGAGATGAGTGCAATTGTGCGGTAGTTTGAGCATTCTTTGGCATTGCCTTTCTTTGGGATTGGAATGAAAACTGACCTTTTCCAGTCCTGTGGCCACTGCTGAGTTTTCCAAATTTGCTGGCATATTGAGTGCAGCACTTTCACAGCATCATCTTCCAGGATTTGGAATAGCTCAACTGGAATTCCATCACCTCCACTAGCTTTGTTCAAATGATGCTTTCTAAGGCCCATTTGACTTCACATTTCAGGATGTCTGGCTTAGGTCAGTGATCACACTATTGTGATTATCTGCGTCATGAAGATCTTTTTTGTACAGTTCTTCTGTGTATTCTTGCCATCTCTTCTAAATATCTTCTGCTTCTGTTAGGTTCATACCATTTCTGTCCTTTATTGAGCTCATCTTTGCATGAAATGTTCCTTTGGTATCTCTGATTTTCTTGAAGAGATCCCTAGTCTTTCCCATTCTGTTGTTTTCCTCTATTTCCTTGCATTGATCGCTGAGGAAGGCTTTCTTATCTCTTCTTGCTATTCTTTGGAACTCTGCATTCAGATGCTTATATCTTTCCTTTTCTCCTTTGTTTTTCACTTGTCTTCTTTTCACAGCTATTTGTAAGGCCTCCCCAGACAGCCATTTTGCTTTTTTGCTTTTCTTTTCTATGGGAATGGTCTTGATCCCTGTCTCCTCTACAATGTCAAGAACCTCATTCCATAGTTCATCAGGCACTCTATCTATCAGATCTAGGCCCTTACATCTATTTCTCACTTCCACTGTATAATCATAAGGGATTTGATTTAGGTCATACCTGAATGGTCTAGTGGTTTCCCCTACTTTCTTCAATTTAAGTCTGAATTCAGTAATAAGGAGTTCATGGTCTGAGCCACCGTCAGCTCCTGGTCTTGTTTTTGTTGACTGTATAGAGCTTCTTCATCTTTGGCTGCAAAGAGTATAATCAGTCTGATTTCGGTGTTGACCATCTGGTGATGTCCATGGATAGAGTCTTCTCTTGCGTTGTTGGAAGAGGGTGTTTGTTATGACCAGTGCATTTTCTTGGCAAAACTCTATTAGTTTTGCCCTGCTTCATTCTGTATTCCAAGGCCAAATTTGCCTGTTACTCCAGGTGTTTCTTGACTTCCTACTTTTGCATTCCAGTCCCCTATAAGGAAAAGGACATCTTTTTTGGGTGTTAGTTCTAAAAGGTCTTGTAGGTCTTCATAGAACCGTTCAACTTGAGCTTCTTCAGTGTTACTGGTTGGGGCATAGACTTGGATTACTGTGGTATTGAATGGTTTGCCTTGGAAACGAACAGAGATCATTCTGTTGTTTTTGAGATTGCATCCAAGTACTGCATTTCAGACTCTTTTGTTGACCATGATGGCCACTCCAATTCTTCAGAGGCATTCCTGCCCGCAGTAGTAGATATAATGGTCATCTGAGTTAAATTCCCCCATTCCAGTCCATTTCAGTTCGCTGATTCCTAGAATGTCGACATTCACTCTTGCCATCTCTTGTTTGACCACTTCCAATTTGCCTTGATTCATGGACCTGACATTCCAGGTTCCTATGCAATATTGCTCTTTACAGCATCGGACCTTGCTTCTATCACCAGTCACATCCACAGCTGGGTATTCTTTTTGCTTTGGCTCCATCCCTTCATTCTTTCTGGAGTTATTTCTCCACTGATCTCCAGAAGCATATTGGGCACCTACTGACCTGGGGAGTTCCTCTTCCAGTATCCTATCATTTTTCCTTTTCGTACTGTTCATGGGGTTCTCAAGGCAAGAATACTGAAGTGGTTTGCCATTCCCTTTTCCAGTGGATCACATTCTGTCAGATCTCTCCACCATGACCTGCCCATCTTGGGTTGCCCCATGGACATGGCTTAGTTTCATTGAGTTAGACAAGGCTGTGGTCCTAGTGTGATTAATTTTCTGTGCGTATGGTTTCAGTGTGTTTGCCCTCTGATGTCCTCTTGCAACACCTACCGTCTTACTTAGTTTTCTCTTACCCTGGGCGTGGGGTATCTCTTTACAGCTGCTCCAGCAAAGTGCAGTCATTGCTCCTTACCTTGGACGAAGGTTATCTCCTCACTGACGCCCTTCCTGACCTTCAACGTGGGATAGCTCCTCTAGGCCCCCCCTGCGCCTGCACAGCCATGGCTCCTTGGACATGGAGTTGTTCCTCCCGGCCACTGCCCCTGTCCTCGGGCGTGGGGTTGCTCCTCCAGGCCGCCGCCCCTGGCCTCAGGCTTGGGGCGTGGGGTATCTCCTCCAGGCTGCCACCCCTGACCTCGGACATGATGTAGCTCCTCTCGTCTCTGCCCCTGATCTCAGACGTGGGGTAACTCCTCTCGTTGCCACCCCTGACCTCAGACACGGGGTAACTCCTCTCGTCGTGGCCCCTGACCTCGGACAGGGGGTAACTCCTCTTGTCGCCACCCCTGACCTTGGATGCGGGGTAGTTCCTCTCGGCCGCCCCCCAACCTCGGACATGGGGTAGCTCCTCTCGGCCGTTACTGCACCATCGCAGTCTGGTACTCTCAGCCGCTGCACCTGACCTCGGATGTCGGGTAACTCCTCTTGGCCGCCACCCTTCGGGCATGGCGTCCTCCCAGCTTCTGCCCCTGACCTGGGACGTGGGGTGTCTCCTCTCGGCCGCGCTTTAGCGCACCCATCGCAGCCGCCTGTGCTAAATTCCTTAACTTGGGATATTTGGTTTTCTTTAATTAACAATAATCTTTTGACATTCAGACTACCTGCCCTTTGCTGCAAAACCTATATAACCTAGCTCCCTGCCTTGCAACCTATAAGCAGTTCTCTTTGGTTTACTTGAGATGCTAAAAATTACTTGAGTCCTAAAAATTCCCACTGAATAAAACACACACATACACACACACACACACACAAAGAATGTGTAAGAAGGATTTTTAGAGATGGTTCTGAATTTTCTGGTTTGTGCATCCTGAAGGATGGTGACATCATGTACTGAGATGATATACCAAGGAAAATAAATAGGCTTGGAGATTTCTTGTGGAAAATTTTAATAGTCAGATGAACAATTTCAGAACTCAGTAAAGATCTGAGAGACATATGGATTTGGGAGTCATATGTATAAAAACTAGAGTTGAGTGCATGAGATCTTCCTGAAGAAAAATTAAGAAGAAAAAACATGTACAAAAACAAAAACCTGAAGAATATCACAATGTAACTGATGAACAAAGAAAATCCATCTCTAAATCTTTCTCTCTCTAAAGGAGGCTTAAACTATATCCTTAATGAGGAAAGATGAAGAGTTCAGTGGTATGGAAGTCAAAATAATTCATACCTAAGAACTTGGCAGCAATGTCAAATCAGAGACCAGGACCAACAATTTCAAAGTTTTGTGGTCATATTACTGATCAAAATATTTTAGAATTAAAAACACTTACATTTCCATTACATGATAATGTAAACAAATACAGAATATTTATTTTCATGGCTCCTCATGATTTTAGAGGTTGTCCACATCGATTGGTTCATGAACCCATTTCTCCACCTTCAAAATCAGTAATAGTCATTTAGACCTTTCTCATATTGCATTACTTTGGAACTTCTCTGCCTCCCACTTCTCTCTTTAAGGATTTTTGTGATTATATATTAGATCCAACTGGATAATATAGTTTTTATCTTTTTATTTTGAGGTCTTGATTAACAACCTGATTTCACCTGCAATATTTATTCTCTTTTGCCAGGTAACCTAAAACAGTCACATGCCCCAGGGATTTGGACATGAACAGCTTAGAGAGAGTTTTGTTTTGTTTTGTTTTGTTTGAATCATAGTATTTTCCTGGTTAATTAATTTTATCACTTTATTTTCAACTGTTATGTGACATATTCATTAAGCATGTTCAAGGTAAGCCAGAGTGAGCTGAAGCTTTCTTTTTCAACTTGACTTACTAATCTTTATATTTAATAGGTAATTAATCTGGTGCATTATGATTACTACCAAAGTTGCTTGACTTTTTCTCATTTTTATTTTATTTTAATTGTGCATTTAATTTGCCCTCTTTTCTTTCTTTTCCTGACGTCATAGTCTTTACACATGTATCTTTATTTTTACTCTGATTTTTCTTTCTCTTTTTTACACAATTGTATTCATGCACTTTAATATGGTCATACCTCCATATCTCAAGGGGATTGGTTCCAGGACCCTATGAGGTTACCAAAATCAGTGATGCTTAAGTCCTGTATAAAATGACACAGTATTTGCCTATCACTTACACACATCACCTGTCATGTACTTTAAATAATCTCTAGATGACTTATATTATTAAATACAATGTAAATGCAATGTAAATAGTTGTAAATACAATGTAAATGCTATGTAACTAGTTGCCAGAGAAAAGAAAATTCAGATTTTCCTTTCTGGAACTTTCTGAGTTTTATAAAAACATTTTCGGATTCACCTTTCAATGAATATGCAGAATCGGAACCCATGGATATAGGGGGCCAACTGCACTACTTGTTTATTGTAAACATCCCATCTTATAGCCTTGCAATTTTTGCAAAAAGTTATGATTTCAACTTTTAGACACTAACTATATTTTTTTAGTCATTAAACAGATATGCCATGTTACAATGAATTCATTGTCATGCATTATTCCTTGCTTCTCACTTTTTTCCCACTTTCATCATTCTTCTCTATAAATACATTTTACACTAAATACATCAAGGTATTGTAGGTTATACGCTTTGCTAGATTTTTTTTATGCCTTGATTAATATCGTTGGTTGAATACAGAATTCACAGTGACACAATTTCCTTCAAAACTTTGAAGACATTACTTCATTGTCTTCTTACATCTGGGATTGCTTATTTTGCTATTATTCTCTGAATACTATGCAATTAGTCTTATTTCATTCCTTTGAATATCACTTTTGTTTCTTTCAGGTAGTTTTAATGTTTTCTTTTTATCATTAATACTCTGAAGTTTTACTTTTCTTTTCTGGGTGTGCATTTATATTTATATATCTTTATTAGCACTTATGAGTTTTTCATCTATGTGTGAATGTATGCTCAGTCATGTCTGAACCTTTGCCACCTGATAGACAGCAGCCTGCCACGGTCCTCTGTCCATGGAATTTTCCAGGCAAGAATGCTAAGGTTGTTTGTCACTTCCTTCCATAGGGGTCTTCTCTACCCAGGTATCAAACCCATATCTCCCACATTGCAAGCAGATTCTTTACCACTGAGCTACTGGGAAGTCAAGCTATACACTTGTTATTATTAGTAGTATGATTTTATCAATTTAGATAAATTCTTAGTTATTTTGTCTTTGAATAATTACTCTGCCATTACCCCTGTTTTCGCTCCCTATAACACCTATCAGGTATGTATTGAAGTTTTGTTAATATTTCTACTTTTGTTTAAGTTTGTCATATTTTTAATTGCATTATTTTATGCATTGCTATCTGGGTCAATTCCTTGTTAAAAGCATCAAAATAATGTATTTTCTCTACAGCCAAATTGAGTCTAGATTTTCAATATGTTCCCAAATTTTCTAGTTATTTCTTTGTATACCTGCATGTGACACTTTTAAAACATGTCTGCACATTCTTTGACATTCTTCTCACAAAAGGTGAAGTCTGGTTTGTGTCCCTGTAAAAATCAGATAAGCTTGGTTACTCACTTATAAACATACGACATAGAAGAAAAGAGTTTTTAAGCTACCTCATAAAAGGAAATACAGCTTCTGCTTCTCTTTGTCCTTTCTCAGTTTGTCTCTCTGTCTCTGTCTCACTCTTTCTTTCTCTCTGAAATTTTAGAATAATGAACTACCAGGTAAGATGTCTGGCTATTCCAAATCCATCCTCTGCGGAAAGCCATGTGTAGCAACCACATACAAATAAAAAATAATGCTCAAGAGTACTCCAACTGCTGCAGGCCTCAGATGTCCAGATATTTACAGTTGAAAAAATGAAGATACAGCTTCCTGTAATATTGCCTCTCATCCTGGAAAATAAGCAGTGTCTAAAAAAGGAGCTTCCCACTTACCTTCTTTTCCAAAACTTTGAAAACCTGAGCCACCATGTCAGAAATCTGGCTGCTGAAAGCCACCATGGTAAAAAGAACATCTGGAGAGAACAGGCAGAGATTAATACACTTGAGGAAACACAGCAATTCTAGATCCAGATATTCTAATTTTTTTCTCAGTCTAATGTTAAGACTAATGAATGAACAAGGCATCTAAATGCCTCTAGACTCTAGTCTTTGAACTGAGACAGCTTGCATCCACCAGAACAGAAGCGAACAGAAGCGAAGGTTTGTTTAAATTCCTGACCCATAGACTTCATGAAATTACAGTTGTTTATTTTATGCCACTGAGTTTGTTTGTTTTCACAGTCAGAGTAATGAACAATATGTGGCCTTTTTTCATACCTGTTTGTTTTGGTTTTAAAATTGCTTATTTCTTTATGCAAATTTTAGTTCTGTTTTTAAGATTCTTAAAACTCAATTTTAAAATTATTTCATAGTTATTCTAGGATTTTCCTATTATTAATATTACAATAGTTTCATCTTTTTTGATAAGTTATTAATAGTTGGCTTCTCTTTTTATAGGGCTTCCCTGGTAGCTCAAGTTTTCCACACGTTTCAGAGAGTGTACTTCGAGTTTGCTTTTATTTTCTTTTATTTGATCTCAGCCATTTTGTCTAACTTTATTGTCATTTTTATCCAGTTGCCTCATTCCACAACCTAAACCTATTTCAGAACAATGTTTTATTTTTAACTGAGGATTTTTGTGTTATGGTGACATTGTACATGTTGCCAAAATTATTAATTAGTTGTCATCATGCTCTGTGCAGGTCTCACTCATCTGCCTGATAGTTTCCATTCCCCCTGCTTATGCAGGTAATCAACATGACACAATCTCAGGAAATAACGTAATATTTTCTCAGCCTACTTTCTTTCAGAGAGAGACACAGGAAGGTCATTTATCTAGGCAGTTTTAAATTTCTCTTTGGAGAGGAGGAGAATAAAATGACCCAGATATTATACAAATATTGCCACATTGCTTTGACTGTGTAGCTCTAATAGAAAGCCACAAATTGTTATGACCTCATCTGCATGTTTTGCTTGATAGACAGATGGTCTGGCAGTAGTTGCTCCAGAGCAATTGGGTAATGGATAAAAGTGTGAGAAGGATGTATTCAAAAATAGAATGTTTGCATTTAATACTTCTGATAGACATAGTTTAAGATGATTCAGTGACCCCAAATGCCATGTGAGCTAGTAGAATGCAGATAGTGTTCACCAGAATTGAATAATCCAAAATAAAACATTGGCATGGGAATTCTAATGCACCAAGTTCTCCAGAATCATGGCAGCACTCGGACAGTTAGCTGGCTGATAAAGAAAGCAGTCAATGATAAGAATATAGGGCATTCCTTGTTTGACCATATTAATGATGTGAGAAAATATTATTTTGTAATAAGTAAATACCTTAAATAATATGTTTTAATATATATTTTATAAACATGCAAGTAAATACAATCTAAATATTAATCAAATGCTAAAAAATTGTCAGAATAGTAAAGGACAAAATATTAAGAATGTATTTTATGGTTTTGTACATTTTTCCATGATTGTTGTGTATTACTCTTTGTGATAAGAGAGGAAAAAGTAGATATAGAGAATGTTTATATATATTTGAGAAATCCAAAGATATACATGCTGCTGCTAAGTTGCTTCAGTCGTGTCCGACTCTGTGCGACCCCATAGATGGCAGCCCACTAGGCTCATCTGTCCCTGGGATTCTCCAGGCAAGAATACTGGAGTGGGTTGCCATTTCACACATATTTTTAATTGCTTTTGTCATTTAACTATAGATCAAATATGCTATGGGGCTTACACTCAAATAATTTGCCAATAAGGAACATTATGATATTATGTATGTGCGTGCATGGGTGCTAAGTTACTTCAGTTGTATTCAACTCTTTGCAACCCTATGGACTGTAGCCTGCCAGGCTCCTCTGTCCATGGGATTCTCCAGGTGAGAATACTGGAGTGGGTTGCCCTGTCCTTCTCCAGGGGCTCTTCCTGACCCAGGGATGGAACCCACATCTCTTACATCTATGTATATTGGCAAGCAAGTACTTTACCACTAGTGCCATCTGAGAAACCCCATAATATTATGTAATAAATACTAAGTATGTAGTCAAGATTATTAGATAACAAGTCAAATATTTTTATTAATAGACTTCTTTCCATCATCTGTGAAAGCGTTTTGAGCTTGTTTCCCTAATACTAACGTTCCTGTGTTTTAAGTGTTTTTAAATTATTTACAATGAACTGTTGTAAATTGTCCTTAAGGCAAAAATATGATGGAATCCTTGATTTTTTTAAAAAAATAAAATTAAGTTGGTAATATAAACATGGTTTTCCCTGCTCTATGTATATGTATGAATATTATTTACAATGATGAGATTTCAGCATTGCTGAACCCAAGTTCCTGTGCCTAGCTCACAGTAAAGCCAAACAAACTGAAATGTCAGAGTTTAGAGCAGAGAAAGATGTACTGCAAGGGCCATGCAAAGAGAATAGGGAGGCTCATGCTCAAAAGACTCAACCTCCCTAATGGGTTTATAGGAGTAAGTTTTTATAGGGAAAATGTTGGGGGAGGGCTGCAGAGTATATAACTCTCCTCTGATTGGTTGGTGATATTCTAGAAATCTCAATCATCAGTCTCTGGTTCCAACCATTCTGGGGTCCATAAGCTTGTGCTCAGCCTGAAGTTATTCTCCTTTTGGTTATAATATTCTCCTTTTGATTGGGGACCTTTGTTTCTGTAGAAGAACTCAGAGATGTATATCAGATTGTTATGCACCTTCCCAGGCCCAGGCCCCATTCCTGCACTATTTCCTTCTGCATTCTCTCACTTCCCTAATAAGGAACTGTTTAAATCTGCCTCTTGAAACTAAGAGAAGGTCTAGGAAGTTGAAAATCTTTTTTTAAACAATTGAGAAATGGGAGACACAGAAGGGCTTTCATGCCCAAGAAGGCCTCACAAGGTCTTGCTTGGTTTCACTAACACCATCAATTTTGTCATAATTTTGCTGGGAAATAATTTTAACAGAATGTTCAATTATTTCCTCACATCTATGAATTATCTACAGTGATAAATGTATCATGTCTAAAACAGTGACATCTGGTGCCTTCAAGTGCATGTTGGGGTTACTATATTTAATTTTTAATATAAGTAAGACATAGTGGTAAGGTAGTGATCCACAATTTCAAATATGCTTGAAGCCTTTTCTTTTAGAAATATTATATGATTTCTAGTATATGCTACATTATCATTTAAGATACTGTTTTTATTTCAGAAAAATATTAACATTTGTATGTATATATGGTTTGACTTTTCATAATTACAATATATATCTTACTATGATAAAACAAAAACTTTGGTTCAGTATTACTTTTTCTCTTGCTTTAGAAATGGGATAAGCATGCCATAATTTTTATAAGATTACTTTTTTATATTATCTTTTCCTAAAGAGACAATTTCAATTTGAAAGGAAAAATGCTCTTTATCTTAAAATGTCCTGTTATAGTTCCTGATTTTATGCGAAGTAAGGTGTAAATAATAAGAAAAGCAGAGCAAAGGAAATCCTGTTAGGCTTCTGTAAGGTTATATTTTTATCAAGACATTTACTTTTGGAGCTATTTTCCTTGTCTTGCATCTAAAAAACCAAATAACTGAAACAGAATTATGATCTTGTCTGAATGACTATAACTTCTCTCATCTCTACCATTTCAAGCCTCCAATAGATTGAATATTATAACCAGACAACACGTTAAGGGCATAAAGCATCTTTGATCTCTCTGAAGTCCTTCTTGTAACATGTGCAGTGCTAAGAACAAAGTTATGTGTTCAATAATTTCTTGCTGAAACCAGATTTCTCCTGAATCTTCCTTATTTACCATTGTAATCATTTCTCTCTCTATTCCAAAGTATATTCTAGTTAACATAACTTTCTTGTCTCTAAGGCTAAACTTTCTGCCTATTCTCTTGATCCCTAACTTGTTACCTCCTCAGAGAAGGCAATGGCACCCCACTCCAGTACTATTGCCTGGAAAAACCCATGGACGGAGGAGCCTGGTAGGCTGCAGTTCATGGGGTCGCTAAGAGTCGGACACAACTGAGCGACTTCACTTTCACTTTTCACTTTCATGCATTGGAGAAGGAAATGGCAATTCACTCCAGTGTTCTTGCCTGGAGAATCCCAGGGACAGCGAAGCCTGGTGGGCTGCCATCTATGGGGTAGCACAGAGTTGGACACGACTGAAGTGACTTAGCAACAGCAGCAGCAGCAGCAGGGAAATTTCTCCATCAATTACACATTCTTTTTACAGACTTTTCAATCATTTGCCTCTCACTTGACTTCTTCCTTTTTGCTTTCAAAATGTGTTTTTTCTAAAGTTTAAAACAATTCAAACCAGTCAACTAAACAAGCAATAAACAAGCAACAAGAAGAAGTAACTCTTTATTTCATCCTGTGATTCTCTTTATTTTCTTTCATGGCCAAATTGTAGAATGTGTTGAATTTTGAGTTTTGTCGTCTGTATAATTTTGTTCATGGCTAATTTAACAGTCGGCATCCAGAATCTGCCTGCAGTGCAGGAGACCCCAGTTCTATTCCTGGGTCGGTAAGATCCCCTGGAGAAGGGATAGGCTACCCATTCCAATATTCTTGGACTTCCCTGGTGGTTCAGCTGGTAAAGAATCTGCCTACAGTGCAGGAGACCTTCGTTTGATTCCTGGATTGGGAAGATACCCTGAAGAAGGGAACAGCTACTCACTGAGCAACTTTCACTTTCTAGAACTTTGTAAGGAAAAAACAAAACAAAACAAAACACAACACTTTTTTTTTTCTCCCCTCTGACCACTTCTCTGGTCCTGGAGGACTTATGCTGAAAAACACATTTTTATCCTCAGGCCAGCTTCATTTGTTACCTAAAGTGGAACGATGTATATTAAACAATTCTGTGTCCTTCTGCTTTGAGTATTCTGGGGGTAATGATTTATTTCACCTAAAACTGTCTCATCATTTTGACAATATATGATAAACTTTAGAGAATCTCTGCCTGCCTGGTTTCCTCATTGGTAAGTGGGGATAAATAATAGAGCATAATAGTGCTCTGAGGCTTATGTGAGCTAGTATAAATAAAAGGACTTAGAACAGAGCCCTGAATTTAGCAAATGGTCAATAAATTTTAAATTATGATTATAATGTAAAGAGTTTTTAATATTTGTTGCCTCAATGACTCCCTGAATGCCAATACCCTCCCTGCTTGTTTTGAATTTTTAGCTAGCCATTGTCCATTTCTGGGAACCCATCCCCAAGATGTGTGTTTCAACGATAAGCTTCATGATGACTTCATATTACTCTTTCCTCCTTTTCTTGTTGATCCAGTTACATTAAAACTATCCATCAAAAATGATTCCCATGTGTCACGAACTACAACGCCCATGACACACTCAATAAAGGCATTTGCCCAAAGGTCTTTGCCCTGCTCTCTTTCTGTCTGCTCTGACCAAACCTCAGGCTTTTGGGTGACTTTGTGTGCCCTCTGGGCATGCCATGCCCCTCTCTCTAGTATCTGTGAATATATTTAATCTTTCCATACGTCTCTCCTAGTGTAATTTTCACAGCTGTGTTTGGGGGGATCCTTAAAGACCCAGAGAAGGGTACTTACTCTCCTCCCCTACTCTTAGAACACAATAATAATAATGGTTATTATGATTATTCCTTATATTAAAAACAATCAAACCCCCTCCACAATTTTCACAAGGTTTAATGAAAGAAAATCTTACAGTGAATTCCTGATCTGAGATCAGGAATTTAAGATCCTTTTCAATCAATTCTATCTCGTCTTTACTCCTGAAGCTGCTGTCTTGTCTTCTGAATTCATTCACTGTGCTTGAGTACAGCTCTCCATTTATTCTGTCAACAGGCACATTACGTAGGTTTCTTGCATATGCATCATGCATAGGAAACTGACTTTAATGGGATTTTCAGACATCTTAGAGGAGGAATACAGCACTGTGCAAAAGATGATACAGCTTCAAACTGATCCCATGACACCAACGTTCTTAAAGTTCTTTGGCTCTCTGAATCACAATACATTCCTCTTTTGCCCTCCTTCATTTTGGGCTCCTACCTGCCAGTATTTTGTGCAGACCCACTTCTGTCCTGTTATTATCATTCTTATTTTCCTCAAATTCAGGGATACTCTTCCAATTAACAACTAAAGTCAGTTCACAGAAGCTAACAAGAAAATTTATGTGACATTATTAAAGTGAGTTTCAAAGTTAACTGAGACTACAGATCAACTTGCAAATTCCTTTTACAAAACACTTTAAATCCTTTGTGTAATAGTGCAAACTGCTGAAATGAACCCTTCTGCCCTACCACATCTTTATAATGCAAAAGTGAATGTATTAATATTTGTTTAAATAACATTGTCTTCTTTTCTGTGCTATAGAGATCATGTCAGATATATCTTATAGCCTTACATCTTCCCTAAGTAGCAGTCTTTTTCCAGTTCACTTCCAACAAGATGTCTTTTTATTACTTCAGGCTTAACATGGGTAAAGGCAGATTTCTATTTTATTTCAAATTGTCTGTTCTGTCTGACTTTTTCCCAGTGTTATAGATCTCTAAACAAAAGCTACTTTTCATTTCTTGCTAACATAAATTTCCTCCATGCAAACAGTTCTTCAGAGATTCTGTTTTTATATACATAATTAGATTGACTTGATTTTTTTTCATTTAAAGATTCATTTGTGGATTTGATGAGCTATGAAAGACTGGTACTCATCACATTTAATATGGAATGATGGTATGGTCATTTTTATTAGGTAGAAGGGTATGTGCAGTAAATTTTTTATAGTGAACAGTCTCCATTCTTTCTTATTTTACATATTGTATGTTCACAGGCATGTGTATAGTGTTTTATACATTTGCCTATGTTTAATATACCCCATTATATAACTTTTCTTCACTTGTACACTAGAATCTTGATGTAATTATATCCTGAATCAAGCTTTTTTAAAGTACTTTTCTCTTTAACTGTTAGTGCTGTCTTTTATCAGTGCTTTATAAATACATCCAAATAATTTTATATAAAATTATTAAAATGCATAATAATATGCATTTTATAATACCTACAAAGCATGCATGTAAAATTTACATAAAGATCAAATTGTCACAATGCCAGCACAAGGTATCTTGTAATCAATTCTGGTTGGGTCTTCTAATTACTTAAGATATAAATTATCTATTAACTTTGGAAAATTCACTTTGGTCTATGTTAGATGCCTAGCCTTCTGCATCTGATCTGATAAATTAATTGCTGTCTGTCATTCTTTTTTCCCCCAATGTAAATTAACAGCAAAAATCTGTGGATCAAATGACCGTTTCCTATAGACAGCATTGTAACAAATGGGCATAGCATTTGCAAGTTTGAATGTGTTAATTAGAGCAAGAATAGGTAGCCCTGTCTTCTAGAGATGGTTCTCCTAGACATTCCATATTAAGACCAAGCATAGTCCTACAGTCTCTGCATTTTTTTTAAATTTTTATTGGGGTATAATTGATTTACATTGTTTTATTAGCTTTGAGTGTACAGCAAAGTAAATATATTACACATATACGTATGTCACTCTTTTTTAGATTATTTTCCCATATAGGCCATTACAAAGTATTGAGTAGAGGTCTATATGATATTCAGTAAGTTTTAATTAGTTATATATTTTATATATTTTATATATAGGAATATTTATCTGTCAATCCTAATCTTTCAATTTATCCTTCATTCTTCTACCCTTGATAATCATGTTTATTTTCTACATCTGCAATTTCATTTCTGTTTTATAGATAAGCTCATTAAAGTCTTTTTTCTTTATTTTTTTGCATTCCACATATAAGCACTATCATATGAGATTTGCCTTTCTCTGTATGACTTACTTCACTCTGTATGGCAATCTCTCAGTCCATCCATGTTATTGCCAATGGAATTATTTTGTTATTTTATTGCTGAATAACATTCTGTTATGTATGTACCACATCTTCTTTATCCATTGCCCTGTCGACAGACATTTATGTTGCTTCCATTCCTGGCTATTTGTAAATAGTAATATTTTAGATTAGAGATTGTAAACTTCTTAGAATAGTAGAGTAGACTTGAATCAGACTGTCTTAGGTTCAAATCCATGTGTTGGTAAATTAAATTAAAGAGTCATAGGCAGAGCCATACTGAACATGGGAGATTTAAACTCAGTTTTCCTAAATCTGAGTCACTCTGCCAAGTTTGATTAACCTCTAGTCCCTTTCTTATCCTGCTACAACAGACCAAGAAAAGCCTTGTTTTCCTTCTTGCTTCTTTAACTTGTTCACTAACTCTTAAGCTTTCCTATATGCTTAAGATTAAGCTTTCCTATCTGCTTAAGATTAAGTGGAGAAATAACTCCAGGAAGAATGAAGGGATGGAGACAAAGCAAAAAGAATACCCAGCTGTGGATGTAACTGGTGATAGAAGCATGGTCTGATGCTATAAAGAGCAATATTGCATAGGAACCTGGAATGTCAGGTCCATGAATCAAGGCAAATTGGAAGTGGTCAAACAAGAGATGGCAAGAGTGAATGTCGACATTCTAGGAATCAGCGAACTGAAATGGACTGGAATGGGTGAATTTAACTCAGATGACCATTATATCTACTACTGTGGGCAGGAATCCCTCAGAAGAAATGGAGTGGCCATCATGGTCAACAAAAGAGTCCGAAATGCAGTACTTGGATGCAATCTCAAAAAGGACAGAATGATCTCTGTTCATTTCCAAGGCAAACCATTCAATATCACAGTAATCCAAGTCTATGCCCCAACCAGTAACGCTGAAGAAGCTCAAGTTGAACGGTTCTATGAAGACCTACAAGACCTTTTAGAACTAACACCCAAAAAAGATGTCCTTTTCCTTATAGGGGACTGGAATGCAAAAGTAGGAAGTCAAGAGCTACCTGGAGTAACAGGCAAATTTGGCCTTGGAATATGGAATGAAGCAGGGCAAAAACCAATAGAGTTTTGCCAAGAAAATGCACTGGTCATAACAAACACCGTCTTCCAACAACACAAGAGAAGACTCTTTACATGGAAATCACCAGACGGTCAACACCAAAATCAGATTGATTATATTCTTTGCTGCCAAAGATGGAGAAGCTCTATAGAGTCAGCAAAAACAAGACCAGGAGCTGACTGTGGCTCAGACCATGAACTCCTTATTGCCAAATTCAGAGTTAAATTGAAGAAAGTAGGGGAAACCACTAGACCATTCAGGTATGACCTAAATCAAATCCCTTATGATTATACAGTGGAAGTGAGAAATAGATTCAAGGGCCTAAATCTGATAGATAGAGTGCCTGATGAGCTATGGAATGAGGTTCGTGACATTGTAGAGGAGACAAGGATCAAGACCATCCCAAAGGAAAAGAAATGCAAAAAAGCAAAATGGTGTCTGGGGAGGCCCTACAAATAGCTGTGAAAAGAAGAGAAGTGAAAAGCAAAGGAGAAAAGGAAAGATAAAAAGATCTGAATGCAGAGTTCCAAGGAATAGCAAGAAGACATAAGAAAGCTTTCTTCAGCAATCAATGCAAAGAAATAAGGAAAACAACAGAATGGGAAAGACTAGAGATCTCTTCAAGAAAATCAGAGATATCAAAGGAACATTTCATGCAAAGATGGGCCCGATAAAGGACAGAAATGGTATGGACCTAACAGAAGCAGATATTAAGAAGAGATGGCAAGAATACACAGAAGAACTGTACAAAAAAGATCTTCACAACCCAGATAATCACGATGGTGTGATCACTCTCCTAGAGCCAAACATCCTGGAAGGTGAAGTCAAGTGGGCCTTAGAAAGCATCACTACGAACAAAGCTAGTGGTGGTGATGGAATTCCAGTTGAGCTATTCCAAATCCTGAAAGATGATGCTGTGAAAGTGCTGCACTCAATATGACAGCAAATTTGGAAAACTCAGCAGTGGCCACAGGACTGGAAAGGTCAGTTTTCATTCCAATCCCAAAGAAAGGCAATGCCAAAGAATGCTCAAACTACTGCACAAATGCACTCATCTCCCACGCTAGTAAAGTAATGCTCAAAATTCTCCAAGCCAGGCTTCAGCAATATGTGAACCGTGAACTTGCTGATGTTCAAACTGGTTTTAGAAAAGGCAGAGGAACCAGAGATCAAGTTGCCAACATCTGCTGGATCATGGAAAAAGCAAGAGAGTTCCAGAAAAACATCTATTTCTGCTTTACTGACTATGCCAAAGCCTTTGACTGTGTGGATCACAATAAACTGTGGAAAATTCTGAAAGATATGGGAATACCAGACCACCTGATCTGCCTCTTGAGAAATTTGTATGCAGGTCAGGAAGCACTGGACATGGAACAACAGACTGGTTCCAAAAAGGTAAAGGAGTATGTCAAGGCTGTATATTGTCACCCTGCTTATTTAACTTATATGCAGAGTACATCATGAGAAATGCTGGACTGGAAGAAACACAAGCTGGAATCAAGATTGCTGGGAGAAATATCAATAATCTCAGATATGCAGATGACACCACCCTTATGGCAGAAAGTGAAGAGGAACTCAAAAGCCTCTTGATGAAAGTGAAAGTGGAGAGTGAAAAAGTTGGCTTAAAGCTCAACATTCAGAAAACAAAGATCATGGCATCCAGTCCCATCACTTCATGTGATATAGATGGGGAATCAGTGGAAACAGTGTCAGACTTTATTTTTCTGGGCTCCAAAATCACTGCAGATGGTGACTGCAGCCACGAAATTAAAAGACGCTTACTCCTTGGAAGAAAAGTTATGACCAACTAGATAGCATATTCAAAAGCAGAGACATTACTTTGCCAACAAATGTTCATCTAGTCAAGGCTATGGTTTTTCCAGTGGTCATGTATGGATGTGAGAGTTGGACTGTAAAGAAGGCTGAGCACCGAAGAATTGATGCTTTTGAACTGTGGTGTTGGAGAAGACTCTTGAGAGTCCCTTGGACTGCAAGGAGATTCAACCAGTTCATTCTGAAGGAGATCAACCCTGGGATTTCTTTGGAAGGAATGATGCTAAAGCTGAAACTCCAGTACTTTGGCCACCTCATGCGAAGAGTTGACTCATTGGAAAAGACTCTGATGCTGGGAGGGATTGGAGGCAAGAGGAGAAGGGGACGACAGAGGATGAGATGGCTGGATGGCATCACTGACTCGATGGACATGAGTCTGAGTGAACTCCGGGAGTTGGTGATGGACAGGCAGTCCTGGTGTGCTGCGATTCATGGCATCACAAATAGTCGGACACGACTAGCAACTGATCTGATATGATCTAAGATTAAGCCCATCATAATATTTTACATGTTAGTTTTCTTAAACCATTACCTTGATTCATAACCCTAAACTACTGAGATAATATTCTAAGCCTTCAATCATGTTCCCTTTAACAGACTTAATTAATGACATCTGGAGTGTCAGTTGAGAACTTTAAACTCCTAAACCATCATATAGTCCCTAAACAAATGATAAAATGCTTCCACTATTGCTTCTGCCCTCTCCTGGAGGGATGTTAAAGGATCTCCAAACCTTAATGAGCCTGTTAATAGGAACTTGGAGCATAATCACAACCATTAGGGACAAACTAAGTCACAAGGTGGTGCCAACATCTCTGCTACTGAGATCCTATGGGGAAGCTGGCCTCACAGAGACCACTCCTCCCTACTCTTGCTCTTTGGCCTTTAAAAATCTTACACCCTAGCCAGCCAACGAGATGGATTTGAGACAAGTGTAGGTCTCCCATTGTCTGTGTTGGTGCCTCCTTGATTAACAAACTTTTCTCTGTTCAAAACTCTAATGTTTGGGTTTGTCTGGTGTCACTATGCATCCTACATGTGAACTTGGGTTTGACAACAGGATTAGGGAAATATGCACGGGCCACTGAACCCCACATCTTTGAGTTACAGCAGCAGGGAGCAGAAACCAAAAACAAAGAGAATAAAAGGAAATCAAGAAGAAAAGAAACAATGCAATGAGTAGAAGAAAATATATTACACATACTATAATGTTCTCAAAAAACAAGTGAAGATGTTCATCCATGAAACATGAACAGGCATTAGAAAGAAGGAAAATTCACAAACCCACAAAAACCTCTAGAAATTAATATATATATATATATGTGTGTGTGTGTGTGTGTGTGTGTGTGTAATAGAAGAAATGAGTAACTATCCAGAGGTTTTGGTGGAAATAATTTTGGAAAAAATATTTCAAAAAATAAAAATTTAACAATAAAAAGATAGAGATAAGTTTAAAAAAAAGTGTTAAGAAACTGGAGCATTTGTCTTAGGAGTTCAATATCTATCAACATCTACTCAACATCAGAATTCAATATCTATTCAACAATAGGAATTCTAACCAAAAGAAACAGAAGAGAGTGGAGGAAATTACAAAATAAACTATTTAGGAGAATTTCCAATAGTTGAGGGATATTCATTTACACTTGAACTAAGTGCTAAGAAAAATCAGTTCAGTTCAGTCCCTCAGTCATCCAACTCTTTGAGACCCCATGGACTGCAGTACTCCAGTCCTCCCTGTTCATCACCAACTCCCAGAGTTTATTCAAACTCATGTCTATTGAGTTGGTGATGTCATCCAAGAAAAACAGAGAGGAAAAAAAGAAATGAAAAGAAGCATTCACTCTAAAACATCTTTGGAGAAAAAAAGAGTACCTAGAAGCTCACAGAGGGAGGCAGGTATCAGTAGTTATTATCCTATTTTGAACCAGATAAAGATAACTATTCATATAATTTGAAAATTATTTTCTGGAATAGTTAGGCACAGGCACTGTTTCCTAGAAAAATCAGAAGATGTAAAGCCATTTTTATCTCTGGAGTAGAAAGTGAGGGCTATCGTGTGTTCTAGATCACAGGATTGGGGAAGGGAAATTTTGAGATTTTCCTCTGGAGGAAACACCATGGAAGGTAGCAGGGAGAAATAATTAAATTTGAAGAATCTTACACAAAAGCTGTAGGTGAAGTTACCCTAATGAGGCAGGGTAAGTGAGGTATGGATTGCTCCATGAAAAATTATGCTAGAAATCAACCTAAGAGAAAAGAATCACTTTAAATGATCCCCAAAACAGTGCTACTCTATACAGGACGCAATCTACTCCATGAAAACTCATTTTAAGGACACTCACTCTTAAAATAAGTTTCAAGAAGCCATGGCTATCTTATCCTTTGCTTTGATTTTAGGTGCCATTTTGCACTCCCATTGCTGAATTTTTCTTTGGGTAAATATTTAATGAACTCATGCAAGTGCCAGGATATTTTCTGGCATTGATGATGTTGTTGTTGTTTACTCACTAAGTTATGTCTGACTTTTTGTGACCCCATGGACTGTAGCCCACCGGACTCCTCTGTCCATGGGATTTCCCAGGCAAGAATATTGCAGTAGATTACTATTTCCTTCTGCAGGGGATCTTCCCAACCCAGGGATTGAAGCCATGTCTTCTGCACTGGCAAGCAGATTCTTTACTGCTAAGTCACCAAGGAATACATCTGTTTAAATAGATACAAATCCTTGTTTCAGAGAGGTTGCAACCTAGTATCCATAGTTAGGTGGCCATGAAAGTAAGTAATAAGGCTTTAGTCACACCCGCTTCCAACAACCACCTTCATTTCAACAACACTCCACATACCTTTCGTGCCCAATCTTTGAAAAGGATATCAGAATTGGCTGTGCAAAAGAGACACTGATGTATGGAACAGTCTTTTGGACTCTGTGGGAGAGGGAGAGGGTGGGATGATTTGGGAGAATGGCATTGAAACGTGTATAATATCATATATGAAATAAGTCACCAGTCCAGGTTCCATGCACGATACTGGATGCTTGGGGCTGGTGCACTGGGATGACCCAGAGGGATGGTATGGGGATGGAGGAGGAAAGAGTGTTCAGGATGGGGAACACATATATACCTGTGGCAGATTCATGTTGATATATGGCAAAACCAATACAATATTGTAAAGTTAAAAAATAAAATTTAAAAAAATTAAAAAATTAAAAAAAAAGAATTGGCTGTGGATGGAGGTGTAAATTTATTACTGTTTAAATTATTATTCATAAGTGAATATTGTTCACTGTTGTGTCCTTTTATGGAAAGTAGCTATGTTCACCTCTATGCTACCAAAGCAGGTTGTGGCCTCTTAGGAACTTCTGTACTCAAATTCATTTCTGTTTTGTTCCATAAGTATAAAATAGTCTAGTGTAGCCCTCAACTCTTTCCCTGTATCTTCAGACAATTTCTCTTAAACTTTGTGTATCACTTTTATTTTCTTTAGTAAAGGAAAAAATATCTTGCCAATGTTTACTTACAGTTCTCATTTTTTTTAATTAAAAAAAATGTGTTGTGGAACAATGTGAAATGCACTATATATATATATATATACATATACACTTTCACTAGCCTAATATATTACTGTTAAATGTTTTGAGGCCAATCATTATTTAGTTTATGTTTATTTTTAATTTAAATTTCCTAATTATTGTTTTCTTTGTATTTTGATATATGCTATGCTTCTCTTGAAAGCAAAAGTCTTTCCAACTTCTTCTTTAAGACTGATACTGTTATTTTAAACATGTATAAAGATTCCTCTCACCCAGAACTTTGGAATTTCTTAGGAAAAGAATGCTTAAAACAGAATCTGCTAGTATTTTCTATAGGAAACATTATTATTTATTAGCTGTTGGAAAG
Organism: Bubalus kerabau; assembly: GCF_029407905.1. Classification (NCBI taxonomy): domain Eukaryota; kingdom Metazoa; phylum Chordata; class Mammalia; order Artiodactyla; family Bovidae; genus Bubalus; species Bubalus kerabau. Next base: position 60,482,345 of record NC_073634.1, read on the forward strand.
AGTGTCAAGTACTATGACTCAAAAGTTCAAATAACTATGAGTTGAAGCAATATTAAGAGACAAACTTGCTTCCTCACTCTCATTGCTGTCTTCTTTGTACATGCTCCATATTGGGAGAGGACTCTAGGTTTCTCTGCCTTGTTAACTAAACAGAAAAAAAAAAAATTTTAAAATAAACAAACAGAAAAGGGAGCCAATGCAGACTCCAAAGTTCTTTCTCATTGCCAAATGTGACTGTACCACATGTGTAGCTTTTTTGGTCCAGCTGTAGATACATCTGTTAGTGCTTTTTTTGGCATTGAAGTAGCTATCCACTAGGATTTCTCCAAAATAGCAATTTGTCAGTGCAAATGTTTACAAGCACCATTTTCTGGAAGATACCTTACTCCACCCCCTGAGTATATATAACATTCATACAAATAAACATTTTTATTAAAATAAAAATTCTTTATTGTGAACTATTTCAAATGATGTAGTAAAGATTAAAGAATAACATAACAATTACTCCTTTACATTCTTGGCTCTACCAACACTTGTTGTTATGTGATATTTATTACAGGTCTTCTAAGAATTAAAATGTGGCAGAGATAATTGAGGTCCCCATAATTTTCTGCCTAATCTCATTTCCTTCTTTCTTATCTGAATGGTAACTTCTACCATGAATTCAAAGTTTATGATTTTGGTGTGTATTTTGCTAAATAGTTAATCATAAATGGTGTATTATCATTTTGCAGATAAGCTATTATTTATATATCTGGAATCTAATTTCATGCCTACAGGCATAATTCTGCAAATTGCAACTTTCTCTGTGCACATAAGTGTAATTTTCTAAGAAGTAATAAAGGGAATTCCTGAATTACAGAGTTTGATCATCTTAGATTGTATTATATTTTGTTAAATATCTCTCAAAAAATCATGAGTGCTCCTTGTTCTTGACATCGTTTCCAAAATTATATTGTCAGACTTTTCGACATTTGCCAATTATTGAATCGGCATGTAAAGTGATGTCAGTTATAAAAATAATTTATTGTTCTTAAACAATTAGTAAAATTGAACACTTTCACCTAACTGGGTTTTTGGATTTTCTGTTACTTCTTTATTAAATTTATCTCTTTTGACTTGAATATTCTCTGTAGATCATGGAAAACCTGTAAAAAACAAACAAACAAACAAACAAACAAAAAACAACAAAGAAATTAAAGAAGCTAATGATGTTCCCTTCTAAAATTACTTTGCTGAATATTTCCTTAAAGAATGAATTTTGAATATTTTCAGGTGTCTTTTCTTCATACACTGTGGTGTATAATTACTGCTTTCTTTGAATCTTATAGTTTTAAGATTTTTCTGACATTAAATTCATTAATATCTACTGTGTGGATCACAATAAACTTGAAAATTCTGAAAGAGATGGGAATACCAGACCACTTGATCTGCCTCTTGAGAAATTTATATGCAGGTTAGGAAGCAACAATTAGAACTGGACATGGAACAATGGACTGGTTCCAAATAGGAAAAGGAGTACGTCAAGGCTGCATATTGTCTCCCTGTTTATTTAACTTATATGCAGAGTACATCATGAGAAATGCTGGACTGGAAGAAACACAAGCTGGAATCAAGATTGCCGGGAGAAATATCAATCACCTCAGATATGCAGATGACACCACCCTTATGGCAGAAAGTGAAGAGGAACTAAAAAGCCTCTTGATGAAAGTGAAAGTGGAGAGTGAAAAAGTTGGCTTAAAGCTCAACATTTAGAAAACTGAGATCATGGTATACAGTCCCATCACTTCATGGGAAATAGATGGGGAAACAGTGGAAACAGTGTCAGACTTTATTTTTCTGGGCTCCAAAATCACTGCAGATGGTGACTGCAGCCATGAAATTAAAAGACGCTTGCTCCTTGGAAGGAAAGTTATGACCAACTAGATAGCATATTCAAAAGCAGAGACATTACTTTGCCAACAAATGTTCGTCTAGTCAAGGCTATGGTTTTTCCTGTGGTCATGTATGGATGTGAGAGTTGGACTGTGAAGAAGGCTGAGCGCCAAATAATTGATGCTTTTGAACTGTGGTGTTGGAGAAGACTCTTGAGAGTCCCTTGGACTGCAAGGAGATCTAACCAGTTCATTCTGAAGGAGATCAGCCCTGGGATTTCTTTGGAAGGAATGATGCTAAAGCTGAAACTCCAGTACTTTGGCCACCTCATGCGAAGAGTTGACTCATTGGAAAAGACTCTGATACTGGGAGAGTGCTGAGGTCCAGCCCCGGCTGATCCAGGGTATTCGAAGGAGAGATGGCTTAGGCGACCTATTCAAATGTTAATTAGAGATATAAAGAGTAATAAAAAGAGGATAGCTCAGTAGGAGAATTCAGTGGAGAAAAGAAGTTGAGTGGCTTGGTTTATGCGGAAAATCGATATAACCCATGACACCAGGTTAGCTCTGACCATGGAGGCTGCAGGTGCCCTCTCGAATAGCGGAAGGTGCCCCACCTTAGACACCTTCTCGAGTGGGTCTTAGAAGTCCAGGCAAATAAATGGTCTCAGAGGATATCCATGCTCCAGATGGACACTCAGCTGAAAATTGAGGGGAAGAATGACATGGGGAGACCAAGCATTGGTGAGCAAGGCCCATAGCTTTATTTTCAACAGGGGCTTATATACCCTAAGTTACACATAGAGGATAATAGGGGATGCAAAGTCAGCAGTCTTTGATCCTTATCAAAAACCAGGGTTTCTTTTCTGCAAATTTATCATATACAAATGGTTTAGGTGATTTACATCATCTTCTGGCCAGAAGGCCTATTAACATTTTATGACTCTTGACAAGGATGTATCAACAAAGACTTATTTTCTCTAAGAGTAATTATTTTAAGGTTTGACGCCATCTTCCGAAGATAAAATTACATTCCTATAGGGGGGATATGTAATGGGTTTACAACAAAGGAAATAATTTATTACCTTAAGGGTCTAAAGTTACTAACACCAAGGCCACTACTTATTTTTTCTACATATCAACTATTAATTAATACACATTCAAGAATATAATTCAGGGGATGTGGAAACTTGGCAACAAGCATTGGCTCGTCAATGAAATCTTTTACTAGTTTTATTCTGACAGTTTCTAACTCTCTGAGAGGCTCTAAGCTATATGAATATCTTTAGCTTCCCATGCCTCTCGAGGCTGGGAGACTGTAAACAATCGTATGCATAGCTGTAGGAGTCCGGGTAAACTTGTCAGGCGAGTTAGAGAGCTATCTGAGGGGTTTGGATTTAAACACTCCTAGTTGCCCAGGAACTTTATCAATTGGAGCTGTAAGTTAACTCTTTGACAGAGAGAGCGAGATGGTGGTGGGGGACAGCCTCCAGTAAAGTCAGAGGTGAGAGCACAAAGCAATAAAGTAGGCAGACTCTGGTTTTTTGGGGGTAGATGCTCGAGAATATCCAGGGGGACTCCTGAGGCTCGATCCCGCCTTTGCGTGTACCGAGCCTCCTTCCTCATGACCTTTGTCATGAGTGGAATGTCTCTCATCGGCTCCCGGCAGGAGGGGTTGGTGGCAGGAGGAGAAGGGGACGACAGAGGATGAGATGGCTGGATGGCATCACATACTCGATGGACGTGAGTCTGGGTGAACTCTGGGAGTTGGTGATGGACAGGGAGGCCTGGCGTGCTGCGATTCATGGGGTTGCAAAGAGTCGGACATGACTGAGTGACTGATCTGATCTGATCTGAATAGTTTATATGTATTTTTTATACTTTATGTGACATTAGGATATAATTTTCTTTTTCTTGTACTCTTCTTGACTAAAGAAGATTTTTATCAAAGTTTCAATGCTTTCTTAAAGGAGAAAGTAGTATTCTTCTTTTTCTGTTTTCTAAAGCTGTAAATATATACTTAAATTGATCAGGGAAATTTGAAAGCCCTATGGTAACAATGGTCTGTTTTGGTGCTAGCTCAGTCTGATTTCCCATAAGTCCCATCTAAAACACAAAGCAAGTAGATAGCAACATCAAAACTCACAAGTACTATTTATGTCAATTTAGATTACAAGATGTCCTCCTGAACCAGTAACTGTAAGTGAGTGGGTACACAATCAACATCTGCACAAGAGAAAATGGGACATAACAGAAGAGAGCAAAACCTAAAAACAAGAGAAGCCATAAAAGTCCTCCTTTCCAGTAATCAAAACTTACAAAGCAAAATGCACAGGGCATTTATTTGAGAATGGCAGCCAGACCTGTTAGGTATCTTGCTGAATCAAATTTTGTTTTAATGCAAGGGACCAGCAGTAAGTTCTAAGCTTGAACCATATAGAATCATGTGTGTTTGAAAAATATGTGTAGAAACAGCAAATGAGGTGGCTCTGAGAAGTTTGAAAAATATTCTACAGTGTGTCCTCCTATATAGACAAAAATATCCATCACATAGATCAGAATAGTTACTAAAGGAAAAGACCAAACCAGAGGAATAAAATCAGTTCAGTTCAGTCACTCAGTCATTCCAGCTCTTTGCTATCCCATGGACTGTAGCATGCCATGCTTTCCTATCCCTCACCAACTCCTGGAGTTTACTCAAATTCATGTCCATCAAGTTGGTGATGCCATCCAACCATCTCATCCTCTGTCATCCCCTTCTCCTGCCTTCAATCTTTCCCAGCATCAGGGTCTTTTCAAATGAGTTAGTTCTTCACATCAGGTGTCCAAAGTATTGGAGTTTTAGCCTCAACATCAGTCCTTCCAATGAATATTCAGGACTGAATTCCTTTAGAATGGACTGGTTGGATATACTTGCAGTCCAAGGGACTCTCAAGAGTCTTCTCCAACACCACCGTTCAAAAACACCTATTCTCTGGAGCTCAGCTTTCTTTATAGTCTAACTCTCATATCCATACATGACTATTGAAAAAACAATCGCTTTGACTAGATGGACCTTTGTTGGCAAAGTAATGTCTCTGTTTTTTAATATGTTGTCTAGGTTTGTCATAGCTTTTCTTTCAAAGAGCAAGCGTCTTTTACATTCATGGCTGCAGTCACCATCTGCAGTGATTTTCAAGCCCCCCAAAATAAAGTCTCCCACTGTTTCCATTGATTCCCCATCTTTTTGCCATGAAGTGATGGGACTGTATACCATGATCTCAGTTTTCTAAATGTTGAGCTTTAAGCCAGCTTTTTCACTCTCCTCTTTCACTTTTATCAAGAAGGTTTTCAGTTCTTCTTCACTTTCTTCCGTAAGGGTGGTGTCATCTGCATATCTGAGGTTATTGATATTTCTCCCAGCAATCTTGATTCCAGCTTGTGCTTCATCCAGCCCAGCATTTCTCATGATGTACTCTGCATATAATTTAAATAATCAGGGTGACAATATACAGCCTTGATGTACCCCTTTCATGATTTGGAACCCGTCAAAATATTTTTAAAAATTTTTATTTCAAGAATGCTTTCCTGAAATTAAGAGGAAAATACATGAAACACATATTAAAAATCAAAAATCATTTACAGAAAAACTAATAACAAAACAAAATCTAGTAAAACTGCTGGGCTTTAGAAAAGGTTATCAGGCATCTTGGAATATATAAGGAATATATATATGTAACAATAAATAAGGAATAAGAAAATAAGATTATATTTCAACAGCAGTTCTTTGGCTAGAAGTAAATGGAGTCACACAGTTAAAATACCCAAATAAAATGTGAGACCAGGATTTGACAATCTTGAAAAACTGATTTTCAAATATAAATGGTACAAACTTTATCATTGGGCAAGAATTCTTGAAAGGTTGTTTTAATGAATTGCTCTTTAAGAATCATTTTACAGAACATGTTCTAGGTAACCTGAACTGGAGATGAAAATTAAATGTGTAGTTATTTATAAATGTGAACACTAAATGAAATTTAAAGGGAGAAAGTACAGAGTGCAATAGGTGTATGCTTAAAGTGCTGGCAGTGTAGATATAGGTCAACTATTTTAAAAATGGAAGAATAAGGAAAATACATGCAGAAATGTTTATACTGTTTTGAATAGCCCTACTGGTGGTAGTATTCTTCTGAAGCTGTGGAATGCTCAATGTGGGATTAATAAAATTAGTAATTTTGGGTTATTCTAATTCTGTTATCTCCTATGTCTTTGAAAGTCATTATCCTCAGTGTGGAAAAAAAGAAAGATATGTTATAAAAATGGGGTAGAATAGAACTTAATAGTCTTAACTTTGAGTTGGAAGTTCAGCATGAATTCATCAGGGTTACTTTATTTTTAAAATCCTAATTCTGTTCCCTAAAAATCCCTAAAAAATTACCAGTCTGGTAACAGTTAGCCTCCCCAGCACCCATATTGTGAGCACGAGTTACCATTCCCCCCCAAAAAGAACCAGGAGTTTTTAAATAAATGATTGATTCTAGTTCTTGACCAAGAAATTTACAAGGTTAGTCTTTACCAGAATTGGCATAGCAAATAACTTGGAAACAAGTAAGACTACTAGGGTCTGCCAAAAGATCTCAGGAGACAATTTGCAGAAACCCAGACTGGCTATTGAGGGATATTTTAAGATTAAATAAAGATAAGAATTGCAATAAAACACAGCCCAGCAAGATGTTAAAATCCATAAATTAATAATAATATTTAAAAATTTGTCACCACTTACGCAGCTTTCCTAAATAAACTCTATTACTGTTTATCCAAATAAAATCTGATGGAAAGTATCTCCATATAAAAGTATTGAAGTTAATAAATAACATAATATGCTAGAATTAGCTTATTATTGTGTTTAAATATCCAAAGATTCATAAATCTGAACATTTGGTCTCAATGACTGCTAAAAATCACAAAGAGACAACAAGAGGCTCAGTTCAGTTCAGTTGCTCAGTTGTGTCCAACTCTTTGAGACTCCATGGACTGCAGTGTGCCACACTTCCCTGTCCATCATCAACTCCCGGAGTTTGGTCAAACTCATGTCCATAGAGTTGGTGATGCCATCCAACCATCTCATCCTCTGTTGTACCCTTCTCCTCCTGCCTTCAATCTTTCCCAGCATAAGGGCCTTTTCCAATGAGTCAGTTCTTCGCATCATGTGACCAAAATATTGGAGCTTCAGTTTCAGCATCAGTCCTTTCAATGATTATTGAGGACTGACTCCCTTAAGGATTGACTGTTTTAATCTCCTTGAAGTCCAAGGGACTCTCAGGAGTCTTGTCCAACATCACAGTTCAGAAACAAGGGACTATGAATCTCCTAATGAAAAAATACACCATACATTATAGTACGTTGAAACAGAGATTTAACCTGAACTGGAACCTCTGAGTCCAGCAGATAATTTGCAGGAAATACAAAAGATCAAGAATATGTTGAACTGAGGCATTAATATTTAATTATCCAAAACCAAGATGGAAACTCAAGGAAGTTAAGTTCTTTAATAGCTATTTGTAACAAAACGAATCAAGAGAAATCTGTAGATTAAAAGCTGATCAGAATGGCCATATCATCAAAAAATATACAAGCAATAAATGCTGAAGAGTGTGTGGAGAAAAGGGAAACCTCTTGCATCATTAATGGGAATGCAACTTGATGCAGTCATTATGGAGAACAGTATGGATATTCCTTTAAAAAACTAGGAATAAAACTACTGTACCACTTAACAAGCCTACTACTGGGCATATACTGTACACCTTGAGGAAACCATAATTGAAAAAGAAAAATGTATCCTAATGTTCACTCCATCACTATTTACCATAGATGGGACATGGAAGTAACTTACATGTTCGTCAACAGATGGATGGATAAAGAAGTTGCACATATATACAATAGAGTATTACACAGCCATAAAAGGAACACATTTGTGTCAGTTCTAATGAGGAAGATGAATCTAGAGAATATATAGAATGAAGTAACTCAAAAGGAGAAAAACTAATATATATTGAGATATATATATATGGAATCTAGAAAGATGGCACTGATAAACCAATTTGTAGGGCAGCAGTGGTGATGTAGACATAGAGAACAGACTTGTGGACACATAGAAGGAAAGAAAGGGTGGGACAGTTTTAAAGACTAGCATTTAAACATATACACCACCATACGTAAATTAAATAGCCAATGGGAATTTGCTGTATGACTCAGGGAGTTCAAACTGGGGCTCTGTAACAACATAGATGGGTGGGATGGAATGGAAGATGAGAGGGAGTTTCAACAGGGAGGGGATATAGGTATACCTATGGCTGATTCATGTTGATGTATGGCAAAAACCAATGCAATGTTATAAAGCAATCATCCTGAAATTAAAAATAAATAAATTAAATTAAAAAATAAAAATGGAATAGATATTTTGCTATTCTGTTTTGCTCCTAGGGATTGGTCTGTTCAAATTATGTTTCTTCTTGATTTGATTATGGCATTCTTTATGTTTCTAGAAAAATTTCCACTTCTTCCAGGTAGTCTATTTGTTGGCATATAACTGTTCCTAGTACATTTTGTGATTTTTTTATTTGGTAGTTTTTATGAAATATAAGTGTTATTTTCTTCCTTAATTTCTTTTTTATTTGGATCCTTTCTCTTTCATTCTTGGTGAGCCTAGTAGGAAGTTTATGCTTATTCTTGGAAAAAAACAAAAACAAAAACAGAAAACAACTCTTAGTTTTCATTTATTTTTTCCCCTATATTTTAATCATTATAGTATCTATGTATGAGCTTCCCAGGTGGTTCAGTGGTAAAGAATCTGCCTGTCAATTCAGGAGATGCAGGAAACTTGGGTTTGATCTTTGGGACACAAAGATCCCCTGGAGTGGGAAATGGCAACCTCCTCCAGTATTCTTGTCTGGAAAATTCCATGAACAGAGGACCTGGCAGTCTATAGTCTATAGGGTTGCCAAGAGCTGGTCGTGACTGAACATGCATTTGGCACAAATATGCACATGTATTTATGTATTCTCTGACATTTATTGTTCCTTTTCTTCTGCCAAATTTAGGTTATGCTCATTTTTCTTATTCTAATTCTTTTTGGAGTTTGGTTAGTTTGTTTACTTTGGGTTACTCTTGTTTTTATGAGGAATTCGTGTACTGCTATCAACTTCCCTTTTAGGAATGTTTTTGCTGCACCCTGTAGGTTTTGTATGGTTGTATTTTCAACGCCAACTGTCTTGAGGTAATTTTTAAAATTTCCACTTTGATTTTATCATTGAGTCATATATACATATATATGACATATATGTATTCACTAGCCTAATAAAAGTTACCTTTAAATTTTTTGAGGCCAATTATTATTTCAGTTCAGTTCAATTCAGTCGCTCAGTCATGTCTGAGTCTTGGTAACCCCATGAATTGCAGCACGCCAGGCCTCGCTGTCCATCAACAACTCCCGGAGTTCACTCAAATTCACGTCCATCAAGTCAGTGATGCCATCCAGCCATCTCATCCTCTGTCGTCCCCTTTTCCTTCTACACACAATCCATCCCAGCATCAGAGTTTTTACCAATGAGTCAACTCTTCGCATGAGGTGGCCAAAGTACTGGAGTTTCAGCTTCAGCATCCTTCCTTCCAAAGAAATCCCAGGGCTGATCTCCTTAAGAATGGACTGGTTGGATCTCCTTGTAGTCCAAGGGACTCTCAAGAGTCTTCTCCAACACCACAGTTCAAAAGCATCAATTCTTCGGCGCTCAGCTTTCTTCACAGTCCAACTCTCACATCCATACATGACCACTGGAAAAACCATAGCCTTGACCAGGTGGACCACTCTTGGCAAAGTAATGTCTCTGCTTTTGAATATGCTATCTAGGTTGGTCATAACTTTCCTTCCAAGGAGTGAGGGTCTTTTAATTTCATGGCTACAGTCACCATCTGCAGTGATTTTGGAGCCCCAAAAAATGAAGTCTGACACTGTTTCCCCATCTATTTCCCATTAAGTGATGGGACCAGATACCATAATCTTCGTTTTGTAAATGTTGAGCTTTAAGCCAACTTTTTCACACTCCACTTTCACTTTTATCAAGAGGTTTTTTAGTTCCTCTTCACTTTCTGCCATAAGGGTGGTATCCTCTGCATATCTGAGGTTATTGATATTTCTCCTGGCAATCTTGATTCCAGCTTGTGCTTCTTCCAGCCCAACGTTTCTCATGATGTACTCTGCATAGAAGTTAAATAAGCTGGGTGACAATATACAGCCTTGACATACTCCTTTTCCTATTTGGAACCAGTCTGTTGTTCCATGTGCAGTTCTAACTGTTGCTTCCCGGCCTGCATACAGGTTTCTCAAGAGGCAGGTCAGGTGGTCTGGTATTCCCATCTCTTCCAGAATTTTCCACAGTTTATTGTGATCCACACAGTCAAAGGCCTGGAATGTTAGATCCATGAATCAAGGCAAATTGGAAGTGGTCAAACAGGAGATGGCAAGAGTGAACGTTGACATTCTAGGAATCTGCGAACTAAAATGGACTGGAATGGGTGAATTTAACTCCGATGACCATTATATCTACTACTGTGGGCAAGAATCCCTTAGAAGAAATAGTGTAGCCATCCTGGTCAACAAAAGAGTCTGAAAATCAGTATTTGGATGCAATCTCAAAAATGACAGAATGATCTCTGTTCATTTCCAAGGCAAACCATTCAATATCACAGTAATCCAAGTCTATGCCCCAACCAGTAATGCTGAAGAAGCTCAAGTTGAACGGTTCTATGACAACCTACAAGGCCATTTAGAACTAACACCCCAAAATGATGTCCTTTTCATTATAGGGGACTGGAATGCAAAAGTAGGAAGTCAACAAACACCTGGAGTAACAGACAAATTTGGCTTTGGAATACAGAATGATTGCACTGGTCATAGCAAACACCCCCTTCCAACAACACAATTGAAGACTCTACACATGGACATCACCAGATAGTCAACATTGAAATCAGATTATTATATTCTCGGCAGCCAAAGACAGAGAAGCTCTATACAGTCAGCAAAAACAAGACCGGGAGCTGATTGTGGCTCAGATCATGAGCTCCTTATTGCCAAACAGACTTAAATTGAAAAATATAGGGAAAACCACTAGACCATACATGTATGACCTAAATCAAATCTCTTATGATTATAGAGTGGAAGTGAGAAATAGATTTAAGGGACTAGATCAGATAGATAAGAGTGCCTGATGAAATATGGACTGAGGTTCATGACATTGTACAGGAGACAGGGATCAAGACCATCCCCATGGAAAAGAAATACACAAAAGCAAAATGGCTGTCTGAGGAGGCCTTACAAATAGCTGTGAAAAGAAGAGAAGCAAAAAGCAAAGGAGAAAAGGAAAGATATAAGCATCTGAATGCAGTGTTCCAAAGAATAGCAGGAAGAGATAAGAAAGCCTTCCTCAGCGATCAATGCAAAGAAATAGAGGAAGAAAACAGAATGGGAAAGACTAGAGATCTCTTCAAGAAAATTAGAGATACCAAGGGAACATTTCATGCAAATATGGGCTCGATAAAGGAAAGAAATGGTATGGACCTAACAGAAGCAGAAGATATTAAGAAGAGGTGGCAAGAATACACAGAACTGTACAAAAAACATCTTCATGACCAAGATAATCACGAAGGTGTGATCACTCACCTAGAGCCAGACATCCTGGAATGTGACATCAAGTGGGCCTTAGAAAGCATCACTATGAACAAAGCCAATGGAGGTGATGGGATTCCAGTTGAGCTATTTCAAATCCTGAAAGATGATGCTTTGAAAATGCTGCACTCGATATGCCAGCAATTTGGAAAACTCAGCAGTGGCCACAGGACTGTAAAAGGTCAGTTTTCATTGCTATCCCAAAGAAGAGTAATGCTAAAGAATGCTCAAACTACCACAAAATTGCACTCATCTCACGCTAGTAAAGTAATGTTCAAAATTCTCTAAGCCAGGCTTCAGCAATACATGAACTGTGAACTTCCCAATGTTCAAGCTGATTTTAGAAAAGGCAGAGGAACCAGAGATCAAATTGCCAACATCCACTGGATCATCGAACAAGCAAGAGAGTTCCAGAAAAGCATTGATTTCTGCTTTACTGACTATGCCAAAGCTTTTGATTCTGTGGGTCACAACTAACTGTGGAAAATTCTGAAAGAGATGGGAATACTAGACCACCTGACTTGCCTCTTGAGAAATCTGTATGCAGGTCAGGAAGCAACAGTTAGAACTGGACATGGAACAACAGACTGGTTCCAAATAGGAAAAGGAGTACATCAAGGCTGCATATTGTCACCCTGTTTATTTAACTTCTAAGCAGAGTACATCATGAGAAACGCTGGACTGGAAGAAGCACAAGCTGGAATCAAGATTGCCAGGAGAAATATCAATAACCTCAGATATGCAGAGGACACCACCCTTATGGCAGAAAGTGAAGAGGAACTAAAAAGCCTCTTGATGAAAGTGAAAGTGGAGAGTGAAAAGGTTGGCTTAAAGCTCAACATTCCTAAAACGAAGATCATGGCATCTGGTCCCATCACTTCATGGCAAATAGATGGGGAAACGGTGGAAACAGTGTCAGACTTTATTTTTTGGGGCTCCAAAATCACTGCAGATGGTGACTGCAGCCATGAAATTAAAAGATGCTTACTCCTTGGAAGGAAAGTTTTGACGAACCTAGATAGCATATTGAAAAGAAGAGACATTACTTTGCCAACAAAGGCCATTCTAAATGAGATCCACCCTGGGTGTTCTTTGGAAAGAATGATGCTAAACCTGAAACTCCAGTATTTTGGCTACCTCCTGTGAAGAGTTGACTCATTGGAAAAGGCACTGATTCTGAGAGGGATTGAGGGCAGGAGGAAAAGGGACGACAGAGGATGAGATGGCTGGTGGCATCACCGACTCCATGGACATGAGTTTGAGTGAATTCCCGGAGTTGGTGATGGACAGGGAGGCCTGGCATGCTGCGATTCATGGGGTTGCAAAGAGTTGGACACGACTGAGCAACTGAACTAACTAACATTGGATGATATAAATAGATGAGTCTTGGTAGTCACTCAAGCAGAAGTTATAGAGAGCCTGTCTCTAGTGCGAAATAAAACAAACATTCATGCCGTTGATTGAGTATGATAACATCAAGGAAAATCTGAGTATTTTTTAAGATTGAGAATGATCCAGGGCTGAGAGGTAGAATGCAGAGTTTGTAATATAAACACAAGTAAAGTCATTGAGCTTAAAAAGACCCTGATAAAAAAAGAAGCCAATCCACCTCCCAGAATATTGGAAATAAAAGCAAAAATAAACAAATGGGACCTAATTAACCTTAAAAGCTTCTGCACATCAAAGGAAACTATTAGCAAGGTGAAAAGACAGCCTTCAGAATGGGAGAAGATAATAGCAAATGAAGCAACTGACAAACAACTAATCTCGAGAATATACAAGCAACTCCTACAGCTCAACTCCAGAAAAATAAATGACCCAATCAAAAAATGGGCCAAAGAACTAAATAGACATTTCTCCAAAGAAGACATAAAGATGGCTAACAAACACATGAAAAGATGCTCAACATCACTCATTATCAGAGAAATGCAAATCAAAACCACTATGAGGTACCATTTCACGCCAGTCAGAATGGCTGCAATCCAAAAGTCTACAAGTAATAAATGCTGGAGAGGGTGTGGAGAAAAGGGAACCCTCTTACACTGTTGGTGGGAATGCAAACTAGTGCAGCCACTATGGAGAACAGTGTGGAGATTCCTTAAAAAACTGGAAATAGACATGCCTTATGATCCAGCAATCCCACTGCTGGGCATACACACTGAGAAAACCAGAAGGGAAAGAGACACGAGTACCCCAATGTTCATCGCAGCACTGTTTATAATAGCCAGGACATGGAAGCAACCTAGATGTCCATCAGCAGATGAATGGATAAGAAAGCTGTGGTACATATACACAATGGAGTATTATTCAGCCATTAAAAAGAATACATTTGAATCAGTTCTAATGAGGTGGATGAAACTGGAGCCTATTATACAGAGTGAAGTAAGCCAGAAAGAAAAACACCAATACAGTATACTAACGCATATATATGGAATTTAGAAAGATGGTAACAATAACCCTGTGTACGAGACAGCAAAAGAGACACTGATGTATAGAACAGTCTTATGGACTCTGTGGGAGAGGGAGAGGGTGGGAAGATTTGGGAGAATGGCATTGAAACATGTAAATATCATGTATGAAATGAGTTGCCAGTCCAGGTTCGATGCACGATACTGGATGCTTGGGGCTGGTGCACTGGGACGACCCAGAGGGATGGAATGGGGAGGGAGGAGGGAGGAGGGTTCAGGATGGGGAACACATGTATACCTGTGGCGGATTCATTTTGATATTTGGCAAATCTAATACAGTTATGTAAAGTTTAAAAATAAAATAAAATTAAAAAAAAAAAAAAAAAAAAAAAAGAAGCCATGTCTTTCACTTTGACTTCAGTCTTGTCCGACACTCAAAGGGTAATTCAGTCTTGTCAGCCTTAGATATCTGATTCATAGAAATTGTGAGATTATAAAAGATTTTACCTTAGTGTATAATAATTTATTGTGCAGTAATGATAATGTAAGATACTCCAGTAGTTCTGTTTTGTTTTGTTTTTACCTGCTCTTGGGCAGTGTCACTGAGCCTTTCAACCAAAGATTCAATAGACCTCAAAGAATTAGTTTTGTTCTTTATCTGTTTAGATGCCTCCTTTCAGGTAGTATCCTCTGTTACATTCCAGCTCTTTTAGGCCCCACAAACTGTGATCTCTGACTTTTCAGCTCAGCAGCAAGGTTGTTCCTAGTTACATTATTCCTCCCTATTTTGGAGTCAGATAAATGCTTCAAAGGCAAAACATTACAATTTTTTACCATCTAAGCCACAAGGGAAGCCCAAGAATGCTGGAGTGGGTAGTCTATCCCTTCTCCAGCAGATCTTCCTGACCCAGGGATCAAACCATGGTCTCCTGATTTGCAGGTGGATTCTTTACCAACTGAGCTATCAGGGAAATATATATATATATATATATATATATATATATATATATATTTGTTTTTTTTCTTTCAAAAAATTTGCCCTTTCTTTAGTATTTGAAACATGCTGTTTCAAATATATTGTAAGTTTTTTAGTTGTTTATAGAGGAAGGACAAAATCAATATCATATATAATATGTTCCCCCCCCAAATGCTAGAAAGGTTCTTATGATTTCATTGTGTTTTCTTCACAATACATCTGCACAAATGTAGTACTGACATATTTTTTTGAGTATTCCTTTTTGGTTGTTTGTTCTATGCTGGTTTGGAAACTTCAAGGTATACTAGTGTTATTTTACTAATAGCTGTTTTATACTAAGATATAAAATTTTTCTAAGAAAATCCATTCATTGAATCCTTTTATCCTCCCTTCTTTTAGTAATCTTAAGACAAATCAATCCTCATATGAAGAAACTTCTCCCTTCTTGTCAGTATTTAAATATTCAATAATTTTAAATAAAAATTTTAAAATAGCTAATTAGATTTATTGCTACATTATATCAGTTATGTACTTATTATTTTCTTGAATCTTGTTCTTTCTGTTAGTATTTTATTTTTCTTTAATAAAATTTTAGTTAGATTCTGTGGGTGATAACATTTCTTGTTATTCTGTGTGTCTATTGCTGAAATATATTTTTATTGTACTCGCTCTTAAAAAATATTATGCTTGGGTATAAAATTATATGTTAGAGTTATTTTCTTTCAGTAGAGTAAAGATATAATCCCACTTTCCCTTGTCATCCATTGTTGTAAATGAAATACCCATTGTCAGTCGGTCACTCTTTTATTGTTAAAATGCCTTTTTGCCAGGCGTTTTTATGAATTATTTATTCTTAATGTACAGCATTTTTCATTATAATATAGTCAGGGTATGACATTTAGTTTTCTCTTTATTATTAAAAATTCACATTTTATTAAAAGTCACATATTGTCTTCTCTCAATTTTGAAAACATTGAAATAGTTTATTCAAATGCAGTTTCTCCACTATTTTCCTATACTCTCCACTTTAAAAAAAAAACAACAAAACACTTTTTATATGAATGTTTGGAGTTTTTATTATATCCTCCATTGTATGCCTGAATTTTTCTGCACATGTACTGGCCGAAGTTTCTATCTTCAGTTTACTATTTTTCTTTTACTTCATTCAGTCAAGAGACTTGCAAAACATTTTTCTGAAAAATATTTTGTTATCAGTGAAATATATTTCATGATTTCATGTTGTGATTTCCAAGTCCTTTCCATAGTAATGATTATTTCAATTCATAAATTCATGCTACCTTTAAATGTTAATTGATAAATCATTTGAAATTTTTAAATAAGTTTTTACAATATTTGTAGGAATGTTTCATGAAATTAATTATGTACATTGGTTTTTGATAGTTATTTTTTCTTTCTTTAATAAAAAAATTAATGTTCTATTTTTTGGAGTTACTGTGTTGTGGTAATCTGGATAATGTAGCATATCTAGTCACTTAGCCAGCAAGAAATGTTTCTTTCCACCATTCTTCAACTTAGCACTTGTGATTGCTGCATGTAGCATTTGGCAGTTTTTTTCAATTTCCATTCTTTAGCATAGGGTGCCTAAATCTAGTCACCGGTTGTAATCTGTGAGTCTGATCCAAGTACTTCATCTTGACTGGAGGACATTCTGATGTTTTTTTTCTACAAAAGCAAAATTCCTGACTTATTCAACCCACTTTTGTGTCTATCAGACCTCAGTGAGCTAACCCATAAGACAAACACATTTGCCATCTTATATTTCTGATCTGTCTCTTCTTCTAAAGATATTTGTCTTATATTTGATCTTTGAGTTATATATTTTCATATTGTATATATTATAATGGTTTTGCCTTGAAAATGGTAATTGAAACATGAACTCACTTTGCCATCACAAATTTTAACTTTGAAAGTAAAAATAGTACTCATATGCAGGATGAATCAACATCTTGTGCTTCTGCTCAGAATTTTAAAGCTATTTAAGAGTGATTTTTCTAAGAGCAGGTTTCTCTATAGTGTTTTAGAAAGAAATATGTCTCCATTTTGCATATACCTAAAAAGAAGTTAATTTTCCAAGAAAACATAACTGCTTAATATGTATAAGTTTCAACCAATTAGACTCAATTAGTTCTCAATCACTGAGGACATTATATAAATTAAATCTGAATTTGAGTCACATGAAATAAATTATAGTGTAGTCATTTGAGTTAGATGTCTATAGACAAACAGTTTGGGTCTGTATCCTAGTTGCGCCATCCTCAAGCTATGTGATATTAATCAAAATTTCTAAATTTTTTTAACTTATTGATATATAAGCAGATATATATATATATGTATATATAGAGAGAGTATGTGTGTAATAGTATCTAAATTTTCATAAATATTCTAAAATTAAATAAGTTACATGAAAAATACTTAGAACAAAGCTTCATAAAATCCTTTTGGTTATAAAATAATAAGAAAATGGATATCATAAACACTGGAAACTAGTGTTAAAAATTAGTTCACCTGAATCTAATGTTTCCTGCTATTAACTATATTGGCAATAAATGCAAAGAATAAAAATTACTGCAAGAACAGAAAGTCTAAATGTATTTAATGATTTCTAAAGTATAATGTAAGTCTTCCAAAAATAATTTGGACTGTAATGATCTAAATAGCTTTCTTTAAAAAAAAAAAAAGCAATTGTTTATACTACAAAATTAAATGAGGCAAAGCAATTATTCAAAATTTTATACTTAAAAATGATTTTCAGTTGCTCTGCTGTTCATTTAAAATGAGATAATAGATCCTAAGTATGTAAAGTGATTGGAGGAACTTAGCAGTTGAGTATCTACAGATGAATTAGGTGACCAGAAAATAGCAGAGTATAGAGTATATTTTCTAAGATGTCAAATTGCTGGTTAATTCTCTTCTGGAAGGGGTGAACAGGTAACACAAATAACAACTACAACAACAATAAAAAACAAACAAATGAACAAGTAGGCCAAACAATACTTCAGCCAAGATTCATGAGTTTATTCTCTGATTCTGATCTTTTTCTGACTGTGTGATCTAACTGGTTGAAACATATACATTAAAAAAAATGTTTCTTGGAAAATTAGAAGAGCAGGCTCATTGGGAAAGACCCAGATGCTGGGGAAGATTGAAGGCAGGAGGAGAAGGGAGCAACAGAGGATGACATAGTTGGATGGCAACATTGACTCAATGTTTCCAGAAATGAGTTTGAGCTAACTCTGGGAGATGGTGAAGGACAAGGAAGCCTGGGAGTGCTGCAGCCACAGGGTCATAAAGAGTCAGACATAACCGAGTGACTGAACAACAACAAATGCATATGCACAATATAGATATATTCTTCCAAAACACTATGATGTTTCTCGCAAGTGGTAATGGATATCTCCATGTAAAGAATAAAGTTGTACCCTTTCTTTACAGCATATGTCAAAATTAATCAAAAATGCATCAAAAACTTAAATGTAGGATCTAAAACTATATAACTCTGAAACGAAAAAGAAGGTAGAAAAGTTTTATGGCATTATTTGGCAATGATTTTGATGTAATATCAAAAGTATAGACAAAGTAAAAGTAATTGTACTACATCAAAATTAAAACATCTGTACATCAAAGGACACTATATCAGTAGTATTGAAAGGCAACTCATGCAATAGGAAAAAACTCTATTTGCAAATCATATATCTGATGAGGGGTTAATATCCAGAATACGTACATAACTCCTACAATTCAACAATAACAAAATAAATAACACAAAAAGTTCAATTACAAAAAAGGAGCAAGAGATTAAATAGACATTTCTCCAAAGAAAATATATAAATGACCAACATACATATGAAAAGGTGCTCAACAACACTAATTATTAGGGAAATACAAATAAAAATCACAATAAATGTCACTCCATACCATTAGAATGTCTAATACTGTAATAAAGAATAATAACACATGTTTGCAACAATGTGGAAAAATTGTAACCCTTGTATACTCTTGATGGGAATGTATAATAATACAATTGCTATGAAAACAATATAGAAGTTTCTAATTTATTTTAAAACAATTTTTTCCCTATGATCCAGCAATTCTACATCTAATACTCATACAGAAGAACTCAAATTAGAATCACAAAGAAATATTTAGATACCCATAGTAACATTATTATAGACAAAATTTGGAAGCAACTCAAGTGTCCGTGCATATATGAATGGGTAAATAAAACATGGTATATTCATGTAACAGAATATTATTCAGACTTAAAATGAAAGAAATTTAGACTAATGTTACACCATGGATGGAGCTTGAGGACACTGAAAAGTGAAATAAGCGAGTCATAAAAAGAAATATTGAGTGATTTTACTTCTTTGATGTACCTAAATTAGTCAGGTTCAGATAAACAGAAAGTAAAATGGTGATTGACAGGGACTTTGGGGAGGGGAAATTCAGAGCTGTTGTTTAATAGTATGAAATTGTAATTTTAATAATATACATTTGGTGTTTGTCCCATTTCTAGCACACAGTTCCTAAAATTGTCATCATTTCCTAAGTGATAAGACCAATGGAGCATCTTTTTTTTTTTGTCTTCCATTCCTAAATGGTTGCATCACTTAGGAAAGATAAAAGGAACATCTTTTGTTAGTTATAGCAAGCCCCTTTCAATCACATCTGAGTTTATGTTAATGACGGAACTATTGGAAAGCCCCTCAGAATGAGTGGATGATTGCCAAGGGAACTAACCAGTGATTAAAGGATTGGAGCATTCAGCCTCACCCCCTGATCTTCAGAAACAAGTGAGGGCCTGGAGATTGGGTTCAATCACCAACAGCCAACAACTTAATCACGCCCTGCTAAGGAAGGATTCAAAAGAAAAATACCTAAAGTAAGGTGTTCCGAGCTTCAGAGAGCTTTAGTATTGGTGAACACGTGGAGGTGCTGGGAAAGTAGCATTCCAGCAGGGTGTGGACATAGTGCGCCCCTTCATCCACACCTTTCCCTATGCATGTCTTTCATCTGGTTTTTCTAAACAGTATCCATCTATAATAAACTGGTAATCTAGTAGGAAAAAGTCCTGAGTTTCGTGAACTGCTTTAGTGCATTAGGAGAAGGTTGTGAGAACCTCTCATTTATACTCTCATTTACAGTTCACCATAAGTGAAGGTAATAGGGAAAGGAGAATTGGTCTGCTGAGATAAGCCTTAACCTGTGAGATCTGATACTAACTCCAGGTAGTGCCAGAACTGAACTGAATTGAATTGTAGAATGCTCATTTGGTGTCTGCTGAGAAGGGGAGATTAGCTAATTATGAAAAAAATGTACTTATCTGGTATCAGAAGTAGTGTGTAAAGTGTTGAGAAGAGAAGCAGAGGTTTTGTTTTGTTTTTGTTTCCCTTTGCAAATACATGTAGTTTCAATTTTGCATGATGAAAAACTTCTGGAGACTGGTTGCATAACATTGTGGATGTACTTAACACTGTAGAACTGTACACTTAAAAAGTCTAACGTGGCAAATTTTATGTTATATGTATTTTCCCACAATTGAAAAAAAAAATCTATGGTACTGACTAAAATGATAAAACAGTATCAAAGTAAATAATAACAAATCTTTGAAAGCTTGAAATCAAAAAGTTTAAAACTGATATGTTACAAAGTGTCACACTGATAGCTGCACTATCAAAGTGGTTCTTTTTGTTAGTCTTTAAGACATATAAAATTTTGGATTAAATATCCAATTTAAAACACTCAATAAGTAGGAGATAATTCATTATATGCTATTTTATTCTAAGTGATATTAGTTTCTTGTTTAGACAAGATAGTTAGAAATTAGTTATAACATAGAATTATATAGACAAAATTATATATAATATAGAATTTTCTATATAATTAGAAAATTAGTTTTCTTGTCTACCTTCTATAATACAATTTACCTGAATTGACAGTCCTCCTGTATGAAAGGAAACATGATTTATTGAAATTATATTTTTCAATTTTTAAGTGAAACAAGTATTTTAATCATCTTATTTAAATTACTGGCTCTTTGCTTTTAATATTAACATTATTAAGTTCATTATTTTACCTGAAACAACAGAAGTAGTAATCCATTCATATTCCCAACATATTTAGCATAGCATATTCCCATAAAAGGGCTTCCCTGGTGGCTCAGATGGTAAAGAATCTATCTACCTGCAATGCAGGAGACCCGGGTTCAATCCCTGGGTTGAGAAGATCCCCTGGAGAGGGCATGGCAACCCACTTCAGTATTCTTGTCTGGAGAATTCCCATGGATGGAGGGGTCTGGCAGACTATAGTCCAGTAGGCCGCAAAGAGTCGAACGTGACTGAGCAACTAAGTACAGCACAGAAAATTCCCATAAAAAGAGCTGAAATTTGAAGCTGAAATGATTCAAAAAAAGGTTCATGGGATTATTAGTCATTCTGATTTCCATATTTGGATATTTTTGCTTTTGGAAATTATGATTGCATTGTGATCATAAAAAACCTATTTTCACAAAATGGATACTTATATTTTATATACATAGTAAATGCAGTATCATAAACCCTCACAAATTTTCTCAATGAAAAATAAAAAGTTTTATTTTTACCTTGTTGAACTGTATATAAACTGTATCATAAAAGAAAGAAAAATGAATTGTTAAATCTTTCTACTCTGCTTTAGTTCATTAAATTTGGTCTATGATTTGTTTCAAACTCATTTCATAGTATATCCTGAGATTTGTTTTCAAAATTCCTTCAATTTATAGAGAAAGCAGATCAAACTACCTCAAAATGCAATAAAACCTACATCTTATTTACTGTTCATTTTTCAACTATTAAAATAAAATGGATTTTTTTTCTATTCTAACTTACTCAGATACTGTCTTAATATCTAAGATGTAATTGTACAAGAAATATTATTACATGAAGTATTAGAAAAAAGCTTTCCTTTTTAACCTTTTAGTCATAGTTATATTGTATTTTAGGGCTTCCCAGATGGTGCTAGTATTAGAATCTGCCTGCCAATGCAAGAGATGAAAGAAGCATGTTTACGCTCCCTGGATCAGGAAGGTCCCATGGAGAAGGAAATGACAACCCATTCCAGTGTTCTTGTCTGGAAAATTCCATGGACAGAGGAGCCTGGGGGACCACAGTCTATGGGGTTGCAAACAGTTGGACCTGACTGAGTGATGAAGCACGTACCCATATAGTGTTTTAAAATTGTAATAATATAACATACACATTTAAAAATTTCCCTTGGTAGATTATTATTTCATGTTACAACAAAGTTTTCTACATCATTGGAAATACTAGGTTGAATAAAGCACAAGCTGGAATCAAGATTGCTGGGAGAAATATCAATAACCTCATATATGCAGATGACACCACCCTTATGGAAGAAACTGAAGAGGATTGAAGAGCCTCTTGATGAAGGTGAAAGAGGAGAGTGAAAAAGTTGGCTTAAAACTCAACATTCACAAGACTAAGATCGTGACATCTGGTCCCATCTCTTCATGACAAATAGATGGGGAAAAATTGAAACAGTGAGAGACTTTATTTTTGGGGGCTCCAAAAATCACTGCAGATGGTGACTGTAGCCATGAAATCAAAACACTTTCTCCTTGAAAAAGCTATGACAAGCCTGCTAAGTCACTTCAGTTGTGTCCAACTCTGTGCGACCCCATAGACGGCAGCCCACCAGGCTCTGCCGTCCCTGGGATTCTCCAGGCAAGAACACTGGAGTGGGTTGCCATTTCCTTCTCCAATGCATGAAAGTGAAAAGTGAAAGTGAAGACGCTCAGTCGTGTCCGACTCCTAGCCACCCCATGGACTGCAGCCTACCAGGCTCCTCTGTCCACGGGATTTTCCAGGCAAGAGTACTGGTGTGGGCTGCCATTGCCTTCTCCGATGACAAGCCTAGACAGCATATTAAAAAGCAGAGACATTACTTTGCTAACAAAAGTTCATCTAGTCAAAGCTATGGTTTTTCCGGTAGTCATGTATGTGTGTGAGAATTGGACCATAAGGAAGGCTGAGCACTGAAGAATTGATGCTTTGAATGTGCTGTTGCAGAAGGCTATTGAGAGTCCCTTGGACTGCAAGCAGATGAAATCAGTCAATCCTAAAGGAAATAAACCCTGAATATTCATTTGAGGGACTGATGTTAAAGATGATGCTCCAATACTTTGGCCACCTGATGCGAAGAGGCAGCTCATTAGAAAAGACCCTGATGCTGGGAAAGATTGAAGGCAAGAGGAGAAGGGAATGACAGAGGATTAGATGGTTGGATGGCATCACTGAGTCGATGGACATGAGTTTGAGCAAGCTCCTGGAGATGGTGGAGGACAGAGAAGCTTGGTGTGCTGCAGTCCATGGTGTCACAAAGAGGTGGACATGACTGAGCAACTGAACAACAAATTTTCAGGGACTTCCCTGGTGGTCCGATGGTTAAGACTCTGTGCTCCAATGCAGGAGCCTGGATTTGATCTCTGGTTAGGGACTATATCCCATGTGCTATAATAAAGACCTGGTGCAGCCAGACCAAAAAAAAAAAAAGTTTTTTTCATAACTGTGGTTTGTAATAACAGTAAAATATTTAATAATGTAATTACTGCATAAATATTTGAGCAGAAGTGAATTATTTAATCACAGTACTTTAAGGATAGTAGTTACATCTTCTGATTGTAAATAATAGTGTGTATTTAAGTAAGCATATTCTTTTGCATTTTATTTGTCATTGGTGTAAAATTAACGCAGTCACTACATGAAAGGTTTCCTAACACACTGGAATGTGTCTCATTTTTGCAATCTTTGTTGAAAATGGGGCTTCTTTCCTCATAATTTTCTGTAACTTTAATAATATTAAGCTATTCTCTTTCCCTTTTCCTAGGTTAAACATCTTACACATGTCCTCTCTCTCACACAGGTGGTTTTCCTGAAGTTTCTGTTCTGTCTTTTACTGATTCAAATTAACATAAATTTTATTATTGCATGAAAGGCTTCATTATAGTGTTATTTCATTACTCTGATATTTATTTCTTCTCTATTGTATAGCATAGTTTTACAGGCATGTATCTTCAATGAATCTTAATTTTATTATGGCTTTAGATTACAGAAAGTTGTGAAGATAGTAACTAGGGTTCCCATGTACAAGCATTCAGTTTCCCCTATTTTCAATATCTTACATTAATATGATTCATTGCTGCAATTAGTGAAGAAATATTAAAACATTATTATTAACTGAACTCATGCTTTATTCAAATTTTCTCATTTTTACCTCTTGTCTTTTTGTGTGTGTGTCTAGGAGTCTATCCAGAATGACATATTATATTTAGTCATACTGTTTCCTTAGGCTTTTGCCAGTGACAATTTGTCAAGGTATGTTTTGAATTACCTTGACAATTTTGAGGAGTACCAACCAGATATTTTACAGAATGTCCCTCAAAAAGTTTGTATGATGTTTTCCTAATGATTAGACTTGGGTTATGTGTTTTTGGAAGAAGCCCACAGATAATTAGTGTGATTTTCATCACATTATATGTATGGTACACGCTCTTAGTATGAGTTATTATCATTGATATTTACCTTGATCATATGATTGATGTACTGTTTTTCAGTTTTCTTCACCATAAATTTGCCCCACTCACTCTTTTTCATGCTGTACTTTTCAGGAAAAGTGGTATGCACAGCCCACATTTAAGGAAAGGGAAAGTTGTGTTCTACCTTCTTGAAGGTGGAGTATCTAAATTTATTACATGGAATTACTCAGCACTGAGCAGCTATCTCTTCTCCCTCACATATTTTTCAATAATTTATTTATAAATGTATGAATACTTATTTTATACCTTGAGTGTGTATGTGTTTGATATGAATTAAACTATATTTTGTTGTAAATTCATTTTCACTAGTAATATATGACATGCTTCCATGTCAGTTATCTAGATTTTCCTTTTATTTGATTTGATGAATTTAACACTAGATTTTACTGGCTGTAAGACACATTTTTCATTTTTTATAGAATTTCTGAAGTAGAGATGTTTTAAGATTGATAGTATCTTATATTCACTATAAGCCTGCAGAATTTGTATATTTGTCATTGCCCATAACCATAAATGGGTTTCCCTGGTGATTCAGAGGTAAAGAATTCACCTACCAATGCCAGAGAGGCAGGTTTGATCCCTGGGTGGGGAAGATGCCCTGGAGAAGGAAATGGCAACCCACTCCAGTATTCTTGCCTGGGAAATCCCATGGACAGAGGGGTTGCAAAGGGTCAGGAATGACTTAGTGACTGTACACACATATATAACCATAAATACTTGTGAAAGATGTTCATATTTTTATTAATTCAGTCAAACTCTGTCATTATTTGCAAAACCTGTGCTGAGTTTAATTGATATTGCACAGACTTCAAAAAGCTTATACTCTGATTTGGCATTAAATTAAATGTTATTTTCTATGTAGAAATTCATGGACACAGAGAGCAACATGTGAATTTAAAATGAAGTTACTGTGCTTCCCTTGTGGTTCATCTTAAAGAATCCACCTGCAATGCAGGAGACCTGAGTTTGATTCCTGGGTTGGGAAGATCCCCTGGAGAAGGGAAAGGCTACCCACTCCAGTATTCTGGCCTGGAAAATTCAACGGACTGACTGTATAGTAATGGAGTTGCAAAGAGTCAGACATGACTGAGCGACTTTCACTTTCAACTGTTCATCATTGTAAACAATATTTCATGTTCTTTTTAAAATATGCAACAAAATTATCTTTGCTGCTGCTGCTAAATCACTTCAGTCGTGTCCGACTTTGTGAGACCCCAGAGATGGCAGTCAACCAGGCTCCCCCGTCCCTGTGATTCTCTAGGCAAGAACACTGGAATGGGTTGCCATTGCCTTCTCCAATGCATGAAAGTGAAAAGTGAAAGTGAAGTCAGAGACCCCAAGGACTGCAGCCTTCCAGGCTCCTCCATCCATGGGATTTTCCAGGCAAGAGTACTGGAGTGGGGTGCCATCTTTAGGACCTAAGAAAAGATGACACCAACAGTAGAAATATCAAGTGTATTAATAAGAAATGCATACAAGTTTGACTATCACATTTCACATATTGCAAATATATATACACAAATAGATGATAGAAAATCCCTTACAATTGTTGAAATAAATTTCAAAGTAAAAATAATGTAACTGATATGACATATTCAAGGGTTATAAAAAACTGTTTAAAGGCATTTTTCACATTTTAATTGAATATTTTTTAAATTTAAAAAAACAATTTTAATTCACTTTAATGTTTTGATTCATTTTAATGTTTTGATTACACATTAATAATGATTCATATTACTGTTTGTTTTCCTTGAGATTCAATGTAATGAGGAAACATGAATTTACCATAATGCTGTTAAACATTTGTGTCCTTTGAATTTGGTTATTCGATTATTACAACTCATTCTTCAATGAACACCTTCCCACCTGATTCCTTGTTCATTTGTTCATGTATTTTTCCCAGGTAGTTATCAAGGGATAGAACTGATAACAATAGGATGCATACACTTAAAAGCTAGTGCTGTCATATTTTTCTTCAAAGTGTTCATAAAAATATTTTAGTTTTATCAGAAGTGTATGAATCTATAATTTCTCTAATTTATCTATTCCTTTTTATATTATAAAATGCCTAAACTTTCCAATTTTAAACACAGTAAGTGGTATGTTAGCATGGTTCTAACTTGCAATTACTTTGCATTTTCATTTACTATTCTCTTACTGTTTGCATTAAAGGTTTTTACCTTCAAAACCATGAAGATGGGAAAGAAAGAAAGTGGCCACAGTTTAGGCACCATTTGATTAGCACTGGGTTTCATTTCTCTTGGTTTTCAGAGTTCTGCTATAAGAAATAGAGCACATGCCTTACACTCTGGGCTTTCGTGCTGGACTACCACCATTCCCAAGTGACCAAGGCATTTGAGTTATCGGGAAACAAGATAGCAGGTAATCTTGGAAATGTAAATCAGTACTAAACTGTGAAGTACACTTTCAATTCTACCAAGAAAATTGGGTTTTGTTTTTTAAGGGGTGAAAGACTTTAAAAATAAAAGATAACACTGGACACACTATGGACAAAGATGATAATAAATAAAACTTAGGGATATATAAGTAGTCACATAGGAATGTATTTATGAAGAAATTATACTTATGGTGAGATTTTCGTAGGTTTACAAATTGAAGGTTACTGCCAAAATAAATGTGTGAAGAGAAAAGAGAAAGAACAGAGTCAGATATGACTAAAAATGTCCTTGCACGAACCACTAACAGATAAGTTTATTTTATTAAAAATCAAATGTTAAAGACATACATGGGACACAGCATTACAGAAATCATATAAAGAGTGACTGACTGATAGCCAATACTAGTTTTAATTTACCTATTTGAATGGACCAAGAGCGTATTCTCCACTTAACCTCTTTTAAGGACCAGATTATACAGTCACAATTAAAGAATGGGTTCATCTTGTACAACTCATAAGAGCTTTCTGGAGTACAGATAGTAGTACCTTATCTCAGTGGAATCAATTGTAGACAGAGACAATCTCCAAGTTAGAAATGAATTAATGTAGTAGATGTGACAGTCATAATATAAAGACATTCTATTGGACTTGTCTAGTGGGGGCATGGTCATTCTTCAATCATAATCAGGTTTAGCAGGGTTCCTCCTAGGTCCCTGAAAAGCTAAGTCTATAACTCCCAGTCCCCTAACCATTTGCAAGTACGCTATTACCTCTAACTTTGCCATGAATTGCATTTTCTTTACCAACTGGCCCTTGTCTATCTTCGGAATCCCTAAACATACTGCTCCCTATGCTTCCCTCCCACTGGTTGAAGAAACTGGGTTAGAAGCTTTCTAATCATGCTGCCCTTAAAGCTACACTTGGTGACTTTTAAGAAGCCATCCCAGAGACTCTGCCTTGTGGAACAAGACTAAGAATTCTGCAGTAAAGGAAAGAGTAATCCTGTCCTTTTATTAAAAATCATCCCTCTGAGTTGGATCAGGCTAGCAACTTTATTCTCCCCAACTTTCCCTGTCTCCCAACATCCAACTTCTGCCCTCCTTCTCTAAAAGAGGACTGGCTATAGAACAAAGAGTGAAAAAAAAAAACTCGATAATACCAACTTATTAATTCATAATGAGAAATACAACTGTCAAGTGA
Source organism: Bubalus kerabau (assembly GCF_029407905.1). NCBI lineage: Eukaryota > Metazoa > Chordata > Mammalia > Artiodactyla > Bovidae > Bubalus > Bubalus kerabau. The sequence continues at coordinate 60,510,514 of NC_073634.1, forward strand.
ACCAAAATGCTTGATGTGGAAGAACTGCTGGATGAAAAGTTAATTATAATGTGATGGCCAGCTTATTATTTTACTCTAGGGAAAAAACTTCCAAAGCCAACAGGCATATTGTTCAGGCAGCACCTTCTCTCCTTGTGGACATATTATTTGTTAAGCCAAATAATAATCAATTTGTGATGATAATTTCATAAGGAAGCAAGATATATGGTTTGAATTTTAAGTGGCTTCTCCTAAAGGTAAAGTTTATATCACTGCAGACTGCTGCAAGGCTATCTAGGCATTATCCTTGAATCTCAGCACTCATTTCCCTGGGCAGTGCTGGATGGATATGATCACCCTTTGCTTCTTTTGGTTTACCTTGTATTTAATGAAGTAAGATACATGCATAGTCAGCATAGAGTTAGTAGACAAAGAGAAGAATAACATATCTCAGTTATACATTAGTAGTAAATGAAGGGAACATAAGTGTAAAGAATAGAGCACTGAGGTAAGAGTATCGTGAACTGGGAGATCATGGGTTCTGATTAACCAAAAGATTGAACTTTTGAAAGAAAATGAGCTATGCATTTTATAGGAGTTCTTAGAAAGTAATGATTGCATATTTATGATTTCAAAGATGATAAAAGGGCTTCCCAGGTGGCACTAGTGGTAAAGAATCTGCTTGTCAATCCAGAAGATGCCAAACATGCAACTTCGATTCACGTGTTAGGAAGATCCCTTGGAGGAAGAAACGGCAACCCACTCCAATATTCTTGTCTGGAAATTTCCATGGACAGAGTAGCCTGCCTGGCAGAATACAGTCCATGGGGTCACAAAGAGATGGACACAACTGAGCACATGTGCACCACAAAGCAGTTTCAGAAGTTAAAAACTTTAGGCATGGTCATAGTGAAATGAGACAGTGTGGTCAGGGCCTACTGCCCAGTACATTCATTTCTCATACCAAAAAGTCCTGCAGAAAATCAACGAGTGGCAATTCAGAAACATTGAACCACTTTGTAGACTCAAGCTAGTTTGAATTTAATCAGATATCACAAGTAGCCTAAATCAATTTTCACACAGTTGGGACTATTGGTCCAAATACCTTGTTATAAGGTCACAGAAAATCAGTGATGACAAACATGCAGTTTCATAAAAAGGGTAATAGGATAGAGAATTTGGGAAATCGTTGTCTTAAGATTTAGGAAATCATGAATATTATCTTAATTTTCTTATCATGCAAAGATGTATATATTGAGAAGGATACCCAATGGAATACCTTGAAAAAGCATATTGAAAAGAGCTTCTTTCAGAAGGACTTGCTTAAAAAAGTATCTAAACCATAAAATGAAAAAGACAACGGACCTTCACTTAGTCATTCTATGACTAAAATATCTAAGACTTTTTTGATGTCCTTTGTTATGCCAGTCTTAGTAAGGGATATACAATCAGCAAATGATTCTAAAGTAATTGATCTAAAATCTTGCCTTTTCTTTGGTTACTTAAAGCTTTTAAGATAATTCATTTAGAAAATAAATTATATTTCCATATTCTCTTCACATACAGAAGAGATCTGAGCTGAAGAATTAGGCAAAAATGTGTGAGATACCTTTTATTAAAGAAAGAGTCTCAGAGACGTTAAAATTACTTGTAATATATTCTGTCACATGCAAAGTGAGTACTTGCTGTAGAAAGTTTGCATTGGATTTTATGTACATGATTGTTGAATCACTACACTTATAAAAGGGAAGAAACATTTTTTGAGTGCCTGGAAAAGATAGAGAAGTTGTCTCTGCTTTGCTGTGGTTGTCTGGTTACTCTAATCTGATATTTGTATCAGTTATTCATCACATAATTCCTATTGGGATACAAAGGTAGGGATTTGAGGAGCATTTAAGTTTCTATTTTGCAGCTTTGATTTGTCCTGAAGAGAACTCTTAAGCCATGTGGGAGGAAGACCTCACTCCATTCCTCTAGCTGAGTTGGTAATGTACATGAGCTTAATCTTATAATCCATGCCTTAAATTTCACTAAGAGAAAAATACATATCTCTAAGCACACTGGTCCTGCTGATTATTGCTACTTGGAAGGCAGCTACTCAGAATATAGTCCTTTTTTTATGTTTCATAGTAACTGAAATGATTGAAGCCAACAAGGATAATCTGATTTGTAAGAATAATTGAGGTCAATATGTTCAGGCTAAAGAGTGGAAGAGTTACTATTAAATACAAATGAAATCATAATCTTCTCTATCTGAATGATAAGTACAGAGAAAGTCAGGAACAACTCAAGTGAAATTCAGCCTAAATAATTATAAAAATTGAAAGATGAAATGCTTGGGTTATTATGTCTACCTGACATTTCATGGAAGACTGAGCAGATGAAAAACATCATTACAGCATAAAATAAGCTATCATATCTAAATTACTTATCTCTGAACATAATTAAAATCTTCTTAGTAATTTAATTGCACACCATAGTACATACAGGAAAAATGAGCAGATTCCTTAGCAAAATATCACCTGAATCTCTATAGTGGGTTCACATTCCAGAAAATGCTGGGTTGAAGAAGTTGAGAGCAATAGCAATGCAATTCACCATTAAATATATGTATATCATTATAAAATAATCTCTAATGAAAATCAGTGAAATTTTTTTTCTGATTATAAGCAAATATAACATCAAATCTATAAGGGCGTGAGACTTTACTCATCTATTTTTCCATTACACAATCATTTGTAGGACATTTTTAATGTGCTCAGTCAGTAAGGTGCCTGGCACAATGTGAGCTCATAATAATTTTGGTTTGATAAATATAAATAACCATAAAAGATATAATGCTGTTTTGAATTCATGTACTTACAAACTGTTAAAATATTTTTTCTTTTGGATCAGGATCATTTGGATAAGTAAAAAATATATACAATACAAATAAAATTGGTAGATTCCAAGAGTAGAGATGTATTTATTGCTAAATATGACTCCAAAAGGTACTTTAGAAAATTTAAATTCAAACAACAAAATGAAAATAATGTCTCCCACATATTTTTAAATTTCCCAATTAAGCATGTTCAGATTAAGAGGAGCATTGCTAAATACTGTGTTGACAATAACTGAAGGTATCACAGGCTCATGTGTTGAGATGGCAATGACATCACGGTTCCCCCTTGCAGGACCTTTCCACTTTTTCCTGTGTGCTGCTACTCTTCAAAAGAAAAGGTATGAGCTCCCTTTTGAAGTGAGATTACAACTGGAAAGTCACAGTTTCAATCAAATTAATAAAGCAGTTATATCCAACAATGCTTAGCTAAACATATCCTTTACCTGCAAAAGTTTTCTTGTATACCAACAGCTTCACCATGGTCCATTTTGCCCATCACTAGGATAACTACTGATCTTTTTTTTTTTCCAAATTTTCCATGTAAATTAATATTTATAATTTTATATTCATGTAATCACAAAGAAGTTACTGATTCTTCTCTGATTCCTGCACTCATTATAATTTTTTTAAGTTAATACTGAGAAGTATTTCAATACATGGATATATCACAATTTATACATTTCTGGTGAACATTTGTGTTGTTTCATTTTGGGATATGACAAAAAATGCTGCTAAAGAAAGCTGTGTACAAGTCGTTCTATCATCATATAGTATAGCCATATTATCCTGTCCAAGTCTATAGTCTCTCCTCTCTCATTCTTGATATTGGAATATTTTTGTCTTCATTGTTTTCTTCTTGATTGATCTGACTAGAAATTTACCATGTTTTCCCTGAAGAACAAGTATTTGAATTCACTGATTTTTCTCCATAATTTTTTTTTTATTTTTTTCTTATGATTTTTACCTTCTCCTTTGGGTTTGCTTAGTGATTCTTGTCTAATTTCTTATGAGAAAGATGAAGTCATTGGCAAGAGATCTTTCTTATTTTCTAACATAGGCATTTGGTATCATCCGTTCTGTTCAGTTGCTCAGTAGTGTCCGATTCTTTGCAACCTCATGGACTGCAGCATGCATACATGGACAGGCCTCGCTGTCCAATGCCAACTCCTGGAGTTTACTCAAAGTCATGTCCATTGAGTCGGTGATGCCATCAAACCATCCTCTATCGACCCCCCTTTCCCAGCATCAGGGTATTTTCAAATAAGTCAGTTCTTCACATCAGTTGGCCAAAGTATTGGAGTTTCAGCTTCAGCATCAGTCCTTCCAATGAATATCCAGGACTGATTTCCTTTAGGATGGACTGGCTGGATCTCCTTGCAGTCCAACGGGCTCTCAAGAGTCTTCTCCAACACCACAGTTCAAAAGCATCAATTCTTAAGCACTCAGCTTTCTTTATAGTTCATCTCTCACAACTATATATAACTACTAGAAAAAACATAGCTTTGACTAGACTGGACTTTGTTGACAAAGTAGTGTCTCTGCTTTTTAATAGGCTGTCTAGGTTGGTCATAACTTTTCTTCCAAGGACCAAGCGTCTTTTAATTTCATGGCTGCAGTCACCATCTGCACTAATTTTGGAGCCTAGAAAACAAAAACAAAAACAAAAACGTCTCTCACTGTTTCCATTGTTTCCCCAACTATTTGCCATGAAGTGATGGCACCAGATGCCATGATCTTAGTTTTCTGAATGTTGAGTTTTAGGCCAATTTTTTCACTCTCCTCTGGATTATAAATACCACTTAATACCTTTCAAGGAGAGTTTTATCATTTGTATATGTTGTATTTTATTATTTTGTTCAATTCAACATACATATTTGTTTTACTTTTTTGTAGCTTTTCAGTCTATTTGTAATTGAGATCTGTTGCTTAGCTTTTTTTTTAATTATTTTATTTTTTTAACTTTACGATATTGTATTGGCTTTTGCCATATATAAGCATGAATCCACCACAGGTATACACGTGTTCCCCATCCTGAACCCTCCTCCCTCCTCCCTCCCCTTACCATCCCTCTGGGTCGTCCCAGTGCACCAGCCCCAAGCATCCAGTATCGTGCATCAAACCTGGACTGGAAACTCATTTCATATATGATATTATACATGTTTCAATGCCATTCTCCGAAATCATCCCACCCTCTCCCTCTCCCACAGAGTCCAAAAGACTGTTGCTTAGCTTTTAAATATTTGACAATTTTGAGAGTTCATTTTCTTTTTGAGTATTAGTCTAATTCATTGTGAACAGAGTAGGATACACTTTGTATGGCTTCTTTTACATTTATTGAAACGTTTTTTATGACCTATCTTGTTAAATGTTTCATGTGCTCTTGAAAAGCCATTCTGTTGGATTTGGGGTGAGAGTCTATAAATGTCAATTAGATAAAATTGAGTAATGGTATTTTTATATATTCTTACTGATTTTCTGTCTACTTATCCTCTCAGTTATTGAGAGTAGTATTGAATTCTTCAACTATAGTTTTGAATTTGTCTAGTTTCCCTTGCAATTCTATCAGTTACTGCTTTGTATGGTTTGAAGCTCTGTTATTAAGAAAATGACATTTAAGAATGCCATGTTCACAAGATGCCTTAACCCCTTCAACACTATCAAATGGATTTCTTTATACCTAGCAATATATTTTGCTTTGAAAACTTTTTTTCCAAAATTAATATAGCCACTAAAACTTTTCTTTTTCCCCTCTACTTTCTTTTTTTCCTTTATTCTTTTTTCATAGTTGTGTAAACAAGAGATCTTGGAAGACTTGGCTAGGTTCTCTGCTTAGGGTCAAAAGGCTGCTATTAAGATTTTGGTTGCATTGGGAAGTCATCAGAAGATTTACCAGAAGAATTATCTTCTAAGCCCATTCAGGTGGCTGGAATAATCTAGTTCCTTGTGATTTTAGGATGAAGTTCCCTGTGTTCTCATTAGTTTTCCACTAAGGATTGTTTTAGTTCCCAGAAACCACTCTCAGGTTCTTGTGCATTGCCTTCAATAACCAATCCAGCACTAGTACAAGAAAGTCAGCACAGTGAATTTAGTTCTTCTCATTCATTGAATCTCTACAACTTTGTTTTCTGTAACCACACACAAACACACACAATGTGCTTTTAAGGGCTCATGTGCTTAGACCAACTCCAGTCCTAATCTTCATTTGATTAACTTAAAATCAAATAATGGACACTTTAATTAAAACTTTGATGTCATTTGCCATGAAATATAACAGAATTAGGACATAGGAGCCCATCATATTCATACTTCCATGGATAAGGGAAGGAAAATAGGGGTGGAGGGGGAGGCAACTTAGAAGTCTATTACATTCTTCCATATTCAACTAAGTCTTTTTCTCTTGGTAAAGAATCTGCCTGCAATGCAGGAGATATGGGTTCAATCCCTGGGTTGGGAAGGTCCCCTAGAGAAGGGAACAGCAACCCACTCTAGTATTCTTGCCTGGAGAATACTATGGACAGAAGAGCCTGGTGGGCTACAGTTCATGGAGTCACAAAAATTTTGATCATACTAAGCAACTCACACACACTTCTCCTATAAATGCTTCACTAGTGTTCAAAATAGAGCACATTTCAAAGTTTCCTGGCTCTACTATTATCATCAGTTGTCTAAACCATATGCTATGCTAAGTCACTTCAGTCGTGTCCTACTCTGTGGGACCCTGTAGACGGCAGCCCACCAGGCTCCCCTGTCCCTGGGATTCTCCAGGCAAGAACACTGGAGTGGGTTGCCATTGCCTTCTCCAATGCATGAAAGTGAAAAGTCAAAGTGAAGTCGCTCAGTCGAGTCTGATCCTCAGTGACCCCATGGACTGCAGCCTACCAGGCTCCTCCTTCCATGGGATTTTCCAGGCAAGAGTACCAGAGTGGGGTGCCATTGCCTTCTCTGTCTAAACCATATAAGTTCATTGTTTAGTCATGTTTAACTTTTCCTTTCCTACGAGTTTTGCCTAATTAGCCATCAAATTTGATCCACAATGTTTCTGAAATGATGTTCAGTTCAATTCAGTTCAGTCGTTCAGTCAAGTCCATGAACCACAGCACTCCAGGCCTCCCTATCCATCACCAACTCCCAGAGTCCACCCAAACCCATGTCCATTGAGTCGGCGATGCCATCCAACCATCTCATCCTCTGTCGTCCTCTTCTCCTCCTGCCCTCAATCTTTCCCGCAATCAAGGTCTTTTCGAATGAGTCAGCTCTTCACATCAGCTGGCCAAATATTGGAGTTTCAGCTTCAACATCAGTCCTTCCAATGAATATCCAGGACTGATTTCCTTTAGGATGGACTGGTTGGATCTCCTTGCAGTCCAAGGGACTCTCAGGAGTCTTCTCCAACACTGCAGTTCAAAAGCATCAATTCTTCGGCACTCAGCTTTCTTTATAGTCCAACTCTCACATCCATACATGACCACCGGAAAAACCGTAGCCTTGACTAGACGGACCTTTGTTGACAAAGTAATGTCTCTGCTTTTTAATATGCTGTCTAGGTTGGTCATAACTTTCCTTCCAAGGAGTAAGTGTCTTTTAACTTAATGGCTGCAATCACCATCTGCAGTGATTTCAGAGCCCAGAAAAATAAAGTCAGCGACTGTTTCCACTGTTTCCCCATCAATTTGACATGAAGTGATGGGACCAGATGCCATGATCTTCGTTTTCTGAATGTTGAGCTTTAAGCCAACTTTTTTACTCTCTTCTTTCAATTTCATCAAGAGGCTTTTTAGTTCTTCTTAACTTGCTGCCATGAGGGTGATGTCATCTGCATATCTGAGGTTACTGATATTTCTCCTGGCAATCTTGATTCCAGCTTGTGTTTCTTCCAGCCCAGCGTTTTTCATGGTGTACTCTGCATATAAGTTAAATAAGCAGGGTAACAATATACAACCCTGATGTACTCCTTTTCCTATTTGGAACCAGTCTGTTGTTCCATGTCCAGTTCTAACTGTTGCTTCCTGACCTGCATATAGGTTTCTCAAGAGGCAGGTTAGGTCATCTGGTATTACCATCTCTTTCAGAATTTTCCAGAGTTTATTGTGATACAGTCAAAGGCTTTGGCATAGTCAATAAAGCAGAAATATGTATTTTTCTGGAACTCTCTTGCTTTTTTGAAATGATGTTCATATCATCTCTAATGTTATTATCATTAATTATGGTCTTCTTTATTTTTTTACTTGTACTATACAATAGCCTCTAAGCCAGTAGAGAGATACTGCCAGTCTCTCCCAGCTAATATTGCATTTGTATGATATTTTATAACTTTTAAAATGTCTTCATATGTATTATTTAATTTTTGTGGCAATTCTATTCATACAATGTACAGTTAAGGTCACCGTGCAAAAGTTAAACAGTTACTTTCTCACAGCTAGTAACTTATTTGTTATCAAATCGTGCTTTACCCATCTTCTTTTTCAAGAGGACTTTAGCTTTTATCTTTTTAACTGAAATATGATTGATTTACAATATATTAGTTCAGATATATAACAGTGATTTTATTTTTTTAATTTTATTTTATTTTTAAACTTTACAAAATTGTATTAGTTTTGCCAAATATCAAAATGAATCTGCCACAGATATGCTTCATTTAAAGTTACTACAAAAGAATGGCCATATTTCCCAGTGCTGTTTAATATATCCCTGTTGCTTACATATTTTGCACATAAAACTTTGTATTACCTAATCTCATAACCCTATCTTGACCTCCCTCCTATCCTTTCCCCAATGACAACAACTAGTTTGCTGTTTCTATCTGGGAGTCTGTTAGTGTTATTGACATTTGTTTGTTTTACTTTTTATAGTTTTCAAATAAATAGTAACAAAAAGTAAGTCTTTCTCTGACTTATTTCACTAAAAAAAAAAAAATGCTCTCTAGGACCATTCACATGGTTGCAAAAACAACAATTTTTTTTTTCATTTTTTTAAATGACTGAGTAATATCCTTTTGAACATTTATACCAGATCTTCTTTATACTTTCATCTTTTGATAGACACTTAGGTTGCTTACATATCTTAGCTATTTGAAATAATTAGCTATGAACATTGGAAACCATGTATTTTTTTCAAAATTGTGTTTTTTGTTTTTCTAGTATTCATACTCAGAAGTGGAACTGCTGGATCATATGCTAGTTTATTTGTAATTTTTTGAAGAAGCTCCATGTATTTTCCATAGCAAATGCACCAATTTACATTCTGAACAGCTGTACAAGTGTTCCCTTTGCTCCACCACCTTGCCAAAGTTTCTTATTTGTGTTCTTTTTGATGAAAGACATTCTAATAGCTGTGAAGTGGTGTCTCAATGTGTTTTGTTGCTGTTGTTTTAGAAAGATTTAGAGATTGTTTTATTTTCTCAACAGAAAGCAGATGGGGCTCCAACTTAGCACCTTGTGGGTTCCTTGCCTCCCTCTGTGCCCTCAATGAGGTTTTGATTTGCATTTTTTATGATTAGCAATATTTAGCACTTTTTCATGTGCCTGTAAGTCATCTTCATGTCTTCTTTTGGAAAAATGCCTCTTGGGTCTTCTGTTTATTTTTTAATCAGGTTTTTTTTTTTTTTTTTTAATCAGGTTGCATGAACTGCTTTTATATTTTGAATATTATTGTATATTTTGGATGGCAATATCATTTGGAAATGCTTTTACCATTCAGTAGGTTGTCTTTTCATTTTTGTGATGGTCTTATTTCTTGTTCAAAAGATTTTAAGTTCAATTTGTTAAACTTCAATTTGTTTATTTTATTTCTTTTGCCTTAGGAGACAGATCTACAGAATCAGTGCAATGATTTATGTCAAAGAGTGTTCTGCTTATGATATCTTCCACGAATTTTATGGTTTTAGGTCTTACATTGAGATCTTTATTCCATTTTGAGGGCATTTTTGTACATGGTATAAGGAAAGGTTCTGGTTCCATTGTTTTACAAGGATCTATTCAGTTTTCCCAGTACCACTATTGACAAGGATATCTTTTATCCATTTTATACTCTTGTCTCCTTTGTCATACGTTAATTACCCATAGTGTATCGGTTTGTTTTTTGGTTCTCTATTCTATTACACTGATCTATGTGACTGTGCTTTTTGTCAGTGCCATGCTGTTGTGATTACTGCAGCTTCGTAATATAGTCTAAAGTCAGAGAGCATGATGCTTAAGAAGGCTTTCTTCCCTATGTCTCTATGCCCCTGTTCCATATGTCCATGACATAAAAATTTAATAGAAATTTGAATATTATTTTTAAAGTATTTTTAAGATATTTTGTTTTCCTAAGAACACATTATGATTCAGAAGAGATATAAAAAGGATCTGAATTAGGACTGTAGCATCAGGGATCAAATAAATAAGGGAGCTGGAAAAGACAAGTAAGAAATACAATTTTAAAAATGTGACACATGAATATACAAGAGAATCAAACAGGTCAAATGAGAAAATGATTCTTCACAGTTTGAATCTAGGTAGGGGCTTTCCAACACACAAATGCTTCTAACAGAAATAGACAATTAGATATGTTAGCACATTTTAATCAAAAGAAACTGAATAGCTAAAATAAGGTAATATGAAAAAAAAATTATAAATGACATAAAACTTTTGTAGGATAAATGATAGAAGGCAAGAATAGATAAAAATGGAGCATTACACTAGTACTATGACTATGCAATGTGGAAAGTGAAGTTCTTCAGTCGTGTCTGACTCTCTGATCTCATGGACTGTGTCCAACTAGGCTCCTCCATCCATGGGATTTTCCAGGCAACAATACTGGAGTGAGTTGCCATTCCCTTCTCCACAGGGCTTTCCTGACCCAGGGATTGAACCCAGGTCTCCACATTGCAGGCAGACTCTTTACAATCTGAGCCACCAGAGAATCCCACTACTACTACTACTACTACTACTAAGTCACTTCAGTCGTGTCCGACTCTGTGCAACCCCACAGACAGCAGCCCATCAGGCTCCACCATCCTTGGGATTCTCCAGGCAAGAACACTGGAGTGGATTGCCATATCCTCCTCCAATGCATGAAAGTGAAAAGTGAAAGTGAAGTCGCTCAGTCGTGTCCGACTCTTAGCGACCCCATGGACTGCAGCCCACCAGGCTCCTCCTTCCATGGGATTTTCCAGGCAAGAGTACTGGAGTGGGGTGCCATTGCCTTATCTGGAGAATCCCACTATGATCATGTAAACCCATATAAGTTGTCTCTTAAAGGGGATTTTTACACTGCTACTAAATTAGGAGGAATGAGGCATATTAAGTGAACAAAGAAGAGTTTTCCTCAAGGAAGGAGCAATATGCTCAGGTTGTGAAGGAAACTGTAATGTTCAAATAATAAAAAGAAACTTAGGAAGGCTGGAGGACACAGAACAGTGGGAAGAATTGGAAGTGATCAGGGAGTTGGAGATCAGGTGAGAAGACTGAGTTTTATTTCTGTTGTAATGGGTAGCTATTTTGACCTTAAGATTTGTACCTCATAAATAATATGATAATATTCTGTATTAATAAAAACTAATTTATTTAATTAAAAAAAATCTCCTCTGTGTAAAGGTGAGTTATAGTGGCACAAAAATTGAAGTATTAAAGACTGAAGAGGTTTTAAAAAATGGTTACAAATTCAGAAGATTTTGTAACCATCCAGGAGAGAACTTATGAGGAGTCACACCACAGAGATGCTCAGCGTCTCCAATCATCAGGAAGGTGCAACTAAAAACCACAGTGAGACATCACCTCACACCTGTTAGAATGACTGTTATCAAAAAGTCAGGAGACACTAAGTGGGGATGCTGTGAAGAAGAAACTCTGAAAACTGGTGAGAAACCAAAGAAACTCTAGTGAACTGGTATGGAAATGTAAATTGGGTCAGCCACTGTGGAAAACAATATTGTTGCTCTTTAGTTGCTAAGTCATGTCCAACTCTTTTGCCACCCTATGGATTGTAATCCCCCACACTTTTCTGCCTATGGGATTTCCCAGGTAAGAATATTGGAGTGGGTTGCCACTTCCTTTCTCCTGGCGATCTTTCTGACACAAGGAGTGACCCTGTGGCTCCTGCCGTGTCTCCTGAATTGCAAGTGGATTCTTTACCACTAAGCCACCAGGGAAGCACTGGAAAACAGTTTATAGACCTTCTCCCCCCAAAAAATTACAACTATCAAATGACACAGGAATGCTAGTTCTGGACATACATCCAAAGGAAATAAAATCATCATTTATCACTATCACTATTGGTAGCTTAAGATAGGTATTAGAGAAAAAAAAAGCATTATATCCACAAAATGTCATGGAATGACCTAATTCCACATGATAATGCAAATATTATTACCAAACAATGTAAAGGTAGTATTAGATACATTTAATAAGTTTAATAATAAAAATACAGAACTTAAGAATCAAAAGTCTCTGATTAATTGGTCCTCAGTTCTTCCTGAATAAACGTAAACATCTAGAAGAGCTTTTGGATAATTGTAAGACTTGGCCATTGGCCTCCCTTCTCTGCTCCAGAAATTGGAATTTAAATAGTTGAGCCTTTTTTCAGTGTTCTCTACAGTACTTTATACTATGCACCCAAGTTTGAGAACAACGGCCTTCAGACATTGTTCCACAACTCTGAATTGTATTATTTCTCCTCAATATTTTAACCTCTGTCAAATTCGATCTGAGCTTCTATGCCAGGTTGGAGATAACATTTTCATAGAATTTTTCACACTTTGCTATAGCACTATGCTTCTTATATGAATCTGTCTCTAGGATTCTTGTAAGCATATGGTACATAAGACAGATGAACAGAAATACTCCCTGATTTCTATGGAAATTTAGAGATTCTGAAAATATATCATTTATGACATTATAATATATTAAGAATTCCCTCAACTTATAAATACTAGTGATTTGTGATCCTGTTGGACTTCATTTATTTTACAAATGTTTAGCTATTCCTTTCCATGATTCAGATGTGATTTCAAACCGTGCTTGAAGGGAAGAAAATGCATAGCCGCAGTGTTTTATTGCAGTAGCAAAGCCATTCAACAGAGTGATTGCCTTTCTGTATTACTTATTATTATATACTACTATATATACATATATATGAATTTTCTGCTATTGAATAAGAAAACATCTCTCTTTTGTTGTGCGTTCCCACATATCATGTATCCTGATAATAATAAATCTGTTTCTCTCAACATTCTTCTGTGAATTGATTTAGTTTTATGTAGCAGGACATTTAAACAGCCTTTTTAATTCAGATAGCATGTATCATTAAAAGTGTAATTGAAATAACAAGTCTGTGAGACCCCTTAAGATTTCAACATCATGTTTACAGGATACAGAGCTATCAAATTAAGACTGAAAAATTTTATTTTTCCTTGGGGATGCTGTTTGCAAAAGTAAATATTCATGTCAGTATTTAAACATATTGGTGTTAATAAAAATCAAAAAGCTGATTTTTTTTCTATTAACTATTATGCCTATATTCATAAAGTTGTAAACAATTATTTATTTGACACACCCATGTGAATTGTCAAGTGCAATAACCCTTCCAAACTGGGGTTTGAAACTGCCAGGAGTTCCTTGAAATGGCAAAGTGTTTTTAAGCAAACAAAGCCACTAAAAGAGAAAACATATTTTAATAAACTATTCAGATATGATAGCTATCATATGTACATTATGTCAGTCATGGATTAGACAAAGAAAGTTTCACAAATAATATTTTCAGAAAATTATTCTCTGAAAATAAAATTAAGGAAGTATCTTCTAAGCAAGTGAAAGTGAAAGTCGCTCAGTCATGTCTGACTCTTTGCAACCCCATGAACTGTAGCCCACCAGTTCCTCTATCCATGAAATTCTCCAAGCAAGAATACTGAAGTGGGTAGCCATTCCCTTCTCCCAGGGGATCTTCCCAACCCAGGGATCAAACCCAGGTCTCCCACATTGCAGAATAATTTTTACCATCTGAGCCACCAGGAGAGCCCAAGAATATGGGAATGGGGAGCCTATCTGTTTTCCAGGAGATCGTCTAGATCCAGGAATTGAATCAGAGTCTCCTGCATTGCAAGCAGATTCTTTACTAGCTGAGGTATATAAATCTGTGTTTTGGATAATATGGCTAGTCTGGATGGGATCTGAGAGAATTCATCAGGTCCCTTTTAATATGATATTTCTATTTTAGCTGTATTTCTACAATTCATTTAATAAATGATAGGAGACTATTTCCCATAAGTAGCTCATATTTCTGCATGTCTTGCAAGCAAAGACATTGACAGTCTACAGCAGAGTAGCTATCTTTTTAAGGATATTTGCATAATAAACAAAGAGCTTTGGGAAATAGAGATCAAGTCTTCTAGAGGGCAGATATGTTTGCTGTCCAAGAAAATATAGTAACACCTTCTGGGACTGTAGTAGGGCATGTTTGCTTGAAACCTCTTGTAAAAGATTAAGGCTTTAAGTTCAATATTCTTTATCTTGGAGAAGTCTGAATGATTTTCCAAGCAGCATCTACCCAGTACCACCTGCTTCTCTTTCCTAGAAGCCCCTCAACATAAAATCCTCACACTGAATTGGCCAGGAGAGATGAATTTGTTACCTTATTATTGATCTCCTAGAATCTAGGAAGAGATGGCTACCTGAAAAAACAATAAAAATAAAAAATGTTAGGTACTATGAAAAATAAAAGTGGAGGATGAATTCTACGTAAGAAACCCAAACTGGACATTATCTCTGAAAAATGCCTTCATCATTTTAAAAGGTAGTTTGTGTTTAAGTCTGATATTGATATTACCTTGTATTATCTGGTCACTCTAGGCTGAATTATTATTTTGAATACTTTCTTAATTTATCATCTAGACTTTTCCAACTATAGAATTTTGTCATCTACAACCGCAATAATAGTTGGCAAGAGGAGGAAAATATATTCCTACCTTCATTCTCTCTTTAAACTAGTAAATCCAAAACAACATTAAAAAATAATGATTGAAAGAGCCATTGTTGATTAATTCATCTTTAAATCACATTGTTTCCTGAGTCAATCAATTAAAAGTGCCTTCAATTCAAATAACAAGAAAATTTTGGCAGCTTGATGAATGTAGAAAAATATTACATTTTTATTACAAATATTAAGAATAACAATGAAATAATAATGCATATTAAATAAAACTCCATACTAGGTATGGAAACACATTATAAAACCACTTAAAATAAGTCAGTTTGATAGTGGCACAGGAATATGTTAAGTATGTTATAATGTGTGGTAATTTTAATATACGAAATAGAAAACTAATATAAGAATTACTCATTTAGGTAATATTGTAAGATCAACTTGCCAACCCTAACAATATTTCAAAATTAATTATCTTTGACTGAAATATCTAACTTTCATCAACTTTTCTTTCAACTATTCTCCCATGAACACAGAATAAAGTATTTAAAGATGTTCAATTTTAGCATTGTTTGCGATAGAAAAACTGGGACAGGAAAAAAGGCAGAGCACAACCCTTAAAAGAATGACTTAGCCATTGAAAACACAACATTAACTGGTTAGAATCAGGTAGGTCCAAGACAGCAGATGAGTTGACTTCCACAAGACCTTGGGCTACAGTATGTACCCATTGCAATACATTAGTGAGCTATCTGACATACTCACCAAGGTCAACTATAAAAGGTCAAAAAGTGGGTGGTGGCCTAGTTCCTGGAAATCCTTACCGATTCCCTAAAATAGTTGGAATAATCCTCCTACTTTTGGCTACTTCATTAGCCAATGAAATGACAGCCCATAAAAAATAATCACCACATATTTGGGGGATTCTTGGCTTCTGCAATGACCCACAATCTGGGGAGTGTGCATCTCCCTGAATAAAGCACCTTTCACTTTAGTATGGCTTTCTCTTGAATTCTTTTCTATGAGAAGTCAAGAATCCCCACTTGGCCACTGTCCAAGGGACTCACCTGAGTTCTAGGATGCAACCATTCTCTTTCATGCAACAAAATCTAAACAAATAACTAGAAATTACCTAAATAATCATGAATAATTTAATTTCTGTAATCAGTATCAGTTCAGTTGCTCAGTCCTGTCCAACTCTTTGCCACCCATTGAACTACAGCACGCCAGGCCTCCTATCCATCACCAACTCCCAGAGCCCACCCAAACCCATGTCCATTGAGTCGGTGATACCATCCAACCATCTCATCCTCTGTAGTCCCCTTCTGCTCCTGCCCTCCTGCCCTCAGTCTTTCCCAGCATCAGGATATTTTCGAATGAGTCAGCTCTTCACATCAGCTGGCCAAAGCATTGGAGTTTCAGCTTCAACATCAGTCTTTCCAATAAACACCCAGGACTGATCTTTAGATTGGACTGGTTGGATCTCCTTGCAGTCCAAGGGACTCTCAAGAGTCTTCTCCAACACCACAGTGAATACAACATCAATTCTTTGGTGCTCAGCTTTCTTTAGAGTCAAACTCTCACATCCATACATGACCACAGGAAAAACCATAGCCTTGACTAGATGGACCTTTGTTGACAAAGTAATGTCTCTGCTTTTTAATATGCAGTCTAGGTTGGTCATAACTTTCTTTCCAAGGAGTAAGTGTCTTTTAACTTAATGGCTGCAATCATCATCTGCAGTGATTTCGGAGCCCAGAAAAATAAAGTCAGCCACTGTTTCCACTGTTTCCCCATCAATTTGACATGAAGTGATGGGACCAGATGCCATGATCTTCGTTTTCTGAATGTTGAGCTTTAAGCCAATTTTTTCACTCTCCTCTTTCACTTTCATCAAAAGGCTTTTTAGTTCCTTTTCACTTTCTGCCGTAAGGGTGGTGTCATCTGCATATCTGAGGTTATTGATATTTCTCCCAGAAATCTTGATTCCAGCTTGTGCTTCTTTCAGCCCAGCGTTTCTCATGATGTACTCTGCATACAAGTTAAATAAGCAGGGTGACAATATACAGCCTTGACGTACTCCTTTTCCTATTTGGAACCAGTCTGTTGTTCCATGTGCAGTTCTAACTGTTGCTTCCTGACCTGCATACAGGTTTCTCAAGAGGCAGGTCAGGTGGTCTGGTATTCCCATCTCTTTCAGAATATTCCACTGTTTTTTGTGATCCACACAGTCAAAAGCTTTGGCATAGTCAATAAAGCAGAAATATGTATTTTTCTGGAACTCTCTTGCTTTTTTGATGATCCAGTAGATGTTGGCAAATTGATCTCTGGTTCCTCTGCCTTTTCTAAAAGTAGCTTGAGCATCTAGAAGTTCACAGTTCACATATTGCTGAAGCCTGGTTTGGAGAATTTTGAGCATTACTTTGCTAGCGTGTGAAATGAGTGCAGTCGTGCAGGAGTTTGAGCACTCTTTGTCATTGCCTTTCTTTGGGATTGGAATGAAAATTGACCATTTCCAGTCCTGTGGCCACTGAGGAGTTTTCCAAATTTGCTGGCATATAGAGTGCAACATTTACACAGCATCATCTTTCAGGATTTGAAATAGCTCAACTGGAATCACATCACCTCCACTAGCTTTGTTCATAGTGATGCTTCCTAAGCCCCACTTGACTTCACATTCCAGGATGTTTGCCTCTAGGTGAGTGTGATTGATCACACCATCATGATTATCTGGGTCGTGAAGATCTTTTTTGTACAGTTCTTCTGTGTATTCTTGCCACCTCTTCTTAATATCTTCTGCTTCTGTTAGGTCCATACCATTTCTGTCCTTTTTTGTGCCCATCTTTTCATGAAATGTGCCCTTGGTATCTCTAACTTTCTTGAAGAGCTCTCTAGTCTTTCCCAATCTGTTGTTTCTGTTATATATATATATAATATTATATTATATATCAGTTCAGTTCAGTTCAGTCACTCAGTCGGTGTCTGACTCTTTGTGACCCCATGAATCACAGCACGCCAGGCCTCCCTGTCCATCACCAACTCCCGGAGTTCACCCAGACTCACGTCCATCGAGTCAGTGATGCCATCCAGCCATCTCATCCTCTGTCTTCCCCTTCTCCTCCTGCCCCCAATCCCTCCCAGCATCAGAGTCTTTTCCAATGAGTCAACTCTTCCCATGAGGTGGCCAAAGTACTGGAGTTTCAGCTTTAGCATTATTCCTTCCAAAGAAATCCCAGGGCTGATCTCTTTCAGAATGGACTGTTGGATCTCCTTGCAGTCCAAGGGACTCTCAAGAGTCTTCTCCAATACCACAGTTCAAAAGCATCAGTTCTTCGGTGCTCAACCTTCTTCACAGTCCAACTCCCACATCCCTACATGACCACAGGAAAAACCATAGCCTTGACTAGACGGACCTTTGTTGGCAAAGTAACATCTCTGCTCTTGAATATGCTATCTAGGTTGGTTATAACTTTCCTTCCAAGGAGTAAGCGTCTTCTAATTTCATGGCTGCAGTCACCATCTGCAGTGATTTTGGAGCCCAAAAAATAAAGTTTGACACTGTTTCCACTGTTTCCCCTTCGATTTCCCATGAAGTGATGGGACCAATTGCCATGATTTTCGTTTTCTGAATGTTGAGCTTTAAGCCAACTTTTTCACTCTCCACTTTCACTTTCATCAAGAGGCTTTTGAGTTCCTCTTCACTTTCTGCCATAAGGGTGGTGTCATCTGCATATCTAAGGTTATTGATATTTCTCCCGGCAATCTTGATTTCAGCTTGTGTTTCTTCCAGTCCAGTGTTTCTCATGATATACTCTGAATAGAAGTTAAATAAGCAAGGTGACAATATACAGCCTTGACATACTCCTTTTCCTATTTGGAACCAGTCTGTTGTTCCATGTCCAGTTCTAACTTGCTTCCCAGACCATTCAGGTATGACCTAAATCAAATCCCTAATGATTATACAGTAGAAGTGCTAAATAGATTCAAGGGATTAGATCTGATAGACAGACTACCTGGAACTATGGACAGAGGTTCTTGACATTGTACAGAAGGCAGGGATCAAGACCATTCCCAAGAAAATGAAATGCAAAAAGGCGAAAGGGTTTTCTGAGGAGGGCTTACAAATGATTGAGAAAAGAAGAGAAGCAAAAGGCAAAGGAGAAAAGGAAAGATAAACCATTTGAATGCAGAGTTCCAAAGAAGAGCAAGGAGAGATAAGAAAGCCTCCTCAGTGATCAGTGCAAAGAAATAGAGGAAGACAATAGAATAGGATAGTCATGCAAAGATGGGCTCAATAAAGGACAGAAATGGTATGGACC
Organism: Bubalus kerabau; assembly: GCF_029407905.1. Classification (NCBI taxonomy): domain Eukaryota; kingdom Metazoa; phylum Chordata; class Mammalia; order Artiodactyla; family Bovidae; genus Bubalus; species Bubalus kerabau. The sequence continues at coordinate 60,529,588 of NC_073634.1, forward strand.
TAGCAGAAGCAGAAGATATTAAGAAGAGGTGGCAAGAATACACAGAAGAACTGTACAAAAAGATCTTCATGACCCAGATAATCATGATGGTGTGATCACTCACCTAGAGCCAGACACCCTGGAATATGAAGTCGAGTGGGCCTTAGGAAGTATCACTACAAACAAAGTTAGTGGAGGCAATGGAATTCCAGTTGAGCTATTCCAAATCCTGAAAGATGATGCTGTGAAAGTGCTGCACTCAATATGCCAGCAAATTTGGAAAACTCAGCAGTGGCCACAGGACTGGAAACGGTCAGTTTTCATTCCAATCCCAAAGAAAGGCAATGCCAAAGAATGCTCAATCTCCTGCAAACTCCAGCACAACTGCACTCATCTCACACGCTAGCAAAGTAATGCTCAAAATTCTCCAAATCAGGTTTCAACAGTATGTGAACCTTGAACTTCCAGATATTCAATCTGGATTTAGAAAAGCAGAGGAACCAGGGATTGAATTGCCACCTTTTGTTGCATCATCAAAATAGCAAGAGAGTTCCAGAAAAACATCTACTTCTGCTTTATTGACTATTCCAAAGCCTTACTGTGGATCACAAAAAACTGTGGAAAATTCTTAAAGAAATGAGAATATCAGACGACCTGACCTGACACTTGAGAAATCTGTTTGCAAGTCAGGAAGCAACAGTTAGAACTGGACATGGAACAGCAGACTGGTTCCAAATCGGGAAAGGAGTATGTCAAGGCTGTATAATGTCACCTTGCTTATTTAACTTCTATGCAGAATACATCATGAGAAACGCTGGACTGGAAGAAGCACAAGCTGGAATCAAGATTGCTGGGAGAAATATCAATAACCTCAGATACGCAGATACCACCCGGATGGCAGAAAGTGAAGAACTAAAGAGCATCTTGATGAAAGTGAAAGAGGAGAGTGAAAAAGTTGCCTTGAAACTCAACATTCAGAGAACTAATATCATGGCATCTGGTCCCATCACTTAATGGCAAATAAATGGGGAAACAGTGGAAACAGTGAGAGACTTTATTTTTTTGTGCTCCAAATTCATTGCAGATTTTACTGCAGCCATGAAATTAAAAGACATTTGTTCCTTGGAAGAAAAGTTATGACCAACCTAGACAGCATATTAAAAATCAGAGACATTACTTTGCCAACAAAGCTTTGTCTAGCCAAAGCTATGTTTTTTTCAATAGTCATGTAAAGATGTGAGAATTGGACTATAAAGAAAGCTGAGCCCTGAAGTATTGGTGGTTTTGAATTGCAGTGTGGAGAAAAATCTTGAGAGCCCCTTGGACTGCAAGAATATCCAACCAGTCCATCCTAAAAGAAATCAGTCCTGAACATTCACTGAAAGAACTGATGCTGAAGCTGAAACTCCAGTACTTTGGCCACCTGATGGGAAGAACTGACTCATCTGAAAAGACCCTGATGTTGGGAAAGATTGAAGGTGGGAGGAGAAGGGAACAGCAGAGGATGAGATAGTTGGATGGCATCACCAACTCAGTGAACACGAGTTTGAGTAAACTCCAGGAATTGGTGATGGACAGGGAAGCCTGGTGTGCTGAAGTCCATGGGATCACTAAGAGCTGGACACGAGTAAGTTACTTAACTGAACTGAATAAAGAGTGAACCTACAAAATCCTAGGCCCTTGCTCTTGTTCCCAATAAAAGAAAACCCCATGCCTGTATGTGTATTCACTGGAGTTCTCTCTCTCTTTTCCCCATCTCCCTATCCCCTGGACTTCACAGTATAGCCCCAATTGTGCCATACAATTTCTAAGAGTCACAAATAATAACTAATAAACTTGTTTTGCATTTTCAAATTTTCCTGATGGTTACTCCTGAGGACATCTTGGGATCGTGCAAAGGAATCACAAGAGCAAGTCCAATCACAACGCTGGCTACTGATAGCCTGAGACTAATAGATAACTTCTGGTCCCCAATAAAAAATTATCAGGTATGTGATGAATCAGGACAATAAGGCCTATACTGAAGAGAAAAATAAATGAATCAAAAACCACACAGAACTGATGCAGGCAATAGAATGAACTGATACAGATGTCAAAGCCATTAGTACAACTGTTTCCCATATATTGAACCAGTTTAGAAATAGTTTATCATTTTCTTAAAAATTAGATATATACCTACCATATAATCAAGACATTCCATAGCCAGGAAAAATAAAAACATGCATCTATAAAAATCTCTGAGAACTATGCTTCCCATTAAAGTTCAAAGCACAGTTACATAAGTTTTTGAGATGGAATGCTGAACATTAAATTACTGAGACGTTAACAGGCAGGAAGGCCAGGGGTCTCCAGAGGAAATAAGCCTACAAGTGTCAGACATTTTTCTCTCTCTTGAGCAGCAGGAGGAAACAAACCAGCAATATATTTTTTCCTTCTCTATACAAATTTAAAAGGAGGTTTCTCTTAAAATACTATGTTGCCACAATGACACCTGGTTTCACCTGAAGTTGACTATTCTCAAACCTAGAGATAACCAATGCCTTTTTCTTATGGAAATGTTTGTCTTAAGCTATGCTAATGTACATTTTGCCTGTTACTCCAGGTGTTTCTTGACTTCTTACTTTTGCATTCCAGTCCCCCATAATGAAAAGGACATCTTTTTTGGGTGTTAGTTCTAAAAGGTCTTGTAGGTCTTCATAGAACCGTTCAACTTGAGCTTCTTCAGCGTTACTGGTTGGGACATAGACTTGGATTACTGTGATATTGAATAGTTTGCCTTGGAAAAGAACAGAGATCATTCTGTCGTTTTGAGATTGCATCCAAGTACTGCATTTCGAGCTCTTTTGTTGACCATGATGGCTATTCCATTTCTTCTCAGGGATTCCTGCCCGCAGTAGTAGATATAATGGTCATCTGAGTTAAATTCACCCATTCCAGCGCATTTCAGTTCGCTGATTCCTAGACTGTCGACATTCACTCTTGCCATCTCTTGTTTGACCACTTCCAATTTGCCTTGATTCATGGACCTGACATTCCAGGTTCCTATGCAATGTTGCTCTTTACAGCATCGGACCTTGCTTCTATCACCAGTCACATCCACAGCTGGGTATTCTTTTTGCTTTGGCTCCATCCCTTCATTCTTTCTGGAGTTATTTCTCCACTGATCTCCAGTAGCATATTGGGCACCTACTGACCTGGAGAGTTTCTCTTTCAGTATCCTATCATTTGGCTTTTCATACTGTTCATGGGGTTTTCAAGGCAAGAATACTGAAGTGGTTTGCCATTCCCTTCTCCAGTGGACCACATTCTGTCAGATCTCTCCACCATGACCCGCCTGTCTTGGGTTGCCACATGGGCATGGCTTAGTTTCATTGAGTTAGACAAGGCTGTGGTCCTAGTGTGATTAGATTGACTAGTTTTCTGTGAGTATGGTGTCAGTGTGTCTGCCCTCTGATGCCCTCTTGCAACACCTACCGTCTTACTTGGGTTTCTCTTACCTTGGACGTGGGGTATCTCTTCACGGCTGCCCCAGCAGAGCACAGCCATTGCTCCTTACCTTGAACGAGGAGTATCTCCTCACTGCCGCCCTTCCTGACCTTCAACGTGGGATAGCTCCTCTAGGCCCTCCTGCGCCCGCGCAGCCACAGCATGAAACAACAGACTGGTTCCAAATAGGAAAAGGAGTCCGTCAAGGCTGTATATTGTCACCCTGTTTATTTAACTTATATGCAGAGTACATCATGAGAAACGCTGGACTGGAAGAAACACAAGCTGGAATCAAGATTGCCATGAGAAATATCAATAACCTCAGATATGCAGATGACACCACCCATATGGCAGAAAGGGAAGAGGAAGTAAAATCCTCTTGATGAAAGTGAAAGAGGAGAGTGAAAAAGTTGGCTTAAAGCTCAACATTCAGAAAACGAAGATCATGGCATCTGGTCCCATCACTTCATGGCAAATAGATGGGGAAACAGTGGAAACAGTGTCAGACTTTATTTTTCTGGGCTCCAAAATCACTGCAGATGGTGATTACAGCCATGAAATTAGAAGACGCTTGCTCCTTGGAAGGAAAGTTATGACCAACCTAGACAGCATTTTCAAAAGCAGAGACGTTACTTTGCCAACAAAGGTTCGACTAGTCAAGGCTATGGTTTTTCCTGTGGTCATGTATGGATGTGAGAGTTGGACTGTGAAGAAGGCTGAGCGCCAAAGAATTGATGCTTTTGAACTGTGGTGTTGGAGAAGACTCTTGAGAGTCCCTTGGACTGCAAGGAGATCCAACCAGTCCATTCTGAAGGAGATCAGCCCTGGGATTTCTTTGGAAGGAATGATGCTAGAGCTGAAACTCCAGTACTTTGACCACCTCATGCGAAGAGCTGACTCATTGGAAGTCACAAAGAATCAGACACGACTGAGAGATTGATCTGATCTGATCTGATGCTAATGTACTATGCATTTACCCCCAAACTCTGTCTTCAAGTCGGTTTGCCTCTTGGCTCAGAACCTACTTGACAAACCAGTATGTTATACTCAGATATTGTTCCCCTAATCTATGTAAATAAAACTATTTGTATGGTGGTCTGCCCTTCTTCAAGATTCAAGTTAATCATTTTATGGCCCAGGATAAACCATTTGGTGCCAAGATTATCCCAAAATGCATCTTATGGTTGAGGGGCCTGGTGCCATTCTGAATTTTAAGACATTCCTTTCTTTCATTAACAGACTGCTATTGACTATATAACTTCCAGCTGAAGACTAGCAGGGGGGTACTCTTCTGCTCCCTTCTGAAGCCTATGTCAGAAGCTTTCTCTATCTCCTTTATACTTTAATAAAACTTTATTACACAAAAGCTCTGAGCGATCAAGCTTCGTCTCTGGCCCTGGATTGAATTCTTCTCCTCCGGGGGCCAAGAATCCAGGTGTCTTTGCGTATTCAACAACAACCTTTCAATTACATTATTGGAAATTAACAAAATCAAGAATTAAACTTATGAAGTAGTGGATCATGGAGTATAATGCTCCCTTATAAGATTAAGAACTAAGGTCATCTCCTAAGGAGTTATAATTCTTAATTAGATTAAAAAGGAGAGCTGATTAATGCAGATGAACAATACACACTAATAGGGAGGGAGGACACACAAAGGTCCAAATAAATTTTTTTTATATTTAAATATTTCTTGTCTTGGCATAAAATATAAATTTTATTTCATCACATTTCAAATGTCCAGTCACAAAGTAAGGGATGCACAAACAATGGTATATGCATATGATGCAATGTTACTTAGCAATATAAAAGAATGATCTATTGATAGAAAAAACAACAAGAATAAATTGCAGCATAAAATATGCCAAGTGAAGGAAACCAGATGAATAGAGTACATACTAAATGATTCACTGATATAAAACTCTAGAAAATTCAAACTAAACTATAGTGATGATGAGAAGATCAATTATTACCTGAGGATTGAGATGAGAGGAGCTGGTAGTAGTTTGGAAGGACACTTTGGAAAGTGATGGAAATTTTCTTTACCTTTATTGTGATTACTATTTATGTAATATATATAAATGTGTAGGCAATGGACATGAACTTGGGCAAACTCCGGGAGATCATGAGGGACAGGGAAGCCTGGCATGCTACAGTCCATTGAGTGGTGAAGAGTTGAACAAGACTTGGTGACTGAACAACAACAAACATGTGTGTGTTGTTAACATGTTATTAAATGCTAAAGTGTATGATAACCAAAGTCTGAAAATGATTATAACGTTCATCTTCAGGGTAATACATAAGCACAGCTGCTTATTATGTATCAATTTATACCTGAAAAAGCTATTCAAAAATACAAAGAAATGCTGGTTTTATTAGCCTCAACTAACAATTTTCCAAAGTATACATAATATCTGTTCTATTTTAAATGTATGCCAGCATAGAAAATGACATTTTCCCCAAATACGTATACCAAATGATTCTTACTTTGTAAATAGCATAGAACATATAAAAACATAGTTTTGCATTTATATTCTAAGTAAAAAAATATCTGAATAAACTTAAAAGTAAATCCAATAAAATCAAGAAAGCAATCACAATTGGTTTTCATTATACTATTATGTAACATAATTCTACATCAGTTACTGAAATTTAAGAGTGAAATGAAAGAATGAAATGAAAGTCAGTCAGTCGTGTCCGACTCCTTGCCTCTCCATGGACTATAGAGTCCACGAAATTCTCCAGGCCAGAATACTAGAGTGGGTAGCCTTTCCTTTCTCCAGGGGATCTTCCCAACCCAGGGATTGAACTGAGGTCTCCTGCATGGCAGGCAGATTCGTTACCAATTGAGCTATGAGGGAAGCCCGTATGTAATATAATTCTGCAACAATTATTGAATAATTAAATCATGTAATAATTTAATTAAATTATATGCATCATTTAATAAGATAATACACACAAGGAGAAAAAGATCACTATTTTCAAATGACTATTTCTGAGAAAACCATGGAAATACTTAGAAAATCTATATAAAAATAGGTTATTTTCATGATATCTGGTTGAAAAGGAACTGATAATTATAGGAATATATTATTATATTCCTATAATTATTGGTTAAAAATGGAAGATGTAAAAATTTCATTTCATAGTGCTAGAAAATATAAAATATCTAAGAATAAATTTAACATATAATAAGTCATTCTTATATCAAGAAAACATTAGACTCCACTGAAGTTGTGTATGAGCACATAAATATTAATATTAAGGAAAAACATTACTTGCTTTGTGTTAGGATAATTCAGTTCTATCAGATGTAAATGGTCTCCTTATTTCTTTAAGAATTTTGAATTATCTATTTTATATTTAAAAGTTGTCCTTTGCAGTTTTTCGAACTTCATTTCCTAATTTTAACATCATTGTGTTACTTTTCAAACAGTCACTGTCTATATAGTTAGCTTCTATTTTCAGTAATTTCTTAATAAGTTTTAGGACAGATAAGAAAAATGATGAGGGATTATGTGTTTGCCTCTTTGTTTTTTGAGAAATTCACTCCATTATAAAGGCTACTCACAACAATATAGAAGTACCTGCCATTTGAAAGACTCCTGTGGGCTGGGGGCACAAAAAACCTATGCAACTTTACCCAGGGTTTTCTGTAAGAAACTTTATGATGTTCTAGGAAGATCTTTGTGTTGAATTTGTTTCAAGAGGCCAGCTTCTTAGCATTATCTAGGTCTCCTTCTTATGACCTAAGTTGCAGTGTCCTGGAATATTAAATGATGCATGCTAAGAATGAGCTGCTTCTCTGATGGCTCAGACAGTAAAGTGTCTGCCTACAATGTGGGAGACCCGGGTTCAATCCCTGGGTTGGGAAGATCTCCTGGAGAAGAAAATGGCAACCCACTCCAGTATTCTTGCCTGGAAAATCCCATGGATGGAGGAACCTGGTAGGCTATGGTCCATGGGGTTGCAAACAGTCAGAGACGACTGAGCGACTTCACTATCTCTATCACTATGCTGGAATGGCTTTTATTTCTTACCATCAGCTTTCAACAATCAAGTTAACATTATATGTCTGTCTTATTAGCATCTCTGTGTTTTCTCTACTTTGGTCTTCCAGTCAAATATTTAAGAAGTACTTATCAGACATTATAGCATAGTCCATAAAAAGTTTTAAAACCTTATTTATTAGCAATTTATGTGTCCCTGTAGTTGAGCAAGAATCAGTTCAGTTCAGTTGCTCAGTCATGTCTGACTATTTGTGACCCCATGGACTACAGCACGCCAGGCTTCCCTGTCCATCACCAACTCCCAGAGTCTACCCTAACTCATGTCCATCAAGTCAGTGATGCCATCCAACCATCTCACCCTCTGTTGCCCCCTTCTCCTCCCACCTTCAATCTTTCCCAGCATGGGCATCTTTTCCAAGAGTCAGTTCTTCACATCAGGTGGCCAAATTATTGGAGTTTCAGCTTCAGCATGAGTCCCTCCAATGAATATTCAGGACTGATTTCCTTTAGGATGAACTGGTTGGATCTCCTTGCAGTCCAAGGGACTCTCAAGAGTCTTTTACAACACCACAGTTTAAAAGCATCAATTCTTTCGAGCTCAGCTTTCTTTATAGTCCAACTCAGATTCATATATGACTACTGGAAAAACCATAGTTTTGACTAGACAGACCTTTGTTGGCAAAGTAATATCTGTGCTTTTTAATAATGCTGTCTAGGTTGGTCATAGCTTTTCTTTGAAGGAGAAAGCATCTTTTAATTTCATGGCTTCAGTCACCATCTGCAGTGATTTTGGAGCACAGGAAAATAAAGTCTCTCACTATTTCCATTGTTTCCCCATCTATTTACCATGCAGTTATGGGACTAGATGCCATGATCTTTGTTTTCTGAATGTTTCGTTTTAAGCCAGCTTTTTCACTCTCCTCTTTCACTTTTGTCAAGAGGCTTTTTAGGTGGTTTTTTTTTTTTTTTTTTTTCTACTTTCTGCCATAAGGGTGATGTCATCTGCATACCTGAGGTTATTGATATTTCTCCTGGCAATCTTGATTCCAGCTGTGCTTCATCCAGCCCAGCATTTCTCATTATGTTCTTTGCATGTAAGTTAAATAAACAAGGTGACAATATAAAGCCTTTATGTACTTCCTTCCCAAATTGGAACCAGTCTGTTGTTTCATGTCCAGTTCTAACTGTTGCTTTCTGACCTGCATACAGATTGCTCAGGAGGCAGGTAAGGTGACTGGTGGTCCCATCTCTTCAGAATTTTCCACAGTTTATTGTGATCCACACAGTGAAAGCCTCAGGCCTAGTCAATAAAGCAGAAATAGATGTTTTTTCTGGAACTCTCCTGCTTTTTTAATGATCCAACAGATGTTGGCAATTTTATCTCTGCTTCCTCTGCCTTTTCTGGAAGTTCACAGTGTTCAAGAGCAAGAATATCTAGCATTAAGTAACTGCATTTCAATTCAGGTTCGTACTGTTTTTAATCATCCCTTAGATTCATAGTTATTGCTTCTACTTTTGTTACATGTTTTCTTATGGATCTGTCATGGAGAGTTCATTATTTTTGTTCAGAAATATCAGATTTTCAAAGGGAAAAAAAGGCACAATTTCACATTCTGCACGAGTATCTTCCATAGTGCTCAGGGACATATATCTTTTAAGCATACATGGGTGATTCTGATAAATCACAGAAATATTGAAATTATAAATCAGCAGCAGATCTGGGTTATAAAATTATCTCAAAAGAGTTTGTACTTCTACCTCTGGAGAACTCTTGGAAACAATTCAACAATTATTTATTGAGCACCCACTATATACATATATGCTATTGGCTATATGTCTCAGAAGATAAAAAGAATCTTTTGTTTAAATTATAAATCTTGGATATTGGACAAATTATTGTATTTTTATAAAGCAAAGTATAGTAAAGTATTTTTTTACATAAGAAGAACAATAAAAATGCTTTGTTGGAGTGTGGGTTTAGTTTAAGTTTCTTTAAGTTTCTTTACTTAAAGAAGGAGCTATTCATAGTTTTTAAAAAGAGAGAGAGACAGATAGACAGAGAGAAGGGGAAAATAAGGAAAGAAAGAAACAAAGACCCGGAAGTCTCAACTAAAAAAGTGACACTTGAAATGACAGGCAAGTTGAATTCCACCTCTCTCTGGATTTATATTGAGAAGGTAGACTTTAGTTGTCCTGACCTCAGCATTCCTACATTGGATGACTAATTCCACCATAGATGTAATGAACTGAGCAAGTAATATAGTCTTTATAAGCCTCCATTATATGATGTATATGATGGAGACAGTAGCATTTTAATACAGAGATGCTATGAAGCTCTGTATTAAATGTTTCATTTATAAAGACTGTAGCACAGCCCTTTTTATATTTTACATGTTCAATCAAGGTTTAGCTCTCATTAGCTGTTACAATAATAATTGTAATTACTACATCTACTAGTGGAAAAGGTACCATAGTAGTAAAACAATATGGGCAAAAAATGGAAAACAGCATGAAAATTTTTGAGAAACAGTAGAAGTTAATTTTGATTGGAGGATATGGTTCATTTAGACAATAGTGACAGAGTGGCAATGCTGGAAAAGTAGACTGGGGATTTATGGAGGGGCTTAAGTGCCTGGTTAATAAATTTATAATTAATTTGGCATACAAAAATGAGTCACAGAAGTTAATTGAGCATGGATATATAATTTGGCCTCTTTTAAGAAGATTAGTCTTGGCCTTCAGTGGAAAAAGAAAAGAGGCAAGAAGGCCAGTTGGAAACTTAATAAAGTAGTCATTGCAAAGGGAATTACATCCTTTATAAGAACAATAACTATAGTAGTGGAAAGAAGTATTCCAGAAGGATTACTGAAGAAGCTACATACTGGCTCTGAGTAGAATGTAGAAGATTAAAAGGTTAAGTTGACTAAGATGGCTCTCAAGAACTGGAAGTCTAGTGGGAACTGTAAATAAAAGCTTGAAAGCAAGGACTGAGGGAAATTGGTTCTGTGGAAAATGTAGCACTTTTTGATTTGTACATGATAAGCGTGATGAGTCGGGGATGTGTAGTCTAAGGAAACAAAAACAGTTAAAATCCAAGCCAAGTCTGAAGAGAGAGTTCAGGCTATCAGCAGATATTTTGGAGCTATTTACATTGAGTGTCAGTTTATGAAATCAGAGAAGACAAATGTTAAAATATAATAGTTTGAGAAAGAAAATAAGAGGACTGAGAGGAGACTACTGGTCATTTTCCTTTAGCTCCTCTAAATAGTTCTAATCTAACTAGGTCAGGTGAGGTAATAATCTAAAATGTGGCCTTCTACAAGTAATTATTACAAATCTTAACATATACACATCATTAAGATCAGCAAGACATCATATGTATGCTCATTCCAAGTTCAAGATTGTTTATAAAAGTTGTGCAGATGTTGGAGAAGTAAACAATGTGAGCAGCTACATGATCTACTATCTATACTGAATGATGAAGTAATAAATTGGGGCCTTATCCAGCAATTCTTCAACAGATCAGATCATAATGAACACTTTTCCTCTCATTTCAATAATCTACTATTGAAGCCCCTTCTTAATTCCATCCCCTGATTATCCTCCAAGATGGACATAGTCAGAACAAGTCATTTGAACTTAGTTTTCACCTTTTTTTTTTTTTTTTTCCCACTGCACACTTACATTTATAATACCATTAGGTTAAGTGGCCCTTTTTTCTCCCCAGCTGTGGTTTCCACTCCTCTGGGATAAATTTCTTTTGAGTCACTCTAGCTTTAAGAACACATTCTTTCAAGCATTCAAAAATTCAATCAAATGTGTCCTCTGAGTTCACTGAACTCAAAATCTTATTTGAGTCTATATTGCTTGTGTCCTCAGTATAACAAAGAATTCCAGATATACCATGTTCTTGGATTAGAAGAACCACTGTTGTGAAAATGACTAAAGAATATTACCCAGAGCAATCTACAAATTCAATAAAATCTCTATCAAGTAAAAAATTATATTTTTCACAGAAAAAAAATTCTACATTTTCTCTGGAAGCACAAAAGACCCTGAATAGCAACAGCAATCTTGAGAAAGGTAATCAGATCTGGAGGAATAAACCTTCCATACTTCAGAATATACTGAAAAACTACAGTAATCAAGACAATATAGTACTGGAACAAAAACAGAAGCATAGATCAATGAAATAAGATTGAAAGTCCACAGACAAACCCACACACCTTCTTTGACAAAGGAGGCAAGAATATACAATGGAGAAAAGATAGTCTCTTCAATAATTGGTGCTGGGAAAACTAGACAGCTACATGTAAAAGAATGAAATTAGAACACTTCCTAACACCATACACAAAAATAAACTTGAAATGGATTAGAGACCTAAATGTAAGATCAGACTCTGTAAAACTCTTAGAGGAAAACATAGGCAGAACACTCTTTGACCCACCTCTAAAAGTAATGGAAATAAAGACCAAAAAAAAAAAAATTTTAATGGAACCTAATTAAACCTAAAAACTTTTGAATAGCAAAGGAAACTATAAACAAGATGAAAAGACAACCCTCAGAAGGGAATAAAATAATTGCAAATTAAGCAACTGACAAGGGATTAATCTCCAGAATGTAATGTATAAACATTTCATGCAGATCAACATCAGAACAAGCAACTCCATTGAAAACAGCACAGAAGACTTAAATAGACATTTCTCCAAAGAAGACATACATACGGCCAACAAACACATGAAAAGATCATCAATTTTGCTCACTGTTAGAGAAACACAAATCAAAACTAGAGGGAGAATGATCAAAATGGATGTTGTCAAAAATCTACAAGCAATAAATGCTGGAGAGGATGTGAAGGCAAGAGAACACTTTTGCATTGTTTTTGGGAATGTAAATTGATACAGCCACTATGGAAATCAGTATGGAGATTCTTTAAAAAACTAGGAATAAAACTGCCATATGACCCAGCAATCCCACTAGTGGGCATACACCCTGAGAAAACCATAATTCATAAAGGCACATGTACCCCAGTGATCATAACAGCACTGTTTACAATAGTCAGAGAATGGAAGCATCCTAGATGTTCTTGGGCAGATGAATGGATAAAGAGTTGTGGTACTTATATACAATGGAATATTACTCAGCCACAAAAAGTAATGAAACTGGATCATTTGTGATGTGGATAAACTTTGAGTCTGCTATACAGAGTGAAGTAAGTCAGAAAGAAGAAAACGTGTATCCTATATTAACACACACACACATGGAATCTAGAAATATGGTATTCCTGAACCTATTTGCAGGGTGTGAATAGAGATGCAGATGTAGAGAATGAATTTGTGAACACAGTGGGGGAGGGAAAGTGTGAGATGAATTGAGAGTGCAGCACTGACATATATACACTGCCATATGTAAAACTGATAGACGGAAACAGCTGTATAGCATAGGGAGCTCAGAGGTCTGGGATGATGGTGGTGAGACGGAGACTCAAGAGGGAGGGAATATATGTATATTTATAGCTGACTCATGTTGTACAGCAGAAACCAACACAAAATTGTGAAACATTTTTCCTCCAATTAAAAATGAATGAATCTCCTCACCAATATTTTCCTACTATTGCTGATATCAGAAATATAAGGAACTCTTATTTTTCACTGGGCATATGAAGATAAAGATAGAAATTTCAGAAAAGGAGAGAAAGGAAATTTTCGCATCATAAGACATTCCATACAGGAAAAAAAAAATTAGTTAATTGTGGCGTTGTCAAAACATGTAATAGTATAAATTTGTGAGGTACACTTGGTAATTTAAAGTATTTTGCTAACAGATGAGATGTGCATTGCTAAATACTATTACTAGAGAAAATCATATGATAGACTAGATAAAATAGAGTTAATAAGTGTAGATAATTCCGAATTTAGGGTAAGGGCTAGGGAAGACTGGAGTTTTGAGTTAAATATATCTGTCCTATTGATGGATTTAATGATTATTGGTCTTGATTGTCATATTGTGGGCAGGACAAGGAAAAAGGGAAAAATAAATTACAGGATAGTAAAATACTCTCTTAAAAATACTGTAAAGTAGTATCTATAATATATTCATATTAATAAAGACTAATAATACATGGTTCTAATGTATTTATCTTTTATTTATCTTTAAATTTTTTAAGCACACCGTGCAGCATGTGGTATCTTAGTTGCCCTATCAGAGATTGAACTCATGCCCACTGAAGTGGAAACACATAGTCCTAACCACTGAACTGTCAGGGAATTCTGGTTCTAATGTCTTAAAACTGGATTCTTTGCTATGAATATTGGACCTAAAAACAAATGAATCAATATTTGTAGTCGTGAAATTTTATTCATGCTCCTGGAACTTATTTCCAAATAACAGCTCCAATCCCACATCTCATATTTTAATGCTGCAACAAAAATGTTGATTCTTTAAAACCACTCTTATAATTATCATTTATTGACATTTTTATTTCTGAAGCTATATTCCTTTTCTTTATCTCACCAAGCCTGAAAGAAAACAAACAGAGATTTCTAAGAGGCCAGTCTTGAGAGTCTTTTTCATTCATTTCATTGTATACACAGTGCAGATTATTAATACCCACATTTTCATTATTAACCTTTTGTCTTCAGGGCACTCTCTACTATAAAGGAGAACATAATTTGAAGTGTTCAGCTTTTGTTAATAGTCCCAAGTGTTATGCTATGGTCATTTTAGATTTTATATTTCCTCTTATCTAGGTGTACCTTGACTATGAAATCCTAACCATAGAAAATTCTTAATTTGCTGTGATCTTCTAGTTTTATTAAATTCCAAATCTTTCTATAACTAGCACACATATTTACAATTTATAGAAGTCTACCCTATATATTTTCAAATGCTTTAGTATGTATATCATAAGCTATGATCAATATTGCTATTATCTCTTAATCTTTCCCACCCTTGATATTGAAGTTGGTCCATTCTCTATAGATAGAATGAGCCAACATAGTACCATCCTACTAATGTGTATGAATCTACCCATAGATAAGTACTTCATAGATGCTTTATCTTATTCTCATTTCATACCTGAGAAAAGGGTGTTCAGAGAGGTTAATTGATCTGTCTACATAATGTAGTGAGTATGTGACAGGGGAAATCCCCAAATTCTGAACTTAGGCCATTTATCCTATTTCAAACACACTATTTTCTTTCATTTCCAATTACTTTCTCCACATAAATATAAAAACCCAGCACTATAACACAAAGTGGTGTATATAGATTAGCATTTTTATTTTCTATTTCTTCAAGAAGCTGAAGTGCTGGTATTAAATAAGAACTTTGGGTTTGACTTTGCTTTGGATAATACACCAGTTAAGAGATGCAAGCTTCAATCATATAGGATAATAGATGATCTGCTGAAGAGAGAAATTGATTTTGAAGTTGTAATTTACTTGAAGTGTTTTGATGATCTCATAAAATACAAGCACAAAATTGAAGTTATTTAGGCTTTCATGGCTCTCTTAAAGCTTGAATTACTACTTCAGTGCCAAAATGCCCAGGATAGATCCACAGGTTCCTGTATTACAGATTACATTTTTATTGCACTGTGAATATATTTCCTGGTACAAAAGCTTATTCTTTACCCTCTCCATCTATTATTCATTACCTTTTTCTCTCTCCAACTCTCTCAAATTTCTCTCTCTATTTCTCATTTTTCCCCACTTGTCTTCTCATTCTCTCTCTCTCGGTCTCTTTACCTGGAAAGTGACCCACTCCCATGTTGTTTGTGTGTGTGGTTCATGGCTGATATTTCTTTTTTCAAAAATGATTTTATTTGGGCTAACTAGAAGAAATAACCCTGTATATATCATCTCTTTAGCTATCAGCCATTTCTCTTGAACACGATTCTAGTGTTGTATATGAGTATTTGTCATTTATGTATACCTTTTATCATTTGATATATTTAAGCAAGGATAATAATATCCAGAAAGAGGACATAAGAAAACAGCTTTCTCTGCCTTGTCCCTTCTAAGGGAGGAAGGTAGAAGGCATAGTTTGAAAAGCTTGAAGGGTTGCTCTCCTGAAATGGTTTTCAATCCTGGAGGCAGATAGCATCATCTGGAGAGTTTTTGAAACCATTCAACTAGATAATCAGAATCTCTGGAGGACAAAGATTTTTAAGCTTCCCAAGTGACTTGTAGAGCTTCCCAGGTGGCACTAGTTGTAAAGAACCCTCTTGCCACTGCAGGAGATGTAAGAGACTCTGGTTCAGTCACTTGGCTGAAAAGATCCCCTGGAGGAGGGCATGGCAACCCAATTCAGTATTCTTGCCTGGAGAATTCCATGGACAGAAGAGCCTGGAGGATTATAGTCCATAGGGTCACAAAGAATTGGACATGACTGAAGTGACATAGCACGCATGCATGTACACAGGGAGCAAGAGTAACCCCACCAATTAGCAGATAATAGTATTAAGGCTTTACTGAGCAAGGCTCTGCCCACCAGAGTAAAACTCAGTTCTTCCCACCAGCAGTCCCTTCCATCAGGAAGCTTACACAAGCCTCTTAGCTTCATCCATCAGAGGGCAGACAGAAGAAGCAAGAAGAACCACAATCCCACAGTGACTAAAACACATTACAGAAAATTAATCAGCATGAGAAAGCAGACAGTCATGTCCCAGATGAAAGGACAAGATAAAATCCCAGAAAAACAACTAAATGAGCTGATGATAGACAACTTTCCAGGAAAAAAAAAAAAAAATCAGAATAATGAGAGTGAATCTGATTCAGGATCTAGGAAAAAGAGTGAAGGCAAAGATTGAGAAGATGCAAGAAATGCTTAACGTAGACCTAGAAGAACTAACAGACAAACAAACACAGATGAATAGTACACTATAAGGAATCAATAGCAAAATAACTGAGGCAGAAGAAATGATAAATGACCTGGAGAACAGAATGGTGTAAATCACTGCCGCAGAACAGAATATAGAAAAAAGAGTGAAAAGAAATGAAGGCAGCCTAAGAGACCTCTGAGAAAACGTTAAATTCGCCAACATTCTCATTATAAGAGTCCCAGAAGAAGAGGGAAAGGACCTGAGAAATACTTGAAGCAATAATAGCTGAAAACTTCCCTAACATAGGAAAGGAAATAGTCAACAAAGCTCAGGAAGCACATACTCCTAAGCAGGGTAAGCCGAAGAAAGAACACACCGAGACACATGGTAATCAAATTGACAAAAAATAAAGACAGAGATAACATATTAAAAACAACAAGGAGAAAATGACAAATAACATAAAGGGAACTGTCATCGGGTTATCAGTTGATTTATCAACAAAAACTCTACAAGCCAGAAGGGAATGGCATGATATATTTAAAGTGATGAAAGAACCTACAACCAAGAATACTCTCCCCAGCAAGACTCTCCTTCAGATTTGATGGAGAAATCAAAAGCTTTCCAGACAAGCAAAAGTTAAGAGAATTCAGCACCCCCAAACCAGCTTTACAACAAATGCTAAAGGAACTTCTTTAGGCAGGAAACAAGAGAAGGAAAAGACCAACCTACAGAAAACAAATTCAAAACAATAACATAGGTCAATAGTATAATGCCTAATTACTAATTCAATAGGTACCAGGAAGATGTCTAATAGAATCTACCACCATTTGTAATCAAACTTCTTAGTTAAATAGGAATAATGTACATAATAAAGAATAAAAGCCACAGTTAGCAGTACAACTTCCTGCCTACTAAAGGATAGAACACTAAAGATATCAATTAAATTCAGAAAAAAGACATAATAAGAAATATACATGACTCATATAAAATATATGAATATAACAACTGAAAAGTAAAAATTAGATTTGATTCATGGCAAACATAGAAATTTCTTGGGTAAGAGTTTAGGGTAGGAGCAAAAATTTTTATTTCCATATATTTTCCATACATTGAGTTCATTTGCAGTAAAAAGTCAATGACAATTTTTTGTCATTTTATAAAGGATTTTAAAATTCATTTGGAGGAAGAATTTTTAAAATAAATTTTAGAAGTTTTAAGGAAGAACTAACACAATTAGGAAAATCTTCGATCATATATTTGAAGAAATGAATGGTTGGGTACATTTAAAATAGTGTTTCTTTTAGAAACTGATCGAAGTATTTTAAAGGTTAAGAGTGATATTTCACATCAAGGATAAGGTTATTATTATGCACAATGGAAGACTAGCTAACAACTTGAGAGAAAGTAAAAAGACTAACTCATGCCATACATAGTAATTTCCTAGGGTCAACATAAATTACCACAGACTTAGAGAGTTAAAAATAACAAAAATTTATTGTTTCACATTCTGGAATCTAAAAATCTGAAATCTGGGATTATCAGCTGGGACACACTCCTTCTGAAGGTTCTAGGAAAATATTCTTTTATCTTCTGGTTTCTTGTGGTCCTAGCCATTCCTTGGTTTGTGGCATCATTATTCTAATCACTGTTTTTGTCTCCAAATGACATTCTTCTACCTCTTTATGTTTGCTTTTCTTTTCATAGGGACATCAAGTCATTGGATTTAGGTACCATTCTATTAAAGCAAGGATGATTAAACATCAAGATTCTTAATTAATTACATATATAAAGAACCCATTAGCATATGAGATCACATTCTGAATCTTTTCAACCTGCTACATTATACCTTAAGTAAATTGTAGGATTTTTTCTCTTTTCTAATTTAGACAATGTTTTGGCAAGGTACAAAGAATTTCATTAGCTCAAGTATAAGTTCACCATACAAAGAATAAATAGTAATAAGGGAAAAGCAATAATAAGATACAAAAAAGTAAGGCCAAGTTTGTTGAAATTCTAGATGAATATGCTTGTTCATACTATATTGGTGATAGTGCAAAATGTGGTTACTTTTGGATTCTGTATTTCAAGGATATTAGAATCAATTATATAGATGAACAAAAGACTTTATAGTAAATTTTCTGGCAAATATTCGGAGAAGGCAATGGCACCCCACTCCAGTACTCTTGCCTAGGAAATCCCATGAATGGAGGAGCCTGGCAGGCTGCAGTCCATAGGGTCGCTAAGAGTCAGAAACGACTGAGTGACTTCACTTTCACTTTTTCTCTTTCATGCATTGGAGAAGGAAATGTCAACCCACTGGAGAATCCCAGAGACGGGGGAGCCTGGTGGGCTGCTGTCTATGGGGTTGCACAGAGTCTGACACGACTGAAGCGACTTAGCAGCAGCAGCAGTTAAATCATTTGTGTTCATATAATGCATGGGAATTTAAATGCCATTAAAAATGTATTTGCTGTCAGTAAACTCATATGATACACTTAAACTAAAGAACAAGCTAAAAATCATTTATTAAATAATAATTAACTTATGAATTGGAACAATAAAAGTATCTAACTATTTTTGCAATGGAATGTAAATCATAATTCACAGTCATAAATCTGTGAGGATGGTTCTTTTAAAACAGTTTTATTTTCTTCCATTGTATTGATTTCATAAGACATATTGTAAATATAGTTTTATGTGTATTACCAATATTTTCAAAGATTTTAGCTTTGGCTATATTATACAGTTATTTTATTTTTCTCTTGTGTATCTAGAATTATATTTTTTCAACTTTATTTGTATCTTTCTTCCTTTAAATTGATTAGTCTTAAAATATTTTAACTATTTCATCGATTATTTTTAAAGATATGTTTCATAAAACAGTTTTGTGTTGTTTATAAATAAGCTGTTTAGGATTCAGAAATAGATGTGTGCACATTTGGAGTGGAAATTGATGGAATCAAACACAGATAAGGAGACCTCCATGCTCTATGAGAATGGCTTACCCTGAGAAAAGAAACAATCTGGCATATTTAGCTGCTGCTGCTGCTAAGTCACTTCAGTCCTGTCCGACTCTGCGCGACCCCATAGACGGCAGCCCACCAGGCTCCGCCGTCCCTGGGATTCTCCAGGCAAGAACACTGGAGTGGGTTGCCATTTCCTTCTCCAATGCATGAACGTGAAGAGTGAAAGTGAAGTCGCTCAGTCGTGTCCAACTCTTAGCGACCCCGTGGACTACAGCCTACCAGGCTGCTCCGTCCATGGGATTTTCCAGGCAAGAGTACTGGAGTGGATTGCCATTGCCTTCTCCGGGCATATTTAGCTAGCCTCAGCAATTAACTTGAGAATAATATGAAGGCGGTGCATCCAGGTACGAATTGACAGTTGTTGCTAATACCGCTTCCAAATATATCTCCATCAGGAGAATTCATGAAAACTAGGGAGGGAATACTTCTAGGTGAAATATATAAAAAAAGTCAACACTGAGACCTTCATAATCTATCTACAAGACACTTTTAAAAGTATTGAAATCAAGAGAAACCCATTTCTCTATTTTGTAGCAGCGTGGAGTTTGTGTTTTAAAAGAGCATGACATGAATAGAAATGAAAACTTGCCCTGGAGCAAAGCACCTATAATATCAGGCCTCCAAGTCATATGGTGGAAAAGTTGTCGTTCCTGAACAGAAAAACACTGGCCTGTCAGTGATAGCCCACATGACACAAGATATGAGCTGGCTACCAACAGTGAAATTTTTCTCAATTATGGCACAATCAGGGCTTCACAGGTGGTGCTAGGGATAAAGAACCCACCTACCAATGCACGACACAGGGGTTTGATACTTGTATTGGGAAGATCTGCTGAAGAAGGGCATGGCAACCCACTCAATTATTCTTGCCTGGAGAATCCCATGGAAAGAGGAGCCTGGTAGCTACCATCCATTGGGTTGCAAAGACTGGGATGTGACTGAAGCGACTTAGCACACAGCACACACATGTGGGATAATTCAGGGTTTGTTTTATATAGTTTTATTGCTTAACTTTATTTTCCAACTATTTTGCAATAACATTGAATTTTGTGTATATACTTCTTAAATAAAAATTTTACTATACATGTAATTCTCCATAAAAAGTATTCATTCACTTAAGATTTCTGAAAGAATCACAGCTATACAAATATACACTATTGTTTGAAATATGCAAAAATATTTTTAGAATTTTAAATATCAACATACTAATTATATTTTCTCTGTTTAACTTCAGAGTAGCGAGGAAATTCTATAAGCCCCCACAAATTCAAAAAGTGAAAATTTCTTAGGCTGAATCCTAGTAAAAAGACAAGGTAACTATAATAAATTAGTTCCTGAGCACAGAAGGAAGATAATCAGTAGAAAGAATAATGAGGAATATGTCCTCTGGAATGTTTAGTTTTTGTTGTTCAGAATATTGGCTTAGGAGTCAAATACATTAGGAATAAGTTGCTAATTCTACCATCTACTATCTGTGTGTCTTTTCTTAAAATTACTTTATGTCTAAGCTTCCATTTGTTTGTAAAATAGAAGTAGTAATAACTATCTCACTGGATTTTTATAAATATGATATAGCTAAAGATATAAAATCAATTAGCTCAAGGGCCAGAGAAATTCTAAAAATAGAAATCATGATTAGTATATAAAAAGTTTCAATATTAACCAATAAAACCATTAATAACTTTAATTATCAGACTAGCTTGACAAAATGAAGCTCATTCCAATGATCTTTCTGATTTCCTGAAGAAATCTCTCTCTTAATTGCTTATGCCACAAGAAGTTAAGAAATCCCTTGAATATTTAATTAAGAACTCCCAATATCCTTGTTATAATTACAAAAAATACAGCCTATATTAACATGCAGTATGCAGAACACGTTTCATAAACCAATTTTTAAATGGGTGTAAACTCAGAGGTCCCTGAAGGCAGTTCCCAATCAGCCTACTGCTAAGTGGAATATCCTTAGAAGTGCATTAAATGCTTTGATTAAGCATAAAAAGCTCTTGTTAAACAGCCATAATGAAATATCTCATTAACGTGAGATACGGGTGTATGTGTGTATGTGTTTGTGTGTGTGTGTGTGTAACAGATCACACTCCCCCCTTTTCAATTAAAGAATAGTTAATTGTCTATTGTTTGCAATATGTATGGAAACAGCCTCCTCCTTGATCTTGATTCAGGTTAGAAAGCTAAAATTTATCTCTCAATCTTGGGATTTACAAGCTATTATTAATAGTTTCTATATTTTATTTATTCATAGTTAAACTATTTTGTTGGCTTTTGAGTTAGCAAAAATATAGAATTCCAGAGTTCAATTGAAAATATTTTATGTTTTATGGAAAGGCCACATCCTGAGGAGCCATCATTAGTGTTTAGGTTAAAGAATCTTGTCTCAGCTCAACCATCTACCCAAAATAAGGTCAAGAACAAATAAATCCTTTATTACCAGCTTGGTTTTGAACTCAAGTTAGATAATTTCTTGGTGAACTACAGAAGTGTTTTTAAGTTAGTGATAGACAAAACTAAATGGTTTCTTTTCTTTCTTGGCATCTTTTATTGAGTTCCCATTCCAATTTGAACTTTTTAGAACTGTGGCACTTAAAGCTTCATTGTGCATCAATATCATAAATGCTGCTTTTAAAAAAAAATGCTTTATCCTGAATTCAGTATGGGAATGCTTTGGATTTTTGGATTGATGACTGAAGTACCATACTTTATTTTGCCACACTAATGGCTAGAAAAAAAAAAACAAAAAAGAAACATTCAGAATAGTAGCAAAGGTGGTATTAAGGAAGGGAAAAGAAAATTGCCCTTCAAATCTAGAGTAAAACCAACCTAACCAACAATGTAAGCCTTTCACAAATTATTAATCCTGTAGGGAGTGCCCAAATTCATATTCTAAATATGTGTGTTTGATTTTTATCTTCCAACTTTCCCCCTCAATAATCCCTAACAATTTAATTTTTTCACTATCAAGTAGCTCAGCTTATTGTCTATAAAATATATATTTTTGTTTATTCACCTCTTAATCACTTAGTTAATGTTTGTTTTTCACAGCTTATTTTGTAATATTCCTGAATTTCTTTTTCTTTGCAATTAAACACAGGTTGCTTGAGAATTAAGATTGGTTTGAGATTAGGGATAATATACTTACGGGACCTATATATGACTCAACTGTATTTCATTTTTGATGCCTAAAATTCTTATCAATAATTTAACTTCTCATTTTCTTTCTATTTTTAGAGCATAATAAGATCCACTGCCTGCAACCCAGGAGACACTGATTCAATCCCTAGATTGGGAAGATCCCCTGGAGGAGGGCATGGCAACCAACTTCAGTATCCTTCCTGGAGAATCTCATGGACAGAGGATCCTGGTAGGCTACAATCAGTAGAGTTGCATAGAGTTGGACATGGCTGAAGCAACTGACCATGCTTGCAAGATCAAATGCAGCAAAATACTATGTATTTGGAAAAGCTACTTTAGAGCCAAAGATGACGATGCCAAAATTAGACAGCTAATTGACATATAGAACCAGTATGTTTATGCTTGAGATATATTAATTTTAGCTGATGGACAATTGTTCAAAATGATGGTAAAATTTTTGTCTTAATTATAATGGTTTAATTGCCTAAAAGTTCACCATGCAAAAATTGAACCCACGGAAGTAGAAGACATTCTTGTAATAATGATGTAATAATGATTCTAAATATGTTATTTAAAACCTGCAATTGTACAATCTACTCAAACACCACACATTTAGACACCAATCTTTTAGACTACTAAAGGAATTTTGTTGCAAAATATAAACATCAATATAAATATATATATACACATACATATGCATATATAAAGAACCTACCTTTACCTATTCCTCCCACTCTCCTTCATTCCATTGCCCAAATGTTTGCTGAAACAAACCCCATGGGGCTTCTCTAAGTCTGTAGGACATGTCCTTCTCCTTAAGCAAAGAATTCCATGATACTCCCTTCATTTTGCCTCTGTAGCTTTCCTCGAAAGCACCCAACAAAGTTCATAATTATTTGCTTATTTGCATTAATGTTCAGTTAATGTGACTCTCCCAATAAATGTCTTTATATTAAATTATAGCAATATTTGTATTATTTATGGGTAATAAAATACTGCAAGGAGATCCAACCAGCTCATTCTAAAGGAGGTCAATCCTGAGTGTTCATTGGAAGGACTGATGTTGAAGCTGAAACTCTAATACTTTGGACACCTGATGCAAAGAACTGACTCATTGGAAAAGACCCTGATGCTGAGAAAGATTGAAGGCAGGAGGAGAAGGGGATGACAGAGGATGAGATGGTTGGATGTCATCACTGGCTCAATGGACATGGGTTTGGGTGGACTCCAGGAGCTGGTGATGGACAGGCAGGCCTAGCATACTGTGGTCCATGGGGTCGCAGAGTCGGACACGACTGAGGGACTGAACTGAACTGAAGTAAAGTACTAGTGAGAACACTGTGAGATGTCTCAATTCATGGACAAATAATCAAGAATTTTGGTGTTCACATTTTAAGTTTTAGCATATAGTAAGTCTATGAATACAATTCAAGTATTTAGTGGAAAGAAAATATATACACATAAGAGAGTTTTCTGGCCTAGAGATATATTTAAATTCTTGGGATCTTAGATCACATAGGCAAAGAATTATATTCTGGACTGAAAAACCTATAAATCATGTTCAAAAACTGCCTAACTTCTTAATGATTAATTGAAACTGTGTTCCTACATTAATTATAATGAGTACCTCTGGCCCCACTGCTTGATATAGAGAGCTAGGAGTGCTGCTCACACCCTGCCACAAAGAAAATCTAAAATAATTTCAAATTCTTTCTTCAACACATTAAGATCTTAGGTCACATAGTTAACAACTAGTCCCAAATCAAATAGAGATGAAAACCTGCAGGGAGAGATGAAATGGAAGCACTTACTCAGGGAGTATATAATAATGCAACTGAACAGGTAAACAAAGTTCAACTAGAATCATTGATGACCTTGCTGAACTTGAAAATTGAGCTGGTGGGACACTGTGAAACTCAAGGATGTGCTAAATTAATGGCAGTCAATTTTGTTGATTCTTCTTTCTCTGTGATACTGGATTTTCACAGAAAAGGCAGGAAAGAGTGCTAATAATTATCCATTGTAATGACCTTGGGCAAGGAAAAGCAGTTGTTTGAAGAGGGCAAGAAACTCTATCCAAATTCATCTCGCCTATACACTATGGAGGGGGGAGTTTGAATTTGAGCAGGAAAGGGAAACAGACTATGCTTTTCTTGGTTACTGGTAAAAACTTGTGGCTGTTGGGAAAAGAAATAAAGGAAAAAATCCTATTCCTGGTGGAGAAGCAGGATTATACACTGGACTCACAACTATAATTAAACCTGTAACTATAATTAAATCTGTAACTAAAAAAAGAAGAGTAGAACCAAGAGCACCACATCCATGAGTTCCCTGGAACAGAATGTGCCAATACCTTAGGCTAATTGGAATGAGACACCCCTGCCACCAGAATAACAAACCTTAAATAACAAATAACAGCTTTATATTACAGAGGGAGAAAAGATGAAGAGCAAAAACATCAGAACACTCAGTGATAAACAGAGACATTAAGAGCTATCTGATATGGACTGTAAAATAATTATGATTAATGTGTGTGTACTGCTTTTCATCCTGTTTGTGATGCCAGCTGTCTTGCTATTTACACTCTTTGCCCTATTTACCGAACCCAGGGTAGGCAAGCCGTAAACTAAGAGGCTGGAAGGCAACTCGAGAAGCCATAGGAACTATAGGGACTGCAGATCTCTCCTGGCTGACAACAGCCCTAACAGTATTCGCTCCTGGCTGATGCAGCAGCTAGACACTCTACAGTCCCTCCTCTAATGGCTGTCCCAATGGACATAGGCATGATGCAGCAGTAAAGAGCTGCTGCCTTCTAGGTGGAGCTCACATATATGCATACCACACAGTGTCCCATAATCAAGTGAGTACCTCGTGACACATGCATGCACAGTGCTACAAATGATCTCAGTTGTTCCATCGCCATTATTTGAAAAACGTGGGGTGAGAGAGCCTGAACATGCCATCTTGGCTAATTTGCTCTCTCCTCTCAGTGTGAAAAGCTCTAAATAAAACCTGGGCCACACTATCAACATCAACAGTGTAAAAAATTGTAAGAAAGCATCAAATAGAAATGCCTGACCTGCTTCTTGAGAAATCTGTGTGCAAGTAAGGAAGCAACAGAACTGGACATGGAACAATGGACTGGTTCCAAACAGGGAGAAGAGTATGTAAAGGCTGTATATTGTCACCCTGTTTATTACACTTATATGCAGAGTACATCATGAGAAACGCTGGGCTGGATGAAGCATAAGCTGGAATCAAGATTTCCAGGAGAAATATCAATAACCTCAGATATGCAGATGACACCACCTTCACGGCAGGAAGTAAAGAACTAAATAGCCTCTTATTGTAAGTGAAAGAGGAGAGTGAAAAAGTTGGCTTAAAGCTCAACATTCAGAAACCGAAGATCATGGCATCCAGTCCCATCACTTCATGGGAAATAGATGGGGAAACAGTGGAAACAGTGAGAGAATTTATTTTTTTTGGGGGGGGGGGAGGGGCGCTCCAAAATCACTGTGGATGGTGACTGCAGCCATGAAATTAAAAGACACTTGCTCCTGGGAAGACAAGTTATGACCAACCTAGACAGCATATTAAAAAGCAGAGACATTACTTTCCCAACAAAGGTCCATCTACTCAAGGCTATGGTTTTTCCAGTAGTCATTTATGGATGTGAGACTTGGACTATAAAGAAATCTAAGTGACGAAGAATTGATGCTTTTGAATTGTGGTGTTGGAGAAGATTCTTGAGAATCCCTTGGGCTGCAAAGAGATCAACCAGTCTATCGTAAAGGAAATCAGTCCTGAATATTCATTGGAAGGACTGATGTTGAAGCTGAAACTCCAATACTTTGGCCACCTGATGCAAAACACTGACTCATTGGAAAAGACCCTGATGCTGGGAAAGACTGAAGGCAGGAGGAAAAGGGGACAATAGAGGGTGAGACGGTTGGATGGACCATCTCGATGGACATGAGTTTGAGTAAACTCTGGGAGTTGGTGATGGATAGAGAGCCCTGGTGTGCTGTAGTCTGTGGGGTTGCAAAGAGTCGGACACGAATGAGTGATTGAACTGAACTGAGAAATGAAGATTTTACTATCAGAAATGAAGAATACCTCTTGTGAGCTCATCAATAGATTGACACAAAGGAGAAAAAAAGTCAGATAACTTGAAGACAGGTCAAGAGAAATTACTCAAATTGAAACACACATACACGATAGCACATGTGCCTTTAAACATAACAGAAACAAAAAAATAACACGTTTCGTATTGGTACTAGACTTTTTTCTTATTCAATTTTATCTCTACTTGGTGACTTTCTTGAAACAGATAGTACACATTTCTTAATATCATGTAATAGAATAAGTCTAGATGACTTTTACCCTTATATCTAGTAGAAAAGTATCACAGACATAGAATAAAGCAAAAAAGTTATTATCAACGTAAGTACAGATCAAAATTACATGATGAAAGAGAGTATGTAGGTACTTCATGGTAAATACTATCATACAATAACCAGGAAATTTAAGTCTAAAAATAAAGAGCAGAAAAGGAATTTACAATATACCTTCCAATGGGAGTGGAAAAAAAAATGGAAAATTCTCAGCAATAGAGAAGTGGACAGTCCAGTTGACTAAAGGCATAAAGAATAGGAGAATTGAGGGGGGAAAGAGAGACCCCAATGCATCATCCTGTATATTTCCTGTATTCTTGTGGCTAACCTTCATTTTGCAATTGGGTCAGGGTTCAAACTGAAGGAAGTTTGGGAATATGATTCATTTCAGTACTCATGACCATTGATGTTCACCTAACCTTCTGCAGCCAAATTTTTTTGTAATCATTCTAGACATCAATAATTATAAGGCATATAGATATTTATATACTATATAAAGGAAACACACCGTCTTTATATTTATTCTCTTAAAAAGAATGTCTTCATCTAAATGCTTTCAGAATGTTTACATCTGCAGAATTGCTGTCTGTTATAAAATCTTGTAATAGAGGAAATTCATTCTGAAATCAAATCATTCATCATAAGAAAATAGTAGCTGGACTACAGAAAAAGTAGGTAGTGGTTAGAGGGATCTGATGGTTAGAAGTAGTTGGGAAAGAGATTTTTTAAATGTCTGTCATTTAGCTCGAGTTATTTAATTTTTCTTTGAACTTATTTCCTTTGTACAATTAGTATTTAGTCTCTAATATTAAATAATTTGGGAATCCATAGTCATATATATCTGAATGTGATGTGAACATGAATTTCAAACTCTAAGCTCTAAGTTACTAGTCTAAGTTCTGGTATTTACTATGTGTGGTTAACTCTGTAAATTACTTAAGCCTTTTGGGACTCAATCTCACCATTTCCAAAATGTTTTTGTTAGAAAATTACTAAGGCTTAAAATAGCTACAGAGTGTGAAATTGCTTTTTATTCTACTTGATACAAATATAAGTATATTTTTAAGTAGTTAATACATTTTGCCAAGCTGCCTTCCTTTCTGCAAGGAAAACTCAACAGTTTGACTCCATGTCATATGGTTCTTGAAATGAAAGTGAAGTCACTCAGTCATGTCTGATTCTTTGTGACCCCATGGACTGTAGCCTGCCAGGCTCTTAGAGTCACAGGATTTTCCAGGCAAGAATACCACAGCGGGTTGCCATTTCCTTCTTCAGGGGATCTTTCCAACCCAGGAATCTAACCCAGGTCTCCTGCATTGCAGGCAGACTCCTTACCATCTGAGCCACCATGGAAGTGGCTTGAGGGTTCTTGAGGGAATGGTTAAAGAAGATTATTCCATTTCCATGGCATCAGGGATGGGAATATTACCTCCCCCACTTCCACATCATTGAAATTCCTTCTCTACAAACTTTAAAGTTGGAAGCAAATAAACTGTTTTTTTTCTATCTGCTAGTAAGTTTGTGAAGATGTGGCCTAGATGGACACAAAATCTGCATACCATATATATTATTTCCTGGAGATGGTAAATTATTTTTTATTAAACACAAATTTAATAGTTATTAAGTGAGGACAAAGATGTGCTAGTTCACACAACCAGTTTTTCCATAATGAAAGCAGAAGATAATGGAGACAAAGCAGAGCTATGTTTTCAAAGACAGCCCCTGAAGGGAAATTTGATTCAGCCAAAATTATTCCCTTGAATTCCCTGTCACAGTACAAATCCTTGAGTTCATGAGAGTGAATCCAGTCTAGTATTAAATTTTCATTGGTTTATTCATCACCATAAAAAATAAAAATAAAAAAATGCTGTGATGTTATAGGGAAGTGAATATATCACATTTAGATATTTTCCCCTAAATCTAATCTAAATCTAATCCTCTATTAATATTTGTATTACAATGAGATTTTACTTTAAGCTCTATATTGAGGTCTTTTAAAATAATTTATTAGTTATTTCCAATTGTTTTTCATGCATTTCAAAGTTTAAAGGTTTGGCTTTTTAGTTTTTGCATTTTCTCCTTTAAAAATACTTTTCATATAAGTATCATAACTTCATTAAAAAGTAAAACAATTTTTATGATGTATACATTCATTTTTAGAAAGTAAACCAAATGTGTGCCAATTTTATTAAACTTATGTGCATTATGAAATGCTATAATAAAAGCCAAAAATCTTTTGAAGAGAAATTTTAAAAGAAATGGCATAATATTCAATTTCATTTTAAGTGATAAAGAAAAACTTAGCATAGATTTTAAAACATATTATAATAAATGTAGACATTACGGAGAAAGCAATGGCAACCCACTCCAGTACTCTTGCCTGGAGAATTACACGGATGGAGGAGCCTGGTGGGCTGCAGTCCATGGGGTCTCTAAGAGTCAGACACGACTGAGAGGCTTCACTTTCACTCTTCACTTTCATGCACTGGAGAAGGAATTGGCAACCCACTCCAGTGTTCTTGCCTTGAGAATCCCAGGGAAGGGGGAGCTTGGTGGGCCGCCGTCTATGGGGTCGCACAGAGTCGGACATGACTGAAGCAACTTAGCAGCAGCAGCAGACATTACACTTTACATTCAGTTCAGTTCAGTCGCTCAGTCGTGTCTGACTCTTTGCGACCCCATGAATTGCAGCACTCCCTGTCCATCACCAACTCCCGGAGTTCACTCAAACTCACGTCCATCAAGTCAGTGATGCCATCCAGCCATCTCATTCTCTGTCGTCCCCTTCTCCTCTTGCCCTCAGTCCCTCCCAGCATCAGAGTCTTTTCCAATGAGTCAATTCTTTGCATGATGTGGCCAAAGTACTGGAGTTTCAGCTTTAGCATCAGTCCTTCCAAAGAAATCCCAGGGCTGATCTCCTGATCAGCAATGCTCAAAATTCTCCAAGCCGGGCTGCTGCAATACATGAACCGTGAAATACCAGATGTTCAAGCTGGTTTTAGAAAAGGCAGAGGAACCAGAGATCAAATTGCCAACATCCACTGGATCATGGAAAAAGCAAAAGAGTTCCAGAAAAACATCTACTTCTGCTTTATTGACTATACCAAAGCCTTTGATTGTGTGGATCAAAACAAACTGTGGAAAATTCTTAAAGAGATAGGAATACCAGATCCCTTTACCTGCCTCCTGAGAAATCTGTATGCAGATCAAGAAGCAACATTTAGAACTGGACTTGAAACAACAGACTGATTCCAAATCGGGAAAGGAGTATGTCAAGGCTGTATACTGTCACCCTCCTTATTTAACTTATATGTAGAGTACATCATGCAAAATACCAGGCTGGATGAAGCACAATCTGTAATCAAGATTGCTGGGAGAAATATCAAAAACCTCAGATACTCACATGACACCGCACTTATGGCAGAAAGCAAAGAAAAACTGAAGAGCTTCTTGGTTAAAGTGAAAGAGGAGAGTGAAAAATCTGTCTTATAATGCAACATTCAGAAAACTAAGATCATGGCATCCGGTCCCATCACTTCATGCCAAATAGATGAGGAAACAATGGAAACAGTGAGAGACTTTTTTTGAGGGGCTCCAAAATCACTGCCAATGGTGACTATAACTATGAATTTAAAAGGTGCATGCTCCTTGGAAGAAAAGCTTGATCAACCTAGAGAGCATATTAAAAAGCAGAGACATTACTTTGCCAACAAAGGTCTGTCTAGTTAAAGCTATGGTTTTTCCAGTAGTCATGTATGGATGTGAGAGCTGGATTATAACGAAAACTGAGCACCAAGTAATTGATGCTTTTGAACTGTGGTGTTGGAGAAGACTCTTGAGAGTCCCTTGGACTGCAAAGATATCAAACCAGTAAATCCTAAAGGAAATCAGTCCTGAATATTCTTTGGAAGGACTGATGCTGAAGCTGAAACTCCAATATTTTTGGCCACCTGATGTGAAGAACTGACTCACTGGAAAAATCTCTGATTCTGGGAAAATTTGAAGACAGGAGGAGAAGGGGATGACAGAGGATGAGATGGTTGGATGGCATCACTTACTCAATGGATATGAGTTTTTGAACAAGCTCTGGGAGTTGGTGATGGATAGGGAATCATGGCATGCTGCACTCCATGGGGTCACGAAGAATTGGACAACTGACTCTGAACTGAACTCTAATATTAAACTATTTTTGCAAATTATTTACTTCTTATCAAACTTGTAATAAGTTACTTTGAAAGTATTTCACAGCATCCTCTCAAAATAGCCTTTTCTTTTCTGATTTTCAGTTTTCTTTTCCAATGTCTCTCACCTGTACTGTAAACAAAACTGGTAGACCTAAAACTTTTATGAATCAACACATTTTCTAAATATATCCTTCTTAAGTTCAGGTATTGGTTTTAGGAATCAATTCAAACATGTAACATATTGTTAAAGATAAGCTCTGTTAATATATCTATACAAATCTCATAGCAACACTCAATGAAAGGAATTTTATTTTATTTGTTATAGTTCAAAAGTTCTTTAAAAATTGCTTTCACATAAGTATTTATGAGTTAGAGGACATTTTTAGAATTCATGTAGGAAGAGATTAAATTTTCCAAAATAATCCTAGGTTCATAACAAGACATATAGATCTTAAATCAGTGATTTGAACAGATTTTGAGAGACATGATTACGTATGAGATTCTACATCGTAATGGCACCAGACATGTCCTTAATTTATTGCACACAACTCGAGGCAGAATATTTATACCTTAAAAAATAAATACCAGATGAAATAATCACTGTAGTGTATATAATACTAGAAAACTAAATATATGTGAAGTAGAATGGATTTAGGTTTCTGTAATTAATCCATTTGTTGTATGATCGGACTGATATTGCATTTAGAATCACTTGTCTGTTATTAGTCTCAATTAGTACATTTTTCAATCATTGAGCATATATATCACTGTATTCTTATTATAATGCTCATTCCCAAAGATTCCTTATGATCTTCCACAATTTATCCAGTAGACTTAACTCCCACTATGCACATACAAACCAGATAGTACTGGCAGTTTTTCCTTAAATAATTCCCTGAATACATATTATTAGATTATATTTATTAATATTATTAAAAATATAGAACATTATTACTAATTATAAAACTAATTTGATTTAAGTCAAACAATATAATATCTCCCATGTATATTTAGATGTACTTATTTTTAAAACATAACCATCCATAAATGATGGAACTCCATGTTTGGAATTCTATTCCTTTGGAAATGACAAAGGACAATTATTTCCTTATAAAGAACTTTAATATTTTATAATGTCAATGTTATTATTACATAATTACTTTCATTTCAAGTGTAACTGATGAGAATTCATAGATTTTTAAAGGCTAAGATTAATGATTATCTGTCTAGGGAAAGTTCTTTCTGTATTATACTTGTTCTGCAGACAGGACACATATCTCAGGTTAGCATTGATATTCTTTTCTTTGCAAGGCCTATAGTTAAAAACTATGCATTTTGTTAGTGATTCGAAAAAAATTATATCAAGACAATTTTTTTTAATGTTCTTGTGTGATCTATGGTTATACTAATAAAGATGTTTGAAGCATTGCAATAATTTCCCTTGCAAATTTCATTGTAAGTCATTTTCCCAGATGCTTTTTCTTCAAAATAAACTACAATGTATTTTTTACAAGCTTTTTAAAGACTGAAGGAAGTTAAATGATTCTGATATAATTCTTAGCAAATTATGCATTATAGTTTGATGAGAAATATATATGGAAACAATTACTGAAAAATATAGATTACAGGAATTTTACAGAAATGTAGTGTTAGTAGTTTGAGTTCCTCTAAGGTACTTTTTAAACTAAGTTTGCAAAAATGCCTTCTGAGAAACAAAGCTAATAAATAAACAGTGTCTGGTAATTAGTATATCAATGCTCTGTGAGCAGAAAGAAAATTGTATTGTGTATAAAATACTATTTTCTCATTCAATCACAAATTTATTTATATTCATTTGAAAGTAGAAAATTCTGGCAAATAAAAATAATTTCTAACTCCACTCCCTATATTCATCTGTCTTCAAAGCACATACACAAATTACATGCTAGATGGCACAACCACAACTGAGCTAGCTGGAATTTTCTCCACTTTTGGCACCCTTTCAACTCTGCTTCTAAGACCCACTTGCTTTGACACAGAAATGATGTTAACAGTTTTTCTGTCAGTCAGCTATCCAGAGTACAAATACCTTTAGCTGTCTTAAGTGAAAAACAAAATCATTGGGATGTGTAAGAGAATCAATCACAGACTCATCGGGAAGCCTGGAGAAACAGATTTGGAAATGAGCAGGAGGCAAGGGCTAGGACCATGATCAACGTCAAACCACAAGAACATCCTTTTTAAAACCTTTTACAAATGCATGCTGTTTTGTATTTGTAGTGTAATCATACCTAATACAAATGCCTAGTTTTGATTTACTACTTCCCACATTTATTTTCACTTTCATAATTAAACATAGTAGAACTCATAATTGGTACTCAAATAATCTACTTACAAGAGTAATGGGTGTACCCCTTCCTTATAAAATCTTCAAAACTACAGCTCCTGGCATGCTTGTGAATCTAGATAGAAAACCCCTGCATAGCAGGCCTGGTACATCTGCTTTAACCAGTTCTCTTATGCTTACCATCTTTTACCAGGTGAATTTGTGAGTCCTCAAATTTCATATATTTAGGTCCTAAACCCGATGTAACTGTATTTGGAAACAGGGCTTTTAGGAGGTAATTGGGATTAAATGAGATCATAAGAATGGAATTCTAATCTAAAGGACCAGTGACCTTATAAGAAGAGGAAGAAAACCTTTTTTCCAGCCTCCATGGACACATACTAAGAAGTGTGAGTGCACAGAGAAAAGGTGACTATCTGCAGGTCAGGAAGAGAGCTGTCACCAGAAAGTTAATAGGCTGATACCTTGATCTTGAACATTTCAGCTTCTAGAAATAGGAGAAAATAAATTTCTATTGTTTAGGCCACTCAGTCTACAGTATTTTGTTTTGGCAGTCTGAGCAGTCTAACACAATATATTTATTCTAGGTACTCACATTACTATATCAGGTGATAAGTGTGTAAGTTAATGGAGCTTGAAAGAAAATCATATGAAAGTTAAAGTGACTGCTTGGGAAATACTCAGTAAAATTTGCTCAAAAAAGTGTTGCCACTGTACGCATGTAGACAACTATAAAACTCTAGAAAAATAATACAATCTGGAAAGTTTCTCAACTCAGTTGTTTTACAGCTTTCTTAAAATGATTCTGTCTTAAATACATTGAATGTAAACATCTTAAAAAAACTGTCAATGTTTTTATTATAAAACAGATTTGATATGGAACTATAATCAAAATTATAGTTATAGGCTTCCCTTGTGGCTCAGGTGGTGAAGAATCCACCTGCAATGTGGGAGACCGGGGTTTGGTCCCTGGGTTGGGAAGATCCCCTGGAGAAGGGAAAGGCTACCCACTCCAGTATTCTAGCCTGGAGAATTCCATGGGCTTTATAGTCTATGGGGTTGCAAAGAGTCGGACATGATTGAGCGACTTTCACTGTCACTTCTTTCGTAATCAAAATAATAATCCTTAAAGAAAATGTCTTTGTACACCTTGAAAATATACATGCCTAAGTTAAAATGAAATGTTCTCAGTACAGACACAGAAAACATTTAAGAATATTTACCAAAATTTTTATATATGTTTATGTTTTATATAATCTCTTAAATAATCAAGATAAGAATGCATTTAAGCTAATTTTAACTTTTTTTTTTTTACTAAAAATTACTCTGTGTTGGTTTGGTTGTTTGTTGTTCAGTTGCTAAGTCATGTCCAACTTAGCAATCCTATGGACTGCAGCACTCCAGGCTTCCCTGTCCTTCACAATCTCCTGAAGTTTGCTCAAACTCATGTCCATTGAGTCGGTGATGCCATCCAACCATCTCATTCTCTGTGACCCCCTTCTCCTCCTGCCCTCAATCTTTCCTGGCATCAGGGTCTTCTACAATGAGTGGCCAGAGTTTTGGAGCTTCAGCATCAGTCCTTCCAATGGATATTCAGGATTGATTTCCTTTAGGATTGACTGATTTAATCATCTTGCTATTCAAGGGACTCTCAAGAGTCTTCTATAGCACCACAATTTGAAAGCATGTCTTATCCTTGCATGCCATCAAACAGCAGCATTAAACTCCCTATCTTTCCAGAATGTACTGGACCCTTTCATTTATGCCATGAGGTCACTATGGCTATAATGGTTCTGCTTAGGGTAAAGAACATCT
The DNA here is from genome assembly GCF_029407905.1 of Bubalus kerabau. NCBI lineage: Eukaryota > Metazoa > Chordata > Mammalia > Artiodactyla > Bovidae > Bubalus > Bubalus kerabau. The sequence continues at coordinate 60,564,779 of NC_073634.1, forward strand.
GTGAGCAAAGGATTTCTCTGACGCATCACTTGGGAGCAAGCAATGACTAAAAGCCAAGCAAAACTGACCAAATCCTAGCACAGGGTGTTTGTTAACTTTCATTCTTATGCTTATTGATCAGTTCTCTGACTGCTTGGTAACTAGTTGAGTTAGAATAAATATATCTGTGGCGAAGTGCACACAAACACAGAAAAAAAAATACCTTAACATTAAAAAAACTAAGATCACAGGTATACATGTGTTCCCCATCCTGAACCCTCCTCCCTCCTCCATCCCCATTCCATCCCTCTGGGTCGTCCCAGTGCACCAGCCCCAAGCATCCAGTATCGCGGATTCATTTTGATATTTGGCAAAACTAATACAATTATGTAAAGTTTAAAAATAAAATAAAATTAAAAATAAAGTAAAATAAATAAAAAAACTAAGATCATGGAATTCAGTCCCATCACTTCATGGAAAATAAATGGGGAGAAAATAGAAAAATACTTTCTTGAACTCTAAAATCACTATAGATGGACTGCAGCCATGAAATTAAAAGACACTTGATCCTTGGAAGAAAAACTATGACAAATCTAGACAACATATTAAAAAGCAGAGTTGTCACTTTGCAAACAAATATCCGTATAGTCAAACCTATGGTTTTTCCAGTAGTCATGTACAGATGTCAGAGTTGGACCATAGAGAAGACTGAACACCGAAAAATTGATGCTTTTGAATTGTGGTGTTGGAGAAGTCTCTTGAGAGTCCTTTCAACAACAAGGAGATAAAACCAGTCATCAGTCTAAAAGAAAATCAACCCTGAATATTCATTGGAAGGATTGACACTGAAGCTGAAGCTTCAATATGTTGGCCACCTGATGAAAAGAGCTGACTCACTGGAAAAGACCCTGATACTGAGAAAGATTGAAGAAAAAAAGGAGAAGAATGACAAAGGATGAAATAGTTGGATGGCATCACTGACTTAATGGATGAGTTTAAGCAAACTCCAGGAGATGGTGAAGTATAGGGAAGCCTGGCTGCTGCTGTTCATGCAATCTCAAAGAGTCAGATATACCTTAGTGACTGAATAACAACAGTCCTTTGACATTTAATGTGATTTCTTGTAGGAGTGTACTTACTGGCATTTCCTTACTTGTTTTCTATGTTTCTGTAGTTATTTTCTTCTTGTTTTAGTTTATTCCCATGTAGTTTGATGATGTTCTTTGGTGATATGCTTGTGTTTCTTTCTAATTGGTGTGTGTCTACCACAGGTTGGTCATCTGTGGTTATCATGGCTTTCATATATGTAAACCAATTAGTTTATATATTAGTTTTAAACTGATAATCACTTAAATTCAACACGTTCTTAAAGATCTACAATTTTTTTTCACCCCATTTTGTCACCTTTTATGTTTTTCATGTTATAGTTTATGTTTTTATGTCTATCTCTTACTTGTTATTTGAAGTTCAATAAATATTACATTTATTAACTTTTTGGAAAAGGTCAGTTTTCACTCTAATCCCAAAGAAAGGCAATGCCAAAGAATGCTTAAACTACCACAAAACTGCACTCATCTCAAACGCTAGTAAAGTAATGCTTAAAATTCTCCAAGCCAGACTTCAGCAATACGTGAAATGTGAACTTCCAGATCTTCAAGCTGGTTTTAGAAAAGGCAGAGGAGCCAGAGATCAAATTACCAAATTCCTCTGGATCATGGGAAAAGAAATAGAGTTCTAGAAAAACATCTATTTCTGCTTTATTGACTATGGCAAAGCCTTTGACTGTGTGGATCACAATAAGCTGTGGAATATTCTGAAAGAGATGGGAATACCAGACCACCTGACCTGCCTCTTGAGAAACCTATATGAAGGTCAGGAAGCAACAGTTAGAACTGGACATGGAACAACAGACTGGTTCCAAATAGGAAAAGGAGTATGTCAAGGCTGTATATTGAAACCCTGCTTATTTAACTTATATGGAGAGTACATCATGAGAAACGCTGGGCTGGAAGAAACACAAGCTGGAATCAAGATTGCCGGGAGAAATATCAATAACCTCAGATATGCAGATGACACCATCCTTATGGCAGAAAGTGAAGAGGAATTAAAAAGCCTCTTGATGAAAGTGAAAGAGGAGAGTGAAAAAGTTGGCTGAAAGCTCAACATTCAGAAAACTAAGATCATGGCATCTGGTCCCATCACCTCACGGCAAATAGATGGGGAAATAGTGGAAACAATGGCTGACTTTATTTTTCTGGGCTCCAAAATCAGTGTAGATGGTGATTGTAGCAATGAAATTAAAAGATGCTTACTCCTTGGAAGGAAAGTTATGACCAACCTAGACAGCATATTTAGAAGCAGAGACTTTACTTTGCCAACAAAGGTCTGTCTAGTCAAGGCTATGGTTTTTCCAGTGGTCATGTATGGATGAGAGTTGGACTCTAAAGAAAGCTGAGTGCCGAAGAATTGATGCTTTTGAACTGTAGTGTTGGAGAAGATTCTTGAGCGTTGCTTGGACTGCAAGGAGATTCAACCAGTATATCCTAAAGGAGATCAGTCCTGAGTGTTCATTGGAAGGACTGATATTGAAGCTGAAATCCCAATACTTTGGCCACCTGATGCGAAGAGCTGACTCATTGGAAAAGATCCTGATGCTGGGAAAGATTGAGGGCAGCATGAGAGGGGGATGACAGTGGATGAGATGGTTTGATGGCATCACTGACTCGATGGAAATGGGTTTGGGTGGACTCTGGGAGTTGGTGATGGATAGGGAGGACCGGCATGCTGTGGTTCATGGGGTTGCAAAGAGTCTGACACGACTAAGCAACTGAACTGAACTGAATCTTCATATTAGTTTATTTAATGCCTGATCTACAACCCTAACTATATATTTACCTTTAGTGGTAGGATTTCTATTATTGTATAATTCTTACTTCTTGCAGCCTTTTCATTTCCACTTAGAGAAGATCCTCTAATATTTCATTAGGGTCTGTTTAAGTATTAGACTCCTAGATTTCACTTTATGAGAAATACTCTTTATCTCCTTTAATTAGCATGGTAAGTTTTCAGTGTAGAGAATCAAGTGGTAGATTTTTTTTAATCTATTTCTATTTCTTTTATTTCAGTATTTGAAATATATCCTGACACCCACTTCTGTCTTGTGAAGATTTTTGAAGGGGAAAAATGAGCTGATAGTCTTATGATGGGGTTCCCTTGTATAAGATTCTTTTCTTTTTCATTTTCAGCTTTAGGAACTTTTCAGTAGTGACTTTATTAACTTTTTTTTTTTTTTCTTTAAGTCCAGAGCTAATAGCTGAAGGGTATGTTTTTCTTTAAGCTTTGTACTAATGATTATATAACAGCAATGTATCTTGCTTGAGGACATGTTTCTCTTTCTTAATAGGAACCTTCTGACTGATTTTGTTAATTTAAGATGTGTGTTGTGGGAGTGGGTCTGGTAAAATAAGGCCTTGATAAGACTAGCAAGGGGGAGGCAGTGCTCTCAGTCTGCCTTCTGATGTCTATGTCAGAAGATTTCTCTGTCCTTTTGCACTGTAATAAAACTTCTGCCACACAAAATTCTGAGTTATTAAGCCTAATCCCTGATCCTAAAGCTAAATCTTCTTCGGATTTCGCAAATTTGACATTGTTCACCATAAGCTATCAATACCTTCTAATGTATTTTCATTTCAGTTATTTTATTTTTTATCTCTGCTGGTTCTAGTTTACATTTGCTTGTTCCTTATTAAAATTCTTATTGTGTTCATCTATTCTTTTCCAAGTTCAGTAAGCATTATTTGTATTAATGCTTTGAGCTATCTGATAAATTATCTTTATGTTTCACTATGATTTTTTTTAATTTTTCCCTAGTCTTTTCATTTTAAGCCAACTCCTTTTTCTTCTAATTTTGTTTAACTCTCTCTGTCTCCATGAATTTAGGTAGAACAATTACCTTTTCTGCCCTTGAAGGGATGTCCTTTTACAGATGTGTCTCCACGTACCCATTGTTTGTGCCCAGTGGCTTTGGTGAGAGAACTGGATCTGAAGTGAACATGAGTCAAGTCTTCTCTAAGTTTGTGATTGCAGCTACCTTGGTGGGAAGTAAGGTTGGGGGTGGAGGAACTAGAACCAGTGTTAGTTATGAACCAGGTCTTTTTGTCTACTTATTGATGACCACAGCTCTGTAGGGGGCAAGGTTAAGACCAAAGTAGTTGATCAGAAGCCAAAGGTGCTTTGACAACTTTCAAAGGTCCAAGACAACTTGGACCAACTTGTCAGGTCCAAGTTGACCTCTAAGTGTGTACTCTGCTCCAGCAATGGCCCCTCTACTCTAGTGGAAAGCAGCACAAGGGCTAGAGGAACTGGCACAGATACCAGGTACAGTTCTGAGGTTCATTGGGACAGTCTCAGCAATCTAGTCAGAGCCCCTGGCAGCTCCTAATCAAGTGTCTCCAAGAGCACACTGGCAATGGTTAACCTCACCTTGTTCAGAAACATGAAAGCATCCAAACCAGACTTGTTCCTATAGTGTACATACATTCTCCTCATCAGTGGCATCTCCACCTCAATGAAAAGCAGTGTTTGTACAAGAAAGGGTGGAGTGGGCATTTGGTGAGGGTTGGAGTACATGCTGGGATAGTAAGGGTAAGTCCGTCAGAGCTCCAGACAGCTTTTAATTGACCACCTTTGCATGCACTCTGGCAATGCCTGCCTTTGCCCTCTTGAGAGGTAAGATCAAGTCCAGTCTTGCTTCATTTTCTCTAAGCATTTATATACAATCTCCTTGGCAATGTCAGTGTTTACCTTAGTGGATAGCTCCCGAGCAAAAGGGACTGGAGCTGACCCCCTTTCTGGGCATGAGTGTGTACTGTGATATTCTTGGAAAGCTGGTAAGAGAACTCAGACTGTTTTCAGTCTGTTTGTTCTTCCTTATTCCTGAGAATAAACAAGTATAAATGCAGCTCTTCACAAGTGGAATCTGGTTTATTACAACCCTCTGGTAAGTCCACTGGTTTGCAAAGCAGCTAAGGAAACTTGTCTTTCAGGACTGTGGTGTCAGATTTATGACTTGAAGCCCTCACACCCAATGGAGGACCTCTGAACTTGCAATTCTCCATCCTTTTTGTGTCACTTGCTAAGAATGTGGGTCCCAAACTGAATGCTTCTCCACCCTTCCTACAATTAATAAGGAAACAAAGAAGAATCAGAGGTCTTACCCATGGCAAAAACAAGTTTAATGAAGAACAGAAAGAACACCTCAAGGAAGAGGTGGGCCAAACCAAGAGAGGCTTTGGCACCAGAACGATGAAGTATGGGGTTTTCAGGACAGGGATTTCACATGTTCATCTAGGCAGGCATGTGGACTGACAGTTTTACATGACAGTTGCAAGTTACATTACAACAGGCTCTATTGTGCATGATTTTCCCCATAATTCAGTCTGCTATAATCAGATATATGTATGTATAGAATGTTGAGCAGTCCAAGTGTGAATTGGAAAAGAATTTCCAAACACGGGGCATTTCAGAAGGGAGTGAGTTTATTAAGAGCAAAAAGCAGAGATAAGATAATGTGGGCACTATGAGTACAGTGGGCCAGCCAACCTCCTGACAGACCAGAGAGAGTTGATAGTTTTCATGAGTTAATAGCCAATTTTATAATCTCAAGACAAAAAAAAAAAAAAAATCCTGCTTGAAGGTTGACAATGGGTGATTGTTTGGGGTGAGATACGTGGCTTATTATTGGAGTGGGCATCTTTGCCTAATTTGGAATTTGGAAGCTTGTTAGTAATGAACAGGTGGCTTTTGGCAATGGTTACAAAGGGGCTCAATTACCTTCGGAGGTGACCTTGGTTCTGGGCTCTGCTTCTGTGGCCTTGGTAAAAGGCACTTGCACCTGTGGCCTTGGGGCAGGACTCAACATACAATACTTATGAACCCTTAATAGGCTCCCAGCTACCTAAGCTGACTTGAGGACACAGCTGTGCCTCCAAGGTGCCTGTGTTGGAGTTGGAGAAGCCTGTGTAGGTAGTTTGCATCCACTGTGCACCAAGGGAACATGCTCCAGAGTTGAAAAGAATCTGTGGTTATTTTGTAGCATATCTGTGAGCTCTTCTCAGTCGCATCGGAGTGTGTCTGAGGTGAGGTTTAGAGATCAGCTTGAATCATTTTTGACTAGGCCTACCCTCATTGCCCCTGGAGAGGGAAATGGCAACCCACTCTAGTATTCTTGCTTGGGAAATCCCATGGCCAGAGGAGCCTGGTGGGCTACAGTTCATGGGGTAACATGAGTCAGACACGACTTAGTGACTAAATGACCACCAACCATCCTACACCTTAAAAAACAAATGATAGGTTAATCATATATATGATTTGTTAATCATACCTCAATAAAACTGTTCAAAATTAAAAAAAAAAGTAGCAACAGCAGAAACAAATTAATTGAGAACTAATCTCTCTAAATGATTGATGAATACTGGAAGAAAGTATAATAATGTATTTTATGTGTTTAAAGAATATAACTCTCAGTGTACAACACTGTACTTAACAAAAATATTCCCCAGCAATTAAGGTTGAATAAAAATATTTTCCATAAATTAAAAAAATGAAGTAACTTGTAACCAGCAGAACCACACTGAAAGAAATACTAAAAATCATAATTGTCTTAATAAATATGTATAAAATAGTACAGGATATAACTCAGGAAGTGATAAGTAGAATTAAATATTTGAAGGTATTCCAGAAGAAATGGAAAGTATCACCTAACATTAAATTTAAGGTTGAATTGTTATCTCTTAAATAAGTCAGTTCAGTTCATTTGTTCTTGTGACCCCATGGACTGCAGCATGCCAGACTTCCCTGTCCATCACTGACTTCCAGAGCTTGCTCAAACTCATGTCCATTGAGTCGGTGAGGCCATCCAACCATCTCATCCGTCCTTTGTCATCCCCTTCTTCTTCCTTCAGTCTTTCTCAGCATCAGGGTTTTTTCCATGAGTTAGTTCTTTGCATCAGGTGGCCAAAGTATTGGAGCTTCAGCTTCGGCATCAGTCTTTCTGATGAATATTCAGGATTAATTCCTTTAGGATTGACTAGTTACTTAATACCTAAATTATAAATTAAAGAAGGAAAAATGAAAGTATATACAATTTAACACAAAAATCATTTTGTTTCTATAACTTAGTAATGGACAATCTCAAGAGAAAATTAAGAAAATAATTTTATAAATAGTAGCAGTCAAAATAATGAAATACATGTCTGCTGTGTGTACTTAGTCACTCAGACGTGTCCAACTCTTTGTGACCTCAGGGACTGTAGCCTGCCAGACTCCTCTGTCCTTGGGAATTCTCCAGGCAAGAATACTGGAGTGGGTTGCCATGTCCTCCTCCAGGGGATCTTCCCAACCCAGGAATCCAACCCTGGTCTCCCACATTGCAGGCAGATTTTTTACCTTCTGAACCAATAGGGAAGCCCAATAAAATATATATGGATAGATTTAACTAAGAAGTGAAAGACTTGTGCACTGAAAACTACAAAATCTTGTTGAAACAAAGACAACTTAAATAAATGGAAAAACATCGAATGCCTATGGGTTGTAAAAAATATTTCTAAGATGTCAATATCACCAAAAATGATCTATAAATTTAGTATACCTTAAGTTGGTCAGTCGTGTCTGACTCTTTGCAACGCCATGGACTGAAGCCCACCAGGCTCTTCCATCCATGGGACTTTCTAGGCAAAAATACTGGAGTGGGTTGCTATTTCCTTCTCCAGGGGATCTTCCTGACCCAGAGATCGAACCCAGGTCTCCCCCATTGTGGGCAGATGCTTTATCGTCTGAGCCACCAGGGAATCCCACCAGGGAGTTATAAATTTAGTATATTTCGTATAAAAATTCCAAAACTTTTTTTTCTCAAAATGGAAATGCCAGTTCTCAAATTCACATGGATTTGCAAGAGCCCCACATATTCAAAACTATCCTGAAAAACAAAAATGAAGCTGCAGTGCTTAGACTTTCTAGTTTCAATATAGTTGAGAGTTCAGAAATAAATACAAACATCTGTTACTAACTGATCTTCAATAAGGGTTCCAAGATCATTCACAGAGAAATAAGTCTTTTCAAAATTTGCAGAGGGATAGCTGGATTTCCACATGCAAAAGGATGAAATGAAAGATTTTACCTATATGTCTCCCAGAAGCATATCAAAGAAACAGAAAACACAAGCACAAAAACTCTGTAAGGTTATGTAAAGGTTGAGCAACATAATTAATGAAATTTATTTGCTGAATATACATGGAGAACTTCACTGAACAACTTCATAAGGCCTATTCTTTTTATGAACACATGGAATATTTTTGAAAACTATCTGCTTTATTATTGCATTTATTTTATTTTATTTATTTATCTGCATATTATTAATGATGTCCTTCAATTCACAGATGCAAGATATCAGGTAAAATTAAATTACCTTTACCTCCAGTTTTCTTTTGTCTCCCAGTTTTCAGAATTTGTTTCCCTGTAATTAAGGCATTGTATTTTGTAATCTTAGTACTACTATTTGGTTTAATTAAAGGCTAAGATTTTTAGTTGTTGCCAGCTCCTTTGTCATAGTACTCCAGATGAACTCTCAGCATGCTTAAGATGGTCTCAAGAAAAAAAAAAAAAATTCTAAAATCTATATATGTTCAAACTTACTTTTCCATAGGTTTCATTCTTAAAGCTAATATGAATTGACTAAATATAAAAGTCTTCATTCAGAATGTCTTCCTATGAGTGCTTTTAGGTGTTGCTATATGTCTTTTGTGACACTGAATTTTGCTGTGAGTCAGTCTAAGGCAAGCTTTCTTTTTTCTCTTATAAGTTACTTGATGTTTTTATCCTGGCCATAGAAGAAATATTTATATTTGAAAGCTAAATATTTTACTAAATTACATTGTGGTATTGACTCTTCTGTATCTGTTATATTTTACATATGTTGTCTGCATATCTGTAGTTTTTTTAATTTATTGAAAGTATTCTCAAATTATATACCCAATATATTTTATTTTTTATTGTTTAAGCTCTCTTCTCCATGTACTCTAATTAGGCACATATAGACATATCTACATATTTATTTAATCTACTTTGCACATCTGTTGCATCTATTTTTATTTCTTTGGTCCTCTTAAAGTGATTCTTTTTGTTTTACTTTGCTTGCTTTGCTAGTTTCTATACTTCATGTCTCTTAATTGTTTCTTTCACTGTATCTATTCTTTCCTTCTATTTTAATTTTCATTCCCATTCTGTTTTGTTGATTGTTTTACTTCTTTATTGAACTCTACCAATTCATATTTATTTCATTGTTTTACCATGACTGGTTTATAAAGCAATTTATTACTACTGATTTAATTTATTATGGAATAGTTGTTCAAAAGTATATTAGGTTTGTGATATCACATAGTTCTGATGATTGATTTTTATGTATTTGTAAGTTACATATTTATTTTTGTAGAGTATCCTCTTACATGTGTTTTATTGCTGATACTATGCTAGAGGACTTTAATGAATGTGTTTTATACAGCAAATATTACTTTCTAAGTAGGTCTAGGATATGTCCAGAGTACATTTTACAGTTTATTTTTTTTTTCTTTGATGACATGGAGATAATTGCTTCCTACAAATACTAATAACTGGTGGGATCCTATAGGCATTTCTATTTCTCCTACATTTTCAGTAGAATTCAATAGGTATTTCTCACCCCAATTCCAATAGCCATCTTGCATATATGATATACTGATTCTGTTTTACAATATGGTTCCTTTCCCTTTAAAAAGTGGAATTTTGCTGGCATTTTCTAAGTGATCACTCCTATTCTTTCAACTCTCTTGCATTTCTTTTTTGTAACTTCCTCTATGGGATGTTAGGGGTTTCCCCAGTGGCTCAGTGGTGAAGAAGGCACCTACAACACAGCAGATGCAGGAAACACAGTAGGGAAGATACCCAGGAGGAGGGCATGGCAACCAACTCCAGTATTCTAACGTGGAGAATCCCATGGACAAAGGAGCCTGCCGGGCTATAGTCTATAGGATTGCACCGAATTAGACATGACTGAAATGACTTAGCACACATTCATGCACACATATGGGGTACTTGGCCAATTTCAAATGACTTGGCAGTTTTCACCTAATTTTGTTTGATGGAATATTTCTATTGTCATTTTAAAAAATAATTGAAATTTTTGTTTGCTTAAAACTATCATTGTTTCCTTGCTATGTTTCCAAAGGATGATTCAAATATTATATTATTGTGCCTGAAAATTTGAGTCTTTTTAATTTTAACCTTTAAAGAAGGAAAGCCCATAAGCTCCTGGTTCTTGGGTTGCTTGGAGTTCCTCTATTTTCAGGCTATCCCAAGACATTGATGTTCAAACTTGAATTTCAGCATCTTGCAAATAAATAGCCCCCACTTTTTTGTGGGGGGAGCTATGCTATTTGTAAGCACTTTCTTTTACTCAGAAAATGAAAAATTGAATACTGATACAATAACACTATTTAAGCTAATCTTCAGATAAATTTTTCAATGCATGTTGTGTGTGTGTGTTCAAAATAAAAATCCCTTTAGGGTTGTAAATTCTATGATATAATATAGCCTAATCTTAATCTGGGCATATGTAATCTTTTAACAAACTGACAATCATCAGCTTTATATCTTGGTATATCTTGATAATGAATAGAGGCTCTTATTTCTTCCATTAGACATTTTTAAAGATTGCTTGTTTCAGAAAAGTTTCTGATATAGAAATATTAAAATTTTTCAATTGTCCAAAAATGCCCTTGCAATAATTAAGCACCAAGCAATCAAGAATAATATGATGCACTTTGTTGTTTTATTTCTTTGAAAGTGAAAGTGGGGTCACTCAATCTTGTCTGACTCTACAGTCCGTCAGGGACTGTAGCCTGCCAGGCTCCTCCGTCTATGGGATTTTCCAGTCAAGCATACTGGAGTGGGTTGCCATTTCCTTCTCCAGGGGAATCTTCCCTACCCAGGGAACAAATTCAGGTCTCCCGCATTGTAGGCAGACTCTTTACCATCTGAGCCACCACTTTACCATCTGAGCCACCAGGGAATCCTTAGTATGCTTTAATCTCTTTTCATTCTTGAGTAGTTTCTTCAACTTTTAAAAGAATATAGGCCAATTACCTATAAGTTTATAAAATGTTCAACAGCTTGGAATTCTAGGATTGAATTTTCATTGTCCGTTTCAGCTTAAATACTGTTGTAAGAATGCTGCACATTACTTGATGTTTTACTCTTTTGATTGAATATCAGAAAGCATATATTCTTGTGCATATATTCATATATTCTTCAGCATGTGTTCACATGCTCCAGTATTCTTGCCTGGAAAATCCTATGGATAGAGGAATACAGGAGCCTGGTGGGCTATAGTCCATGCCGTTGCAAAAGAGTTGGGTATGAGTTAGCAACTAAACAACAAAAAAAATTGCTTCACAATGTGTGTTGCTTTCTGTCATATAATGTGAATCAACCGTAAGTATACATATATTTCCTCCCTCTTGAAACTCCCACCCACCTCCCACATCCCACCCTCTATGTCATCACAGAGCACTGGGTTGAGATCAATTCAGTTCAGTTCAGTCTCTCAGTCATGTCCAACTCTTTGCGATCTCATGAACTGCAGCATGCCAGGTTTCCCTGTCCATCACCAAATCCTGGAGCTTGCTCAAACTCATGTCCATTGAGTCAGTGATACCATCCAACTATCTCATCCTCAGTCATCCCCTTCTCTTCCTGCCCTCAATCTTTCCCAGCATCAAGGTTTTTACAATGAGTCAGTTCTTCACATCAGGTGGCCAAAGTATTGGAGTTTCATATTTAGCATCAGTCCTTCCAGTGAATATTCAGGACCGATCTCCCTTAGGATGGACTGGTTGGATTTCCTTGCAGGCCAAGGGACTCTCAAGAGGCTCCTCCAAAACCACAGTTCAAAAGCATTAATTCTTTAACACACAGCTTTCTTTATAGTTCAACTCTCACATCCATACATGACTACTTGAAAATCCATAGCCTTGACTAGACAGACCTTTGTTGGCATAGTAATGTCTCTGCTTTTTAATATGCTGTCTAGGTTGGTCATAACTTTTCTTCCAAGGAGCAAGTATTTTTTAACTTCATAGCTGCAGTCACCATCTGCAGTGATTTTGGAACCAAAAAAATAAAGTCTCTCACTGTTTCCATTTTTTTTCCCCATCTCTTTGCCATGAAGTGATGGGACCAAGAGTGTTTATTTTCTCACAATTTTGATATATGTGTGTTTATCTGATAAATGAGGAAAATTATCTGGGTAAATTGGTTGTTTTATTTGTTGGTTATGATTTTTTTTTTTTAAGCAAACCTCTTGGGGTTTATAAGACAACACTATAACATTATGGATTTCTCAAGGTACAAGCTTTCAAGAAAAGGCATATACACTTTATCTTGGTTAATGGCAATTACTACAATTATATACAAAAACAAAAAAACCAAGCACATTGATTTCTTGTTAGTAAGAATCTGGGGGAAAATTCATTTGGGCTGATAGCCAAGTGCTATTTTATTTTGGAATGGCAATTGCTTTGTTACTTAAAGGCAAAACGCATGCAGTATCTTTTTTTTTTTTTTTTTTAACTAGAAAATGTTATTTTCGTGTCTTTTTAATTTCTAAATGACAAGCTACAAAGTGTGCAAAGAAATTTTATCTTGCCTCTAATATAAGTAAAATGGGTTTTAGTCAACTGGTGATGGGCTTACGCACATTCTGTTACCTTTAGAACTATTAGTTCCTTGTTTTATCTTCACAAAGAGACTGTACACAATCTGTCACAGTCTTGAGTTGGACTCATTGCACCTAACTGAAGCTGTTAAGTCAGGATCAGGAACTGCTTCTGCATTTTGGATAAATACTTTCTAGTGTCCTTCTGACATACAGAGAGACTTTGTCGTTCATTTGCTAAGTTGTGTGCAGTTCTCTGCAACGTCATGGACTGTAGCACAGTAGGCTCCTCTGTCCACTATCATCTGGAGTTTGCTCAAATTCATGTCCATTGAGTTGGTGATACTAGAAAGACTTAGCAGTTTCTATTTTTCTATTTCTAGAATAAAGAAAAGAAAGACAAATATAGGCAAAGAAAGTGAAAATTAGCTTTTAACGTCTTCATGTACTCTACAAAAATGTCCAAGTGAAATTCATAAACAGAAAATTATTTCCAGTTTTATCTTAGAGCATTGGAGAGTGCTTGCTAATAAAATTTTATGTTACATTTTAAGTGATAGAAATCAGAGGTTTTTATCATGAAACTAAACATTAGTATTGCCCTAAACTTAGATTTTAATTTTACAGGTTGGAAAATGAGGTTCCATTACCAAGAGATGAGGTCAATATTGTCAATGTAGCTATAAACATGCAAATGAAGTCAAAACACTTTTATGTTTTACAAACACTCCTCTCAACCACATTAAAGAGAGCTCACAACCCTCTGTTGGTAAAATATTAAGAATGGATAAGGACAGTAGCATAATGTCACTTCCTGGCAAAAATATGCTTGCACTTACTTTTGAAAATCCAACTGTTACCTGAAGTCTCATGTTTATGCTGATTTTATCTTATTGTCTCTAAACCCAAATCTTCTCTCTCCACTTGAAAGTGAAGTGGAAGTGTTAATAGCTCAGTTGTATCTGACTCTTTACCACCCCATGGCTGTAACCCACCAGGCACCTCTCCCATGGAATTTTCTAGGCAAGAACACTGGAGTGGGTAGCCATTCCCTTCTCCAGGGGATCTTCCCTGACCCAGAGATCAAACCCAGTTCTCCTGCATTGCAGGCAGATTCCTTACCATCTGAGCAACCAGGGAATCTCTCTCTGTCTTTTGGAAGACCTTAAATATTCTCCTCTCTGCTTTTTCACCAGATCCATGAGATATGTCAATAAGTTTAAAACATTAGCCTGTTGTCTTTTTCTTGTTGTTTCTAGCCTTTTATCCATTTTCAACCATTAAAAAAATAAATAACCCTGTTTATAGCCTTCAAGAAGGAAAGTACAATATAGATAGATATTATATTTACAGGGAGTAAAGCTAAATGTTAATATAGGCTTAATTAAAAACGTAAAATTTGTAACACCTGTGAAAGAAAAAAAAAATCTACTTTCCTGTTTCATGATCATCTGAGTAAGTAATCAACTTAGTTTCTATTGGGAAACTTGGAAGTCCCAAGTATCTTAAACTTGCCTAAATTTAGTGTAGGGATCACTGAAGTCCTGGAGGGAAATGCGATTTTCAATATAATAGAATTTAAAATTACAGAGCCCCAGGTTCAATTTTTAGGTGGATACCACTTTGTTCTGAAATTATATTTAATAAAAAGCCCCTACTTTTCTTTCATAACAGTTCCATGAGTCTTCACAGAGAGCTCCAGGGCTTTCTAGAGCCACTTCCAACAGTTCTGTGTATTAGGATTCAATTCATTTTCTAGTTGAAAAACTTTTCTACAAGGACAAATGAATACATTCAAGTCACTTTAATAAGCATCAGAGTTAGACATAGAACTCAGTATCTAAAAACATGAACTTTTTGTTTACTCTAAAAATTAGATTGATGTATAAAGGTGATGTTATACAGAAGGCAAAAGTCCTGATATGTTTAGGATTTCTTTTCCATTTGCAATTGAGCTTTTTATCCTACTATTTTCTAATAAACCATTTAACAAGACAAAAGAAAAGTGGATAATTTGTTGGTAAAATGTAGGGAGGATGAAAGAAAAATGATAAATAGATGGTTTCAGCTGGCCAATGTTATACATCTCAGAATTTTGTCCAAGGTTTGCCTTTATGTTCACTCATGCTGTAAAAACAATTTTTTGTCAGTTGCTGCCAGAACATGCTGACCGACATTCCTTGCCTGATCATTCTAAGATGAGATCTATCTTGCTATACCAAATCAATTACTAAGTTATAATAATACAAAGCATGTGGAAAGCTTTGAAGAGCTGAGAGAGACAAAATAAAAGTATCAATTGTGCTCCCTGGAGGTGAAGACGTTATCTTATGGGAGTCACCATAAATATAAAATCTGTCAGCCTCCATGCCCATAAGTAGAAAAATGGGAAGAGCTTCAGGGGAACACATTTTACCTCTAGCATATAATATCAGCAACTTAATTAGAAATAATTCTAAAACTAAGTTCCTAGGACTATATTTTTTAACTACATGTATATTTTACCTAAAGGCATACAAGCCTACAAATATGTATGGATTTATGCTTTGTAGAACAGCACAGTTTTGTGCAATAAAGAGTCTATATTTAGATACTTCTTATTTAATATTTTGTCCTATCATCATGCATGTGTCTAATCAAAGTTCTAATTTTATGGATTAACTGCATAGGCAATGGCATTCCAAATAAAACAAATCTTTATTACATTAATTGAATGTGAATAAATAACATGTTATACTCAAATTCCACCCTAAGTCAGTTAGCAAATGGTTTGAACTTTTGACTCAAAACAAAAATTAACTTGATAAAATATTTGGTACTAGTTTTTAATCACATTATATTTACTGTCATTCAGTATTTACTGAAACTATTACTGTTACAGATGACCTGCTGTCAGGATGTAAACTCACATTTGCTTAATTCCAGGTCTGTGTTTTATTCATTCTAGTTCTTCATCAAAGATTTTTTACTTGGATTAACATCAGGTGTTGGCTTCCCTGGTGGCTCAGACTGTAAAGAATCTGCCTGCAATGCAGGAGACCCAGGTTTGATCCCTGGTCAAGTAGTCTGGCTGGAGAATTGTTCTTACCTGATTAACATTGGTTGCTCAGTTCAGTTCAGTTCAGTTGCTCAGGTGTGTCTGACTCTTTGTGACCCCATGAATCACAGTACGCCAGGCCTGTCCATCACCAACTTCCAGAGTTTACCCAAACTCATGTCCATGGAGTCAGTGATGCCATCCAGCCATATCATCCTCTTTTGTCCCCTTCTCCTCCTGCCCCCAGTGCCTCCCAGCATCAGGGACTTTTCCAATGAGTCAACTCTTCGCATGAAGTGGCCAAATTATTGGAGTTTCAGCTTCAGCCTCAGTCCTTCCAATGAACACCCAGGACTGGTCTCCTTTAGGATGGACTGGTTGGATCTCCTTGCCGTCCAAAGGACTCTCAAGAGTCTTCTCCATCATCACAGTTCAAAAGCATTAATTCTTCAGTGCTCAGCTTTCTTCACAGTCCAACTCTTGCATCCATACATGACCACTGGAAAAACCATAGACTTGACTAGAGGGGCCTTTGCTGGCAAAGTAATGTCTCTGCTTTTTAATATGCTATCTAGGTTGGTCATAAATTCCTTCCAAGGAGTAAGCATCTTTTAATTTAATGGCTGCAATCACCATCTGCAGTGATTTTGGAGCCCCCCAAAATAAAATCAGCCACTGTTTCCACTGTTTCCTCATCTATTTGCCATGAAGTGATGGGACCGAATGCCATGATCTTTGTTTTCTGAATGTTGAGCTTTAAGCCAACTTTTTCACTCTCCTCTTTCACTTTCATCAAGAGGCTTCATAGTTCTTCTTCACTTTCTGCCACAAGGGTGGTGTCATCTGCCTATCTGAGGTTATTGATATTTCTCCTGGCGATCTCAACTTCAGCTTGTGCTTCCTCCAGCCCAGTGTTTCTCATGATGTACTCTCCATATAAGTTAAATAAGCAGGGTAACAATATACAGCCTTGACATACTCCTTTTCCTATTTGGAACCAGTCTGTTGTTCCATGTCCAGTTCTAACTGTTGCTTCCTGACCTGCATATAGGTTTCTCAAGAGGCAGGTCAGGTGGTCTGGTATTCCCATCTCTTTCAGAATTTTCCACAGTTTATTGTGATCCACACAGTCAAAGGCTTTGGCATAGTCAATAAAGCAGAAATAGATGTTTTTCTGGAACTCTCTTGGTTTTTCAATGATCCAGCAGATTTTGGCAATTTGATCTCTGCTTTTGTTTTGTTGCTCAGTAGTGTCCAACTCTTTGTGGCCTCATGGACTGCAGAAGACCAGAGTTCCCTGTCCTTCACTATCTCCTGGAGCTTGCTCAAACTCAAGTCTATCAATTTGGTGATGCCATCAAACCATCTCATTCTCTGTCACATCCTTCTCCTCCTGCTTTCAATCTTTTTCAACATCAGAGTCTTTTCCACTGAGTCAGCTCTTCATATCAAGTGCCCAAATGACTGGAGCTTCAGCTTCAACATTAGTCCTTCCAATGAATATTCAGGGCTGCTTTCCTTTAGGATGGACTGGTTGCATCTCCTTGCAGTCCAAGTGACTCTCAAGAGTCTTCTCCCACACTACAGTTCAAAAGCATCAATTTTTCAGCATTTAGCCTTCTTTATGGCCCAACTCTCACATACATACATGACTACTGAAAAAAAGTATAGCTTTGACTAGATAGACCTTTGTCAGCAAAGTAATGTCTCTGCTTTTTAATATGCTGTCTTTCCCTGATAGCTCAGTTGGTAAAGAATACACCTGCAATGCAGGATACACCAGTTCAATTCCTGGATCAGGAATATCTGCCGGAGAAGACGTAGGCTACCCACTTCAGTATTCTTGGGTTTCCCTTGTGTCTCAGCTGGTAAAGACTCTGCCTGCAATGTGGGAGACCTTGGTTTTATCCCTGGGTTTGGGAGATCCCTTGGAAAAGAGAAAGGCTACCCACTCCAGAATTCTGTCCTTGAGAATTCCATGAACTGTATAGCCCATGGGGTCACAAAGAGTCAGATATGACTGAGCAACTTTCACTTCACTTCAACTATATTAGTAAGATATACCAGATAATTATTGATTTTTAAGATTTTATTTTTTCAAGAATTTTCCCAGAATTTTTAGCACCCTACTTTCCTATATGAAGGAGATACAATGTTAATACTAAAGTATAATTTTCAGTCATTGATTTTGAACTTACTATAATACTGATTTTTTTCAAAGCTAAATATGTGTCAACATTGAAGAATAAATCAGACCTCTGCCATTAGTATTGAAGGATTAAATAGAATTATAGATTTTCAAATAGTTGTTAATATGTGTAGTATAATTTAGGTATTTTGCAATTGTCATACAGTACAGTCGCATTTTGTTAACTGCACATGTAATCCATATTTCTGCTTTTCTTGTGTTTCTCTTTGCTGTGGCTTGAACGAGAGCTACTCAGCTTCCAGTCTACTTTGCAGGTGTTTTATGACTCAGATTAGGTTAATGGCATTTAAGCAGAGGTCATCAGAGGTAGCTTGTTGGAAAATTATTGCCTCTTTTTAAAGGGTCAAACAAGAATGGAGGCTATGTACTCTGCCCATTTCCCTTCTGCCTGATTTGATGTTGTGTCTAGAACACCAACTTTGATCCATTGATCATGAAGCATTTAACATAAGAACAAAGAGCCTACACTGTAGACATCACAAAGTGGAGCCTGGGGCCTTGAAAGCATAGCCAGGTGATTTATACAGAACCTGGAGTCACCTGCACCCTGACATGTTGTTCAATAAATGTCCTCATTTGCAGTCAGTGTTAGGCTGTAAATTTCTGATGAATGTAACCCTAATAGTGATACCCTTATATAGCTGTATAATGCATATGTTCTTGCTCAATATCTTTCAAGTTAAATATTACATTAACTTTCTTAAGTGTTAATTGTGCTTTAACACTTCTCCTTATGTGATGAGAAATATCCCACTCAGTCACTCAGTGGGGAGCTGCTTCTTCCTCACTGGGATTTCTACATTTGCCCCATGGGGATTTTCACTGACCAGAATATTGAGACAAAATACTCCCCTACGCACCAACTTACTCCCCGCCATGATCTATTCAACATGTTACACCAAAGGCCTATGTTCATTTTGAAAGTTCTAACTTAGTTGCCTAATGTCCTATCTCTACTATCATTCACATAGACAGACCTGAGTTGTCTGACTCCAGGCCAAAATCCTCTGTCTGATTTCTCAGGTTCAACCATAGGCATGTGCAAAGGCTTCAGCTGAGGAGGTTCCCAAGGGAAAACAGCTCTGCCCACACCAGACCTGGTACACAGTCAGTGCATTGTAGTCTCAGAACTCAGGGCTCTTAGCGACACATGCCCTTGTATATACTTGAATTCCTGGCCCAGGGCCTCTGTTTGGAGGTCTTCCAATCAAGGGCCCTATACAGAAGGAAGATCTCAAGCACTCCTGCCCAGATCACCTCTTTAAGCATCCTTGAAAACATTTTTCTCCACTCTAATTACTATTTCTTCCCCTTTGCTTTCCCTCAGCACTCATGGTCAAAGATGTCAGGAGCCTTTTGTCTGGAACTTCCCTAGCCAGTAAGACAAACATCTACACTGATCCATCTGACCATCACCTGGTGCCATTTCATAGGGGAAAGTGGGCTACTGAGGGAGCTGGCACATTTTCCTTTAGCCTTTCACTGTAATATCTCAACAAGTGATTAAAAGCTTGATTGCTACATTCATTTGGCTGTTTTTAGCTACTGCAACATCTGGCGTCTTATCTCCCCCTAGCTCAGCTGGCCCTTGACAAGACCCAGAGGAGGTACATACTTGAAAATGGTGTGTGAAGCAGAATCAGACCACAGGGTCAATCCTTAGCAAAATTCCCAAGGTAAAATCATTTGGGGGCATATGGCTGTCTTTCAGTCATGTCGTTTTTATCTTTGCACACTTTGAAACATTCTAATTCTCAAATTTGAGTATTAAAAAAAAGAAAGCTCTCATAATTATCCCCTGAAATCTAGAAAAGCTACAATCCCTAGGATATGACTCTTATCTGACTTAGAGGAGGAGGGTAAAGGTAACTGTTGTTCTCATTTTTTAGTGTTTAGGTTTATTAGTTGCAAGAATAAAACAGAAATTAGCATTCATTAAGCAATTATGTCAAATGTGTGATAGGAAAATGTACTTCCTGTGTTTGTATATCCTCCTGTGCCTAAATTTCTCCTGTATATCAAGTCAATTTCTCTGTTTCTTGGGTCATGCCTGCTACCTTGCTTCTACTTCCAATGTGCTTACTGTTTGCACTAACAGGTTTTTGGCAGCATTTTCTCTTATGATCCTTCCTTCCTCTCTCCTCTCAATTCTCCTCTTTTTCCTTTTGTTTTTGGCAATGGTTTTATTTTATTTTATTTTTTCCTCTTTGATGAAAAGAACAGTTCATTCACTTATAGTTAGACTGCACTGATACCTAGAGTAAGCAAATAAAAATGACAATATAACAGGAAAATAAAGAATATACACACAGATACATAATGAAAAAACTGAATCCCATGTCACTATTGTCATACTTTGGTCCTCTTGAAATTATCCCTCTGTTTTCTGTAATTTGTCATTGTAGGGAAACAGCAAATTAACCAAGATGGCATGGTCAGGCTCTTTTGCCCCATAACCTCTTGCTCTTGTCCCACATTTTGTAACTAATGTTTATGTAATGATTGTTATAGCAATGCCCATGTGCCTCACGAGGTACTTATTTGGTCACACGCTGTGTGTTATAAGTATATATGTGTGCTCCACTCAGAAAATGGCAGCATATTACTGCTGCGTCATGGCTGTGTTCATTGGGTCAGCCTCTGAGGAGAGACTATAGCATGTCTACTGTTATCGCTGCTGCATCAGCCAGGAAGGCATACTGTTGTGGCTGCTGTATAAGCCAGGAGAAGGGTTGTTTTGTGTCAGGTTATGCTATGGTTGTTGCCAGAAGAGACTAAACATGTCTGCAGTTCCTACGCCTCCTTGTGTCTTCTTCCAGCCTCTTAGCTCTGGGTTGCCTACCTACCTTGCCTTGCCTATCCTGGGTTCAACAAACAGTGTGCAGAGTGAGATGCAGCAAGACAAGTGTCCTCATGAACAGGATGATCAGTGATACAGCCATATATCTGTGTCTCATGGAAACAGAATGGATGGAAGAAGGGGAAGGAGAGAGAGATGACATCTGTATCCTTTTCTTCTCCAATGTGGCTCCTTTATCCTGAGAAGTTCCAGATCCTTTTATAAAATTTTTTTCAAGGAAAAAGCTAGATTTTAAAAGGAATAGAATCAGAAGATTATGTGTCCTATGGAAAGGCATGGCTGGCTTCTGCAGTTTTAAAACAAGAAACATAGGAAAGAGGATGGTGGAACAGCTGTTTGGTTGCTGTTGTTCAATCTTTCAGTCATGTCTGACTCTGCAACCCCACGACTGCAGCACACCAGGCTTCCCTGTGCTTCACCATCTCCGGGAGCTCGCTCAAATTCATGTTGGTTGAGTCAGTGATGCCATCCAACCATCTCATCCTCTGTCCCCTTCTCCTCCTGCCTTCAATCTTTACCAGCACTTTTTTTTTCCTAAAATTGAAAGAATTCCATAATTTCTTCTTTTTATCTATAATCCTGAAGTTTGAAATGGAGACTAAAACTAACCTTTTAAAATACTCATTCTCATTCGTATTTTAGTCTTTTAACAAAAGCATTTTGAATTTGTCTCTCTAGTAAACTTAAAACAATTAATTTTTGAATGCCTTAGTTTCTAGATGCATCTGAAATTTTGTACAATCTCAGATGCATTATTAGGATTTGACAAATAGCATAATACAAATAAATGGGAAGTTATTTCTGCAGCCCTTCTTGCCTTCCTTTATGAATATGTAAATAAGGTAGTGTCAATATCACCTTTCAATTATTTTTGGCAGATTAGAATTCCACTGTCAGTTGCTCAAATTTTTGACATTTTCAGGTTGTGATTTCTGACTTGTAATAGCTCACAATTGCTGCTTATCCAAATTTAAAAAGCAGCTTCCTTGGGGAAAAAATGTATTCCCAAAATTGTATTTACTAAAGTAATTTCTAATCAAATAAATTAAGCCAACTTTTTTCTTGATAAAGAGAAACCCTGAGAGGGCATCATGTATCTTGGAGAATTACTGAACAACAACACTAATAAAAATTGACTGTTTGCTGTTTGGAAGAAATCTGAGGGCATGAGATTTGTAACAGAACAATAAAACATATTGTGTTGCTACAGTATTCAGTGGTCTTTTGGTCAAAAGTGGCACTGATTCATACTAGATTATGTCACACAAGAGTATTCACTGGTCCACATATCCTGAAGGCTAAATAGCACTGCTTATTTCAAGTGAAAGTGGATCCCAGGGTTCAGATATGTCAACAGCAACCTGTGCCATTTTCTTATCTCTTGTTTCTGATTTCATTCTGAGATATCATCCTCTTTATCATTAAAAATGTTGACTATAAAACTCAAGTTTAATAAATAACTTATTTTTCATTACTTCACAGGCAGAGCTATTCTTCAACCCAGCTTCCAGTCAATAATTCCACTTACTTCTCTTTTTACCACCCTGAAAAGGGAATAAATTGAATCAAATCAAATCATTCAAGTAACCAGACAAGCAAGCAATTCCAGTTCTGACTGGGTCTGCTTAAATCATATGATCATTCTTAAACTAGTTACAATCTAAATGGAAGAAATATTCTAATTGAAAGATTGTCTGTGTGGGTTCCAGTGACTGATTCTTAACAAATTATCCAAAAACTTTGTTGTGAAAAATGATCATTCACTTTGCTTGTGGATTCTGAAGGGCATGGTGGGGAAGCCTTATGTGCTTCACTTGGTCTGCCAAGGCGTCTCAGAGGCTGGGATCTGAAATCATTTGATGTTTCTCTCACACATACATCTGCAAGTTGATGCCAGGAGCTGAACAGCTTAGGAACAGAATAGACAAAAGCGTGCCTGATGAACTATGGACTGAGGTTAGTGACATTGTACAGGAGACAGGGATCAAGATCATCCCCATGGAAAAGAAATGCAAAAAAGCAAAATGGCTGTCTGGGGAGGCCTTACAAATAGCTGTGAAAAGAAGAGAAGTGAAAAGCGAAGGAGAAAATGAAAGATATAAACATCTGAATGCAGAGTTCCAAAGAATAGCAAGAAGAGATAAGAAAGCCTTCCTCAGCGATCAATGCAAAGAAATAGAGGAAAACAACAGAATGGGAAAGACTAGAGATCTCTTCAAGAAAATTAGAGATACCAAGGGAACATTTCATGCAAAGATGGGCTCGATAAAGGACAGAAACGATATGGACCCAACAGAAGCAGAAGATATTAAGAAGAGGTGGCAAGAATACACAAAAGAACTGTACAAAAAAGATCTTCACGACCAAGATAATCACGATGGTGTCATCACTCACCTAGAACCAGACCTCCTGGAATGTGAAGTCAAGTGGGCCTTAGAAAGCATCACTATGAACAAAGCTAGTGGAGGTGATGGAATTCCAGTTGAGCTATTTCAAATCCTGAAAAATGATGCTGTGAAAATGCTGCACTCAATATGCCAGCAAATTTGGAAAACTCAGCAGTGGCCAGAGGACTGGAAAAGGCCAGTTTTCATTCCAATCCCAAAGAAAGGCAATGCCAAAGAATGCTCAAACTACCACACAATTGCACTCATCTCACATGCTAGTAAAGTAGTGCTCAAAATTCTCCAAGCCAGGCTTCAGCAATATGTGAACCGTGAACTTCCAGATGTTCAAGCTGGTTTTAGAAAAGGCAGAGGAACCAGAGATCAAATTGTCAACATTTGCTTGATCATCGAAAAAGCAAGAGAATACCAGAAAACATCTATTTCTGCTTTATTGACTGTGCCAAAGCCTTTGACTGTGTGGATCATAATAAACTGTGGAAAATTCTGAAAGAGATGGGAATACCAGACCACCTGACCTGCCTCTTGAGAAATCTGTATGCAGGTCAGGAAGCAACAGTTAGAACTGGACATGGAAAAACAGACTGGTTCCAAACATGAAAAGGCGCACATTAAGACAGTATATTGTCACCCTGCTTATTTAACTTATATGCAGCGTACCTCAAGAGAAATGCTGGGCTGGAAGAAGCAAAAGCTGGAATCAAGATTGCTGGCAGAAATATCAATAACCTCAGGTATGCAGATGACACCACCCTTATGGCAGAAAGTGAAGAGGAACTCAAAAGCCTCTTGATGAAAGTGAAAGAGGAGAGTGAAAAAGTTGGCTTAAAGCTCAACATTCAGAAAACGAAGATCATGACATCTGGTCCCATCACTTCATGGCAAATAGATGGGGAAACTGTGGCAGACTCTATTTTTCTGGGCTCCAAAATCACTGCAGATGGTGACAGCAGCCATGAAATTAAAAGACGCTTACTCCTTGGAAGAAAAGTTATGACCAACCTAGATAGCATATTCAAAAGCAGAGACATTACTTTGCCAACAAAGGTCCATCTAGTTAAGGCCATGGTTTTTCCAGTGGTCATGTATGGATGTGAGAGTTGGACTGTGAAGAAAGCTGAGCACTGAAGAATCGATGCTTTTGAACTGCGGTGTTGGAGAAGACTCTTGAGAGTCCCTTGGACTGCAACGAGATCCAACCAGTCTTCTGAAGGAGATTAGCCCTGGGATTTCTTTGGAGGGAATGATGCTAAAGCTGGAACTCCAGTACTTTGGCCACCTCATGCAAAGAGTTGACTCATTGGAAAAGTCCCTGATGTTGGGAGGGATAGGGGGCAGGAGGAGAAGGGGACAACAGAAGATGAGATGGCTGGATGGCATCACTGACTCCATGCATGTGAGTTTGAGTGAACTCCAGGAGTTGGTGATGGACAGGGAGGCCTGGCATGTTGCGATTCATGGGGTCGCAAAGAATCGGACACGACTGAGCGACTAAACTGAACTGACTGATCTCTTACTCTGTGTGGCCTCCTCACCTGAAAGAGAAGTTTGACGGCTGTAGCCATACTTTTTACATGTCAGCTCAGAAATTCTAGAGAGAGCTAGATAGAAGTTTCATTGCCTTTTTCTTAGACTCAGAAACTATAATACCTATCTTCAGACACACACCTCCCAGAATATTGGAAATAAAAGCAAAAATAAACAAATGGGACCTAATTAACCTTAAAAGCTTCTGCACATCAAAGGAAACTATTAGCAAGGTGAAAAGACAGCCTTCAGAATGGGAGAAGATAATAGCAAATGAAGCAACTGACAAACAACTAATCTCGAGAATATACAAGCAACTCCTACAGCTCAACTCCAGAAAAATAAATGACCCAATCAAAAAATGGGCCAAAGAACTAAATAGACATTTCTCCAAAGAAGACATAAAGATGGCTCACAAACACATG
Organism: Bubalus kerabau; assembly: GCF_029407905.1. Classification (NCBI taxonomy): domain Eukaryota; kingdom Metazoa; phylum Chordata; class Mammalia; order Artiodactyla; family Bovidae; genus Bubalus; species Bubalus kerabau. The sequence continues at coordinate 60,589,966 of NC_073634.1, forward strand.
AAAAAATGCTCAACATCACTCATTATCAGAGAAATGCAAATCAAAACCACTATGAGGTACCATTTCACGCCAGTCAGAATGGCTGCGATCCAAAAGTCTACAAGTAATAAATGCTGGAGAGGGTGTGGAGAAAAGGGAACCCTCTTACACTGTTGGTGGGAATGCAAACTAGTGCAGCCACTATGGAGAACAGTGTGGAGATTCCTTAAAAAACTGGAAATAGACATGCCTTATGATCCAGCAATCCCACTGCTGGGCATACACACTGAGAAAACCAGAAGGGAAAGAGACACGAGTACCCCAATGTTCATCGCAGCACTGTTTATAATAGCCAGGACATGGAAGCAACCTAGATGTCCATCAGCAGATGAATGGATAAGAAAGCTGTGGTACATATACACAATGGAGTATTATTCAGCCATTAAAAAGAATACATTTGAATCAGTTCTAATGAGGTGGATGAAACTGGAGCCTATTATACAGAGTGAAGTAAGCCAGAAAGAAAAACACCAATACAGTATACTAACGCATATATATGGAATTTAGAAAGATGGTAACAATAACCCTGTGTACGAGACAGCAAAAGAGACACTGATGTATAGAACAGTCTTATGGACTCTGTGGGAGAGGGAGAGGGTGGGAAGATTTGGGAGAATGGCATTGAAACATGTGTAACATCATGTATGAAATGAGTTGCCAGTCCAGGTTCGATGCACGATACTGGATGCTTGGGGCTGGTGCACTGGGACGACCCAGAGGGATGGAATGGGGAGGGAGGAGGGAGGAGGGTTCAGGATGGGGAACACATGTATACCTGTGGCGGATTCATTTTGATATTTGGCAAATCTAATACAGTTATGTAAAGTTTAAAAATAAAATAAAATTAAAAAAAAAAAAAAAAAAGAAAAGAAAAGTAATGACAATACAAACTTAAAAAAAAAAAAAAAAAAAAAAGAATGTTTATTGTAGCAGTGATCTTTGTGGCACAAAGCTAAAAACATTTTTCATGCCATTAATAAAAGTATATTCAAGAAAAAAAAAAAAAAAAAAAAAAAAAAAAAAAAAAGTAAGTTAATAATCCAATAATATTCTAAAGACATATTTTGTGAGAGGAGACTTAAAGAATTTGAGGACCTGTTTAAAACAACCTCAATGCTCCTAACTCTGAAAAGGGTAAGTTACACATTTTGATAGAAATTTCTAGCAGGTAGAAGGATAGATAACAAAAACAGGGGTGTGTGTACTTGATACCAGCATATGAGAGTAGAATGCATAAATAGAAATTATAATGAATTTCAGCATTAGGGGCCCAATATTATCTTATTAATTATATCTTGCTGTTACACTTCTATTGAGATGAACAATTAATTACACTGTCTTGGAATTATCATTGTCTTGTTTATTATTATACATTTTTATCAATCTTTCCATTTATGGGTATTAACATTGCTTTCTCTATCAAGTGGTTGAAATAGATCTTTAAACATTTTTTAAGGAGAATAAACTAATTCAAATTTTCCTTGAGTCCTATTTACTTTCAGGAGCTTTTATCTTAAAAAAAAAAATAGTATCTTGTCATAAACTTTTATTTTCAGCTTAAAATTACTGAGGATACTATGACTTTATATTGATAACATGAGTTTGTTTATTTTCTATTGTTAGTATGAAGTTAACCTTTATTTTTGACTGTTTTTATACATGTTATGGAATAAGATCTCTCTTCATTCCTCTGTGTTTATATGGAAGTATCTTAAGAATGATATTGCATGACCCACAGTGAACTTTACTCATGCTATATATATATAATTTTTTTTTTGTCTAGAAAACATATATGTGTACTTGTGTGTATGTGCTCAGTCATGTCTGACTCTTTGCAACTCCATGGACTGTAGGTCACTAGGCTCCTTTGTTCATGGAATTTTCTAGACAAGTGTACTAGAGTGGGTTGCCATTTCCTACTTCAGGAAACTTCCCTACCCAGGGACCCCACACATGTTCTTCCATCTCCTGTGTGATTCCAACTTCTGCCCTATTTGTTCTATCAGTAATCACCAATAATTTGCATTTTTTTAAATCACCAGTTACAGCCTCCATAGATATACTTGCATCTTTTATCTGTTAATTTTCACCTTGTCATGTGAATTCTGGGAAAGCTTTTCAAATTGTTCCCCACATCTCTTAATTGATAACTTCTGATAATTCAAAACTATTTCCCAAACATTTTTCAGATAATGGAATAGATCATTTTCAGAATTAATATCTTCCTTTAAGTCTTTTGTATTTTGTTCAATATATTTGATTCTGTACTATATTTTCATGGGCTACAAGTTGTCAGTATTTACATTTTTTCCTTTAACATCATTTGAATTGTAATCTCTTCGACACTGTTTATCAAGAGATGGGGTATGTTAATTCTACTTCCATCTTTTTGACCGTGCCACTGTGTCTTGAATAACATAATTCATTATAAGTTTTGAAATTGGAAAATGGGAGTCTTCCAACTTAGTTTTTGCTTTTCATTATTGTGGCTATTCTGTAACTCTTGAATTTCCAATGGATTCTATTATCAGTTTGCCAATTTCTGTGAAAACTCCAGGTAGAATTACAATAGTGAAAAAAGTGAAAGTTTCAGTCGCTCAGCCATCTCCAACTCTGCAATTCTGTGGACTGTGGCTGACCAGGCTCCTCTCTCCATGGAATTCTCCAAGCATAAAAACTGGAGTGGGTAGCCATTCCTTCTCCAAGGGATGTGTCATATCTTTCAATTAATCTTAGGACTATTGACATCTCAACAATATTGTCTTCCAATTTGTGAATATGTGATACCTCTCTACTTATGCAAATCTTCCTTAATTTCTTTTGGAGATGTTTTATAGTTTTCAGTGCACAAATCCTACACTTCTTTTGCTTAATTTTTTCTTGAACTTTTTATTTGTTAATATGCAAGAACATAAATGAAATTTGTTTATTGCTAATATATAGTAGTACAACTGATACTTTATACTGATTTTATAATCTACAATCTTGTTAAACTCATGTATTATTTCTGAGAGTGTGTGTGTGAAATCTTTTGTGGTTTCTGCATCCATTAGTATTCCATGTGTAAAAAAATGCAAACATTTCTATATTTGGCAAAACATAACTCTATTTCCTTGATGTTTACATGTCTCATAGTTTTTGTTGAAATCTGAACAATTAGTATAATGTAGTAACTATGCAAATAAGACTTTTGTTGGTTTGTATGAAAGTGTGTAAATGTCCTGACTATTCTGTAAAGTCTGGATCATGTATTGTAACTGATCTCTCTCTTTGATTAGCTTAGGGGTTGGCTAATAAATCCACATATTTTACTTAGATATCTTGATCCAGTACATCTCTTAGATGTTACTAAGTGGTTGCATGCTTTAGACACACCTTTAGTACTCCTTCAGTTCATAGTAGTGCCTTATTCTTCACTTTGAAGTTTCAAGATTGGCCAGAGGTGAGATTTTAGGGCCTCTTCAGATCTTCCTGGACATATGAACTGCCTCAAATATGACCTTCCAGATTCTCAGGAATATGGTAGAGCTTTTCAAAACCTCCTGTGAACATCCCATTTTCCAATTTTTCTTTTAAGTTTTTGGTTGTTTTCCCATTTGCCCCAATTGTTAACACTGGCTCAAGCAGTTGTGGTTTTAAACCGTTGTGGCTGATTATTTTAAGCAACTGTCGAGGGATGAAAACTTTTCACTCTGAATTCTGACTCAGGTTAAACAAGAGCAAGCTGTCCAATTTGGGTTTACAGGGAACTTACAGGCCATGTCAGAAAAAAATCTGTACAAACGAGGCTCTATAGAGTACTCCAAATTTATTCTGCCTCGTCAGGGCACTAACTTCAGAATGTGCTTCTCATTCACCTGTTTTATATAGATGTACTTGATGAATGTTATCCTGTTTATGCAGTGAGCAGAAGGTAGCTCTCTCAAGATTAAAAATGCTATAAAACTTTGTGTAAAATTTATATTTACTAGAAAATATTAGATGCATTTTTTTCTTTTTCTTTTTTATATTCAAGTATAGTTCGTTTACAATATTGTGTTAGTTTTAGGTGTATAGCATAGTAATTCAGTATTTTTGTAGTGTATATTCCATTATAGGTTACAATAAGGTGATGGATATAATTCCCTGTGCTATGCAGTAAATACTTTTTGCTTATCTGTTTTTTATATGTTGTAGCTTGTAACTGTTAGTTCCATATTTTCTTAAGACAGAATAAGCCAAGATCACCCAATATCATTATCTCAATCACCGCAATTTTAGGGCAGTTTAAATTATAACTCCTGACATATTATTTATTTAGTAAATACCCATTGAAGTGAAAAAGTTTTAGTCACTCGGTCATGTCCCACTCCTTGAGATCCCATGGACTGTAGCCCACCAACCTCCTCTGTCCATGGAATTCTCTAGGCAAGAACACTGGAGTGGGTAGCCATTCCCTTCTCCAGGGGATCTTCCTGATCCAGGGTTCGAACCCAAGTCTTCTGCATCTCCTGCACTGGCTGGCAGATTCTTTACTGTCTGATCCACCAGGGGATACACACATAAGAACATCTATCCAATAATAGTCTAGTCATTCTTTAAAAAGAATTAGGGAGGCTTTTCCTACCTGATAAGATGGTATATTTTAAAGAAATCATGGTAATAAAACAGTGTAGTGTGAGCATCATAGTAAACAAATTAAACAGAATGGAAACTTTAAAAAATGGAAATAAAACACATATGAATGAATTTATTTTGTGATAAAGTACCACAAAAATTGGACATAGTATGGACTGTTTAAGAGATGATGGTGGACAAACTGTCTTGGAGAAGAGTATAACTTTGGATCTCTATTCATCACTATATATACTATGTCTAAGAACAGTAAAACTGTAAGAGCAATAGAGTAAAACCAAGGAAAATATCTTTGTATCTCTGGGTTTGATAAGAGATTTTAATGAAGCATTTGAAAGCACATATAAAAGGCAAAAAATAAAATTCTCATTCAGTGTTGTCATATTTACTATTTTCCAAAGACACAGATGAAAATTAAACGGGATGATAGAGAAATAGAATATATTTGCAAAGTTAGTGCCTGGAAAATATTTTGTATTTATAATATAGAAGTTCATATAAACAAAATAAAAGCAGAGACCCAATACAAAGAGGGCTAAGTTTATTGACAAGCAATTAAGAGCCACTTTTATCACACTTTTGCTTTTTAGTGTATATTTTTAAGATATTTGTTTCAACATAGTATGTGAAAGCAGATAATTGGAACCATCCTTGTGAATGACCACTAAAAATAAGTAATGTTAAATAAAGTAGAATATATGTAATACCTATGATGCCATAACAGGTAGTAAAAGCAATAGATAAACAAGAGGTACTCAGAGCATATGGATGGACTTTAAAATATGAAGCTGAGTCAAAATATTATTGTATTATTATTGCTAAATGCTATATATGTAGCTATACAATACAAACATAAAAGAAAAATACATTATACTTTAAAATATGTTAGAGTGTCTTTTGGAGAAAATAGGAGTATTGAAAGAATGTGGAGAGTAGAATGGGGAAATAAATGCTTAATTCTTGCACTACAGGTCCAAAATGGTAAGAGGAAAAATTTTAAAAAGAGGCACAAAAACAAAATCATTCCAACCTAATGGGTAAATGGAGAAGGAAATGGCAACCCACTCCAGTACTCTTGCCTGGAGAATCCCAGGGACAAGGGAGCCTTGTGGGCTGCCGTCTATGGGGTCGCACAGAGTCGGACATGACTGAAGTGACTTAGCAATGGGTAAAATTTTAAATATATCTTGACCTGTGATATGGTGACTTTATACTTTTCTTCCTACAACTTCTCTTCACAATGAAACTATTATTCATATAATAAGTACATGTTAATTTCATGGATGATGGTACCTAATATTTTGGATGTATTTTTCTGTAATACCAATATAATAAGGAAATCTACTTCATAGTGTTGCTATTGGAGAAGGCAAAGGCACCCCACTCCAGTACTCTTGCCTGGAAAATCCCATGGATGGAGAAGCCTGTTGGGCTGCAGTCCATGGGGTTAAGAGTCAGATACGATTGAGCGACTTCACTTTCACTTTTCACTTTCATGCATTGGAGAAGGAAATGGCAACCCACTCCAGAGTTCTTGCCTGGAGAATCCCAGGGACAGCGGAGCCTGGTGGGCTGCCGTCTATGGGGTCGCACAGAGTCAGACACGACTGAAGTGACTTAGCAGCAGTGTTGCTATAAAGATTATATAATTTAATATGTGAAAATATTTAGAGCAATGTTTAGGACATGGCTCAGATGATAAAGCGTCTGCCTCCAATGTGGGAGACCTGGGTTCAATCTCTGGGTCAGGAAGATTCCCTGGAGAAGGAAATGGCAACCCACTCCAGTATTATTGCCTAGAAAATCCCATGAACTGCAGAGCCTGGTAGGCTACAGTCCATGGGGTCACATAGAGTTGGACACGACTGAGCAACTACTTAAGTAAGTTAAGTAAAATGCTCTGCAAAATTGCCTTCTTGAAATTTTTTGACTGTTAACACAAGTGAAGAAAAAATAAAATTATAAAATAAATATATATTATATACTTTTAGAATAAAGGGCATTATGATATTATTTACACATGTATTAAGTGATTTGAAATTTGAATTCAATATCATTTCACTTATTTTTTGAGGTTTATTGGGAGTCTCAATCTTGAACTGGCTTTTGAAAAATTTGAGTCTAATAGCTAAATATTCCTATATAAATATGCCTATATAAAGTATGTATATGTAATACATATATAAATATATATATGCAAACATATATATATATACACATGGCTGCAGGAGAGGCAAGTTCAATCCTGGCATTGAGAAGATCCCCTGGAGTAAGAAATAGCAACTGATTCCAGTTATCTTGCCTGGATAATCCCATGGACAGAGGAGCCTGGGGGGCTATGGTCCCTGGGCTCCCAAAGAGCTAGACATGACTGATCACACACATACCTCTCATTTAAATAAAATGGTAACTGATTGGATCATATAGCCAAAATAGCCTAGAAGGAGAACTGGATTCATTTGAATGTTAATTTCAACATTCACACGTCTTTAGAACTTTGGCTTTATTTATGTATACTCTGAAGTTTTTGTTATTTTTCCCCTCTATAAGTCACTTTCACAATTAAGATAGCTCATCTGATGAGTTAAAATATATATAACAGTTCCTAAACTCCCATCACTGTACTATTCCAAGTCATTCAATATTCTGTTCATTCTCAAAAAATTAGACACAGCTTCTGCCCTCATTTATTTAGCAAAATCTCCTGAATGCCACATGGCCTAGATTAGGTCTCCTGATTATCTCAGAACTGTATTCTATAGCTGGAATAATGGGAGTAATTCTTGGAGCTTGTGATGACTCATTCCCATAGATCTTTAGAGAGTGCAATAGAGATGCTATTACACAAAAGAAAATATGGGTGCTTTAGTGAGAATTCTAGGGGGTGAGTCTTGTGTAAGAAACCAGCAAATATTAACTTTAGAATGAATAACTTAAACCAATAATAATTCTATATATTCCCTCTATGGTTTTTTTTTTTTAAATATAAAATCTTACTCAAATGGAGTCAATCAAATCTGACTCCATTTCATCTCTGCTTTCCTTTTGCATTTAAAAGATTTTCTAGCATGTCTATGTTCTTGGCTCCTCCTGTGTCAGTATTTCAGATACTGACAAATCCATTGGTTCCTCTTACTAATGTTGTTCACAGGATATTTAGATGTTCTACTGTAACAGACAAAAATGGAGAGGCACATAATTTTTGTCTGAAAAACAATCTGCCCTACAAAGATAGTCAATGCTGTATTTATGATATTCTTATTATAGACAAACAAAAACAAGTGCATAAAATTTGGTTAAATCTGTTCACCTGAGAAATTTTCAGGGTCAAGCTAAAGAGTGTGTGTTGGTTGCAAAATCTAACTACATGTTCAATTTTCCCTACAGTGCAATACAAAGAAACAGTGATACTGACACTCTGAGGAGGACGGTCAACATGATACTGGAGATGTCCCTGATAATGAGTGACTATGGGTATTAAATACTGTAATTTAAGTAAAATGCTTATTGTTGTTGTTCTGTGGCCAAGCTGTGTCTAACTCTGCAACCTTATGTATTGCATCATCCCAGGATTCCCTGTCCTTCACAATCTCTCAGTTTGCTCAAACTCAAGTCCATTGAGTCATTGATTCCATCCAACCATCTCATCCTCTGTCACCCTCTTCTTCACTTACCCTCAATATTTCCCAGCATCATGGTCTTTTCCAGTGAGTTGATTCTTCACATCAGTTGGCCAAAGTATTGGAGCTTGAGCATCAGTCCTTCCAATGAATATTCAGTACTGATTTCCTTTGGATTGACTGGTTTGATCTCCTTGCAGTTCAAGGGACTGAAGAATTTTTTCCAGCACCAGTTTGAAAGCATCAGTTCTTCAGTGCTCAGCTTTCTTTATGGTTCAACTCTCACATCCATACATGACTACTGGAAAAACTATAGCATTGATTATATGGACCTTTGTTGGCAAAGATATTATTTTAATTATTAAATAGATATTTTCTTATCTTGAATGCATATATATGAAATATATGAAAAATGAAATATGTATTTGGTCTTTTCCCCCAGTTCTTGACAGACAGATTCTAAACCCTTGCAATTTCCTAGGTGATAGGAACATTTGTTGTTCTAATGTGACTACTCTTGTTAGGCTTCTGGATAGCTTCACAATGGGAACAGATCACCAGAAAGACCAAGTCATGATAAGAAGCTTGGAACTTTCAGCCTCATTCTCCAGAGAAAAGAGAGGGGCCAGAAATTGATTTATAATCAATCATATCTATGTGATGCTGCTGCTGCTAAGTCACTTCAGTCATGTCCGACTCTGTGTGACCCCATAGACGGCAGCCCACCAGGCTCCCCCGTCCCTGGGATTCTCCAGGCAAGAACACTGGAGTGGGTTGCCATTTCCTTCTCCAATGCATGAAAGTGAAAAGTGAAAGTGAAGTCGCTCAGTTGTGTCCCGTGTCCGACTCTTCATGACCCCATGGACTGCAGCCTACCAGGCTCCTCTCTCCATGGGATGAAGCATCCATAAATATCCCCAAACCACAAGGTTCCAGATTTGTGCACAATTGAATGTGGCACCCTCCAACTCCACAAGGACATTTCCAAACCTTATCTTATCTACCTCTTCATCTGACTATTCATCTGTATTCTTTATCATATCCTTTATAATACATTGGCAAATGTAAGCAAATATTTACTTGAGTTCTGTGAGTTGTTATAGCAAATGTTGAACCAGGTTCAGGGACTGTTCAAACCCGCAATTTATATCTAGTTGGGCAGAAGTACAGGCAACAACCTGGAACTTGGAACTGCTGTCTAAAGTGGAGGATGGTCTTGCAGGACTAACCCCTTAACCTGTGGGTTCTGTGCTAATTTCAGGTAGTAAGGTCATGATTGACTTATAGGACAGCTGGTTGGTGCCTGAGAGTGGGACATTGGGTGAGATTGGGGGAAAAACCCAAACATTTGGCATCAAAAATAGCATATGTGTAGAGGAAACACATTTTTATTTTAACCTATACAACTCAAAGTATGTTCTTCTACAAAGCAATAGCTGTGACCATACTTTGCTGATCATTTTTATTAGTGGTTGTTTTATTTAATCTTAAAAATTCATTTGAATTTTTTGTCTTTTCTCACACCTACTTTTTTAAACCTCTTTTTGTTTTTATGTATGTCTATTCTTCTAGACTCTTCACCAGTTTTGGCTTTACATTGTGCAGTTTATTGGATTTCAGAATCTGTGGGTTAATATATAAACAGAAAAAGACATACGTTCTGAGAAGAAAAATATGATAAGATAAAATAGGAAATGCAAAGCAAGTGTATAATTTGTTTGTGGTTTTAAATTTAATAGTATAATTCTATATGGGATGAGAATAGTTTAATCAAGCCACTATTTCGAATGTTAAGAACTACATATCTAGCATTAATAACCCAATCATATAGTATTGTGAACTTATAATACAGTGTAATTTCAATGATTTATCTAATCAGAGATTAGGTTTTGTATTTAATTATATTTTATTTGAAGATGTATGAGAATCCTGAATTTCTTGAAAGCTGTAACAGAACTTTGTTCTTTTATGACTTGCACCTGTTTTTTGATGAACACTTAGTGTCAAGAACTATGAGGGGTCTCACAATTTTACTTTTTTTGCTCAGCCATGAAGTCGTGTCTGATTCTTTGTGACCCCATGAACTGCAGCATTCTAGTCTTCCCCATCCTTCATCCTTCACTATCTCCCAGGGTTTGCTCAATTTTATATCCATTGAGTCAGTAATGTCATCCAACTATCTCACCCTCAGTGACCCCCTTTTCTTGCCCTCAATCTTTCCCAGCATCAAGATCTTTTCCAATGAGTTGGCTCTTTGCATCAAAGGGTCAAAGGTTTGGAACTTCAGCTTCAGCATTAGTCTTTCCAATGAGTACTTAGGGTTGATTTCTTCTAGGATTGACTGGTTTGATCTCCTTGGTGTCCAAGGGACTCTCAAGAGGCTTCTCCAGCACTGCAATTCAAAAGCATCAATTCTTTAGCATTCAACTTTCTTTATGGGAAAACCAATAATTTACCTTACCACAGTTTTTATAGATACTAGCAGAAGACAAGAAACTCTTGGGCCAAAGTGAAAATTCTTTATTACTCATTGTAAAAAGGCAGTGTGAGCTTAATACTCACATCTCTTCCCTTTGTCCCCAACATCTTACCAGGCTGACATGGATGAGCCCTTATTGGATGGTACATACATAGTGGACTGTGTCACAGCTGATCAATAGGACATCTATTTCTTATAACATATTTAGAAAACCATACTGTGGACTGAAATCTTAAATATAAAAAACAAAATTTTAAAATGTTCCAAAAAATAAATGAGAATGTATTGCTACTGTAGGCTGGGAAGAAATTTAAAAACAATATATTACAGTCAATTACATAAGTGCTAAATTTAATTAAATTTGCAAAATTTCATGTATATGTGTTTATACAATCTTAAGACATCATTTAAAAGCTTGGAATATATTTGCCAAACATGAAATTTATAAAGACACATGGAGAGATTTATAAATCAGTAATAAAATGAAAAATTAGAAAATACAAAATCAGCACAACTCCTGAACTGACATTTCAGGAAGAAATAAACACACAAATGACTAACATGTCAAAAGACCTTGATATTCAATAATTGTTAGAAAATGCACAATAAAATTAATTTGCAACACTATTTTAGATATACTCAATACAATAAAATGAAAAAAAATGTTTTTAAAGATATATGCTTGTAGAATAGGAAATTTTAATTACCAAGATTGAAAAGAATTTGCATTACACAAATAAAATCGAAGTTACATACATAAAATGATGCAGAAATCTCACTTCTAATTATATATTCTAGTTACACAAAAGGAAAGATGTTCATGACAAAATTTTTAAGTAACAGCAAAACCAGTGCATAGCACAAATATCTGTAACCACGAGGATGAAGAAACAAAGTGTGATATATTCAAAAGAAAGGTATAGTAGTAAAAAAAGAATAAACTATAGTTCCATTCATCAACATAAGTAATATGTAAATATAATATTAAGCACATCCATACTTATAGAATATATATACTGTTTTCACTTTATGTGAAGCTTCAATCCTACAAAACTAAGCTCTATATTAATCAGAAATGCTATTATAAAGTAATTATTAAATAATAAATAAAAATTAAAAATAAGATATAACTATAAAAACATCATAGATAAAAGCAATATATTAAATTATTAAATACATGAACAGTGAAAACCTAGATGAAAGTTATGCCTTACTAGACTTATAGGTATATTTTCAAAGTTAGCATAATAATAAACCAAATAGTTGCTAATGAATTTGATATGATATACAGTCTAAAATAGCTGCTTAAGTAAATACTTAAATATTCTTTTATTGCTGAAACAAATATTTTCCAATAAAGTGAATTAATTACATTTTTAGACATTCAGTATTCAATGATAAAAAAGGATTCTTGATATGTTCACAAGTGTCAGGAAACATTTTTCTTTTATTGGCAGAACATACATGTCACAAAATTTCTGGAGAGATAGCTGATTAATGTGTCAAAATCATCAATGTTTGCACCAAAGTTTTCCTTTTATAAATCCATACATCAAGGAAATAATTATATTAAAAATTGTAACATATAAATTCTGACATTTATTATACTGTTTCTACAGTACCCAAATGTAGAAACACACAAAAAATTTGTTTAAAAAATGTTTATTCAGCTTTAAAATAGGAAAACTTTATCCTTTGACAAATATATACAAACATTTTATTCCTCAAAACAAAACAGTTTCTCCCTCAAAAAATTCAGATATGTTGGTTAATATACACAAGCTGTGTGTTTATGAGAGAATATATTAGATCATTTACTTAAAAAAAATTCAGGTAATATTCACTAACATTATTTTAAAGTTAGAAGGGTAACATTTTAAATAGCAGTGGAAATATGACAACAAAATGCTATAAGAATATAATCAAAGAACTTTATGACATGTTAATTTTTAGAGTATTAAACACATAGACCCACCCAGGGCACCACAGACCAGTGGCCAGCACCAGGCAGCAGTCCTGCAGTCCAGGTTGGCCAGGGGCCTGGGCTGCTCACCATTCAGAAACATGATTGGTTCTATGAGGACCTACAAGACCTTCTAAAACTAACACCCCAAAATGATGTCCTTTTCACAATAGGGAACTGGAATGCAAAAGTAGGAAGTCAAGAGACACTTGGAGCAACAACGGTCAAGATTGGCCTTGGAATACAACATGAAGCAGGGTTTTCCAAGAGTTTTGCCAAGAGAACACAGTGGTCATAGAAAACACCCTCTTCCAATAACACAAGAGACAACTCTGCACATGGAGATCAGCAGATGGTCAATACAGAAATGAGACTGATTATAGTGTTGTAGCTGAAGATGGAGGAGCTCTATACAGTCAGCAAAAAAAGTGGACCTGATATCAAATCATGATCTGTGGCTCGGATCATGAGCTCCCTATTGAAAAATTCAGGCTTCAAATGAAGAAACCAGGGAAAATCACTAGGCCATTTAGGTATGACCTAAATAAAGTCCCTTAATTTTACAATTTGTTGTTCTTCATTTGCTCAGTCATGTCTGACTATTTGTGACCCCATGGACTGAAGCACACCAGGCTTCCCTATCCATCACCAACTTCCAGAACTTGCTCAAATTCATGCTGTTCATGGGGTTCTCAAGGCCAGAATACTGAATTGGCTTGCTATTCCCGTCTCCAGTGGACCACTTTTGGCAATGACCCCACACGGCATAGCTCATAGTTTCACTGAGTTAGACATCACCGTGATCCAAGGGACCAGTTTAGTTTTCTATAGTTGTGGTTTTCATTCTGTCTGCTCTCTGATAGATGAGGATAAGAGGCTTGTGGGAGCTTCTTGATGGGAGGGACTGGCTGTAGGAGAATCTGGGTCTTGCTCTGATGGGTAGGGCCATGCTCAGAAAATCTTTAACCCAATTTTCTGTTGATAGTTGGGGCTGTGTTCCATCCCTGTAGCTTGGCCTGAGGCCAAACTATGGTAGGGGTAATGGCAATAATGATACCTCCTTCTTTAGGGCTTATGCCAGGATTGTTGTAGTCAGTGCCCCTAACCCCAAGGCAGACCACTGTTGACCCACACCTCCGCCAGAGACTCCTGGACATTCATAGGCAAGTCTGGCTCAGTCTCTTGTGCGGTCACTGTGCTCAGGGCATTTCAAATAGGAATGTGCAAGATATTGCAGAACACATACTGTACATCACTCCTCTGCTCACAGGATGGATCATCAGATGTCATTTCCAATACACAAGCTTGAAAATGAATTTATTATAAATTTCAAGATCATAACAGGAAAACATTAAACCAATTATGGAATCATGAGTAATTACACAGCTTGAACACCCATGACTGGCCCTATTAACTACTGGTTTAAACTTCTGAGATATTCTTCCTTTTTCATTATCCTTCATGATAAAATATAAAGTTAAGTATTGAAAAATTTGCTGTCCTTGAGGGCTATGTTGTTGACTAACTCCTTCTCTGGCCATGGACTATGTGGGCTCTTGAGTGTTTTAATATTTAAATATTTGGAGAAGGCAATGGCACCTCACTCCAGTATGGACCGAGGAGCCTGGTCAGCTGCAGTCCATGTGGTTGCTAAGAGTTGGGCATGACTGAAATGACTTAGCAGCAGCAGCGGCAGCAGGTTATGTTAGTTTTTTCTTTATCAGTGTAATTTCCTCAAAAATGAAATAGACTTCTGAACTATTTGCTTACAGTGAGCTCTATGAGTCAGTAACTTTAGCTAAAGCTCTTTCCTAGATATACTTAGTAAAACAGACATTTATTTTCATATTTATATTCCACAACTTAATGGTGGCTATTTGAAGCAATCGACTTGGGTGGGAATGGAAACACTTAATTTGATCTTTACGGATATTTAACTCTGCCATTTATTGAGAAATGCTAAAGGGATATTGCCATTTAAATGATTTTGTTTGTTTGTTTGTTTTGTTTTTGCTTTTTGTTTTTAAACTGAGTTTCCTGCTTTTTAGGGTCCAAAAGCATTCAGTGTTTTCATCTCTCAAGGCACATGTTTCTATACTCTTTTTCCTTTCATTTATTTTGCATTTGAAACCAGCAAATTCTTGCCTGAGCTCATATCTTATATAGTATTTTGGAAGTGCAGTTAAAAATTACTGACATCTAGCATCATAGCTGTTAATTCCAATTTATTGCTTTGGTTTACTTGTCAGACAACTCTACATCCCAAGTGTTGGACATTGTATTCTGCAGCTTTGCATACCTATGTACATTTTATTACACATGAAATTGTCATTAGATATATAAATCTCTGTTTAGATGTTTTTTCTTCCAGTAATACTCAGGAACATTAAAGAAAAATGCTCTTGGATTGGTCTCTTATCTTCTTATATCCAGTTTTGTTGTTCAAACTATAATTAGCATTATTTCTCTTCTTACATGGATGTTTTTTTCTTTCTCTGTGCCATATTTTTCATTTTCCTTAAATGATGCTATTACATGTAAAAGGTTGCCATTTTTATTCTTATTTAGGATTCAAGTCTATTTCAAAGTTTCCTTTAAAATGGAAATTGATTATAATTATTTTACAACTATAATCTTGCTATACTTTTTTAAAGAAACATTTGTTGGGTGATCTGTTTTCAGCTTCACTCTAGTCTTAGCAGTGCTTTAAAAAAAAGACATAGGCAAACAAATAAAAATTAAAAAAAAATCAATGTGCATTCTACTGTTGTTGGATGGAATGCTATATACATGGAAAATAGGTCAAGTGAATTAATCCTATTCAATATGTGTTTTAAATTCTTGCTTGTTTTCTACTTGTTCTCTCAGTTACAATGAAAGGGAGTGAACTGACCAAGTGTAGTTCTGATTTTGTTTATTTTTCACTTCACTTCTGTCAGTTGTTTATTCATCTATATTAAATTTCTTATGTTAGGCACATAGTGATTGAGGATCAAGTGACCATTTTTATCATAAATATTTCTTTTTACTGGTAATTTTCCTTGTTTCAAATTTTACTTTTTTATGATATTAATATAGTTACTTAAGCTTTTTGAAATTATGTTTTCATGGCATGCCCTTTTCTTTTTTGCCATTGTACCTGTCAATGTAATTATATTTCAAATGGATTTCTTATTTGTAGCAGAGATCCAGGGTCCTTCTATCCAATCCAATAATTCATGTCATTAAAATAATATGTTTAAACCATTTACTTTTAATGTAAGTATTTATGTGGCTGAATTTAATTTTGAATTTTTATTGTTTATATTTGTCTTGTTTGTTTCTTGTCTGTTTCACGTTTTCTACATTCATTTATATTTTTTTAGCATTTGGATAATTGTGTTATCAGTCAGTTCAGTCACTTGGTTGTGTCCGACTCTTAGTAACCCCATGAACTGCAATATGCCACGCTTCCTTGTCCATCACCAACTCCTGGAGCCTACTCAAACTCATGTCCATTGCGTCGGTGACGCCATCCAACCATCTCATCCTCTGTTGTCCACTTCTCCTCCCGCCTTCAGTCTTTCCCAGCAACAGGGTCTTTTCCAATGAGTTGGTTCTTCACATCAGGTGGCCAAAGTATTGGAGCAGTCCTTCCAACATATGTCCTTCCAACCTATGGCTGATTCATGTTGATGTCTGGCAAAAATCAACTCAACATTGTAAAGCAATTATCCTCCAATTAAAAATAAATAAAAGAAAAAGTTAGTGTGTCTCACTTTATTGCAATATTTGCTTTATTGTGGTGGTTTGGAACCAAAACAGCACTGTCTCCAGGTGTGCTTATAAAGGGTGAGGGGAAAGAAAAGAGACCTATGTACGTGATGCTTTTAAATGTCATACCAAGTTCCACAGCACTAACCTTATGTAGTTTGTGACAGGTTTGGTGTTTGCCAGACATCAACATGAATCAGCCACAGATGTACATATGTTCCCTCCCTTTTGAAACTAACATTTTGTTTACACAGGTTATAAAAATTTACATTTATACTGCACTGTAGTCTATTAAGTGTACAATAGCATTATGCCTAAAACATGTAAATACCTTACTTAAAAAATAATTTATTGCTAAAAATGCCAATATGATATAATAATAATATCAAAGATACTGATCATAGATCACCAGAGCAAATACAATAATAATGAAAAAAATTTACATTTATTTGAATCCTGCAACTTTACCAAATTCACTGATAAGTTATAGAAATTTTCTGGTGGCTTCTTAGGATTTTCGATCTTTAGTATTATGTAATCTGCAAATAGTGACAGTTTTACTTCTTTATTCAAAACTATGTTGAATAAAAGTGGGGAAAAAAGTCATTGACAGTGGACATCTTGGCCTTGTTGCTAATCTTAGAGGAAATGCTTTCAAATTTTCACCATTGAGAATGATGTTTTCTGTGGGTTTGTTATATATGACCTTTTTGATGAGGGTTCCATCTCAACAAGGTGGAGAGCCCACATCCTGGAGAGTTTTTATCAAGGTGTGATTTGTGACCCAAGATGTGATCTATCCTAGAGAATGTTCCATGTGCACTTGAAAAGCAAGTACATTTTGATGCTTTCAAATGGAACGTCCTATAAACATTTATTAAGTCTGATCTGTGTCATTTAATGTGTCATTTAAGATTTGTATTTCTTTATTAATTATAGTCTGGATATTCTCTCCATTTATGCAAGTGGAGTGTTAAAATCCCTCACTCTTATTGTGTGCATAGATTTCCCATTTTATAGCTATTATAATAGCATTTGTGTTGTGTATTGAGGTGCTCTTGTATTGGGTGCATAAATATTTACAACTGTTATATCATCTTCTTGGACTGATCCTTTGATCATTAGATAGTGTCTGTCCTTGTCTTTTATAATAGTCTTATTTTAAAGTCTATGAAAATACTACTCTAGCTCTCTTTTGATTTCTACTTCCATGAAATATCTTCCATCTCCTCACTTTCTCTCTATATGTATACTGAGGTCTGAAGTGAGTCTCTTATAGACAGGATACATATGGGTTTTGTTTTTGTATCTAGTCAGTCTGTGTCTTTCAACTGGAGCATTTAGCATTTAAGACAATTATCAGTATATATGTTCCTGTTGCCAATTTCTTAACTGTTTGGTTTTGCATATCTTTTTTTGTTTTGTTTTCCCCCTTCCTGTTTTTTTCTCTTTTGCCTAGTTTAGTTCTTTTAGCAATTGCTATAAAGCTGGTTTGGTGGTTATGAATTCTCTTAGCTTTTGCTTGTTTATAAAGTTTTTGACTTCTTTGTTGAATCTGAATTAGGGTCTTGCTGGGCAAAGTATTCCTGGAAACAAGTTTTTCTCTTCCATCATCTTAAACATATCCTGCCACTTCCTACTGATCTGCAGAGTTTCTGTTGAAAAATCAGCTGATAAACTTATGGTTATAATATACAATTCATCCATATGTTATTTGTTGATTTTTTTCTTTTTGCTTTTAATATTGTTTCTTTCTATTTAATTTTGTTAGTTTGAGTATTATGACTCTTGGAATGTTCCTTCTTGAGTTTGTCCTGTTCAAGACTCTGTGCTTCCTGGATGTGGGTGACTATTTCCTTTCTCATATTAGGAATGTTTTTGACTGTTATCTCTTCAAATATTTTCTCACCTCCTTTCCCTCTTTATTACTCTTCTGGGACCCCTATAACTCAAATGTTGGTCTGTTTAATGTTGTTCCAGAGGTCTCTGGACTGTTCTCATTTCTTTTTATTATTATTATTATTTCTACAGCAGAGGTTTCAACCATTCTCTCTTCCAGGTCATTTATCTGTTCTTCTTTTTTAGTGGTTTTGCTATTGATTAGTTTATTTGCTAGTATTTTTCCATTTCAGTTACTGTCTTGTTTACCTCTGTGTGTTCATTCTTTAGTTCTTCTAGGTCTTTCTTAATCTTTTTTAATATCTTCCTAATCTGTTCCTCTTTTCTGCTTCTGAGATCTTGAATCATCTTTACTATCATTATTGTGAATTATTTTTCAGGTGGATTGCTTAGCTCCTCTTAATTTAGTTGTTATTGTAAGTTTTATCTTGCTCCTTCACCTGCAATATATTTCTCTGTTACCTTATTTTGTCAGACTTGTGCATTTGTGGTCTCCTTACCACAGGCTGCTGGATCATAGTCGTCTTGCTTCTGGTGTCTGACCCCTGATGAGTGAGCTTGGTGCAGAGGCCTGTGCTATTATCCCCTTGTTAGAGGGTTTGATTGTTGTTGTGTTGATCAGAGCCAATACTAGATAGGGGGTGGGACCTCCCCTTTGCTCTGTGGTTGTCCTTGCCTTGTCAGGCATGAGGTTTGCTCTCTGGTTGTTGGAGTAGAGGCCCCAGATCTGTCCCTTAGGTGTGATTCTGATCTGCAGTATGAAGTAAAAAGGATTAGATAATTCCCACTGCAAGAGCTTCCCTGGTGGCTCACATGTAAAAAAAAATCTGCCTACAATATGGGAGGCCAGGATTTGATCCCTGGGTCAGAAAAATCCCCTGGAGAAGGAAATGGCTAGCCACTCCAATATTCTTGCCTGAAGAATTTAATTGACAAATGAGCCTCATGGCTACAGTCCACGGGGTCACAAAGTGTTGGACACAACTCAGGAACTAACACTTTCACCTTCACTTCACTGCAAGAGCAGCCGCTGAGTTTTCTTCCTCTGGAACTGTTTACCTGCAATTGTGCTGTTGTTTCCCCTTTCACAAATTGTGTGGGCTCACAAGTACACTATTGTTGGCACTGCCCTCAGTCCTGTGTTAACTGTGGATATGCAAGCAGTTGGCCTTGATGATTCTCAGGTGCTATTTTCACCCAGCATTGGCACAGATTAACTGAAATTAGGTTCCAGTACTGCAGTAGCTGTTTACCTTGACTCACTGTAGGAGCTATGGAGGAAGTTCAAACTCTGGTTTGGCCCTACCCCTACACGTGCATACCCACCAAGCTCATAACTACTAATGCCAAACCTGTGATAGGGAGTTTGACTGGTGTTGTGATGACCAGAGCCTGCCCTGGGTATTGAGTGGGCCTCGCCTTTCTTCTATGTTTGTCACTGCTCCATTAAGGGCAGGATTTTCTCTCTAGTTGCTGTAGAAAGGCCCCAAGATCTGATTCTTAGCTGTATTCATGATCTGTGGTGTGACGTAGGTGGGATTGGAACACTCCCACTGAGAGGGAAGACACTGAGTATTCTATTTTTGCAGCTTTTCACTTCTGGGTGTGCTCTGTTATGTCATCTTTCACCCTTTGTGCAACTCCTTAGATTACACTGATGTTTGGCACTGCTCTCAGCCCCCTGCCCTTAACGTGGGTGTGCTGACAGTTGGCCTTTATGTCCCAGATGTTACTTTCACTTGACCACCAGGGTTGATCCACTGAAGTCACGTCCCAGAATTGCAATATTCTTGGATCAGGAGCTCTTATGGGTGTTATAGGGACAGTTCATACTTTAGCCTGGCTCTACTCCCGCATGTTTGTGCCCACAAAAATCTACAGCTACTAAAGTTGGGGCCTTCTTGGCTGCTGGAGCATTTGTCTGTTCAGATGTTTTGCAGGTGCTGAGTTTTTACCAAGCCATTCATGGGGATGTTAAATTTGCAGTTTGCTCATCTGCGAAGAAAGATTTTAGTTTCTCTTCCATAGTTGCATGGCCTGCAGAATTAGCCCTCAGCTAACAGTTGCATGGCCTGCCATATTAACACCACAGCTGTGGTGTTAGCCCTACTTCTACATATGGGCCACTCATAGAATCCTACTACTAAGGCTATCCTGCAGCACTTGGGTCTGCTCCAATGAGGAGAGAGTGTGAAGGTGGCATGGCCTCCAGGGTCGCAGAAGCTGTGGTGATGACAGATGTATTAGGGATTCAGAGACTGCAAGAGATCCAGCCCCATTGGTGATGGTATTCCTGGGAAATCAGGTAGTCACAGGAACAACAGGTCTAGTCCTGTTGGAAGACTTGTCTAGCTCCCAGCTACTGGCACGAGATGGCCAGCTCTAGTAGAGACCTTTCCCATTTCCCAGCAGCATGTGCAAGAGGGTCAGCCCAGGTGGGGCTCTTTTCCAGTTCCCAGTTTCAGTATTGGGCCTGTCCCAGGTCTTTTTCTAGCACCCAGTGGCAGGCACATGTAGGCTTGCCCTGGCAGAGGACTTTCCTAGCATTTTGTTATAGGCATAAAAAAGCCAGCTCTGGTGTGGGGTTGGGGAGAGACTGCAAAAGCAGGTCGACCCCCTGCACATCATTCAACAATGGTGCCATGCTTTTGTGGCAGTCTGTTTCCTCCACAAATATTCTCCATCAAAGATCGACTCACTCCCCTCCCTTCAGACTATCCCCTGCAGCCAGAAACAGTCCTCGCTAAGGTTTGCTTTCCAATCCCCACATTCCAGCACACAGCACTTCATGCACAATGACAGACATATATCCCAGGCTGGGGTGTGCAGGGTTGTGGCATGGACCATCTGTATAGGTCCCACTCTATTCCGTGTGCCACAGACATGCTGTTTCACTCTCCTCTGACAGCTCCAGATGCTCCCCTTCTGTCCCATTTGATGTCCCCATCATTTGAGGGGATTTCCCCAGATGTGAGAAATTTTCCTCTCCTTCAATACCCTCAAGGGTGCAGGTCCCATCTTATATCCTCTTCTCACTCTCTCTCTTTTTTTTTTTTCCCTTCTTTTTTTCATCCTACCCAGCTCTGAAGGGATTTCTCCTGTTCTTTCTGGTGTCCAAGATCTTCTGCAAATGTTCAGCCAGTGTTCTGTGAGAATTGTTTCATTTGTAGATGTATCTTTAATGCATTTGTGGAGAAAAATGAATTCCATGTCTTCCTATTTGTTAGGGAAATTAAATAGTCTTGTTTAGGCTTCAGAGACAAAGCAAAGAAGACCTCTGACCTTGCTTCTGACCTACCTGAGCACTGCCCTGACTACTGCTAAGGGTGCCAGTCACACCTCTGTGAGTGTCAATGTTGGAAGAGAAACACAGTAGATAGATAAGAAGCTGATCTTGGAATTTGTTATGTCCCTGGAGGAGGTCTGGCCAGCCACACCTTGGATTTAGCAACATTCCAAGATTTTCAGAACAAAGGAAACAGCCTTGTAAAAAAATTAACATAATACAAAAGCTGCAGTTTTGCTCCTAGACTTAGAATGATATAGGTTTGTGGCCTGGGGATTATAAATGGGAACCCCATGGGACTGCAATCTGAAGTTTAACCCAAGGAGCAGACACACTGCCTGGGATCTTTGCCCAAATGGTACTCCAGATATGCTGTGACATGGGACTTTCCAGGCCGTTTAAGTCGGCATGTTGGTCAAAATCCAATTTGATGATGTATCTTCTGCTCTTTCTATGTCTTTTTTCTTTTAATATTAGTATATTGAAAGTAAGCTAGATAATTCTCAATAAATATTTATATTATTTATTTGTATATAACGAGTGGCTTATTTTGTTAACAAATCCTTTGAATCTGAGACGAAAGTGAAAACTTTCAGCCAAACACTGCTGCTCCACATTTTGCTTTCTTTATTATTCCATATGTTTCCTTTTATGACTTCCTGTTTCTGTTTCATGTTACTAATCACCTTAGTTGAAAGATTATTATAATTATTTTAATTTCTATTTTTTCTTTTCTATTTATTTCAGTTCATGTTGTATCTATAATGTATTTGGTATCTTTCCTTTATAGCAGTTGAACTTGTGAGTGTCACACGAGTATATATTCCTCAGTTCTTTGTCTCGTCACAACAAAGATTTGGAGCAATGGACATTAAAGCCCTTGGCGCATCACAGCTCTCAGGTCTTGGACAAACCGTGTTACAGCTCTTAGGCAAATCAGTGTTACAGCTCCATTTTATTTAGAAGATAGCAGGAGAATCCAAGACTCGAAGAGAAGAGAGTGGAGGAGTACGTGGGGAGGGAGAAAGAGAGAGAGAGAGCGTGCGCATGCACGCGGAAGAGACAGTCCCAGAGAAAGCGCTTTGGCTCCTCCTTTTATATGTTTTTTCTTCCACCTGGGCCTGCCCTATGCAAATTGGGCTTAGCCAGGAGTGCTGTTTGTTCTGCCTGAAGTTTTCACTCTGGTCCTCGGACCTTCCTTTGACCTTCCTTGTCTTTTAGCCACCGCCATTTTGGACTCCTTTTCCCTATTCTACCTGCCTAACATGAGGTATTCAGTTATTTTAGAAAGCAAACTGAATGTCTGACCATATCAACTTTCCTGTCTGGTAAAGTGCAACGGAAAAACGAAAGGTCATATTGAAAGTTTGGAACCTTCTCAATGGGTTTAAAGTAGAGGGAATATAAAACTGCTAATTATCTCATCATTTCACCAAGCAACAGTTCTACTAATGAGCCACGCTTAAAGACTTACAAAGGAACTGGAGTTGGGAAGCATACTCTCTCATTTGCATAGTTTGATGTACCATTGTTGGAGATTTAAAGTCAGAACAGAAGTAGTTGTGGAATGCTTGACATCTAAGAGTCAGTTGCACCCCTTTTATAGTGCCTCACCCAAAGTATTGTGCCAACCCAGCATTATCTGCATTCACAACTGAGGAGCCTGGGCTGATCCTGGTCATTTCTGTTGTACAGATCAAACACTTTCCCAGATAATTTAAGTGGATGATAACAGAACTTAAATCTTTCCCCAAGTGTATTTTCTTTTCAAGGCAATACCACCTTCTCTTCCATAAGTTCATGATATTCTTTATTCTCCCTAGGAGTTTTGCAGATATTGTCTGTCAATTCTCACATCTAGTCTGCCCTGCAATTCCTGTATTTTATTTTCACAGATGATTTTAAAGAATACAGATGGCAGCACATTCTATATGCCACCTTGTCAGGAAACTTTCACCTCTTTTACAGTATTATCTATTTTTGAGCTTCATTTAATTTTATCCCTTCAATGATTGTTCAGGGATCCTGTCTTTCAATCCTTATATCACAAGGAACATACTTCAGAAATTTCCTTTTTCATTAGAATTATTTGTATTATTTCCGTGCTCCCATTAGATAGCTTTCCAGAATGCTCTTGCTTTTTCCTGTTTCCAGATACTCTGCACAATGTTTTCATCAATAAATATTTTAGAAATCATTACATTCTTATTATTTAAAAGATAAAAGATTCTACTATCTAAAAGTGAGGAGGTATTAAAGTATTACTGAGAGGCATTCAAATGCATAACTATTTCCTATTCTTCACTACCAATATACATATTTATGAAGGAAGTCTGAGCTATAAATTTGTGAGGAAAAAAAGCAAATGTGAAAAAGTGATCTAATGCATATATCAGAGAATGTAGCCTCATTATCATGTAAATAATAGATTCTACTGATGAAATGTTCAGAGTACTAGATAATGCAAAGTAATAGATAAGCTGTCTAGTTATAATTTTACCTTAAACAATGCTGAATTAGAGGTAACATACAGCACATCTTACATTTCCCTAACATATCTAAATAATATGCTTTATTATAATGATGCTATAAATGGCCATGGTAATAAGAATGTACTTACTACACAGGTAGAAGCTATAATTAACAAGTATAGGGTAGTATTACATGTAGTACAATCCTAAAGTTCTAGATAGTTGATAAATGTGGTTTTCTGATTAATTATATACTTTAATTTGCCAATGAATAACTATTCATTTAACACCTACTCTGTGTGTGTGCAGTGTATATGATAAAAATAAAGTACAAGACACAGTACTGACTAAATACTTAAGATACTTAGAATGCATTTGAGCAGACAATGCATTCTTTCCTGAAAACAAAAGGGGAGATATACAACATCTGTTATAATTCAGAGAAGAAATAGCAAATATAAAAAGTGTCATTATTCAGATGCTTTATCAAAATGAGAGGATTTGAATACAAACAAAATATAAATGTCATCAGTTAGTTTGAATACAAACAAAATATAAATGTCATCAGTTAGTTTTTATTTTAAAAGTATTTCCTTCATTACAGCACACATAAATAATAATTCTGAATTTGAAAATTTATTGTTTCCTAGGTTTTAGTTTTGTGTTCTAAGTTTACTACTGCTGTTTGAAAATGGTCAAACTATTTTTACTAAATGTAGCATGATTGCAATCACTAATCACTTATACAAACATAAGCACATACATAAACGTATATAAACATGTGTGTATGTACCTATGTATAATAGATACAGATCTCTTAATATATTGATAAATGAAACATTGTTTAAGCAGTCTCACAGAAATATTTACAGAAAGGGAGAAATTCACATGACTGCAAAGAAATGCTCATGCAGTTGAAACAAAAATGAACATGCCAAAAAACAGGAGTTTAAACAACCAAGTTGTATAAGGAAATTGCTTAGCCTTATAGATGCAAGATCAAAAACTCACAACATAAAATTTGATGCAATTTGCCAAAGACATCAAAGGAAATGGGGAAAAAGTTCTTACACAGAAATAAGAGTGTAATAGAAAATGTAACATTTGCTACCCATGGAGGCAAAACTTTGAAATGCTATGAAGTAAAGAATCAATCAACCATTAACATAAATTTGTTGACCACCTATTATTACTAAGAAAATCATAAAGCAAACATGAATGTCTGACCCTTAATATTTTTCCCCTCTTTGCAATAGGATGTAAATATTCAGATGCAAGAACATAAGCTCTCTTAACTTTCTTCACGCTCATTCCATAATCACTACTGAGCCTCTTTCTCTGACGATAAACTTCAGAGTGAAATATAAATAGATATCTGCTACCTTCTCTGCAGAGAAGATAATTTCATATATTATTTTACTTTTTACTGCCTCTATAACACTGGGCAGGTTAGTTAAGCTCTGAAACCTGTGTTTCTCCAGTTTCCAATTTTTTTTTACTGTATTAGTTTGATACTGTATTTTACATGAGTTTCACAATTCTCCTGTAAAAGGAATTGAAGGATTGTGCATGGGGGAAGAACTTAGATGCTCATACAGAAGCCATCTCTGCCAGGTCTTGTTGATACCCTCTATGAATATGCTGGTAACAGCTTTTTCACTGATCTCCATCCACTCCTGCTTTAAATACGGCATTGACAGGCCCACATGACTAAATTAGTTGCTGAAGTTTAGCAAATGAAGGATGACTCCATCTTTATGTTATGTTTCATTGAAAACATGCCTAAAAATCTTATAGTGTTGTAACTTTGATTGCTGTCCAACGGTGGCTCGGCTGAGAGACATACCTCTCAGCCCCCACAAAAGAACCACTGCGCTATAATCAAAGTTAAACCTCCCATCTAACAGCTAGGTCACTTTGTGGAGCTAGGGCACTTTGTCTGGTTTGTCTTTCTAGAATGATTATCTCCCTATAGAGTTCTCAAATCCTATGTAAAGGTTATTCCATTTATTTGATAAACAAACATGTTGCAAGTTCTGTGACTGTCAGGAATATTTATATTGCTTCTGACTCTTCTCTGTGATATGTAATGGGGAAATGAAAATCTCCTCTTCCAAGGCTTTTCACTTACATTGGTTTATTACCTTGGGATCACTTCCCAGAAGTGGTATTACTTTTTCAAATAATATGAATATATTTATGGTTTCACATACTTCTTGGTGAACTGCTTTTAAAAAAGTGTTGTGTATAAATTTACAGTTCCTCTAAAATGTAAGAATTGAGCCAATTTCATTGCATATGCACTATAACTGTGTATATTAAACAAAACATGAGAGAAACTTCACAATAAAATGCAATATAGCACTATGGAAATAAATCTGAAAAAAAAATGTAATAGCAATGATCCCTACAAATATGCACAATAATGTGATTATCTGAAAAGCAAGAAAGAATGTGGCTATACTGATAAATTTAAAATATATTGGAGTTTTAAATCAAAAGATTATAAAAAGGAAGGCACTTAGCTCAGAACTTTGTAAGGAGAATCATTTCAAGTCATTTCAAATATTGTTCTCATGCTGTATCATTTGATGAATATAACTTTTAAAAATATAATGGATTGATGGCACTAAAATTACAAGTAGTGCTGCTAGAAATAATTACTACTCATCCATATCTGACACCAATAACCACAAATAATTAGAATAAAATTCTATTCACAATGTTAACATGAGCTATAAAGTGTCACAACATTTATTTATATACAAAGAATAAGCAGTTAGAGTTTATAGTAGCAGTTACCATAACATATTTAGGGATAACTAATAAAAATAACAACTCTTTTTATGTTGAGAGTGGAGATGGAGAATCTGGACACAATTGAATGAAAGGAAAAAAAAGTAAAAGCAGTAAGAAAACATTAAATACAAAATCAATGTGCCCTAATGTCTTACTGGCTATTAAAAGTTATAAAATATCAAAAATGTTATTGGTATATAAATAGAAAAATAAGTGTGATTAATAAAGTAAATCTAGAAAAATAAATTTATGTAAAAGGATATGGTATCCCAATTATTTGGTGAAAACTGATAACTTTCAACAATGTTGAAGTAATTTTGTAGCTATCTGGAAAGTGAAATATTTGGAAACTTACACTATAAACCAGCATAAGCTTCAAATGGATCAAGGATTTACATGTGTACAAAATAAAAATAATAAAAATGTAAAAATTTCTGAATAATGCTTTTATATGAAGTATGCTATAAATTAAAGAAAATCATTTTAAAATGCTATAAAAGAAGCAAACATATCTGTACATCTTATAAACAGAGTAAAATTAAAATATAAATGAAAAGTTAGGGAAAACATTTGCAACTTTTATCAACACTGTAATCTATATATCTCAAGATGTATAAAGATTTTTATGACAATTGATAGGAAAAGAACAATAGTCCTATAGAAAAATAGCTCTGAACTCACATTACACAGATGTGGACTTGAAAATAATACTCAAACATGGTAAAATATAATCCAGTAATCCATCTTATTTTTATTAGAGGACACATAAAGTAATTTCACAAAGATACTACTTATATTAAGAACATTATCAAAACATAAGTGTTGAATAAAATTCTCTTGGCAAGGATATAGGGAAACAGGCACAGGAAATATTGGCTTAGAGCCAACAGCTTCAGAACTTGTTAGTATATTTACACAAATTTCAAATATATATAAGGACTGAACTAGCAATCTCATTTCTATTGTTTAATCTTCTAATATACTTGAGCCATTGCTTGGCATTATTTATTTGGCTTATTGATAATTGAAAAAGGACTTTAAAAGAGTGATATATTCAGCAGTAGCAAGTAGATAAACACATCAAAAATTAGACATACAATGTAATACTAGTCATAGCAATGTCAAAAAATAAAAATCAAAAATAAAATTATAAGTGTAAGTATCTGAAACTATTGAAAATTAGGGAGGAATATTAGTAAATAATAAATGACAATAAAATGAGCATTCCATATTGCAAGCACATACATAATTAACAAATGAAAAACAAAACTTAACTTTGTTTACCCAAGATATCCAGAGATGTATATATGTAGATATATCTTAAAATTATGAAAATTATATCATAATGACAGAAGGCCAGTACAGATTAACAGGGTAAAAATAAAGTGTCATGTCATGTAGGTAGACCAAGACTGATGGGTCATGGTGGAGAGTTCTGACAAAATGTGGTCTACTGGAGAAGGGAATGGCAAACCACTTCAATATTCTTGCTTTGAGAACCCCATGAACAGTATGAAAAGGCAAAAAGATAGGACACTGCAAGATGAACTCTCCAGGTCGGTAGGTGCCCAATGTGCTACTGGAGACCAGTGGAGAAATGACTCCAAAAAGAATGAAGGGATGGAGCCAAAACAAAAACAACACCCAGTTGTGGATGTGACTAGTGATAGAAGCAAGGTCTGATGCTGTAAAGAGCAATATTGCATAGGAACCTGGAATGTCAGGTCCATTAATCAAGGCAAATTGGAAGTGGTCAAATAGGAGATGTCAAGAGTGAATGTCGATATTTTAGGAATCAGTGAACTAATATGGACTGGAATGGGTGAATTTAACTCAGATGACCATTATAACTACTACTGTGGGTGGGAATCATTTAGAAGAAATGGAAAAACATTGATAGTCAACAAAAGAGTTCAAAATGCAGTACTTGGATGCAATCTCAAAAATGACAGAATGATCTCTGTTCGTTTCCAAGACAAACCATACAATATCATGCTAATCCAAGTCTATGCCCTGAGCAGTAACGCTGAAGAAGCTGAAGTTGAACGGTTCTATGAAGACCTACAAGACTATCTAGAGCTAAAATCCCCCCAATTTGTCCTTTTCATTATAGGGGAATGGAATGCAAAAATAGGAAGTCAAGAAACACCTGGAGTAACAGGCAAATTTGGCCTTGGAGTACAGAATGAAGCAGGGCAAAGGCTAATAGAGTTTTGTCAAGAGAACACATTGGTCATAGTAAAACCCTCTTCCAGAAACACAAGAAAAGACTCTATACATGGACATCACCAGATGGCCAACACCAAAATTGGATTGCTTATATTCTTCGCAGCCATAGAGGAGAAAGCTCTATACAGTCAGCAAAAACAAGACCGGGAGCTGACTGTGGCTCAGATCATGAACTCCTTATTGCCAAATTCAGAATTAAATTGAAGAAAGTAGAGAAAACCCCTAGCCATTCAGATATGATATAAATTCCTTATGATTATACAGTGGAAGTGAGAAATAGATTTAAAGGACTAGATCTGACAGAGTGCTGGATGATCTATGGATGGAAGTTTGTGACATTGTACAGGAGACAAAGAACAAGACCATTCACAAAAAAAAGAAAATGCAAAACAGCAAAATGGCTGTCTGAGGAGGCCTTATAAATAGCTGTGAAAAGAAGAGAAGTGAAAAGCAAAGGAGAAAAAGAAAGATATAAGCATATGAATGCAGAGTTGCAAGGAGAGAAAAGAAAGCCTTCTGCAGATCAGTGCAAGGAAATAGAGGAAAACAATAGAATGGGGAAGACTAGAGATCTCTTCAAGGAAATTAGAGATACCAAGGGAACATTTCATGCAAAGATGGGCTTAATGAAGGACAGAAAAGGTATGGATCTAACAGAAGCAGAAGATACTAAGAACAGGTGGCAAGAATACATAGAAGAATCTTCATACAAAAAGAATCTTCACCACCCAGATAATCACGATGGTATGATCACTGACCTAGAGCCAGACATCCTGGAATGTGAAGTCCAGTGGGGCTGAGAAAGCACCACTACAAACAAAGCTAATGGTGGTGATGGAATTCCAGTTGAGCTACTTCAAATCCTAAAAGATTATGCTGTGATAGTGCACTCAATAAGTCAGCAAACTGGAAAAAAGGTCAGTTTTCATTCCAATCCCAAAGAAAGGCAATGCCAAAGAATGCTCAAACTACTGCACAATTGCACTCATCTCACACACTATTAAAGTAATGCTCAAAATTTTCCCAGCCAGGCTTCAGAAATATGTGAACCGTGAACTTCCAGATGTTCAAGCTGGTTTTAGAAAAGGCAGAGGAACCAGAGATCAAATTGCCAACATCCGCTGGCTCATTGAAACAACAAGAGAGCTCCAGAAAAACATCTATTTCTGCTTTATTAACTATGCCAAAGCCTTTGACTGTATGGATCACAAGAAACTGTTGAAAATTCTGAAAGAGATGGGAATACCAGACCACCTGACCTGCCTCTTGAGAAACCTATATGCAGGTCAGGAAGCAACAGTTAGAACTGGCCATGGAACAACAGACTGGTTCCAAATAGTAAAAGGAGTACATCAAGGCTGTATATTGTTAACCTGCTTATTTAACTTATACACAGATTACATCATGTGAAACGCTGGGATGGATGAAGCACAAGCTGGAATTAAGATTGCCGGGAGAAATATCAATAACCTCAGATATGCAGATGACACCATCCTTATGGCAAAAAGTGAAGTGAAGAGAAGTCTCTCGGTCATATCCGACTCTTTTTGACCCCATGGACTATATAGCCTGTCTGAATCATTGCGACCCCACGGACTGTAGCTCACCAAACTCCTCTGTCCATGGGATTTTTCAGGCGACAGTACTGGAGTGGGTTGCCATTTCCTTCTCCAGAGGATCTTCCCAATGCAGGGATTTAACCTGGATCTCCCTCATGGTAGGCAGACACTTTACCATCTGAGCCACCAGGGAAGTCTCCCAAAAAGCCTCTTGATGAAAGTGAAAGAAGAGAGTGAAAAATTTGGTTTAAAGCTCAACATTCAGAAAACTAAGATCATGGAATCTGGTCCCATCTCCTCACGGCAAATAGATGGGAAAATGTGGAAACAGTGGCTGACTTTACTTTGGGGTCTCCAATATCACTGCAGATGGTGATTGCAACCATGAAAATAAAAGATGCTTAATCCTGGAAAGGAAAGTTATGACCAACCTAGACAGCATATTAAAAAGCAGAGACATTACTATGTCAACAAAGGTCCGTCTAGTCAAGGCTATGGTTTTTCCAGTAGTCATGTATGGTTGTGAGAGTTGGACTATAAAGAAAGCTGAGTGTCAATGAATTGATGCTTTTGAACTGTGGTTTTGGAGAAGACTCTTGAAAGTCCCTTGGACTGCAAGGAGATCCAACCAGTCCATCCTAAAGGATATCAGTCTTGAGTGTTCATTGAAAGGACTGATGTTGAAGCTGAAACCCCAATACTTTGGTCTTTGATGTGAAGAGCTGACTCATCTGAAAAGACCCTGACGCTTGGAAATACTGAGGGCAGGAGGAGAAGCAGATAACAGAGGATGAGATGGTTGGATGGCATCACTGACCAATGCACATGAGTTTGGATAAACCTCAGGAGTTGGTGAAGGACATGGAGGCCTGATGTGCTGCAATTCTTGGGGTTGCAAAGAGCCCGACACAACCTAGAGACTGAACTGAACTGAAAAGAAAGTGTAAAAGGTATTCAAATTATGTATATTGGAAATATAATTAATGTAGCTTTTCAAAATCTGGTTCAGTTCAGTTCAGTCGCTCAGTCGTGTCCGACTCTTTGGACCCCATGAATCGCAGCATGCCAGGCCTCCCTGTCCATCACCAACTCCTGGAGTTCACCCAGACTCACGTCCATCGAGTCAGTGATGCCATCTCATCCTCTGTTGTCCCCTTCTCCTTCTGCCCCCAATCCCTCCCAGCATCAGAGTCTTTTCCAATGAGTCAACTCCTCGCATGAGGTGGCCAAAGTACTGGAGTTTCAGCTTTAGCACCATTCCTTCCAAAGAAATCCCAGGGCTGATCTCCTTCAGAATGGACTGGTTGGATCTCCTTACAGTCCAAGGGACTCTCAAGAGTCTTCTCCAACACCACAGTTCTAAAGCATCAATTCTTCAGCACTCAACCTTCTTCACAGTCCAATTCTCACATCCATACATGACCACAGGAAAAACCATAACCTTGACTAGACAAACCTTTGTTGGCAAAATAATGTCTCTGCTTTTGAATATGCTATCTAGGTTGGTCATAACTTTCCTCCCAAGGAGTAAGCGTCTTTTACTTTCATGGCTGCAGTCACCATCAGCAGTGATTTTGGAGCCCAGAAAAATAAAGTTTGACACTGTTTCCCCATCTATTTCCCATGAAGTGATGGGACCGGATCCATGATCTTTGTTTTCTGAATGTTGAGCTTTAAGCCAACTCTTTCTCTCTCCACTTTCACTTTCATCAAGATGTTTTTTAGTTCCTCTTCACTTTCTGCCATAAGTCTGGTGTCATCTGCATATCTGAGGTTATTGATATTTCTCCCAGAAATCTTGATTCCAGCTTGTGCTTCTTCCAGTCCAGTGTTTCTCACAATGTACTCTGCATATAAGTTAAATAAGCAGGGTGACAATATACAGTCTTGATGTACTCCTTTTCCTATTTGAAACCAGTCTGTTTTTCCATGGCCAGTTCTAACTGTTGCTTCCTGACCTGCATACAAATTTCTCAAGAGGCAGATCAGGTGATCTGGTATTCCCATCTCTTTCAGAATTTTCCACAGCTTATTGTGATCCACACAGTCAAAGGCTTTGGCATAGTCAATAAAGCAGAAATAGATATTTTTCTGGAACTCTCTTGCTTTTTCCATGATCCAGAGGATGTTGGCAATTTGATCTCTGGTTCCTCTGCCTTTCTTAAAACCAGCTTGAACATCAGGTAGTTCACGGTTCACATATTGCTGAAGCCTGGCTTGGAGAATTTTGAGCATTACTTTACTAGCGTGTGAAATGAGTGCAATTGTGTGGTAGTTTGAGCATTCTTTGGCATTGCCTTTCTTTGGGATTGGAATGAAAACTGACCTTTTCCAGTCCTGTGGCCACTGTTGAGTCTTCCAAATTTGCTGACATATTGAGTGCAGCAGTCTGGTAGTAAAGGCAAATAATTCCAGAATGTATGATTTGATAAACTGATAATTTATTCTTATCTCATACCCCAAATAAATTTTAAGTGAATTAAAATTTTCCATGTAATTAACCAAATTTTTGATTTGAAGAGTTAAGCTAATGTTTAGAAACATGAGATTTTTAAAAAAGTCACAAAAAAACAAGCAAATAAACATTTTTGAATAGAGATATTAATAATAATACAAAGCTGATATGTACTGATTTTTACCCTCTAAATATTTTCTCTATGTTATCTTATTAATACATGAAATATGTGGGTCCAGAAAGCTTAAATGTCAAGTAAAAATTCAAACATTAAAATAATTAAATTATGAGTTAATAGTATGAAAAGCAAGCACAGTGCTTTTAATTCAAAAAATATTTTTTTTATGTTGTTACGTGAGACTTGATCAGAAAACAAATGGAGTAAAAATGGTCACTATTTCTTTTCCTTCATTCTGTTTTCTACATCTCTTGATCCTTTCCCTCACTGAATTCATGGTTAGAAGTGTTGACAATTTACCTGGGTACTTCTTTCATCATTAAGTAAAGGTAGTTAACATTTTTTCCCCCCAAACTTCAAACAAAATCCCTAAGTCTAAATGTATCTTCTTATGCTCTATGCTGTACACTGAAATGATCATGGCTTGGCAATGGTCATGCTAATCTAATACATTTTGATCTGAGCCATGTGCTTAACCATACAAGTGAATGGATGGTCATGGAAAAAACAAGTATTTTATAGCCAAGAATAAAGGTAAATTGAATCTAGTGGAGAAAAAAGAAAAAAATGTTCACTATAAGTATATGTGACAGCTAGTGTATGAACATCTTCAATATATTAAGAATTTTTCCAAATCACTAAGATATAAACTTCCCGAGAAAAATAAACTAAGAAAATATATGTAAGTTAACACTGAAGGAAACTTAAAAGGCTGATGAGGGTGTGGAAAACAAAAAAAAAAGAACAATTTTAGTTGTGATGAATGAGATAGCTAATTAAATCATAATGAGTTGATACAAAATTTAGGCCTATAAAGTTGCCCATAATATTTTGGCTGTTTTAAAATTTAAATATGCTTGGTGCTAAGAGTAAGCAAAATGGCTATTCTTCACAGCTGGTAGAAATATAAATTAGTAAATGTAAAAAAAATCTATACTTATATGTCTATCTATACATCTCTGTCAATTTATGCATGTGTGTGTGAATAGGTAATAGATAAATAAATTTGACAATGCATATGAAGACTAAAAACTGTCTTCCTCATGTTACTTAATATAGGTATTTTACTATTGAATATTTATACTTAAGGTAAAAATCATAAATGTGAGCAAAATTGCATGACCAACAGTCTACACTGATATGTTTTTTTCTTATATTCATTTAAACAAAAATGTTCCCATTAAACTTACAGTGTAAGATAGAAAGTAATAAACTATTGCAAGCTGTACCTCTGAGAGATGATTTAAGTAAAATGTACAGGTCTCTATAGGAAGCCTGGAAAATAATGATAATCAAACCCAGTACCTCATTACCCCAAACATAAATCCTGTTTACTACAAAAGAATCAGTGATGTAGTGCAGGCCTTATGTGTGAGGATCAATTTTTTTGTTTGTTTACTGTAGCAAGTCTAAAATACATGTTTAAAGATAAAATCTTTACTAATTTATTTTTCTATAATAATCTGTGCAAAAAATTCTTGCACTTTCATGGAACAAACATTAATGAGAGATTTTAAATTGCCATGCTTCTTATGACTGGATTTTTAATTCTATCCACCAATTTATTTTTAGACTCTTTTATTCTTTGTCAGTTTTATAGCTTTAATTCTACCTTAAAAGTATAGTTGGGTCTTCCAAATCTATGTTGAATCAGAGTAGTGAGAACAGACATCCTTGTTTTGTTACCGATCTTAGAGGAAATGCTTTTAATTTTTTCACCAATGAGAGTAATGTTAGCTGTACGTTTATCATTTAGGACCTTTATTATATTGAAGTAGGTTCTCTAAAGTCCAATTTCTGGAGAGATTTTATCATAAATGGGTGTTGAACTTTGTCAAATATTTTCTGCATATATTGAGATGATCATATAGGTTTTATTCTTCAACTTATCAATATGTTGTATCACATTGATTAATTTGTGTACACTGAAGAATTCTTGCATCCCTGGGATGAATCCCACTTGATCAGGGTGTATGAGTCTTTTAATGATTTGTTGGATTCTATTTGCTAGTATTTTGTTGAAGATGTCTACATCTTCATCAGTGATATTGGCCTGTAATACTCTTCTTTTGTTTTATCTTTGTCTGATTTTTATATCAAGATGATGGTGGACTCAGAGAATGAGCCTGGGAGTGTTCCTTCCTCTGCAATTTTTTGGGAAGTCTTTCTGAAGTGTAGGGACTGATGCTGAAGCAGAAGCTCCAACACTTGGGTCCGTGATGCAAAGAGCTGACTCATTAGAAAAGACCCTAGTGTTGGAAAGATTGAAGGCAGGAGGAGAAGTGGACAACAGAGGACGAGATGGTTGGATGACATCACAGACTCAATGGACATGAGTTTGAGCAAGCTCTGGGAGATGATGAAGGACAGGAAGGCTGGCATGCTGCAGTCCATGGGGTTGCAAAGAGTTGGACCCGAAAACTGAACAAGAACAACAGATGCTAATTCTTCTCTAAATGTTTGACAAAAGTTACCCATGAAGCCATAGGCCCTGGACTTTTACTGGCAAAAATTTTAATAACATTTCCAATTTTAATTTAAATTAAACTAAATATTTTTAATAATAGTTTCAATTTCAGTACTTGTGAGTGTTTATATTTTCTGTTTCTTCCTGATTCAGTCTTGGAAGTTTGTATCTTTCTAAGAATTTGTCCATTTCTAGGATGTCCAAGTTGTTTGTAGTAATCTCTTTTGATCCTCGCAACTTCTCTGTTTTCATCCCCATTTATAGAAGTTGTGGTACAAATATACAATGGAATATTATTCAGTCTATTATTCACTCATAAAAAGAAATGAAATGGTGCCACTTGCAGAGACATGGAAGAACAAAGAGACTGTCATACAGTGTAAGGTAAATTGGAAAGGGAAAAATATTGTATAATATCACTTATATGTGGACTCTGGAAATATATTAGAGATGAACTTATTTGCAAAAAAGAAATAAAGTTACAGATGTAGAGAACAAACTTCTGGTTACCAAGGTTGGAAGGAGAGTGGGATGACTTGGGAGACTGGGACTGACATATATACATTACTGAGTATAAAACAGATAACTAATGCAAAACTACTTTATAGCACAGAGAACTCTACTCTGTGCTAACCTAAATGGGAAATTAATCTAAAAAAGATTAGATATATGAATATATATGACTGATTCACTTTGCTGTACAGCAAGAAACTAGTGCAAACTTGCAAAGCAATTATACTCCAATAATTTTTAATAGTGTGGTCTTCATAACTCAAAGAAGTAAAACTAGGTTGTAATTCCTCAGGACAGAAATGACACACCTATCAATCTGAGCAATATATTTTTAAGTTTGTATACTAGAACTCAATGAAGTTTTAGGGGTAGTTGCATCATAGTACTGGTTTATGAAATTACACTGAATAGGAGCAATTGTGTAAGATTTACATGTTTCACTTTAGACATAGTGGTGGTGTTGAGAAGAAAATGAGAGGAAAAATGAAATATGATTATGGAATTTATCTTCTTCCTTTCATGGTAAAAACTCTAGAAATGTTTTTCCCAACTCAACCTTAAGAAGATACCTAGATAGTGATGCAGATGCCAAAATCAATTTCAAAAGAGAAGTCTTGCTAAGAATATCAGTAGTCTAGAGTATTTCCTTGCTTGAAGCCCTCTGGGATTCTCAGGATTGATCTCTCCAATTCCTGATATAGAGTCAGGCTAATAGACTTAGTAAATTCAAGCACAAATGTGATGGTAGAGCTGACTCTTATTCTTCTTTCTGTGAATGTTATGACGCATTGTGTTATCACGCATAGTGACAGAACTGAGGTTTTGTTGGGGCCAAGAAGCTAACTCATACAAATAATAAAAATTCTAGGTTGACAATTGTGATACACTGTACAGAATCTCGAGTGCTGCTGCTGCTGCTGCTAAGTCGCTTCAGTCGTGTCCGACTCTGTGCAACCCCATAGACAGCAGCCCACCAGGCTCCCCTGTCCCTGGGATTCTCCAGGCAAGAACACTGGAGTGGGTTGCCATTTCCTTCTCCAATGCATGAAAGTGAAAAGTGAAAGTGAAGTCGTTCAGTTGTGCCCGACTCTTAGTGACCCCATGGACTGCAGCCTACCAGCCTCCTCCATCCATGGGATTTTCCAGGCAAGAGTACTGGAGTGGGGTGCCATTGCCTTCTCCGGAATCTCGAGTGAGTAGAGCACAAATGTGGGCTCAGTTCTGTGTTCTAATACTGACATTC
This sequence comes from Bubalus kerabau, assembly GCF_029407905.1. Lineage (NCBI taxonomy): Eukaryota > Metazoa > Chordata > Mammalia > Artiodactyla > Bovidae > Bubalus > Bubalus kerabau. Next base: position 60,627,533 of record NC_073634.1, read on the forward strand.
TGGTGGCTTCTTAGTAAGAGACTTAACCTATTAAATGTTTATCAGATCGTACATTGTTTTTGTACAGAATCTCTATATTTTTCTCTCTCTTCCTATCTTCATCCACCCATCCCTCTCTCCTTATGTGTATATGTGTGTGTGTTATATGTGTGATGTATGTGTGTGAATATATATTTAAATCTCAGTCAGTTGTATTCATTTAGAACTAACAAATAGAAATTAAAATTACTATATATTAAATACATATAAAATTTTAGATTTAAAGACTAGTATCTATTCCTTCTACATATTTCATTTTGTATCATGCAGACATGATCTATGACTAGTTTTTTTTATGGGTGTATTGTTATGAGGAGTTTTGGGCTTAAAACATTAAAATAGGCAAAATATTATACTGCATGAGCATATTAGGAGAAACAAAGTGCATTAGCTTGGTTTAAAAGATAAAGATACATCAACCATTGGCATAAAGAAGAGTACTCTGACAACATATTTTTTCTCATTATAGTAACAGTTTTAACTCAGTATTACAAATCAATTCAGTTCATCAATTCTTTAAGATTTTACTTTGTAAAGAATTTTGAATTAAATTAGAAATTTCCAGTAACTTTCCCTTATTATTAAATAGAGAAAACAGTATTCCATATTTAATTGGACATAGATGACTATAATTTATTTTTAGTTTTCCTCTTTGTGCCAGCATTAGGCAAGCCACCAAATTTATATTGATTACATCAGGTTATCATTTTCTTAGTCATCAACTTATTCATCATTGCCTCTGGATATCAGTGGAGAGAATGTAAAAGTTGGAACATTTTTTTCAATGCATCATCTGAAACCATGGGCAGGAAATAAATAGAGAGATGTACAGTTAACCGTTTCCTCAAAGAAAAAAATACCAGTTAGGATCCAGAGACAAACAGTTGATGCTGGTTAAATAAGTTATCACCATATTGGTAGAGAAGGAAATATGAGTCAATTGATAAAACTGTCAAGAAAGGGGGTAGAAATAACCCTGAATTCCTCAGAAGACTAGCATGAAAATAAGCATGATCTTTAAATGAATTGGAAGTTTAAGACATAAACAATGAAGAGTGAATATGAAGGTAGCAATGAGAAGTGAGGGGAAATTTTACTACACTCTTAGAAATGTTGGAAACTAACACACACACACAAATATTTAATTATAAAACACTTTCAGAGAAGCTCTTGAAAAAGAAACAAGAGGTAATACCGATGACTAGAAATGTCCGTGAGAGATGCAATGGGCGAGTTCTTGTGTTGAAGAGAAGAGGATTGAGGGTTTGAGATGAACTAGAAGATAACAGAACTGAAAACAGATGAGAGTATTTAATAAAGAACCAGAAAGGAGTCTTTAAAAGAGGGAGAACAGGAGGGAGATGGGAGTCTTTAAAGGAGGGAGGGTGTTGTATGTCACAGAGTATATAATCAAGAAGTATTCTTTTCAAGTTAAGGCACACATTTCTAAAAAGCATATATAAGCAGCAAAAGAAGAGAAAAAAAAAAAAAAGAAAATCAAGGTAGACTCAATGAAACTAATTACTAATAGAATGGTAGTTAAACTTCTACATTCATTTTAAGCAAAATGTCTATAATGCAACCATGAATAACTAACTTTTACTTAGATTCCATTTGTTATAAAGCACTTAACTAATTTGACTTGATCCTTACAACTCAGAGGTATAGTTTGGGAACTAGGTACCATAAATATCTAAATTTGTTAATATTTGAGTTCAGATTTTCTCCTATTATATAACTTATTTTCTTCTCAGACTTCACCATTATATATAATAAGCCAGGACACATGACTTATTTAATAGGTCCACTTAATTTAGAAACAGAAAATTTTAAAATTTAATTAATGGTAATATTAATGTACATTTATGTATGTTAAGAAGATGGATATTATTAATTGCTTTATATTTGAATTAGCCTTACTAATTATGTGCATGTTTATTAAATATTACAATAAAAAACTCGAGGATACTATTTTGAAATAATTAACGTTTCTTTTTTGCAGAAATAACTGAAGTCTAAAAGCAAAATTTCAACTTCAGCTTCTTCAGTGTTACTGGTTGGGGCATAGACTTGGATTATTGTGATATTGAATGGTTTGCTTTGGAAACGAACAGAGATCATTCTGTCGTTTTTGAGATTGCATCCAAGTACTGCATTTCGGACTCTTTTGTTGACCATGATGGCTACTCCATTTCTTCTGAGCGATTCCTGCCCGCAGTAGTAGATATAATGGTCATCTGACTTTTCACTTTCATGCATTGGAGAAGGAAATGGCAACCCACTCCAGTGTTCTTGCCTGGAGAATCCCAGGGACGGGAGAGCCTGGTGGGCTGCCGTCTATGGGGTCGCACAGAGTTGGACACGACTGAAGCAAGTTAGCAGCAGCAGCAGAGTTAAATTCACCCATTTCAGACCATTTCAGTTCGCTGATTCCTAGAATGTTGACATTCACTCTTGCCATCTCTTGTTTGACCACTTCCAATTTGCTTACCTTAGTTTCATGGCTTACCAGACCACCCGATCTGCCTCTTGAGAAATTTGTATGCAGGTCAGGAAGCAACAGTTAGAACTGGACATGGAACAACAGACTGGTTCCAAATAGGAAAAAAGAATTCGTCAAGGCTGTATATTGTCACCCTGCTCATTTAACTTCTATGCAGAGTACATCATGAGAAACGCTCACTGGAAGAAACACAAGCTGGAATAAAGATTGCTGGGAGAAATATCAATAACCTCAGATATGCAGATGACACCACCCTTATGGCAGGAAGGGAAGAGGAACTCAAAAGCCTCTTGATGAAGGTGAAAGTGGAGAGTGAAAAAGTTGGCTTAAAGCTCAACATTCAGAAAATGAAGATCATGGCATCCGGTCCCATCACTTCATGGGAAATAGATGGGGAAACAGTGGAAACAGTGTCAGACTTTATTTTTCTGGGCTCCAAAATCACTACAGATGGTGACTGCAGCCATGAAATTAAAAGACGCTTACTCCTTGGAAGGAAAGTTATGACCAACCTAGATAGCATATTCAAAAGCAGAGACATTATTTTGCCAACAAAGGTTCATCTAGTCAAGGCTATGGTTTTTCCTGTGGTCATGTATGGATGTGAGATTTGGACTGTGAAGAAGGCTGAGCACCGAAGAATTGGTGCTTTTGAACTGTGGTGTTGGAGAAGGCTCTTGAGAGTCCCTTGGACTGCAAGGAGATCCAACCAGTCCATTCTGAAGGAGATCAGCCCTGGGATATCTTTGGAAGGAATGGTGCTAAAGCTGAAACTCCAGTACTTTGGCCACCTCATGTGAAGAGTTGACTCATTGGAAAAGACTCTGATGCTGGGAGGGATTGGGGGCAAGAGGAAAAGGGGATGACAGAGGATGAGACGGCTGGATGGTATCACTGACTTGATGGACATGAGTCTTGGTGAACTCCGGGCGTTGGTGAGGGACAGGGAGGCCTGGCGTGCTGCGATTCATGTGGTCCCAAAGAGTCGGACATGACTGAGTGACTGATCTGATCTGATCTGAAAGGCAAAATTTATATCAATAAAAATATAAATGATAATGCATTGATTGTATTAATACTGGGGTATTCTAGATGAAAACTTTTTTTGATCATTAAAATTGATACTGGGAAAAATGGGAAAACCAGGAAAATATGACATTATAGTTTTATTTGAAGTTTAGACTAATAGGCACTCTTCTTTTCCTTTCCAAAAAGTCTTGTTACATTTTTATTGTCATATTTAGATTATACAAGGAAAAAAATGAAATATTTTAAAGCTCTAATCTATAGAGTATTTTTTTGCATGGCTGTATCCTTTGAATTAATTTCACTTGTATTTTCCATTCCCCATTTGCTGAGCTTCTATTTAAGGTGTTGGTCATAAATACAGATCTGGTTCCTGCAGTGACCCTTAATTCCAGTTCAAATGCAGAAAAAGTACTTTCTGTATTGCTGTCATAATTACCTACAGAATCCAGTCAGGCTACAGACCCCTTTGCTACCAATTGAAAGAGTATGTTTTCTAAAGAGTATGAGTATTTGTCTTCACCTCACACTCATGATTGTGGAGAACAGGGAAAGTTTATGATCTTGCAACTGGCAAGAGTCATGAGTCTCCTGAAGTTGAACAGGGACATCAACTCTTAGCTTTTAAGTTTGCCAAAGTTCAAGTTGTGTTATCTGTGATATTATAAAGAAAATCAATAATTTCAGATATGCAGGTTACACCACACTTATGGCAGAAAACTAATACAATTTTGTAAAGTTTAAAAATAAAATAAAATTAAAAAAAAAAGAAAGTGAAGAACTAAAGCGCCTCTTGATGAAAGTGAAAGAGGAGAGTGAAAAAGTTGGCTTAAAGCTCAACATTCAGAAAACGAAGATCATGGCATCCAGTCTCACATTTCATGGCAAAAAGATGGGGAAACAGTGGAAAGAGGGGCTGACATTATTTTTTGGGGCTCCAAAATCACTGCAGATGGTGATTGCAGCCATGAAATTAAAAGACGCTTACTCCTTGGAAGGAAAGTTATGACCAACCTAGACAGCATATTAAAAAGCAGAGACATTACTTTGTCAACAAAGATCCAGCTAGTTAAGGTTATGGTTTTTCCAGTAGTCATGTATGGATGTGAGAGTTGGACTATAAAGAAAGCTGAGTGTCAATGAATTGATGCTTTTGAACTGTGGTGTTGGAGAAGACTCTTGAGAGTCCCTTGGACTGCAAGAAAATCCAACCAATCCATTCTAAAGGAGATCAGTCCTGAGTGTTCATTGGAAGGACTGATGTTGAAGCTGAAACTCCAATACTTTGGCCACCTGATGCAAAGAGCTGACTCATTTGAAAAGACCCTGATGCTGGGATGGATTGGGGGCAGGAGGAGAAGGGGACGACAGAGGATGAGATGGCTGGATGGCATCAGCAACTCAATGGACATGAATTTGGACAAGCTCTGGGAGTTGGTGATGAACAGGGAGGCCTGGTGTGCTATGGTTCATGGTGTTGCAAAGAGCTGGACACGACTGAGTAACAGAACTGAACTGAACTGATGCTTTACATTCATAGGCAGTAGGTGAGTTACTCATAGTACAATTAAAATCCTATGCTTAGTTTTACTTTCTTTATCAATTTAAATTACTAATATATAGAATGATCTAACAAGATATTTAGAAAATCCTAAAATTTTGTGTGATTTGTTAATGACCACAAACTACAATCCAAATCAGGAATGAATAGAATGTTAATAAAATTCTACACAACTTACAATGTTCATTTAGCTGACCAAATTTAAATCCTCTGGGGGAAAATATACCAGTCTTTTTTTCTTAATAAATACATTTTATTGGAGTATAGTTGATTTACAATATTGTGTTAGTTTCAGCTAATATAACAAAGTGAACCATTGATATGTATACACACATTCACTTTTTCAAATTCTTTTCCCATGTAGGTTTCCATAGCATACTAAGCAGAGTTCCCTGTGCTAGGTTCTTATCAGTTATCTATTTTATATATAGCAATGTGTATATATTAATCACAGAATGCAGAATATCTGCTATGAGATTTAATTAACAAAATTCAGTTATGTTCAATACTCAGCCATTTGTCAATTTCATAGATGCTTATTTTTATCTATTTGAAAATCACTTACTTGTCAAGAGTAAGATAAAGCACCTTGTTTTTGTACTTTGAAAAGCTGAAGTATTCATATCTCTTGTGTAATGTTAGAATTTTTTTAGTCAATTTCTTTAAGTAACGACAAAAAAATCACTACCACAAATACTCTAGTGGATTTACAGAAGTGATATGACTGAGGGAAGAGGGAATAATACAGATGATTTAGACCAGGATTATGTTGAGCTCAAAGAATTATCTGGGAAAATATATTCAGATTGATATTGTGACATGAAAGCCCTAGAACAGATGGCTTCCATCTATTTATATTTACTGTTGATGATCCTAAGAAAGAATCATCATCTAAATTTGTGAATCTCTTGAGTAAAGTGCCTGACCTATCAATCATATACATTGATGATTCTAGACAGGCATCATATGCTATGAAATGGAAACACTAGTGTAGTTTAGGTTATTACATTTTTAAGGACTATATTGATTATGAATTCAAAAGTAAGTGTATGGAGATATAAAATATACTCTCAGTCTTTTGTGAAAAGCCTTTTGTGAAAAGTCACTCTAGAAAAGTCATTAAATTTCAAAAGGAAGACATGAATATCTAGCATTTAGTATCTTTTTTAGATATGAACATATAAGAAAAAAGTGTGTTGTATAAAAAAATAAATACAAGATTCCTTGATATATTTGTCTTAATATACCAACTCAAAATAACCTTTTTAAAGAAAACAGACATTATTATTTTTATCTTATAATAGTATTTTATTTCAAAAAGGTATAACTATAATGTGCAAACTTGGGATTTTTTATTAACTTGTTCAGAAAAGTAAAAGTCACATCTGTGTTTCTATTTATTTTGATTTTGCTAGTTCACAGTAATCAAATATCAGTTACCATCCTGTAAAGAATATTGATGAGTCTAAATTTCATTATATTCCATTATTAATCAATTATGAATACTAAAAAGTAGCACTTATGTAAGGTAGTACATTTAAACAAGATTAAATGTAAAGCTGTTACTTGGGTTTTGACTTGTATTTTCCAAAATGCTATGAGAAATTCAGTAAGTGGATGAATGGAGTATATGTTTCTTTTTAATAGTCTGGATTCAGATTAATATAGAGGAAGTCTTGAAGGTCATCTGGCTTTACTGGCAGTTTTAAATATATGCCAAATAATAGTTCTAGAGGCTGTATGCCCATAGATTTCTACTGTCTATAAATTGTCAGCCAATTTATTATTTGGACATTTTTCTTCCCAGGGATTTAAAAAATCTGTTTCAGAATAAGAAATATGTATCAATCCCCCATGTGTCTTTAAAAGAAACAGAGATCTAAAACCAATTTGGATTCCTTTGGTTCATTTTTCAGTTGCTAGTAGTCAAGGAGTATTCCCTCCTCCCAAAACTTGTAGAGTGTGCAGTTGTAAATTGCTCTTCTCTTTTGACAGGCTGTTGTTCTGAAGAATATGGCTATTTATTCCAACAGGGAATTTTTCCAGGCTACTAAACTTTCTAGCCTTGAAATGAATTTTCTATTGCATAAATGACCTTTCAACTATCTAACCCCTAAACACGTAAACAATTTTACTTTCTATTTCTGAAAATCATTCTTAACTGTATCATTTGTTTTGCTTATTTCTATATATGCATTTTCCAAAAGTATAGTAAGGATAGATGAAGGAATTAATGGTGAAGAAGAAGTTATATGTGTGACTTTATGATTCATAAAAAATATTTCAAAATGATTACATTTCTTCTGCACTAGTAAGAATATTATCCTAATTATTTTGTTGTTCATTTCTGGTACATCACTTAACTATATAGTTATGTAGATTTGCTAAATCATTTGGGATTAGAGATTCTGGAATTTTTTCCCTCTTTGCATTTTCCTTTAAAAGCTTAAATATCAAAAGCCAGTATGATGAGACAATGTATGTGTGTGTGCTAAGTCCCTTCAACCATGTCTGACTCTTTGTGACCTTATGGATGTAGCTCTCCGGGGTGCTCTCTCCATGGGATTCTCCAGGCAAGAATACTGGAGTGGATTCCCATGTCCTCCTTCAGGGGATCTTCCCGACCCAAGGATCTAATCGGAGTCTCTTATGTCTCCTGTGTTGTTGGGCGGGTTCTTTACCACTAGCGCCACCTGGGAAACCCATGATGAAGCAATAGTTACCAGGAAACACAAATTCTTGTGGCTCTCTTGCAGGGCTTCCCTTGTAGCTCCTTTGTGGGGGTTCCCTTATGGCTCAGCTGGTAAAGAATCTGCCCACAATGAGAGAGACCTGGATTTCATTCCTGGGTTGGGAAGATCCCGTGGAGAAGAGAAAGGCTACCTACTCCAGTATTCTGGCCTGGAGAATTCATGGACTGTATAGTCCATGGGGTCCCAAAGAGATGAGTAGGACTAAGCCACTTTCACTTTCTTTTCAAACACAAATTAATTCAATGTCTCTAAGCATGCTTGAAATTTCTAAATGCTAACACATTTTATAGTGTTGCTAAAAGATAAAGATAATTCAAAACTAAACTGTGTAACAAAAAGTACTCTTTTCATGGGGGGAGGTGGTTATTTTCATTCTAAGAAAAATTCATTTATTGAGGTTTTGCAAGTTTCCCACTACTACCTATTTTTATAGGTCAACAACAACAACAATAACAAATTAAAAGATCTGATCACACAAACACATATTTTCTTCATAGAATTAAAAGGAACTTTAAATAAAATTTCTCATCTCTTTGAACAGACTTTCTTCACTCTACCATTGATTTTGATTGACAGGACAATTGAACAAGAAAAGCTGTGATTTAAGGAGATGCACACACAGTAGTGATATTAAAATGTATTATTATTTGTATTAATGTTGAACTCTGTGGCAAAATGATCTTGGCATTCATTCAAAGATACACTTTAGGCCTAATCTTTTCAATTCATAGATATACCTCTTGAACAAAATTTTAATTCATCAGGGAGACTTGGCTAGTTTTTGTCCAAGAACTTGGGCATCCTCCATGACATTGTCCTTCTTGGATCCAGGATATTCAGATCTTCTGAGAACTTCCTCAAGTCAAAACTTTGCTACAATGGGGAAAACTCAAAATCAAATGAACAAAATGAAGTGAACACCATCCATTACTTGATGAAAACCAGTTTAAAATAAATAATTTGTAGATACTTTCAAGATGTAATGCCCTATGGGGGAGTGGGGGGAGGAATAGTGTGTAAAGAACAGAGTAGTGGCCCAATTTTAACACTGAACATTTTTAATATTGAATTTTAATATTGCTACATTTTCACATAAATTAAGGTGCACATAGGGAACCTTGTATTCTTTCACTTTTTAAGAAATTATACATTTCTTAAAGTGGGATATAAAATAGTATGAGCATTTTCTGGGTAGGCATTTTCAGGCATATAAAAACTTATTGGAATTTAAAATCACATTACTTAAGCTTTTGCTTTCGCAGTTAACAGCTAATAAAAATCTTTACAATTTTTCTGTAATATTTCTACTTCCTCTGCATTTCAGTCTTTAAAAAAATCATACCTTATGCATACATTTTTTTGAACATACATTTTTATAAGTGATGAGTCTAGATCATTTAAACAGATTGACTTGTGAAAATAATGTTCTATGTAGTAAAGATAAGAATTACAAAGATCACCATTATACTCTTTGTTCTCTATAAGACTAAAATATGAATGGACAGACATATTAAAGGAGTTTTTCTATTGTCAGGGACATGTAGAGGGGCAGCAAGTAGAATCTGTATGGTAAGAACCTGAGATATACAGTTTCCAAAATCAGTATTAGAACAAATGGGGAAACAATTCAAATACAATTAGGAAATGTAATCAGGAGAAAGATAAATTTGCAGACATCAAACTCTTAAAAGAATAAGTAACATTATATATATTTGTGATGTGATATTTTTTATCATTAATTTCTTTGGATTGTTCATATATAGTATCTAAAAACAGAAAATAATTCACTAATTTGGCAAAATGTAATATTAATTTACAAAACAGAATAATGATCACATACATAAACAATAAAATGTTAAAAATATAATGAAAGATAAGAGCTTACTTACCATGGCCATAAAACAAAATATTTTAACAAAATTGGGTGAATTAACCCAATCAGATATTAAAACACAGAGCATCTAAAATTTTAAAACTGTAGCATTGGCTGATAAATAAATAATCAAGTGGAACAGAAGCTGAAAGGCCAAAGGATACTAAAGAAATATGAAACTTTATTATGATAATAAATTTCATATTCCAAATTGCTAGGGTCAAAATATGCTTATTAATATATGGTAATGGTATGATTAGACATCCATTTATAAGGATAAAATGGCATCACTTGTTAAAATAAATCAGTGAAACTTAAGAGTTAGGATTGAAAGATAAATATGAGCAACATAAATATACTGGAAAATTATGACAGACTTTCTTTAAAATTTGCATATGTATAAGTATCTTTCAACTATATCTCAAAATTCAGATGAATACTAAAAAGAAATAACAAATATGATGCATTAGTTCAGTTCAGTTCAATCAGTTGAGTCTCACTCTTTGAGACCCCATGGACTGCAGCACGCAAGGCCTCCCTGTCAATCAATTCCCAGAGTTTACCCAAACTCACATCCATTGAGTCAGTGATGCCATCCAACCATCTCATCCTCTGTCGTCCCCTTCTCCTCTTGCCTTCAGTCTTTCCCAGCATCAGGGTCTTTTCAAATGAGTCAGCTCTTCACATCAGGTGGCAAAAGTCTTGGAGTTTCAGCTTCAACGTCAGTCCTTCCAATGAACACCCAGGACTGATCTCCTTTAGGAGAGACTGGTTGAATCTTCTTGCTGTCCAAGGGACTCTCAAGAGTCTTCTCCAATACCACAGCTCAAAAGTATCGATTCATTGGCACTCAGCTTTCTTTATAGTCCAACTCTCACATCATACATGACTACTGGAAAAACCATAGCTTTGACTAGACGAACCTTTGTTGGCAACGTAATGTCTCTGCTTTATAATATGCTACCTAGGGTGGTCATAACTTTCCTTCCAAGGAGTAAGTGTCTTTTAATGTCATGGCTGCAATCACCATCTGTAGTGATTTTGGAGGCCCCAAAAATAATGTCAGCCACTGCTTCCACATTTTCCCCATTTAATTGCCATGAAGTAATGGGACCAGTTGCCATGATCTTAGTTTTCTGAATGTTGAGCTTTAAGCCAACTTTTTCACTCTCCACTTTCACTTTCATCAAGAGGCTCTTTAGTTCTTCTTCACTTTCTGCCGTAAGTGATACCATCTGCATATCCGAGGTTATTGATATTTCTCCTGGCAATCTTGATTCCAGCTTGTGCTTCATCCAGCCCAGCATTTCTCATGATGTGACCTGCATATAGATTTCTCAAGAGGCAGGTCAGATGGTCTGGTATTCCCATCTCTTGCAGAATTTTCCAGTTTATCATGATCCACTCAGTCAAAGGATTTGGTGTAGTCAATACAGCAGGAATAGATGTTTTTCTGGAACTCTCTTGCTTTTTCAATAAGCCAGTGGATAGTGGCAATTATTTGATCTCTGGTTCCTCTGCCTTTTCTAAAACCAGCTTTAACATCTAGAACTTCATGGTTCACGTTTTGCTGAAGCCTGGCTTGGAGAATTTTAAGCATTGCTTTACTAATGTGTGAGATGAGTGCAATTGTGTGGTAGTTTGAGAATTCTTTGGCATTGTCTTTCTTTGGGATTGAAATGAAAACTGACCTTTTCCAGTCCTGTGGCCACTGCTGTTTTCCAAATTTGCTGGCATATTGAGTGATGCATAGAATTTTATAATAATTCCGTTTCTAAACACAGAAATATCAAAAAGCAGTAGCCAACAGAGTACAAATATTTATAATACCACACAATAAATGGTCCATAATCTTAATTCAAAAAAATCTCAAAAAGGAAGACCTGAAAACTCAATGTGGTAACAAATAAGAGATTCAAAATTAATTTTTAAAATGCTCAAAAAATATTAGATAGTTCTAATACATATGAAAATATATTTGAATTAATGATTTGCAAATTAAAGCTATATTTTGTCATAGTGTTTTGCCATTAAACTGACAGAATTCAAAGACATGACAACATACACTGTTGGCCAAGTTGTGGAGAAATATAGTATCATTTTATTATTGCTGCTGGGACTGTGAAATGGCATAACCCCTGTAAAGACACTGTCTACAAAAATGAACATACATTTACCACTTGATCCATAAATCACACTTTCTAGAATATTGTAGTTTTAAAATATGTGTTAAGTGGGAAAAAAAAAAACCACAAATACCACTGAATAAGTCTAAAATACTATTTCTAGGGCAAGAAATATATAACAGGAAAGAAGAACAAGTGAATATAACTGCTTAGTTTTCAGGAAACTAATTAGTTACCTACAAAGAATAGGAATGAAAAGAATAGTAGGAAAAGAAGAAAGAACACGATTTTATACATAGAGATAAACCAATATTATTCTTCAGTTGCTAAGTCATGTCTGACTCTTTGCAACCACGTGAACGGCAGCACCTCAGGCTCCCTGTCCTTCACTTTTTCCTGGAGTTTGTTCTAACTCATATCCATTGAGTCAATATGCCATCCAACCATCTCATCCTGTGTCACCCTCTTCTCCTCCTGCCCTCTATCTTTCCCAGCATCAAAGGCTTTTCCAATGAGTCAGCTCTTTGCATCAGGTGACCCAAGTATTGGAGTTAAAGCTTCAGCTGAATATTCAGCTCAATATTCCAATAAATATTTAGGGTTCATTTCCTTTATGATAGGGACTCTCGGGAGCACCATAATATGAAAACATCAATTCTTCGGTGCTTAACCTTCTTTACAATCCAATTCTCACATCCATACATGACTACTGGAAAAAGCATAGCTTTGAATAGATGGACCTTTGTTGGCAAAGTAATGTCTCTGTTTTTTAATATGCTGTCTAGTTTGGTCATAGCTTTTCTTTCAAGGAGCAAGCATGTTTTAATTTCGTGGCTGAAGTCACCATCTGCAGTGATTTTGGAGCCCAAACAAATAAAATCTGTCACTATTTCCACTTTTTCCCTATCTATTTGCCATGAAGTGATGGGACTGGATGCCATGATCTTTGTTTTTTCAATGTTGAGTTTTAAGCCAGCATTTACACCATCTCTTTTTACCCTCATCAAGAAGCTCTTTAGTTCCTCTTCCCTTTCTGCCATTAAAGTGGTATTATTTGCATATATGAAGTTTGTTGATATTTCTTCCAGCAATCTGATTCCAGTCTTTGCCTCATCGAGCCCAGCATTTTGCTTCATGTACTCTGCATATACGTTAAATAAGCAAGGTGACAATATACAACCTTGATGTACTCCTTTCCTGATTTTAAACCTGTCTGTTGTTCCATGTCCTGTTCTAACTGTTGCTTCTTCTTCTGCATTCAGGTCTCTCAGAAGACAGGTAAGGTGATCTGGTGTTCCTATCCCTCTAAGAATTTTTCAGTTTGTTGTGATCCACAGAGTCAATTGTTTTAGTGTAGTCAGTGAAGCAAAAGTAGATGTGTTTTTGGAATTCTCTTGCTTTTCCTGTGATCCAGCAGGTGTTGGCGATTTGATCTCTGGTTTCTCTGCCTTTTCTAAATCCAATTTGTACATCTGAAAGTTCTCAGTTCACCCACTTTTGAAGTCTAGCCTCAAGGATTTTGAGCATTATCTTCCTACCAAGTGAAATGAGCTCAATTGTGTGGTAGTTTGAAAAATACTTTGCATTGCCCTTCTTTGGGATTGGAATGAAAATTGACCTTTTCCAGTGCTGTGGCCACTGCTGAGTTTTCCAAATTTGCTGGCATATTGAGGGCAGCACTTTAATAGCATCATTTCTTAGGATTTGAAATAGTTCAGCTGAAATAATTCACCTCCATTAGCTTTGTTCACTGTGCTATTTGCTAGGTCGAGTCAGTCCTGTCCGACTCTGTGCGACCCCATAGACGGCAGCCCACCAGGCTTCGCTGTCTCTGAGATTCTCCAGGCAAGAACACTGGAGTGGGTTGTCATTTCCTTCTCCAATGAATGAAAGTAAAAAGTGAAAGTGAAGTCGCCCAGTCATGTCCTACTCTTAGCGACTCCATGGACTGCATTGTAATGCATCCCAAAGCCTATTTGATCTTATAAGTGGAAATATATACCTTTGACCAACAATGCCTCATCATCTCTACCTATCAACCCCCGCGAAACACCATTCTACAACTCTTTTTATGAGTTTGCATTTTTCAGATTCGATACATTAGTGACTGTGTATAGTATTTGTCTTTCTCTGTCTGTTATTTCAATAAGCATTAAGCCCTCAATGTACACTCATGTTGTCTCAGGTGGCAGGAATTCTCTTTCTCATAACTATATAATATTCCATTGTGTTTATATACATATATGTGTATATATGCACACCTTATTCTTTCATACAATGACAGACACCACTTAGGATGTTTCCATATCTTGGCTATTGTGAATAATGATGTAACAAACTGTGCAGATATCTCTTCATGATCTTTGCTTTATTTCCTTAAATATTTTATATATATATATATATATATATATATATTATACACATTACATATATTTAACATATATATTACATATATATATATATTATATGCAAAGAAATAGAGGAAAACAACAGAATGGGAAAGACTAGAGATCTCTTCAAGACAATTAGAGATACCAAGGGAATATTTCATGCAAAGATGGGCTCAATAAAGGACTGAAATTATATGGACCTAACAGAAGCAGAAGATATTAAGAAGAGGTGGCAAGAATACACCCAAGAACTGTACAAAAAAGATCTTCATGACCTAGATAATCATAATGGTGTGATCAATCACCTAGAGCCAGTCATTCTGGAATGTGAAGTCAAGTGGTGCTTAGGAAGCATCACTACGAACAAAGCTAGTGGAGGTGATGGAATTCCAGTTGAGTTATTTCAGTCCTGAAAGATGATGCTGTGAAAGTGCTGCACTCAATATGCCAGCAAATTTGGAAAACTCAGCAGTTGTCACAGGACTGGAAAAGATTAGTTTTCATTCTAATCCCAAAAAAAGGCAATGCCAAAGAATGCTCAAACTATTGCAGAATTGCACTCATCTCACACGCTAGTAAAGTAATGCTCAAAATACTCCAAGCCAGACTTCATCAGTACATGAACTGTGAACTTCCAGATGCTTAAGCTGGTTTTAGAAAAGACAGAGGAATCAGAGATCAAATTGCCCACATCTGCTGGATCCTGTAAAAAGCAAGAGAGTCCGAGAAAAACATCTATTTCTGCTTTATTGACTATGCCAAAGCCTTTGACTGTGTGAATCACAATAAACTGTGGAAAACTCTGAAAGAGATGGGAATACCAGAGACCTGACCTGCCTCTTGAGAAACCTATATGCAGGTCAGGAAGCAACAGTTAGAACTGGACATGGAACAACAGACTGGTTCCAAATAGGAAAAGGAGTACATCAAGGCTGTATATTGTTACCCTGCTTATTTAACTTATATGTAGAGTACATCATGAGAAACGCTGGGCTGGAAGAAGCACAAGCTGCAATCAAGATTTCCAGGAGAAATATCAATAACCTCAGATATGCAGATGACACCACCCTTATGGCAGAAAGTGAAGGGGAACTGAAAAGCCTCTTGATGAAAGTGAAAGAAAAGAGTGAAAAAGTTGGCTTAAAGCTCAACATTCAGAAAACGAGGATCATGGCATCTGGTCTCATCACTTCATGGGAAATAGATGGGGAAACAATAGAAACAGTGTCAGACTTTATTTTTTTGGACTCCAAAATCACTGCAGATGTTCATTGCAGCCATGAAATTAAAAGACACTTACTCCTTGGAAGGAAAGTTATGACCAACCTAGATAGCATATTCAAAAGCAGAGACATTACTTTGCCAACAAAGGTCCGACTAGTCAATGCTATGGTTTTTCCAGGATCATGTATGGATGCGAGAGTTGAAGAAAGGTGAGTGCCAAAGAATTGATGCTTTTGAACTGTGGTGTTGGAGAAGACTCTTGAGAGTCCCTTGGACTGCAAGGAGATCCAACCAGTCCATCCTAAGAGAGACCAGTCCTGGGTGTTCATTGGAAGGACTGATGTTGAAGCTGAAACTCTAATACTTTGGCCACTTTATGCAAAGAGTTGACTCATTGGAAAAGACCCTGATGCTGGGAGGGATTGGGGGCAGGAGGAGAAGGGGACAACAGAGGATGAGATGGCTGGATGGCATCACCGACTCGATGCACATGAGTTTGTGTAAGCTCCGGGAGTTGGTGATGGTCAGGGAGGCCTGGCATGCTGCATTTCATGGAGTCACAAAGAGTCGGACATTACTGAGTGACTGAACTGAACTGATCTGTACTGAATGACCTTAAGTACACATCATATTCGCAGTATCCAACCAGAAGAACATTTAAAAGGAAAATTAATCCTACTTTTTTTTAATATCTTACTCTAACTGTATGTTTTCTATAAGATATGTATGTTTTCTATAAGATACTAAAGACAAAAGATTGCATAGGACTATTGAAGTCTACTAAGTAGCTTTACTGTTAACAGAGGTACATTTGACTATCCTTATGCATATGATATTGCATTGTAAAAATTTCAGGCAACAAATCCTATGAATCAAAATTCTCACCATATAAGTATATACAGTGGAGAAAAACCCTGTTTTCTTGGCTAATACTTGGAGACATTGACATAAACTTGTGATTTTTTTACCATGTGTTCCCTACTTCTCACCACTAAAACAGTTTAAACTCAATTGCATTTTGGTAGTAATGAATACAGTTAGTACTCCAATATTGATTTCTAAATTCCATTTTACATAACTGAGTCACTCTTACTATCCCTTATTAAATTTCACCAACTTTTAATATGCTGATTGCAGGTCTAGAGAGAACAAATAAAATACAATTTGTTCCCAAAATAATTTGTTTGGGGAAAAAAAAAAATCTTGAAGACTAAGGAATATTTAAAAGGAAAATTTATATATCAAAATAAATAGTGATAATGGTGATTTTAACTTTTAAGTTTAACTTTACTTAAATGTAGAAGAAGAGTACCCATAAGTTCCACATGGATAATCTAAACATTAAAAAAAGCAATTCATTTAAACAGACAAACAAATGCTAATAAATGTATGAAAGTGAAAGTGTGAGTCAGTCATGTCCAACTCTTTGAGATCCCATGGGTTGTAGCCTGCCAGGCTCCTCTCTCCTCGGAATTTTCCAGGAAGGAGTGCATAGCCATTCCCTTCTCGAGGGAATATGCCTGACCCAGGGATCGAACCTGGGTTTTCTGCATTGCAGGCAGATTTTTTATTGTCTGAGTCATCGGGGAAGCCAATAAATATACAAGAGATGACAAAATTAGAAATCATCAATTGATCATTCAGTGACTTGGATATTCATAGGCTCTCTATAACTTAATAGCATCAGCAACAGGGCAAACCGATTAATAAGAGCATCAAGATAATAGGTTAATAATAGGATAATCCCTTGTTGTGATAAATACATATGACATTTGTTGTATTCCTGCCAAAACATTTTAACTTGGATCCAATCATGAGACAGCTATCAGACAACCAAACATGTATGTATTTAAAAATAACTGGCCTATACTGGTTAGCAACAACAACAACAAAAAATCCAAGTTAGTTTAGGAAGAGACACTTCTAAATTAAATATAGACTAAAGTACAAAACAACCAAATTCAGTGTATGATACTTTTAAGCAGACCTTAGAATAAGAGGAAAATATTTCTAATGTTTGTTATTGGGACAATTGGAAAATTTCATGAATCAATGTTAAATTATTGAGAAATATGCACATACTATCTTTATGTAGAAGGTTGTTTTTGTTCTTTGAAGTGTTTGTTGGTAAAACACAGAGATTTCTTCAAAATACTCACAAATGTATTAGCTAAAAGATATTGTCTATGTAAGAATACATATAAGTTTTTTGAATGTTGAGTTTTAAGCCAGCTTTTTCACTCTCCTTTTTCACTTTCAAGAGACTCTAGTTCCTCTTCTCTTTCTGTCATGAGGGTGGTGTCATCAGCATATCTGAGATTATTGCTGTTTCTCCCAGCAATCTTGATTCCAGTTTGCGCTTCATCTAGCCTGGCATTTTGCATGATGCACTAATGGGTTCTAAAAACTCTGTTTGAAAAAACAAGTGCTCATGCTGCTGTGCTAAGTTGCTTCAGTCCTGTCCGACCCTCAGCGACCTCATGGACTGCAGCCTTCCAGACTCCTCCGTCCATGGGATTTTCCAGGCAAGAGTTCTGGAGTGGAGTGCCATAGCTTTCTCTGAGTACGCATGCAATAAATAGTAAAAAAAGCATTTGCTGTAGCTCTGATGTAAAATGTTACCAATTCTAGACTAAACTGTATAGCAAGCTTATAAAGTAGCTTTTCTGTTGTTTTTATATCATAGTCCTATAAAAATTCTATCACTAGCTTGCCTTGACACTGAGGCTAGAATCCAGTCTGTTTGACAAGGCAGGGAGGGAGAGGAGAATTACTCTGCACAGCAAGCAGGTACAGATAGAGTGCTGGCTATACAAACCCTAACCAACCAGTCAAAAGTCATTATATTTCCCATTGAGAGGAGCCAACGGAGGTGGATAAAGTGAGTGAAAGTACCATATTATCCCACCACAATTATATAATTGGTACCAACTGCTGACCTAAAGGACAGCCAGTCTTTTGCTTCCAGCAGAGCCAGGCATGACTGAAGCAGTTTGATAGTGAAGAGTATATTCTATGTTCTATAGTATTATTCAGCTCAATGTCAGCATTTGTTGTATTTCCAAATATCAAACCTGTTTTCTGGTGTCAATGGAAGGTTGAAAAATGATGTCTCTGCAAATGAAGTGGATTTAAGGTAAAACTGGAAATCACAATGAACAGTTGAAGTCTCTAAGAGTCAAAAGGAAATTCTTAAAAAGTGGAAGAAATATGGGTAACTTTGTTATAGAGATTTGAATATCCACAGGAATAGTCTACAAATGTCCAATCCAACATTTTATTTTGTCTGTCTAGTTTCAGAAGGAAAAGGAGAGCAAGGTCAAATTGGACAATTTGAGGAGAGTTTTAAAAGGGCTATTATCAAAGATATGAGAAGTGTTTGAGCAAACCATAAAGGGTAGTATAGGACCAGGGAACTGGTAAGAGGTGAGAAGAAGAAATTCTACTCGACCATGGGAATGGGTGAGAGAGATGGAGAGTCATTAATGGAATTGGAAACTGAGGGTCAAGGGAAAAGAGTGTCCTCATCAGAAGCTGGATCTATGCTAACACATCTAGAAGGAAAGATAGCCCTAAGTCGTGTCTGACTCTTGCAATCCCATGAACAGTAGGCTGCCAGGCTCCTCTGTCCATGGGATTCTCCAGGCAAGAACACTGGAGTGGGTTGCCATTTCCTTCTCCAGGGGATATTCCAAACCTGGAATTGAACCCAGGCCTCCTGCCCTGCAGGCAGATGCTTTACCGACTGCGCTACGCGGGAAGCCCAAGGGAAGGAAACCAAGGGCTATTCTCACAGATTTTTTTACTTTTCCTGCTAGAGTTCACCATTGAATAAACTAAACTAGATGTCAGAGAGAATAAAGGTTAATTTTATAACTCAATTAGGCTATACTTTAGGACCCGATTTTAGGCCAAATGCTAGTGTATATGTTTCTGGAAAGGTGTTTTTTTAATGCTGTGAATAACATGTAAATTCAAAAAACATTCAAAAAAAGAAGATCATACATGATATTTTACATGTTTCAATGCCATTCTCCCAAATCTTCCCACCCTCTCCCTCTCCCACAGAGTCCATAAGACTGTTCTATACATCAGTGTCTCTTTTGCTGTCTCGTACACAGGGTTATTGAAACATGTAAAATATCATGTATGAAATGAGTTGCCAGTCCAGGTTTGATGCACGATACTGGATGCTTAGGGCTGGTGCACTGGGACGACCCAGAGGGATGGTATGGGGAGGAGGAGGGAGGAGGGTTCAGGATGGGGAACACATGCATACCTGTGGTGGATTCATTTTGATATTTGGCAAAACTAATACAATTATGTAAAATATAAAAATAAAATAAATTAAAAAAAAAAAGAAGAAGATCATGCCATCTGGTCCATCACTTCATGGCAAATAGATGGGGAAACAATGGAAACAGTGACAGACTTTATTTTCTTGGGCTTCAGGATCACTGCAGATAGTGACTTCAGTCATGACATTAAAAGACACTGCTATGACAAACCTAGACAGCACATTGAAAATCAGAAACGTTGCTTTGCTGACAAAGGTCCATATAGTTGAAGCTATGGTTTTTCCAGTAGTCATGTATGGATGTGAGAGTTGGAACATAAAGAAGGCTGGACACTGAAAAACTGGTGCTTTTGAGCTGTGGTGTTGGAGAAGACTCAAGAATCACTTGGACATCAAAGAGAACAAAAGAGTCAATCCTAAAGGAGATGCTTCTGCTGCTGCTGAGTTGCTTCAGTCGTGTCTGACTCTGTGCGACCCCATAGACGGCAGCCCACCAGACTCCCCTGTCCCTGGGATTCTCCAGGCAAGAACACTGGAGTGGGTTGCCATTTCCTTATCCAATGCATCAAAGTAAAAAGTGAAGGAAATAAGTCCTGAATATTCATTGGAAGGACTGATGCTGAGGCTGAATCTCCAATACTTTGGCCATCTGATATGAAGATCTGACTCATTAGAAAAGATCTTGAGGTTGGAAAAGATTGAAGGCAGGAAGAGAAGGAGATGACAGAGGATGTGATGTTTGGATGACATCACTGACTCAGTGGACATGAGTTTGAGCAAGCTCTGGGAGATGGTGAAGCACAGGGAATCCTGGCAGCCCATGCGGTTGCAAAGAGTCAGACATGACTAAGTGATTGAACAACAACAACTTTTAAATTATAATAGTAGACCATGAGTAAAGAAGATTACATTTCATGAGATGTATATGCTTCATTCAATAAAAGATTTTAGAAGAAAAGACTGTGATCCCCCTAGAAGGAAAGAATCCCACCTCCAGACTACCTGCAACTCAAGACTTCACCATCAAGTCTTGCCAGAATTTCAAGCTTACTGGCAAGCCACCCAAATAATGTAAACATCTCTCCACTCACCTCCTCTTTCTCTCTCTCTCACACACACACACATACACACACACACATGCACTTATATATATATATATATATATATATATATATATATATATACATATATATAGTGGTGGGGGGGGGGGGTTCCCTGGTGACTCAGATGGTAAAGAATCTACCTGCAATGCAGGAGACCCTGGTTCTATCACTGGGTTGGGAAGATCCCCTGGAGAAGGAACTGGCAACCCACCCTAGTATTCTTGCCTGGGAAATCCCATGGACAAAGGAGCCTGGTGGGCTACAGTTCATGAGGCTGCAAAGAGTCAGACATGATTTAGCAACTAAAGAGCAGCAATGTATATTTATACTTTGTTCCATTTCCCTGGAGAAGTCTAACTTGTACAAAGGATAAAGGGGCACCAATCGAATTCTTACAGGCAAGATTTGTGTACAAGTCTTTGCATGTAGATATATCAAATTGGCTATGGTGGAGTTTGAAATCTTCCAGAGAATACTAATAGAATAATCAAAACTCCTAAAAGTTAAAGAGCTGACAATAAGTAAACCCTGACATCAAATGAAGTTGTGTTTCATCTTTCTGTTGTGCTCATGTAAGTGTCTGAGTCAAATCTCATTATTTATAACAAAGAAACAGTAGCAGCACCTGTGAACTTTTTAGAAATGCAAATTCTCAGGGCAAAATCCCAGATCTTAGAATCAGTAACTCTTGATACTAGGACTTAGGAACTTGTGTTTTAGCAAGAACTCTATGTAATTATGATACAGACTAAAGTTTGAAAGCCATGGTTGATTAATTAATTTGGAAACCAGATATTTTTTAACATAGTGCTAGCTTATATTTCGGAGAAGGCAATGGCACCCCACTCCAGTACTCTTCTTCCCTGGAAAATCCCATGGATGGAGGAGCCTGGTGGGCTGAAGTCCATGGGGTCGCTAAGAGTCAGACACGACTGAGCAACTTCACTTTCACTTTTCACTTTCATGCATTGGAGAAGGAAATGGCAAACCACTCCAGTGTTCTTGCCTGGAGAATCCCAGGGACTGGGGAGCCTGGTGGGCTGCTGTCTATGGGGTCGCACAGAGTCGGACATGACTGAAGCGACTTAGCAGCAGCAGCAGCAACAACAGCTTATATTTATAATTATTTCACCTACTTTGTGACCATAGTAAAGTATAAAGACCATTAATTCAATTAAGTATAGTCTATCAATAATGTATATTTTATTAAGTTATGAATAGAAAGCTAAAACTGGGGCTTTTAGTGGCTTTTGTTTCAACCCATCACTGGAGATGCCACAAAAGCTATTGGGAAATATAAGAATATGACTAATTATAATTTTAAAATGATGTCACTCTTGTAGGGAAAAAAAAAAAAAGATAGCTCTGATCTACCATGGGAGGGCATGACAGTAGAGTTTAGAGAAGATCCAGGTATCAAAATACAGAGACAGATATATTTATAGAACATAAATATCTGATATTTATAGAACATAAATATCTGATATTTATAGAACATAAATATCTGATAAGAAACTTCTGAATAGGACCAGCCAGAGATGGTGAAAGAAAAAAATGCTTTTGTAAAAATCAGTGTTGAGGCTCAGGGTACATAAAGGCAGGATGTGGTATGCAGCAGACAGAGGTAGCCTATCCTGGGCTGTGGCAACAAGGTTGTCTGCTTTATGCCACATCCCAGCTTAAATTCACCAGAAGAGCATAAGGAGGGACCTGGAGCCCTGCCACTCTCCTCAGGTACAAATTAACTGTCAAAGTGGCTGAGCTAAGCAAGGGAAATGAACTAATGGAAACATAATTAGATAACTGAGGATACACTGTTACAAGAAAGATCACAAGCCAAATAGATTTGTAATAGTTGAAAGGGAGCTACTGAGGGCATGAACTTAATACTTGCAATTATGAAAACTCATATCAAGATGTAAGTATAAAATGTACAATATTTTAGATAAAGAACTTGAAAATGAAATAAAACCAGAAACAAATTATTGAGCTGTGAGATCTTGTTGAAGAACTCTTTTTTTAATAGACAAATATAACAGAAATATGGAAGACAAAATCAAATTTAAAATATATAGAAGATAGAAATGTTGTTAACATCTATGTACTAAAAGTCCAAGTTTTAAATGTTTGCAGTTGAACTTTCTATTTGTACGTTTCCAGGTAAGTACATTTGACTAAGATTACAGTTCATAACAATTATGAAAGATGATTTCTTTAAAAATATTCTTTAAAGCCATTGGAGAGCAATCATGAGGTGGGGAAATAACAGCCCATTTCAGACCCATTAGATCATTCAGAATGCCAAACACTAGACATATGAATAATGTCAACCAAGATCACCAGCTCCATGCTGGCCTAATTAGAGCTGCCCATGTAAAACTTGACTGTAGTTAACTGTTTTGTGGTACAGTATATCTGAAAGTTGCTAAGTAACTCCTAAAAGTTCCCATTATGAGTTAATTTTTTTTCTTTCTTTCTTTCCTTTTCTTCCTTCCTTTTATTTATTTTTTGCCATTGTTGTTCAGTAATTATATGAAATGATGGATGTTAACTAAACTTGATAATCACTCTGCAACAAATGTAAGTCAAGGCATTGAAACAAATTATTGTACACATCAAACTCACACACTGCTGTATGTCAGTTTTACCTGAATAAAACTGAAAAAAAAAATCTTGCTGTGATACAAGAAGCAGGCTTATTATGGAAAAAGTGTCACTGAATCCAATATGGCTAGTATTGCAGAAGTCATCCCTTTAGAATGCTCAATACATTTATACAAAAGGAGTCCAGTAACATCCACCTGAATATGATACAGTGGAAGCATCTTGACTCAGAAGGGGGTTTTATTATTAAAGATGCTTAATAGAGAGTGAATTTCAAGGGAAACTTGGTCAAATCTCAAAGTAAAATAGGAAAAGCAAAATATGTAAGTGAGAAATTAAATGCAAGTAATAATGTTATAAATCACTATTTTGGGGAGGTTTGTTTTACAGTAAACACTAACACACAAAGAATATCACATGTAGGTAGCCATATCCAAAGTGAATGTGTATGAGTGTGCTCAGTCACTCACTTGTGTCCAACTTCTTTGTGACCCCCACGGACTATAGCCTACCAGGCTTCTCTGTCCATGGGATTCTCCAGACAAGAACACTGGGGTGGGTTGCCATTGCCTCCTTCAAGGGATCTTCCTGAACCAGGGATCTAATCCATGTCTCCTGCAGTTTCTGCATTAACAGGCAGGTTCTTTACCATTGAGCCACTTGGGAAGCCCTGAAAGTGAATGCCTTATTTTACAATTCCTCCAATGTTTTATTAAAGTCGTGGTGCCTCCATATTCTTGCCAGCAATTCATGCAGTGGTTTCTTTTTTTTTTTTTTTAAACTTTACAATATTGTATTGGTTTTGACTCTTTTTTAAATTAATCATTCTAATAATTGTGTAGTGATATTTCATTGTGACTTAACTTACATTTCTCTAATGACTAATATTATTGAGAATCTTTTCATGGCTTTAACTGACATCTTTTTTGGTAAAGTGTCAGTTTAAAATTTTGCCTAATTTTTAAATGGATTATTTTCTTGTTACCGAATTGTGAGAGTATTTTACATGCTGTTTACAAGACATATTACTTACAAATATTTTTATCTAGTCTGTGGTATCTTTTCCTTGTTTTAATAGTATCATTTTAATAATAGAGCAATCTAATTTGGTGAAGTCCAACTCATTAATATGTTATTTTATATATTGTATTTTTGTGGATATATCTAGGAAATTTTAGCCTTAAATTAGAATCACAGAGGGTTTGCTGTATTCAAGATGTGGACTAGAGTGAAGTAAGTCACCAAAGCACAGAAATAGACAGTCATTTTCAAGGACTTCCAAGTGGAACCACATTGCTCCTATATCTGGTGCCCATTCCACCATCACTGAGGGCAGAGATTTTTATCTGTGTAATTCTTTTCTGTATTCCCAGTGATTATAACAATTCTTAGCATATACTAAGAACATAATATTATTAGTCAAATGAAAAAATACAATAAAGAACACGGTTTTCAATTTTAGAAATCCCAGGAAAGATAAACATAAGATATGAAACAATCAATTGTACTTCTATGTATGTGTAAAGTTTTAACTATACAGAGACAGTGGAGGATAGATGGATATATTGATCCTAGAAGGAAATAATCTGCTAATTCATAATGATCATGTCATTAAGGCATCAAAGTGATTTCACTTCTCTTTTTTATGCTTTTTATTTGCTATACTTAAGATATAAGTATATAAGATATTTGCTATACTTAAGATATATTTTCTTTCCCAAAGAAAGGCATGCCAAAAAATGCTCAAACTACCACACAATTGCACTCATCTCACACGCTAGTAAAGTAATGCTCAAAATTTTCCAAGCCAGGCTTCAGCAATACATGAACCGTGAACTTCCAGATGTTCAAGCTGGTTTGAGAAAAGGCAGAGGAACCAGAGATCAAATTGCCAACATACGCTGGATCATGGAAAAAGCAAGAGAGTTCTAGAAAAACATCTATTTCTGCTCTATTGACTATGCCAAAGCCTTTGACTGTGTGGATCACAATAAACTGTGGAAAATTCTTCAAGAGATGGGAATACCAGACCACCAGACCTGCCTCTTGAGAAACCTATATGCAGGTCAGGAAGCAGCAATTAGAACTGGCCATGGAACAACAGACTGGTTCCAAATAGGAAAAGGAGTACGTCAAGGCTGTATATTGTCACCCTGCTTATTTAACTTAAATTCAGAGTACATCATGAGAAACGCTGGGCTGGAAGAAGCACAAGCTGGAATCAAGATTGTTGGGAGAAATATCAATAACCTCAGATATGCAGGTGAGATCACCCTTATGGCAGAAAGTGAAGAGGAATTAAAAAGCCTCTTGATGAAAGTGAAAGAAGAGAGTGAAAAAGTTGGCTTAAAGCTCAACATTTAGAAAACCAGGATCATGGCATCTGGTCCCATCACTTCATGGCAAATAGATGGGGAAACAGTGGAAACAGTGCCAGTCTTTATTTTTGGGGGCCCCAAAATCACTGTAGATGGTGATTGCAGCCAGGAAATTAAAAGACACTGACTCCTTGGAAGGAAAGTTATGACCAACCTAGATAGCATATTGAAAAGCAGAGACATTACTTTGCCAACAAAGGTCCATCTAGTCAAGGCTATGGTTTTCCCTGTGGTCATGTACGGATGTGAAAGTTGGACTGTGAAGAAGGCTGAGTGATGAAGAATTGATGCTTTTGAACTGTGGTTTTTGAGAAGACTCTTGAGAGTCCCTTGGACTGCAAGGAGATCCAACCAGTCCATTCTAAAGGAAATCTGTTCTGGGTGTTCTTTGGAAGGATTGATGCTAAAGCTGAAACTCCAACATTTTGGCCACCTCATGCGAAGAGTTGACCCGTTGGAAAAGACTCTGATGCTGGGAGGGACTGGTGGCAGGAGAAGAAGTGGATGACAGAGGATAAGATGGCTGGATGACATCACCGACTTGATGCACTCCGGGAGTTGGTGGTGGACAGAGAGGCCTGGCATGCTGCAATTCATGGGGTCACAAAGAGTTGGACACGACTGATCGAGTGAACTGACTAACTGACTGAACTAAGATAGCCATCTATTACGTTTTAACTAAGCAAAGAAAAACAGTGAAGATTGGTAAATTGGACTCTATTTCACTAGAATACCAAGGCTTACTCCCATAGACTTTCAAACATTTAATGTAACTTTTGATTTTCCCAAAGTGCCAGATTCATGTAACACCTGATGTATTACAACAAGATAAAGAGAAAAAAGAACAATGGTCCATTATTCAGTTTTCAACGAAGAAAGTCATGCATTCTCTCATGTTTTAATAGCCACAACTGAATTAAATAATTGGATTTTTAAATATTTAACAAGGAACACTCAAATGATTCATGTTCAGATCAAGAGAATTCTCTCCAAAAAATCACATTGGACTACAAAAAGCATTTTTACTGGAGGGAAAAATCTCTAGACTCTAAAAAGCATATTGCCTCAGTAAATGCTATTACTTTTACCTCAATGTACTCTAAAATACTTTAAGTGCAGTACAGCTCCAGCAAAGAAAGTAGTTTACTTCTCTCTGTGGTTCTCTTTCCCCAAATATTTCCAGCAATAAAATATACTTTGCACATAATGGGTTGAGATGTGTGAGGTTTCTCAAGCATCTACCAACTTTTCAACTGTCTTTAAGAATGATACACTATTAACTATAATTCTCACAAAGCTTTCATTTGTTTTTATTTTTTTGCTGCTATTATTATTATTATAGTCTGCTTATTTTAATTTCTTTCTTCATAGCTTTTTAAAAAATAAGATCATTATACCTGTATCTTGACTTTTATTTGTGGACTTAAAATAACGGTTGGAGACCTGTGAATGCTCAGCTTTTCTCAAATAAAAAGGTGTGTATGTACATGTGCATATATAATTATGAGAGTAAAATCTATCATTTTTAATTATTTTATTTTAATTTCTTAGAATTCTAAAACTAGTCAGTTATGTTTTACTAACTTTTGTATATTACAGAATATGTAAGTTTTCATTTTTGAAGAAACAATAATATATCTTTGGTGCTCATTTTTATTTTATATTACATATAAACTGAAAACCAAAATCCCTTGAATACTTATTTTAATAATTAAACTAGTAATTTTAATGTATAATGAGTATATTACTGAGATCAGTTATCTTGTGATAAAGCATAAACTCTTTTCACTGGATTTTTTGAGGTTCTATTTAAGTGGGGTTGCTAATAAAGCATGTTATCCATGTTTTTTAGACAAATTTGAGGTCATGTTCTCATAGTTTAATTCTTCTGATAATTAGTTTTATACCATAAGAAAATTTGAAAATATATAAATATATTTACCTTTGCATGCATGGATGCTCAGTCATGTCTGATTCTTTGTGACCTCATGGACTGTAGCCCACCAGGCCACTCTGTCCATGGAATTTTCCTGGCAAGAATACATTGAAGTGGCTTGCCATTTCTTACTCCAGGATATCTTCCTGACGCAGGGATCTAATCTGCATCTCTTGTATCTCCAGTATTGGCAGGTAGGTTCTTTACCACTGTGCTACCTGGAAGACCTCTGCTTAATTTATTTCCAGTGGTGGTGCATGTAAGACAAATAAAGCCTTTATAAAACTCTGCTTGAAGGAACAGTGTTTTATTGTTGTTGTTGCTTTATTTTTGTTTCTGTTTTTATTTTTCTTTCTTGGAGAAAATTTCCAGTTAAAAACATTTTTTTTTCAATCTTGCAATTATTATTTTTCTAATTTCTTAAAAATGTTATAAAGTTGAGGAAAGAGCAAAAAATTGCTAACTAAATTTAGGAGGATGTGAGAATCTAGAAATACAAGAAAAGTCCCTCCTTGCTCTGAGTATATTTTAAGGCCAAAGCAAACTGAGGCTTTAGGCCAGTGACCTTGAGGAGAAAAGAGATGAAAGATTAGGTTCAGGTTTTACCAGTTACAGGAAACGCACCTTTAATAAGCTATGAATACAGAGTCACAAAACTAGAATGAAAATTAAAAGCTAGAAGCCTGATTCTTCCCATGAAAACCTTCCTTTTCAGGAGACAGCAAGAGTGGACTAAATAAAAAAAGAACAACAAAAACAACAAAATCCCTGAGGAATTGTGGCTATAGTTCAGCTTTCTCATGTTTTTTTTTTGTTTTTTTTTTTTTTGGTAGCTGTAGTTTTCAGTACCATAATGAATTGTTATATAAGATTATCTCTGACTTCCAAAGGCTTTAATACTTTGCAGGAGTTTAAGACAATCCACTCTCAAAAACAATCTTCATTCAGAGTCTTGAGGAGCCAAAAGCAAATTATATAAGCATGATTCTATTAAAGATAGGTGCAAAAATAGCAGAGATAGAAATACTTCAGATAAAGAAAATACCAGACATAGATCATAAAATAATAAAGTTTGATATTTTCAAGAAATAAAACACATTTAAAATATTTGTAAAATAAAGGAAATTATAAACATGTTGTCACATATTTAAGAAGCATGGGGTTCATGAAATAGTAATCCCATGGCTAGTTTGACCAAAAGTATGATGCAATAGTGAGAAATTATTTAAAATACAACTCAGAGACAAAAATATTTAACATAAGAAAGAAGTTTAAAAATTTGGATGACTGCATGACAAGGACCAAGATACATTTTTGTGGAATATAAGAAAGGAAAGAAAAATTAAAACAGAGGCAAAAGTCAAAGAAATAATGAACAAAAGATACAAGACCCAGATGCAAACTCACAATGTATATGAAGCAGATGAAAGAAAATAGTTTCATACTGACATGAATGCTGGTAAAAGAAAGAAAAGAAACAAAGAAAATGAAAGGTGAGCACTAGCCCAAGAAATAAAACAGAGTACCTTAAGAATATCAGTAAGACCAAAGATTACTGACAGTCTAGTAGATACCTGAATACAGTAAAATTATTTTTACAGTGAGTGATGAAATTACCAAATTAGAATTCTAAGATTAGTAAAAAATATATTCCAAAGGCAAACAAGGATACAAGTTTCTAAGCACACATATATATGAAAATTAATTACAATAAAGCCTCACTAGGTGTAATTCTAAAGGATATAGCTCTGCCAAAAGGTGAATGATTACTAGGGGAATTAGAGACCTAATTAAAGATAAAGGAATTTAGTGACAAGGTCCCTGAAACAAGACGCAGTCATGCCAGACAGAATCCATGACCAGGGAAAAGGCAATGAATGCTGACAGAAGGGTTGATAAGGTAATAGAAGGTGGAAATATGTATATTCTTATTGTAAAATGTATATTTTTACCACTCCACAAATCCCATTGTTAATTCTCTAAACTTTTAGCTTTCTAATCCCTCGAAGCGTCTTATGCATTCCGTTCAGTTCAGTTCAGTCGCTCAGTCCTGTCCGACTCTTTGCGACCCCGTGAATTGCAGCAGGCCAGGCCTCCCTGTCCATCACCAACTCCCGGAGTTCACTAAAACTCATGTCCATCGAGTCGGTGATGCCATCCAGCCATCTCATCTTCTGTCCCCTTCTCCTCCTGCCCCCAATCCCTCTCAGCATCGGGGTCTTTTCCAAGTCTTATGCATAGAGAGCTGGATATTCTGGGAATGCTCAGATATTAGACTAAATGTGTATTCATACCATGGGGAAATGAGCAAAGGAACATCCAAAAAGGAGATTTACATTAAATTCCTCAATAATTCCTGTTCTATATATGGTATATCAAAAGTATACAAGCTATTGAGTTTATTCCATCATTGTGAAAAAATTTATACTGATCCTGAAGTCAAATTTTTTAGCAGATTTCCACATTTCTATTTAATATTGATATCATATGGGAAACTAACTTAATGCCTTTGAACTTTTCTCTTTTTTTACTTCTTTACCTCTTTACTCTTTTTACTTCTCTCTTTTTTAAAAGTTGATAGTGATATTCCCTGACACATTATTAAATTACTATAAGGTCCCACATTGTATAATGCTATAATGGTTTTTTGGCACATGGTATAAATGATATGCTTGTTATAACTATCAGTAGTCACTGCAAAAGTTAACCCAGGTTAACTATTTCCTAAAGAGATAAATTTGTGGAAATGAAGTAGGTAGCATATTTTTGCTAATTTGATGCTAAATTAAGTAACATGAAGTTAAGATATAGAATGTGTGCAGTGCTTAGTCCCTCGGTTGTGTCCGCCTCTTTGCTACCCATTGACTATAGCTCACTAGCCTTCTTTGTCCATGGGGATTCTCCAGGCAAGAATTCTGGAGTGGATTGGCATGCCCTGCTTCAGAGTATCTTCTCAACCCAGGAATCAAACCAGAGTCTCCTGCATTGCAGGAGGATTCTCTACCAGTTGAGCTAACAGGGAAGCGCAGGATATAGAATAGGGTTTCTCAATCTTGACACATTGACATTTGCTTCCAATAATTCTTTGCTGGAAAGGGAACTATTCTGTGAAGCGTAGGGTGTTTAGCAGCATCCCTGGCCTCTTCCTACTGCCAGGAGGCCCCTCCACCTTCCAGTTGTGCTAATAAAAATTGTCTCTAGATGTTTCCATGGGAGCAAAATCATCTATGACTAAAAACCACTGAAATGGATGATTCCCAATCATGAAAACAATTTAGTACCCCAGCCATGAAATTAAAAGATGCTTACTCCTTGGAAGGAAAGTTATGACCAACCTAGATAGCATATTCAAAAGCAGAGACATTATTTTGCCAACAAAAGTCTGTCTAGTCAAGGCTATGGTTTTTCCTGTGGTCATGTATGGATGTGAGAGTTGGACTGTGAAGAAAGCTGAGTGCCAAAGAACTGATGCTTTTGAACTGTGGTGTTGGAGAAGACTCTTCAGAGTCCCTTGGACTGCAAGGAGATCCAACCAGTCCATTCTGAAGGAGATCAGCCCTGGGATTTCTTTGGAGGGAATGATGCTGAAGCTGAAACTCCAGTACTTTGGCCACCTCATGCGAAGAGTTGACTCATTGGAAAAGACTCTGATGCTGGGAAGGATTGGGGGCAGGAGGAGAAGGGGACGACAGAGGATGAGATGGCTGGATGGCATCACTGACTCGATGGACATGAGTCTGGGTGAACTCCGGGAGTTGGTGATGGACAGGGAGGCCTGGCGTGCTGCGATTCATGGGGTCGCAAAGAGTCGGACACGACTGAGCGACTGAACTGAATGTATGATAGAAGAAAGAGTAAAATCAAAGCATGTTAATTGCAGATGGAGACATTCCTTTATCATTATCTTTCAATTCAATGTTGCCCCAGGAATTACAGTTTAAAAATGAGTGATATAAAAATAATCAAATACCTTGTTAGATGATTTAGTGGGATATAGGATCTTATAAGCTGAAAAGATCTATCAAAAAGGATTTACCATTGTGTTGGAAGGAAGGAAGAAGTGCTTAGTTGTGTCCAACTCTTTGCAGCCCTGTGGACTGTAGACTGCCAGGCTTTTCTGTCCATGGAGTTTTCCAGGCAAGAATACTGGAGTGGTCTGCCAGTCCCTACTCCATGGGATCTTCCAGACCCCAGGGATTGAGCTTGTGTCTCTTGCATCTCCTGCATTGGAAGGCAGATTCATTACTACTAGTGCCACCTGGGAAGCCCATTATGTATGCCAGTGCTAAGTGAAATTTGACTAACTAGTGGCTTTGCAGATGAAATACAAAGAATCCCTACCTAGAGAAAAGAGAAATATTTTTATTTAATCTACCTAATTAGGAAGACCTTTAAATGTATCATAACAGTTATTTTTCTCTAAAGCTCTATGATGAATAAATTGTATTTTAAAACACAAAATTATTGTATAGGGGAATTCTATTCCTATTCATTTTTAAAACCCATTAACTCAAAATGCTTAGTAAAAATACAATTCATTTACCCTATATCTAGAAGCATTGGAAGAGTAAATATCATGAAGAGACTTGAATGTGTGTTTTTAATTCTCTTCAAATATGTAACCAAACTATGAAAAAAGAGAGAAGAAACCACAAGAGTCAAAAATGTGGAGAAAGTACAAACTCAGAAAAATAGAAGTCACAGAGATCACTTAATTTATATTAGATATAATTTAAATACCATATACATTAAAATAACTCTCTAATTATAAATGAATACTTCTCTAACAAAAGTACCTCCATTACACTTTAATTGATCAAATAAATATTTCCATAATTGAAATAATATATAAAAGCAAAATTAAAACACAAAACTTATCCCAAATCCCACCATCATTTCATTTTCTTGGCTGTCTTTTCATGAACGATTCATACTCTGTTATATGCATGGACACATCTATATAGAATTAATGTAATTTCATTGTAAATATAGCTTTTATTTATTATTTCATTAATATTATCTCATATACAATCTCTACAGCTTGTTTTATTCTCACTTAATTGCATACAGTGGAAATCCTTTCAAATCAATTTCATAGAGCTAGCGTACATTTTTTTATCAACTACACAAAATGATTAATTTATTTCCTCATTGATGTGAAACCATTTCATTGTCAGTATCTGGTACTATAGAAAAACTGAAAAATATTGTTGTATGAATACCTGTGAATGATGAAAAATAGGAATTAAAAACTGCTTAGAAATTGATTTTAAGAAGGATAAAATATGTTAATTTGTATTTTCATGTGTTTCCTTAAGAAATAGCCTTTGAATTTGTTCAATCAGTTAGATACAATATGGTGTCTAAATTTTATAATGGAATAGTTTTTCTTTTACACTGAAAATATATTCTTGGTCAAGAAGTTTTCCAACCAATGTAATTCACTTTAAATGTGTATTTTGCTATGACCAACCTCAAAATCATATAACTCACACAATGTCTGCTATTAAATTTTATTGAAAATTTAAGGTTAAACATAGTTCTATTGTCATTTTTGATGTCGCAAAATAAGGCATTTGTAGAGCATAAGTTTCAGTATACATCCACATGACCTAGCTAGACCGGAGAGAGACAGAGGAAAGAGATAGACTTAATATAATGCAGAGAAAGTTACGTAGCTGTAAATATACTTACTCAAAGGATTATCAAAAGTAAACACCATTTAGATTCAGAGATTAAATACAGAATAAAAAGCCCTCTCTATTCCTGCTGGATCACTACGTCTTCCCTCCTCATGAAGGATAACTGCTCTGACCTGCAACATCCAGTTTAGTTCAGTGGCTCTGTCGTGTTCAACTCTTTGTGACCCCATGTCACAGCACGCCAGGCCTCCCTGTCCATCACCAACTCCTGTAGTTCACTCAAACTCATGTCCATTGAGTCGGTGATGCCACACAGCCATCTCATCTGTCATCCCCTTCTCCTCCTACCCCCAATCCCTCCCAGCATCAGGGTGTTTTCCAATGAGTCAACTCTTCACATGAGGTGATCAAAATATTGGAGTTTCAGCTTTAGCATCAGTCCTTCCAATGAACACCCAGGACTGGTCTCCTTTAGGATGGACTGGTTGGATCTCCTTGCAGTCCAAGGGACTCTCAAGAGTCTTCTCCAACACCACAGATCAAAAGCATCAATTCTTTGGCACTCAGCTTTCGTCACAGTCCAACTCTCACATCCATACATGACTACTGGAAAAACCATAGCCTTGACTAGATGGACCTTTATTGGCAAAGTAATGTCTCTGCTTTTGAATGTGCTATCTAGGTTGGTCATAACTTTCCTTCCAAGGAGTAAGAGTCTTTTAATTTCAAGGCTGAAGTCATCATTTGCAGTGATTTTGGAGCCCCAAAAAATAAAGTCAGACACTGTTTCCACTGTTTCCCTCTCTATTTCCCATGAAGTGATGGGACTAGATGCCATGATCCTCGTTTTCTGAATGTTGAGCTTTAAGCCAACTTTTTCACTCTCTTCTTTCACCTTCATCAAGAGGCTTTTTAGTTCCTCTTCCCTTTCTGCCATAAGGGTGGTGTCATCTGCATATCTGAGGTTATTGATATTTCTCCCAGCAATCTTGATTCCAGCTTGTGCTTCTTCCAGCCCAGGATTCCTCATGATGTACTCTGCATAGAAGTTAAATAAGCAGGGTGACAATATACAGCCTTGATGTACTCCCTTTCCTATTTGGAACCAGTTTGTTTTTCATGTCCAGTTCCAACTGCTGCTTCCTGACCTGCATATAGTTTTCTCAAGAAGCAGGTCAGGTGGTCTGGTATTCCCATCTCTTTCAGAATTTTCCACAGCTTATTGTGATCCACACAGTCAAAGGCTTTGCCATATCAATAAAGCAGAAATAGATATTTTTCTGGAACTCTCTTGCTTTTTCCATGATCCAGTAGATGTTGGCAATTTGATCTGTGGTTCCTCTGCCTTTTCTCAAACCAGCTTGAACATCTGGAAGTTCTCAGTTCATGTATTGCTGAACCCTGTCTTGGAGAATTTATAGCATTACTTTACTAGCGTGTGAGATGAGTGCAATTGTGTGGTAGTTTGAGCATTCTTTGGCATTGCCTTTCTTTGGGATTGGAATAAAAGAAAAGTATTAGGCTGGTTAAATATACATAATATTTATATACACAAAATTAAATATTGAATTAATAATAATACATTTGAATATATTTAAAATATATATTAATTTATTGATAAATATATTTTAATTTATTATATAATATATATTAAATTTAATATATAAAATATATAAAATATACTTAAATATATACAAATAATTATATATATATTTAAAGGTTTAGACTATGAATTTCAAATAATTTAAACTAGGCTCAGACATATCTTTATTAATCATAATAGGAATCATTACAATCAACACATTTTTGCCAACAAGAAACAAATTGATTTATTCCTGTAGCATAAAAATCCATGCCTTGGGATTCAACAAACTCTTGAAAGCATTTTCTTCCTTCTGCTGGTTGTGGCAGCATTTTCCCTGTAAAGTTCTTGAGATGCTTAAAGAGGTCATAATTAGTTGGCAAGAGGTTCAGGTGAATATGGCAGATGAGGCAAAACTTCATAGCCGAATTCATTCAACTTTTGAAATGTTGATTGTGCAACATGAAGTCAAGCATCATTGTGGAGAAGAACAGGGCCCACTCTGTTGACCAATGACAGCTACAGGTATTGCAGTTTGGGGGGATATCTCATCAGTTTGCTGAGCACACTTCTGAGATGTAATGGTTTCGCCAAGATTTAGAAAGCTGAAATGAATCAGATAGGTAGCAGACCACCAGTGACCATGACCTTTTTTTGCTGCAAGTTTGGCTTTGGGAAGTATTTTGGAGCTTCTTCTCAGTCAACCTCCGAGCTGCTCATCTCCAGTTGTCCTGTTGTATTAAATCCACTTTTTGTCACACATCATAATCCAATCGAGAAATGATTAGTCATTTATGCATAGAATTAGAGAAGATGACACTTTAAAATGATGTGTTTTTTTTTTGTTTGTTTGTTTTTGTTTTTGGTCAGCTCATGAGCCACCCACTTTTTGTCATCTTTCCAATTTGCTTCAAATGCAGAATGATCATAGGATGGTTGATGTTGAGTTCTTTGGGAACTTCTTGTGCAGTTGTAAGAGAATCAGCTTTGATGATGCTCTCAGTTGGTCATTGTAAATTTCCAATGGCCAGCTACTATGCTTCTCAACTTCAAGGCTCTTATCTCCTTTGTAAGACTTCTTGAACCACCACTGCACTGTGTGTTCATTAGCATTTCTTAAGGCAAATATACTGTTGATGTTGTGAGTTGTCTCTGCTGCTTTATCACCCATCTTGAACTCAAGAAAATCATTTGAATTTACTTTTTGTCTAATGTCATTTCCATAGTCTAAAATAAATATATAATACACAGCAAGTAATAAGAGATGATAAGAAAGGTGCATTAAAATGAGGTATAACAAAATCACATTTATTTAAGAATGTATTCCAACATCAAATGGTAAATTTCAATAATGCAAAACTGCAGTTACTTTTACACCAGCTTAATATTTGCTGATTTAAGAAAAAGCAAAATTAATTTTGTATTGATAGAATCACAGTGCTGTCTCTAGGTTTTTTATTTTTTAGGTAATATATTTCTTTTAATTAATTAATTTTTAAATGTTTTTAAAAATTTTAATTGAAGGATAATTGCTTTACAGTATTGCATTGGTTTCTACCAAACATCAGTATGAAAGAGCCATAGGTTTACCCATGTCCCCTCCCACTGAACATCCCTCTCACTTCCCTCCACATCCCATCTCTCTAGGTTGTAGCAAAGCACCAAATTTTGAGCTCCCTGCATTATACAGCAAATTTCCACTGGCTATCTCATTTTACATGTGGTAATAAATATGTTTTAATGGTACTCTCTGTTTGTTCCCTTTTTCCTTACTCCTGTGTCCACAAGTCTATTTCTATGTGTTTCCATTGTTGTCCTACAGATAAATTCATCAGTAATATATATATATATATATATATTCATACAATATTTCTCTCTCTTTCTGACTTACTTCACTCTGAATAACAGACATGCTTCATCCACCTCATTAGAACTGAGTCAAATGAGCTCCTTTTTATTGCTGAGTATACTCCATTGTATATATGTACCATATTTCTTTATCCATTCATCTATCAACAAACATCTAGGTTGCTTCCATGTCCTAACTATTGTAATTACTGCTGCAATGAACATTGAGGTACAGGTATCTTCTTCAATTAGGGTTTCCTCAGGGTATATGCCCAGTAGTAAGACTTTTGGGTTGGGTTCATATGGTAGTTTTATTCCTAGTTTTTTAAGAAATCCCTATATTGTTCTCCATAGTGGCTGTATCAGTTTGCATTCCCACCAACAGAGCAAGAGGTTCCCTTTTCTCCACACCCTCTCCAGCATTTATTGTTGGTAGATATTTTGATGATGGCCATTCTGACCGCTGTGAGGTGATAACTCATTGTAGCTTTGATTTGCATTTCTCTAATAATGAGTGATGTTCAGCATCTTTTCATAT
The DNA here is from genome assembly GCF_029407905.1 of Bubalus kerabau. Lineage (NCBI taxonomy): Eukaryota > Metazoa > Chordata > Mammalia > Artiodactyla > Bovidae > Bubalus > Bubalus kerabau. Next base: position 60,664,956 of record NC_073634.1, read on the forward strand.
GGTTATTAGTCACCCACATGTCTTCTTTGGATAAATTTCTGTCCACACACCCATGGGAAACTTATCTTCAACAAAGGAGGCAAGAATATACAATAGAGAAAAGATAGTCTCTTCAGTAATTGGGAAAACTGGATAGCTACATGCAAAAGAATGAAATTAGAGCACATCACAATACCATAAACAAGAATAAACTAAAAATGAATTAAAGACCTAAATGTAAGACCAGAAACTATAAAAACTCTTAGAGGAAAACATAGCAGAACACTCTGACATAAATCACAGCAAGATCCTCTATGACCCCCCTCCCAGAGTAATGGAAATAAAAACAAAAATAAACAAATGGGACCTAATTAAAATTAAAAGCTTTTGCACAGTGAAGGAACCTATAAACAAGGTGAAAAAACAGCTCTCTGAAGGGAAGAAAAAGAAAATAGCTAATGAAATAACTGACAAAAGATTAATTTTCAAAATATAAAAGTAGCTCATCCAGCTCACTATAAACAACCCAGTAAAAAAAAGTGTGCAGAACGCCTAGGCATTCACACTCAAATTATATGATTATGAGATACATCTCTGTGTTATGTGTCACCTCAATTGATTCATTATAGTGTGGTATCTTTTCCTATTTTATGAATATATCCAACATTTTATCAATTCCACTGGAGATTGATTTTGAGTTTTTATTTTTTTTAATTTTATTTCATATATTTGTCTATTACTGCCATTTGGAAATAACATTGGGCTTCCTAGGTGGCACTAGTGATAAAGAACCCTTGTGCAAATGCAGGAGTGATAAGATCTGCAGGCTTAATCCCTGGGTCAGGAAGATCCCCTGGAAGAGGGTATGGCAACCTACTCCAGTATTCTTGGCTGGAGAATCCCCATGGACAGAAGAGACTGGTGGACTAAGCCCATAGCGTTGGAAAGAGTCATACATGACTGAAGTGAGTTAGCACAGCACAGCATACAGCCATTTGGAAGAAAAGCTATGATGAACCTAGATCAGATCAGATCAGATCACTGGCTCAGTCATGTCCGACTATTTGCAACCCCATGAATCGCAGCACGCCAGGACTCCCTGTCCATCACCAACTCCCGGATTTCACCCAGACTCAAGTCCATCGAGTCAGTGATGCCATCTAGTCATCTCATCCTCTGTCGTCCCCTTCTCCTCCTGCCCCCAATCCCTCCCAGCATCAGAGTCTTTTCCAATGAGTCAACACTTCGCATGAGGTGGCTAAAGTACTGGAGTTTCAGCTTTAGCATCATTCCTTCCAAAGAAATCTCAGGTCTGGTCTCCTTCAGAATGGACTGGTTGGACCTCCTTGCAGTCCAAGGGACTCTGAAGAGTCTTCTCCAACACCACAGTTCAAAAGCATCAATTCTTCGGCACTCAGCCTTCTTCACAGTCCAACTCTCACATCCATATGTGACCACAGGAAAAACCATAGCCTTGACTAGACGAACCTTTTTGGCAAAGTAATGTCTCTGCTTTTGAATATGCTATCTAACTTGGTCATAACTTTCCTTCCAAGGAGTAAGTGTCTTTTAATTTCATGGTTGCAGTCACCATCTGTAGTGATTTTAGAGCCTAGAAAAATAAACCCTGACACTGTTTCCACTGTTTCCCAATCTATTTGCCATGAAGTGATGGGACCAGATGCCATGATCTTAGTTTTCTGAATGTTGAGCTTTAAGCCAACTGTTTCATTCTCCTCTTTCACTTTCATCAAGAGGTTTTTGAGTTCCTCTTCACTTTCTGCCATAAGGGTGGTGTCATGTGCATATCTGAGGTTATTGATATTTCTCCCTGCAAACTTGATTCCATTTTGTGTTTCTTCCAGTCCAGCTTTTCTCATGATGTACTCTGCATATAAGTTAAATAAACAGGGTGACAATATACAGCCTTGACGAACTCCTTTTCCTATTTGGAACCAGTCTGTTGGTCCATGTCCAATTCTAACTGTTGCTTCCTGATCTGCATACAAATTTCTCAAGAGGCAGATCAGGTGGTCTGGCATTCCCATCCCTTTCAGAATTTTCCACAGTTTATTGTGATCCACACAGTCAAAGGCTTTGGCATAGTCAATAAAGCAGAAATAGATGTTTTTCTGGAACTCTCTTGCTTTTTCTATGATCCAGCGGATGTTGGCTATTTGATCTCCAGTTCCTCTGCCTTTTCTAAAACCAGCTTGAACATCTGGAAGTTCATGGTTCACATATTGCTGAAGCCTGGCTTGGAGAATTTTGAGCATTGCTTTACTAGCGTGTGAGATGAGTGCAATTGTGTGGTAGTTTCAGCATTCTTTGGCATTGCCTTTCTTTGGGATTGGAATGAAAACTGACCTTTTCCAGTCCTGTGGCCACTGCTGCGTTTTCCAAATTTGCTGGCACGTTGAGTGCAGCCCTTTCACAGCATCATCTTTCAGGATTTGGAATAGCTCAACTGGAATTCCATCACCTCCACTAGCTTTGTTCATAGTGATGCTTTCTAAGGCCTACTTGACTTCACATTCCAGGATGTCTGGCTCTAGATCAGTGATCACAACATTGTGATTATCTGGGTCATGAAGATCTTTTTTGTACAGTTCTTCTGTGTATTCTTGCCATCTCTTCTTAATATCTTCTGCTTCTGTTAGGTCAATACCATTTCTGTCCTTTATTGAGCTCATCTTTGCATGAAATGTTCCTTTGGTATCTCTGATTTTCTTGAAGAGATCCCTAGTCTTTCCCATTCTGTTGTTTTCCTCTATTTCTTTGCATTGATCACTGAAGAAGGCTTTCTTATCTCTTCTTGCTATTAGACAGGATATTAAAAAGCAGAGACATCATTTTGCCGACAAAGGTCAGTATAGTCAAAGCTATGATTTTTTCAATAGTCAGGTACGGTTGTAAAATTCGATCATAATGAAGGCTGAGCACCAAAGAATTGATTCTTTCAAACTGTGTTGCCCCTTGGACAGCAATGAGGTCAAACCAGTCAATCTTAATGACAATCAACTCTGAATATTCATTGGAAGGACTGATACTGAAGCTAAGCTCCAAAACTTTGTTCGTCTAATGTAAATAGCTGACTCATTGGAAAAGACCTTGACGCTGGGAAAGATTGAGGTCAGGAGGAGAAGGGGGTGATAGAGAATGAGATGGTTGGATATCATTATCAACTCAATGGACATAAGTTTGAGCAAACTGCAGGAAATAGTGAAGGACATGAAATCTGGTAGGCCTCTGTCCTTGAGGTCACAAAGAACTGAGTGACTGAACAGAAACAACAACAAAGAACTATTTAGTAATAATACCATTATGAACAGCTTGTTTCTATTTTTGGCACACATATGAACACAATGCTTTTTACTTTATACTTGGGAGAGGGATAAAAATCAAAAGATATGTATCTTTCCAACAATTATTGATGATGTAGAAAATTTTCCCAAATAGTCTTCCATTTGCATTCTCATGTGCAGTTGTGAGCCCCTATTCCTCTCCTTTTCGATAACCCTAAAAGTGTCAATATGTCATTTTTAATCACTCCCTAGATGTATGTGATAGCTCATTACAGTGTACGTTGCATTTATCTGACTTCTGTTAATATTTATGAATTTTTCAAATAATTAATTAACATTGGGGATTCTCTTTTATAAAATATTTTCATAATTTTCTTACTTAGTATTCTGTGATTTTTTTAATTGAAATAAACATGCTTAATATAGGTACACACATACCCTCTTATATAGCGGACAGATTCTTTACTGTTTATGTATTGTATGAGTATTACCACTCTCTCACTATTTTCCTTGACTTCATTTTCTTAAGTTGTGCTTTGAAAAATGAAATTTTTAATTTTATTTGATAATTTTAGTCTTTGTTTTATTTATTAGCCATTATTTTTCATAAATCATATATCCAACCAGCTTTATTTCATACTTTCCTAGCTTCTAGGAAGTTTCTATAATCTTTCTGTTTGCCTTTCCAGAATTAAAAATGCAACACAGTGGGTAAATGAAAAGGAATAAACAGGAAATTTTACTTTATTTGATAATGACTGTTTTGTAATTGACCAGTTAAATTTATACCTTCATGCATTTATTTTGGAAGACTTCAAATTCTACAATTTGAAGGGGGTCGTCAATTACATTATCATGTGTAATCTATGACACAGGCAATAAAATGTATGAAATGGCACTGCTTCATGGATAGTTTACAAAACAGAAATGATAAAAAGATAGTGCTCTTACTTAAGTAGTGGAAAAACTTAGTGCTTGATTTATTTAATGGATGTAACCAAAAGTTTTGTTGGTAATAAAAATAATCTTTGTAGAATTATGCAGTCATTTGGAATGATATAAAGGAGCTGATGTCAATAAAAGCTGTGATTATTACTATGGTTTCATTCCATTTTGGTGGGTAATCAGTTATTATCATTATTTATCACTTTATTTTATGGTTACTGCTTGCAATTTCAGGCTTTAAATACTGAAAATGTAAACAGTGTTAATTTAATTACAGTATGGTATTTTAATACTGAATTGCATGTGGTGTTAAATTATTAATAAGTATTTTTAAAATGAATATTCTAATAACAATTTGTATTTTTGCCTGATTTCTTGTTCATCATACTTTTGAACAAGTTGATATGTTTGTAATCTTGAAAATAGTATTGCAGAAACAAATGCTATTCCCATGGGGCTGGTTTCAGGAATTAAACTTTATGATGTTTACAGTTAAACACAGAGATAACATTGATAAAGGAGAGATATCTTATATCTTTAATAAATTGTATATTCATTATTTAAAGGCATCTTCTAAAAGATACCTGAAACTGAAAGTGAAGACGCTCAGTTGTGTCTGACTCTGCGACCCCATGGACTGTAACCTTCCAGGCTTCTCCATCCTTTCTCCAGGGGATCTTCCCCACCTGGGGATCAAACCCTGGTCTCCTGCACTGCAGGCAGACTCTTTACCACCTGAGCTACCAGTTCAGTTCAGTTCAGTCACTCAGTAGACTCTACAACCCCATGAATTGCACCACACCAGGCCTCCCTGTCCATCACCAACTCACGAAGTTCACTCAACTCATGTCCATCGAGTCGGTGATGCCATCCAGCCATTTCACCTTCTGTCATCCCTTTCTCCTCCTGCCTCCAATGCCTCCCAACATCAGAGTCTTTTCCAATGAGTCAACTCTTCGCATGAGGTGGCCAAAGTACTGGAGTTTCAGCTTCAGCATCATTCCTTCCAAAGAAATCCCAGGGCTTATCTCCTTCACAATGGACTGATTGGATCTCCTTGCAGTCCAAGGGACTCTCAAGAGTCTTCTCCAACACCACAGTTCAAAAGCATCAGTTCTTTGACACTCAGCTTTCTTCACAGTCCAACTCTCACATCCATATGTGACCACTGGAAAAACCATAACCTTGACTAGACGGACCTTTGTTGGCAAAGTAATGTCTCTGCTTTTGCATATGCTATTTAGGTTGGTCATAACTTTCTTTCCAAGGAGTAAGCGTCTTTTATTTCACGGCTGCAGTCACCATCTGCAGTGATTTTGGAGTCCAAAGCAAACAAACAAAAAATAATAACAATAATAAATAAAGTCTGACACTGTTTGTTTCCCCATCTATTTCCCATGAAGTGATGGGACCAGATGCCATGATCTTCGTTTTCGGAATGTTGAGCTTTAAGCCAACTTTTTCACTATCCTCTTTCACTTTCATCAAGAGGCTTTTTAACTCCTCTTCACTTTCTGCCATAAGGGTGGTGTCATCTACATATCTGAGGTTATTGATATTTCTCCCAGCAATCTTGATTCCAGCTTGTGCTTCTTCCTGCCCAACATTTCTCATGATGTACTCTGCATAGAAGTTAAATAAACAGGGTGACAATATACAGCCTTGACGTACTCCTTTTCCTATTTGGAACCAGTCTGTTTTTCCATGTCCAGCTCTAACTGTTGCTTCCTGACCTGCATATAGATTTCTCAAGAGGCAGGTCAGGGGTCTGATATTCCCATCTCTTTCAGAACTTTCCACAGTTTATTGTGATCCACACAGTCAAAGGCTTTGCCATAGTCAATAAAGCAGAAATAAATGTTTTTCTGGAACTCTCTTGCTGTTTCGCTGATCCAGAGGATGTTGGCAATTTGATCTCTGGTTCCTCTGCCTTTTCTAAAACCAGCTTGAACATCTGGAAGTTCACAATTCACGTATTGCTGAAGCCTGGCTTGGATAATTTATAGCATTACTTTACTAGCGTGTGAGATGAGTACAATTGTGCAATAGTTTGAGCGTTCTTTGGCATTGCCTTTCTTTGGGATTGGAGTGAAAACTGACCTTTTCCAGTCCTGTGGCCACTGCTGAGTCTTTGCTGGCATATTGAGTGCAGCACTTTCTCAGCATCATCCTTCAGGATTTGAAAGAGCTCAACTGGAATTCCATCACCTCCACTAGCTTTGTTCGTAGTGATGCTTTCTAAGGCCCATTTGACTTCACATTCCAGGATGTCTGGCTCTAGGTGAGTGATCACATCACCATGATTATCTGGGTCATGAGATCTTTTTTGTAGAGTTCTTCTGTGTATTCTTGCCACCTTTTCTTAATATCTTCTGCTTCTATTAGGTCCATACCATTTCTGTCCTTTATTGAGCCCATCTTTGCATGAAATGTTCCCTTGGTATCTCTAATTTTCTTGAAGAGATCTCTAGCCTTTCCCATTCTGCTGTTTTCCTCTACTACTTTGCATTGATCACTGAGGAAGACTTTCTTATCTCTTCTTGCTCTTTGGAACTCTGCATTCAGATGCTTATATCTTTCCTTTTCTCCTTTGCTTTTCACTTCCTTTCTTTTCACAGCTATTTGTAAGGCCTCCTCAGATAGCCATTTTGCTTTTTTGCATTTCTTTTCCATGGGGATGGTCTTGATCCCTGTCTCCTGTACAATGTCACGAACCTCATTCCTTAGTTCATCAGGCAGTCTATCTATCAGATCCAGTCCTTTAAATCTATTTCTCACTTCCACTGTATAACGATAAGGGATTTGATTTAGGTCATAACTGAATGGTGTAGTGGTTTTCCCTACTTTCTTCAATTTCAATCTGAATTTGCCAATAATGAGTTCATGATCTGGCCCAAAGTCAGCTCCCAGTCTTTTTTTTTTGCTGACTGTATAGAGCTCCTCCATCTTTGCCTGTGAAAAATATAATCCATCTGATTTTGGTGTTGACTATTTGGTGATGTCCATGTGTAGAGTCTTCTCCTGTGTTGTTGGAAGAGGGTGTTTGCTATGACCAGTGCGTTCTCTTAGCAAAACTCTATTAGTCTTTGCCCTGCTTCATTCCGTATTCCAAGGCCAAATTTGCCTGTTACTCCAGGTGTTTCTTGACTTCCTACTTTTGCATTCCAGTCCCCTATAATGAAAAGGACATCTTTTTTGTGTATTAGTTCTAAAAGGTCTTGTAGGTCTTCATAGAACCATTCAGTTTCAGCTTCTTCAGCATTGCTCATTGGGACATAGGCTTGGATCACTATGATATTGAATGGTTTGCCTTGGAAATGAACAGAGACCATTCTGTTGTTTTTGAGATTGCATCCAAGTACTGAAGTTTGAACTTTTTTGTCAAATATGATAGCTACTGCATTTCTTCTAAGGGATTCCTGTTCACAGTAGTAGATATAATGGTCATCTGAGTTAAATTCACCCATTCCAGTCCACTTTAGTTTGTTGATTCCTAGAATGTTGATATTCACTCTTGCCATCTCATGTTTGACCACTTCCAATTTGCCTTGATTCATGGACCTAATATTTCAGATTCCTATGCAATATTGCTCTTTACAGCATTGGACCTTGCTTCTATCACCAGTCACATCCACAAATGGGTGTTTTTTTCTTTTTTTCTTTGACTCCATCCCTTCATTCTTTCTGGAGTTGTTTCTCCACTGATCTCCAGTAGCATATTGGGCACCTACCAACCTGGGGAGTTCCTCTTTCAGTATCCTAACATTTTGCCTTTTCATACTGTTCATGGGTTTCTCAAGTCACTCAGTCATGTCCAACTCTTTGTGACCCCATGGACTACAGCACCCCAGGCTTCCTTGTCCTTTGCTATATCTTAGAGTTTGCTCAAACTCATGTTCATTGAGTTGATGATACCATCCAACTCTGTCACCCCTTTCTCCTCTTTTCCTAGTCTTTCCCAGCATCAGGGTCTTTTCCCTGATGAGTAGGCTTTCTGCATCAGGTGGCCAAAGTATTGGGGCTTAAGTATAAGTCCTTTCAATTAATATTCAGGGTTGATTTCCTTTAGCATTGACTTGTTTGATTTCCTTGTTGTCCAAGGGACTCTCAAGAGTCTTCTTCAGCACCACAGTTCAAAAGCATCTATTCTTTGGTGGTCAGCTTTCTTTAGGATCCAACTCTCACATCTGTACATGACTTTGGAAAAACCATAGTTTTGACTATATGGATCTTTGTCGACAGAGTGATGTCTCTGCTTTTTAATACACTGTCTAGGTTTGTCATGATTTTCTTACAAGGGACAAATGTCTTTTAATTTTGTGCCTTTAGTGACCATCCACAGTGATTTTGAAGCCCAAGAAAATAAAGTCTGACACTGTTTTCATTTTTTTCCCCATCAATTTGCCATGAACTAATGGGACCGGATGCCATGATCTTGGTTTTCTGAATGCTGAGTGTTAAGTCAGCTTTTTACTGTCCTCTTTCTCCTTCATCAAGAGGCTCTTTAGTCCATCTCTGAGTTCTGATTCATTCTTAGATTAATCAGAGATAAAAGGCATTTCTATGTGGTGTACAGTACACATAATATACATACATAGTAGTGTGGTGTTAGTCCCTCAGTTTTGTCTGACTCTTTTCAAGCCCATGGACTGTGGCCCACAAGGCTCCTCTGTCCATGGGTTCTGCAGGCAAGAATACTGGAGAAGATTGCCATTCCTTTCTCCAGAGGTTCTTTCAAACCCAGGTGTGGAACCTGGGTCTCCTGCATTGCAGGCAGATTCTTTACCTACTGAGCTACATAGAAGATCCAATATACATACATGCACGTATACATATATGCACAAACATAACTACAAAAAATAATTTAGTGACATTTGCAGTTTCATAAAAAGTAAGTTAGATATATTTTGGTAGAGACAGAAATGTATTTTAATTATTTGAGCCAGATTTCCTGGGAAAGACTGAGACACAAATTTACATACAGTAAGTTGAGGAGTGCTCTTATTAACATCAGTGAGAGAACAAGAGAAGCAAGACTGAGAAAGAGGAGAACAGTTCAGCTTCAGATGATTCTATAAGGAGCTCTAAAACTCATATAGATAATCAAAATTACTCCCCCTGACCTACCAGTAAAGTCTTAGAACTACCAAAGGAAATAGTCACTGGAGGTTGGCTGCTTCTAGCAAGAGTAAACTGGCATAAGGTATCTCCCTATGGCAATTCCCAGGAAGATACTCCATTCTGAGCAACGAGTAGCCAACACTCCCAGAAACTGGAGGAATGGGTCTGAAAAGAAGTAGATGGCACATTACAGCACTCACTCCAATATGCTGAGTAATGAGAATGACACATCTCAAAGTAGTCAAAGTGATAAATGGAGGACTAGGAAACTTCAGTCCTCCTTTCTCCATGGAGACACTGAGATAATAAAAATATACAGGTCAGAATAGGTCTGTGAGAACTTTAGAGACCAATGGTTTGCTCAGCAGAATCCTTGCTGATCAGAAGGGAATGGAATATGTTCAAAGCAATAAAAGAATAAAAATGTTATCAACAAATAATACTGTATCTGGAAAACCTGTCTTTAAAAATGAATTAGAAATTGAGATTATCCCAGGTAAACAAAAGTTGAGGCAATTCATTACCACTAGACCTACTCTACAAGAAATGTTAAAGGAGGTCCTTAAAGTTGAAATAAAAGGATCTAACTAGGAATACAAGGCAGAGAAAGAAGTCCTCCAGGAAAGATGAAGAAGTGGGCAAATGCAGTAACCTATAATATTGCAATTTTGTTGTATAGATGCTAAATGCTAACACATAAATTATAAATTCATGTTAGTGGGTAAAGAATGTATAAAGATGCAATTAGTCACTTCAATAACCCAAAACCAGGTGGGTGGGAGGGTGAAAATCTAGAGATTTTTGTACAAAATCAATTTTAATAGATTTATAAATTTAAGATATGTGTAGTTACAATGGAAACCACAGTAAAAGTACCTATGGAATACACACAGAAATAAATGAGAAGGGCTTGAAGTTTATTATGAGAAAAACAAATCAGTGAAATCATAAAGGAAAGCAGTAAGAGAGAAAATGGACAAAAATTCTATATGACATAGCATAAATGACTAATAAAATGGAAATAGTAATTACTTTATCTATAATTACATTTTATATAAATGTATTAATCTTACCAATAAAAAATATACAGTGACTGAATAGATAAAAGAAGATAGCATCTAACTACATCACTTTCACAGCGTCATCTTTCACCTAAGTTTTCATTCCAATCCCAAAGAAAGGCAATGCCAAAAAATGCTCAAACTACTGCACACTTGCACTCATCTCACATTCTAACAAAATAATGCTCAAAATTCTCCAAGCCAGGCTTCAAAAGTATGTGAACTGTGAACCTCCTGTTCACAGGAGGAGAACTGTGAACTGTGAATTCAAGCTGGATTTAGAAAAGGCAGAGGAACCAGAAATCAAATTGCCAACATCCAATGGATCATCAAAAAAGTGAGAGAGTTCCAGAAAAATATCTACTTCTGCTTTATTGACTATGCCAAAGCCTTTAACTGTGTGGATCACAACACACTGTGGAAAATTCTTAAAGAGATGGGAATATCAGACCACCTGATATGACTCCTAGAAATCTGTATGCAGATCAAGAAGCAACAGTTAGAACTGGAAATGGAACAATATACTGGTTCCAAACTGTGAAAGGAGTATATCAAGGCTATGTATTGTCACTCTGCTTATTTAACTTATACGCAAAATATATCATGAGAAACGCTGGGCTGGATGAAACACAAGCTGGAATCAAGATTGCTGGGAGAAATATCAATAACCTCAGATATGCCGATGACACCGCCCTTATGGCAGAAAATGAAGAATGACTACAGAGCCTCTTGATGAAGGTGAAAATGGAGACGGAAAAAATTGGCTTAAAACTCAATATTTAGAAAACTAAGATCATGCCATCTGGTCCCATCACTTCAAGGCAAGTAGATGGGGAAACAATGGAAACAGTGAGAGACGTTATTTTGGGGTGGCTCAAAATCACTGCAGATGGTGATTGCAGCCATGAAATTAAAAGATGCTTACTCCTTGGAAGAAAAGTTATGACCAACTTAGACAGCATATTCAAAAGCAGAGACATTACTTTGCCAACAAAGGTCCATCTAGTCAAAGCTATGGTTTTTCCAGTAGTCGTGTATGGATGTGAGATTTGGACTATAAAGAAAGCTGAATGCCAAAGAATTAATACTTTTGAAACGTGGTGTTGGAGAAGACTCTTGAGAGTCCCTTGGACTGCAAGGAGATCCAACCAGTCCATCCTAAAGGAAATCAGTCCTGAATCTTCATTGGAAGGACTGATGCTAAAGCTGAAACTCCAATACTTTGGCCACCTACTGTGAAGAACTGACTCATTTGAAAAGACCCTGATGCTGGGAAAGATTGAAGGCAGTAAGAGAAGGGGACAACAGAGGATGAGATGGTTGGATGGCATCACCGACTCAATGGACATGAGTTTGAGTAAATTCCGGGAGTTGGTGATGGACAGGGAAGCCTGGCATGCCGCAGATCATGGGTTAGCAAAGAGTTGGATAATACTAAGCAACTGAATGACCTGAACTGATCCAAGTGCATGCTATTTACAAGAAACTCATTCTAGATTTAAGGACACACAAAGGCTGAAAGTGAAATGAAGAAAAAGATAACCTGTGCAAATGATAATTAAAAGAACAGGGGGATGTCTAAACAAATAGACTGAAGTCAAAAATTGTTATAAGAGTTTTTGAGCAACATTATACAATGATAAAAGGGCCAATTTACCAAGAAAATATAAAAATTATATATGTTTATGCCTCAATCATCAGAGCTCTGTAATATATGAAGCACACTGACAGAATTGAATAGATAAGAGATAGGAACATAATAATGCCTCTATTTTAATAATGGGTAAAATAACCAGACATTAAATCAATAAGGAAATAGAGATCTTGAGCAAACTGTAGACAAATTTTTGAATTCATAAAAGAATTCAAGAAGATTGAAATCATACAAATCATTTCTAATCACAATTAAATGAAACTAAAATTCAATAGTAGATAGAAAAGTAAAAAAATCTATTGAAACATGTAAAATATCATGTATGAAACGAGTGCTAGTCGTGGTTCGATGCACGATACTGGATGCTTGGGGCTGGTGCACTGGGATGACCCAGAGGGATGGTATGGAGAGGGAGGAGGGAGGAGGGTTCAGGATGGGGAACACATGTATACCTGTGGCGGATTCATTTTGATATTTGGCAAAACTAATACAATTATGTAAAGTTTAAAAATAAAATAAAATTAAAAATTAAAAAAAAATCTACAAATATTTGGAAACTCATTACACTCTTAAATTTCCAGAATGTCAAAAATGAAGTCTCCAAGGATGTTAGGAAATGCCTTGAAATCAAAAATGAAATGAAATCACAAATGAAATAAAAAAACACCTCATACCAAAATTTGTGTAATGCAGTGAAATATGTGCTATGAGGGAAATTTATATCAATAAATATATACATTTAAAAATGAATGACCCAAAATAAACCACCTAAAATTGCACATTATGAAACTAGAATAAAAACTATTAGACTCAATCCAAAGCTAGCAAAAGAAAGGAAATAAAGATTGGAACAGGGATAAATGAAATAGAGAATAGGAAAATAATTTAAAAAAATCAAGGAAACAAAAGTGCTGCACTCAGAAATACTTGTACAATGATCATAGATAGCATCACTATTCATAACACCCAAAAGGTGAAAACAGTCTAATTCTGTCAACAGATAAATGAATAAACAAAATGTAGTGTATAATACAACAGATTATTAAGCCTTAAAAGGGAATAAAACACTGTCATATCCTACAACACAGTGAATCTGAGGGCATTATGGCAACTAAAATAAGCCAGTCACAAAAAGGCAAATACTATAATTGCATTTGCAGAAGGTTTTGAAAATAAAGTCATAGAAATAGAAAGTAAAATGATGGTTACCAGGTGTTAGTGGAAGGGGAATTCAGAAACAGTTTTTTAATAGGTATAGTTTCATATTTGCTAGATGAAAAGTTTCGAAGATCTGTTTTACAACAATGTGAATATACTAGACACTACTAAATCGTATACTTAAAAATGGTTAAGATGATAAGTTTTGCAATATTTTATTACAATAATAATGACTTTATATTTATGTGCATATATTTTATATGATATATATTATTTTAATATATAACTACATGATATTTTATTAAATATATTAAACTATGATAAACCTAGACAGTATATTAAAAAGTAGAGACATCACTTTGGCAACAAAGATCCACCTAACTAAAGCTATGATTTTTCCTGTAGTCATGTATGGATATAAGAGTTGTTTCATAAAGAAGGCTGAGTGCCAAAGAACTCATGCTTTCAAATTGTGATACTGGAAAAGATTCTTGAGAATCTCATGGACAGCAAGGAGATCAAATCAGTCCATCCTAAAGGAGATCAACCCTGAATATTCACTGGAAGGGCTGTTGCTTAAGGTGAAATTCCAGTACTTTGGCCACCTGATGTGAAGAGCCAGCTCATTGGAAAAGTTGATGCTGGGGAAGATTGAAGGCATGAGGAGAAGGGGGCAACAGAGGATGAGATGGTTGGATGGCATCACCAACTCGATGGACATGAATTTGAACAAACTCTGCTCCCAGATAGTGAAGGACAGGGAAGCCTGATGTACTGCAGTCTATGGGGTTGCAAAGAGTCAGACATGACTTAGTGACTGAACAAAAATAAATATTACTTTATATAATTTAAATATTATATATATAATCAGTCTCGGGGATGGGATCCAAGTATGAGTTTTTTTAAGGATTCCTAGATGAAAAGCTTGTACAACTAAGGTCAAGAAATGGAAACCTGCACTGAACTAGTAAGTGGACCTGGTAAGTGACTCTAAACCTCAGTTTCCTTATTTGCAAAATGAGCTTAATAATGCCTGTCTTGTTTACTTATAAATGAAAAAGTCTTTCTAGACCTCAAAAAGTAACTAAAACAAGTTTTGAAGAAAAATCATGATAGAATCTAGGTGTTGCATATATATGTGTTAGCTGTTAAATTTCTTCAATTTACTATATGTGTGAAAATATCTTCAATTTAAAATCAGGTATTGTTGTGTTGTAAAAAACAATCCTCAATAATTTAGTCCTGATTTTATGGTATTGTATTAAAAGGAAAAAGTACTGTTAATCATTTGGTAGGTTAACTTATTGTTGGTTGTCTAAGTATTTACTTCCTCTCCCAGTAAGAGTATTGCACTTCTTTGCTCTATAAATATCAGAATTTCCTGTGTATCTTGCTTTTTCCAGTGGAATCTGAACAAGAGTGATATATACCTATCACTTCTAAAAAGAAGCATGGCTCTTATTGCTCATGAGGCCAAATTTTCCCAACCTAAGTTTGTTTTTTGTCCTCAAATAAAGAGAACTTCAGGTGCGCCATCAGGATATGTTAGAGGAACAAAAAATAAACCTTTGTTTTTGAAAGCAACTAAAATATATAAGGTTTTTGTTAATGCAATATAATAACAGCTCACTGGCACAGTTTGAAAGCTATTAAAATGAAATCATCTCTAACAATACAAATCAACCTGATGAAGAAACAAACGTTAATGCCTAAAGAAACTAATTTGTACAAGCAGTTTCAGGAACATCTAGTTAAAATTCTGGAATGAAGAACTTATTATAATTAACAATGCTCTGAAGTTATGTCTATGTTCCTCCATTTAAGAATCTATCTTCTGCATTGTTTTAAATTACCCCAAGTAAAATCTAGCATATTTTCTGATGAATTAATTGCATTCCATTTTAAATGTATACTGTACTTTCATTAACCAATTTTCTGCTAAGGTTTTAATCTATCTTTTGTAAATACAAATGTGTTGCTCAGTCATGTCCGATGTTTTGTGACCCCCGTGGACTGTAGCTTCAACGTAAATATTTATAGAAATCTCAATCTAGTTTACTAAATGAGCTGAACTTCATTCTTTCTTGCTGACCACACCTTCATGTGTGTGATGTGAGTTCCAAACTTCTCTATGATATGTAAATACTTGTGCAGGTCCTATAGTTAGTCAGTAATGCTCACATAATAAAATATCTCTCAATCACTTAAGGCAAGACATCCTAACAAATGTAAAATCAATGTAATTAATTTTCGTGTAATAAACAATTGCTTTTCTTCTCCAGTTTGTGAACGCCTCAACTAGGTAACTGCAGTGAAGTGGACAAAAAAAGGTAAACTTTTTTTTCTGCTGACTTTTCCATTTAATAACTGCAGTTTGGGGGTCTTTTAAATTTGGGATGTTGAGCAAAGAAGAAAGAGCATCAGAAATATTTTATCTACTGGTAGGAAAAAAAGTAAGAATTTTATCTGGCAAAATTTTAATCTGAACTATTGACCTCTGCATATGGCAGAATCCAGTGCTGATTCTTTCTTGGCTATCATGGATTTTATCTGTAATATATTTATCATGGCCAGTGCCATCTCCTCACTTTGGAGTTTCCATCAGAGCATCCCTTTGTAAATATGATCTCAGAATTCCTGAAGTACTTATTATGGAGTTATTATCTGCTTCACTGGAAACTTGAACACTTTCGGAATTGCAATCCCAACACACCCCTGTCTCTGCTTTGCCACAGGCAGGGGTTTCTGTAAACTTCTGTAGGTGTAATTCAGGCAGTGGACACCATGTTCCTTCAATTGCACAATAAACATATCCAGCAGCCATAGCAGGTTGTTGAAAGCCTCATCACTAAGCTTGAGAAAGATAAGTATTCCCTTCTCTCACAGATGCAAGGACAGAATGTAGCAGGGTACTGAAGTCTTCTCAAATTTTTTCTTAAATTATTCTCATCACTGGCCTCCTGAACCAGTCAACAGAATCTTAACATTTTCTTTCTTTTTTTTTTTCCTATGTTCTTTTTTTTTTATTATGATCTTTTTTTTTTATTTTTAAACTTTACATAATTGTATTAGTTTTGCCAAATATCAAAATGAATCCGCCACAGGTATACATGTGTTCCCCATCCTGAACCCTCCTCCCTCCTCCCTCCCCATTCCATCCCTCTGGGTCGTCCCAGTGCACCAGCCCCAAGCATCCAGTATCTTGCATGGAACCTGAACTGGCAACTCGTTTCATACAGCAAAAGAGACACTGATGTATAGAACATTTTCTTATAAAGACCAGAAAGGAAAAGACTGTCCTAGCAAAGTTAGTTCCACAATTTCTTAGCATGTTTAGGCCAAGCTGTGAAACAGCTGGTTTTAGGATACTGGGATATCACAACATGGTACAGAAAAAAGGAAAACGTGAAAGAAAAGAGCATTCAATCTATTGTTTCATGACTTGATGTTCACATGCAATCTGTATCAAGATGTATTCCCAGACGTGTAACTTCTGTGTCAAAGGGCATGTGCACTGTTAAAGGAATTGGCCCCATACCCTCCAGTGAGGCCATATTCACATCCATTACCACAAAGAGTTTTGAAATTACTTGTTTACCAATTTATTTTTTACTCAGTTTAACCAGATTAGTGCTTTAGCCCTCTGGATAGACAAAAACACTATAATTACTTTTAAAATGTATTATTTTAAAAATGATTAAAATTGCGTATCTTTCCATTTGTTGATAGATCTTTTTATGTATATACTCTGAATTTATGTTTTAAAATGTGACTGCTATATTATCCTATAGATCATTTTACAGATACTGTAATATTATTATCTGTAATTATATTTCTCTATATTTGTTGCCAGAGTGTATAATTTGATGCATGATAAACATATTACTGTAATACAGTCTATGATTTAATTCACTGGCAATCAATTAAGTTAATCAATTAAGTTAATAAAGTTAGACATCTAAGCTTCATCTTGAACTTAAACCTCTTCATGCTAAGGATCCTTGCAAGGTGTTTACTTCTCTTTCTAAAAGTATAGCATATATTTAAAGATTTTGTACAAAATTTGATTCAATGATTCTATATCTAGGAAGTAATAAAACAACAGTATTTCATAACTAGAAAAACATAAAATTCTATAAAACCATTGAGAAATATTTATGTAAATTATTTTTTTTATATGATTGCTGCTGCTAAGTCACATCAGTCGTGTCTGACTCTGTGCGACCCCATAGACAGCAGCCCACCAGGCTCCCCTGTCCCTGGTATTCTCCAGGTAAGAACACTGGAGTGGGTTGTCCTTTCCTTCTTCAATGCATGAAAGTGAAAAGTGAAAGTGAAGTCGTTCAGTCGTGTGCAACTTTTAGCGACCCCATGGACTGCAGCCTACCAGGCTCCTCCGTCCATGGGATTTTCCAGGCAAGAGTACTGGAGTGGGGTGCCCTCAATTAAGATAGCTATTGGTGCAAAATATTCACACTACAGCATGGCTGTAAACTACATTCCTATGTATATAAGCAGAGAGATATATAGTACATATATGCATATGTATACATCTAAAACCTATTTACAGAACATAGAAAGTATATGAAACATATATACTACATGTAATTATGCATATATCTATAATCTCATTCAAAGGAATAGATTTGGTATATTTTTGTTTTAGATAATGGGATTACAGATGTTTTCATTGTAGTTGCTCTTCAATGTAGTTGCAGTTTCATATCAGAAAATTATATGATTTAATATATATCAATATAAATATTTATAATAATTAGGTTGAGAGATGAAAAACATAAAATTAAAATTAACCAATTCATGCAAATTAATAAGAATAATAAATTATGATATTAAAAACAGAAATACAGTATTATATATCTGTAAAAAATGAACCATAAATTTTATGTTTCTTTAGACATCAAACCAGTAACAGGCAATAAGTAGAATAATAAGCTGGTCAAGTACAACACAAGTTTTCTAGGTGGTAAAATTGAGTCTGTTTTTCTTTTTTTCTCCATTTAGAGAAGATACTGGAGCAGTGGGATCTTTGCAGTATTACTATCTTATCAATAGTGACAGTTTTGATTAGGCTGTTTGTTCTAATATTCCATGAGTATAGAATAATGGTTTAAGATTTAGTATTTTGAAACTTAAAAAAAAAAAAAAAACTTTGGCTAATAAAGTAAGCTAGTTCCAACAGAAAAAAAAATACATATATACTTATATGAGGAAGTCAGATGAAAATGGAAATGACTTAAAAATAGATGTCAAAACTCAGTGGCCCTCCTATATCAAGCTTGATCTTGATTATATCTTTATTTATTTATTTATTTTTATTTTATTTATTTTTTAAATTTTAATTGGAGGTTAATTACTTTACAATATTGTATTGGTTTTGCCATATATCAACATGAATCCGCCACAGGTATACATGTGTTCCCTATCCTGAATGCCTCTCCCTCCTCCCTCCCCGTACCATCCCTCTGGGTCATCCCAGTGCACCAGCCCCAAGCATCCAGTATTATGCATCGAACCTGGACTGGCGATTCATTTCATATATGATATTATACATGTTTCAATTCCATTCTCCCAAATCATCCCACCCTCTCCCTCTTCCATAGAGTCCAAAAGACTGTTCTATATATCTGTGTCCCTTTTGCTGTCTTGCTTACAGGGTTATCATTACCATCTTTCTAAATTCCATATATATGTGTTAGTATACTGTATTGGTGTTTTTCTTTCTGGCTTACTTCACTCTGTATAATAGGCTCCAGTTTCATCCACCTCATTAGAACTGATTCAAATGTATTCTTTTTAATGGCTGAGTAATACTCCATTGTGTATGTACCACAGCTTTCTTATCTATTCATCTGCTGATGGACATCTAGGTTGCTTCCATGTCCTGGCTATTATAAACAGTGCTGTGATGAACATTGGGGTACACATGTCTCTTTCAATTCTGGTTTCCTTGGTGTGTATGTCCAGCAGTGGAAAGAGATTTCTCCAAAGAAGACATACAGATGGCTAACAAACACATGAAAAGAAGCTCAACTTCACTCATTATCAGAGAAATGCAAATCAAAACCACAATGAGGTACCGTTTTGCGCCAGTCAGAATGGCTGCGATCCAAAAGTCTACAAGCAATAAATGCTGGAGAGGGTGTGGAGAAAAGGGAATCCTTTTACACTGTTGGTGGGAATGCAAACTAGTACAGCCACTATGGAGAACAGTGTGGAGATTCCTTAAAAAACTGGAAATAGAACTGCCTTGATTATATCTTTAAAAGGTTAACTTTCCCTGTGGGAGGCTCCTGTTTTGGGTAAAAATGTTCTATTTTAGAATTACCCATGGTGAAAATCTACATGTGCCCCAGAGAAAACTGTCCCTGAGATATTTAAGTAAGCTATTATTTGGAGAAATCTTCAAAATAGAACCTTTCTTGAAGGTACACTGAATGTTAAGAAAAATTATTTTAACTGCCTCTTTACAATTCTACCATGAAATAATATGGTCTATAAAAAAGATCCTGGAGCAAAACTTAGAAGTATGGAGGAGGATGTGTATTGTTTAAGCAGCTGCTATAAATTTAATGGGGTAACATTATTGTCACAAAGAATTTTATTGATTTTTTTCCAAGATACTTATCTACACATTGATTGTGTCAGTTCCCAAATTTACTTTACTATAAATTCTGGTAAGAACATATTAATTAACTGCTATTTAAAATGAAAGTAAAGAAATATGATTTCATTTGAATAAAGATTTAACTGAGTACATGTATTTGCTGACATTTAAATCTTTTATTTTTGCCTGACTTTGAAAAATGTCACATAATTTGAAATATAACATTTCATCAACATATGCATTAGGACTATTTTTCATACAAATTTTCACTTTGTGTTCTATACTATTGTATGCTATATTTATTAATATAAATGAATGATTTAATTGATTTAATTTGCACTAGTACCATTAAAATGTATAGATTCCTATAAGTTATCTTTTTAAAATACAAGAAGTCTAGGACTGTCAGGTACCATACCAAAATTATAGTAGTAACTCAGTGAATACCCTTTAATTGACATTTTCCTTTCCCATTTTATAACAAGGAATTGAAAACATTGCTGGGGAAGCCATTTTAGGAATGTGGCTTAAAAAGATACTTCATTCTTTTTAAGCTCACAACAGTTGCTTTTGTGTTTGAATCTATGGGTGTATGAATCTGAGCTCCAAAACATTTTAAACTTTTGAGATATTACAACTTCCAGTTCCATCCTTTTATGCAGTTTCTTGGAGGAAAGTGGGTTAAGATGCTAGAAGTTTTAACTTCATGACTGAGGAAGTGTTTATACAGTACAGTGTTGATTATCTGAGCTATATATTTATGATTTCTGCATTTGCTGCATTTATCTAAAACTAAAAAGAAAAAAAATCTGCAGATGATTTTCTCTATGCTATAGTCAATGATGTAAAATCTGATTTCAGCATTTGATGCCTAATAACAGTCATTACATGTATTTTCATAGTGTCTTGTTCATGCTTTGTATATTGGAATTTAGGATTGCTAAGTTAAATAGCACCTCTTATGTCAATTAAAATAGCTATTGCCACAATCATGTTCACACTACAGTATGGCTGAAGCTACTACCCTGTATTCTCAACAGTCTGTCAATCAGCAGAGAATTGGTTGATCCAGGATGTGTTCAGCAAGCACTTAGATTTGACTGAGATTAGCTATAAGACCTGTCCCTCCTCATGTGTGTTTGGGCAAGGACCCAATATGAAAGGGCAGCAGCTTCAAAGTTAATTCAGTTCCATTCAGTTCAGTCGCTCAGTCTTGTCTGACTCTTTGCAACCCCATGGATTGCAGTACACAGGTCTTCCCTGTCCATCACCAACTCCTGGAGCTTGCTCAAACACATGTCCATCAAGTCAGTGATGCCATCCAACCATCTCATCCTCTATGGGCCCCTTCTTC
Organism: Bubalus kerabau; assembly: GCF_029407905.1. Taxonomy (NCBI): domain Eukaryota; kingdom Metazoa; phylum Chordata; class Mammalia; order Artiodactyla; family Bovidae; genus Bubalus; species Bubalus kerabau. Next base: position 60,686,158 of record NC_073634.1, read on the forward strand.
TGCCTTTAATCTTTTCCAGCACCAAGTTATTTTCCAATGAGTTAATTCTTCACATCAGTGGATTAGCATTGCAAAGTGAATTAGTATTTAGCAAATCTGAAGTCTCCTCAGGCTGAGACTTGGAAATGGTATATTGTCACTTCCTCCTCATTCATTTAGCCAAAAAAAACCTTTTTTTTTTTTTTTTCTCCTCTACTGGAATTCTGAGCAAAGAAAGAAAGACAGAAATCAGACAGCTTGAAAAAAAATTGAAGACTAAATTTCAATATGGGCTAAGTTGGGGTGCTCATGTTTCATTCCTTCGTTAGTCTAAGTTATATGACTCTAGTATCACTAAAACATGAGATATTCATCCCAGTAAGAATTTCTATAAACTAACTATACCATAGTGCTGAGTTCCACCTATTAAATTGTTCACATAACTCACTAATCAGATTAATTACTCCATTAATTACTCAATTACTCATTAATGACTTCCCTGGTGGCTCAGACGGCAAAGCGTCTTGCTTACAATGCAGGAGACCTGGGTTCCATCCCTGGGTTGGGAAGATATTCTGGAGTAGGAAATGGCAACCCACTCCAGTACTCTTGCCTGGAAAATCTGATGGATGGAGAAGCCTGGTAGGCTACAGTCCCTGGGGTTGCAAAGAGTCGGACATGACTGAGTGACTTCACTTTACTACATTTTATTCTTTGTTGTTGTGCTATTCAGTTGCTAAGTCACATCCAACTCTTTGCAATCCTATGGATGGAACACACCAGCCTTCCCTGTTCTTTACTATCTCCTGGAGTTTGCTCAAACTTATGTCCATTGAGTCAGTGATGCGATCCAACCATCTCATTCTCTTTCTCCTTCTGCCCTCAATCCTTCCAAGCTTCAATGAGTTGGTTCTTCCCATCAAGTGGCCAAAGTGTTGGAGTTTTAGCTTAAGCAACAGTCCTTCCAATGAATATTCAGTGTTGATTTCCTTTAGGATAGGCTAGTTTGATCTCTTTACTGTTCAAGGGACTTTCTCTAATTTTCTATAGCACCACAATTTGAAAGCATCAATTCTTCAGTGCTCAGCCTTCTTTACATCCAATTCTCTTCTTTATATATCCAACTCTCACATCCGTACATGACTAATAGAAAACATAGCTTTGATTATATGAATCTTTGCTGGCAAAGTGATGTCTCTCATTTTTACTATGCTAAGTTTGTCAAGCCTTTCTTCCAAGGAGCAAGTGTCTTAATTTCAGGGCTTCAGTCACTGTCCTCAGTGATTTAGGCGTCCAAGAAAATAAAATATGTTACTGTTTACACTTTGTCCTCATCTGTTTTCCATGAAGTGATGGGACTGGATGCCATGATCTTAGTTTTTTGGATGTTGAGTTTTAAGCCAGCTTTTTCACTCTTCTTTTACCTTTATCAGAAGGCTCTGTAGTTCCTTTTAGCTTTCTGCTATTAGAGTGATATCATCTGCATATCTGAGATTGTTGATATATCTGCCGACAATCTTGACTCTAGTTTTAGATTCCGCTAGCCCAGCATTTCTCATCATGTACTCTGTACATAAGTTAAACAAGCAGGATGACAATATATAGTGTTGACATACTCCTTTCCCAATTTTGAACCAGTCCAATGTTTCATGTCTAATTTAACTGTTGCTTCTTGACATGCATATGGGTTTTTCAGGAGACACATCCCTTTAACAATTTTACACAGTTTATTGTGATCCAAAATATGGATTATACAAAACTGACTCAGAAGAAATATGGGGATTTGAGAATGCATGTTGAATTAAATAATTAAATTTAATAAATTATAATAAAATCACAATAATGTCCAAAAAGGTATAAAAAAGAATCAACACAGATGAATATGAAGTAATAAGTAAAATAAAATATATTTGAAAGATAAATAACATGGTAAATGCATGTATAAATTCATTGAAGACTATGTCATGGAAAGGTTTATAGATAAATGTCACTTTTACCATACAGTGCAGATGTTAAAATGGGGTTCTTTGCTGAAATTCTTAAAAGCATAGAAGAAATACCACAGCCAATCTCCTTAACTGTTGATGTGATATAAGAACTGTCCTTATTCTGGAAAAATCCAATGTGGCTAGTATTCCCCAAATCATAGCTCAATAATGCACAATATGTTTACAGAAAAAGATATTCCAAAATATTTATATGACTATGTAATGATGGAACTTAGTTGACTGAAGAGATAGTATTATTAAAAGTGTCTAACAGGGCATAGATAGGACTTCCAGGGCAATTCAGTTCAATTTCAAAGTTATACAAAGAAAAAAAAAATTAAGTGAGAAAATAAATCCAAATATATGTGTGAATGATTAGTTGATCAGTTGTATCCAACTTTTTGCGACCCCGTGGACAGTATCCTGCCTGGCTCCTTTGTCCATGGCATTTTCCAGGCAAGAATACTACATTGGGTTGCTAGTTCCTCCTTCAGGGGATCTTCCTGATTCAGGGATCAAACCCATATCTAATGAGTTTCCTGCATTGTCAGGTGGATTCTTTTATCACTGAGCCACCTGGAAGGTCCTATATCTATTGAGAAGACTAAAACTGTTAAAAAAATTTTTGAACTTAATATTTTTCTTCTACTTGAGACATAAAAAAGCCATGAGGGAATGCCACTCTAAGAGGAAGAAAAAATGAGTAATTTTAAAATTCTAATTCAAGTCTACCAGAGTGCTGAATTCTCAAAGCAACCATATACACTGAATTCTGAAGAGTGTCAAGTTTCTGCAAGAAAGGACAGATCATGTTACTTTTTTCAACTTTGGTAGAGCATAGGAGAAATAAATGGAAGCCATAAAATTAAGTGAAATGAGAAGAACTGGAGCATTTAAAATTTTACTAAGGCTTGACCAGGGCTTTTAAAAATTAATTTGCTTTTTATGAAATATAGTTGTTTTATAATGTGTTAATTACTTCTATACAGCAAAGTGATTCAGATATATATATATATATATATACACACACACATATATATATATATATATACACACACACATATATGTATTCTTTTCCATTATGGCTTATCATAGGATACTGAATATAGTTCTCTATGCTATACAGTAGAACCATATTATTGATCCAGTCTATATGTGAAAGGTTACGTTTGCTAACCCCAACCTCCCACTCCATCCATCACCTAGTCCTCTCCCACTTGGCACTTACCAATCTCTTCCTTATAACTGAGATTCTGTTTCTGTTTCATAGATAATATCATTTGTGTCATATTTAGATTGCACTTATTATATCATATGGTACTTGTCTTTCTCTTTCTGATTTACTTCACTTGGTATGATAATCTCTAGTTGCATCCCTATTGCTGCAAATGACATTATTTTATTCTTTTTATGACTGAGTAATATTCTATTGCTTATATGTACTACCTCTTATTTATCCATTCCTTTATTGATGGGCATTCAGATTGTTTCCATGTCTTGGTTATTGTGAATAGTGCTGCTATGAGCATAGGGGTGCATATTAAGGTTTATCAGGTCTTGCATGAAACATTTATAACTTTTAGGTACCTAAATAGAGGAAGTATACATTTACTTGCCAAGTATTTCCCTAAAAGTTCACAGAATGTATGCACTTGTGTTGAAGAATATTTGCTATTTTTGTTTCTTTTTTACATCTTCAAAGGCAACATATTTACATTACATGATACGAAGCTTAAAGTATCTACTATCTTGTTCTTCACAGAAGATATTTTACAATATTGACCTAGAACATATTATGAAAACTAAGCATATGTTGCCTGTCACTAGAGAAGGGCCCAGAAAGTGGATAAAATTTTATTGCTCACAATATGCACACAGTGCCATATGAGACTGAACCTGGGAAAGAAAAATTGAAAAACCTTTATAAACCCATCATGAGCCTTAAGTCAAGCAAGATACATGGTCAAGAACATGGTCAAGAAAAAAAGACTTCCTTTTTGGTGGGGGTATGCATGACTTGCTGAATCTGAGGATGAAGCAGGAATACTAATGATATCTATCTAGTCTTCCAGACCTCACAATGAACACAAGGAAGCAACTGAAGTCTAGCGTTTGAAACTGGCCATTATTTACACTGTGATCTTGACTCCTATGGTACACTGAAGGTCACCACATAAGTATGACCAATATTCATTATTTGTGGCTTCTTAATGTATGAATTCTCCTACTTGCTGGAATTTGCTTACCACTTCAAAATCAAACATAACAGCCTTTTTGCTGTCATTTTTTGGAAACACATAGAGTGTTGATAAATTTGAGTTAACCTGACATTTATATTTCTTATTGAGGTCAACCAAGATAATGCTCTGAAATCATGGTCTACTAGTGCTACATTTTATCATAATTGTATGTTTTTCTTTGGTGATTTTGCTGTTTTAAATGATCCATAAGTGTACTGCTAGTTGTTGTCTAGTGTTCTAAAGTGCAAGAAGGCTATGATACTCCTCATGGAGGAAATATCAGTGTTAGACTAGCTTCATTCAGGTATGTATTATAGTGCTAATATAGCACTATACATACATAGCACATAATACATACATATATATGAATATATGTATATATAGATGCATATGTAGTCATGAGTTTCATGTTAATTGATAAACAAAACATCATTAAATACATTTCTTTTAACAGGAAAAAAAAAGCACAAAATAAGGCTACATATTTATCTGGTAATGAAAATAATATGACCTGACATTTTTAGGAATTTATCTTGTAATTCCTCTGAAAGCAATGGTTCAGTATTCAGAAACTTAATATTCTCAGCAACTTTATAAAACATGTGTGTGGTGCTTAGTCGCTCAATTTTTTCTGACTCTTTGTGACCCCATGGACTGTAGCCCACCAGGCTTCTCTGTCCATGGGGATTCTCCAGGCAAGAACACTGGAATGGGTTGCCATGCCCTCCTCCAGGGGATCTTCCCAACCCAGGGATTGAACCCAAGTGTCCCACACTGAAGGCTGATTCTTTACCATCTGAGCTACCAGTGAAGCCCTTATAAAGTGAAGTTATAAAACATAACTCTAAATATTACCAATTGTCTGTAACATAAAACAAATACAGATTAATTAGATTAACTAGCCTCAATCTTCCACACAAATACTCTGACAAAAGAAAATCATACCCAGATTTGAACATAAATATTCTTAAACAGTCTCTGTTGGGCTGTTTTTGTTTTTACACACAGTGTCCATAATTAATTAAAAATAAAGCAATACACAAAATTACAAGGGGAAAAAAGCATTGTCAAGACAAAATACTCAGCTGAAAAAGATACTGATATGAAAGAATACAAACTTTAAAATAACTCTTATAAATGTGTTAGAAGATCTTGTGGGGAAAAAGACAAGATGTCTGAGATAGATTAGGAAAACTTAAAAAATTTAAGCTATACAATAAATGTAAGTAAAAATATTAGAAATGAGGATCAACACCAAAGATAAGAAATGCTTTTGATAGAATTATCACAAAATAAGATACAGAAGAAATAAATATCAGTGAAATTGAAGATAAATCAATATGATTTTTTTTCAAATTGAAACAGACAAAAAAAGAACAAATTATTCAAAACTGTATAAGAGTATCAAATGGTCTACAGACACATAAACATTTTTGAAATACTAAATTTGGAGGAGAGATGACAAGGAAGAATATATTTAAAGAGTTAATGAATATAAAATTCCAAAATATAATGAACAACAACTATTTGTGTATCCTGAATGCAAGAAGAATAAACTTGGCACATCATAGTCTGATTTTTGAATCCCAAAGATCAAATCTTGAAGTCAGCTAAAGGAAAAGAAACATTATATAAACCCTAATGAAGACATCAGACATTGCTTCAGAAACTATGTGCGCAAAGTGATGATAGAATGATATTGCTAAAGAATAAGGAAAAAAAAAAAGATTTTCAACCTAGAATTCTAATTCTATTCCCAATGGAATGTCCTTCCAATTTAAAGACAAAATAAAGATTTTTGATGTAAATAAAAGCAGAGTATTAATTGTTGGAAGAGCTATTCTGTAAAGATTGTTAAAAGCAGTTCTTTAAGTAGAAAAGTTATACCTATGGAAATAAGAATCTATAGAAATAAATGAAGACTGCAAAAATGGAAACATGCATAAATACCATTTTATTGAATTTTAAATTTATTTAAACATGATTGAGTACATTGAATGGAAAATAATATCTAAAATAAAATTGACAAAAAGATATAGACATAAAATATAAAATACAGGTAAAGAGAACTAATGATCTGCTTTTTGTAAGCAAAAAGATATACACATAAAATATAAAATACAGGTAAAGAGAACCAAAGATCTGCTTTTTGTCAGCAAAAATGTAGGATAAGGGTAAGGAAGGGAATTGCTTTCCAACAATGAAGATAAGTATAACATGCAAATTGTGACTAGGTATTCATTGAAAACCTTAGTGGTCTGAAAGGAGCAGAAAAAACATGGAAATTTGTACACCAAAATTCACCTCAGAGGGAATGAAGAAGACCATGATAAGATCTGCAAATAATAAAAATCTTAGTGTTATGAACTTCTGAAACCAACACTCTAAACTCCCTTCTAGGACAAAGGCTGTGGATTTTTCTTAGAGTCAAAAATAAGTAAACTGAAACGAGGACAAATAAAAGAGAAAGTGCAGACAAAAGTGGAAAAGAAAAGCAGTGGAGGCAAATTTCAAAAAGTGGAAAGAAACATGTTTTACCACTTCACAAAAGAAAAGAAGAGAGAACTGCTGAATTATACATGTGGGACAATTACTTTGGTAGACCTTTCCCTACTGAAAGAACAAAAATTTTATATATCTTAAAACTGAGCAACAATGAAAAAAGAACTGTGTCTAATTCCATGCAAGTTTACTGCAGGTTATAAGAATCAGCTAATGCTCCTAGGAAAATGAAGGCATACTAGAAATACACATCTTCAAAACAAGTAAATTTTTAATTTACTTTTATTTAATTTAATATTTTAAATAAGTTGAAAGAATTTAAGAAAATCTAAAACTTTTAAAAAATATGAAACAGTATAGATATTAATATTATAAGCCAATAAAATATAATAAAGTTAGTGTTATTTCAAATAAATTTATCATTGTTATCTTATTATTCCTAAAATAAATTTAAGATTACTTAAAGAGTGGAGTGAAAGAACTCACTGCAAACCTAGGAAATAGAAGCAAAATGGTCAGCACTTACGTAATGAGATACTATAATGTGATTCTTGGGGTAATGACAGAGATGGAAGAGAATCAGTTGGTACTGAGTTTTAACATTGTCCCTAATAGGAAAGCAATGAATAAAGGACCTCTTTTCAAACAAATAAAATTAAGACTACTAATGCTACTGTTACTATTATTGTAGGACTTCCAAGTGGTGCAGTGGTAAAGAATCCACCTGCCAATGCAGGGAATGCAAGAGTTGAGGGTTCGATCCCTGGGTAGAAAAGCAATGGAAAATTCCATGTACAGAGGAACCTGACAGGCTACAGTCCACGGGAATGCAAAGAGTTAGACATGAATGATCACATTATTGAGGTATTAATAATAATACAAAGGTAACAAAATTTTAAAAATTAAAAAAAATCTTCATAGAAAGAAAATAAAAATCATTGATAGAGATATGTGTTTGTATGTAGCATGTATGTGTGTGTGTGCATGAGCACATGCATGTAGAGAAAAAGAGATCACTTATTAAAATTTTTATTATTATCTCAGGTAGAAAATGGAGAAGGCAATGGCACCCCACTCCAGTACTCTTGCCTGGAAAATCCCATGGATGGAGGAGCCTGGTGGGCTGCAGTCCATGGGGTCTCTAAGAATCGGACATGACTGAGCGACTTCACTTTCACTTCTCACTTTCATGCATTGGAGAAGGAAATGGCAACCCACTCCAGTGTTCTTGCCTGGAGACTCCCAGGGATGGGGGAGCCTGGTGGGCTACCGTCTATGGGGTCGCACAGAGTCGGACATGACTGAAGCGACTTAGCAGCAGCAACAGGTAGAAAAGGAATACCTTTGCATAGGATAGAAATTTATATATTAGAAAACTAAATGCCTTCTACAAAATATCATTTTCTTAAATATGAACCTAACAAAAATAACATGAATTATGTTTCTCCTATCAGATCGGCAATATCCAACAGTTTGATTACATATTTTCTTGATAGTCCTTTGGGAATATAAGCACTTGCATAAATTGTTGGTGTGAAATAAAATAATATGAAGCTAGTGTCTGACTGAATGGATACAAAAACAAGACCCATATATATGCTGTATACAAGAAACCCACTTCAGACCTAAACACACACACATATATATATATATATATTTTTTTTTTTTAGTTTTTTTTTATTTATTTATTTTTATTTTATTTTTAAACCTGATACACTGTATTAGTTTTGGCAAAACTAAAACTAAACACACATATAGACTGAAAGTGAGAGCATGGAAAAATATATTCCATGCAAATGGGAAGCAAAAGAAGGCTGGAGTAGCATTCCTCATATCAGACAAAATAGACCTTAAAATAAAGAAGATTACAAGAGATAAGGAAGGACACTACATAATGATCAAAGGATCAATCCAAGAGGAAGACATAACAATTGTAAATATCTACACACCCAACAAAGGGGCACCTCAATACATGACAAACACACTAATAAAAACAAAAGGAAAAATTAACAGTAACACAAAAATAGTAAGAGACTTTAACACCCCAATCACGCCAATGGACAGTTCATCAAAACAGAAAATTAATAAGGAAACACGTCTTAAATGACACATTAGATGAGATGAGTCTCATTGATATCTTCAGGACATTCTATCCAAATGCAGAAGAATACACCTTCTCAAGGGCACATGGGACATTCTCCAGGATAGACCACATCTTGGGTCACAAATCAAACCTCAGTAAATTTAAGAAAGTTGAAATCATATCAAGAATCTTCTCTGACCACAACAATATGAGACTAGATATCAATTAAAAGAAAAAAAAAAAAACTGTAGGAAACACAAACACATGGAGATTAAACAGCATGTTTCTAAATAACCAACAGGTTACTGAAGAAATCAAAAGGGAAATAAAAAAAATTTCTAGAAACAAATGACAATGAAAACATGACAAGTCAAAACCTTTGGGATGCAGCAAAAGCAGTCCTAAAAGGAAAGTTTATAGCAATACAATCCTACCTCAAGAAACAAGAAAAACATCAAATAGAAAACCTAACTTTACACCCAAAACAACTGGAAAAAGAACAACAACAACAAAAACAAAATTAGCAGAAGGAAAGTAACTATAAAGATCTGAGCAGAAATAAACAAAAAAGAAATGAAAGAAACAGTAGTAAAGATTAATAAAACTAAAAGCTAGTTCTTTGAGAAGATAAACAAAATTGACAAGCCTTTAGCCAGATTCATCAAGAAAAAAGAAAAGAGAGAGAGAAGAATCAAATTAACAAAATTAGAAATGAAAAAGGAGAGGTTACAACAGACAATGCAGAAATACAAAGGATTATAAGAGACTATTATTAACAACTATATGGCAATAAAATGGATAACCTGGAAGAAATGGACACATTCTTAGAAAAGTTAAATCTTTCCAGACTGAGCCAGGAAGAAACAAAAATTATGAACAACACAAATACAAGCACTGAAATTGAAGCTATGACCAAAAATCTCCTATAAAACAAAAGCCTAGGACCAGATGCTTCATAGGAGAATTCTCTCAGATATTTAGAGAAGAGCTAGTGCCTATCCTTCTAAAACTCTTTCAAAAAATTTTGGAGGAAGGAACACTTCCAAATTCATTCTATGAGGCCACCATCTCCCTGATACCAAAACCAGACAAAGATAAAACACAAAAAAGAAAACTACCGGCCAATATTCCTGATGAACATAGATGAATAAATCCTCAACAAAATTTTAGCAAACAGAATTCAGCAACATATAAAAAAGCTCATACACCATAATAAGTTATGTTTATTCCAGGGATGCAAGGATTCTTCAATATATGCAAATCAATGTGATACACCATATTAACAAAGGGGAGGATAAAAACCATATGATTATCTCAATATATGCAGATAAAGACTTTGCAAGATTCAGCACCAATTTATGCTTAAAACTCTTCAAAAAAAGGGCATATAACGAACCTACCTCAACATAGTAAAGGCCGTATGTAATAAGCCTACAGCAAACATTGTCTTCAATGGTTAAAAACTGAAAACATTTCCCCAAAGATCAAGAACAAGACAAATCCATTTCCACCACTATTATTCAACATAATTCTGGAAGTCCTAGCTACAGCAGTCGGAGAAGAAAAAGAAATAAATGGAACCCAGATCAGAAAAGAAGTAAAGCTCTCACTCTTTGCAGATGACATGATACTGTACATAGAGAACCTTAAAGATAGTATTAGAAAATTACTAGAGCTAATCAGTGAGTTTAGCAAAGTTTCAGGATACAAACTCAATACACAGAAATCACTTTCATTTCTATATACTAATAATGAAAAATCAGAAAGAGAAATTAAGGAATCAATCCCATTCACCATTGCAACAAAAATAATGAAATATCTAAGAATAAACTTACCTAAGGAGACCAAAGAACTGTATACAGAAAATTACAAGACACTACTGAAAGAAATCAAAGATGACATAAACAGATGGAGAGATATTCCATGTTCCTGGGTAGGAACAATCAATATTGTGAAAATGACTATACTACCAAATGCAATCTACAGATTCAATGCAATCTCTATCAAAATACTAATGGCATTTTTCACAGAACTTGAACAAAAAAATTCACAATTCTTTGGAAACACAAAGACCTTGAATAGCCAAAGGAGTCTTGAGGAAGAAGAATGGAGCTGGAGGAATCAACCTTCCTGATTTCAGATTATACTACAAAGCTACAGTCATCAAGACAGTGTGGTACTGGCACAAAAACAAATATATAGACCAATGGAACAAGATATAAAGCCCAAAAATAAATCCATGCACCTTTGGGAACCTTATTTTTAACAAAGGAGGCAAGAATATATAATGGGTTAAAGACAGCCTTTTCAATAAATGGTGCTGGAAAACTTGGACAGCTACATGTAAAAGAATGAAATTAGAACACTTCTTAACACCATATACAGAGATAAACTCAAAATGGATTAAAGACCTAAATGTGAGACCAGAAGCTATAAAACTCTTAGAGGAAAACATAACCAGACCAGTCGATGACATAAATCAAAGCAAAATCTTCTATGACAGAGTAATGCAAATAAAAACAAAAGTAAACTAGTGGGACCTAATTAAACTTAAAAGCTTTTGCAGAGCAAAGCAAACACTAAGCAAGGTGAAAAGACAACCCTCAGAATGGGAGAAAAATAATGGCAAATGAAATAACTGACAAAGGATTTAATTTCCAAAATATACAACCAGTTCATACAACTCAATGCCAGAAAAACAAACAGCCCAGTCAAAACGTGGGGAAAAGACCTAAACAGAAATTTCTCCAAAGAAGACAGACAGATGGCTAACAAATACATGAAAAGATGCTCAAAATCACTCAGTATTAGAGAAATGCCAATCAAAAGTACAATGAGATATCACCTCACACCAGTCAGAATGGTCATCGTCAAAATGTCTACAAGCAATAAATGCTGGAAAGGGTGTGACAAAAGGGTGTGAAAAGACCTAAACAGAAATTTCTCCAAAGAAGACAGACAGATGGCTAACAAATACTTGAAAAGATGCTCAAAATCACTCAGTATTAGAGAAATTTCAATCAAAAGTACAATGAGATATCACCTCACACCAGTCAGAATGGTCATCCTCAAAATGTCTACAAGCAATAAATGCTGGAAAGGGTGTGACAAAAGGGAACGCTCTTGCTCTGTTGGTCGGAATGTAAATTGATACAGCCATTATGGAAGATGGTATGAAGATTCCTTAAAAAACTAGGAATAAAACCACCATATACCCAACAATCCCCCTCCTAGGCATATATCCTGAGGAAACTAAATTTGAAAAAGACAAATGTACCCCATTGTTCCATGTCCAGTTCTAACTCTTGCTTCCTGACCTGCAAACAGATTTCTCAAGAGGCAGGTCAGGTGATCTGGTATCCCCATCTCTTTCAGAATTTTCAAAAGTTTATTGTGATCCACATGGTCAAAGGCTTTGGCATAGTCAACAAAGCAGAAATAGATGTTTTTCTGGAACTCTCTTGCTTTTTCCATGATCCAGCAGATGTGGCAATTTGATCTCCGGTTCCTCTGCCTTTTCTAAAACCAGCTTGAACATCTGGAAGTTCACAGTTCACATATTGCTGAAGCCTGGCTTGGAGAATTTTGAGCATTACTTTACTAGCATGTGAGATGAGTGCAATTGTACAGTAGTTTGAACATTCTTTGGCATTGCCTTTCTTTGGGATTGGAATGAAAATTGACCTTTTCCAGTCCTGTGGCCACTGCTGAGTTTTCCGCATTTGCTGGCATATTGAGTGCAGCACTTTCCCAGCATCATCTTTCAGGATTTGAAATAGCTCAACTGGAATTCCATCACTTCCACTAGCTTTGTTTGTAGTGATGCTTTCTAAGGCCCACTTGACTTCACATTCCAGGATGTCTGGCTGTAGGTGAGTGATGACACCATCGTGATTATCTGGGTTGTGAAGATCTTTTTTGTACAGTTCTTCTGTGTATTCTTGCCACCTCTTCTTAGTATCTTCTGCTTCTGTTAGGTCCATACCATTTCTGTCCTTTATCGAGCCCATCTTTGTATGAAATATTCCCTTGGTATCTCTAATTTTCTTGAAGAGATCTCTAGTCTTTCCCATTCTGTTCTTTTCTTCTATTTCCTTGCATTGATCGCTGAGGAAGGCTTTCTTATCTCTTCTTGCTATTCTTTGGAACTCTGCATTCAGATGCTTATATCTTTCCTTGTCTCTTTTGCTTTTCGCTTCTCTTCTTTTCACAGCTATTTGTAAGGCCTCCCCAGACAGCCATTTTGCTTTTTTTGCATTTCTTTTCCATGGGGATGATCTTGATCCCTGTCTCCTGTACAATGTCACGAAACTCAGTCCATAGTTCATCAGGCACTCTATGTATGCAGGTCAGGAAGCAACAGTTAGAACTGAACATGGAACAACAGACTGGTTCCAAATAGGAAAAGGAGTTCGTCAAGGCTGTATATTGTCTCACCCTGTTTATTTAACTTATATGCAGAGCACATCATGAGAAATGCTGGACTGGAAGAAACACAAACTGGAATCAAGACTGCCGGGAGAAATATCAATAACCTCAGATATGCAGATGACACCACCCTTACGGCAGAAAGTGAAGAGGAACTAAAAAGCTTCTTGATGAAAGTGAAAGTGGAGAGTGAAAAAGTTGGCTTAAAGCTCAACATTCAGAAAACGAAGATCATGGCATCCAGTCCCATCACTTCATGGGAAATAGATGGGGAAACAGTGGAAACAATGTCAGACTTTATATTTTGGGGCTCCAAAATCACTGAAGATGGTGACTTCAGCCATGAAATTAAAAGATGCTTACTCCTTGGAAGGAAAGTTATGATCAACCTAGATAGCATCTTGAAAAGCAGAGACATTAATTTGCCAACAAAGGTCCGTCTAGTCAAGGCTATGGTTTTTCCTATGGTCATGTATGGATGTGAGAATTGAACTGTGAAGAAGGCTGAGCACTGAAGAATTGATGCTTTTGAACTGTGGTGTTGGAGAAGACTCTTGAGAGTCCCTTGGACTGCAAGGAGATCCAACCAGTCCATTCTAAAAGAGATCAGCCCTGGGATTTCATTGGAAGGAATGATGCTAAAGCTCAAACTCCAGTACTTTGGCCACCTCATGTGAAGAGTTGACTCATTGGAAAAGGCTCTGATGCTGGGAGGGATTGGGGGCAGGAGGAGAAGGAGACAACAGAGGATGAGATGGCTGGATGGCATCACTGACTCGATGGACGTGAGTCTGTGTGAACTCCAGAAGTTGGTGATGGACAGGGAGGCCTGGCGTGCTGCAATTCATGGGGTCGCAAAGAGTCAGACACGACTGAGTGACTGAACTGAACCAACCGACTGACCCCATTGTTCATTGTAGCACTCCTTACAATAGCTAGAACATGGAAGCAACCAAGATGTTCATTGACAGATGAATGAGTAAAGAAATTGTGGTACATATACACAATGGATTATTACTCAGCCATAAAAGGAATGCCTTTGAGTCAGTTCTAATGAGGAGGATGAACCTAGAACCCATTATACAGAGTGAAGTAAGTCAGAAAGGGTAAGATAAATATCATATTCTAATGCATATGTATAGAATCTAGAAAAATGATACTGAAGAATTACTTACAGGGCAGCAATGGAGAAACAGACATAGAGAATAGACTTGTGGACATGGGGAGAGGGGAGGAGAGGGTGAAATGTATGGAAAGAGTAACAGGGAAACTTACATTACCGTATATAAAATAGATAGCCAACGGGAATTTGCTCTATGGCTCAGAAAACTAAAACAGGGGCTCAGTGCGAACCTAGAGGGGTAGGATGGAGAGTGAGATAGGAGGGAAGTTCAAAAGGGAGGGGACATATGTATATATGTATGGCTGATTCATGTTGAAGATTGACAGAAAATGACAAAATTCTGTAAAGCAATTATGCTTCAATAAAAAATAATTTATTTTAAACAATTAAAAAGACAAAATAATATAAGGCCAGTTTTGGCATGAAGATGTAGAGATCCAGAAAGACATCATTCTCTCCCCTTCTGTGAATTAATTGCTTTTTTTAGTTCATCAAAGAAGGAAGATTCTAAGGCAAGTCATCAAATAAAAGGATAAAACATGATGAGACTAAGGTTTTGAATTCCAAAGTACTGCTACAAACTTTCTACACAGGTCAGAAGATTACATGTACTGGGAAGGAATATATGAAATATGTTTACAATAATTTTTTTCTCTTTTGTTTACTTTTTGAGAAAAAATAAACAAAAAATTAACCTAGAAGCAACAGCTGGAATTAAAAAGAGCATTGATTTCTCCAAAGGTGAAAAAATATACTGAGTTAAGCTAATCTACAGGAAAAATTTCCAGAAAATAAAAACAACTAAATTGATTATCAGATAAATAACCTATATTTTATATATATGTCCCATACAGTATTTGGGGCATTTTATATTAAATGCTTTTTTTTTTGTCAATATTAAATTTGTTCATCCTAAATTTTATTTGTCAGCACTTTTTAGAGTGAACATGTTTAATTCCACAATAAACTTATGCAACTAATTTATTTAGAGTATTATTTGTCATTCAGCAGCTCAGAAAGTGAATTCTAAAAATAAAGTATGTTGGGAACAAACATTATTCAAAAGAGAGATGATACACACGGTGTTTTGTTTCAGGTTTTATTTTTTCCATTTCTTCTCAGAGTCATGAGTATATTTTTCTATATTACTTTATAATCCTATCTGTTCTTTAAAAGATAAAGATGTTATAAATATATTTAGTTGCATTAGTATATGATACAACTATCATCAGATTGCTAGAGAACTTGGGAATCATGACAAATTTAGCTGTTTGGCCATGTGCAGAAGTAGAGAATCAAGCTGATAGATGGAAAGAAAGCAGCTGCTAGCTATAGTTCATTTATCAATTATATTCATTTTTCTTAGTGGCATAATTAATATCCAGGGAATACCTAATGCCAAGAATGGAAAATAAATAAAGCAGACGAAGTGTAATGTGGAACAAAGGGATTTAGAGAAATCAAGTACAACCTGAAGAAATAATTCTCTATTTTAACCCTCATAATCAACCTCTGGTGAAATAGAGGATTAGCTAGAGTGAGTATGCACACTCTGCCTGGTAACTTGCTGCTGCAGACATTCCGGAGATAAATTGTGTTTCAGCCAGAAGTCATTTTTATAATATATTTAACAAGACATATTTATGATAATTTTAATTGGTTTAAAGAAAGAAACAAATCTAAACTGTATCTCTTTTTGGCTCTTTATTGCTAAACATGCCCCTTTTTCACCTTGTCTCTCCTCTTCCTTCTCCAGATATTCACCAAATATGGCACTTGGAAATAGAGATTATTACTGCCTGTCATTAACTGTAGCCGGTAAGTGACTCAAACATCACTATGAAAAAATATAATTGAACACATATCTGTACCCGCATATTCACTGCAAAATTATCCATAGTAACCAAGATATGGAAACAACTGAATTGTCTTTTAAAAAATGAATGGGTAAGGAAAACAGGGCATACATACACAGTAGACTATTTTCAATCTTAAAAAACAGGAGGAATCCTGCTGCTTATAACAACATGGATAAACCTGAAGAATATTGTATTAAGAGAAGTTATACTGGCACATAGTTCATGGTCTTACTTGTATGCAAAATTTAAAAATATCAAACTTTTAGTAGCAGAAAGAATGGTGTTATTAGCATCAATGTTGGAGCTTGATAGAAATGGAAAATACTGGCCAAAAGATACATGCTTTCAGCTATGGATGAATAAGTTCTGGAAATAATTTCTAGTTGTGGTAACTATAACTAATAATGACATATTGTATACTCAAAATTTGCTAAGACAGTAAATCTCAAGTGCTCTCATCCCTTCCCCATGCACACACAATGGTAACTGTGAGGTGATATGTTGATCATAACAAATCTACAAAGATTACATTTATGGTTGTCTTGTTCTTTTTCCAACTTTTTATTTTCATTTTATTTATGTATTTATTTTTGGTTGCCCTGGGTCTTTGTTGTGGCTCGGGGGCTTTCTCTAGTTACAGCAATTGAGTGATACTCTTTGCTGCATAGCATGGTCTCCAGAGCACACAGCCTTCAGTAGTTGCAGCTTGCACACTCTAAAGTGTGTGTTCAATAGTTGTGGTGCATAGGCTTAGTTGCCCTGATGCATGTGGGATCTTCCTGGACCAAGGATCAAACCCATACCCCCTGCATTTGCAGGTGGATTCTTAACCACTAGACAACCAGGGAAATCTGTATGTTTGCTTGGCTCTGAATACATTTTTTAATGTAATAGACAAGCAAATTGTAAGCAAATGTAATAATTAGTTCATTAAAAATTGAGACAGTGACTTAGATGGTTAAGAGTCTGCCTGCAATAGAAAAAAAAAAAAAATGAGGTTCAATTCCTGGTTTGGGAAGATCCTCTGGAGAAGGGAATGATTACCCATTCCAGTATTCTTGCCTGGAGAATTCCATGGAAAGAGGAACCTGGCGGGGTATAGTCCCTGTTGTGGCAAAGAGTTGAAAATGGCTGAACAACTAACACTTTCAAAGCTTCATTAAAAGTTTCCATCAAAAAGAATACTCAATGGCTTAAGAGTTAGTGAAATATGTTGAAAGTTTAAAGTCCAATGTATCACTTAAAAAAAAAAAAAAAGTCTGCCCTAATAGATCTTTCTTGAGGTAATCAAGAATAAGCTCCATAAGTCTGCTCTCAGAGTTCCAGAGACTTTGAATGTGTGGATCACAACAAACTGTGGGAAATTATTAAAGAGATGGAAATGCCAAACCACCTTACCCGTCTCCTAAGAAACCTGTGTGTAGGTCAAGAAGCAACAGTTAGAAGCTGACATGGAATAATGGATTGATTCAAAGTTGAGAAAGGAATATGTCAAGGCTGTATATTGTCATCCTGCTTGTTTAACTTATATACAGAGTACATCTTGTGAAATTCCAGGCTGGGTGAATCACCAACTAGAATCAAGATTGCTGGGAAAAATATAAAGAATCTCAGTTATGCAGATGACGACCCTAACGGCAAAAAGTGAAGAGTAACTAAAGAGCCTCTTTTTTTTTTTTTATTTTTAAATTTTACAAAATTGTATTAGTTTTGCCAAATATCAAAATGAATCTGCCACAGGTATACATGTGTTCCCCATCCTGAACCCTCCTCCCTCCTCCCTCCCCATTCCATCCCTCTGGGTCGTCCCAGTGCACCAGCCCGAAGTATCCAGTATCGTGCATCGAACCTGGACTGGCAACTCGTTTCATACATGATATTTTACATGTTTCAATGCCATTCTCCCAAATCTTCCCACCCTCTCCCTCTCCCACAGAGTCCATAAGACTGTTCTATGCATCAGTGTCTCTTTTGCTGTCTCGTACACAGGGTTATTGTTACCATCTTTCTAAATTCCATATATATGTGTTAGTATACTATATTGGTGTTTTTCTTTCTGGCTTACTTTGCTCTGTATAATAGGCTCCAGTTTCATCCACCTCATTAGAACTGATTCAAATGTATTCTTTTTAATGGCTGAGTAATACTCCATTGTGTATATGTACCATAGCTTTCTTATCCATTCATCTGCTGATGGACATCTAGGTTGCTTCCATGTCCTGGCTATTATAAACAGTGCTGCGATGAACATTGGGGTACACGTGTCTCTTTCCCTTCTGGTTTCCTCAGTGTGTATGCCCAGCAGTGGGATTGCTGGATCATAAGGCAGTTCTATTTCCAGTTTTTTAAGGAATCTCCACACTGTTCTCCATAGTGGCTGAGCCTCTTTATGAAGTTGAAAGAGGAGTGAAAATGTTGGCTTAAAAATCAACATTCAGAAAACTAAGATCATTTGTCACTTCATGGCAAATAGATGTGGAAACAATGGAAACAGTGAGAGACTACATTTTTGGGCTCCAAAATCACTGCAGATGGTGACCACAGCCATGAAATTAAAAGACGCTTGCTCCTTGGAAAAGCCATGACCAAACTAGACAGCATATTAAAGCAGAGACATTATTTTGCCAACAAAGGTCTGTCTAGTCAAAGCTATGGTTTTTCCAGTAGTCATGTATGGATGTGAGAGTTAGGCCACAAAGTAAGCTGAGCACCCAAGAACTGATGCTTTTAAATTGTGGTGCTGGAGAAGATGCTTGAGAGTCCCTTGGACTACAAAGATCATTCTGTAGTTTTTGAGATTAGATCCAAGTACTGCATTTCAGACTCTTTTGTTGACCATGATGGCTACTCCATTTCTTCTAAGGGATTCCTGCCCACAGTAGTAGATATCATGGTTATCTGAGTTAAACTCTCCCTATTTAGTATCACAGTAATCCAAGCCTATGCCCCAACCAGTAACACTGAAGAAGCTGAAGTTGAACGGTTCTATGAAGACCTACAAGACCTTTCAGAACTAACACCCAAAAGAGATGTCCTTTTCATTATAGGGGACTGGAATGCAAAAGCAGGAAGTCAAGAAACACCTGGAGTAACAGGCAAATTTGGCCTTTGAATATGGAATGAAGCAGGGAAAAGACTAATAGTTTTGCCAAGAAAATGCACTGGTCATAGCAAACACCCTCTTCCAACAACACAAGAGAGGACTCTACACATGGTCATCACCAGATGGTCAACACCAAAATCAGATTGATTAAATTCTTTGCAGCCAAAGATGGAGAAGCTCTATACAGTCAAAAAAACAAGACCAGGAGCTGACTGTGGCTCAGATCATGAACTTCTTATTGCCAAATTCAGACTTAAATTGAAGAAAGTAGGGAAAACCACTAGACCATTCAGGTATGACCTAAATCAAATCCCTTATGATTATACAGTGGAAGTGAGAAATAGATGTAAGGGACTAGATCTGATAGATAGAGTGCATGATGAACTATGGATGGAAGTTTGTGACATCGTACAGGAGACAGGGATCAAGACCATCCCCATGGAAAAAAAATGCAAAAAAGAAAAATGGCTGTCTGAGGAGGCCTTACAAATAGCTGTGAAAAGAAGAGAAGCAGATTGGGAGGAGCCAAGACGGTGGAGGAGTAGGAGGGGGAGAACACTTTCTCCCCCACAAATTCATCAAAAGAACATTTAAACGCTGAGTAAATTCCACAAAACAACTTCTGAAGGCTGGCAGAGAACATCAGGCACCCAGAAAAGCAACTGAAGTCTTCGAAAGGAGGTAGGAAAAAATATAAAAGACAAAAAAAGAGACAAAAGAGGGAGGGAAGGAGTTCCATCCCAGGAAAGGAGTCCCATCCCGGGAAAGGAGTCTTAAAAAGAGAGAAGTTTCCAAACACCAGGAAACCTTCTCACTGCCGAATCTGTGCCGAGCTTTGGAAGCACAGAGGGCAACATAACATGGAGGAAAAATAAATGAACAATTAAAACCCGCAGATTGCGAGCCCTACGGTAACTCCCCCAGCGGAGAAGCAGCCCAGACTCCTGCACATGCCATTAGCAAGTGGGGGCTGGGCAAGGAGGCGCGGCGTGGGCTGCATCGCTTAGGGTAAGGACCTGGCCTGAATACCCTGAGCGCTATCTGAGCAAAATAATTTGGGCTAGCAAACCAGACTGTGGGATATCTACCACGCGAAAAGCCAGCCGTAACCTAAGACACCGCCAGGCCCGCGCACGGAACAAAGGACTGAACAGAGATAGCAGGCTGCAGACCTTCCCCCTCCAGTGACAGGCAGCTAGAACCGGAAGAGGGCAATCACAGCCCCAGAGAGACATTATCTATAAAACTGTAAGCAGGCTTCTTTGCTAACTAAAACTTCTTGGCAGTCTGGACGGTCAACATCTGCCTGAGAAGGTGCGCCGGTTACACACCTAGATAACCAAGTGGCGGAGAGGTGATAAGTTGCAGCAATCGCGCTCACCAAACACCTCATCACCTGAGCTGCTCGGACCTGGGAAGGGCACAAAACGCAGGCCCAACCGAGTCTGCGCCTCTGAGGACTACCCGAGTGCCTGAACCTGAGCGGCTTGGACCTGGGAGGTGCAGGCAGGCCAGGGCCGGCCACGGATGGTTCCTGGAGGAACAACCTAGAGCCTGAGAAGTGTGGGCAGGGAGGCTACACACGCCGTGAGCGGGGGCAGACCCAGTGTGGCTGAGGCACTGCGAGCACACGCCAGTGTTATTTGCAGCATCCCTCCCTCCCTCCCAACAGCGTGACTGAACAAGTGAGCCTAAAAAAAAAAAAAAAAAAAAAGTGTCCTCCACCATCCCCTTTGTGTCAGGGTGGAAACCAGACACTGAAGAGACAAGCAAACAGAAGCTATAACAGAGGGAACCGCCTTGGAAGCTACAGGCAATAGATTAAAACCCTGTGGTTACTACTGACTACATAGGAAGGGGCCTATAGATCTTGAGAAATATAAGTCAGACCAAGGACAGCCAAAAATGAACTGAACCCACAATACTCACAACAAAACCAGAGAAAGTCCTAGATATATTTTTACTATTTTTACGATCATTCTTTCTTTCTTTTTTTTTAATTTTTTTTTAAAAAATTTTAAGTCCTCTATTATTCCTTTAATTTTCACTTTTATAACCTATTACTTTGCAAAAAAAAAAGACCCTATTTTTTTTACAGCAAACTTCATATATATATATTTTTTTTATAATTTTTTGATCTTGTTTTGTTTTGTTTTGCTTTTCTTCTTCTTCTTTTCTTTAGCATTGTATTTCTGAAATTCCAAGCTCTACTCTAGATTTTTAATTTTAGCTTTTTGGTATTTGTTATCAATTTTGTACCTATAGTTTTTTTTTTTTTTTTTTTTTTATAATTTCTGTGACTTTTTTTTTTTTTTTTTTTCTGTTTCTCTTCTTCTTTTATATAACATTGTATATCTGAAATTCCAAACTCTACTCTAGATTTTTAACTTTTGCTTTTTGGTATTAGTTATCAATTTTGTACCTATATTTTCTTTATAATTTTCGCGACCTTGTTTGTTTTAGTTTGTTTGTTTTTTCCTCTCTTTCTTTTCCTTCTTCCTTTCTTTAACATCGTATTTTTGAAATTCCAAACTCTACTCTAGATTTTTAATTTTTGCTTTTATGTATTTGTTACCAATTTTGTACCTTTAAGAACTCAAACTTCAGTATCCATTTTTCACTAGGGAGCGAGATTAGTGGCTTGACTGCTCTCTCTCCCTTTGGACTCTCCTTTTTCTCCACCAGGTTGCTGGTGTCTCCTCCCTAACCCCTCTCTACTCTACCCAACTCTGTGAATTTCTGTGTGTTCCAGACGGTGGAGAACACTTAGGGAATTGATTACTGGCTGGATCTGTTTCCCTCCTTTTCATTCCCCCCTTTTACCCTCCTGGCCACCTCTGTCTTCTTCCTCCTTCTTCTCTCCTCTGTATAACTCCATGAACATCTCTGAGTGGTCCAGTTGTGGAGTGCACATAAGGAAGTGATTACTGGCTAGCCCACTCTCTCCTCTATTGATTCCACCTCATCTTATTCAGGTCACCTCTAAATCCCTCCTCCCTCTTCTCTTCTCCATGTAATGCTGTGAACCTCTCTGGGTGAACCTCATGGTAGAGAAACTTTTCATCTTTAACGTAGATGTTTTATCAATGGTGCTGTATAGAAGGAGAAGTTTTGAAACTACTGTAAAAATAAGACCAATAACTGGAAGCAGGAGGCTTAAGTCCAAACCCTGACTCCAGGGAACTCCTGACTCCAAGGAACATTAATTGACAGGAGCTCATCAAATGCCTCCATACCGACACTGAAACCAAGCACCACACAAGGGCCAACAAGTTCCAGGGCAAGTCATACCAAGCAAATTCTCCAGCAACAAAGGACAACAGCCCTGAACTCCAAGATACAGGCTGCCCAAAGTCACCCCAAAGCCATAGACATCTCATAACTCATTACTGGACACTTCATTGCACTCCAGAAAGAAGAAATACAGCTCCACCCACCAGAACACCGACACAAGCTTCTCTAACCAGGAAACCGTGACAAACTAACTGTACAAGCCCACACACAGCGAGGAAATGCCACAATAAAGAGAACTCCACAAACTTCCAGAATACAGAAAGGATACCCCAAACTCAGCAATTTAAACAAGATGAAGAGACAGAGGAATACCCAGCAGATAAAGGAACAGGATAAATGCCCACCAAACCAAACAAAAGAGGAAGAGATAGGGAATCTACCTGATAAAGAATTCCGAATAATGATAGTGAAATTGATCCAAAATCGAAATCAAAATGGAATCACAGATAAATAGCCTGGAGGCAAGGATTGAGAAGATGCAAGAAAGGTTTAACAAGGACCTAGAAGAAATAAAAAAGAGTCAATATATAATGAATAATGCAATAAATGAAATTAAAAACACTCTGGAGGCAACAAATAGTAGAATATCAGAGACAGAAGATAGGATTAGTGAATTAGAAGATAGAATGGAAGAAATAAATGAATCAGAGAGGATAAAAGAAAACGAATTAAAAGAAAAGAGGACAATCTCAGAGACCTCCAGGACAATATTAAACACTACAACATTCGAATCATAGGGGTCCCAGAAGAAGAAGACAAAAAGAAAGACCATGAGAAAATACTTGAGGAGATAATAGTTGAAAACTTCCCTCAAATGGGGAAGGAAATAATCACCCAAGTCCAAGAAACCCAGAGAGTCCCAAACAGGATAAACCCATGGTGAAACACCCCAAGACACATATTAATTAAATTAACAAAGATCAAACACAAAGAACAAATATTAAAAGCAGCAAGGGAAAAACAACAAATAACACACAAGGGAATTCCCATAAGGATAACAGCTGATCTTTCAATAGAAACTCTTCAAGCCAGGAGGGAATGGCAAGACATACTTAAAATGATGAAAGAAAATAACCTACAGCCCAGATTATGGTACCCAGCAAGGATCTCATTCAAATATGAAGGAGAAATCAAGAGCTTTTCAGACAAGCAAAAGCTGAGAGAATTCTGCACCGCCAAACCAGCTCTCCAACAAATACTAAAGGATATTCTCTAGACAGGAAACACAAAAATGGTGTATAAATTTGAACCCAAAACAATAAAGTAAATGGAAATAGGATCATACTTATCAGTAATTGCCTTAAACGTAAATGGGTTGAATGCCCCAACCAAAAGACAAAGACTGGCTGAATGGATACAAAAACAAGACCCCTACATATGTTGTCTACAAGAAACCCACCTCAAAACAGGGGACACATACAGACTGAAAGTGAAGGGCTGGAAAAAGATTTTTCCATGCAAATAGGGACCAAAAGAAAGCAGGAGTAGCAATACTCATATCAGATAAAATAGACTTTAAAACAAAGGCTGTGAAAAGAGACAAAGATGGTCACTACATAATGATCAAAGGATCAATCCAAGAAGAAGATATAACAGTTATGTAAAGTTTAAAAATAAAATAAAATTTAAAATTAAAAAAAAAAAAACAATTATAAATATATATGCATCCAACACGGGAGCACCACAATATGTAAGACAGATGCTAACAACTATGAAAGGAGAAATTAACAATAACACAATAATAGTGGGAGACTTTAATACCCCAGTCACACCTATGGATAGATCAACTAAACAGAAAATTAACAAGGAAACACAAACTTTAAACGATACAATAGACCAGTTAGACCTAATTGATATCTATAGGACATTTCATCCCAAAACAATGAATTTCACCTTTTTCTCAAGCGCACATGGAACCTTCTCCAGGATAGATCACATCCTGGGCCATAAATCTAGCCTTGGTAAATTCAAAAAAATAGAAATCATTCCAAGCATCTTTTCTGACCACAATGCAGTAAGATTAGATCTCAATTACAGGAGAAAAACTATTAAAAAATCCAACATATGGAGGCTGAACAACATGCTGCTGAATAACCAACAAATCACAGAAGAAATCAAAAAATAAATTAAAATTTGCATAGAAACGAATGAAAATGAAAACACAACAACCCAAAACCTGTGGGACACGGTAAAAGCAGTCCTAAGGGGAAAGTTCATAGCAATACAGGCATACCTCAAGAAACAAGAAAAAAGTCAAATAAATAACCTAACTCTACACCTAAAGCAACTAGAATAGGAAGACATGAAGAACCCCAGGGTTAGTAGAAGGAAAGAAATCTTAAGAATTAGAGCAGAAATAAATGCAAAAGAAACAAAAGAGACCATAGCAAAAATCAACAAAGCCAAAAGCTGGTTCTTTGAAAGGATAAATAAAATTGACAAACCATTAGCCAGATTCATCAAGAAACAAAGGGAGAAAAATCAAATCAATAAAATTAGAAATGAAAATGGAGAGATCACAACAGACAACACAGAAATACAAAGGATCATGAGACTACTATCAACAATTATATACCAATAAAATGGACAACGTGGAAGAAATGGACAAATTCTTAGAAAAGTACAACTTCCAAAACTGGACCAGGAAGAAATAGAATATCTTAACAGACCCATCACAAGCACAGAAATTGAAACTGCAATCAGAAATCTTCCAGCAAACAAAAGCCCAGGTCCAGACGGCTTCACAGCTGAATTCTACCAAAAATTTAGAGAGGAGCTAACACCTATCCTGCTCAAACTCTTTCAGAAAATTGCAGAGGAAGGTAAACTTCCAAACTCATTCTATGAGGCCACCATCACCCTAATACCAAAACCTGACAAAGATCCTACAAAAAAAGAAAACTACAGGCCAATATCACTGATGAACATAGATGCAAAAATCCTTAACAAAATTCTAGCAAACAGAATCCAACAACACATTAAAAAGATCATACACCATGACCGAGTGGGCTTTATCCCAGGGATGCAGGATTCTTCAATATCCGCAAATCAATCAATGTAATACACCACATTAACAAATTGAAAAATAAAAACCATATGATTATCTCAATAGATGCAGAGAAAGCCTTTGACAAAATTCAACATCCATTTATGATAAAAAACTCTCCAGAAAGCAGGAATAGAAGGAACATACCTCAACATAATAAAAGCTATATATGACAAACCCACAGCAATCATTATCCCCAATGGTGAAAAATTGAAAGCATTTTCTCTAAAGTCAGGAACAAGACAAGGGTGCCCACTTTCACCATTACTATTCAACATAGTTTTGGAAGTTTTGACCACAGCAATCAGAGCAGAAAAAGAAATAAAAGGAATCCAAATTGGAAAAGAAGAAGTAAAACTCTCACTATTTGCAGATGACATGATCCTCTACATAGAAAACCCTAAGACTCCACCAGAAAATTACTAGAACTAATCAATGATTATAGTAAAGTTGCAGGATATAAAATCAACACTCAGAAATCCCTTGCATTCCTATACACTAATAATGAGAAAACAGAAAGAGAAATTAAGGAAACAATTCCATTCACCATTGCAACGGAAAGAATAAATACTTAGGAATATATCTACCTAAAGAAACTAAAGACCTATATATATAAAACAATAAAACACTGGTGAAAGAAATCAAAGAGGACACTAATGGAGAAATATACCGTGTTCATGGATTGGAAGAATCAATATAGTGAAAATGAGTATACTACCCAAAGCAATTTATAGATTCAATGCAATCCCTATCAAGCTACCAACGGTATTCTTCACAGAGCTAGAACAAATAATTTCACAATTTGTATAGAAATACAAAAAACCTCGAATAGCCAAAGCTATCTTGAGAAAAAAGAATGGAACTGGAGGAATCAACCTACCTGATTTCAGGCTCTACTACAAAGCCACAGTTATCAAGACAGTATGGTACTGGCACAAAAACAGAAATATAGATCAATGGAACAAAATAGAAAGCCCAGAGATGAATCCACGCACGTATGGACACCTTATCTTTGACAAAGGAGGCAAGAATATACAATGGATTAAAGACAATCTCTTTAACAAGTGGTGCTGGGAAATCTGGTCAACCACTTGTAAAAGAATGAAACTAGAACACTTTCTAACACCATACACAAGAATAAACTCAAAATGGATTAAAGATCTCAATGTAAGACCAGAAACTATAAAACTCCTAGGGGAGAACATAGGCAAAACACTCTCTGACATACATCACAGCAGGATCCTCTATGACCCACCTCCCAGAATATTGGAAATAAAAGCAAAAATAAACAAATGGGATCTAATTAACCTTAAAAGCTTCTGCACATCAAAGGAAACTATTAGCAAGGTGAAAAGACAGCCTTCAGAATGGGAGAAAATAATAGCAAATAAAGCAACTGACAACAACTAATCTCAAAAATATACAAGCAACTCCTACAGCTCAACTCCAGAACAATAAATGATCCAATCAAAAATGGGCCAAAGAACTAAATAGACATTTCTCCAAAGAAGACATACAGATGGCTAACAAACACATGAAAAGATGTTCAACATCATTCATTATCAGAGAAATGCAAATCAAAACCACTATGAGGTACCATTTCACGCCAGTCAGAATGGCTGCGATCCAAAAGTCTACAAGTAATAAATGCTGGAGAGGGTGTGGAGAAAAGGGAACCCTCTTACACTGTTGGTGGGAATGCAAATTAGTACAGCCACTATAGAGAACAGTGTGGAGATTCCTTAAAAAACTGGAAATAGAACTGCCTTATGATCCAGCAATCCCACTGCTGGGCATACACACAGAGGAAACCAGAAGGGAAAGAGACACGTGTACCCCAATGTTCATCGCAGCACTGTTTATAATAGCTAGGACATGGAAGCAACCTAGATGTCCATCAGCAGATGAATGGATAAGAAAGCTGTGGTACATATACACAATGGAGTACTACTCAGCCATTAAAAAGAATTCATTTGAATCAGTTCTAATGAGGTGGATGAAACTGGAGCCTATTATACAGAGTGAAGTAAGCCAGAAAGAAAAACACCAATACAGTATACTAACGCATATATATGGAATTTAGAAAGATGGTAACAATAATCCTGTGTATGAGACAGCAAAAGAGACACTGATGTATAGAACAGTCTTATGGACTCTGTTGGAGAGGGAGAGGGTGGGAAGATTTGGGAGAATGGCATTGAAACATGTGTAATATCATGTATGAAACGAGATTCCAGTCCAGGTTCGATGCACGATACTGGATGCTTGGGGCTGGTGCACTGGGACGACCCAGAGGGATGGTATGGGGAGGGAGGAAGGAGGAGGGTTCAGGATGGGGAGCACATGTATATTGTGGTGGATTCGTTTTGATGCTTGGCAAAACTAATACAGTGTTTGAGGTTTAAAAATAAAATAAAATTAAAAAAAAAAAAAGAAGAGAAGCGAAAAGCAAAGGAGAAAAGGAAAGATATAAGCATCTGAATGTAGAGTTCCAAAGAATAGCAAGAAGAGATAAGAAAGACTTCCTCAGATAAGAAAGATCAGTGCAAAGAAATAGAGGAAAACAACAGAATGGGAAAGACTAGAGATTTCTTCAAGAAAATTAGAAATACCAAGGGAAGATTTCATGCAAAGATGGGCTCGATAAAGGACAGAAATGGTATGGACCTAACAGAAGCAGAAGGTATTAAGAAGAGGTGGCAAGAATACACAGAAGTGTACAAAAAAGATCTTCAAGACCAGGATAATCACCATGATGTGATCACTCACATAGAGCCAGACATCCTGGAATGTGAAGTCAAGTGGACCTTAGAAAGCATCACTACAAACAAAGCTAGTGGAGGTGATGGAATTCCAGTTGAGCTATTTCAAATCCTGAAAGATGATGCTGGAAAAGTGCTGCACTCAATATGCCAGCAAATTTGGAGAACTCAGCAGTGGCCACAGGACTGGAAAAGGTCAATTTTCATTCCAATCCCAAAGAAAGGCAATGACAAAGAATGCTCAAACTCCCACACAATTGCACTCATCTCACATGCTAGTAAAGTAATGCTCAAAATTCTCCAAGCCAGGCTTCAGCAATACATGAATGTGAACTTCCAGATGTTCAAGCTGGTTTTAGAAAAGGCAGAGGAACCAGAGATCAAATTGCCAACATCTGCTGGATCATGGAAAAAGCAAGAAAGTTCCAGAAAAATATCTATTTCTGCTTTCTTGACTATGCCAAAGCCTTTGACTGTGTGGATCACAATAAATTGTGGAAAATTCTGAAAGAGATGGGAATACCAGACAACTTGACCTGCCTCCTGAGAAACCTGTATGCAGGTCAGGAAGCAACAGCTAGAACTGGACATGGAACAACAGACTGGTTCCAAATAGGAAAAGGAGTACGTCAAGGCTGTATATTGTTGCCCTGCTTATTTAACTTTTATGGAGTGTACATCATGAGAAAGACTGGTCTGGAAGAAACACAAGCTGGAATCAAGATTGCCAGGAGAAATATCAATAACCTCAGATATGCAGTTGACACCACCCTTATGGCAGAAAGCTAACAAGAACTAAAGAGCCTCTTGATTAAAGTGAAAGAGGACCATGAAAAAGTTGGCTTAAATCTCAACATTCAGAAAACTAAGATCATGGCATCTGGTCCTATCACTTCATGGGAAATAGATGGGGAAACAGTGGAAACAGTGTCAGACTTTATTTTTTTGAGCTCCAAAATCACTGCAGAAGGTGACTGCAGCCATGAAATTAAAAGACGCTTACTCCTTTGAAGAAAAGTTATGACCAACCTAGATAGCATATGGAAAAGCAAAGACATTACTTTGCCAACTAAGGTACATCTAGTCAAGACTATGGTTTTTCCAGTGGTCATGTATGGATGTGAGAATTGGACTGCGAAGAAAGCTGAGCACCGAAAAATTGATGCTTTTGAACTGTGGTGTTGGAGAAGACTCTTGAGAGTCCCTTGGACTGCAAGGAGATCCAACCAGTCCATCCTAAAGGAGATCAGCCCTGGGATTTCATTGGAAGGAGTGATCCTAAAGCTGAAACTCCAGTACTTTGGCCACCTCTTGCGAACCGTTGACTCTTTGGAAAAGATTCTGATGCTGGGAGGGATTGGGGACAGGGGAAAAAGAGGATGACAGAGGATGAGATGGGTGGATGGCAGCACTGACTCGATGGACATGAGTCTGAGTGAACTCCAGGAGTTGGTGATGGACTGGAATGCCTGGCGTGCTGCGATTCTTGGGGTTGCAAAGAGTCTGACACGACTGAGTGACTAAACTGAACTGAACTGAACTGGACTACAAAGAGATCAAACCAATCAATCCTGAAGAAACCTAACCTTAAATAATCATTAGAAGGATTGATGCTGAAGTTGAAACTCCAATACTTTAGTCACTTGATGCGAAGAGCAAACTCATTGGAAAAGATCCCGATGCTGGGAAAGACTGAGGGAAGGAGAAGAGTATGATTTGTATCCTGCAATCTATATTTGCTTATGTGTCAGGAGTTTACCTTTCGATTCCTTGGGATTATCTTATGTAGACCATCTTGTCATTTGAGTTTAAAGCCAGTTTATTTCTTCCTTCTTAAACTGCATACATCTTAATTATTTTTTTTTTTTTGTTATTGCACTAACTAGAACTCACTGTATGAAGTTGAAAAGGTCATTATTGACCTGTCCTTAGTCTTGGAATGAAAATATCCAATTCCTTATCAATTGGCACCAGGCTAACATATAAGACTATGTCATTTCATAGAGTGTTCCTGTGATGTTTTCAGTTTTTAGTTCCATTTTACAAACAATATGATTAAAACTACAGAAACAAACATTAAATTATTTGTTTAAATCATATCACTTGGTCATATATACAAACAATATTCATATCTTATTAACGATAAATCAGTTTTCTGAAACATTATTCTGCATTACTTTTTTTAAAATTTTATTTTATTTTTAAACTTTATAATATTGTATTAGTTTTGCCAAATATCGAAATGAATCCGCCACAGGTATACCTGTGTTCCCCATCCTGAACCCTCCTCCCTCCCCATACCCTTCCCTGTGGGTCGTCCCAGTGCACCAGCCCCAAGTATCCAGTATCGTGCATCGAACCTGGACTGGCGACTCGTTTCATACATGATACTATACATGTTTCAATGCCATTCTCCCAAATCTTCCCACCCTCTCCCTCTCCCACAGAGTCCATTAAAAAAAAAAAAAGCATTATTTTTACTGTTAAAAAAAATACAAACCACCACCAACAACAACAAAAAACTAGCAAAAGTGGTTAAAATTGATTTCTAAGTATTCATCCCATGTAATGCATATTTAATGATATTTAGGTGTTTGGCTGAATCAAGTGTACTGATAGTTTTCAGTCAATATTTGTTTTGATTTAGCAAATACATGTTCCCTATGGGACTTTTTGTTAAGCATGTCTCTCTAAATACTCTTTAGTCATCAAAAATTATTCTTTACATGAAAGTGAAAGTCACTCAATCATGTCCAACTCATTGTGACCCCATTGACTGTAGTCCATAGAAATCTCCAGGCCAGCATACTGGGGTGGGTAACAGGGATCAAATCCACGTCTCCCACATTGCAGGCAGATTCTTTACCAACTGGGCTCAAGGGAAGCCCAAGAATACTGGAGTGGGTGGTTTATCCTTTCTCCAGGGAATCCTCCCAACCCATGAATGGAACCGGGGCTCCTTTATTGAAGTCGGATTCCTTACCAACTGAGCTCTCACAAAATAAAAATAAATAAATAAATTTATAAATACGATGTATGATGAAATCCTAATTTAAGGCTATCCCAGAAAAGAGTGTAGTTAAGATGTTAACCACAGTATTAAAATTACAAATAATACTTTATTTCTCATAATGTTTAATTAAATTATGTTCTTCCACAAAGACAAAGTGTGAAAGTAGAGTTATATAAACACTTTGGGTTCCTTTCACTGTTTAGTGAAAGTGGAAATCACTCAGTCTTGCCCAACTCCTTGAGTCCCCATGAACTATACAGTGCATGGAATTCTCCAGACCAGAATACTGGAGTGGGTAGCCTTTCCCTTCTAAAGGGGATCTTCCCAACCTGGAATAAAACCCAGGTCTTCTGCATTGCAGGTGGATTCTTTACCAGCTGACGCACAAGGGAAGCCCAAGAATACTGGAGTGGGTAGGCTATCCCTTCTCCAGCGGATAGTCTTGACCCAGGAATGAAACAGGGGTCATCTGCATTGCAGGTGGATTCTTTACCAACTGAGCTGTCAGGGAAGCCCTGACAGTAAGTTTTTATTTTTATTTTAATTGGAGGCTAATTACTTTACAATATTGCGGTGGTTTTTGCCATACATTCACATGAATCAGCCATGGGTGTACATGTGTTTCCCATCCTGACCCTCCCTTACAACTCCCTCCCCATCTCATCCCTCAGGGTCATCCCAGTGCACCAGCCCTGAGCACCCTATCTCATGCATCAAACCTGGACTGGCAATCGATTTCACATATGATAATATACATGTTTCAATGTTATTCTCTCAAATCATCCCACCCTTGCCTTCTCCCACAGAGTCCAAAAGCCTGTTCTTTACATCTGTGTCTCTTTTGCTGTCTCTCATATAGGGTCATTATTACCATCTTTCTTTTTTTTAATATAAATTTATTTATTTTAATTGGAGGTTAATTACTTTACAATATTGTATTGGTTTTGCCATACATCTTTCTAAATGCCATATATATATGTGTTAACATAATGTAATGGTGTTTTTCTTTCTGACTTACTTCGCTCTGTATAAAAGGCTCCAGTTTCATCCACCTCATTTGAACTGATTCAAGTGCATTCTTTTTAATAGCTGAGTAATATTCCATTGTGTATATGTACTACAGCTTTCTTATCCATTCATCTGCTGATGGACATCTAGGTTACTTCTATGTCCAGGTTATTGTAAATAGTACAGCAATGAATATTGGGGTATACATGTCTCTTTCAATTCTGGTTTCCTCAGTGTGTATGCCCAGTAGTGGGATTGCTGGGTCATATGGCAGTTCTATTTCCAGTTTTTTAAGGAATCTCCACACTGTTTTCCATAGTGGCTGTACTAGTTTGCATTCCCACCAACAGTGTAAGAGGGTTCCTTTTTCTCTGCACCCTCTCCAGCATTTATTGTTTGTAGACTTTTTGATAGCAGCCATTGTGACCAGCATGAGATGGTACCTCATTGTGCTTTTGATTTGTATTTCTCTGAAATGAGTGATGTTGAGCATCTTTTCATGTGTTTGTTAGCCATCTGTACCAAATCAAACCAAAGAGGAGGAGATAGGGAGTCTACCTGAAAAAGAATTTGGAAAAATTATAGTAAAAATGATTCAAATTATTGAAAACAAAATGGAGTTACAGATAAATAGTCTGGAGAAAAGGATTGAGAAGATGCAACAAAAGTTTAACAAGGACCTAGAAGAAATAAAAGAGTCAATCAATAATGAATAATGCAATAACTGAGATCAAAAGCACTCT
Organism: Bubalus kerabau; assembly: GCF_029407905.1. Classification (NCBI taxonomy): domain Eukaryota; kingdom Metazoa; phylum Chordata; class Mammalia; order Artiodactyla; family Bovidae; genus Bubalus; species Bubalus kerabau. Next base: position 60,719,329 of record NC_073634.1, read on the forward strand.
GGAGGGAACTAACAGTAGAATAACTGAGGCAGAAGATAGGATAAGTGAGGTGGAAGATAGAATGGTGGAAATAAATGAAGCAGAGAGGAAAAAAGAATTAAAAGAAATGAGGAAAACCTCAGAGACCTCTGGGATAATGTTAAGTGCCCCAACATTTGAATCATAGGAGTCCCAGAAGAAGAAGACAAAAAGAAAGGCCATGAGAAAATACTTGAGGAGATAATAGTTGAAAACTTCCCTAAAACCGGGAAGGAAATAGCCACCCAAGTCCAAGAAACCTAGAGAGTCCCAAACAGGATAAACCCAAGGCAAAACACCCCAAGACACATATTAATCAAATTAGCAAAGATCAAACACAAAGAACAAATATTAAAAGCAGCAAGGGAAAAACAAACAAAAAAATAACTCACAAGGGGATCCTCATAATGATAACAGTTAATCTTTCAATAGAAACTCTTCAAGCCAGAAGGGAATGGCAGGACATATTTAAAGTGATGAAAGAGAAAAACCTACAACCCAGATTACTGTTCCCAGCAAGGATCTCATTCAAATATGAAGGAGAAATTAAAAGCTTTACAGACAAGCAAAAGCTCAGAGAATTCTGCACCACCAAACCAGCTCTTCAACAAATGCTAAAGGTAAGTTTTTAATTTAAGTTTCTTTACTGGGTTTGTTTTACTTTGTACCAATTTAAGATTACTTTTCATGATAATTTGTAGAATGATACATTATAAATAAGGAGTACATTGCTTTATGTTTCTAATGCAATACTTTGTATTACTTAAGAAGCATACAAAGAAATAAACTACCTTCTCTTGCTTTCAGAATTTACACATAAAGAATAAAAAATAGTGTTATAAATCATATTTCAAAGGATACTAGATAATGAAACTTAGAGGCAAATGACATTAGGCACTTGGTTACAACAGCATGTGCTCACTTAGGTCCTGGTCAGTTAATTTTTAAGTAGGAAACGGAAATCTAGGGCACATATCCCCCATTTTGAGGGCTCATCAGAGTCATTATGCAGCTGTTGCCTATATGAGAGAAAAATCCCTCCTGGAATTACTTGAGATTGGCAACAGTTGGTATGATTAAGGAAGAATCAATTTTCATGCGAGCTCTCTACGTAAACCTCTGTGAAATACTCTACCATCAGCTTTAAATGTGAATTCAGAAACCATTTGTTTCTAGATGACATAAAAATTATATATACATTATATATATATATTTTTTTTTTTACTTCTTGTGAATTAGATAGTAAATTTAACCCTATATTTTCCTACCTAAAATCTACTAATCAGCAATAGCATGATGCAGAAAATTATCTATGGGGTATTTTTTCAATCATTTTATTTAATCAAAATGATGGAAATTTATTTATCTTATGAGTTTTAAAAATATTTTTATATTTATAAAATTTGTTTTCAGAGTGATTTCAGGAATTTAAGAATGTAGACATTTTCACTTTTTAGGACTGTAAGGGTTCTCTTTAGTAATGATAGCTTATGTCCATGACTATGCTATGCTCTTGTGATTTGTAGATTACTTACATATTTCAAAACTTTTCAAGGAATTCTATGAAGATAATTTGCACAATTAGAAAATACATATATAACCCTTTAGACAAAAATACTTCTGAATCTTATATGGTTTCCCTTTCTCTAATACATAAAGTATGTTTCTATACAAGTTTATCTTTTTATATGATATTGCATTATGCAATATTGTATTTTGCATAAATACATTTATGAAAATTCTTTAGATTGTATTATCTAGCATATGTAGACTTTCACTGTAACCTCAAAGAAAATGCTATTTGTTTTTCCTTGCAAGTTTTGATTTATATAGAAAGACTGAATTAATAAAAGAGAAAATAGAGATTTTTTCATTTACTTATAAACATGTGCACAATAATTTAGACTAAAAAGATAATTCCATGCATAATAATTCCACTTCTCTACAGGAAATAGGTCTCATCATGACATATTAGTGTGTAGTACAATGGAGAAGAAAAAGAAAGAGATTGGGCAATTAATATGTTAATTTAAAAGATTTAATTACATATTTTGCTTCATTTAAATTTGTGATTCCAATATATTTTGGTGAATGTAGTATAATCTATAAAAATGCTTAAACACTTGCTATTTTTTCATTGAGAAAAAGAAAGATTAAATTCATCCCTGTTGGTAATAATATGAGTAATAGAAAATTAGTTTAAGTTTAGTCACTCAGTGGTGTTTGACTCTTTGTGACCCCATGGACTGTAGCCTACCAGGTTCCTCTGTCCATGGGATTTTCAGGGCAAGAATACTGGAGTGGGTTGCCATTTCCTTCTAAGCGAGGTATTATTTTAGCTATACTGTACAAAATTTCAGTTCATACTCTTTTGCATACCCAATCTTGAGAGTAGCACATGTTATTTATAAATACTTAATTATATATAACTGTATATTTAGAATCTATGATTTTTTTTTTTTTTTTAGTAAATTAATGTACCGACAACTGTTTAAAGATTCCTGTCTTCTCATGGAAACACTTTCTTCACTTGGGTTCAGTAAAAGAAAAAAATCCTGTTTTTCCTACCTCAATGATTATTCCTTCACTATTTCAACTTCTTTCCTTGGTCTCTAAATGCAATAGTAGCTTATTTTCTTCTTTCTCTCTCTCTCCCTTTCTCTCTCAGTTTCATCACTTAGTATTAGAGCTTCCAATACCTTTTATATTTCCATTGCAGTCATAATAACTAATTCCATATTTTATATTAAACTTTATTGAAATATGTAACTTCAAGTATACACAGACCTACTGCTCTTATCTCCAACTTTAATTCTTTCACAATCTTGTCAAAAATATATGTGTATACATTTTCCTTCTCTCAGCTAAATGCTGATATCTGAGATACTGCCTTGACTTCTCTCATCTCACATCCCATTACCAATACATCTGTAAGCACTGTCAGTTGTATCTTCAAAACATTTCAACAGTCTGAGTACATATCTTTATCTCACTGTTTCAGGCCATGATCATCTCTTATCTGGAGTGTTGCAGTTGCCCTCTATGTTGTCTTTGCTTCTGCACTTGCCTTTCTGTTTTCCACTTGGTACATAACAGCAAGAGTAATCCTGTTAAGCTATAAGTCAGTTCAAGGCATTAATTTGCTCAAACTCTCTAATGCCTTCTCAATTCTCCCAGAGTATAAGCCAAAGACTTCCCAAGGGCTTACAAATTCCCTTACCTTTCTTGAGTCATCTCCTGTTAGTCTCCGTTTATATTATTCTGTTTGAGATAAACTGAGCTCTTTGTCATTCCTTTTACTGGGATGGTATGTCCTTGCTTCAAGGTTTTTCACTTAAATATTATGCTACCTACAAATATATATATATATATATATATATATATATATATATATATTCCACAAATATATGTATAGCTAACCTCTTTCAGGTTTTTACTTGAGTTTTAACCTCTCAGAGATACCTTTACCAATCATCCTATTGAAAATAAAAGAAAAATCTCTTTCCCAGTCCATCTATCCCTATGAGCAATTATAACTTAGTTCAGTTCAGTTCAGTTCAATGGCTCAGTCACGTCTGACTCTTTATGACCCCATGAATCACAGCACGCCCGGCCTCCCTGTCCATCACCAACTCCTGGAGTTCACTCAAACTCACGTCCATTGAGTTGGTGATTCCATCCAGCCATCTCATCCTCTGTCATCCCCTTTTCCTCCTGCCCCCAATCCCTCCCTGTATCAGAGTCTTTTCCAATGAGTCAATCTTCGCATGAGGTGGCCAAAGTATTGGAGTTTCAGCTTCAACATCATTCCTTCCAAAGAACACCCCGGACTGATTTCCTTTAGGATGGACTGGTTGGATCTCCTTGCAGTCTAAGGGACTCTCAAGAGTCTTCTCCAGCACCACAGTTCAAAAGCATCAATTATTCAGCACACAGGTTTCTTCACAGTCCAACTCTCACATCTATACGTGACTACTGAAAATCCATAGCCTTGACTTAAGTATACTTCAAAGCAGTGTTACTCTTCAACATAGAATGGAATAGCATTTCTTTATTCATTTATTTTAATCATTTGTTCATGTGTTGGTTTTTATATGTCTCCTCACTAACTGTATACTCCATACAGCAGGGATATTTGTCTGTTTCCTTCACTGTTATACATTAACTACTTAAATAGCATTCAGTACATAATAAAGGATTATTTAATATTTATTGAATTTAATTAATTATTGGTTCTTATTATGTAAAATAATCTAATTACAGAAGTAAAATAAATTCCACTGCATTCTATCAGAAGATACAAATTACTAATTATATATATATATATATATATATTTTTTTTTTGCGTAATTGAAAATTCTCTGAGAGAAAGAACTATCTTAAACATTGATAGGTCTTCACACTGGTCAAGAGTACTGATATCTAATAGATATTAATAAAGTGAACTAGTGGAACCAATTTCAAAGAACACGTTTACAGAGTCAAAGAGTGCTGACTAAATACATAAATGCTACTGAGTACAGGGTTAAAGTAATTCAATTTAGATGATATCAATATTCAACTTTTCAAGAAGTATATAAAATACACAATTCTACTTTTTCATCAGTCCACAAAGTTGCTTTGACAGAAGTTGAGGACATCAGTTCATTTCAGTTCAGTTCAGTCGCTCAGTCATGTCCAACTCTCTGCAGCCCCATGAATTGCAACATGCCAGGCTCCCTGTCCATCACCAACTCCCAGAGTTCACGCAAACTCATGTCCATCGAGTCAGTGATGCCATCCAGCCATCTCATCCTCTGTCATCTCCTCCTCCTGCCCCCAGTCCCTCCCAGCATCAGAGCCTTTTCCAATGAGTCAACTCTTCGCATGAGGTAGCCAAAGTACTGGAGTTTCAGCTTTAGCATCATTCCTTCCAAAGAAATCCCAGGGCTGATCTCCTTCAGAATGGACTGGTTGGATCTCCCTGCAGTCCAAGGGACTCTCAAGAGTGTTCTCCAAAATCACAGTTCAAAAGCATCAATTCTTCAGCACTCAGCTTTCGTCACAGTCCAATTGTCACATCCATATATGCTTACTGGAAAAACCATAGCCTTGACTAGACGAACCTTTGTTGGCAAAGTAATGTCTCTGTTTTTCAATATGCTATCTAGGTTGGTCATAAATTTCCTTCCAAGGACTAAAAATCTTTTAATTTCATGGCTGCAATAACCATCTGCAGTGATTTTGGAACCCCAAAAAATAAATCTGACACTACTGTTTCCACTGTTCCCCCATCTATTTCCCATGAAATGATGGGACCAGATGCCATGATCTTCGTTTTCTGAATGTTGAGCTTTAAACCAACATTTTCATTCTCCTCTTTCACTTTCATCAAGAGGCTCTTTAGTTCTTCTTTATTTTCTGCCATAAGGGTGGTGTCATCTACGTATCTGAGGTTATTGATATTTCTCCCGGCAATCTTGATTCCAGCTTGTGCTTCTTCCTGCCCAGCGTTTCTCATGATGTACTCTGCATATAAGTTAAATAAGCAGGGTGACAATATACAGCCTTGACATACTCCTTTTCCTATTTGGAACCAGCCTGTTGTTCCATGTCCAGTTCTAACTGTTGCTTCCTGACCTGTATACAGGTTTCTCAAGAGGCAGCTCAGGTGGTCTGGTATTCCCATCTCTTTCAGAATTTTCCACAGTTTATTGTGATCCACATAGTCAAAGGCTTTGACATAGTCAATAAAGCAGAAATAGATGTTTTTCTGGAACTCTCTTGCTTTTTTGATGATCCAACGGTTGTTGGCAATTTGATCTTTGGTTCCTCTGCCTTTTCTAAAACCAGCTTGAACATCTGGAAGTTCATAGTTCATGTATTGCTGAAACCTGGCTTGGAGAATTTTGAGCATTACTTTACTAGCATTTGAGATGAGTGCAATTGTGTGGTAGTTTGAGCATTCTTTGGCATTGCCTCTCTTTGGGATTGGAATGGAAACTGACATTTTCCAGTCCTGTGGCCACTGCTGAGTTTTCCAAATTTGCTGGCATATTGAGTGCAGCACTTTCACAGCATCATCACCCTTATGTTTACCCTCACCTACTGTGCAAAGAGCTGACTCATTGGAAAAGACCTTGATGCTAGGAAAAATTGAGGGCAAGAGGAGAAGAGGGTAACAGAGGATGAGATGGTTAGATGCATCACTGACTCGGTGGACATAAGTTTGTGTAATCAGGGCTTCCCTTATGGCTCGGCTGGTAAAGAATCTGCCTGCAGTGTGGGAGACTGGGTTCAATCCCTGTGTTGGGAAGATCCCCTGGAGTAAGGGAAAGGCTACCTACTCCAGTATTCTGGCCTTGAGAATTTCATGGACTGTATAGTCCATGTGGTCACAAAGAGTCAGATATGACTGAGTGACTTTCACTTTCAGGAAGATAGTGAAGGAAAGGGAAGCCTGGCATGCTGCAGTTCATGGAGTGTCAAAGAGTCAAACAGCTTATCGACTGAACAACAATAAAAACTGATGTAGGGATTGCTATGCCAATTAAATAGCCAGATATAGAATGTCACATATATTCATAAATATGTCTTGTTTCATGCCTATCAATGATACTTATCTCTCTTTTCTATTTTCAGCAACAAATCTTCAGGAGAAAGCTTATATATAGTATAGACCCACACTTAATCTGCCTGCAATGCAGGAGACTGGGTTTAATCTCTGGGTTGGGAAGATCCCCTGGAGAAGAGAAAGGCTACCCCCCCAGTATTCTGGCTTGGAGAATTCCATGGACTACGGTCCATGGGGTCGCAAAGAGTCAGACACAACTGAGCCACTTTCACTTTCACTTTCTACTTTCAAAGTGACCTCTGCCCAAACTGTCAGGCATTATTAGTACCATCGAATGTTACAAACTGCGTTGAAAACTTTTGCTATTCATGCTTTTACCATCACTGGCTGGTATCACTATCTCTTCTTCTGTAGTCAATATTACTATGCTTCCTAGTTTCACTTGTGTTTTTTTGGCCTTGCAGCTTAGAAGGTTTCACAGCTCTGGAATATTATTGACCTTTTTTTTTTTTTTTTTTTTTTATGTGCTTGGATACACTCAGGTATTTCATAGGTTTATTAAAGTAGATTTTAACATGCTTATTTAAATACTTCACATCCGTGATCTAACACACCAAGGACCTGAGTGATAGTAAATGAAAATAAGGGAAATCTAGCACTATCAAAACCAGAACTCCCCCGTTCCACTGGGAAAGTGTATGTGAACAGATGTGTTCTGTTAAGTAAAATTTATTCTTATAATTACGATTCTTCCTGTAGATTTTACTCTTAAGAATTATCTGAATCCCATCATTTGCTTATCAGACAGGATTGACTGACCTATTTTAAACTCTTGTAAGAGACACAGACTAGGACCAACCTGGGTCTTTGTCACAAATTTACAAACTGTGTTTAATAATTCTTCTTACAGATGTCACAATTGCTCTGTGAACTTGAATTCAAGATTAGTATCCTGTTTTGACTGTTGGTTGACCTTCTGAGAAATGAACTGACAACTTTCAAATAATGGCTTGGGTGAATAGACTACGTTTTAAAATTTCTATATCTATACTTTCTTTTTTTATTTCACAATAATTTTAAGAGAATTCAAGATATAGACAATGAAGGTTATAGCAAATATATGACAGAAGAACCACTTAGTTTCAAGGTTTCTGACATTAAACTTTCTTTGAAATCTGGATTTTGAATGGTATTGGAAATATTGATTAACATAAAGTAGTAAGAATGTATGCTTGGTAATTTAAGGTATTTATTAAAATGCCATGATAATATAATTTCAGCACAAAATCTTTTTGTTTCATTCCTGATAAAGAAACTTAAAGTTAAATGTCAGTGCAGTACATAGGAAGAGTACTTATAATATTATAAAATCACCTATTCTTGATAGGGAATGGTGCTCATGCAGGTGAATAATCGACACGCTACATTCACAAGTGCAGTCACATAGGAGAAAGGGCTCCTGGTAGTTGTAGATAAGCACCACTGGTGCAAGATGAGAAAGACTGATTTTATGAGTATGGATCCACAGAGAATCAAAACACATTGGACAGGAAACATGTCCACACTATAGATGCCTCAGTAATGCCTAGTTTTTACAGATCCTCACATTCAACAACAAAATTTTGATATCTATCCATGAAATTAAGTATCTCTATGTGAGTTAGGAGACCCAGCACCATATGACAAGGTACCTGGGAGGAGTCTCAACCACCTATATATCTATCAGGTAATAGGCAGATAGACTTTGGTTTTGGTCATAGACCCTACAGGAGACTGTTAGCTAGTGCCAGCACCTCTCAGACATAGTCTGGGAACACTTGCAGAATGCTGACTTGGTCAGACACTGGGGATAAAAGAATCTGTGTGTAAGTCCAGGTTTACAGAGAACTTCCAGTACTCCATGTCACACACACACTCATACACACAAAATGCAAATTTGGATTCACATGAGTAGGTAAAAGGAACAGCATGCCATCATTCCTCCTACCCCAAGGTGACAAGGTTAAACTTGATAGACCATGAATTCACCTATGGAGAAAGGGAGCTAGCAAGTGAGTATGCAACTTTCCCAGCTGTGTCACAAACTATTGAAGAGATTCATTTCTCTCTCACAGTTTTCAGAGTACTAAATTGGGAGTGTTATGACTGGGGATAGGGAACAGATAGGTAGAGCAGCAAATAAGATGTCTGGAGGATATGAAAAGGACACAGTTCCTGCTGACTACATTTTGGACTCCATCAAAAAGCCTGCCCACAAGCCATCAGAAAAATCTCTTCCCTGAATAGCCTGAACTGGCCTATGGGCAGTCTCAGTGCCAAACCCATGTCTCAATCTGTGGACAGCTCCCCTGAGTGCAATTCTGAGAGTGGCAGCAAGAGGAAAGTTTGGTAGAAGGTTAAGAAACATACAGATAATGCAGGCCAAGGTCTGTGGGCAAGAGAGGATTCTCAAAACTTAAGCTGTCACACTATCTTTATGAAAACAACAGAGGTTATAAGCAGCTGGACTAGTGAATTGTAGAATCAAGAGAAAACCTACAAACTGAGGAATTTTACCTCTGGAGGAAGAAACAAGCATAAAATAGATATATCCATATAAAGTCTAAGAAAGCCACAGAATCCATAACAAAGCTGATAAAATATATTTCTATGTTGAAGGCAGTAAAGTTTAGAGGGGGTCATTGATACTTCAAATGTGAAAACAACAATGAGTTTAAACTAAAAAAAAAATCACAGAAACATGTCAAATACTGTACTAATCTTACAGTAACTAAACTATTGTTCCAATTGTATTATTGTACTAATTGTACTATTTATTGTACTGATTATTATTAGTACTAATACTGTACTAATCTTAATTAAACTGTTGTACCAATCTTCCAGTAACCAAATCTATGATTTGCCTGATAAAAAAAAAAATCAAGATAGCTGTTTAAAGGAAACAGTGAACTATAAGAAAACACAGAAAAAGCATTCAGTGAAATCAGGAAACAACATGTCATCAAAATGAGAAGTTAACAAGCTTACAAATCAAAAAAAAGAACAAAACAAAATCTGGAACTGAAGTATTTAATGAACAAAATGAAAAATGTAATAGAGAGCATCAAGAGCATGTACAAAACAGAAGAACGAGCCAGTGAGATAGAGAAGAGGAACTTTGACATAACACAGATAGAGGAGAAAAAAGGAAAAAAAAGGAAGAAAGAAAAATGGTAACAAAAAAATTCTATTTGAGGTATGGAAAATAATCAAAAGAGATCATATTCAAATCATTGGCATTACAGAAGTAAGGGAGAAGTTGACAGAAAGCTTATCTAAAGAATTAATAGCTGAGAATTTCTTAAATCTGGGAAAGAATTAGATATCCAAGTTCATGAAGCTAATAGATTGCCCCATTATTTCAATTCAAACCAATCTTCTCCAAGACACCTCACATTAAAATTATTAAAATTCAAAGATTTAAAGAGAATACTGAAATCAGCAATGAAAATATAAAAAGATAAACTACAAAGGAACCACAATTAGGCTATCAGCAGGTTCCTCAGAAGAAGTCTTACATGCCAGGAGAGTATAGAATCATATATTCAAAGTACTGGGAAAAAAAAAAAAAAAAGGCAAGAATACTTTAGCCACCAAAGTTACATTTCAGAAATGAAGGATAAATAAATATTTTTCAGACAAACAAAGCTTAAGGGAATTTATTACTATTGGATTTGGCTTACAAGAAATGTTAAAAGATATTCTTCAAGAAGACATGAAAGAATGCTGATTAGTCACATGAAAACATGAAAACACATAGCATGATGGTAAAAGCAAATATATAATCAAATTCAGAAAATGCTAATCTGCAATATGATGGTGAGCTATTAACCATTTCAATGCAATATAAATGTTAAAGGAAAATTGTATCAAAAATAGCTAAAGGTACAATAATTTGGTAACAAATACAGGCTATAAAGGAGGCAATTTGTGACAATAAAAACCTAAGAGTGCAGGGAATTAAAAGTATTGAAATTATGTATAGAGTGGACATTAATTATCAGCACAAAACAGACTATTATATCTATAAGATGTTTATGTAAGTCTTTTTGTAACAACAAAACAAATAACCTATAGTAGATTCATGAAAATAAAGATAAGGGAATCAAAGCATTCCATCATGGACAATCACTAATTCATGAAAAGAGGTAACAAGAGAGGAAAAAAGAAACAATGGGGCTGTGAAATAGACAGAAAATAATAAGATGCCAATAGTAGGTTCTTACACATCAATAGTAACTCTACATGGACTAAATTTTCCACTCAAAAGACACAGGGTGCCTAGATGGGTGAAAAAAACAGACCCAATGATATGATTCATGCAAGAGACTCACTCAGCTCTAAGGACACACATAGATTCAAAGTGAAGAGATGAGAAAATATATTCATGCAGAAGAGAAAAACCAAAACTAAAAGAGAACTGGGGCAGCTAAAGTTAGACAAAATAGACTTTAAGCTAAACAGTTACAGAGGACAATGAAGGTCATTATCTAATGATAAAAAGGTCAACTCATTAAGAAGAGATAACAACTGTAAATATATGCACATCCAACACTGAAACACTTAAATGCATTAACATCGGAAGGGAGAAATAGACAACAAAATAATAGCCATGTAATAATACAAAAATACAACAAAACAATAATACAGTTGCAGAACCCTGAATGCCCCATGCTCAACAAGGATACATCATACAGAAAATAAATCATCAAGGAAACATTGAACTTGAACCATATTTTAGAATAAATGGACCAAATTTGTATATATACATATATATTTGACATTCAATTTAATATCTTCAGAAGACACATTCTTCTCAAATGCTCATAAAACATTTTCAAGTCTGAGATAGGCCATGAAACAAGTCTTAGCAATTTGAACACTGCTGAAATCACACCAAGTATCTTTTCTGACCACAGTAATATAAAACTAGAAATTAATTTTACATTCAACAAAAAAATCAACAAAATAAAGAGGAAATTTACAGAATGAGGGAAAATATCTGCAAATCATATCTCTGAAAAGAAGTTTACCTCCAAAATATATACAGAACTCATAAAATTCAATGGTAAAAACCAAAAAAATAATCTAATTAAAAATGGGTAAAAATAAATAGAAAGTTTTCCAAGGAAAATATACAAATATTCAACAGGTAGTGAAAGGTGATCAGCATCACTAATAATTAGAGAAAATGCAAATTAAGGCTATGAAATCTCATATATTGTTAGTTAAAAATGGCTATCATCAAAAAGACAAGAGATAAGAAGTGCTCATGAGGTTGTGGGGAAAAAAAGGAAACTTTATTGAACTGTTGTTGAGCTTGTAGGTTGATGCAATTACTATGAAAGTAGTAATGCTAAGCTAAGTCACTTCAGTCGTGTCCGACTCTGTGCAACCCCGTAGACAGCAGCCCACCAGGCTCCCCTGTCCCTGGGATTCTCCAGGCAAGAACACTGGAGTGGGTTGCCATTTCCTTCTCCAATGCATGAAAGTGAAAAGTAAAAGTGAAGTCGCTCAGTCATATCTGACTCTTAGCGACCCATGGACTGCAGCCTACCAGGCTCCTCTGTCTGTGGGATTTTCCAGGCAAGAGTACTGGAGTGGGGTGCTATTGCCTTCTCCATAAGGAGGTTCTTAAAAAATTATAAATAGAATTATCATAAGATCTAGCAATTCTACTTCTGAGTAAGTATTAGAAGGAAACAAAATATACCAGGTTTAATATTTAGCCATGAAAAGAAGGAAATCCTGTCGTTTACAATAAAATGAATGGACCTGGAGGGCATTATGCTAAGTAAATGTCAGGTAGAAAAAATGCAAATATAAATATATAAACACATATTGGGCCTGCAATCAACATTACTGTATAGTATATTTGAAATTTATTAAGAAAGTAAATCCTAAGAGTTCTCACTAAATGAAGAAAGAAAAATATTTTCTTCATTTAGTGTTGTTTTGGGTTTTGCTTGGTTCTATTGAAATGATAGATAATAATGGTACATTAAATGTATTGTGGTAATCATTTCACAATATGTGTAAATCAAATAATTATGCTATACACCATTAACTTAATACAGTGCTATATGTCAATTATATCTTAGTAAAACTGAGGATAAAAACAAAACAAACAAACAAACAAAAACAGAGAAAAAAAAAACACAGAAAATTGTATTGGCTTCTAGGAGGTCAGTGGGAAACTGAAACATTTCATACTTTCTAGCAGATAGAAATTGTTAGTTCGTCTAGTCAAGGCTATGGTTTTTCCTGTGGTCATGTATGGATGTGAGAGTTGGACTGTGAAGAAGGCTGAGTGCCGAAGAATTGATGCTTTTGAACTGTGGTGTTGGAGAAGACTCTTGAGAGTCCCGTGGACTGCAAGGAAATCCAACCAGTCTATTCTGAAGGAGATCAGCCCTGGGATTTCTTTGGAAGGAATGATGCTAAAGCTGAAACTCCAGTACTTTGGCCACCTCATGTGAAGAGTTGACTCATTGGAAAAGACTCTGATGCTGGGAGGGATTGGGGGCAAGAGGAAAAGGGGACGATAGAGGATGAGATGGCTGGATGGCATCACTGACTCGATGGACATCAGTCTCAGTGAACTCCGGGAATTGGTGATGGACAGGGAGGCCTGGCGTGCTGTGATTCATGGGGTTGCAAAGAGTCGGACACGACTGAGTGATTGATCTGATCTGGTATATATATATGATTGTAGATGGCTAGAAAGACAGAGGGAATTTAAGACAGAAATGTAAGGTACAAGGGAAGGCTGAGATTAATTATCAGCTCTCAGTAACAGATACCCTGATGCTACACAAGCATGAGAAAGTGCTTTCAATGGATTTAGGCTTAGTTTTTAAAAAGAGAGAGAGAAAAAAAAAAAGGATTATAGATCCAGAAGCTTATAATTCTTCATGACTTAAAATATATATAAAGATCTTAACTATTAACATAGCTATTCTATAATGCAAGACATAAAAGACTCTTTAGAAAAGATATATTTAACTTCTGGTATTGGTAGTTGTGAAATGTTTTGGTTTTAGTTCCTAGTTTCTTTCTTATTCTTTATTGATGGAATATAGTGTTGCATTACTTAAAATAGACTACAATAGGATGTCGGAAATCACATCCAAAACATCAATACTTTAGAGAGGTGATCTTGCAGAACTTCATTCATTCCCAGAATCATTAAGGACTTCAAGGACCCTCTTAAAGCTAGCACAATGTCAAAAAGGCAAAATCCTCATGGCAGGAAAGGCAATTTTAGCTTATCATTGATTTACTTATTTGAATGCAAATAAAAGAAATAACAAATAACAAAGAGCAGAATGCAAATAACACCTCCAGAAATATGGTGGAGTAGAAGGATGTGCTTTCATCTTCTCCTGTGAGAACTCCAAAATTGCAAGTAACTGCTGAACAACCATCAACAGGAGAATGTTGGACCCCACCAAAAAAGATACCCCATGTCCAAGGGCAAAGGAGAAGCACTAAGATGGTAGGAGGGGCAAAATCGCATCTAAAATCAAACCCCATACCCACCAGAGACAATTGGAGGGCTGAAACAAAACCTCATGTGCACCAGGACCCAGGGACCCCACAAGAGACTAAGTCAGACCTGCCTTTGAATGTTTGAGTATCTCCTGCAGAGGCACCCTGGAGAAGGAAACAGCTACCCACTCCAGTATTCATGCCTGGAAAATCCAATGGACCAAGGAGCCTGGTGGGCTACAATCCATGGGGTCACAAAGAGTCAGACACTACTGAGCAATTTCTGTGTGCAGAGGCACAGATCAGCAATGGCCTGCTGCAGGGACAGGGGCTCTGGCTGCAGCAGACTTGGGAGGTACAGTATGTGAGCCCCACTACAAAGCCACTGAGTAAACAACCCACAAACGGGAGAACAATTATACCAAAGAAGTTCTTGCACTGTTGTGAAAGTTCTAAGGCCCACAACACATTTCCCAACTTGGGGATCCAAGCAAAGGACTGGGAAAGTAAAGTTGCTCAGTCATGTCCGACTCTTTGCTACCCAGTGTACTGTAGCCCACCAGGCTCCTCTGTCCATGGGATTTTCCAGGCAAGAATAATGGAGTGGGTTGCCATTTCCTTCTCCAGGGGATCTTCCCAACCCAGGGATTGAACCCAGTTCTCCCGCATTGCAGGCAGATGCTTTAACCTCTGTGCCACCAAGGAAACAAAGGACTGAGAACCACCAGGGAATTTGACTTTGAAAGCCAGTGGGATTTGATTACAGAACTTCCACAGGACTGGGGAAACTGACTCTTGGAAGGCAGAAACAAAACCTTGTGCTCACCAGGACCCAGGAGAAAGGAACAATGACCCCACAAGAGACTGAGCCAGACTTTCCTGTCAGTGTAGGAGCCTCCAGTGGAAGCATGAGTGAACAGAGGCCTGCTGCGGGGTTAGGAGCACTGAATACAGCAGTCCTGGCATGAGTACTTTTGAAGGAGGTCACCATGACTACCTGAGGCCAAACTAGAGGGAGGGAACACAGCTCCACTCATCAACAGAAAATCGGATTAAAGATTTACACATCAGAGCAAGACCCAGATTCTCCCACAGCCAGTCCCTCCCATTAGGCAGTTTTCACAAGCCTCTTATCCTTATCCATCAGAGGGCAGATAGGATGGAAACCACAATTGAAGTGAAGTGAAGTGAAGTCACTCAGTCATGTCCAACTCTTTGTGACCCCATGGACTGTAGCCTACTAGGCTCCACTGTCTATGGGATTTTCCAGGCAAGAGTACTGGAGTGGATTGCCATTTCCTTCTCCAGGGGATCTTCCCACCCCAGGGATCGAACCCGGGTCTCCTGCATTAACTAAACAAACTGATCACTTGGCTCACAGCATGGTCTAACTCAGTGAAACTATGAGCCATGCTGTGTAGGGCGACCCAAGACAGATGGGTCGTGGTTCTGACAAAATGTGGTCCAAACAACTTCATTTTTTTTTTTTTTTTTTTTTTTTTTGCCACAAGAACGCTATGAACAGTATGAAAAGGCAAAAAGATATGATTCTGAAAGATGCACTCCACAGGTCAGTAGGTGCCCAATATGCTACTGAACAAGAGTAGACAAACAGCTCCAACAAGAATGAAGAGGCTGTCAGTTCAGTTCAGTTGCTCAGTCATGTCCAACTCTTTGTAACCCAATAGATGGCAGTATGCACCCTTTCCTGTCTGTCACCAACTCCTGGAGATTGATTAAACTCATGTCCATTGAGTAGGTAATGGCATCCAACCATCAACTGAAGAGGCTGAGCCAAAGCAAAAACAACACCCAGTTGTGGATGTGACTGATGATGGAAATAAAGTCCAATTCTGCAAAGAACAATATTGCATAGGAACCTGGAATGTTAGGTCCATGAATCAAGGCAAATTGGAAGTGGTCAAACAGGAGATGGTACGATTGAACATCGACCTTTTAGAAATCAGTGAAGTAAAATGGACTGGAATGGGTGAATTTAATTCTGATGACCATTATATATACTACTATGGACAAGAATCCCTTAGAAGAAATGGAGTAGCCCACAGAGTCAACAAGAGTCTGAAATGCAGTGCTTGGGTGCACTCTCAAAAACAACAAAATGATCTCGGTCCATTTCCAAGGGAGATTATTCAATATGACAGTAATCCAAGTCTTGCCCCAACCAGTAAAGCTGAAGAAGCTGAAATTGAATGGTTCTATGAAGACCTACAAGATCTTCTAGAACTAAAACCCAAAACAGATGTCCTTTTCATTAGAGGGGACTGGAATGCAAAAGTAGGAAAAAGCAAAAGTCAAGAAATACCTGGAGTAACAGGCAAATTTGGCCTTGGAGTACATAATGAAGCAGGGCAAAGCCTAATAGAGTTTTGCCAAGAGATCACACTGGTCATAGCAAACACCCTCTTCTGACCACACAAGAGAAGATTCTACACATGGACATCACAAGATGGTCAATACTGAAACCAGATTGTTTATATCCTTTGCAGTAAAAAATGGAAAAGCTCCATACAGTGATCAAAAACAAGACTGGGAGCTGACTGTGGCTCAGATCATGAACTTCTTATTGCCAAATGCAGACTTAAATTGAAGAAAGTAAGGAAAACCATTAGACCATTCAGGCAAGACCTAAATCAATTTCCTTATGATTGTACAGTAGAAGTGACAAATAGATTCAAAGGATTAGACCTGACAGAGTGCCTGAAGAACTATGGAGAGAGGGTCGAGAAAAAGAAATGTAAAAAAACAAAATGGTTGTCTGAGGAGGCCTTACAAATAGCTGAGGAAAGAAGAGAAACAGAAGACAAAAGAGAAAAGGAATGATATATCCATCTGAATGCAGAGTTACAAAGAATAGCAGGGAGAAATAAGACAGCCTTTCTCAGAAATCAATGCAAAGAAATAGAGTAAAACAACAGAATGGGATAGACCAGAGAGCTCTTCAAGAAAATTAGAGATACCAAGGGAACATTTCATGCAAAGATGGGCTCAATAAAGCCCAATAAAGAGATGGTAACCTAACAGAAACAGAAGATATTAGGAAGAGATGGCAAGAATACACAGAAGAACTATACAAAAAAGATCTTCATGACCCATATAATCACGATGATGTGATCACTCACCTAGAGCCAGGCATCCTGGAATGTGAAGTCAAGTGGGCCTTAGGAAGCATCACTACGGACAAAGCTAGTGGAGGTGATGGAATTCCAGTTGAGATATTTCAAATCCTAAAAGATGATGCCATGAAAGTGCTGCACTCAATATGCCAGCAAATTTGGAAAACTCGGCAGTGCCACAAGACTGGAAAAGATCAGTATTCCAATCCCAAAGAAAGGCAATGTAAGAATGGTAAAACTACCATATGATTGCAGTCATCTCACATGCTAGCAAAGTAATGCTCAAAATTCCCTAAACCAGTCTTCAACAGCATGTGAACCATGAACTTCCAGATGTTCAAGCTGGTTTTAGAAAAGGCAGAGGAACCAGAGATCAAATTGCCAACACCTGTTGGATCATTGAAAAAGAGAGTTCCAGAAAACATTTACTTCTGTTTTATTGACTATGCCAAAGTCTTTGTGTGGATCACAAAAAACTGTAGAAAATTCATAAAGAGATGGGAATACCAGACCACCTGTACTGCCTCCTAAGAAATCTGTATGCAAATCAAGAAGAAACAGTTAAACTGTACATGGACCAATATACTGGTTCCAAATTTGGAAAGGAGTATGTCAAGGCTATATACTGTCACCCTGCTAATTTAACTTACATGCAGATTATATCATGAGAAATGCTGAACTGGATGAAGCACAAGCTGGGATCAAGATTGCCAGGAGAAATATCAATAACCTCAGATATGCAGATGACACCATCCCTATGGCAGAAAGTGAATAAGAACTAAAGTGTGTCTTGATGAAAGTGAAAATGGAGAGTGAAAACGTTGGCTTAAAACTCAACATTCAGAAAACTAAGATCATGGCATCTAGTCTCATCACTTCATGGTAAATAGATGAGGAAACAACAGAAACAGTGACAAACTTTATTTTTGGGGCTCCAAAATTACTGCAGATGGTGACTGAAGCCATGAAATTAAAAATGCTTGCTCCTTGGAAGAAAAGCTATGACCAACTTAGATAGCATATTAAAAAGCAGAGACATTACTTTGCCAACAAAGGTCCGGCTAGTCAAAGCTTTGGTTTCTCCAGTAGTCATGTATGGATGTGAGAGTTGGACTTAAAAGAAAACTCAATGTCGAAGAATTGATGCTTTTGAACTGTGGTGTTGGAAAATACTCTTGAAAGTCTCTTGGACTGCATGGATATCAAACCAGTCCATCCTAATGGAAATCAGTCCTGAATTTATTCCTGAATTGGAAGGACTGATGCTGAAGCTCCAATACTTTGGCCACCCTATGTAAAGAACTGGCTCATTGAAAAAGGCCCTGATTCTGGGAAAGATTGAGGGCAGGATGAGAAGGAGATGACCAAGGATGAGATGTTTGGATGGCTTCACTGACTCAATAAATATTAGTATGAACAGGCTCCGGGAGTTGGTGATGGACAGGGAAGCCTGGCGTATTGCAATCCATGGGGTCCCAAACAGTCAGACACAACTGGGTGACTGAACTGAACTGAATTGTAGCTTTATCAAGTCCAAGCTTGTACTTTTCACTGTAGAACAGGCCAGGGCATTGGGGCAAGGAAGTGACTTATTCAGAAAGTCAGCAAACTGAGAAGTTGGTGGACTGATGTCTGAAAGAATCATCTTAATGAGGCAGAGAATTCAGGCTTCTTTTATTCTGAAGAAAAAGGGGAAGTGGAAAGAGTTACAATTAAAGGGAAAGGGCAGACAGCAGAGTTCTTGGAGTCACCTGGACTTCAAGGAGACATAATATTTCTTTGTTCTTGAGCTTGATTACTTGGGCTAGATCACAAGGCTTCTGCAAAACTTCAAACTGTTAGCAGTTACTTTTTCTTTACCACTATTATTTCTGCTTATTCACAAGGTTTCTAGGCTGAAATTGAACTCCTCTACAAAAGTAATAGCCATAATTAACCCAGGACCTTGGAATGGGGACTTTTTAAAGAGAACTTAATAAGCTATTTGTGAATAAACATTTCTCTAATGTTTAATTCTTGACATGAAGGCCTGAAGTAATAGAATACATAGGCTAAAGAAAAAGGTAGGCAGTTCCAATATGGTATTAGTTCTGCTTTTCCTCTGTTACATTAGTATTATCAAAATTCATTAGTGAGTCTGATTTTCACTATATTTAGAATTTTGCATGCATGCCCCAAAATATTCTTGTTCATTTTTGTTATTTTCTAATTTGTCATATTTCACTATCATGGCATCTGGTCCCATCACTTCATGGGAAATAGATGGGGAAACAGTGGAAACAGTGTCAGACTTTATTTTGGGGGGCTCCAAAATAACTGCAGATGGTGATTGCAGCCATGATATTAAAAGATGCTTACTTCTTGGAAGGAAAGTTATGACCAACCTAGATAGCATATTCAAAAGCAGAGACGGTACTTGGCCAACAAAGGTCCGTCTAGTCAAGGCTATGGTTTTTCCAGTGATCATGTAAGGATGTGAGAGTTGGATTATAAAGAAAGCCGAGAGCTAAAGAATTGATGCCTTTGAACTGTGGTGTTGGAGAAGACTCTTGAGAGTTCCTTGGACTGCAAGGAGATCCAACCAGTTCATCCTAAAGGAGACCAATCCTGGGTGTTCATTGGAAGGACTGATGCTAAAGCTGAAACTCCAAAACTTTGGCCATCTCATGTGAAGAGTTGACTCATTGGAAAAGACCCTGATGCTGGGAGGGATTGGGGGTAGGAGGAGAAGGGGACAACAGAGGATGAGATGGCTGGATGGCATCACCGACTTGATGGACGTGAGTTTGTGTGAACTCCGTGAGTTGGTGATGGACAGGGAGGCCTGGCGTGCTGTGATTCATGGGGTTGCAATGAGTCAGACATGACTGAGTGACTGAACTGAACTGAATTTGTCATATTTCACTATCAAACTTATATTAATGTTGTAAAATGAAGTGGGGGTTATTTCAACTATTTTTACATTTATAAAGAACAGAAAGTCTCAATATTTTATGAATATTAGAAAAAATCTCTTGTAAAATCTTTTCAGCTAGAAGAATTTATTTCCTGTCTATTTCTATTTCTGTTTTTTTTTAATTTTAAAACTTTGTTAATCTATTTTTCTATTTTACAAATGTTTAATGAACTATTTCATAATCATTACATAATAAATGGCCAGATGATATTGTATATGTTTTTAATCTTTGATTATTTGATTAAATTTTTATCTCGAGTAATATCGTTTGTAATATCTTGAGTGTATCTTTAAGCTTATCAATAGTAAATGAAACATATTTGATCAATGTAGAAAATTCCAAAAGTTATAGAAACAAAGAAATATAATAATCATGCCCTCTCCAGCCACAGGTAAGAGTTAATTATTTTGGAAATGTATTGTTATAGAATCAAGAATATGTTTGAGCATATTTGTTTGTATAATATTTTCATTCTATACTATTTTTTTTTCAATAATAGCTTAACACATGATCTTGTCTATGTAAATAAATTTCTTCAAACTATTCCCACATATTTAGGTCATGTCCAATTATTTACCATTCAAATAGAACAATGATCATATAAGTAAACCTTTTTGTACATATTTTGAATAAAGTTATGTCACCCTAAAAATGTATAAAAGAGTTTTAAGGTTTTCACTATTGCAAACAAACTCCAGAGGGAGTGCATACATTTACAATTCAACTAGAAGCATAAAGAGATGGGAATTGCAGACCACCTGACCTGCCTCTTGAGACATTGTATGCAGGTTAGGAAGCAACAGTTAGAACTGGGCATGGAACAACAGGCTGGTTATAAATAGGAAAAGCAGTACGTCAAGACAGTGTATTGTCATCGTGCTTATTTAACTTCTATACAGAGTACATCATGAGAAACGCTGGGCTGGAGGAAGCACAAGCTGAAATCAAGATTGCAGGGAGAAATATCAATAACCTCAGATATGCAGATGACACCACCTTTATGGCAGAAAGTAAAGAAGACCTAAAGAGACTCCTGATGAAAGTGAAAGAGGAGAGTTAAAAAGTTGGGTTAAATCTCAACATTCAGAAAACTAAGATCATGGCATCTGGTCCCTTCACTTCATGGGAAATAGATAGGGAAACAGTGGAAACAGTGGTTGATTTTATTTTTCTGGGCTCCAAAATCACTGCAGATGGTGATTGCAGCCATGATATTAAAAGATGCTTACTCCTTGGAAGGAAAGTTTTGACCAACCTAGACAGCATATGCAAAAGCAGAGACATTACTTTGCCAACAAAGGTCCGTCTACTCAAGGCTATGGTTTTTCCAGTAATCATGTTTGGTTGTGAGAGTTGGACTATAAAGAAAGCTGAGCGCCGAAGAATTGATGCTTTTGAACTGTGGTGTTGGAGAAGACTCTTGAGAGTCCCTTGGACTGCAAGGAGATCAAACCAGTCCATTCTAAAGGAGACCAGTCCTGAGTGTTCATTGAAAGGACTGATGTTGAAGCTGAAACTCCAATCCTTTGGCCACCTGATGAGAAGAGCTGACTTATTTGAAAAGACCCTGATGCTGGGAAAGATTGAGGGCAGGAGGAAAAGGGGACAAAAGAGGATGAGATGGTTGGATGGCATCACCGACTTGATGGACATGGGTTTGGGTAAACTCTGGGAGTTGGTGATGGACAAGGAGGCCTGGAGTGCTGCAGTTCATGGGGTCGCAGATATGAATATGACTGAGTGACTGAACTGAACAGAGGAGCATGTAATTTTATTTACTGCAATTAAAAATATAGCCTAAATTCTCTCTCTGTTGATATTCCAGAAAGACTTTATTTTTTAATTTAATATTTTTATTTTTAATTGAAGAAAAATTGCTTTACAGTATTGTGTTGATTTCTGCCAAATATCAACATGAATCAGCCTTAGGTATACACAGATGTCCCCTCCCTCCTGAATTTTTCTTGTTTTTAAAAACAGTGGTAATGTTTCCCACTTTTTTTAACATTTTTAAAAAAAATCCATTTTATTGTTGAGTTTCACAGAGACAATGTAAAGGATTAGTGATAATTATTGCTTGTTTTCATTCCTTTTCCAATTTGCCACTTCAGATTCTATTGGTCTCTTGGCATTAACTTTAACATTTGCTGAAATGTGGCTAAATTGTGTTTTCTCTAGATATTGAATACTTATCTGGTGCTAGTATTTTTAGTTTCCTCCATGGCTTCTAGTCCTAAGTCCATGTCTTTGTTACTTCCTCATTTTATTCCTAGACACTTTGGTCCCCAGAGCTCAGAAACTTCAGTCTGGTTTACCCTCAATAAACTTTTATACTGTTACCTTACTTGTCCAGAGTCATTCCACATCCATGGAAAGAAATATTTATACTTACTCTAGCTTCAAATTTTCATGTCTGTTGTCATTTGTCTGTTGGGAAGTGGCAAGTAGGCTGTAGTTGGAATCAAAATAAATGTATTACAGCCTCATTTTAAACTCAAAAAGGGAGATTTTGGACAAAGATGTTGAGTTCAATGAATTGGTCAGCAAAATGGGGATAATAAAAACCTTATAGATTTGTTGTGATGGTTAAAGAAGATATGTTTTCTTTCTTTGGTTTGGAATGTTTCTCCTCATCTTTCTGGCAAGATTCAGTTCATTAGTTAGGTCCCAGTTGACTTATCACCTTATTTGTAAGATATTTCTTTGTGCTTCAAGTAGAATTTAATTGTTGCTGCCTCTGTGCTCTCACAGCACCTTACTCATATGCACTTAACACATTATTAGCTATACTCCAGATTGCTGTTAGCTAGCACCCAGATTGTAAGCTCTGCTTTTAAAGCCAATAATAAAACCTACTAATGTTTACAAACCTAGCGCCTTTCAATGTGCCTCTCATAGCAATGACAAATTCATTTAATTAGTTTGGATTGAATTGTCTCTTTTGTAGAAAAATCTAAATATTCAATCATTTTACTGTCAGAAATTTGGACAACTTTAAAGTTAGTAAAATAAAGTTACCTCAGTCATCAAGCTGATTGTCCAGCCCTCTTCCCACTCCCTGCTGTTCTCTATGGGCTAACCTACCAAGCTGACCTGAAAATAGTCTCATCTGTTTTTCAGGTGAAGTCCTATTTCTCTTTGAAGAAGCTGAAGACACACAGGTAGTATATTTCCTTCTTCAACTTTGTGTTTTGGACATTCTGAAAACAAATCTTTTTTTAACTGATATCCATTCACTATTTTAAATAGGTTATATTAAAATTGCTATTCAGTAAGCTATCATTTTTCTTCATATTCATGTCTGGATGCACAATATGATCACTTTACTCTTGAATATTATTCAAGCAACAAAAGATTTCTAAGGAAAGTACTATTTCTATAAATTGATACATGTCTATTTAAGATATATATTAGTTATACTTCTCAAAGGATGGTGTTTTCCATATAATTTCATGATTTGAAAAAACTAGGAGTTTAGATCATGATATCTTATATGCAAAGAAAATAACAACTAAGATAAAATGCCATGATTTATTAAAATGACAAATAGTATGTGACAGATCCATCACTTGGTAAAATCCTTTTGTTTTGGAAGATAACATGGTGTGAGAATAGCATACAAAATGGGTTTTTACAAAACAACAAGTGATACTTAGCCAGAATCTTTGAAAAATGTTTTTCTAGTTCTCATTTATTAAAGTCTTTTAATATAGGGAAACAATCAGAAGGAAAATATGTAAACCTATTAATAATATGTAGGTACAGTTTTCTGGCAAAATTCAGTTATTAAAAAGTCTGCTAAAATATAGTGTAACAACTAAAAGAGAATAGGTTTTGTTCAAGGCAGATTTACAGCTATTGCATTTTTTTGCTTGTGTCAGCTAACCTTGGCAAAAAGAACCCTTTTGCTATTGGGGTGAAACCTGTAAATCTAGATTTTGTCTCCCTCATTCCAAAACCTTGTCTTAGGCCTTGTCACTTTCTTCATTCATCACTGCTATACTTAAATGTGGGTGAAATTCTAGAATGTTTGATTTGTATTGTACATTGAATATTCTTCACTATAGAAGTAAGTAATAAAATTTCTGTGTTTATATATAGAAAATACTTTTTTTTTAAGATCCTACTTTTGTTAGTCTGTTGTTGATTGAAAGAGCTATTTTTGTATAGCACATGTTAATAAAAATAATGCCACTAATTTTCATTTGTGATTTGTACAAATAACTGTTTTAACACTGTGTACAAATTATATGCATATATTTATAAAAATTTATACAATGTGTATATGTTTATGTTTTATCTAAATTGTTTACTTTTTATGTTTACCTATGAAATATGTTCATAGGATATATATCATACAACATATATAAGCACATACTTAATTGCATGCTTAGTCCATTTAAGTATATTTAAACATCTTTGAGCTGAATTTCATGAAAGAAATTGTGTCATGCTAATAAATAGACTTTGTTGCCTCTCCTATATAATTAAGTTTGACCATTGTACTTAATAAAGAAGATGCATTTTTCTTTTTAACAGGAGTAGTTTCCTTTTAAAGTATTAAATTATGAATTATTTTAGTAATATTAACTTTTTCTTTTGTCCAGATTGAGGCACCTCACATTATAGAGAGTAACATGTTCACACGTATAAGCATTTCTCAGAGACACTCACAAGCAAAACCACATACTCATCCATGCATGTGCAGACACAAGTAGTACAAGTTTTACATGAAATTGGGAACTGTTACTTTTATGCTCTTTTGGATCATTTTATTCTTTTATTTAATGAATATCATGATATTTTTAAAAGACTTCAGAATTATATTAACTTAACTTAATTGTCATTTCCACTAATTATTATAGAAATTGTAATTCCTAGAAGAAATTTTACTTTTCCTTTCCCAGAAAGTATCTTTTACAAGAAATGTAGATTTTGTGTTCTTTCTTTCTGAAAGTAAGGCAAGCCTCAAAAATAGTATGAGTGTAATACTTATCATAATGCTGCAAAAATCTTTTAAGCTTTTTAACTGATTTGGACTACAGTTTTTTTGCTGTTATTATACATAAGGAATTATTTTTCTATATAAGCAAGGGAAATATATATGAGAAAATGATATCTATTCTGGAAATATTTGATTTGTCTTTGTAGAAAGTTAATTTGTAAAAGCAATCATTTTGCTTAATGCATAGAGGATTAATCCTCACATTTACTGAACAGAAAACAGCATTTGTAGTTTGCATAATGAGATATTTCTCATCTGTTTAGATAGATGCTTCTACAAATGGGCTGTATACATTAGAAAAAGAAAATAACTTCATTAAATGCATCATTATAATATAGTATTTAAAGAAAGTCAATCTTTTCCCAGTCTTTTCCATCACCCTAATCTGGCAGAAAGTGAAGAGGAACTAAAAAGCCTCCTGATGAAAGTGAAAGAGGAGAGTGGAAAAGTTGGCTTAAAGCTCAACATTCAGAATGGAGAAGATAATAGCAAATGAAGCAACTGACAAACAACTAATCTCGAGAATATACAAGCAACTCCTACAGCTCAACTCCAGAAAAATAAATGACCCAATCAAAAAATGGGCCAAAGAACTAAATAGACATTTCTCCAAAGAAGACATACAGATGGCTAACAAACACATGAAAAGATGCTCAACATCACTCATTATCAGAGAAATGCAAATCAAAACCACTATGAGGTACCATTTCACACCAGTCAGAATGGCTGCGATCCAAAAGTCTACAAGTAATAAATGCTGGAGAGGGTGT
This sequence comes from Bubalus kerabau, assembly GCF_029407905.1. Taxonomy (NCBI): domain Eukaryota; kingdom Metazoa; phylum Chordata; class Mammalia; order Artiodactyla; family Bovidae; genus Bubalus; species Bubalus kerabau. The sequence continues at coordinate 60,745,296 of NC_073634.1, forward strand.
GGAGAAAAGGGAACCCTCTTACACTGTTGGTAGGAATGCAAACTAGTACAGCCACTATGGAGAACAGTGTGGAGATTCCTTAAAAAACTGGAAATAGACCTGCCTTATGATCCAGCAATCCCACTGCTGGGCATACACACTGAGGAAACCAGAAGGGAAAGAGACACGTGTACCCCAATGTTCATCGCAGCACTGTTTATAATAGCCAGGGCATGGAAGCAACCTAGATGTCCATCAGCAGATGAATGGATAAGCAAGCTGTGGTACATATACACAATGGAGTATTATTCAGCCATTAAAAAGAATACATTTGAATCAGTTCTAATGAGGTGGATGAAACTGGAGACTATTATACAGAGTGAAGTAAGCCAGAAAGAAAAACACCAATACAGTATACTAACGCATATATATGGAATTTAGAAAGATGGTAACAATAACCCTGTGTACGAGACAGCAAAAGAGACACTGATGTATAGAACAGTCTTATGGACTCTGTGAGAGAGGGAGAGGGTGGGAAGATTTGGGAGAATGGCATTGAAACATGTAAAATATCATGTATGAAACGAGTTGCCAGTCCAGGTTCGATGCACGATACTGGATGCTTGGGGCTGGTGCACTGGGACGACCCAGAGGGATGGAATGGGGAGGGAGGAGGGAGGAGGGTTCAGGATGGGGAACACATGTATACCTGTGGCGGATTCATTTTGATATTTGGCAAAACTAATACAGTTATGTAAAGTTTAAAAATAAAATAAAATTAAAAAAAAAAAAGCTCAACATTCAGAAAACTAACATCATGGCATCTGGTCCCATCACTTCATGGGAAATAGATGGGGAAACAGTGGAAACAGTGTCAGACTTTATTTTTGGGGGCTCCAAAATCACTGTAGATGGTGATTGCAGCCATGAAATTAAAAGACGCTTACTCCTTGGAAGGAAAGTTATGACCAACCTAGATAGCATATTAAAAAGCAGAGATAATACTTTGCCAACAAAGATCCATCTAGTCAAGGCTATGGTTTTTCCAGTGGTCATGTATGGATGTGAGAGTTGGACTGTGAGGAAAGCTGAGTGCTGAAGAATAGATGCTTTTGAACTGTGGTGTTGGAGAAGACTCTTGAGAGTCCCTTGGCCTGCAAGGAGATCCAACCAGTCCATCCTAAAGGAGACCAGTCCTGGGTGTTCATTGGAAGGACTGATGCTAAAGCTGAAACTCCAATACTTGGGCCACCTCATGCAAAGAGTTGACTCATTTGCAAAGACCCTGTTGCTGGGAGGGATTGGGGGCAGGAGGAGAAGGGGACGACAGAGGATGAGATGGCTGGATGGAATCACTGACTCAATGGACGTGAGTCTGAGTGAACTCCGGGAGTTGGTGATGGATAGGGAGGCCTGGCGTACTGTGATTCATTGGTCACAAAGAGTCGGACATGACTGAGCGACTGAACCAAACTGAACCGAATTTATTGGTTAACTGATGTATAATAAGTATGGTCCCTATATGATATAAGGCTATAGAGATTTGCATTTAAAATATTAGAAAAAAGCAAACAAAAGTAAAATTCCCAGAAAATTACCGTAAATTCATTTACTTTAAATTCAAAAAGCTCTAATTTGTTCTTATTACTATGAATAAACACTACCAATTCATTCATTAAAAGAGAAACTTCTCTCAGTTTAAAAATATCTAGATGTCTTTTTATCTCACCTATATACCTTCTGTCAATATAATAATATTGAGAAATAAATCTTGTGAGATTTTAACTTTCATTAGTGTTATTAGCAAGAGCACAAAATTTGTTGACAGCCTTCCCCAGCTTATCATGATGTCATACCAAAGAGATTTTCCCCACCACAGTCACCATGCAGGCTATGTTAATAGATTAGAAGCTCCTGATTTAGCTGTGCAATTCTATCCAAATCTAGATAGGATTCCTTTTCTTTTTCGAGAAGTCTAATGTTAGACTTGAAAAAGATCTGGAAAATATATAAATGTGAGGTTTACCGATGGGTGACTAGAGTTTCAGACCAGATGTCTGGTGGCTGTCATGATGGGTATGACACGATGGAGGAGACTACAGCTTTGAGAATTTGGTTTATTTAACCAGCTAATCCCAGACTAAGTCTGTTACCTTCATCAGAGAGGAGGTCTCAGCAGGTCTGCCTCTGAAAGCCCATTGCTGAAAGACCCAAAATAGAGTGCTGTAGATGGAAGTGCCTGGGCTAGGACTTCAGATCTTCATCAGAGCATGGTCAGTGGGTGGTGGGGAAGATGAGGCTGAGTCCTTGACTGCAGCCACCTTGAAAAACTGCAATGCATTGGCTGTACATCAAATCTTTGGTGAGTTAGGCAGCTTTTCCCCTGTGAGACAGGCCAAATAAAGCCTTTGGAATTGCTTATGGTCAGGCTTGAAAGAATACCCATAGGTTATTGGAAATGAAAGTGAAAGTTGCTCAGTCCTGTCCAATTCTTTGTGACTCCATGGACTATAGCCTGCCAGGCTCCTCTCTTCATGGAAGTCTCCAGGCCAGAACACTGGAGTGGGTAGCCATTCCCTTATCCAGGGGATCTTCTCAGCACAGTAATCCAATCCAGGTTTTGGATTACTTTGCAGGCTGATTCTTTACCATCTGAGCCACCAGGAAAGCTGATAGGTTATTGGTCAGGAGCTAAATTCCTCCACAGGACATGTTAAAGCAAGGTAAATCTTTCTACTTCACATGGCACCTAAACAAATATATTGAATAATGAAAATATTAATTATGATTTTATGAAAAATAATACATGTTTGCAGATGGGTAGATTTATCAGCCAGCTTCATGCCAGTACAAATTTGGAGGTCAACAGCTTTCGCTCATTTTGTACTGTCTCTTTCCTTTACAGTCTACAGTGGCAAGGTTTCTGCAGATGTCAATTTTCAATAACTTCCTGTGTCTTCCTTATATTTGAAATGGGTTCAGTTCATTACACAAAAGGCTCATCCACACATCTTTTTGAAATAGGTCCATTTCAATTTTCACTTCCTGTTGGAAATGGCTGAAACCAATGCACTGATGTTTTTTGGAGGTCCCTGTGTTTGATTGGGGTTTCCTATGTGGCACTGGTAGTAAAGAACCTGCTTGCCAATGCAGGACACATAAGAGATGTGGTTTTGATCCCTAGGTTGGGAAGATCCACTGGAGGAGGGCATAGCAACCCAATCCACTATTCCTGCTTGGAGAACCCCATGGACAGAGGAGCCTGGAGGGCTACAGTCCATACATATCATAGGGTAGCAAAGAGTCAGACACGACTGAAATGACTTAGCACACACACAACTTTGATTGAGTGGGTTTGTGAACCATACCCTTAATATCTTGTGACTGAATATTTAAGCTTTTGGCTTTTCCCAGTTTTAAGGGAAGAGATGTATGGTCATACATGTGTCCTTTATTCTAGAGCATGCTTTCCTAACAGTGACTCTCTTAAATTAATATCTTCTGTCCAGATAGGCTGAGAATCAGCCAAATTATCAAGTTCTGGTTATATTTTCTTTTGCAGTTGTGCCTTCACTATAATTTTATTTTACTAAAAGCAGTAAGAATAATCCAGACCATACTGTCAATAACTTGCTTGGAAGTCTCCTGGGATAAATATCCAAGTTTATTTACAAATTTTTCTTTACACATAACTAAAAGACACAGTTCCATTAAACTTTCTGCCAATTCTCATTAATATGTTCATCACCTTCTGAGACCACACTGCTGCTGCTGCTAAGTCACTTCAGTCATGTCCGACTCTGTGTGACCCCACAGACGGCAGCCCACCAGGCTCCCCCGTCCCTGGGATTCTCCAGGCAAGAACATTGGAGTGGGTTGCCATTTCCTTCTCCAATGCATGAAAGTGAAAACGGAAAGTGAAGTCGCTCAGTCGTGTCCGACTCTTAGCGACCCCATGGACTGCAGCCCACCACGCTCCTCCGTCCATGGGATTTTCCAAGCAAGAGTACTGGAGTGGGGTGCCATTGCCAATAGTATACTCATGATGATTTAGGTATTCCCTAAGGCAACCTAGACTTTCTGTTGTGCTGCTCAATTCCTTTGTATCCCTTTCTAACAGATTTGTTAGCATCCATATTGCTACTAAACATTTGTTCAAGGAGCTCTGGACTTTTTCTATCATGTTCATCAAGTTCTTCCAATCCCTACTAACTGCTGTTTTCAAAGCCAGTTTTACATTTTTAGGTATTTGTTACAACACAATCCACTTCTGATACCAAAATCTTTATTGCCTTTTTATTTCTATCATTGTAATTACCACTAACTTAGGGGACTACAATAATACAACTTCATCTCACAATTCTGTAATTCAGAAGTTGAGTGGTCTCTGTATCAAAATCAAAGTAACGGCAAATATAAGATCTTGTATGAAGGCGCCGGGGGATCATCCATTTCTAAGTTCATTAGAGTTTTTTGCAGAATTCAGTGCATTATGATTGGGTTGTAGGACCTAGGTCCTCATTTTCTGCTGGTCATCAGCCAGGAGCCTCTCTCAAATAACTCAGGCCACCTGCAATTCTTGTCACATTGACCCTTTCTTCTTTGAACCAGCAATAGTGATTAAATTTTTCTCAAGCTTCAAAATGCTCTATTATGCCCTTCTTTTGTACCTCTTTGCCTCCAGCCAGAAAAAGTTTTCTGCTTTTAAAGCCTCCTGTGATTAGATTGGGCCTACACAGAAATTTAGGATAATCTTCCTATCTTAATGTCTACAAGTATAATTACATTTGTAAAGTTCTTTTTACCATGTAACATAATATATTAACATGTCCTGAGGATCGGTGAGTGGATATACTTGTTTAGGGAGTCATTATTCTGCCTTTCACACTGGGGATATGTCTATGTGTATATGTGTGTATATATACACACACACACACAACCATGTGTATATATATAAACATACACACACATATTATTTTTCTCTTCTCTAATGCCAAAAGGCAGTTGTACTTATCTTCCTTGTCTTATTTTTAATTTTTTTTTTCTCCTCACTTTTAAGTGAGCATTTTTCTAACTTTTCTGTTAGAGAAATCTGAATTAAAGAAATTTTAATCACCCTTATGAAATAAATATCAGATAATAAATTTTTATTGATTAAGCTAAAATCAATGATGAGTATAGGAAACAAACTAGCCCATTATTTGGCCCTGAAGTGCAAGTGTGAAAACAAGACAATATATACCTATATATAAAGTAGTATTAGAATGAGAAAATATGTTGTGAATATCACTTATGAACATGTCACAAACACAGACTAATAAAATTCTGTAGTATACTGCATCAATGTAAGAAAAAGCTTTAGATGTTTAAAGAAATGTAAACGAAAGAAGCACAATAAATGAGGTGTAGCTAGTCTGAAAGTTATACACTGGCAAATATTACAATATTTTTAGTAACTATAAATGATAATTTTTAAATTCCAGTATTTCAGTTTTTTAATATATTGTGTCATGGAGTCAGCAGTTTAGGTAGAGAGCTTAAGAAAAGTAAATTATCTATATTCTATGGTAGTGCTTCCAAAGTGTAAGAAATTTTCATAAACCACTTCAAATTCATGATTAAATTCAAACTTCCAGTAGAGTTGGACACAGATACTTAGAAACATTTTCTTTGCAAATTTAAAGAGTAGTGAACATATCATTAAGTACAAGCATTTGCTTGAGGTTGGTATAATTATGATTTCTAGAACACAGTATCAAAACATAAATTCAAGATATCAGTATTTTTAGGTGCCAGACCACAAGAAGCATTTTCTTGGAATATTGAATACATTAAAGTCATAAAACTGACAGACTGGATAACTCTCATAACCAGAATTTAGGTATACTGTTTGCATTTTTAAAACACTTGAGGGATAGAATTCATTTTCATCTCTTCAATTCCACCTGGGGTAGGCCATCAGAGCATCTGACTTGCCTGTTCCCCAAAGAAATGCTAAAGTTTATCACTAGCAGAATCAAAAATCCCAGTCCTGAGGGAAGCAACTGGCCCAGGTGTGACATTTATAGTAGGAAATGCCTTTTGCCGCTTTGTAATTTGAATAAATTAGTATATTTAGACAATTATTTTATAACCCACCAAAGGATTCCAACTGTATTTGTGGAATTACAAAAATCCTTTGGTAGCTACTGCAAAATTTCCTCTAAAATATTAATGAACAAACATAGCGCAAACATAGCCCTACCAAGAATCCAAACTAAGAGTTACCTTACAAAATGGGTGTGTAGGTAGATGACAATGGGAATAGTAAGAGAGTATTAATAAGGCCAATGGGACCACACTATGTGAAATTATGTTCCACTTTTTGGTCAGTGTAGTCTTCAATTCATGAAATAAATTTGAAGGCTGACTCCTACCTGCTATTGACAGTAAGTGGTAAGAGCTTTTATAGGCTGAGAGAGGGGGCTCCAATCTGACAACTCTGACAGTTGGCTTGAAATTGGTCATAGGTGCTCTGACTAGCATCATCTTGATTGTTTTAAGTATAGTTAATTTTTAGTTCCATAGTCAGTTTGTTCCCATCTCCTTGAGGACCGTTTTCAGAATTGTGTCGGCTTCTGTAATGGCGTCCCTGATAGCGCAATTGGTAAAGAATCCATCTGCAATACAAGATACCCCGGTTTGATTCCTGGGTTGGGAAGATCCCCTGGAGAAGGTATAGGCTACCCATTCCAATATTCTTGGGCTTCCCTTGTGGCTCAACTGGTAAAGAATCCACCTGCAATGCGGAAGACTTGGGTTCGATCCCTGGGTTGGAAAGATCCCCTGGAGAAGGGAAAGGTTACCCACTCCAGTATTCTGGCCTGGAGAATTTCATCGACTGTGTAGCCCATGGGGTCTCAAAGAGTCGGACACGACTGAGCAACTTTCACTTTCACTTTCTGTGATGGCTACAATCTGGCCATCATGTAGTTAACTTTTCCACCTTGTGGGGGTTTCAGTACCTGTAAGACAGCTCACAGGATATAGTGCAAATATTGTCTATAGCCCTTGTGGTTTGGTCACTAAGTTGTATCTGACTCTTGTGATCCCATGGACTGCAGCCTTCCAGACTCCTTTGTCCATGGGATTTTCAAGGCAAGAATACCAGAGTGGTTTGCCATTTCTTTTTCCAGGGGATCTTCCTGACCCAGGGATCGAACACAGATCTCCTGCACTGCAGGCAGATTCTTTACTGACTGAGCTACCATTATTATGATTTATCATATTAACACATGTTTTTATCATCTTTTTCCATTTCAGTTAAGATTTAGTTATTTGAAAGTCAGTTCCTGAGTTTGATTTATATTATGATAATATAATTTTAAGATTTATCTCGTTTTTCTCTGTCTTTGCTTCTATTCTATATCACTTTCTCCTTTGTGTCTATTCTATAGATTCTTTCATTCTTCTATTAATTTTTAAGAAACATATCAGTTTGCTAATATGATAGCTAGTACTTCAACTGGAAAACTCAGAGAATTGTATCTTGAGGTCTCTAGAATGATTGTCACAAACTAAAACAGAAATACCACACTGGGTAGAAATGGTTACTTCTAAAGCAGAAACGCTGCATCTTTCAGATTCAAGGGATGAGGCAGCATCAATCAGCAAGAAGGAATTTAAATCATTGCATGTGTGCAAAATGATGTCCAGTTCTGTATCCAGGTCTTTATCTCTGTTCTGAAATTATGCATCCAATGAACTTTTGAGACTAGTTCCTACTCATCATCTTAGTCTTCCCTTGCAGTAGGCAGGGTTTCAAGTTGGCCCAAGGTTCCTGCCTCCTGTTGACAAACGCTTTACAATTCCCATTCCTTGAGTGTGGGCAGAATCTGTGGCTATGACGGGACTGGCATTTTGATGATTATTTTACATTATATAAGACTAGATTTTAGCATATTGGAGAATGATTCCCCTTGCTTTGAAAAAGTAAGCTTCCATATTGTTAAAAGACTGTGCTTCTAGGACTTGACTGTGCCCTATGGGAGCTGAGAGCAAGCAGCTTGGGAGAGAGCAAACACCACAATCTTACCATGGAGAAATTAAACTGTGTTAACAACCTAAATAAGCTTGGGAAATGACCCTGGGCTCTAGCACATCTGGCTCATGCCTTGATTTCAACCTGGTGAGACTGAACAGAGGACCATGTCAGGGATGTCTGGATGTCTAACCTACAAAAAATTTGAAAAGAAATAAAATGGGTGATGCTTTAAGCCTTTACGTTTCTTGTTAACTTTTTTACACAGCAAATAGAGAACTAATACACTTTTCAAATGCCAACCTATCATGGAGTTCTCTTTTATTCCTCAATCTGAAATATCCCATCCCACATAGTCAGATCACTATCTATTATGTTGTCTTGTTTATATATGTATATTTTTAATTGCATTTATTTTTCTATTTATTTTTGGCTGTGCTGGGTCTTCATGGATGCATGGGCTTTTACTCAGCTGCAGCAAGCAGAGGCCACTCTCCAGTTGTGGCATGCAGGCCTCTCACCGTGGTGCCTTCTCTTGCTGCAGAGCATGAGTCCCAGGGTGCGTGGGCCTCAGTAGTTGTGGCTCCCAGGCTCCAGAGAAACAGGCTCAGTAGTTGTGGCACATGGGCTCAGCAGCTCTGGGTCACATGGAATCCTCCTGAATCAGGGATCAAACCCATGTCTCCTGCACTGGCAAATGGTTTCTCCACCACTGAGCCACCAGGCAAGGCTCCTCCAACCCCACACCTTTTTCTTTTATTTTTTTTTAAGAAAAATGTAATATAATCTGAAATTATATATTTTTTGGTTGAACAATTTAAAAATCTAATGGCTAATGATACTTGTGTTCTTTTAATGCATCAATTATTATGCATTATTCATTTAAGCTTCATGTAAGGATATGAAAAAACCAAGATTATTTATGCTTTACAGGGGCTATTCTGGGACACTGATGTGTTAAGTAATCATTTCAAGGTCATATAATTATCACTGGAAATATTTGGATTTAAATCCAAGTTTTTCTCATTTTGTTGCTCTTACTATATTATTCTGTCCTAATATACTTCACATTATTATAAAAGTTGCAATTTAATTTATTGCTTTAGTATTCTTATTGCATTTTTCCACACAAAAAATAAAAGATAACAAGTTTATGATTTCATTTTGAGCCAGGTATTTATTTTTAATCCTTCATGACAAAACATGCTTTCCTTTTTCATATAATGATTGAATACCCAAGATATATTTTCTTATGAAAAATAGTTGACATTAAACTATTAAAGCAATAAAGCCCAGAAAATCCAGAGAAAATTTAACACTGTGAAGATCAGTTGCAAAATTGTTCTACTATATTGCAGTGGGATCTCAAAGGGCTTTGTCTGATAGTTACAACATGAAACCTCAACTAAAAAATGAGTAGAAATAAACTATAATATATTATGAATGCAAATTATTTACTTACTATGAAAATAATCCATGCTTATTGTGGAAAATTAAGGCAACCTTGATAAGGAAACAACAGAGACACCAAAAACTCAAGTGGAATCCCACCAAATAAGAGGTGGAAATTATAAACATATATTATAAAATTTCAATATTTTTCTATATTTACTTTAATACAAATAGGTTTATATTGCACATAATTTTTAGAAGTTTTCCCAATGAATTGTATACATTGATTTTTATGTATTTATCTATATTGCTATACTAATAATTATATTTTATTGTCAAACTCAGGAGTATTTTATTAACAATTAATTTGCTTAGTTAAATAATTAACTGTACCACTAATTAACACATGCATGTGGATCAAAATTCTTGTAGGTAAAGACATGAGCACCCTATGTATTGTTCCTATATGATAAATTTCTGAAAGTGAATTTGCTGTAACAAGAGGAGTATAAACAAGTAAACATACATACTCGGTAAAGAGTCTGACTGCAGGTCGGGAGACTGGGTTCAATCCTTGAGTCGGGAAGAGCCCCTGGTGAAGGAAACGGCAGCCCACTGTAGTATTCTTGCCTAGAGAATTCCATGGATGAGGAGCCTGGTGGGCTACAGTCCATGGGGTTACAAAGAGTCAGACAGGACTGAGTGACTAACACTTACTAAACATACATCGTGTACATATATTCATATGTATATATACAAATGTATGCATTACTTCAGTATATATATATACTGAAATGGTCTATGCAATCTTCATATCAATGTATATTACATTCATATGTCACATCTAATCATAACCATTGTCACTTACATTGAAAACTGACATTTTCAACATCTCTACTATCCACCTAGATGTTTTCATTGTATGTGCTAAGTCATTATTTAGAAGTGTCTGTTGTTCATGTTCTTAGATTTTTCCTGAAACTTTTTTTGGGGGATATTTTAAATGGAATTAAATTTAAAATGTATATATTTTAAAATTTTATTTAATTTTAAATAAAATTGGAGTGTAGTTGATTTACAATGTTATGTTTGTTTCAAGAGTATGGCAAAGTGATTCAATTATGCATATATATATATTCATTCTTTTTCAGATTATTTTCTCATATAGGTTATCACAGAATTTTGGCTAGAACTGCCTGTGCTATACAGTAGGTCCTTGCTGGTTATCTATCTTATATACAGTAGTGTGTGTATATTAATCCTAAACTTCTGACTTATCCCACCACCTGCTAGCTTCCCCTTTGGCAATCATAAGTTTGTTTTGCAGCAACATTGATGGACCTAGAGATTATCATACTAAGTGAAGTTAAGTCAGACAAAGATAAATACCATAGTATATCACTCATATGTTGAATCTAATTTTTTTAAAAGTGATACAAATGAACTCATTTATAAAACAGAAACAGACTTACACATATTGAAAACAAAAATGAAATTTCTTTTTTTTCCACAATTTTTACATGCTTTTAATATAGTGAGGATTTAATTTTTTCTCTTCTGTATATTTTTAGTAAATATTTCTAAATAAACATTTATTCTTTAAAGCCAAACATTTAAATAAAAATATGTCATTACCAAACAAGGTGTAAGAGAATGAATTGGAATTAGAAAATCATTAATAAAATATAATATGTTGAACATTAAAATAATGCATGTTATCATCACATTCATATCCATTTCCTTTGTAGATATTTATATCTACCCATCTCCACCCTTCTCCATCTATTTTTCTGCTAGTCTTTCTGAGGTGAATTTCTTTACTTGAGCTCATGAACTTTGTCCATTTTTTCTACTCTCTTATCTTGTAATTACATGCTATCCGTATCTATTGACTTTATTATTATAAAATATCAAGTTTTACAAAAAGCAATTGATCTACAATGCCAAAAAAGTAAGAGTAACAATTGAATGATATTGAGGAGGGGAAGATCTATGGATTGATTGGTTTCCCAATCATGAGGCAACAGAGTTGTCTGACTCCTGATCAGTGATCTTTCATGCCCAACCACAGGAGATCAAAAAAGGCTTTATATATTAGGCCTCATGGGGGAAAGCTGCCATTTCCATATCAGATTTACTGCATGGCCAGTGCATTGCAATCTACAAGAGGCATTGTAGTCAAGGACTCAAGTTCCCCTGGTGGGCTATCTCTTATGCATAGTCGAATCCCAGTCCTGAGCCTACATTTATAGGGGCCTTCCTGAGATATTTCTGCTAAGGACTACCCATAGTGGGAGGAAAACATTAAATACAATGTTTCTCCACTCTGACTCAGAACTCAGTACTTTTCCATTTCTAGCCTTTCTTCCTGTCCCCAGCCAGAGGGTCCATAAAACTGCAGGGCCCTTCTAGAAAATACAATCCAAAGAATGTGATAGAAATTTACTGCCTCCTCTGACAAAGCAGCTAGTGTGTTACTAGTAGGAATAGGAAAGACAAAGGTAAGACTATGTCCCTCTCCCCTCCTCCAGTTTTCCAGTCTGCCTTCTGGACTCCACATTGGAAAACCTGAGAGAAGCAGTGATGATGTTGAAATGTGATTTGCAGAGTTCCAACCTCATTATTGAAAAACAGCACAGAGGATGTCTTGCTGATCCTGTTCATGATTCCAATTGTCTTGCTGTTCCCACTGTCTTCACTGTTCACTGAACCCGAGGTAGGCAAGGCATGAGCTAAGAGCCTGGAAGGAGACCTGAGGAGCCATGGGAACTGCAGGTATGTTTATTCTCTCCTGACTGGCACCACAGCCATAACACAGCCCCTCTCCTGGCTGACACAGCAGCCATAGCAGCAGCCACAACATAACCATGATGTTGCTCCAATGTAGACCCAATGCAGCAGCAGCCAGGGCTTTCATGGTGAAACTCAAACAGGCATGCCAGCACAAAGTAACCTGTAACCAAGCAAGTACCTCACGATGTGCATGCTCAGTGCTATAAGCTATCTCAGCCATCACACAACCAGGCAAAGTCATTGTTTACAGAACATGTAGGGAAAGGGCATGAGATCATGAGGCAAGAGAGCCTAACTGGCACCATCTTGTTAATTTCTACACAAAGGAGAAGGACTGGAGCTGAGAGACAATTATTTAATAATGGGCATACCACTGGATGTTACCATAACACTGATCACCTTAAGCTTTAATTTTCTCATCTTCAGTGTATGTGTGTATATATGTACACATGTGTTTATATGTACACATATGCATATATACAGAAACACAAATATGCCTTATACTAGGTTAATAAATTTGTTGGAAACTCAATATAGGGGAAGTACTCAGGACATTTTAATCAAGAAAAAACATTTCATTTGTAATATTTGCAATAGATAAAGATGATGAAATCATTGCACATTTTGCTGTTACATAGCTCAGTTTTTTTTTCAAACAAAAGAATAATTTCAAGCTTATATTATACTTATACTATAAGAGTATCAGTAATCGTGAGATATAAATCAACATTGTGATTTATAGAAAGTTTGGTCTGATCATACAGATATAAATTACCTTTGTGACATACAAAGTTCTGATTATATATAATATATAAAATTGCAACTCTTCCGGAAAAATCTTGAAATCTGTCAATACATAAAATGTATTTGGACTATACATAAATTTTTATTTTATGGAAAATAGATCATTTATATACATTAGGTAGGGAGCCTTGGTAATCTAGAGACACATCATAAGCTCAGTCTGAGGATTAGCTGATTTGCATACTTGTGAATGGAATGCTGCAGATAAACATATCTTGCATAGTAGGTACACAATAAATATTTCTTGAATACATAAATAGGAAATATTATAACTGTCCATTTGCACATTAAAAGTATATTCTAATACATAGAAACTATATGATAAAATCCTTCCAATCACACATTCAAAAAAGGAGAGGGAGAGGGTGGGAAGATTTGGGAGAATGGCATTGAAACATGTGTAATATCATGTATGAAACGAGTTGCCAGTCCAGGTTCAATGCACGATACTGGATGCTTGGGGCTGGTGCACTGGGACGACCCAGAGGGATGGTGTGGGGAGGGAGGAGGGAGGAGGGTTCAGGATGGGGAGCACATGTATACCTGTGGCGGATTCGTTTTGATGTTTGGCAAAACTAATACAGTGTTTCAGGTTTAAAAATAAAATAAAATTTAAAAAAACTGAAAAAAATAAAATAAATTTCAGAAAAAAAAAAAAAACACTTCTGTTGTCAAATGTTGAGTGATCAACGATTAACTATCAGCCACTGTGCTTTGCCTTATATACAATTTCTCATAAAAACTGTAAAGATCACATGGCCCATTGGTGGCAGTGGCAGAGTTTAAATGTAAGTGCATTTTCATCCAAAGATAGGGTTCTTGATTACTTATCCCACCTTCCTGCACCAATGTCATCTCAGCATATGCTAAATTTGGGGCCAAGTTATCTAGTCAGTAATAATAATGAGATTTTTATTTGCTTTTGCTTTTGGTACTTAATCTAAGCTGAATGTAAAATTTGTAAGTGGTAGATTTCCAAAATATATATGTGATACAGATCAACATTCAGTTCAGTCACTCAGTCCTGTCTGACTCTTTGTGACCCCATGCAGTACAGCACTGCCAGGCTTCCCTGTCCATCACCAACTCCTGGAGCTCACTCAAACTCGTCTGTCTAGTCTGTGATGCCACCCACCCTGCCATCCAGCCATCTCATCTTCTGTCGTTCCTTTCTCCTCCTGCCTTCAATCTTTCCCAGTATCAGGGTCTTTTCCAATGAGTCAGTCCTTCACCAATACTTTGGCAAAATTGGCCACGGTATTGGAGCTTCAGCTTCAGCATCAGTCCTTCCAATGAATATTCAGGATTGACTGGTTTGATCTCCTTGCAGTCTAAGGGACTCTCAAGAGTCTTCTCCAACACAATTCAAGAGCATCAGTTCTTTGGCACTCAACTTTCTTTATAGTCCAACTCTCACATCCACACATGATTACTGGAAAAACCATAGCTTTGACTCGATGGATCTTTGTCAGCAAAGTGATGTCTCTGCTTTTTAATATGCTGTCTAGGTTTGTCATATTTTCTTTTCCTCCCAAAGAGCAGGAGTCTTTTAATTTTGTGGCTGCAGTTACCATCTGCAGTGATTTTGGAGCCCAAGAAAATAAAGTCTGTCATTGTTTCCATTGTTTCCACATTTTTTGCCATGAACTGATGGGACCTGATGCCATGATCTTAGTTTTTTGAATGTTTAGTTTTAAGCCAGCTTCTTCACTCTCCTCTTTCACTGTCATCAAGAGGCTCTTTTGCTCCTCTTCACTTTCTGCCATAAGGGTGGTGTCATCTGCATATCTAAGGTTATTGATATTTCTTCTGGCAATCTTGATTCCAGCTTGTGCTTCATCCAGCCCAGCATTTCACATGATGTACTCTGCATGTAAGTTAAATAAACAGGGTGACAATATATAGCCTTGACCTACTCCTTTCCCAATTTGGAACAAGTCCATTGTTCCATGTCTGGTTCTAACTGTTGCTTCTTGACCTCTATACAGATTTCTCAGGAGGCAGGTAAGGTGGTCTAGTATTTCCACCTCTTACTGTCTTTTGGGAGATGGTATTTTAAGAGAACTCATTATGTGTATGCACTCAGTCATGTCTGACTCTTTGCAACCCCATCAACTGTAGCCCACCAGGCTCCATCCATGAAATTTTTGAGATGAGAATACTGGAGTGGATTGCCATTTTCAGACAGAGCTCACTATAGCATGATGGAAAATGCATCATGAAAAAGGCACATTCTTCATTCATTGGTTTCAAACCAAATAAAGCATTTAAACCAAGAGACATATTAATTAGGATGCCAAGTTAACAAAGTGCTTCCCAGGTGGTGCTAGTGGTAAAGAACCTGCCTGCCAATACAGGGGATGTAAGAGACACAGGTTTGATCCCTGGGTTGGGAAGATCCCCTGGAGAAGGGCATGGTACCCACTCCAGTATTTGTCCCTGGAGAATCCCAAGAACAGAGAAGCCTGGAGGGCTACAGTCCATAATGTTGCCAAGAGTCAAACATGACTGAAGTAACTTAGTATGCACACAAGGAAAAAAAAAAAAAAGGATATAATCTAGAAGTTCAGCCTCTGATCTTGGAATTTTACAAATAATTAGTGTAATCAATGGAAAAACAGGGAACTCTTGCTGTGCACAAAGCAGGGACTTTCATTTACTATGCCTTCTTAACAAGATACAATTATTTCACTGGCCAGCACCTATGTTGTACACAGAGTAAGCAAGAATAATAGATTTGATGCTATTGTGAGGAATCTTGACTCAAATTTCATTTTTATTTCACTCTACAGCCTAGAGAGGTATCAGAGTCACCACCTCAGAGAATACTGCAAAGGAAAGTTAGATTTGTGTAATTTGCTTACAACTTTTCCCCCTTCTCTTTTACTGTCCCTATCTATACATATTTTTGTGTGCGCATATGTGCACTTGCAGTCAAAAACCTTCTTGCTTATGATAATTATGTATGTACAGCAAGCTGTTTTAGTTCATATTGGGCTGCCATCAAATAATACAGTATTAGGTGACTTATAAAAACAGAAATTTATTTTCTCTCATTTCTGGAGGCCAAAAGTACAAGTTAAATGTGCTAGTATGGTCAGTTTCTGGTAATAGAGATCTTCTTGAACTATGAATGGCCACTTTCTCTCTGTGTCCTTATGTGATAGAGAGATAAAGGGAGAGAGACAGAGATCTCTGATATGTCTTGAAAGGGCACAAATCTCATAATGAAGGCCTCACTTCTATGATCTCAACTATACCTAATTATATCTTAAACTCCTTATCTCCAAAAACCATCACACTGAGAGTTAAGGCTTCAAAATATGAATCTTAGAGGGACACAATTTAGTTCATAGTACATGTTGTGTTAAATTTTAAGTTTCTAATTAAAACAAGTAAGATAACCCTTTCATTTATCATTTTGTTAATTTAAATTTGTTAACTCTCTGGGATAACTTTTTTTTTTTTTTTAACAGAACATACATTTTGAACAGGATTAAATTTATCTATGTTTTTTTCTAGATTATCTAGAAGACACTGCACCTGAGTTTCACTTTGAGTATGTGCTTCCATTATTACCTATACTCTTAAAACATAATTTTTGTTGGTTTCTGTCTCAATATCCCATAGATAATGACAGATGTGGCTTAATTCCCATATAAATTGCCAGTTCTGGCTTTGTCTAATTTTATATACTCAGGTGAAATGCTGTAGTATCAGAATTAATTTCCCAGAGGCATTTTCAAATTTATAAAATATATGCAAAATCACAAAGAAAATAGAGATTTCTCAGTGAAGACTAAGATTGCTGCCTATGCAGTGCCTTCATTATTTCTCATTTCTGAAAGAATAGCTGGATTTAAAACAGTTATTTTTTTATCACCACTTTTTGTAATGTTACTTATTTCACTTTATCTCATTCATTATATTTAACACATGATAACTGTGCTTTGCTGGAGCAGCCGTGAAGAGATACCCCACGCCCAAGGTAAGAGAAACCCAAGTAAGACAGTAGGGGTTGCAGGAGGACATCAGAGGGCAAACACACTGAAAACATACTCACAGAAAACTAGTCAATCTAATCACACTAGTACCACAGCCTTGTGTAACTCAATGAAACTAAGCCATGCCTGTGGGGCAACCCAAGATGGGCGGGTCATGGTGGAGAGATCTGACAGAATGTGGTCCACTGGAGAAGGGAATGACAAACCACTTCAGTATTCTTGCCTTGAGAACCCCATGAACAGTATGAAAAGGCAAAATGATAGGATACTGAAAGAGGAACTCCCCAGGTCAGTAGGTGCCCAATATGCTACTGGAGATCAGTGGAGAAATAACTCCAGAAAGAATGAAGGGATGGAGCCAAAGCAAAAACAATACCTGTGGATGTGACTGGTGATAGAAGCAAGGTCTGATGCTGTAAAGAACAATATTGCATAGGAACCTGGAATGTCAGGTCCATGAATCAAGGCAAACTGGACATGGTCAAACAAGAGATGGCAAGAGTGAATGTTGACATTCCAGGAATCAGCAAACTGAAATGGACTGGAATGGGTGAATTTAACTCAGATGACCATTATATCTGCTACTGCAGGCAGGAATCCCTCAGAAGAAATGGAGTGGTCATCATGGTCAACAAAAGAGTCCGAAATGCAGTACTTGAATGCAATCTCAAAAACGACAGAATGATCTTTGTTCGTTTCCAAGGCAAACCATTCAATATCACAGTAATCCAAGTCTATGCCCCAACCAGTAATGCTGAAGAAGCTGAAGTTGAACGGTTCTATGAAGACCTACAAGACCTTTTAGAACTAACATCCAAAAAAGATGTCCTTTTCATTATAGGGGACTGGAATGCAAAAGTAGGAAGTCAAGAAACACCTGGAGTAACAGGCAAATTTGGCCTTGGAATACGGAATGAAGCAAGGCAAAGACTAATAGAGTTTTGCCAAGAAAATGCACTGGTCATAACAAGCACCCTCTTCCAACAACACAAGAGAAGACTCTATATATGGACATCACCAGATAGTCAACACCAAAATCAGATTGATTATATTCTTTGCAGCCAAAGATGGAGAAGCTCTATAGAGTCAGCAAAAACAAGACCAGGAGCTGACTGTGGCTCAGACCATGAACTCCTTATTGACAAATTCAGACTTAAATTGAAAAAAGTAGGGAAAACCACTAGACCATTCAGGTATGACCTAAATCAAATCCCTTATGATTATACAGTGGAAGTGAGAAATAGATTTAAGGGCCTAGATCTGATAGATAGAGTGCCTGATGAACTATGGAATGAGGTTCTTGACATTGTAGAGGAGACAGGGATCAAGACCATTCCCATAGAAAAGAAAAGCAAAAAAAGCAAAATGGCTGTCTGGGGAGGCCTTACAAATAGCTGTGAAAAGAAGAGAAGTGAAAAGCAAAGGAGAAAAGGAAAGATATAAGCATCTGAATGCAGAGTTCCAAAGAATAGCAAGAAGAGATAAGAAAGCCTTCCTCAGCGATCAATGCAAGGAAATAGAGGAAAACAACAGAATGGGAAAGACTAGGGATCTCTTCAAGAAAATCAGAGATACCAAAGGAACATTTCATGCAAAGATGAGCTCAATAAAGGACAGAAATGGTATGAACCTAACAGAAGCAGAAGATATTTAGAAGAGATGGCAAGAATACACAGAAGAACTGTACAAAAAAGATCTTCATGACCCAGATAATCACAATAGTGTGATCACTGACCTAAGCCAGACATCCTGAAATGTGAAGTCAAATGGGCCTTAGAAAGCATCACTTGAACAAAGCTAGTGGAGGTGATGGAATTCCAGTTGAGCTATTCCAAATCCTGGAAGATGATGCTGTGAAAGTGCTGCACTCAATATGCCAGCAAATTTGGAAAACTCAGCAGTGGCCACAGGACTGGAAAAGGTCAGTTTTCATTCCAATCCCAAAGAAAGGCAATGCCAAAGAATGCTCAAACTACCGCACAATTGCACTCATCTCACACGCTAGTAAAGTAATGCTCAGAATTCTCCAAGCCAGGCTTCAGCAATATGTGAACCGTGAACTTCCTGATGTTCAAGCTGGTTTTAGAAAATGCAGAGGAACCAGAGATCAAATTGCCAACATCCGCTGGATCATAGAAAAAGCAAGAGAGTTCCAGAAATACATCTATTTCTGCTTTATTAACTATGCCAAAGCCTTTTACTGTGTGAATCACAATAAACTGTGGATAATTCTGAAAGAGATGGGAATACCAGACCACCTGACCTGCCTCTTGAGAAACCTATATACAGGTCAGGAAGCAACAGTTAGAACTGGACATGGAACAACAGACTGGTTCCATATAGGAAAAGGAGTTTGTCAAGGCTGTATATTATCACCCTGTTTATTTAACTTATATGCAGGTACATCATGAGAAACGCTGGACTGGAAGAAACACAAACTGGAATCAAGATTGCCGGGAGAAATATCAATAACCTCAGATATGCAGATGACACCACCCTTATGGCAGAAAGTGAAGAGGAACTAAAAAGCTTCTTGATGAAAGTGAAAGTGGAGAGTGAGACAGTTGGCTTAAAGCTCAACATTCAGAAAACATTCCGGTCCCATCTCTTCATGGGAAATAGATGGGGAAAGTGTCAGACTTTATTTTTCTTGGCTCCAAAATCACTGAAGATGTTGACTGCAGCCATGAAATTAAAAGACGCTTACTCCTTGGAAGAAAAGTTATGACCAACCTAGATAGCGTATTCAAAAGCAGAGACATTACTTTGCCAACAACGGTTCGTCTAGTCAAGGCTATGGTTTTTCCTGTGGTCATGTATGGATATGAGAGTTGGACTGTGAAGAAGGCTGAGTGCTGAAGAATTGATGCTTTTGAACTGTGGTGTTGGAGCAGACTCTTGAGAGTCCCTTGGACTGCAAGGAGATCCAACCAGTCCATTCTGAATGAGATCAGCCCTGGGATTTCTTTGGAAGGACTGATGCTAAAGCTGAAACTCCAGTACTTTGGCCACCTCATGCGAAGAGTTGACTCATTGGAAAAGACTCTGATGCTGGGAGGGATCGGGGGCAAGAGGAGAAGGGTACGATAGAGGATGAGATGGCTGGATGGCATCAGTTACTCGATAGACCTGAGTCTGAGTGAACTCCGGGAGTTGGTGATGGACAGGGAGGCCTGCCATGCTGCGATTCATGGGGTCGCAAAGAGTCGGACACGACTGAGCGACTGATCTCATCTGAACTATTATTATTGTAATCTTGACTTTGAACTTTAAATTCCATACAGAAAAATGGAGTTTTTTTTTTTTAAATCATTTCCATACAGATATAATTTTTACACTGTGCAAGTCTCTTATGTTTTAGCAGCTATGTAACAGACACAAAACACATGAGCATGAACAATTCCAGGTCATCTCTTCAATCAGTTAAGACTTTGGGGCTATCTTTTTCTAAAAGTTAGAAGCAAACCTGAAAGTCAAGTTTTTATGCTCCAGTGTTCATGTATAAGACACAGAAATCTTATTTAAAATCTTATTCAAAAAAGTTGATTAATTGAAAACAAAGTAAATTGAATTGCTCTCAATTTTGAATAGTGTAAATAATTATTTATAATTATTTAAGGTTTTAAATATTACCATAAAATTGATAAATTGGAGGTGAGACTACACTGAGCAAACAGAGAAATTAATTCATTCAGATCCAATGTCAATGCAAGGCATAATATTATGAGAACCTTACTAAACCTTAAAAAAAGTAATAGTTATTTGAAACTTCATAAATTTATAGCTAAGTTTAAATTTAGACTTTTCAGGTGTCACAGTGTTAAAAAAAATCCATCCACCAATTCAGGAGACATAAAAGACATGGGTTTGATCCCTGGGTTGGGAAGATTCCCCTGGAAGAGGAAATGGAAATCCCCTCCAATATTCTTATCTGAATAATCCCGTTGGAGAGAGGCATTTGGTGGGCCACAGATGCAGAGAGGGATGCATGGGGATGCAGAGTTGGACACCGCTGAGCAGATGAACACACACACACAAATGTATTTAGAACAAATGAATAATTTCCCATGAAAAAACTAAAACATTATGTAGTGACCCTTGCCAAATCACAAAACAAAAATACAAAGAAAAAAACTGTAACATCAAAGTAAAAGAAAAAAAAGAATGAATTTAACAGATTCAGTTCCAGAAGAAAATCTAAACCCAAAAAAGCTTAGTAAGAAATATTATCTTGTTGACTATAACAAGAGAAAAGTACAGTTTTACAGAAGACAAAAGGAGATACGGGTCTAGAAAGTAAACAATAATGCCTGGAAAGATTATAGCATAATGACTATGAGTTAAGGAGAACTACTCTCCACAATCTTTAAACACTTTAAAATACCTTGGAAAATACAAGGCTCATGAAATCTCTTTCTAAAATGGAAATATTACACATATTATTCTTTAAGGGCAAAGCACTATGTGGAAGAAATTGAATACCCAGAAAAAAATATATTCAATAGAGGAAGTTCTTAAACTATACAATCAGGGAGAGGAACAATGGTGTAATTTAGGAGGAGAAGGGTTAAATATGGCAATCTCTGAGAACAGATAAAAAGACTTGCATTTATGGCAATGTTTCTAAGTTTGTAAGGAGAACAGGAATCTTTGAGAAATGATACAGGATTGCTCCAGTTATCTCATAGAACTGAGAAATGGCACAATTTTCTTTTGAAAGTACAGTTCTGGATATTACTTTGGTATTACTGGGTATTTTCTTTGGAATAGTGCTTGAGGAATGCATGAAGAAAGGTATGGGGTAAAATAAATGATTGATAAATAGTTCTGAGGTAACTGTCTAGTTTGAAATCTGGAAATTTCAGTGATGACCTTCTAGTTAAACGATTTTCTTCACTTGTGTATAGTAACACAGATCTAAGATAGCAACAATTATCTATGTTTTCTTTTTCATACTTTTTATTCTCTTTTTCTGGGTCAGAGCAGCATGAAAGCTAATTAGGAAGCTGGCTAAAGAATGTATATGTGTAGTATAGAACGTGGGACTTCCGTAGTGGCTCAGTGGTAAGGAATTCACCTGCCAATGCAGAAGACAGGAGTTCAATCTCTGGGTGGGGGGTGGGGAGATCCCCTTAGAGAAAGAAATGGCAACCCACTCCATGGGTTGGCAAGAGTCAGACAGGACTTAATGACTAAACCACCAGCACCAATTTAGAATGCAAATGCAATGGGAGTCTAGCAGATTTATATTCTTAGAAACATTGAAGGATCAAAGGAGCATAATTTTATGAGGGCTAGAATCTGTGACTGGGAGTGAGAAGAAGATTCTCAAAAAGTTATAAGGTTGTGGCAAAGATGGTAGTGTTGGATTTTAATTTTTATATGGTGAAGTATCCTTTGAGAAGAAGAATATTTAGGTCAGTGTCTCCCAATCTGTGATCAGGAGAGCAAGAGTCAGAATTGCTTTTAATTTTTGTAACTATGTTCCAGGGTCCTGTTTCAGACCAAATGAAACTCTGAGCATGTGGGGATCCCCACTGTTAACATTAGACCAAGATTATTATTTGTAAACCATACATGAAAAATCATTGATAAGCTATGACTAGTAAAGGCATAGAAGATACTGAGATGAAGTTAACTGGAATTTGAACATTATAAATTAGTGAAGATGAGATTCTAAAACTAAAATTTTAGACAGCAGTGATAAAAATGTTGGAATAAAAAGAAAAATTATAAATGCAATAATTACCTTCTTATTCCAGTAAATATGTGAGTATGTCCATACACATGCCTTTCCTTGCTAATTTTTGATGATATAGTTTATTGAGGTGACATAACTGGATTAAACAACCTGAGAAAGTTGGAAACCAATGAATCAGATATCAAATGTAAAAGCTCAATGACAAGGGCTGAACTCTACAGAGCATCCACTGTTTCATTCAATAGGTATGTCTAGTTCATGATTAATGTCACAGCCTTTGATATATAAGAATGTTCACTATTCCAGAACACCCAAACATCTCAATCCATCTTTCTATCATCATTGCCCCATAAGTGGTAAAATGAAAAGTTTAGCATGATATTGAACTTTTATTCAAAATTTAAAGGGTGTAAAATAAATTTTGAGAATGAATGCCATGAGACCTATTTGTACTTCTGGAGCAATACAGCAGAAAACAGAGATTCTGGAACTAGTTGTTATTATAAGCCCTCTGGCAAGACCAATAGGTATTCTGAATCCACCATGACAAAATCCAGACTTATTTTGTACTCAATTTACTGTTGTGAAGATGTGCATTATTTGGTTCTTTTCTTACACAGAATTAGATCAGGAATATGGAAGACTAAAATTGAAGAGTGGCAGCCATGACTTCATCTGGAAAGGAAACCAAAATTCAGAAATTCAAAGGCAAAGATTTGGGAGAATGGCATTTAACTTTCAAATGAGATACCAGTTACTGTTAGCATGACCTTTCATTTTCAGTTCTTTCTGGTGTGGAAGGAAGTGCATCCACTGTGGAAGAGGTTTTGCATAAAAGAAACATAAGGTTTGATTGATTATTTGGAACAGAGGAGAATATGTATTTATAAGGAATTAAACAAACAGAAAATAATCAAAATCACATATCTATGGACTTCAAAGACCTTGGATAGTACTTAATGAAAGGTATGTTTTAAATATTAATGTCAGCTTCAGAGAGCTTTTCTTTCTTTTTCCTCTTAATTTCTCAGTATGAGAGCTTTCCAGACAGAAAACATAGACTGAAACAGTTATGTTTCATTAGTTAATTAGTTAAATTAGTTAACTGATCTCACTCAATTTGGTTAGACTTACTAATAGGAGGGTTCCATTATGTTCAAGAATTTTGGATTACACTAGACTCCAATAAAAAATACCTTCATATTTCAGCCTGTGTGGGTTTGTTTGTATTTGTGAGAGACAGAGAGATAGAAAGAAGAGGAGGGAAGAGACAAGAAAACAGGGAAGTAGAAACTATAGGCATGCATCTGGTATATGCATACAGTATTACCTGTCCAAAGTCTGTGACTTCTTGTACTATTGGGTAACTTGGTCATAGGCTTATAGAAATGAAGGAAGTCAGGCACTGAGAGTTAAATTTGCTGAAGCTATTTCAAATCCCTGGATATTTTCTTTGACATATCTACTTTCTGAGACTAGCCTTAGCTGCGATGCTTCCCTTGTGGCTCAGCTGGTAAAGAATCTGCCTGCATTGCAGGAGACCTGGGTTTGATCCCTGGGCTGGGAAGATCCCCTGGAGATGGGAA
Source organism: Bubalus kerabau (assembly GCF_029407905.1). Lineage (NCBI taxonomy): Eukaryota > Metazoa > Chordata > Mammalia > Artiodactyla > Bovidae > Bubalus > Bubalus kerabau. The sequence continues at coordinate 60,769,575 of NC_073634.1, forward strand.
AGGCTATCCACTCCAGTATTCTGGCCTAGAGAATTCCTGCACTGTGTAGTCCATGGGGTCACAAAGAGTTGGACACAACTGAGCGACTTTCACTTAGCTATTATATTGCAGCCTTAAACTGTTGCAGTGCCCTTTGCTGTGTATAGAAATATCAAGTGATTAATACATAACCCAAAATTTCATAGTAATTTGATTCATTCAGTCACTTAGTTGTGTCTGACTCTTTGTGACCCCATGGACTGCAGCACTCCAAGGCTTCCCTGACCACCACCAACTCCCAGAGCTTGCTCAAACTCATGTCCACCGAGTCAGTGATGCCATCCAACCATCTCATCTTCTGTCATCCCCTTCTCCTCCTGCCTTCAATCTTTCTCAGCATCAAGGTCTTTTCCAGTGAGTCCATTCTTCACATCAGGTGACCAGAGTATTGGAGTTTCAGCTTCATCATCAGTCATTCCAATAAGTATTCAGGACTAATTTCCTTTAGGATGGACTGGTTGGATCTCCTTGCAGTCCAAGGGACTCTCAAGGGTCTTCTCCAACACCATAGTTCAAAAGTATCAATTCTTTGGGGCTCAGCTTTCTTTATAGTCCAACTCTCACATCCATACATGACTACTGGAAAAACCATAGTTTTGACAAGATTGACTTTTGTTGGCCAAGTAATGTCTCTGCTCTTCAATATGCTGTCTAGGTTGGTCATATTCCAAGGAGCAAGCATCTTTTAATTTCATGGCTCTAGTAATAATAGTTTAATTAATGTTTGATTAGTTTATAAATTTACACTTGAATGAAAATTTACTAAGATGCTCTTTGACTTAGACTTAATAAAGACAGGGAAATCCAGTTAAAATGTATAAGGAACAAAGTAAAATATTGAAAAAACTGCTACTGCTAGCATTAACTGCTATGTAGTTACTAACCTAAGTCTATACACTATGAATTTCCTTAACCCAACACATGAAATCAATTAAATAAATGAATCTTGGGTCACGATGTTATAGCATAAAATATTCCACAAAATATTTTTGAGAAGAAAGGGCACATTCAGATGGAACATCCATAGTCGGCATGATATTTTGAATGTTGTTAAATATAAAGAAGCATGGTTTTCTTTATATTGTTAAAATAACTTGAAAGTCATAGAAATAATATCACTAAAACCTACACTAAATCAGGTTTTCAGTAACCCGGAACAAATTATGCAGCTACAGCTGTATTGTTTTTCAATTATTAGTGGGTAAAATACTATGGTAAGAAGCCCTCCTGAACCATGCCACCACTTGGATACCCAGCTGATACTCTAAAAATCTCTTCAGTTAAGCATTTAAAGACTTAATTCCTGGGGTATCTAGCTGATTGAGGATCTTGCTGTAGATGGAAGCCCAGCATCTATTCTGATGGGTTGCTGTCACACAAATTGTTAAAGATTCTGATCATTGCATCTGTCCTAAACTATCAACATGTGTACTATCCAACTATTTGAAGATTATATAGCCATAAAGAGCCATGAAGGAAGAAAGCAGAGCAATGTTTTTTCTTTTTTAACTTATATCAGTGTCTAAATCCATAGTTTTGCAAAACTTATCTGAATCACATACATCAATGTTGATAAGGTATTTGAACTAAAATAGCATCAAAGCCATATACTTAACAATTGAAGTGAAATATATTTAAAAAGAGAAAGGCAACAAGAGAGCTCAGGACTTGGCATTTGCCTTGAGTACCTACGGATGATTTGGCTTTTTTTGCTAGACAGATGCTGGTTAGTCTCTCTGCTGGCTGTCAGACGGAAGAAGGGAAAACAGAGGAGATAGGTGGGCCTGCACACAGAGGGCATGCCTTGGGACCCATTACTGCTTAGATGGTGTTAGTGTAAGAGAGAAAGAAAACCTCTGCAAGCATGCCTGGACCTCATCTTACATAGAGGCCATACCTAGTAGAGCCACAATGGTATGGAAAGGAAGGAAGCAGATAGAGAGCCACCTCCATGCACATGGTATTCAGCACACTTTGCTTCTGTCACAGATAAAGGACCATCCTGCAAACACTCAGCTTAGTATTAGTGTACTCTTCATAGACTTTTTTATGATGGCATTGTGAATGGTGTGAGGTAACATCTCATTGTAGTTCTGACTTGTATTTCTCTAATAATTAGTGATGTAGAGGATTTTTTCATGTGCCTTTTAGCCATCTGTATGTCTTCTTTGGAGAAATATCTATTTAGAATTCCACCACCATTTTTTCTCTCTCTCCCTCTCTCTTTTTTTTTTTTTTTGGTATTTAGTTGCATGAGCTGTTCATATATTTTGGAGAATAATTCCTTGTCAGTTGCAAATATTTTCTCACATTCTGTGTGTTGTCTTTATGCTGTGTTCATGGTTTCCTTTGCTGTGCTAACACCTTTAAGTTTAATTAGGTCCCATTTGTTTATTTTTGTTTTCATTTTTATTACTGTAGGTGCTAGTCACTCAGTTCTGTCCGACTCTTTGCAACCCCATGAACTGTAGCCCACCACGCTCCACTGTCCATGGAATTCTCCAGGAAATTCTCTGAAGGAAATTTACTCTACCTTCATATATTTCAAAAGTATTGTTGTAACTTTTAATTCATATAAGCCCTGATAATATGAGGAATTTTAAATTGAAGTTTTCATGCTACTTGGTTTCATTATCATGCTCATTTTGTCCTGCTCAACTGTGTCATATATTTAAACCATCAGCTACTTTTCTGATTGCCCCCGCTTATAGATTTTTAGCCAGATTTTGTCATTAGTTTAAGGTTTTATATTTTGTTACTTGTCTCATTGTCTTTCAATTCACTTCAAGGTTAGTAATCTATCCTACAAAGTACATTTAGCACCCAAACAGACTTCCAATACGTGAATTTATCAGTCCCTTAACATTTTCTGCTCCCAAGACCTTTACCTTGACTCTAATTCAACTGCTAGTTTTTATAATTATGTATAATTGCTGCACTTCTGAACTCCTGAAATCAAACATCTCACTGTCTCACCCAAATTCCATCCTTGCACTCTTACACGTGGCTCCCCATTACATCTGTTTTGTCATCTTATCAAGAATTGAATCTTATTACTTCTCCACATTTATTAGCCTCCTACCGAAATCCTCACTATACTGTATTTTCTATTTTCCCTATTTTGCTAAATTCTATAGTGCATCATTTTAATCATTCTCTTGCAAACATCATCAAATTCGTTTTCTGATTTGCATTTCTATTACATACTGCCAGTGAAATTGGAATTTTGTGCAAGTCTAAATATTGGCTTCTCAGCTTTTCAACCTATCTTTTAAAAGTTGCTAAAGAAAACCACATCCTTAGGTAGGCTGGTGTCATCTTATTGTGCCTGAATCATTCTGTATTAATTTGGATAGAGTGCCTACTTAAAATGTTCTCTAATACCCTAAGTAATCTATTTCACCATATCTTCTTATTCAAAGCAGCGTGAGAGAGAAATAGGAATATCTTGGCAGGGACATCATTCACTTCTGCAAGTACATCAGACTGGAGTGTTATCTCCTGGTAACACTGCTTCATAGCCTTTCTATCCTATATCTTTGTACTTACCTATTCCTATCAATGTTTGTCTCACATGTTTGAAAACTTATTCCTTGACTTCATGTTTTCTCTAAGATAATAAAGCAAAATATAGATAATTTTTCAACTTTTTCATAAATAAGATGCCTGAAACAGTTTTATATATCTTTTGTCACCAATTTTCACCTTCTTTGCCCTCCAATAAGGAATATCAACTATCACTCCATGGAAACTATTCTTGTCTAAGTTATAAAAAGCACACATGCTATTGATTCCAATGAATACTTGGAATTTATCACATCTGACCTCTCTAAAGCATTTGACCTTGTTGATTTTACAGTTATCATTAAAATGTATTTTGCAGCAAGGAGTTTATTCACTAAATTTGTCAACATGTGTATCTGGCAGTAAGATGTGTTTTACATTGTCTTGTAGGGTGCCATACTCTTACCATCGTCTCAATGCTCTGAAAACTCTTGGATTTATTATTAGATTCTCTTCTGTTACTCATTGATAATATAGGTTTTTTTTCCAGAGATTTTTTTTTTCCCTTGTAACTTTTGTTCTTACCATATATATTTTCCTGGTAAACCTATTTCAGTACCTTTATCCAGCCCAAATACACTCAAGGGATTCAGTACATTCACATTAGTAATAATTGATTAGAAAGACATTATGCTTTTGCTAGAGACAAGCCACTACTTAAAAAAAATCTTAAGAGATATTGATATATAAAATGTACAAATTGAAAGTGATACCCTCAATGGGACTGTGAATAACTTTTATTTCTTTATTCTAAACCAGAAGTCTATACATTAAAAAAAAAATCCTATTGGATCTATCAGCTTGGAATTTCCTCTGATACTTCAAACTTATCTTGTAAAATACCAAAATAATTACTTCTCATTCCTTTTATATTAGCCAGAATAAAAAAACAATTTAGTGGCTACAACAAACACATTCTCCTCTAATTTGCACAATAAAGACTAATACATTGTGATTCAGTCATTCAGTCCTGTCTGACTCTTTATGACCCCATGGACTGCAGCATGCCAAGATTCCCTGTCCTGCACTATCTTCCAGACTTTGCTCAAACTCGTGTCCATTGAGTCAATGATACGATCCAACAGTCTTATGCTCTGTTGCCCACTTCTCCTCCTGCCTTCAGTATTTACCAGCATCAGAGTCTTTGCCAATGAGTTGGCCCCTTGCATCAGATCCCAAAGTATTGAGGTTCAGCTTCAGCATCAGTACTTCCAAAGAATATTCAGGTTGATTTCCTTTAGAATTGACTGGTTTGATCTCCTTGCTGTCCAAAGGACCCTCAAAAGACTTCTCCAGCACCACAATTTAAAAGCATCGATTCTTTGGTGCTCAGCCTTCTTTATGGCCCAACACTCACATACAAACATGGCTACTAGAAAAACCATAGATTTGACTATATGGACCTTTGCAGGCAAAGTGATGGCTCTGTTTTTAACATGCTTTTTGTCATAGCTTTTCTTCCAAGGAGCAAGAGTTTTTTTTGTGTGTGTTTTTTTTTTTTTTTTTTTTTTTTTTTAATGTCTTAGCTTCTGTCCCCATCCACAGTGATTTTGGAGCCCAAGAAAATAAAGTCTGTTACTGTTTCCATTTTTTCCCCATCTATTTGACATGAAGTGATGGTACCAGATGCCATGGTCTTAGTTTTAAGCCAGGTTTTTCACTCTCCTTTTACTTTCATCAAGGGGTTCTTTAGTTCCTCCTTACTTTCTGCCATTAGGATGGTGTCATCTGCATATCTGAGGTTATTGACATTTTTCTCAGTAATCTTGATTCAAGCTTATTATTCATTCAGCCCTGCATTTTACATTATGTACTTACCATTTATGTTAAAAAAGCAGGGTGACAATATAGATCCTTAACATATAAATTTCCCAATTTTGAACCAGTCTCACATTCCATGTAAGGTTCTAACTGTTGCTTCTTAATCTACATATAGGTTTCTCAGGAGGCACATTATGTGGTTTGGTGTTCCCATCTAAGAATTTTCTAGTTTGTTGTGATTCACACAGTTAAAGTTGTTAGCATAGTCAATGATGCAGAAGTAGATGTTTTCCTGAAATTCCTTTGTTTTTCCTATGACCAACAGTTGTTGGCAATTTGATCTCTGGTCCCTCTGACTTTTCCAAATCCAGCTTGAACATCTGGAAGTTTTCAGTTCACCTACTGTTGAAGCCTAGCTTGAAGGATTTTGAGCATTACCTTACTAGCATTTGAAATGACTGCAATTGTGCAGTAGTTTGAATATTCTTTGACATTTCCCTTCTTTGGGATTGGAATGTAAACTGACATTTTCCAGTCCTATGAACAGTGCTGAGTTTTCCAAATGCCCTGGCATATTGAATGCAACACATTAACAGCTTCATCTTTTTGTATTTGAAATAGCTCAGCTGGAATTCCATCACCTCCAATACCTTTGTTTGTAGTAATACTCCTAAGGCTCAGTTGACTTCACACAGATGAGTGATCATTTCACCATGGTCATCTGGGTCATTGAGACCTTTTTTGTACAGCTCTTTTTTGTATTCTTGCCACCTCTTCTTAATATCTTCTTCTTCCATACCATTTCTGTCCTTTATTGTGTCCATCTTTGCATGAAATTTTTCCTTGGTATCTCTAATTTTCTTGACTGCATCTCTAGTCTTGCCCATTCTATTGTTTTCCTGTATTTCTTTGCATTGTTCACTTAAGAAGGCTTTCTTATCTCTCCTTACTATTCTTTGGAGCTCTGAATTCCAATAGGTCTGATTCTGAATTTATCTTTTCTTTTCTCCTTTGCCTTTCACTTCCCTTCTTTTCTCAGTTATTTGTAAGGCCTTCTACAACAACCAATTTGATTTCTCACAATTCTTTTTTGGGGGGATTATTTGATCACCACCTCCTGTACAATATTATAAACCTCCATCCATAGATATTCAGGCATTCTGTGTATCAGATCTAATCTCTTGAATATATTTGTCACTTCCACTGTATAATCATAAGGGATTGGATTTAGGTCATGAATGAATGACCTAAGGTTTTCCCTACTTTCTTCAATTTAAGTCTGAATTTTTGCAACAAGAAGCTCATGAACTGAGCCACAGTCAGCTCCAGGAATTGATTTTTCTGACCATTTAGAGCTTCTTCATCTGAGGCTGCAAAGAATATAAACTATCTGATTTCAGTTATTGACCAGCTGGTGATATCCATGTCTAGAGTCTTCTCTTGTGTTGTTGGAAGTGGGTGTTTGCTATGACCAGTGCATTTTCTTGGCAAAACTCTGTTAGCCTTTGCCCTGTTTTATTTTGTACTCCTAGATCAAACTTACCTATTACTCCAGGCATCTCTTGACTTTCTACTTTTGCATTTCAGTACCCTATGATGAAAGAACTTTTTTTTTTTTTTTTTTTTTGGTTTTAGTTCTAGAAGGTCTTGTAGGTCTTCATGGAACCATTCATCTTCAGCTTGCTCAGCATTAGTGGTTGGGTCATAGACTTGGATTACTGTGATGTTGAATGGTTTGCCTTGGAAAAGAACCGAGATAATTTTGTTCTTTGTGGGACTGCACCCAAGTACTGCATTTTGGACTCTTTCATTGATTATGAAGCCTTCTTCATTTCTTCTAAGGGACTCTTGCCCACAGTAGTATATGTAATGGAAGAAGCACAAGCTGGAATCAAGATTGCCAGGAGAAATATCAATAACCTCAGATATGCAGATGACACCACCCTCATGGCAGAAAGTGAAGAGGAACTAAAAAGCCTCTTGATGAAAGGGAAAGAGGAGAGTGAAAAAGTTGGCTTAAATCTCAACATTCAGAAAACGAAGATCATGGCATCTGGTCCCATCACTTCATGGGAAATAGATGGGGAAACAGTGGAAACAGTGTCAGACTTTATTGTTTTGGGCTTCAAAATCACTGCAGATGGTGACTGCAGCCATGAAATAAAAAGACGCTTACTCCTTGGAAGGAAAGTTATGACCAACCTAGATAGCATATTGAAAAGCAAAGACATTACTTTGCCAACAAAGGTCCATCTAGTCAAGGCTATAGTTTTTCCAGTGGTCATGTATGGATGCGAGAGTTGGACTGTGAAGAAGGCTGAGCGCTGAAGAATTGATGCTTTTGAACTGTGGTGTTGGAGCAGACTCTTGAGAGTCCCTTGGACTGCAAGGAGATCCAGCCAGTCCATTCTGAAGGAGATCAGCCCTGGGATTTCTTTGGAAGGAATGATGCTAAAGCTGAAACTCCAGTACTTTGGCCACCTCATGCGAAGAGTTGACTCATTGGAAATGTCTCTGATGCTGGGAAGGATTGAGGGCAGGAGGAAAAGGGGACGACAGAGGATGAGATGGCTGGATGGCATCACCAACTCGATGGACATGAGTCTGAGTGAACTCCGGGAGTTGGTGATGGACAGGGAGGCCTGGCATGCTGCGATTCATGGGGTCGCAAAGAGTCGGACACAACTGAGCGACTCAACTGAACTGAACTGAACTGAATGGTCATATGAATTAAATTCATCCATTCCCAATTCATTTTAGTTCACTGATTCTTAAACTGTCAACGTTCACTCTTGCCATCTTCTGTTTGACCACTTTCAATTTACCCTGGTTCATGGCCCTAATGTTCCAGGTTCCTGTGCAATATTGTTCTTTACAACATCAGACTTTACTTTCATCACCAGACACATCCAAAACTGGGCCTCGTTTCTGCTTTGGCTCAGCTTCTTCATCCCTTCTGGAATTATTTCTCCACTTTTTGCCAACTGCATATTGGACACTGACCAATCTGAAGGCTCCTCTTTCATTGTCATATCTTTTTGCCTCTTCATCCTGTTCATGGAGTTCCCAAAGCAAGAATGATGAAGTGGTTTGCCATTCCCTTATCCAGTGGAGAACATTTTGTCATAACTCTTCACCATGATCCATCTTCTTACGTGGCCCTACACAGCATGGCTCATAGTTTCATTGAGTTACACAATTGTGTAATCTATGTGATCATTTTGTTTAGTTTTCTGTGATTGGGTTTTTCATTCTGTCTGTCCTCTGATGAATGAGGATAAGAGACTTGTGCAAGCTTTCTGACTGGCTGTAGGGAAACCTGGGTGGGTCTTGCTCTGGTGGTCAGGGCCATGCTCAGTAAATCTTTAATCCACTTTTCTGCTGATAGTGTGGCTTGAATAAATTTCCACTGGGGTGAATTGAGTAAATTTCCCCCCAGAATGTCAGGTCCCAGTCTCCAAGATCTCTCTCTCTCTTTTTTTTTTCCCCCTTGGTTTTTTTTTTTTTCCATTCTTTTTATTATTTTTTAAAAATTTTTAATTATTATTATTATTATTTTTTACTTTACAATATTGTATTGGTTTTGCCATACGTCAACATGTATCTGCCATGGGTGTACACATGTTCTCCATCCTGAACCCACCTCCCACCTCCCTCCCCATACCATCCCTCTGGGTCATCCCAGTGCACCAGCCCCAAGCTTCCTGCATCCTGCATCAAACCTGGACTGGCGATTCGTTTCTTATAGGATATTGTACATGTTTTAATGCCATTCTCCCAAATCATCCTCCCCCTCCCTCTCCCACAGAGTCCAAAAGACTGTTCTATATATCTGTGTCTCTTTTGCTGTCTCGCATACAGGGTTGTCGTTACCATCTTTCTAAATTCCATATATATGCATTAGTATACTGTATTGGTGTTTTTCTTTCTGGATTACTTCACTCTGTATAATAGGCTCCAGTTTCATCCACCTCATTAGAACTGATTCAAATGTATTCTTTTTAATGGCTGAGTAATAAGAATGATTCTAAAGCTGAAACTCCAGTACTTTGTCCACCTCATCCGAAGAGTTGACTCATTGGAAAAGACTCTGATGCTGGGAGGGATTGGGGGCAGGAGGAGAAGGGGACAACAGAGGGTGAGATGGCTGGATGTCATCACTGACTCGATGAACATGAGTCTGGGTGAACTCTGGGAGTTGGTGATGGACAGGGAGGCTTGACATGCTGCGATTCATGGGGTCGCAAAGAGTCGGACACTACTGAGCTACAGAACTGAATTGAATACTCCATTGTGTATATGTACCACAGCTTTCTTATCCATTCATCTGCTGATGGACATCTAGGTTGCTTCCATGTCCTGGCTATTATAAACAGTGCTGCAATGAACATTGGGGTCCACGTGTCTCTTTCAATTCTGATTTCCTCGGTGTGTATGCCCAGCAGTGGGATTGCTGGGTCGTATGACAGTTCTATATCCAGGATCTCTTAACATGTTACTTACATAATAAAAGGGGCTATTCAGATGTAAGTTAAATTTTTTGAGATGGAAAGATTTATCCTGGGTTATCTGGGTGAGGATAAATGTAATCACAGAAATGTTTGTAAGTGAGAGTTAAGAGAATCTGAATCAAAGGAAGAGATGTGAAAACAAAAGTTACAGGAGTGACATTCAGAGAAGGAGTTTGAAATTTACTATGCTGCTGACTTCAAAGATTAAGAAATTTACAATGAACAAAAGAATACAGGCAGCCTATAGATGATGGAAAAGACAAGGAAATGAATTATTTCTTGGAGTTCTGAGAGGAGGCATTCTTGCCAACAACTCGATTTTAGACTCACAGATTTATTTCCAACCTTTGTCCTAAAGAAGTGTAAAAACGAGCATTTGTGTTGTTTTGAGCCACAAAGTTTGTAGTAATTTGTAATAGCAGAAATAGGAATGTAATACAATAAAGACTTGCTTTATCACCATAGAGGAAGAAGAGAGATTCTTGACAATCATGCTTGAAGCTTTATGGCAAAGCCTGGAAGGGGATCTATCATTTCTGTGTACATCTCTTTCTAATTACAAGGGAGTCTTGACATATAATTTTATGTAGTTGATATAGGTAACTATCTAGTAGGTTGCTACCAGCATCCATTCTCCTGATCACCAACACCCATTTCATTCTTTCTCGTGAACATAGAACAAACTCACTCTCTCCCTAAAAGGTACTACCAAATTCTATCTAGTCACTGCACTCAGGCCAAGGGTAAAGAATTTCTAGATAATGCTCAGTTATTTGCATTGCTGCTAAGTCACTTCAGTCGTGTCCGACTCTGTGTGACCCCATAGACGGCAGCCCAGCAGGCTCCACTGCCCCTGGGATTCTCCAGGCAAGAACACTGGAGTGGGTTGCCATTTCCTTCTCCAATGAATGAAAGTGAAACGTGAAAGTGAAGTCACTCAGTAGTGTCTGACTCTGTGCGACCCCATGGACTGCAGCCTACCAGGCTCCTCCATCCATGGGATTTTCCAGGCAAGAGTACTGGAGTGGGGTGCTATTGCCTTCTCCATTATTCACATTAAGCCCAGATTTTTCTTCACTGACAACAATTAAGCTAAATAGACAAGTTATAGGGAAGTGGCAGAGAGGTTCAAGAGGGAGGGGATATAGGTATACTTATATCTGATTCCTGCTGATGTTTGGCAGAAACCAAAACAATATTGTAAATAAATTATTCTTCAATTTAAAGATAAATTAATTAAAAATAAATAGATAAGTTATTTATATTCCACTTCCATTTACACACTCAATACACAAAAAGATAATAGGAACAAGATAATCTCAATAAATTATTCCTATCCAAAAAATGGGAAATACACAGAAGTCAGATTTAGAAGTAATTCTGAAATTCTTCCAAGCAGACACTGTGAGGGTCCCTTGCATATGATGGCAGAGTTTTAGTTCAATTCAGTTCGGTCACTCAGTCGTGTCCAACTCTTTGAGATCCCATGAATTGCAGCACGCCAGGCCTCCTTGTTCATCACCAACTCCCAGAGTTTACCCAAACTCATGTCCATTGAGCCGGTGATGCCATCCAGCCATCTCATCCTCTGTCGTCCCCTTCTCCTCGTGCCCCCAATCCCTCCCAGCATCAGGTTATTTTCCATTGAGTGAATTCTTTGCATGAGGTGGCCAAAGTATTGGAGTTTCAGCTTCAGCATCAGTCCTTCAATGAACACCCAGGACTGATCTCCTTTAGGATGGACTGGTTGGATCTCCTTGGAGTCTAAGGGACTCTCATGAGTCTTCTTCAACACCATAGTTCAAAAGCATCAGTTCTTCAGTACTCAGATTTCTTCACAGCTCAATTCTTACATCCATACATGGCCACTGGAAAAACCATAGCCTTGACTAGACAGACCTTTGTTGGCAAACTAATGTCTCTGCTTTTGAATATGGTATCTAGGTTGGTCATAACTTTCCTGTCAAGGAGTACGTGTCTTTTAATTTCATGGCTGCAATCACCATCTGCAGTGATTTTGGAGCCCAAAAAATAAAGTCTGACACTGTTTCCCCATCCATTTCCCATGAAGTGATGGGACCATATGCCATGATCTTCGTTTTCTGAATGTTGAGCTTTAAGCCAACTTTTTCATTCTCCTCTTTCCCTTTCATCAAGAGGCTTTTTAGTTCCTCTTCACTTTCTGCCATAAGGGTGGTGTCATCTGCATATCTGAGGTTCTTGATATTTCTCCCAACAATCTTTATTCCAGCTTGTGCTTCCTCCAGCCCATGTTTCTCATGATGTACTCTGTATATAAGTTAAATAAGCATGGGGACAATATACAGCCTTGAAGTTTGCAACCAGTTTGTTGTTCCGTGTCCAGTTCTGTTGCTTCCTGACCTGCATATCGGTTTCTCAAGAGGAAGGTCAGGTGCTCTGGTATTCCCATCTCCTTCAGAATTTTCCACAGTTTATTGTGATCCACACAGTCAAAAGCTTTGGCATAGTCAATAAAGCAGAAATAGATGTTTTTCTGGAATTCTCTTGCTTTTTCGATGATCCACTGGATGGTGGCAATGTGATCTCTGGTTCCTCTGCCTTTTGTAAAATCAGATGGAATTTCTGGAAGTTCACGGTTCATGTATTGCTGAAGACTGGCTTGGAGAATTTTGAGCATTACTTTACTAACGTGTGAGATGAGTGCAATTGTGTGGCAGTTTGAGCATTCTTTGGCGTTGCCTTTCTTTGGGATTGGAATGCAAACAGCTTTTATTTTACTGTCTGAAAGAAATTGCCTTGTGCATTGTTTTTTATAATCACATTGTCTAATAATCCTTTAAGAAAAATATCTACTCATAGTTTTCATTAGTTATATTTGAAAAAATATTTTTCTCAAGGTAATCATCATTAGGTTCAAAGGGAGAAGCTTGGTGCTAAGAAAGCAGAGAAATAAGGTAAATTGGACAACTGGGTAAAAGAAAGTACTATGAGTAAAGTTCCTGAAATATAGATCAACAGGAAACAGACAACAGTTTAAAAGTTGTAGTAGAATTGTATGGCCACATGATTTGCCCAGATTCCCCAACCCCTACTGAGGGAGAAAAAAACTAGCTGTTCTGAATTTAGAACAGACTGTACCTTCCATGACTAGGATGCAGGTTTTCACAAATATGTAGCATTTCTGGAGGTAGCCAATTATATATATATATATATATATATATACACACACACACACACACACATATACCAATATCATTCAGAATGGACGGCTCACAAAAAGAGGTCATTTCATGACACCAAGATGATGGTGAAAAGTTAGAGGGATGATCTGAAGATTTACTACAATGATATTAAGTTCTATTTACAGTTGAGCTATGCAGCATACTACGATTATGTTTGCTTTTATATTCTTACCACTTTTAGTTCTTCAAGGCCAGTGCATTCCATGAAAGGGGCCCAACATGTTTATACATTTCAGTGGGAAATCAGAATGGTGTCAAAGCAGACAGGTATCTTTGGGAGAATAATTTATGACTAGAAGCAAATGACCAGGAACACACACTCCAGCAATGAGTGCTGGCATACATATCATAAACCCATAAAAATAACATGAAACCCATTTGTTTCTCCTGGTCATTATTCTGGAAATGCAACAGGCCACCATTGTTTTTTGCAGGCTCCAGATTATTCAGAAATGTGCATGTGTATGTGTGTGTGTGTGTATTTCATCTCTTTGCACCATATGAGGTCATGTCTTTTTTTTTTTTTAATAACATTTCTTCATACACCAGATGATGATCAGAAAGGAATGTGTGGTATGAAAACAAGTTTTATTTTTCTTTTCAGATTACATTACCAAAAGACATGGTTATTAGCTTGGGCAGCAGTTTCTGGAACTGATCATTATGATACCCATCCTCCTCTTCCTTACATCAAGTAGAGAGTAAGGATGAAAAGATCGACAGCAAAGAAATCAAGAAAATATATTTTTCTTCACATACATAACAATATATACGTAAAGTTATGCTCTCACTAGAGTTATGGTTCTTCCACTAATTGTAAAGCTTTAAATGAGAAATTCAATTACTTTATATGATAATGTCCTTATACTTTAAATGAAAGCAAGAGATATTTTGATGAAGTTTCTTTCTTTTGCTACAATTATGTGTAACTCCTTTTATCTTAAAACCTTTTATCTTAAAACCTTAACTCCTTTTATCTTAAAAAATGGCAGTTTCTTCTGCCATACCACTTGATGTTGAGACCAACAAAATCACATCCTATTTAGCTTTTCTTTGGTGAGTTTGTTTGTGTAGCAAAATAAATATAAATAGTTTTCTCATCATGCAGACAATCAGAAGGATGTGCAGTTGGGTTCTGCTAGGTGGGAAGAAAATAAATGCTTTAAACTTCAGCATAAGCACATTAGCTCCATGTGAAGATTTAAACCATCTAATTTGCATAATGAACATTTTATGCCACATTATTTGCACCTGGTTTACAAATTTACTGAGGATTTCATAACAATTATCGAAGATCGTATCAAAATGTCAAATATCCCAAAGCAACGTTTTGCTAAGTGGTTATCAAAAAGATTTATTTTCCCATTGATATTTGTTGACAGTTTAATTTGTTGCAATTTATTATGTAAGGAGAACTATTAGAAAATATATCCCTTTTTTTTCTTATTTTGGTCAAGAAAAGAATGAAGAAGAAAAAAAGATCAAGTTTTAGGCCTTCAAAGTCCCCATATGTAATGCTATAGCATAAAGAAATGTGTAAAAAAATAAGGTAAATTTTAATATCCCTTAATTAGCATTGCTCAATTGCTTTCAAAAATGTTTGCATGGGAAAATTACAATTAAAATGCTTGATTTTTTAATCACCTTTGAAACATTGTTATTCTATATGTGTTTTATTATGTGACAGTATAATTGAATTAGTACATATAAACATATGTACTAAAACTCCAGTGAAAATATTGTTTTGAAAAGTGTTTCTGTCAGAGGAGTATTTTTGTATAAAATGTCAAGGATCTTGAAATATTATCTCAGGTCATTAGGAAAGACAAAATTTTCCCTCATGTTGAACAGACATTAAGGTTCAAGATTGAGTTGTCACTTACACATGAAAAGTAAAAGAGAGGTTGTCGACCATAAATAAATGCAAAAAAGATTCCACAACTAAAATATTAGAGGTTTTCTAATAAAGAATGAAGGAAGAGGGGACTGCCCTGGTGGTCCAGTGGTTAAGAATTCGCTGTTCAATGCAGGGGATTTGAGTTTGATCTCTGGTCAGAAAACTAAGATCCCACATACTGCAGGGCAACGAAGCCCATACACCAAAACTACTGAGTCTACATGACACAACTAGATAGTCAGTGAGCCACAATTACTGAAGCCCAAGCACTGAGCAGTCTTCATGCCACCAAGAAGGCTCTCACATGCCACAGTGAAGATCCTGCTTGCCACAACTAAGAACCAATGCAGCCAAATAAATAAATAAATAAAATATTTTTTAAATGGTGGAAGAATTAACTACTGATACTATTAGTTAGTCCATGAACCTGGGATGACAGAGGATGAGATGGCTGGATGGCATCACTGACTCGATGGACGTGAGTCTGAGTGAACTCCGGGAGATGGTTATGGACAGGGAGGCCTGGCGTGCTGAGATTCATGGGGTCACAAAGAGTTGGACAAGACTGAGTGACTGAACTGAACTGAACTGAACCTGGGTCAGATTAATTTCTGAAATGTTCCTGTCTCTGCAGAATCAAATCATATTTAAAATTTGCCAGTCCTTCAATCCCCATGGTATTGTGGAGAAGCACTTTGATGAACCTGACCTTGCTCTTCAAGTCTACACAAGAATTATGTCTGACACCCATCTGAACATCAGAGGAAAATACGCAAATTCATTCTAGAGATGAGAATTTGCCTGGTATCTGCCATTTCTCCATGGAACCAATAAGACTAACTCTGGAATAACTAGGATTATCTCTATCTCTGAAACATGAGAAATATATACTCTTGATATATTTTAATTCAACTAAATCTGTATCTCCAACCATTTTCTTATTTATCCATATCTTTGTTTGGATTTGCTTTAAAAAAATAGATATCATTGATTTTTTATAGAACAAAGAGGGCTTAGAGCTTTATAACGGAGAAGGCAATGGCACCCCACTCCAGTACTCTTGCCTGGAAAATCCCATGGATGGAGGGGCCTGGTAGGTTGCAGTCCATGGGGTCGCTAGAGTTGGACACGATGAGCGACTTCACTTTCACTTTTCACTTTCATGCATCGGAGAAGGCAATGGCACCCCACTCCAGTGTTCTTGCCTGGAGAATCCCAGGGATGGGAAGCCTGGTGGGCTGATGTCTGTGGGGTCGCACAGAGTTGGACACGACTAAAGCAACGCAGCAGCAGCGAGCTTCATAAAAGCTCCCTATTTCATTTCCTTGAAGTTAAAATATTAATTTACATGCTATATTTCAGAGTATATTAGAAAGGCATAATAGGTTATTTGAGACATTTGACACAGTCTTTATCTAAAATTTGAGACCAATATTTATATAATTAAACATGATAATCAGTTGTTTTTTTAACCAGCAAATAAAATACACTGAATGAACAGCGAATTTTTCTGGAATCATTCAGATTAGCTTATTCAAGTGAAGTTAGCATTTCCTGGGTACAGCAATGTGTGAGGCATTTTGTTTTGCTGTTCAGCTAAAGTCAAATTACTATGGCCACATATACATCTAGACAGCTAAATAATATAAACCCAACATCTGACCACAGGAAATCAGGAATAAAAAAATTGCTGAGAATCACCTTTTTGGAAAAACACAATCAAACTGTAAAATAATTGAGAGTATTAATGACTGAAAATGATCTAACTAATGACCTCAATGTTTGCTCTTGTGTAAGTGTTAATATTTAGACAAAATCCTCTATTTGTAGCTGATTCAAAGCCTGCAGATTGTGATATTGATCATTCCATTGATTTGCTGTCTGGCAGCAAGAAAAGCACTTAATGTTGTCAGTATTTCTGAAAATACGGAGCTGAATGTGTTCATGACATTGTTTTGACAATTTAGTGGTAAATGTCAAAATATTCACCAGTCAACATATTTTAATAATGTCACTTTCATGAATTTCTAACATGAATGCCAATGTGTAGTCACATTTTAAAAACTAATTTATCCTTTTTTCTATGATGCCCATCACTTCACAATTGATATAGGGTAGAATTTCTTAAAATACAATGAAAATCTTTTCAAGGCAAAATTAAAAATATGATTAGGTTAATGTTTTAAACAATTTGCCAAGATTGTGTCCTGTCACTCTGCTTGTTTAGCATATATGCAGAATAAATTATGAGAAATGTTGGCTGGACAAATCACAAACTGGAATCAAGATTGCTGGTAGAAGTATCAATAACCTCAGATATGCAGATGACACCACTCTAATGGGAGAAAGCAAAGAGGAACTAAACGGCTTCTTGATGAAGGTGAAAGAGGAGACTGAGGTTTGATGCACGATACTGGATGCTTGGGGCTAGTGCACTGGGAGGACCCAGAGGGATGGTATGGGGAGGGAGGAGGGTGGAGGGTTCAGGATGGGGAACACATGTATACCTGTGGCGGATTCATTTTGATATTTGGCAAAACTAATACAATTATGTAAAGTTTAAAAATAAAATAAAATTAAAAAAATAAAAACAGTAAATTAAGCATAAAAAAATAAAAAAAATAAACTCAACATTCAAAAAACTAAGACCATGACATCTAGTCCCATCACTGCATGACAAATAGAAGAGGAGAAAGTGGAAGCAGTGATAGTTTCTATTTTCTTGGTGTCCAAGATCACTGTGGACAATGACTGCAGCCATGAAATTAGAAGAGACTTGCTCCTTGGAAGGAAAGCTATGACAAACCTAGACAGTGTATGATGCTTTTGAACTGTGGTGTTGGAGAAGACTCTTGAGAGCTCCTTGGACTGCAAGGAGATCCAGCCAGTCCATCCTAAAGGAAATCAGTCCAGAATATTCATTGGAAGGACTGATGCTGAAACTGAAACTCCAATACTTTGGCCACCTGATGCAAAGAACTGACTCATTGGAAAAAAACCTGATGCTGGGAAAGATTGAAGGTGGAAGGAGAAGGGGACAATAGAGGATGAGATGGTTAGATGGCATCACCAATTCAATGGACATGACTTTGGGTAAATTCTGGGAGTTGGTGATGGACAGGGAGGCCTGGCATGCTGCAGTCCATGGGGTTGCAAAGAGTCAGACACAACTGAGCAACTGAACTGAACTGAGACAGCATATTCAAAAGCAGAGATATCACTTTGCCGACAGAGGTTCATATAGTCAAACTATGTTTTTTTTTTTTTTTCCAGTAGTCATGTACGGATGTGAGAGTTGGACCATAAAGAAGGCATGATAGTTTCAAATTGTGGTGCTGGTGAAGACTCTTGCAAATTTGGACTGCATGCATGAATGCTAAGTCACTTCAGTCATGTCTAACTCTGTGTGGCCCTGTGGACTCTAGCCCTCCAGGCTTCTCTGTCAATGAGAATCTTGAGGCAAGAATACTGGAGTGGATTGCCGTACCTTCTTCCAGGGGATCTTCCTGACCCAGGGATTGAACCCATTACTCTTATTTCTCCTGCATTGGCAGGCAGGTTCTTTACCACTAGTGCCTCCTGGAAGGAGACTGAACCAGTCAATTCTAAAGGAAATATCCTGAAGTCATTGGATGCTGATGCTGAAGCTGAAGCTCCAATACATTGGCCACCTGATATGAAAAGTCAACTCATTGGAAAAAACCCTGATGATGGGAAAGATGAAAGCTAAAGGATAAGGGGACAGCACAGGATGAGATGGTTAGATAGACAACATATTGAAAAACAGAAACATTACTTTGCCAACAAAGGTCCATATAGTCAAGGCTATGGTTTTTCCAGTAGTTATGTATGGATGTGAGAGCTGGACCATAAAGAAAGCTGAGTGCTGAAGAATTCATGCTTTTGAACTGTGGTGTTGGAGAAGACTATTAAGAGTCCCTTGGACCGCAAGGAGATCAAACTTGTTAATCCTAAAGGAAATCAGTCGTTGGAAGAATTGATCCTGATGCTGAAATGCTGATACTTGGTCACCTGATATGAAGGACTGAATCATTGGAAAAGACCCTGATGCTGGGAAAGATTGAAGGCAGGAGGAAAAAGGGATGACAGAGGATGAGATGGTCGGAGGGCATCACTGACTCAATGGTCATGAGTTTGAGCAAGCTCTGGGAGTTGGTGATGGACAGGGAAGCCTGGCATGCTGCAGTCCATGGGGTCACAAAGAGTTGGACACAACTGAGTGACTAAACTGAACTGAAATTTGGCCTTTTCATATTTTTAAATGAATATTTTGTTAAAGAACTTTGCTGTTGTTGTCAGTCACTCAGTCACATCTGACTCTTCACGACCCCATGGACAGCAGCAATCCCGGCATCCCTGTCCCTCACCATCTCCCGCAGATTGCCCAAGTTCATTTCGATTGCATCAGTGATGCCATCCAGCCATCTCATCTTCTGGTGGCCTCTTCTTCTGCCATCAATCTTTCCCAGCATCAGAGTCTTTTCCAATGAGTCGGCTGTCTGCATCAGGTATCCAACATATTGGAGTTTCAGAGAACATTATGTATATTTTTATTCACTTCATTGTGTGTTTGCTTTCTAAGATTGAAGCAGTCAAAGTTTTTCTTAAAGGTAATATTGATATTTGGCAAAGTTTTAAGGTCAATTCATGAGAGTCCAAAGAAACTCTCAAATATAAGTTTGTCAGAAGATAATCAGCTCAAGGTTTCAAATAGCAAATGGTTCACTACAGTTATAATTAGTGCTTTCCTTCAAAAATGATCTCCTTTTGAGAATACACTGAATCAAATGTGTATTCGCCTCTATAAGATAGGAGAATTGATTATGGCATTTAATGGCACCAATTGTAGATGATTTGTGTTTATGCATTCTTAAATAAACCACAAAGGAATATATGTAATATATAATACAAATATATAAATGTATATTAAATGCATTTTATATAAAAATATTTAAGTTAAATATAAACAAACATATAAACCATACTTAAAAAAACATATGTCTATAAATTTCCTAAAGAAGTCCCTTACAACATTCATCTACCAATTGAGACATTCCAAAATATGACTTCACACTCTAACTTCCCTTTAAACAATTGACTGGAGAAAGGTCACTAATTAACATTCACATCAATAGTATATGTAATATAAAGGAATTCTAAATTATATATAAATTTTACCTTGAAATATATAAGTAAACTTAAAACCTTGCAACTGAACTTCTCAGTTTCTAACTGGTTTTGAATTAATATGTTTGAAGCAAGTAGTCAAGTGGGGAATGAGGAAGAGGCAGGACTTTAATATTGTAAGGAAAGCCAAATAATAATATGATGTACAATTTTTATATATCAAGTTCTCCAAAGACAGGAATTTTATAACCTGTTGCTGTGTATTCTGCTTCTGTTTCTTAGGCTGAGGAATTCAAATACTGTATACAGTTTGTGCCTTTGTTCATGCCTTTCTAATTATCTACAAGCACTTACACATTGCTTTGATGAGCAATGTCTAGTTTAATGATGTTTATTGTAAAGTGGCTAGTGTAAACTGTATTCCAAGAACTTAACAACAGATCACCTTGGTGCCTCCTTCCAGGAGCCTAATAAAGATACTGATTTTATTGCTAGTTGCAGAATTTCATTGAATAAACTTCTCCAAATGGGATTTCCTGCTCATTACCTTATGTTTTTGTTTATATGTTTTGGTGAAAGTTAGAACTATTAAATGTTAAGCTCCAGGAATTAAAATATTGTGTTTCAATCTTTCATTTGTGTTTATTTTTCCCTTGGCTAGACTTTATATATATATATATATATATTTTAGACTTAAAGAAACCTTTCATAAAAAGTAAAAGTTACAAGGCATTCTCTAGATATGAGACAGCAGGATTACATGGAAGATACTGTCAGGTATGTTTATTTCTCTTCCTCAGTCCTCATTGCAACAAAAATAATAACAGACAAGTTACAGCTCAGTTCAGCCAAGCAGACACATCTTTTATTAGGTAGACACTCCCAGGATAAGGGAGCAGGCTGACCCCAAAGGAGTTTCTTCATCCTTCTTCTTGATCCTTCTTGGCTTCCCCTTTTCATACTTCCAGTCGCCTCCTTTTGGCTATGGTGTGTGCAAGCAAAGCAGGGCTTGTACCTACCACCAATCAATGAAAGGGAATATAAATGGGCATACACACAAGCCTATTTGACAATTATAAATTATATAACAGTAGGCTGTGTTGTTTATGTCTTTCCATATGTCTTCCCGTAATTCAATCTGTTGTGATTTGATGTAGAATATTCATTAGCACTTACTGGGCCTAAGATCTGATAGACAGAGTGCCTGATGAACTAGGGACGAAGGCTGGCAACATTGTACAGGGGACAGGGATCAAGACCATCCCCAAAAAAAGAACTGCAAAAAAGCAAAATGGCTGTCTGAGGAGGCCTTACAAATATCTGTGAAAAGAAGAGAAGTGAAAAGCAAAGGAGAAAAGGAAAGATATATGCATTTGAATGCAGAGTTCCAAAGAATAGCAAGGAGAGGTAGGAAAGCCTTCCTCACCGATCAATGCAAATAAATAGAGGACAACAATAGAATGGGAAAGTCTAGAGATCTCTCCAAGAAAATTAGAGAAACCAAGGAAACATTTCATGCAAAGATGGGCTCAATAAAGGACAGAAATGGTATGGACCTAATAGAAGCAGAAGATATTAAGAAGAGGTGGTAAGACTACACAGAAGAACTACACAAAAAAGACCTTCATGACCCACATAAACACAATGGTGTGATCACTGACCTAGAGCCAGACATCCTGGAATGTGAAGTCAGTGGGCCTTAGGAAGCATCACTACAAACAAAGCTAGTGGAGTGATAGAATTCCAGTTGAGCTATTTCAAATCCTAACAGATGATTCCTAAAAGATGATGCTGTGAAAGTGCTACACTCAATATGCCAGCAAATTTGGAAAACTCAGCAGTGGCCACAGGACTGGAAAAGGTCAGTGTTCATTCCAATCCCAAAGAAAGACAATGCCAAAGAATGCTCAAAGTACTGCATAATTTCACTCATCTCACAGGCTAGTAAAGTAATGCTCAAAATTCTCCAAGCTAGCCTTCAGCAATACGTGAACCATGAACTTCCAGATATTCAAGTTGGTTTTAGAAAAGGCAGAGGAACCAGAGATCAAATTGCCAACATTAGCTGGATCATAGAAAAAGCAAGAGAGTACCAGAAAAACATCTATTTCTGCTTTAATGACTATGCCAAAGCCTTTGACTGTGTGGATCACAATAAACTGTGGAAAATTCTGAAAGAGATGGGAATACCAGACCACCTGACCTGCCTCTTGAGAAATTTGTATGCAGGTCAGGAAGCAACAGTTAGAACTGGACATGGAACAACAGACTGCTTCCAAACAGGAAAAGGCACATTTTAAGGCTGTATATTGTCACCCTGCTTATTTAACTTCTATGCAGAGTACATCATGAGAAACGCTGGGCTGGAGGAAGCACAAGCTGGAATCAAGATTGCCGGGAGAAATATCAATAACCTCAGATATGCAGATGACATCACCCTTATGGCAGAAAGTAAAGAAGACCTAAAGAGACTCTTGATGAAAGTGAAAGAGGAAGTGAAAAATTGGCTTAAAGCTCAATATTCAGAAAACAATCATGGCATCCGGTCCCATCACTTCATGGCAAATAGATGGGGAAACAGTGGAAACAGTGGATGACTTTATTTTGGGGGGCTTCAAAATCACTGCAGATGGTGATTGCAGCTATGAAATTAAAAGATGCTTATTCCTTGGAAGGAAAAGTATGACCTACCTGGACAGCATATTAAAAAGCAGAGACATTATTTTGTCAACAAAGGTCCATCTAGTCAAGGCTATGGCTTTTCCAGTGGTCATGTATGGATGTGAGGGCTGGACTGTAAAGAAAGCTGAGTGCAGAAGAATTGATGCTTTTGAACTGTGGTGTTGGAGAAGACTCTTGAGAGTCCCTTGGACTGCAAGGATATCCAACCAGTCCATCCTAAAGAAGATCAGTCCTGGGAGTTCATTGGAAGGACTGATGTTGAAACTCCAATATTTTGGCCATCTGATGGGAAGCCCTGACTCATCTGAAATGACCTTAATGTTGGGAAAGATTGAAGGCAGGAGGAGAAGGGGACGACAAAGGATGAGATAGTTGGATGGCATCACTGACTCAATGGACATGGGTTTGGATAGACTTCGGGAGTTGGTGATAGACAGGGAGGCCTGGTGTGCTGTGGTTCATGGGCTTGCAAAGAGTCGGACGCGACTGAGCAAATTATGCATCTCCTAGTAATGTTTTCCAAGATATTAGAGTTATAATGTATGAAAAGTAAAAAGAGAATGTGTTCTTATGTGTGAGTAATAGACATTTAGTATCAGACTGTGAGTCTTTTTTGTGGACTAATTTTAAGGTGAGAAGTTATTCCTAAATTTAGAACAAATATGCAGTCTTTATCTGAGCAATGGAAGGTTCATTGTGAAACTAAATGGGCTATGAGAAGTTCAGAGAAACAGAGAGAGGTGTGTTTAACTTTCTCTGGTATTAGCAGACACTTTTTTTTCATAGTTCTCCCTAAAAAATTTACTCCTTCATCTCATTTTTAATGTTTTTTTTTTCCTTTTATAAAGATGGAAAGAAGCAAGAAAGTATTAAAAACACAGAATAACTAAAGAGTGACAGACTTTTTTTTTTTTTTTTTACATTTTTTAAAGCATTCGACAGTACTATCCAAATGGTGGCCAATACCATGAGAGCCTGGTCTAAATCCCTGGGCTCTTCTTACAATTTATTTTATTTATTTATTTTTTTTGCACGTAACCATCATCTTCCTTAAGTTTAAACAGCTCATATTTAGAGATATCAGTGGATGCTACAACTGCAGGATTTTCAAGGGAATCATATTTTCTGATAACTTTATAACTTTGAAGATAGATCATGTCCAATGTCTGACTTGTCATGAGAACGGCAGTCAGGCTTCTTGGCCTGAATCTGGTTTATACTCTAGATTCCCTTAGCAGACCAGTCTGGACATCACATAAAATCACATCCTTCCTTTTTCTAGCCTACTTCCTTTACCATACTACTAATATTTCCTTTAGCAATTCTTACTAAATCATTTATACTCAAATAGTAGGGCTTATTTCTGAGAGAACCAAGTACTAAGACACACACATAAAACTGCTTTTCTGAGTGAACCTCCCTAATAGGAGTAAGTATAATGTGCATTTTCACAATTAAGTCTATGATTAGTTAAAACATAAAATGCTTCCAGATAAATCTGGTATGATAGCTACATAGAGAAAAAAGATGAATAATTTTTATTTTGCATACCTGCTCTTATTAATTTAAAATGGATATTTGGGCTATTGTATGGGAAGACGGATTAAAAAGGGTGGTGTTCTCAATCAAACCTTAAGGAGCCTGGTACAAAATAAAAGCTTAATAAGATGTTGTCCAAATATCTACTTGCCAAATAATGATAACAAAGACAAGATGGAAATAAATATTTATTTTATAGTTTTAACTTATTAATACTATCTGATGAGGTGTTTTTTTGTTTTTCTTTTTTAATGAATGTAACAGGGTATGCTTTGTTCTGGGAGTTGGTGATGGACAGGGAAGCCTGGCATGCTGCAGTCTGTGGGATTGCAAAGAGTCAGACACAACTGAGCAACTGAACTGAACTGATGCCTTGTTCTCTTCATTGTTACAATGACTTTATGTTAGTTTTTTCTATGATCTCTATTTCCATAGAGCTTTTCATATATAAATACACTACCAATGCCTCCTGACAAATACTTATGAATATTATCAGGAAGGAGAGCCCTAAGTATTCTTCTTATATCTAGGATCATTCAATTAAAGAACATACCAACAGATTCAGCTATTTTTTATAATTTTCTTATAAACTAAAAGTACATCATGGTGGGGAAAAGTATATTGGAGAATATTTTCTCCTAAGGAAAAGCATCAGAACATCAAATTAAAAAAGCCATTGGAAAAGAGAAAGAAAATAATGATATATATTATTTGAGCCAGAAATAAATATGCTGTAAAAAAGAGGGGAGTACTTAAATCAGAACCTATAAGTTGTGCTTACAGTAAACAGACTCATTACTCTTATCAGAATGAAAGCCATTGAAAAATGTAATTTTGTAAATGATAATCAATACTTGACTGTTGAGGGTATTGTGATATTCTAACAAATTCTCAGTCATGGTGGACATTTAAAGTTCAATGTCTTCTGTCCCTAAAACTTGCCTGTGATCTAAAGGAAATCCACTATCTAAGATCTCAGCTGTAGTTGATATTCAGACCCGGGTCTCCTATATTACAAGTGGATTCTTTACCAAATGAGCTATCATGGAAGCCCAAATACTAAGAGGATGATTGCAAATTCATAAACACACTAATAAAGAGCAAATACTCTGAAGTCAAATGATGTCGTGTTCTCCATACTTAAATCTTTGTGACCTGGGAAAGTCATTTAATCTTACAGGATCACAGATTAATCTTTGGCAAAATGGGGTTCAGGTTTGTTAAAAGGGAGGTAAGAGATGAGGGAGAGGAAAAAGAAAGGGAAACAAATGCATTTCATGATACCTAATAAATATGGAAATGCCTAACGCACTAAGGCTGAATCAACAGTAATAACAAAACTGAATATTCATTTACTTTTCAGGTTGCATTAATTAATTGCTTTTAGGTTGAAAATTTTAACATCTGCACATACATGGAGAAGGAAATGGCAACTCACTCCAGCATTCTTGCCTGGAGAATTCCATGGACAGAGGAACCTGGTGGGCTACAGTCCATGGGGTCACAAAGAGTCAGCTACGACTGAGCACATCAACACTCAAAACATACATGTGCATATACACATTTTATAACTGAAAGCATCTGGGAGCAGAAATTTTAAAAGAATGCTTAACTTTTAAACCGTCAAAGGGAAAGTTGAATTGCAAGTATTATCCATACAAATATAGGAATAAAATAAATTGTAAAATGAAAATACTATACCATTGCAGGACATGAAAAAATAAGATAAAAGAGGTAAATCAAACATAACAATCATAACAATAAATATCAAAGTTTGACATGATGTTATAAATCGACAGTCTGATTACATAGAAAAATCAAGTTACAAGCATTATAAAAATTATAATCTGAAAATCAAATGACTCAGAAATGGAGGAAGCAAAACAAAAATGAAAACAAAAATTAATATGAAATAAGTAGGAGGTATTAATACTAAACAACTTAAAAAGTTAAGGTGAGAAAAGAAAATAAAAATATAACCTATATGGTCATTTATATTAAAAATTGAGTTCTAGTAAAACTATGTATTATGAAGTGCATAGTATCAATATGGAGAAATATATCAATAGGTATATATCTGTAATTTGTAACTGCTATATGCCATTGTGTGATTTTACTATAACTCATTTACCTTCTCTATGTGTTCGAAATTGTAGATATGTACAGTGCACAATATATATCAAACCATCATGCAATATACCTTAAATAAACACAATTTTTATTCATTGATCAAACCTCAAAAAAGCTGGGGTAAAAATAAATTAAAAGGAACTGATGTGAAAAGGCCTTTAGTAATATGATGAGGGGGCTTCCCAGATGACTCAGTAATAAAGAATCTACCTGCTAATACAGGAGATGTAGGAGATGTGGGCTGGATCCCTGAACCAGGAAGATCCCCTGGAGGAGGAAATGGCAACAGACTCTTGACTGGAAAGTTGCATGGACAGAAGAACTTGGTGGGCAACACTCCATGGGGTCACAAAAGGTGGACTGGACTGGTAACTAAGCACACACGCAGTGTGCTGAAGTATGTGTGCAGGGTGAGGCATCCCATAATCTCATGATTTCATCTCAGTCTTTCACTGATCCTGGGCCTCTGGCCTTAAGCTTGACAAATGTTGTTCCATTTTCCTCCCTCCCACCACTTCCTGCAGGTAGGTACATATCTATTATCATATGTGTGTGTGTATATATATATATATATATATATATATATGTATAATATATATAACATACAATATGTGCTGTGTGTTATGCTTAGCCACTCAGTCATGTCCAACTCTTTGCGACCCTGTGGACAGTAACCTGCTTCGACTCCTCTATCCATGGGGATTCTCCAGGCAAGAATACTGGAGTGGGTTGCCATGCCCTCTTCCAGGGGATCATCCCAATCCAGGTGTCAAACCCAGGTCTCCTGCATTGTAGGTGGATTTTTTTACCATCTGAGCCACCATGGAAGACCGACATATTGTGTGTGTGTGTGTATATGTGTGTGTGTGTGTGTGTGTTCCAGGAGTTACTTTTATTTTCTTAAAGTTTATTTTTAAGAATGATGTTCTATTTTTTATTCTTGTCTACAGATTTATCTCTGAGGACAGGAATTATTTTGATTTAATTTTTGCTTTCTTCTTCCTGCATATTTTCTTATATTCCCATTTTTTTCAATATTTGCCTTTTGTTTGAAATTCTTCTTTATCTTTCACATTGGGCGATTTTTATTCATGAATGATGATTTTAGGTGTTTGTATTAGTTAATCATTTCTGCAATATTGTTCAATGGCAAGGAACTACAAAATCTCAGTGATCTTTATAAATAAAAATATATTTGTCCCATATCTAAGGGATTAATATATAATCTAGACTGACTTCACCTATTTAGACTATTAGACTTCATTCTATTTAGCTGAGCTCATACATGCATTTGTGTGTTAGCTGCCTAACTGATGAGTCTGTGGAGATATTATATTCCAGGACTCTGGTGTGAATCAGCTATCTCTATATAGCATTCATTCTCCAGTAGTCTAGCTTGAGCAATTTTCATGATGATATTAAAGGTACAAGAGACCATTTTAAACTTTTGTTTTCTCTTATTAGGTAATAACTCATTAGCCAAATCAAGGCACAAAGTTCAGTTCAATGCTAGTTGGTAAGCAAGAAATTAAAAAGGTGTTTGAAATAGTGAAATAAACACTGGGGTCACCCTCACAGTTATTTATAACATTTAGGGTTATATGATCAAGGAGTTATATCCTTGATCAAAGAGTTATATCCATATATATGATTATATCCTTTAAGTAAATGAATGGGTATATTATTTTTGATCTTCTTTGGATGAGGATTTTGCCTGGCCATTTGTCAAAGCTTGTCTTATGCCCACAGCTGTTGGTCACTCATCTAAAGCCGGTTTTCACATTTTCCAGTAAAATATATTTTAATCTCTTACTAAGAAGTTAAAGGCCTAGCTCTTAGTATTTTCTGAGGCAAAATAAGGAGAGATTAGGTTTTAAGGAGTAATAGAGGGTGTGCATCAGAGAAGGCAATGGCACCCCACTCCAGTACTCTTGCTTGGAAAATCCCATGAACGGAGGGGCCTGGTGGGCTGCAGTCCATGGAGTCACTAGGAGTTGGACAAAACTGAGCGACTTCACTTTCACTTTTCACTTTCATGCATTGGAGAAGGAAATGGCAACCCACTCCAGGGTTCTTGCCTGGAGAATCCCAGGGACGGGGGAGCCTGGTGGGCTGCAGTCTATTGGGTCGCACAGAGTCGGACACAACTGAAGCGACTTAGCAGCAGCAGCAGAGGGTGTGCATAAATTCACTTCCGTATTTTCAATAAAGTACTGTAGCCCTCATCTTTGTGTGATGCTCCCCAATGAGCAGAACTGCTCTGGACAACATGCTACAATGCAACTGGAAAGGCAGAATTAATTTATTGCAGGATGCTGAAGTGGGGAGAGATTTAAGGATACAACTAACAGAGTATAATCAGTCCATATTATTTTAGGGCATGTTCCCACTTTAACCCTAATCTACACACATGTGGTGCTGACACTTTTGAGAATTATATGAAATGAATTAGTTGTTTCTTGTGTTTTTCTTCTCTTAGAATAGGATTTGCTTTTCTCTATTATGTTATGTGAATTACTACTTATCCATTTGAATTTCATCATTTAAATTGCCTTTGCTGTCGCCTCTTCCAATCTCTTCAGCCCCGTGCATTTGTGTTTTTTCAAGAGATCATTACTTTAATATAGTTTTAGTGAGGTTTTGTGAGTGATCAACATTAGATCATTGAGTTAAAGTCACCATATTTACCTAGAATTCACCTAGATTTTGTTCTTAAAACAAAATTTTAAGACTTTCTTTTTAAGAACAGTTTTAGGTTTACAACAAAATTGAGAGAAAAGTACAGATATTTCCGATATATATGTTTAGTCTCATGCATACCAACATCACAGTGGAATGGTACATTATTTTACCAAGAATTATTCTATATTATGATATTACACATCTTAATTACCCAGAGTCCATAGTTACCTTAGGGTTCATTTTTGATTATACTTTGTGTGTTTGAGAAAACTTACAAGGACATGTATTCAACATTATAATATCATGCAAAGTATTTTCATGGCTCTAAAAATCTTCTATGCACTGCCTATTTATCTCTTTCACATTTATCCCTAATAAACATTGATTATTTTTTTAATCTCTTCATAGTTTTGCCTTTCATATTGGCTTAGTGTACTTAGCCTGGAGAAGGCAATGGCAACCCACTCCAGTGTTCTTGCCTGGAGAATCCCAGGGATAGGGGAGCCTGGTGGGCTGCTGTCTCTGGGGTTGCACAGAGTCGGACATGACTGAAGCGACTTAGCAGCAGAAGCAGCAGCACTGTACTTAGCCAATATAAAGTTTGGAGAAGGAAATTTGGAGAAGGAAATGGCAACCCACTCCAGTGTTCTTGCCTGGAGAATCCCAGGGACGGGGGAGCCTGGTGGGCTCCCGTCTATGGGGTCACACAGAGTCAGACACGACTGAAGTAACTTAGCAGTGTACTTAGTAATGTGGATGCAAGATTCCTCTGTATATTTTCACGGCTTGATGCTCATTTATTTTTAGTGTTGAAGAATATTTTATTGTATTACTTAGCTTACTTATCCATTAATCTACTTACCAAAGGGCATCTAGGTTACTTCCAAATTTTGTAAATTTCACATACACCTGATGCATCTGTGTACCAAGCACATATCTAAGTGCCAGTTTTTGTATGGCCATGAAGTTTCAACTCTTCTGGGTAAATATAAAGAAGTGAAATTTCTGGATGGAATGGTAAGAGAATGTTTAGTCTCATAAGAAACTGACAAATTGTGTTACAAAATGGCCGTACCAGTTTATATGTCTACTAGCAACAAATGAGAGTTCCTATTGCTCCATATCCTCAGCAGCATTTGTTGTGTTTAGTATTCTGCATCAGATAGCTTTTCACCTTAAAAGATTTTATCTTTCTCCATAAAAATCTTATGATTTCTTCCGGCATATTTGAAAGTTTTAATCAAATTTACTCTTTTACTCTATTTACAAGTGTTTGATTCCAGTGGCTTACTATTACTATTTTCTTTGCATCTCTAGTTAATGTATTCATCTTTGAACAAAATGGTATTTGTCTAGAACTACTGCTTTCATTTTGTAAAGAGAGTATAGTATTAGTATTTTACTGACTTAAAAATTCATGAAGCACAAAGGGACAGATAGCCAGTCTCCTGATTGCTGATGTTCTGAAATCCACAAGTCAGGACACAGATGGTGAACCTTCACTAATAAAGGTTACTTGCAGTATTGAACGGAGAAGACAATGGCACCCCACTCCAGTACTCTTGGCTGGAAAATCCCATGGACAGAGGAGCCTGGTAGGCTGCAGTCCATGGGGTCGTGAAGAGTCGGACACGACTGAGTGACTTCACTTTCACTTTTCACTTTCATGCATTGGAGAAGGAAATGGCAACCCACTCCAGTATTCTTGCCTGGAGAATCCGAGGGATGGGAGAGCCTGGTGGGCTGCCGTCTATGGGGTCACACAGAGTTGGACACGACTGAAGCGACTTAGCAGCAGCAGCAGCAGCAGTATTGAAATCTTGGAAAATTTTATTCTTAATCTGACTTCATGTAGGCTAACATTATTATTAATTCTCCCCAGACTTACATTTTTCTTTTAGTTTTGGAGATTCTTGTCAGATGTTTATTTATATGTTTTTGTATTCATGAATATTTTTCTGTGAGCTTTAAAGGACACCTTTGAAGGTTGATAATTTCAGAGAGTTTTCTAATGCATTTTTTAAAAATTACAGGTATTAATGTGAATAGTACTAGCTGAGAACTTTCTGATACATTTGCTATCTTATTTCTTCCCTGAGAAAATCCGAAAACTAAAAACTCACAACAAATCCTTTTGAAGATGATAATCATTTTATGACATTATCACCAACCTTTCAATAAATAGAAAAATTATGATCTTTATTTTGTTTCTGTACATAATGATAGACAAAGCAATATGGCCAAACTTTTATCTTTAATTCTGCATTTTCTATAACTGTGCTGGCAAAGTACTGTTTATTGTTAAAAATAAAACACATATCTATTCAGTAACAAGTATATGCAAATTTATGGGACATTATTCAGTCTTATTTTGCCTTATTTGAATTTTAAACTGTTGCTTTATAAAATGATACATTCATATATGACATATGGAATTTAAACTAAGGTTAAATTTTGCCTGTTTTTACTTATGCTTGAGAACTCACAGTATTCATAATTCTCTGAATAAAATTTTTGAGGACTCATACATTCTGAATTTTTTAATTCCCCAAATATATGATTGATTGAGTCATTTTGATCTTAGATGATCCGGATTCCTTGACAAAACATAAAATATCTTGCTGAAAATACAAACACAGTTAACTACAAATTCCTTTCTCAAACCCATCCTGCTTTAAATAACAAAGAGATCCATGAAAATTTATGATATGATATGAACTTAGATAAAATTTTCCATGACAGAAAAACAATTTTTTCTTAAATTTTTAAGTATTTAACAAATTTTGAATAGTACTGCAAAAGTTCTTAATATTTTATCAAAAAAAATGTCATTCAAAGCTGTGTGCTCTGTTTAGTTGCTCAGTCATGTCCAACTCTTTGCAATCTCTTGGACTGTGGCCCTACAGACTACTCTGTCCATGGGGATTCTCTAGGCAAGACTACTGGAATGGGTTGCCATGCCCTCCTCCTGGGGATCTTCCCAACCCAGGAATTGAACCCAGATGTCCTGCCTTGCAGGTGGATTCTTTACCATCCAAGCCACCAGGAAAGCCCATCCAAAGCTATACATACACATAATTTGCCTTTTGCCTTTTTATAAAAGGAGTAGATTCAACATATGGAATGGGATTATGGAGGTTATTTATAGACATGTTTTTGCAAAGGATCCCTACTTATGAGAATGAGCAGATATTTTAGCAAATGTTTAGACTCTATGTGTTACCATATAAATTGATGATTTTATGCAAGCACAATAGTACACACAATCATATATATTTTAGCATTTTACCCTTTAAATGTCAATGACTTGATATTTAAAGGCTGATAACTCTTCTAGGAGCCCATGAGTTTACTACATTCATGAAAATTGTCTCAATCAAAGGTATTTAATGTGGTCATTCTTTCAACTATTTTTTTCTAGTTGTTAGAGTTGTTAACTGTTCTATAGCTTAATTTTAGAGAACATATATTTAAATATATTTAAAATTATTTCAATAGGACTTTAACATGTATTGTTGTTTAATAACTACTTTTTTCATTATGAAAAAACTATTCTCCTTACTAGGTGGCACTTTAAATCAGTATTGGTTTTTGAAGAGAAGAAAGCATCAGGCTACTTCATAAGTGTTGTTTAATCAAGACAAAAATAATGGTCACAACCATATAACCCTCATGTCTTTCTGGCATAAGTTCATATCTTTAACTTACCAAATAATTAGCTCTATAAATATAGATTGATAGATTGAGGCTTTTTTCAACAGATAGTATTAGGTTTAGTGATGTACTGAATGATTTTCAAATACTTAGTAGAAACATAAAGTAGACTACAAATATTACATTTTACTATTTATTATTTCCTCATTTATTATTTATTTCAGGTGTATAAATTATCTTGTATTCAATATAGCTATTCTCAGTTTTTAGCCTATCATGGGTGTTTGGCATTCAGCCCTTTCTGTGTTCTATATATAATTGTTAAATTACTAAAATTCAGTAATAGATATAGTAAACATTGTATTTTTTCTCCTTTGACTTGTACAAAGTATTCAATTTTCCTTGAATTTCTTCATATTCCCATTTGAGAAAAAATGAATCAGTCTATTTGGTTTTGCTATCTTTGTTTACAGAATCAAAGTCAGCAATGTCTTGATTTAGAAGATAAACAGAACAGCAGACTCACTTCATCTCCAGAGATAAAACTGTCCATTAAAAAAACACCATTTGTTTTCAAGTGATTGGTCTCCAGAAGACAAAAAAAAGGTTACATTAGTTTTTCTTATCAAATTTTAATGAGAAGCACTTTTAAATGGAAGGCAAATTTTGAGTTTAAATAGATTAGACCTTAATTTTCCTTTGTTTTTTTATTGCAAAATAAGTTTTGATTCAATATTCTTACACTCTTTAAAAGCATAAAATTTGCAGTGTTGGCCTATGATTTTTAGGAATAGATAGCAGGACAAGCAATGAGTTTCATACAATTATAATTATCTGTAGTTAATAAAGGGAATAGACAATTTAAAATGTAATACAGCATTTTAAGTAAAAACCTCAACTCAATTTCTAGATAAAACATTTGTTTTCCTAATATTTGTAATATGACAGCAAAATAAATTGAAAATAGAATGAAGTCAAAAATGAATAGGCCTTCTGCAATTTTTCAGCTGGTAATTGGGCCCTGGAGGCCTTAGTTCACAGACTATTCTTGTCACCTGTGGTACTTGTCACTTCCATCTTCTTCTCTTAGCAGTCAGTCTCACAGTCAAGGTTTTTGACAAAAGCCCTGATGACAAACATCTAAAAAAAGAAAATAAAGGTAGCTTTTGAGGGCAAGTTAAAATGATCTGGGATTTATTCAGTTAAGCTACCCTCTTGGGAATTGAATTATAATATGAAATAAATTTTCATTCTGATTTGAAGGAGAGAAGTTCAATTTGAACTGTAGTCACTCATCCTTATAACTACCATTTTGTTTTTGTTCCTCTCTAGGGAATATTTTAATACTTTCTCTCAATTTTCTGTGGAAATTCTACCATTCCTTGTAACCTGACTGTGATCTTTGTGAATTTATTGTGGTTTCAAATGTATTCACTGAAGTCAGAATGTCTCCAAGCATCATATATGAGGTCATAGGGTCCTGTGGTTAAGATAAATATAAACCTGTATCTCTGACAATGAGATTACTCCTCCACACTTCTGAGAATGGTTAAAATTAAAAAGACTGAAAACTCCAAAGGTTGAAGAGGATGTGGAGCAAGCAAAACTTATATATTGCTATATATAAAAATATTTCTTATATATCAAATTGTAAAATGATATACCAACTTTGTAGAACTGCTTAGCAGTTTCTTGATTAACATCTGTATTCTGATACAGCAATTCAAATCCAAGCTATTTACCTCAGACAAAGGAAAAAGTAGGTAAAAAATTTTTCTGAAGAAGAATATTCAGAGCATCTTGATTTATAAAAGCATCCCTGGAGATCCCCTCCCTGCCAAAAATTACTCAAATCTATCAATGCAAAAAACAAACAAACTATGCTATATTGTACAACTGACTACTCATTAGAAATTTTAAAAAGATTGACAATTAAATAGGTAAAACTATGGATGAAATTTGAATGTTGAGCCAAAGAAGAAAGACAAAAATACTCTTTCCATTTATATGAGCAGGTATTGTTTGTTTTTCAGTCACTAAGTCTTGTCTGATAATTTGCTACCCCATGCACTGCAGCACACCAGGCATCCCTGTCTTTCACTATCTCCCAGAATTTGCTCAAACTCATTGAGTCAGTGATGCCATCCAACCATCTCATCCACTGTCGCCCCCTTCACTCCCTGCCCTCAATCTTTCCCAGCATCAGAGTCTTTTCCATTGAGTCAGCTCTTCAATTCAGGTGGCCAAAGTATTGGAACATCAGCTTCAGCATCAATCCTTCCAATGAATACTCATGGGTGATTTTCTTTACAATTGACTGGCTTGATCTCCTTGCTGTCCAAGAGATTCTCAAGAGTCTTCTTCAGCACCACAATTCAAAAGCATCAATTCTCTGGCATTCAGCTTTCTTTATGGTCCAACTCTCACATTCATCCATGACTACTGGAAAAAACATAGCTTTGACTAAATGAACCTTTGTCTGCAAAGTGATGTCTCTACTTCCTGATATACTGTCTAGACTTGATATAGCTTTTCTTCTAAGGAGTATGAATCTTTCAGTTTTGTGGCTACAGTCACCATCCACCATGATTTTGGAGCCTCCCAAATAAAATCTGTTACTGCTTCCACTTTTTATCCATCTATATGCCATGAAGTGATGGGACCAGATGCCATGATCTTAGTTAGTTTGTTTTTTTTTTAATGTTGAATTTTAAGCCAGCTTTTTCAGTCTCTTCATCTACCCTCATCAAGGGCTCTTTAGTTTATCTTCACTTTCTGCCATTACAGTGGTATTACCTGTAGAAGAGCATAGCAACCCACTGCAGTATTCTTGCCTGGGAAATCCATATACAGAGCAGCCTAGAGTGATGCAGTCCATGGGTTTGCAAAGAGTCGGACATAACTGAGCGACTAAAACTTTTACTTTCAACTTAAAGTAATTTTTTAGCAACTATGTGATAATATGTATAATATTTTATTAATTATTTTACCATTATTGATATGATAATTATATTAAAATGTATGTCATATTATTAAAAATTAATTGGACACAAATTGTTTATAGTCTCTATCTCAGCCCTTGTTTCAGCATTATGTCATACATTGAGTATTAGGGTCTGTGCATAAGTGTTGACCTTTGCTTGGAACCCATGTCTCAGACACTCTTTTATAATAAAATGTAATGACTAATAATAATGAATAAAATTATAGAACAATGTCATACAGCCTTTGCTTAATTTATAAATGAGCAAGAAACTTGGTAATAACTTCTGTGACTCATTTGCAATTTAAAAATTGCATACTTTAATTCTTTTTAGCCCACTTGGATTATTCAACCCAATAAATATACAGTAACCAGAATAATAAACAGGAAAGAGAGGAAAAACAAAAAGGCCTGAATTGTTTATTGGGCATAGGGAATTAAGGCAAAATAACATTATGATAATTCTCCTAATCTTATAACATTAGGCACAGGGTTAAAAAAAAAAAATCCTCTGGCTTTTCCTCAAGTTGAATAGAACTTTTGTTAAAGGGTCTGATTCAGTTTCAAGGAATAATGTGAACATCTTAGACTTGCACACAACACCCTCATCCCACCTGGTACTTCTTTATAGAATTAATAAGTTGGGGATATATGAGGTTGTATTGAGAAGTTTGGTGCAGTGCCATAGTTGAGGGTTGCAGATAAGGTTGGGGAAAAAGGGAAATAAGTGTTTATGTTTTATTGCCTCATGTGCATCAAAGATTCAGCCAAAGAAATGAGAGAATATTTCTTTAACTAACTATTGTTAGTTAATATCATTAACTATTTATCTGACAAATCATTTAGTTCTAGTTCATTAGTTGGTTTTTTAGATATTTATATTGTTTTAGGAAGATAATATTTAGCAAAAAAAGTTTAAAAAAAGGTTTTCTCTGACCAGAGTGTAAATGACCAATATAAAAGTATCGCTCATCCTTGAACATTCAAACCAAAAATATTTTAACTGTGTAAGCATAAAAATATAAATATAGCCTATGTTTTTGCTTACTAATGAAAAAAAATCCATAGGAAATTCCCAGGATAGTACTCCATGTACTTTTTCACTCTAAGTATTTTCCACTATTATATATCACAAACAGAGCTACAAACATAAATTTCTATGGGTCATTCAAAATATCATGGTACTAGATAATTTTTAAAATTTAGCTGCAATTTCTCAATAGCACTCAAGTACACCAGTTTCTCTATTATCTCAGATTGAGAATTTTTCCAAAAGAAAGATATTGAGTTCAACTTCCCTCATAAGCATGTTAAAAATCCATCTAGATGTGGAGCAATTCTTACTGAAAACAAATGAGAATGGCAGAAAGATACTTTTACAACAGAAACTGTAAAGAAAGATCCACATGGAGTCAGGTAGGGAAGAGAAATGATCAGATCAGGTCTTGCATTGGTAGCAGAGGACACAGAAGAGAGATACTCCCAGGAAAAAGACAGAAGTAAATTAAAACTGCCCAGGTTCTAGTCAGTATATAGAAACTACTTCCTTGAACTCCCCCAACCTATATCAGGTGTCTGCTGTAGCCCCTTAGTCCAGTGCTGCTCCCCACTGAGGCAAAAGTTCTGTTGCAGAGAAGTGGAAAAGTGCACAATTAGAGGGAACACAACCAGTTTGGACCTGGCCCTCAAGGCTTCTTACCAATCACCTTGAAATCTTATTTTTATTTATTTATTTTTATTTATTTTAATTGGAGGCTAATTACTGTACAATATTGTATTGGTTTTGCCTACATCAATGCCTCCAGTACTCTGGTGATGGTCACTCAGAATAGGAGAAATCCCAGCTCAACAACTGGCTCTGATTCTAGCATAGGAATCTCCAGCTATATCTGCCAGCACACCCTGGAAGAAGACTTGACCCAGGCTCACTTCAAATGCAGCTCTCTGGGGAACAGTTAAGCAGTATAGGGACACTTCCATTCAAGGACATCACTTCAAGATGGGGATAAATAACTGTTTCACCTATTTTCATAGAGATAGAGAAGGATAAACAAAATGAGAAGACAGATAAATTTGTTTCATATAAATAAGTAAGAAAAAATATCTGAAAAACAAACTAATGAAATAGAGCTAAATGATTTGTCAGCTAAATAGTTCAAAGCATTAGTAATAAGATTGTGGCTCAGCTGGTAAAGAATCCATCTGCAATGCAGGAGACCTGAGTTGGGAAGATCCTCAGGAGAAAGGAAAGGCTGCCCACTCCAGTATTCTAGCCTGGAGAATTCCATGGACTGTAGTCCATAGTCCATGGGGTTGCAAAGAGTCGGACATGACTGAGCAACTTTCAGTTCATTTCAAAAAGAGTGCTAACTGAACAAGGGGAATGAGTAGATAAACACAGTGAAAATTTTAACAAGGACCTAGAACATATAAAAAGTAATCAATCAGAGCTAAAGAAAACAGCAACTGAAATGAAAACACACTAGAAGGAATTAATAGCAGATTAGGTGAAAAGAAGAATGTGTAAATGATCTGGAAGATAGAATAATGGAAATCACCCAGTCAAAAGAGTAAAAATAAAAATTAAATAAAAGTGAAGGTAGTTTAAGAAAATTCTGAAACAACAAGTGTAATAAAATTCACATATAGGCATCCCAAAGTAGAAGAGAAAAAAAGTGTCAAATGTGCATTTGATTAAATCATATCTGAAAACTTCTCTAAGCTAAAGAAATGAATTATAGGAATCACAGAGAATACCAAACAAGGTGAATCCAAAGAGACCCACAAGGCATATCACAATTAATACACTAA
Organism: Bubalus kerabau; assembly: GCF_029407905.1. Taxonomy (NCBI): domain Eukaryota; kingdom Metazoa; phylum Chordata; class Mammalia; order Artiodactyla; family Bovidae; genus Bubalus; species Bubalus kerabau. Next base: position 60,808,200 of record NC_073634.1, read on the forward strand.
AAGTTAAATATAAAGTGAGAATTCTGAGTATTCTAAAGGCAATAAGAGAAAAAAGAATAGCTATGCACAAGGGAACCCCCATGGAGATATCAGTAGATTTTTCTACAGAAGCCACGAGGGACAGAGGGAAAGAACATGATATACTTAATGTGATGAAAGGGAAAAACTCGCAACTAAATACTCTACTCTTCAAAGTTGTTCAGAATTAAAAGATGTATAAAGTGTCTATCAGACAAGGAAAATCTAAAAGTGTTTATCAATATTAAATTGATCCTATCAGTTCATTTCAGTTGCTCAGTTGTGTCTGACTCTTTGCGACCCCATGAATTGCAGCACTCCAGGCCTCCCTGTCCATCACCAACTCCCAGAGTTTACTCAAACTGATGTCCATCGAGTTGGTGATGCCATCCAGCTATCTCATCCTCTGTCATCCCCTTCTCCTCTTGCCCCCAATCCCTTCCAGCATCAGGGTCTTTGCAAATGAATCAACTCTTCGCACGAGGTGGCCAAAGTATTGGAGTTTCAGCCTCAGCATGGGTCCTTCCAATGAACACCCAGGACTGATCTCCTTTAGGATGGACTGGTTGGACCTCCTTCCTTGCAGTCTAAGGGACTCTCAAGAGTCTTCTCCAACACCAAAGTTCGAAAGCATTAATTCTTTGGCGCTCAGCTTTCTTCACAGTTCAATTTTCAAAGAAGTGCTAATAGAACTTCTTTAGTGGAAGTATTAATAGATCTTCTTTAGTGTAAAAAGGCCACAAAAAGAAGTAAGAATTTATAGGAGGGAAAATCCTATTAGTAGAGGCAAATATATAATAGATGCTGTAGATAAATCACTTACATAAGCTGGTATTAATACAAAAGTTAAAAAACAAAAAAAAATGCAAAATTAAGTGTAAATACAATATAACACAATAAAAGATAGATATGAAGATGTAAATAAAGAAAATTAAAAATACAGCATGGTGGGGAGGGGAATAAAGAAACATATTTTAGAATGTGTGTGAACTTTATGACTATAGTTTAAAACAAGTAGATATACATCAACATATGTGAACTCCATGGTACCACAAATCAAAAACCTAGTATACATATACAAAAATTAGATATAAAGAAATACAAGCACACCACTAAGGAAAACCAACAAGTCACAAGGGATGAAACTAATAGAAGGAAAGAACTACTAAAACACAACTAGAAAAGAAGTATCAAAAAATAGACTAAAAGTGAGAGAACAGAAAAAAAGATATTTCATACAAATTAAAGTTTCAAGAAAGCAGAGGTATCAATGTTCATATCAGACAAAACAGGTTTTAAAATGAAGTCTATATAAAAACAGAAATAAGGCATTCTATAATAATAAAGAAATGAATGCAAGAGGATTTAATACTTGTTAATATGTATGAAACTAATATAAGAACATCTAAATATATAAAGCAAATATTAACAGACATAAATGGAGAAATAGACAATAATAAAGTAATACTAGAGAACTTTAATACCACACATATATCATAGAAAAGATAATCCAGGCAGAAAATCAAGCAAAAAGTGACCTTAAATGACATATTAGACAGTTGAATTAATAGATGTATATAGGACATTTCACCCCCTCCCAAAAAAAATCAGAGTACACTTTCTTTTCAAAAGCATATGGATATTCTCCAGGATTGATTACATACTTGGCCACAAAACAAATCTCAATAAATTTAGGAGAATAGGAATTATATTAGTCATCTTTTCCTGATTGCAAGGCTATAAAATTAGACACCAATTACAGGAAGAACAACAGGAGAAACACAAACAAAGGAAGACTAAACACTATACCACTTAAAAAAAAAAAAAGTGTCATTGAGGAAATCAAAGCAGAAATTAGAAAATATCTCAAAAAAAAGTGAAAATAAAACTACAACTTTTCAAGGTCTATAGGATGCACCAAAAACTAAGTTTATAGCAGGACAGGTCTATCTTAAAAAAACAAACAAAAATGTCTTATATAAACAATCTAACCTACAATCTAAAGAAGCTAGAAAAGGGAGAGTAAAGATATTACTCTTCCATAAAAAATAATTAAATTCCACCATTTTTAACAATTTAGATGCATTATACTTAGTAAAATGTCAAAACAAATATGCTGTTATCACTTATATGTGAAATCTAAAAATAAAAAAAATAGTGCAAACAGATAAATATAATGAAACAGAAACATATTTACAGATACAGAGAACAAACTTGTGGTTATGAGTGGTGAGTAGAAGTGGAGAGGGACAAGGTAGAGGTAAATGCTAAAGAGGTACAAACTATTATATAAAATAAATGAACTATGAGGATGTATGATATGGCTCAGAGAATATTTTAAAACATAGCTAATAAGTTATAACACCTTTAAAGGAATGTGATCTATAAAAATATTGAAACTCTATTTAGTAAAACTGAAACTAACACAATTTTGTAAGTCGAATGTACATCAATTAAAAAGCAACATTAGTAAATAAAATCAAATTGACATCACACAAAAATTACAATTAAGTAACTATTCATACTAAAAAGAACATTTAAGTAAGTCCCTGTAACCTTGAGAATATTTTCTGACTCTCTATAAACAAAAGCACTTTCATAAAAGAGATCCGTCTGCCAGTTACTGCTGATTAGTTTTCCCTTTTATTACATTTTAGATCTCTGAAACCAGTCAATAAGTTATTCTTTCAGCTCCCCTACACCCATACATCCCCATAGAAAGCACTAATCAGAGGTTTTCATTTTTAGACCACATATACAGTAAAGTTGCACTCATTTCACATGCTACCAAGGTTATGCTCAAAATCCTTCAATATTTGCTTCAAGGGGGAGATGACAAGAATGAAGAGTGAACTAAAATGGGTTGGAATGGGGTAATTTAATACAAATGACCATTATATTTGTTACTGTGGGAAAGAGTCGCTTAGAATAAAAGAAGTAGCTCTCATAGTTAATGAAAGAGTCCAAAATTCAGCATTTGGATGCAATCTCAAAAATGACAGAATGTTCATACTATACTACAAAGCTACAGTCATCAAGACAGTATGGTACTGGCACCAACACAGAAATATAGATCAATGGAACAAAATGAAAGCCCAGAGATAAATCCATGAACCTATGGACACCTTATCTTTGACAAAGGAGGCAAAAATACACAATGAAGAAAAGACAGTTTCTTTAACAATTGTTGCTGGGAAAACTGGTCACTTTCTAACACCAAGCACAAAAATAAACTCAAAATGGATTAAAGATCTAAATGTAAGGCCAGAAACTATGAAACTCCTAGAGGAAACCATAGGCAGAACACTCTCTGACATAAATCACAGCAAGATCCTCTATGACCCACCTCCCAGAGTAATGGAAATAAAAGCAAAAATAAATAAATGGGAATTAATCAAACTTAAAAGCTTTTGCACAATGAAGGAAGCTATAAGGTGAAAAGGCAGCCTTCAGAATGGGACAAAATAGCAAATGAAACAACTGACAGAGTATTAAACTCCAAACTTTACAAGCAGCTCATGAAGCTCAATACCAAAAAAATAAATGACTCCATCAAAAAAATGGTCTCCAAAGAAGACATACAGATGGCTAACGAACACATGAAAATATGCTCATCATAGCTCATTATCAAAAACACAAATCATTTCACATGCTAGCAACGCTATGCTCTGTTTAATAGACTCCAGCTTCATCCACTTGATTAGAACTGACTTAAATATGTTCTTTTTTAATAGCTGAGTAATATTCCATTGTGTATATGTACCCCAACTTTCTTATCCATTTGTTTTCTGATGGATATCCAGGTTGCTTCCATGTCCTAGCTATTGTAAACAATGCTGCATCTCATGCCTTCAAAAAGTCCATAAATAATAAATGCTGGAAAAGGTGTGGAGAAATGGGAACCCTCTTATACTGTTGGTAGGGATGCAAAATAGTACAGTCACTATGGAGAACAGTGTGGAGATTCCTTAAAAAACTGGAAATACAACTGCCATATGACCCAGCAATTCCAATGCTGGGCATACACACCAAGGAAACCAGGATTGAAACAGACATGTGTGCCCCAATGTTCACTGCAGCACTGTGTACAATAACTAGGATATGGAAGCAACCTAGATGTCCATCAGCAGACAAACGGATAAGAAAGTTGTGGTACATATACAGAATAGAATATTACTCAGCTATAAAAAAAAGAACAGACTTGAGTCAGTTCTAGTCAGGTGGATGAAGCTGGAGCCTGTTATACAGAGTGAAGTAAGTCAGAAAGAAAAACACCAGCACAGTATATTAAATCATATATATGGAATTTAGAAAGATGCTAATGACAACCCTATATGCAAGAGAGCAAAAGAGACACAGATGTAAAGTACAGACTTCTGGACTCTGTGGGAGAAGGCGAGGATGGGGTGACTTGTGAGAATAGCATTGAAACATGTATATTACCATATGTGAAATAGATGACCAGTCCAAGTTTGATGCATGAAGCAGAGCACTCAAAGCCAGTGTACTGGGACAACCCAGAGGAATGGGATGGGGAGTAAGATGAGAGGGTGGTTCAGGAGGGCAGGACACATGTACGCCCATAGCTGATTCATGTCAATGTATGGCAAAAACTACCACAATATTGTAAAGTAATTAGCCTCCAATTAGAATAAATTAATTTAAAAACAAATGACATAGTGATCTGAGTTTGTTTCAAAGATAAAACAATCAATATCACAGTAATCCAAGTCTATGCCCTAACTACGAATGCCAAATAAGCTGGAAGTTGAACAGTTCTATAAAAACCAGCAAGATCCTCTGGAAATAATACTAAAAAAAAAAATAATAAAAAAAATAATTGTTTTCATCATAAGGGATTGGAGTGTAAAAGTAATATGACAAGTGATACCTGGAGTAACAGGCAAGTTTGATCTTGGAGTACAAAATGAAGGAGGGCAAAGGTTAACAGAACTTTATTAAAAAAATACACTGGTCATAGCAAACACCCTCTTTCATCAACACAAGTAATGATTCTATACATGAACATCACCATATGGTCAATATCTAAATCAGATTGAATATACCTTTGCAGCTGAAGTTGGAGAAGCTATATACAGTCAGCAAAAAGAAGACCTGGAGCTCACTGTGGCTCAGATCATAAGCTCCTCATTGCAAAATTCAGGATTAAATTGAAGAAAGTAGGAAAAAACCACTAAACCATTCAGGTATGATTATATAATTATTTGATTATATAATCAAATCCCTTATGATTATACAGTAGATGTGGTTAATAGATTCAAGGGATTAGATCTGGCAGACAGAGTGTCTGAAGAACTATGGATGGAGATTTGTAACATTATACAGGAGGCAATAACCAAAACCATCCCAAAGAAAAAGAAATGTAAGGAGGCAAAGTGGCTGTCTGAGAAGTTCCTATAAATAGCTGAGAATAAAAGAGAAGTGAAAGGCAAAGGAGAAAGGGAATAATATATCCAACTGAATGCATAATTCCAGATAATAGCAAGATAAGAAAGCCTTCTTAAGTGAACAATGCAAAGAAATAGAGGGAAACAATAGAATGAGAAAGACTAGAGATTTCTTCAAGAAAATTGGAGACACAAAGGAAACATTTCATGCAAAGAGGGGCATAACAGAGGAAATAAATGGCAAAGATCTAACAGAAGCAAAAAAGATTAAGAAAAGGTGGCAAGAATACACAAAACTATATAAAAAAGTTCTAATTATCTAGATAACCACGATAGTGTGGTCAATCACCTAGAGCCAGACATCCTGAAGTGTGTAGTTAAATAGGCCTTAGGAAGAATTATTATGAACAAACCTAGTGGAGGTGATGAAATTCCAGCTGGGCTATTTAAAATCCTAAAAGATGGTGTTGTTAAAGTGTTGCAGTAAACATATCTGCAAATGTGGAAAGCTCAGCAGTGGCCACAAGATTAGAAAATGTCATTTTTAGTTCCAATCCCAAAGAAGGGCAATACCAAGGAATGCTCATGCTACCATACAATTGCGTTCAATTCACATGCTAGAAAATTAATGTTAAAAGCCTTCAAGCTAAGCTTCAGCAGTACATGAACTGAGAACTTGCAGGTGTGTAAGTTGGATTTATAAAAGGCATAGGAACCTGAGATCAAATTGTCAACATTTGTTGGATCATATAGAAAGCAAGGAATTCCATAAAAACATCTACTTCTCCTTCATTGACTACCTAAATCTTCTGACTGTGTGGATCACAACAAATTGTAAAATTCTTAAGGAGACGGTAATAGCAGTCACCTTACCTGTCTCCTGGGAAACTTGTGTGCAGATCAAGAAGCAACAGTAAGAGCCAAGCATGCAACAAAGGGCTGCCTCAAAACTAGGAAAGGAGTTCTTCAAAGCCATATATTGGCCCTCTACTTATATAACTCCTATGTAGTGTACATCCTGTGAAATGCTGGGCTGGATGAATAACAAGCTGGAATCAAGATTGCCAGGAGAAATATCATCAACCTCAGATATGCAGATGGTACCACTCTAATGGCAGAAAATGAAGAGGAACTAAAGAGCTTCTTGATGAGGGTGAAAGAGGACAATGAAAAAGTTGGCTTAAAACTCAACATTCAAAATCTAACATCATGGCATCTGGTCTCATCACTTCATGGCAAATAGATTGAGAAAATGAGGGAAAAGTGATGGATTTTTTTTTTCCTTGGATTTCAAAATCACTGAGGACAGTGATTACAACCATGAAATTAAAATATGCTTGCTCCTTGGAAGGAAAGCTATGACAAATCTAGACAGTGTGTTAAAGCCAAGACATCACTTTGCTGACAAAGGTCTATCTAGTCAAAGCTATGGTTTTTCCAGTAGTCATGTATGGATGTGACTGTTGGACCATAAAGAAGGCTGAGTACCAAAGAACTGAGGCTTTTGAATTGTAGTGAAGATTTAATTTTTAAAGTGTTAATCATTTCATTTGCTATTATATAAATAAAAAACAATAAAAATAGGTAGATTCAGTGAAAGAATGTGAAACTATAGACCCAGTTGATCTGCAAAAATATATTTAAAAGTTTTAAACAAAACATTAACACACTAGATCCAATGTGACTATATATATAATGTATGTATAATATATAAATAGATATATATTACTTTTTATAAGCAAACTAATTTGCATAGCTGGATTATCTCAAGAATGCAAGGTATTTTGCTTGTATAAAATAAATCAGTGTAGTACAGCACATTGATAGGTTATAAAACTATAAGAGGAAAAGCAATTGATCATTTCAGAAGATTTAGAGACTATATGTGATATAATTCAATACTATTCCTTATAAAAAGCTCTTAACAAACAGTAAATAGAAGAGAACTTATTTTCTTGATAAAGGGTATCTGGAAGAAAAAAAAGTCCCGAAGTAAACATTACTGTGATCAATAGAGAAATGTAAAAATATTACCTTTAAAATTAGCAACAAGATAACAATCCACTATGACTTCTTCCATTCAGCGTTGTAAGGGATGTACCTAAGAGCTAAGTAAGAAATAAAATCAAATGTTAAATGTACAAGAACTGGAAAGAAATAAATTACACTGTTTAGGTTAAAAAGATAGAAGGTAAGATAAAAAGAGCAATGTCCAAAGACTAATACCTAAGGACAGTGTTAGAAATGTAATAAAAAGATAACATTTCAATCACCCAAAAATAAGAGCAAAAGAAATTCACCAAATGTGAGCTTTTCAGTCTATTAGAGAGAAAAAAAAAATATGACTATGTGAAAATGCATAAAGATACATAAGTAACCAGAGAAATATAACTTCTTCATGAATACTGAAAGTCAATATTTTAGCTATGTAAAATCTCATCAAAATGATTCACAGATTTAGTGCTCTGTAATTAAATTCTGGCAGAGGTCTGAATGGAACTTAACAAACATACTCTAAAATTTATATGGAAGAAGATGGGGCCAATAATAGTCAAGACATTCTTGAAAAAATCAAGTGAGTGTAAATTCCAGCCAAAAATTAATTGGCCAGTGGTACTTGACACAAATCCCCTCAAGAATCATTGCCTTGTCATGGTGAAGGGGTTTGCATAACTCAATGAAGCTATGAGCCATGCAGGGCCACCCAAGATGGATGAGTCATAGCAGAGAGTTCTGACAAAACGTGATCCACTTGAGGAGGGAATGGCAAACCACCCTAGTGTATTTGCCATGAGATCCTCATGAACTGTATTAAAGGCAAAAAGATATGACACCAAACAGATGAGTCCCCCAGGTCTGAAGGTATAAAATATGCTACTGGTGAAAAGCGGAGAATTACCAATAGCCCCAGAATGAATTAAGTGACTGGGCCAAAGTGGATATGACACTCAGTTGTGGATGTGTCTGGTGATGAAAGTAAAATCTGACGCTGCAAAGAACAGCATTGTATAGGAACCTGGAATGCTAGGTCATGAATCAAGGAAAATTAGACACGGTCGAGCAGGAGATGGTAAGAATAAACATCAACATCCTATGAATTAGCAAACTAAAATGGATGGAAATGGGTGAATTTAATTCACATAACAATTCTATCTACTACTGTGGGCAAAAATCCCATAGAAGAAATGGAGTAGCCTTCATAATCAACAAAAGAGTCTGAAATACAGTACTTGGGTTCAGCTTCAAAAATGACAAAATAATTTTGGCTTGTTTCCAAAGCAAGCCATTCAAAATCACAGTAACCCAAGTCTATGCCTCTTCCATTGATGCCAAAGAAGCTGAAGTTGATCAGTTCTATGAAGACCTAGAAGACCTCCTAGAACTAAAACCTAAAAAATAAGTTCTATTCATCATCAGGGATTAGAATGCAAAAGTAGGAAGTCAAGATATATCTGGAGTAACAGGCAAGTTTGGTCTTGGAGGAAAAATGAAGCAGGACAAATACTAACTGAATTCTTCCAAGAAAATTCACTGGTCATAGCAAATACCCTTTCAAGAGCTGACTTTACACATAGATATCACCAAATGGTCAATACCAAAATTAAATTGATTACATTCTTTGTAGTCGAAGATGGAGAAGCTGTATACAGTCAGCAAAGACAAGACATGGAACTGACTGTGGCTCAGATCATCAGTTTCTCATAGTAAAATTTAGGCTTAAACTAAAGGAAACTGGGAATGACTTAAATCCCATATGAATTCTCAGTAGAAGTAATAAATAGATTCAAGGGACTAGCTCTAGTTCACAGTGTCCCTGAAGAACTATGAACAGATGTCCGTAATATTGTACAGGAAGTGGCAAACAAAACCATTCCCCCAAATAAAGAAAAGCAAGAAGGCAAAGTGGTTATCTGAGGAGACTTTACAAATAGCAGAAGAACAAAGAGAAGAGAAAAGCATGGGAGAGAGGAAAAGATGCATCCAATTAAATGCAGAGATCCAAAGAACAGCTATGAGAGACAAAACAGCCTTCCTCAATGAATGAACAGTGCTTAATAATAGAAGAAAACAACAAAAGGGGAAAGCCTAGAGATCTCTTCAGGAAAATTGGAAACATCAAGGGAGCATTCTGCCAAAAGATAGACACAATAAAGGATAAACATGATGGAGACCTAGTAGAAGCTGACAAGATCAAGAATAGATGGAAAGAATACATGGAAAAACTATATTAAAAAAAGAGCTTAATGAAGCAGATTAGTATGATGGTATGGCTAGTCACCCAGAGCCAAGCATTCTGGAATGTGAAGTCAAGTAGGTCTTAAGAAGCACTGCTGTTAATAACGCTAGTGGATGTGATGAAATTCCAGCTGCTGCTACTGCTGCTGCTGCTGCTGCTGCTAAGTCGCTTCAGTCGTGTCCGACTCTGTGCGATCCCATAGACGGCAGCCCACCAGGCTCCCCCATCCCTGGGATTCTCCAAGCAAGAACACTGGAGTGGGTTGCCATTTCCTTCTCCAATGCAAGAAAGTGAAAAGTGAAAGTAAAGTCGCTCAGTCGTGTCTGACCCTCAGAAACCCCATGGACTGCAGCCTACCAGGCTCCTCTGTCCATGGGATTTTCCAGGCGAGAGTATTGGAGTGGGGTGCCATTGCCTTCTCCGTCTGGCCCCATTATCGCATGACAAATAGATGGGGAAAAGGTGGAAGTAGTAACAGATTTCCTCTTCTTAGGCTCTAAAATCACTATGGGTGGTGACTACAGCCATCAAATCAGAAAACAATTGCTTCTTGGAAGGAAAGCAATGACAAACTTAGTGTGTTGAAAAGCAGACATTACTCAACCCACAAAGGTCCATATAGTCAAGGCCATGGTCTTCCCAGTGGTCATGTAAGAGCTGGACCAAAAGAATTGATGCCTTCAAACTGTGGTGCTGGAGAAGACTTCTGAAAGTCCCTTGGACAGCAAGGAAATCAAACCAGTCAATCTTAAAGGAGATCAACCCTAAATATTCACTGTAAAGACTGATGCTGAAGCTGAATCTCCATTATTTTGGTCATCTGATGGGAACATCCAATTCACTGGAAAAGTCCCTGATCCTGGGCAGAAGAAGAGGACATCAGAGGATGAGATGGCTCGATGGCATCACCAGTGCAATGAAAGTGAACTTGGGCAAACTCTGGGAGATGATGACGGACGGGAGGCCTGGCATGCTGCAGTACAGTTCAGTTCAGTCGCTCAGTCATGTCTGACTCTTTTCCACCCCATGAACCGCAGCATGCCAGGCCTCCCTGTCCATCACAAACTCTCGGAGTTCACTCAGACTCACGTCCATCGAGGCAGTGATGCCATCCAGCCATCTCATCCTCTGTCGTCCCCTTCTCCTCCTGTCCCCAATCCCTCCCAGCATCAGAGTCTTTTCCAATGAGTCAACTCTTTGCATGAGGTGGCCAAAGTACTGGAGTTTCAGCTTTAGCATCATTCCTTCCAAAAAAATCTCAGGGCTGATCTCCTTCAGAATGGACTTGTGGGATCTCCTTGCAGTCCAGGTCACAAAAAGTTTGACACAACTGGGTGACTGAATAACAATAACTCAGCAGAAAAACTATAGAAAACTTATAGAATTGTGGTACTTTAAAGAAGACAAGTAGTATGGGAAAGAAAAATTGCTGTTTGATATAATTATAGTAAGATTTGTTTTTTGTACACAGAAATGTAAAAAATAAAAATAATTTATGGCACACATCATACACAAAACAATTCCAAGCAGATAAAACATTTAAAATATTTAAATGTCAAACAAAATAATTGTTTATAAGAAAATGTAAGGACTTCCCTGGTGGTCCAGTAGCTAAGCCTCTGACTCCCAATGTAGGGAGTTTCATGTCTGGTCAGGGAACTATTTCACACACGCTGCAACTAAAGATTCCACATGTCATTAAAAAAAAAGAAAAAACACACACATGCCACAGTAAAGATCAAAGATCCCACATGTTGCAGCTAAGACCAGCTCAGCCAAATAAATAAATACTAATATAAAGAAAATGCTGAAAAGTGTTGAGGATAGAACATAACTTATTAAATATTAATAGCAGTCAAAATATGATAATCATGATGAAAGAATAATCATATATTTAACTACAATGTAATAAATCATTTATCACAAAGCATCATAAAAAATGAAAGACATGATATTGGGAGTTGATATCTGCTATACAGGTAACCATTAAAGTATTTAAAACATGTAAACATATACTTACATGCAAGCCAGTAGAAATATAGAAAAATGCAAAAACAGGTATTTAAGAAAATATGAACTGCCAAAAATGTGAAATGATAATCGGTATGTGTGAAAATTTACCTGACAATATTGGTAATCATGTAAATGCAAATTAAACCACAAAAATGCTATTCTACACCCATTAAGATGGCAAAAATTTAAATAACAATATAAAAGCAAACACTCTTATTGTTCAAATTATAAATTGAAATTAATTAATTTAAAAAATCATATTCTTGTAAAATTAAAGGTGTACACAAATGAAGGATTTCCCAGGTGACACTAGGGGTAAAGAACCTGCCTGTCAATGCAGGAGGATATATGAGACATAGATTCAATCCCTGGGTGGGGAAGATTCCCTGGAATAGGGCACAGCAACCCACTCCAGTGTTCTTGCCTGGAAAATCCTATGGAGAGAGGAACTTGGCAGTCTCTGCAACCATGGGGTCACAGAGTCAGACTTGACTGAGATGACTTAGCACACACACAGATGAAACTCTAGCAATTTCTTTCCTAAGTTATGTTTGACTGTATCTCAAAATAAAGTTCATTCTATGTGTATCAATACACAAGTATGTTCACATTATTGATAGCAATAATCAAACATTTTAAATAACTCAAATACTCACTGTTTGGAAAACAGATAAATGGAGTATTTTTAAGTTGCATACTAAAAATTCATAGGTTTATAAAAATTAATAATTCATAAAGTCAAAATATGTTAATAAAAGTTCAGAAAAAAATTGAACCAAAAGATAACTTTATGAATATAAATGGCAACTAAACGTACATGGTATCATTTTATTAATACATGCATTGCTCAATAAATTATAAAGAAAAGCTGGCAGATGATTTAAAAATATATCAGGATATCTGTAATGAAGAAGGAGAGGTATGTAGTATAAGAATAAAAGCACATTACAGGCTTTGAAAATAGTGGACATGCTATATTTAGCTATAATATAGCTATATTATTATATTATACTATATATTTACTCTTAAAGCTAATGCTCATAAATTTCAATTAGTCACTTTTGTTGTTTAAATTTTAAACTATTTACTTAGCTTTAGCATAATTTATGGCTAGTACAAAATATGTATTATAAAATTCATGGAGATTTTTTTTGTGACAATACATAATTAATTTTGTTGTTGTTATATGTGTATTTAAAAGATTATATAGTTTTTATGAGTTACTTTTCATTTACAATTATTACAAAATATTAGTTATACCCTTCTTGCTGTACAATATATTTTTCAGTCCATCTTACTTACACTCAGTAGTCTATGCCTCCCACTCTTCGCCCATATACACCCCTCTCCTCCACTACTAACCATTATTTTGCTTTGTATATATGTATGTGAGTCTGCCTCTTTTTTGATTTATTTACTAGTTTGTTTTGTTTTTTAGATTCCACATATGTGATATCATACAGTATTATTATTCTCTGACATTTCACTTTAGCATAATGCACACCAAGTCCACCCATGTTGCTGCAAATGGCAAAATTGTATTATTTTTTATGCGTGAATAGTAGGTGTAAATGGAGAAGGCAATGGCACCCCACTCCAGTACTCTTGCCTGGAAAATCCCATGGAAGGAGGAGCTTGGTAGGCTCCAGTCCATGGGGTCGCTAAGAGTTGGGCACAACTGAGTGACTTCACTTTCACTTTTCACTTTCATGCATTGGAGAAGGAAATGGCAACCCATTCCAGTGTTCTTGCCTGGAGAATCCCAGGGACAGAGAGCCTAGTGCGCTGGCATCTATGGGGTCACACAGAGTTGGACACGACTGAAGTGACTTAGCAGCAGCAGCAGCAGTAAGTGTAAATAGTAGGAATATATATATATATATATATATATATATATATATATACACTATGAAAATTAGGGTGTACATACCTTTTCAAATTAGTACTATTGCTTTTTTCAGTTATGCATCCAGTAGTGAAATTGCTGGGTCCTATGACATTTCCATTTTCAGTTTTATTATAAAACTTGCATTTCCTCAGTGGGTGCACCAATTTATATTCCCACCAACATAGTATGAGTGTTCCCTTTATTCCATATCTTCACCAGTATTTGTTATTTGTGTCCTTTTTGGTGATAGCCATTCTAATAGGCATGAGGTGATATCTCATTGTGATTTTGATTTGCATTTCACTAATGATTAGTGATGTTGAAGATCTTTTCATGTGTCTATTGGCCACCTGCATTTCCTCCTTGGAAAAATATCTATTTGGTTCTTCTGCCCATTTTTTAATCTTTTTTTTTTCTTTTTTGATGTTAAGATGTGAGAGCTACTTATATATGTTGGATTTTAATCCTTCATAGGTCATATCATTTGCAAATATTTTCTGCCATTAAGTATGTTGTCTTTTCATTTTTTGTAAGTTTTCCTATAATATGCAAAGGCTTTTGCTTCATTAGGTCCAATTTGTTTATCTTTACTTTTCTTCCCTTTAGTTCAGGTGATGGACCAACAAAAATATCGCTATGATTTGTGTTAAAGAGTATTCAACCTGTGTTTTTCTCTAGGAGTTTTATAGTGTGTAATCTTATATTTAAGTCTTTAATCCATTCCAAGTTTTTTTTTTTTTTTGTATATTCCAATTTCATTCTTTTACATGTAGTTGTCCAGTTTGCTCAGCAGAATTTGTGTAATAAAATATACATTCAGTGAGGAGAACAACCTGTTGGACAGCAGTCATAAACTCTAACTATTCTATGTATACTTTTGTCAAATTAGTTTGAATACAGATTTGTTTTGTTCTGTCTTGTTCTGAATCTTTTATCTTCAATTTGAGTTTCTCAATGTCCAGGCATTCACTTGCATCAGTCTTTTATATGGGTATATGAATGGATCAGGGCTCTGCCTCCACAACCATTCTTTTCAGTAGAAGCTCCATGTCACAGGATCTTGAGAATTCTATAGGGGCCAGCAGCATTCATCAATATATGCTTTATTTTTTAGAGCAGTTTTAGGTTCGTAGCAAAATTGACCAGATAGCACAGATTTTCTTCCCCATATTTTGTACAATCAATGAACCCACATGGAAAAAGTCATAATCACTCAGAGTCCATAGTTACCTGATGATTCATTCTTGGTGTTGTATATTCTATGTCTGGACAAGTGTACAATGACATATACCCACTATTACAGTATCACACAGTTGCTTCACTGTCCTAAAAATCCTAAGTGCTTTATTAACTCAATCTTCCCTTTCTTATAACACCTAACAATTGCTGATCTTTTTTATTATCTCATTAGGTATGTGTGTTCCAGAATATTATATAATTGGAATCATATGTTATGTAGCCTTAGAGGACTAGATGGCTCAGATGGTAAAGAATCTGCCTGCAATGCAGGAGACTGGGGTTGGATCCTTAGGTCCTGTGTCATGAAAACCCCTGGAGAAGGGAATGGTAACTCACTCCATTACTCTTGCATGGAGAATCCTATGAACAGAGGAACCTGGCAGGCTGGAGTCCATGGGGTTGCAATGAGTTGGACACAACTTAGCAATGAACAGTTTCACTTTCACTTTCTTTCCCTTAGTAATATACATTTAGGGATCTATCATAAGGACCTATCATGTCTTTTCATAGTTAGCTAATTTCTCTTTAGAGCTTAATAATACTCTATTATCTATGTGTACTACCCTTTATCTATTCTCCTACTGAAGGACATTTTTGTTTTTTTCATGTTTTGATAATGACAAATAAAACTTCTATAAACATCCTTGTGCAGTAATAAGTTTTCTGCTCCTTTGGGGAAAGTCCTGAGTTAATTTGAAAGATTTTATGGTAGGAGTTTTGTAAGAAACTGTCGATCTGTCTTCCTAGCTGGCTTATCTATTTTGAATTCCCACCAGCAATAATTGAGAGTTCCTGTTTCCTCACATCCTTGGGAGTTCTATTGGTGTAGTCAGTGTTTTAAATTTGGCCATTTTATTAGGTAAGTAGTGGTATCTCAGTTTTTTAATTTGTAATTTCCTAATGACCTATGGGCTCCCAAATCACTGCAGATGGTGACTGCAGCCATGAAATTAAGACACTTACTCCTTGGAAGAAAAGTTATGACCAACCTAGAGAGCATATTGAAAAGCAGAGACATTACTTTGCCAAGAAAGGTCCGTCTAGTCAAGGCTATGGTTTCTCCAGTGGTCATGTATGGATGTGAGAGTTGGACTGTGAAGAAAGCTGAGCTCCGAAGAGTTGATGCTTTTGAACTGTGGTGTTGGAGAAGACTCTTGAGAGTCCCTTGGATTGCAAGGAGATCCAACCAGTCCATTCTGAAGGAGATCAGCCCTGGGATTTCATTGGAAGGAATGATGCTAAAGCTGAAACTCCAGTACTTTGGCCACCTCATGCAAAGAGCTGACTCATTGGAAAAGACTCTGATGCTGGGAGGGATTGGGGGCAGGAGGAGAAGGGGACGACAGAGGATGAGATGGCTGGATGGCATCACTGCCTTGATGGACGTGAGTCTGAGAGAACTCCAGGAGATGGTGATGGATAGGGAGGCCTGGCGGAGAAGGCAATAGCAACCCACTCCAGTACACTTGCCTGGAAAATCCCACGGACAGAGGAGCCTGGTAGGTTACAGTCCATGGGGTCGCTAAGAGTCGGACACGACTGAGTGACTTCACTTTCACTTTCATGCAATGGAGAAGGAAATGGCAACCCACTCCCGTATTCTTGCCTGGAGAATCCCAGAGACAGAGGAGCCTGTTGGGCCCATCTGTGGGGTCGCACCGAGTCAGACATGACTGACGCGACTTAGCAGCAGCAGCAGCAGGGAGGCCTGGCGTCCTGCGATTCATGGAGTAGCAAAGAGTCCGACACGACTGAGCGACTGAACCAAACTGAACTGAATGACATATAATATTGAATATTATTTCATATGTTTACTTACTATATGTTTTCTTCTTTGGTGAGGTGTCTGTTCAGATGTTTTGTCATTTTTATTATTTTTTACATTAGGTTGTGTGTTTTCTTCTTGTTGACTTTTAAGAATATTTTATCTATTTTGGATAATAGTTCTTTATTATATATGCCTTTAGCCTTGTCTTCTTATTCTCTTGATAGTGTCTTTTGGAGAGAAAAATATTTAATTTTAATGAGGTTTAGATTATTAATTACTAATTTTATTGATCACCCATTTTGTGCTGTATTTAAAAGTCATCAACATGCTTAAGGACATTGAGATTTTCTCCAGGGTTGCTTTCTAGAATTTTTAGATCTTTGTGTTTTACTTTTAAATCTATGATTCATTTTGAATTAATTTTTGTGATGGGTGTAAAGCTTGTTTTCTTGATTCAGTTTTTACACATATGAATGTCTAGTTTTCCCACCACCATTTTTGTGATCCTTATATATTTTGAAACATAATTTTTAGGTTAAAACAGTTTCATGGTTATTATATTATCTTGCATCAAAGTAAGACCTTTTCTGTATCAGATTGTCCAAAGTTCCAAGATTTGTTTGAAAGTAATTTTAGAGAATAGAGCAAAGTCAAAAGATGGATTGGATAATCCATTAAGAGAGAGAAAAAAAATTCTAGCTATCAAAGAACTTATACATACTTAAAGATGAAAAGAGAGGGAAAGGACCATTTTCTTGATATATAGTGGAAAATATTAATGGAATATAAATATATAAAATTCATAAATATAAAGAAATAGCTGTCAACAACAACAACAACAAAAAACATACCAAAAAAAAGATGTTTTTTTAAAGATATCATTGGCAAAACAAGATTGAAGAAGACAAATTCTTGAAGTTCAGGTTTTGATGAAAAGTCTTTTTGAATTTTAAATTATATTATTACACATAGTCAAAATATGCAAGTGTGAAAAAAAATGAAATTATCTTCCATGATATAAATACTTAGGAGTTTTAGTGCTTGAAAAGTTCATCTGAATTACTCTTTCAATAAAGATGAAAATAAATGAGCAATATTATTTATGGAAAACAACAATAGTCATAAGCAAACACTTGGGTAAGCTTAAATTAAATCAATTTTCATATTAAAAGACATAGATACTCCAATATTTGAGAGCGGGAAGCTCTAGGATAATTTCAAAAGAAACACTTGAACATGTTTTAAAAATGATTCAAAATAAAAATGTGGAAAAAGAAGCACCAAAAAGAAATACCTATTACTATAAAAAGTATTCACATATGTTTTAATTTTCAAATTTTAAGTAAAAAGAGCAAAAACTAAATATAGTGGAAATGTTATGTTTTATTTCTTAGTTTGGATGGTAGACTAATGGATATGCATTTTACACTCATACTAATGAATAACTTATATGTGTCAAGTATTTCATAATTTAGAAATGCAAATAAAATGCAATAAAATCTCACTGTAATGCAACAAATTAAAAATTAAACACTTTCTTGAACATAATTCCTGGGTATTAGTTATTTATGTATACATATATATATCTGTATATTTTTGTCTTATAATCAAACTATGCACATAATTTTGAACTATGGACTTAAGATGTATTCTGAGAATTCCTTATGAATTTAAATTACTTTAAATATAATTATTAATAAAAAGCAACTTTTAAAAAAATTTGAAACTATAAATAATAAAATTATTCTGCTTTATTGAGGCCATTTCATCATTTTTAATGTTTTACACTGACTTTTTCTGTTAAAATAATCATTCTAATTTCTATGTATACATTTAAAATTATTTTAACTTTTTTACTATATTTTTTAAAATACTTAGTGAATAAGAGTATTAAATTTAAAAACAGAAAACAAAAACTTTATGTACCTAAATTTATTTAGTTATGTAAATAACTAAATATTTAGTTATATAACTAAATAATAGTTATGTGACTATCATACTACACACACTTTTTGAAAGTCTTAAATATCCAAGAAATAGTTAACTCTTTTTCATTTCTCATTTCTTACTCAAGCCCACTATCTTTTAATTAAAATCACTTACCTAGTGTCAGGAGTTATTGAATCTTAGATTCTTTTATCTCAGTACAGAAATAATTTTGTG
Source organism: Bubalus kerabau (assembly GCF_029407905.1). Classification (NCBI taxonomy): domain Eukaryota; kingdom Metazoa; phylum Chordata; class Mammalia; order Artiodactyla; family Bovidae; genus Bubalus; species Bubalus kerabau. The sequence goes on from NC_073634.1 coordinate 60,826,934, forward strand.
TGAGGTAAAATGATAGGCAAATAGTGAGGTTTTTTTTTTTTTTAATCATATGATGCTTTTGAGAGAGACAAGCTGGCAGGCAAGGGAGTAGAACCCCTAGAACAAAGCAGGCTACATTTTTTTTTTTTTTTTAATAAAGAAAAAGTGGGGAGGGAAGAAGACCACTGTCTTTGTTATTTTTCAGTAGACTTCAAGGCTTTTATCATTAGTTCCCCTTTTGATCCTATACAGTCTAACTAGGACTGTCAATGCACTTATGTATATGTATATATGTACACATACATTTAAATCATTTGTATATTAGCAAAAGGGTGAGGACATATACTAAAATATGGTAATTCATCCCAGGTTTGGTATGTTGTCCTCTTCCCCCTAGTTTCCCACCCCCTCCACCCCTTTTCATCTATATTCTTGTCTTGGGTACAGACGGAAATGCTACTTTCCAAGGATAATTAACTACCTGATTTCATGTAACAAGAGTCAGGCCCCATATCTATTGTCTTGAGTTTTAATTATCAGGACTTGTGGCTTGAGTGTGCCTGGCCCATCAAAGTGGAGTAGATTGTTGCTACATTATTGAATTATTTTCTTGAGTGGCCATTAGTTTACAATAGTCTCCCAATTCCCTTAAAATTATTTTTCTGTCTTTAATTTGCTAATGAGAATTTTAAGCTACCCTATTATAATCTTATCAAATTCACACTAGAATCGCTAGCTATTTTATTTGGATAAGAATGGGAAAATATGTATTTCAACTGAAAATTTTAGAAATTATATCACTATGACTATGGCATATATATATATATATTTTTTTTAACCAAATTCATACCTTAAGAAAATATGTTATTGTTTTAGATCCTGTGTTAAAAAAAAAAAAATAACTTCTGGCTTTTGAGGAGAGCAAGATGGCAGAGGAGTAGGTGGACATGGAGTATATCTCTCTCCACAGATACATCAGGAATACAGAAGTGCTGCAGAACACCAGCTGAGAGCAGACAGAAGTACCTGATGAGCGGACAAGGATATATAGACCCATGCAAAACTCGGTAGGACAAAGGAACTAGGGGGAAAAGCAGGATTATTATTAGGACTGGACCTTCCCTCAGCGGGTGGGGGAACTGAAGCAGGGGTCCAATCCCCACATTGAGACAGTTGTCTGAGCCAAAGGAAAAACTTTTAGTTTTTCCTTTGAGAATGAAACTGAGAGTGAAACAGCTGATCTGTGCCAGCCTAAGTGGAATGAGAATCAGACAGTCTTTGCCACAGCCATACATACCCTGGACAGGGATGTAGATCCCCTGGAAGGTGCAGCACCTGGGATCTGGAGTTTAAGGATTGTGGAGCAATCTCAGTGCGAGGGCTGCTGTTGACTACAAAGAGATGGATCGAGAGGATGTGAGGGAGGAGATTGTGGTGGGAAATGCCTGTGGAGGAAAGCCACTGTTGAGTCATGCATAGAGGGTGGAGCCATCCCCATAGCCTTTCTTCCCCAACACACCAGCATCAGCAGCTGAACAACAGAGAGGCTAGCCCATCAAACACCTGACGTACTGAACTATAGAGTAGGACCCCACCCAGGGTACTCCTTTAAGTGCCTGGCATGCCAATCTACAGAATAGGACCCCATCTGGGGGGCCCCTCTATGTGCTCGATGCGTGGACAGCAGAGAATGACCCCAGGCAAGGAGACCCTCTAAGTGTCTGAACAGGTGGAGCTATGGAGAAAGACTGGCCAAAGAGGCCTTCTGATCGCCAACTATAAGAGGCTCAAAAAAGACTCTTATAGGGCCATAACTCCTGCAGCAGAGGAAGTCCATGTCCCTGCACACTTGATGCCACTAGGGTCCCTGAAAGCCAAGCAGCAGCACTACCTTCATGTCAACTCTCACTGGGGCAGAGCCACCATAGGCAAAAACAAATGTCTTGCACCTATGTCTGCAGTGTTGATTCAGTAGTGTCTGACTCTTTGTGACTCTGTAGAATGTGGCCTGCCAGGCTTCTCTGTCAGGGAGGGAGGTTCTTCATGCAAGAATACCAGAGTATATTGGCCAATACTGGTTGCCATACCCTTCTAGAGCACTACATTTCCTGCTACCCTAGCCACCAATTCTCCTGAGTACCTGGTGCTGCCAGAACCCCTGTGAGTCAAGCAGCTGCACCACCTAATGACCTGGTCTTCACAGGGGAAAACCCAAGTCCTCCAGAGCAGCCTCAGGAGCAAACCCCAGTGGACAACCCATATGCAGAGCTGAAAATAAAACCACAATTGAAACCTGGGGCAGTGTGGTTAAGGAAGAAAACCAAAAACTCTCCCACTAGCTGTACAAGCTGAAGATTAAATCCACATGATCAACTAGGCAGATTTTGTGTCTGTGGAATACATAAAATCTCATTGAGAGCTCCCACAAAAGAAAACACACTAGTTCTGATAGCTGTGGACATTGGAGGCAATAACACAGAGGAGTAGGAACAGATGAGAATTGGAGCTGCCCCAAGAGCAGGTCCAGAGACCAGCACAGTGTTAGAGGGCATCCTAGGGAGGTGAAGTGGACTGTGACTCCCAGTTAAGGAAAGGACTATGACTTCAATAAAAATGTATTTTTCTTGAAAATAAAAAAAAATATTAATATAAAATTTTATAGAACAGTCTTATGGACTCTGTTGGAGAGGGAGATGGTGGGAAGATTTGGGAGAATGGCATTGAAATATGTATAATATCATGTATGAAACGAGTTGCCAGTCCAGGTTTGATGCACGATACTGGATGCTTGGGGCTGGTGCACTGGGACGACCCAGAGGGATGGTATGGGGAGGGAGGAGGGAGGAGGGTTCAGGATGGGGAACACATGTATACCTGTGGCGGATTCATTTTGATATTTGGCAAACTAATACAATTATGTAAAGTTTAAAAATAAAATAAAATTAAAAAAAAATAAAATGATCACAACAAAAAAAAGAATAAAATAAAATTTAAAAAAATAAATATTTAAATTTTAAATTAAAAAATATTTAAAATAAAAAATTTATTTCTTGAAAATAAAAAAATATATAGTTTTCATGTTTTGACTTGTTCTATAAATTCTTCTGGATTTCTTTCTTTTCTTTTTCCTTTTTCCCCTCCTTCTGTGGTAGTTGTCAATTTTATTGGCACTATAAAATCTGACTAAATTTTTGACTTCATTCCTAACCAGAGATCAAGCCCTGAGCCTTTGGAATGGGAGCACTGACTCTAAGACCCTAGATTACCAGAAAACTAACCCCAGTTAAGTTCATTTCAGTTGCTCAGATGTGTCCGACTCTTTGCAATCCCATGAATCTCAGCATGTCAGGCCTCCCTGTCCATCACCAACTTCCAAAGTTCACCCAAACTCATATCCATTGAGTCAGTGATGCCATCCAGCCATCTCATCCTCTGTCATCCCCTTCTCCTCCTGCCCCCAATCCCTCCCAGAATCAGGGTCTTTTCCAATGAGTCAACTCTTTGCATGAGGTGGCCAAAGTATTGGAGTTTCAGCATCCAATGAACACCCAGGACTGGTCTCCTTTAGGATGTATACATACAGAGTGAAGTAAGCCAGAAAGAAGAACACCAATACAGTATACTAACGCATATATATGGAATTTAGAAATATGGTAACAATAACCCTGTATACGAGACAGTCTACTGATGTATAGAACAGTCTTTTGGACTCTGTGGGAGAGGGAGAGGGTGGGATGATTTGGGAGAATGGCATTGAAACATGTATAATATCATATACGAAACGAGTCACCAGTCCAGGTTTGATGCACAATACTGGATGCTTGGGGCTGGTGCACTGGGATGACCCAGAGAGATGGTACTGGGAGGGAGGAGGGACGAGGGTTCAGGATGGGGAACACGTGTATACCTGTGGCAGATTCATGTTGATATATGGCAAAACCAATACAATATTGTAAAGTTAAAAAATAAAAGAAAAAAAAGAAAAAAAATTATTTAACTGAACTAAGTATTTTAAATTATGTTTTTTATTTTCCTAATGTAACTATTAATGGCCTTAACTTTCTAATGCTATTTCCTTCTTATAAACTTCATATTCAATAAATATTTTACTCTTGTTAATTATGCTTGTAGGTAAAAGCATACATCGAATGTTAGCAGTAGATATTCTGGTTGGCCAGAAGATTACAAGTGATTTTTTTTCCCTCTTTGTTTTTCTGTTTAAGTGAAATTTTTACAGTAGGCATGCCTGACCTCAATAATCAGAATTCTCAACAAAATTTAAAAGTTTACAAAAAAGACCCTAGTGCTTTTAGATTAGTAGAGATAAAATATGAAAGCCTTAAAAAAATAAGATAAAAATTAAAAAAATAAGAATTAATGAGAAATATTAAGAATAATAAAACCTGAGTAATAAATAAATTATCTACATTGGACATTTACACTGGTGCAGGAGGAAGGATGTTTGTAGGTAAATGTCATGACTTTGAGTAGAAAGTAGGAGTCACAATTCAAATATATAGTTCATGCAGATTTTTTTCTTTAAATAATAAGCTTCTTTGTATCAGTTTCCTTTTTTTCTTTCTTGATTGGCATATTTGTCTCTAAACACTATCTTTTAGCAAAATATTATTTTCATTGACACAAAATTGAAGGATACACACACACATACACTAATACATAGATACTTATATTGTTTAGTTGCTAAGTCGTGTCCAAATCTTTGTGACCCTATAGGCTCTCGCCCACCAGGTTCCTTTGTCCATGGAATTTCTAAGGCAAGAATACTGGAGTAAGATGCCATTTCCTTCTCCAATATATTTATATAAGCTGTAATAAATGAATAATCATTAAATACCTGTTTCTGAAATCAGTTCAAAGTCATTTAAGAACCCTGCTGCTGCTGCTGCTGCTGCTAAGTCGCTTCAGTCGTGTCCGACTCTGTGCGACCCCATAGACGGCAGCCCACCAGGCTCCCCCATGCCTGGGATTCTCCAGGCAGGAACACTGGAGTGGGTTGCCATTTCCTTCTCCAATGCATGAAAGTGAAAAGTGAAAGTGAAGTCGCTCAGTCGTGTCCGACTCTTAGCGACCCCATGGACTGCAGCCTACCAGGCTCCTCCGTCCATGGGATTTTCTAGGCAAAAGTACTGGAGTGGGGTGCCATTGCCTTCTCCGTTAAGAACCCTAGTTTCCCTTAATTAAACTTAATTATTCTCATTACTTACTTATCAAAGAGCATTCCTTTGCCATATGGTGATAATAGCCCTGTTCTTTCCGTATGGTGTGTTTTATAAATTTGTAAGCAGTGATTTCATAATTCAGTAGAAATTAATTAAAAAATTGACATGATCTTAACCACAAGCTGCTATCACCAATGTGCCCTGTTGAATTATAATTTTCTTAAAAACAGGGTTTGACTTCTTCACACTTAGGCAATAATGGCCTTACTAGTATATTGTGAAATATGACACTCTCAATAAAAAACATTTAAAGTTGAACCAGATTCCATGGATCCACTTATTTAAAAATATTAACAAATTAAAAAATGAATAAATGATATAAAGTATTTCTCATGGTTAGGAAAAATTCAGATGAAGTAAGTTAAATCTAAATCATTAAAACAGTCTAAGGCATTCTAATTATAAAGGCATTAAATATAAAATGTTCCATTTCAAAGACACTTTTAGAGATGGCATTAAAGGTGAGAGAATGTATATATCATATATGTGTTCTCAGATGCTCAATTGTCTCTGACTCTGTGACACTTTGAACTGTAACCTGCCAGACTTTGTCCATGGGGTTTTTCAGGCAAGAATACTGGAGTGGGGGCCCTTTTCTTCTCTAAGGTATCATCCCATCTAAGGGATTGAACCCACATCTCCTGTGTCTCCTGCATTGCTGCTGCTGCTGCTGCTAAGTCGCCTGAGTCGTGTCCAACTCTGGGCGACCCCATAGACGGCAGCCCACCAGGTTCCCCCATGCCTGGGATTCTCCAAGCAGGAACACTGGAGTGGGTTTCCATTTCCTTCTCCAATGCATGAAAGTGAAAAGTGAAGGTGAAGTCACTCAGTCGTGTGCGACTCCTAGTGACCCCATGGACTGCAGCCCACCAGGCCCCTCCGTCCGTGGGATTTTCCAGGCAAGAGTACTGGAGTGGGGTGCTATTGCCTTCTCTGCTCCTGCATTGCAGACAGATTCTTTACCTACTGAGCTGAGAGAATATGTATATCATATAGTTTTCTACTTTATTAAACTGATTATATTATAGTAAAGGAAGAGTATAATATTAAATTTTTAAAAACAAATTAATCGCAGAATAAATTGAACTCAAATTTAGGTTGTCAATAATTGTACATATAACTTTCAGCTCTCTTGATGTGCCTTATATTATTTCAGAAAATAGTAATTTACAATATGTAAAATTTTGAGTACTTAGCTATCTCAATCAAACATATTCTAATATCCCTAAACAACCTTCTTCTTTCCTTCGTTTGTTCCTTCCTTCCTCATTTCCTTATTTCTTTATTGGTAATTTTGGCTACAAAAGTTAATTGCTGGCAACGTTTTATGAGAACTAATAATTTTCTTGTGTATTTCTCATCTCACATCTTATAAATGCAAGATGAATGATATGCCATATACATATGGTATATGTATATATACATGGTATACCATATATATGTATGTACCATACATATATAAATACATATATTCAAATAAATGAATATACAAATGGTATACCATATACATAAACATATATTCAAATTAATGAATATACAAATATTCATTCCAATTTGGATCATCATTATATATATATATATATATATATATTATATTATCCACTCTTTTATAGATTATTTTCCTCTATAGGCCATTACAGAGTATTGAGTAGTCTGTGCTATGCAGTAGGTCTCTATTAGTTATCTATTTTATAGATAGCTGTTTGTATATGTCAACCCCAGTCTCCCAATTTGTCCCTCTTTACCTTTCTCTCCAGGCTTCCCTGGTGGCTCAGACAGTAAAGCATCTGTCTGCAATGCAGGAGATCTGGGTTCAATCCCTGGGTTGAGAAGATCCCCTGGAGAAGGAAATGACAGCCCACTTCAGTACTCTTGCCTGGAAAATCCCACGGACGGAGGAGCTTGGTAGGCTACAGTCCATAGGGTTGCAAAGAGTCAGACACTACTGAGCAGCTTGACTTTCTTTTACTGTCACTTTTCTCTCCAGTAACTAAATTGCTTTCTAAATCTCTGACTCTATTTATTCTTTTGTATATAAGTTTATTTGTACTTTTTTTTTTATTTCACATATAAGTGATATCATATAATATCTGTCCTTCACTGATTTGCTTCATTCAGTGTGAAAATGTCTAGGTTCATCCATATTACTGCAAATGGTGTTATTTTGTTCTTTTATAAATCTGAGTAATATTACATTGCATATATATATATTGTTGCTGTTGTTGTTAATTCTCTGCTGATGGGCATTTATGTTGCTTCCATGTCCTGGCTATTGTAAATAATGCTTCAGTGAACATTGGGGTACATGTATATTTTGGAATTATTATTTCCTCTGGATATATGCTCATAAGTGGGATATGGTAGTTCTATTTTTAAAGGAACCTCCATAGTGCTTTTCATAGTGGCTGTACCAATTTACATCCCCATCAACATTATAAGAGGGTTTCTTTTTCTCCACACCCTCTCCAGAATTTATTGTTTGTAGATTTTTTAATAATGGCCATTGTGCCTGGGGTAAGATGATAACTAACTGTATGTTGAATAAAACTGATGAGAATAGAACATCCTTGTCTTGTGACTAATCTTAGAGAAAATGTTTTCAGTTTTTAACTCCTGAGGAAAATGTTTGCTATGGATTTGTCATATATGGCCCTTATTATGCTGAGGTATGTTTCCTCTGTCTACTTTCTGAAGAATGTTTATGGTAAATGGATGTAGAATTTTGTCAAAAGCTTTTGCTGCATCTATTGAGATGATCATATGGCTTTTATTCTTTAATTTGTAATTGTGCTGTGTCACACTAATTAACCTGTGAATAGTAAAGAATGCTTGCATCCTCCCTGGGGTAAATCTGACTTAATCATGATGTATGGTCCTTTTAATGTGTTGTTGGATTCAGTTTGTTAGTGTTTTTTAAGATTTTCACATCTATGTTCATCAGTGATATTGGTCTGCAATTTTCTTTTTTTGCAGTATTGTTGCTGGTTTTGTTATCAGGATAATAGTGGCCTTTTATTAATAGAACAAATTTGTGAGAGCTCCTTCCTTTGTAAATTTTGGAAGAGTTTCAGAAGGGTGGGTTGTAACTCTTCTTTAAATGTTTGAAAGAATTTCCATGTGAAGTCATCTGGTCTTGGGATTCTGATATTTGGAAAGTTTCTTAATCACATTTTCAATTTCAGTACTGGTTATTGGTATGTTCATATTTTCTATTTACTCCTGACACAGTCTTGGAAGGTTGCACTTTTCTAAGAATTTATCCATTCCTTCAGTGTCGTCAATTTTATTGGCATAGTTATTTGTAGTAGTTTCTTATAATCCTTTGCATTTCTATGGTGTCCATTGTAACTTCTCCTTATTGTAATTGTATTGATTTGATTCTTCTCACCCTTTTTTTTCCTTGATGAGTCTGTCTAAAGTTTTATCATCTTATTTATCTTTCCAAAGAACCAGCTTTTAGTTTCATTGCTCTTTTCTATTTTTGTCTCTATTTCATTTATTTTAACTCTAATCTTCATGTTTTCCTTCCTACTAACTTTGGTTAACCTAGAAAATTGAAATATGCTTGCTCCTTGGAAGAAAAGCTGTGACAAACCTAGACAGCATGTTAAAATGCAGAGACATCACTTTGCTGACAAAGGTCTGTGGTTTTCCCAGTAGTCATGTATAGATGTGAGAGTTGGGCCATAAAGAAGGCTGAGAGTTGAAGAATCTATGCTTTTGAATTGTGCTGGAGAAAGAGTCCCTTGAACTACAAGGAAATCAAACTAATGAATCCTAAAGGAAATCAACCCTGAATACTCTTTGGAAGGACAGATGCTGAAGCTGCAGCTTCCATGCTTTGGCCACCTATTACACAGAGTTGACTCCTTGGAAAAGACCCTGATGCTGGGAAAGATTGAAGGCAAAAGGAGAAGGGGGTGGCAGAGGATAAGATTGGTTAAATAGCATCACCAACTCAACATGAATTTGAGCAAACTCTGGGAGACAGTGAAGGACAGGATCCTAGAGCATTGCAGTCCAGGGGGTCTCAAAGTGTCAGACATGATTTAGTGACTGAACAATAACAACTGACCTTGGATTTTGTTCATTCTTCTTTCTCTAGTTGCTTTAGGTGTAAGTTTAGGTTGTTTATTTGAGACTTTTCTTATTTCCTGAGTTAAGATTTTGTTGCTAATAACTTCTCTCTTAGAACTGCTTTTGCTGCATTCCATAGGTTTTAGATTGTAATGTTTCATTGTCATTTGACCATAGGTTTTTTTGTTTGTTTGTTTGTTTATTTTTTATCTTAAACTTCTTCAGTGATCAAGGGGTTATTTAGTAACATATTTTTTAGTGTCTACATGTGTGGATTTTTTTAGTTTTTCCTGATAATTTATTTCTAATATCATAACATTGTGGTTGGAAAAGATATTTGATATAATTTCAATTTCCTTAAGTTTACCGAGGCTTGGTTTGTGACCCGATATGTAATATGTTATCTATGCAGTTAATCCTGGAGAATGTTCCATGGTCACTTGAGAAGGAAATGTATTTTGCTGCTTTTATATGGAATGGGTTTCTACAAATCAATTAAATTCATCTAGTCTGACATATCTTTTAAGGCCTATGTTTTCTTATTGATTTTCTGTCTAGATTATCTGCCCATTGGTGTAAGCAGGATGTTCAAGTTCCCCAGTATTATTGTGTTACTGTCCATTTCCCCTTTTATGGCTATTAGCATTTGGCTTATATACTGAGCTTCTCCTAATGAGGTGCATGTATATTTACAATTATTATATCTTCTTCTTGGATTAATCCTTTGATCATTATGTGTGTACTCCTTTGTCTCTTGTCCAGTTCAGTTCAGTTCAGTCACTCAGTCATGTCCGACTCTTTGCAACCCCATGAACCGCAGCACACTAGGCCTCCCTGTCCATCACCAACTCCTGGAGTTCACTCAAACTCATGTCCATCGAGTTGGTGATGCCAACCAACCATCCCATCCTCTATCATCCCCTTATACTCCTGACCTCAATCTTGTAGCAGTGTTTAAAGTCAATATTTTTTTCTTATATGAGTATTGCTACTCTAGATTTCTTTTGGTTTCTATTTGCATGGAATATCCTTATCCATCCCAGTACTTGCAGTCTGTAATTTGTCCTACAGCATATATATGAGTTTTGTTTTTGTATCCACATATTCAGTCTATGCCTTTTTGTTGAAGCATTTAATCTACTTACATTTAATGCAATTTTCAATATATATGTTACTTTGATATTTCTTAATTATTTTGGATTTATTTTTGTAAACCTTTTTCCTTCCATTCCAATTTTATTCACATCTGTTGTGGTTTGATGGCTATATTTGGCATTTTGTTTGGTTTGCTTTTTCATTTTTCTGTGTTTATCTACTATAGTTTATTGGTTTGCTTTCCCCATGATGTTTTGATATGTCTGGTAGTCTATATATGTACAAGTTTGTTTTAGGCTCTTTATCTCTTTCTTGTCTAGAGAAGTTCTGTTAGCATTTGTTAAATGCTGATATCAGTTCATTTCAGTCGGTCAGTTGTGTCCGACTCTTTGCGACCCCATGAATCACAGCACACCAGGCCTCCCTGTCCATCACTAACTCCTGGAGTTCACTCAGACTCACATCCATCGAGTCAGTGATGCCATCCAGCCATCTCATCCTCTGTTGTCACCTTCTCCTCCTGCCCTCAATCCCTCCCAGCATCAGAGTCTTTTCCAATGAGTCAACTCTTCGCATGAGGTGGCCAAAGTACTGGAGTTTCAGCTTTAGCATCATTCCTTCCAAAGAAATCCCGGGGCTGATCTCCTTCAGAATGGACTGGTTGGATCTCCTTGCAGTCCAAGGGACTCTCAAGAGTCTTCTCCAGCACCACAGTTCAAAAGCATCAATTCTTTGGCGCTCAGCCTTCTTCACAGTCCAACTCTCACATCCATACATGACCACAGGAAAAACCATAGCCTTGACTAGACAGACTTTGTTGGCAAAGTAATGTCTCTGCTTTTGAATATGCTATCTAGGTTGGTCATAACTTTCCTTCCAAGGAGTAAGCGTCTTTTAATTTCATGGCTGCAGTCACCATCTGCAGTGATTTTGGAGCCCAAAAAAATAAAGTCTGACACTGTTTCCACTGTCTCCCCATCTATTTCCCATGAAGTGGTGGGACCGGATGCCATGATCTTCGTTTTCTGAATGTTGAGCTTTAAGCCAACTTTTTCACTCTCCACTTTCACTTTCATCAAGAGGCTTTTGAGTTCCTCTTCACTTTCTGCCATAAGGGTGGTGTCATCTGCATATCTGAGGTGATTGATATTTCTCCTGGCAATCTTGAGTCCAGCTTAAACTTCTTCCAGCCCAGCGTTTCTCATGATGTACTCTGCATATAAGTTTATTAAGCAGGGTGACAATATACAGCCCTGACATACTCCTTTTCCTATTTGGAACCAGTCTGTTGTCCCATGTCCAGTTCTAACTGTTGCTTCCTGACCTGCATACAAATTTCTCAAGAGGCAGTCAGGTGGTCTGGTATTCCCAACTCTTTCATGGTGGTACTGAATTCTTTTAGTTTTGCTCATCTTAAAAATTTTTATTTCTCTTTCAAATCTGAATGAGAGCTCTGCTGGGTGGAGTATTCTTGGTTGCAGTTTTTCCCCATTCATCATTTTAACTATATCCTGCCACCCTTTTCTGGCTTGCAGAGCTTCTTCTGAAAAAGAAGCTAATAACTTTATGGGGTTTGTTCCTTTTCCCTTATTGATTAAAATTTTTTTCTTTGTCTTAAAATCTTTTTCAGTTTAAATAATGTGTGTCTTGGAGTTTTAAGCCTTGGATTCATCCTGTATGGGGCTTCCTGCACTTGCTGGACTTGAGTGACTGTTTCCTTTATCATGTTAAGGAAGTGCTTAGCTCTAATTTCTTCAAATATTTTATCAGGGACTTTCTCTTTCTCTTCTCCTTCTGGAAACCATATAATGTGAATGTTGGTACATTTAATGTTGTCTCAGGGTCTCTGAGACTCTTCATTTTTTTTTTCATTAATTTTTTTCTTATTCTATTCTGTGGCAGTAATTTCCACCACTTTGTCCTCCACCTTACCTATTTGTTCTTCAGTCTCAGTTATTCTGCTATTGATACCTTCTAATGTATTTTTTTCATTTTGTTTACTCTATTATCCATCTCTGTTTGCTTATTCTTTAAATATTCTAGCTCATTACTAAATATTTCTTGTATTCTCTCAATCTGTGCCTCCATTCTTTATCCAGGATTTTGGATAATTTTTAATATCATTATCTTGAATTATTTTTCATGTAGATTGCCTGTTTCCTCTTCATTTACTTGTTCTTGGGGGTTTTATCTTGTTCCTTTGTTTGTAGCATATTTCTCTCTTATCTCATTTTGTCTTTCTGTGTTTGTGATCTCCTTCCCATTGGCTGCAGGGTTTTAGTTTTTCTTGTTTCTGATGTCTGCTCCCTGGTGAGTGGGGTTGGTCCAGGGACCTGTGTAGGCTTCTTGGTGTGAGAGACTCATGCCTGTCTTCTGGTGGGTGGAGCTGTATCTCATCCCTCTGATGTGCAGAACAGTGTCAAGTGGTATGGTTTGAGGTAGTTGTGAGCTCAGAATGACTTTAAACAGCCAGTCTGTTGATAGGTGGGGTTGTGTTCCTGTCTTGCTGGTTGTTTGTCCTGAGCTTTCCTGCTCTGGAGGCCATAGGCTGTTGGGTACAGTCAGGTTTTAATACTGAAGTGGGGATCTCCAGGAGAGCTCATGCTGATAAATATTCTCTGTGGCCTCTACCACCAGTGTCCTTGCTCCTATAGTGAGCTACAACCAACACCTACCTTTCTAGGCAACCCTCCCAGACCCCTAGTTAGGTCTAGCCCTTGTTCCTACGGAAGTATTCTCTTGTGATGTATCCTAGTGTAGGTAAGGTCTTATGTGAACCCTCCAAGAGTGCAATTTCTGTTTTTCTCAGTTTTGTAGAGCTCCTGTACTCAGAACCTGCTAGTCTTGAAAGCCAAATGCTCTGGTGTTTTTGCCTCCTGATGCCTGACACTGAGACTGTCTTAGAGGACTATCTTTATGTGGAGACATCCATCTGTTGTCTCTTGGTGTTTCACAATTTTAGTGTAAGAGCTGCTTTTAGTATGGATGTCTAATACCTGTTTCCTCAGTGTATGCTGGTCACTATCCCCTTGATAGGAGATGTGACTGATATTGTGGTAGATCTGAACCTTCACTGGATGTTGAGAAGGGTCTCCTCTTTGCTCTGTGGTTGTTACTGTCGTATTGATGCAGGTTCTGCTTCCTAGTTGTTAATGCAGAAGCCCCAGATCTATTTCTGAACTGTGTGAGATGTGAGGTAGAAGGGGTTGTAGCACTCCTATGGGGAGAAAAGCCATTGAGTTTTCCTTATCTGGAGCTGTTCACCCATGAGTGTACTCTGTTGTATCACTATTTTACCCATTGTGCAGGTTCATAAAGTACACTGTTGCTGGCCCTGCTCTCAGCCCCACCTTAACCATGAGTAAGCCCACAGTTGGTCCTGGTGTCTCCTAGTTATTGTTTTCACCAGGCCACTAGTATAGATCTACCAAAGTCAGGTCCCAGGACTGCAGTAATTGAGCACATGGACCTGCTCTAGGACCTATGGAGGCATCTCAGATTCTGGCCTGGACAGATACTCACATGTTAGTTCTCATAATGCCCACAGCTGCTAAAGTTAGAACTGTCTCAGCTGTGAGTACACGCATCCATTCAGACATTCTGTGAGTGCCTGTATTGGGTCTGGGGTGGTGGTGGTGGTGGTGGTGGTGGTGTATAAGTCCACAGTTCCTGTAGCCATGAGGAAAGATTTAAGCTCTTCTTCCTTGTTGTACAGCCCCTGGGGCTCCTACCAGTGTCAGCCTGCAAGACTCCCCCAAATATTACAATTTGTAATTCATAATCAAAGTAACCTATATGTTTATCACCATGTCTTAAAGTTTGCTTTCCTTTTACTACAGTGTTTGTTAAGACATACACAAGAAAATAATTACTTTTTCACCCATACTTTGAGTATGACTAAGATCTAAAACTTAGTCTAGAAGTAGAGCAGTTGCTCTCCTCATTCCAAATAGCATCTTCCTTCCTATTCCTAAGAATCATCTACTTCTATGATGCGGATATCAACCACGTAACTACAATAAATGATTATTAGTATCAAAGCATTATTTCTCTCTCCTTTATTTCTCTTAACCTCCTTTGGCACAATCTATCATCAGCCTCACCCCAGAGTTTCTTGAGTTACTCATTTTTTAATGATGTGACTTCTCCTCTAGCCACATATCATTTTTCCTAAGTATTTTCAATATAAGATCACTCCAAAATTTTATGAATCTTTTTTCTGATAACTAGCTTCTACTTTCCTTTAGTAACTCCATTACATCAACTTGTCATTCTATCAGAGTTTTGAATCATCCATCTACCAGCTTTTTCACAGTCCATTGTCCTTTCATTTCCTTCCCTCCTTATCTTCATTTTCCTCCAAAAATCTTCTAAAAATTCTTTTTTCATTAAGAAAGTAGGGATGATTTTGATTGAGGTAACATTGTTTTATAGTGTTACATAAGTTTTCTGTATGCAACATTATATTTCTACTTCTGTATGCCCTGCAATATGCTCACTACCAAATATTTAGTTACCATCCATCACTACACAGTTGATCCCTTTACCTATTTCAGCTTTCTTTGCCAACACATCTTCTCCTCTCATATCCACTACTTTGTTCTCTGTATTTGTGTGTTTGGTTAGTTCATTTATTTATTTATTTTTTGTTGTTCATTTAGTACAGTTACTCTGGAAGATAGTATGAATATTTCTCAAAAAAATTAAGAATATAATTATCATTTGATCCAGCTCTCCCACTTCTGGGTATTTATCCAAAGAATGTGCTCAATGCTCAGTATCACAGTGTGTCCAACTTTTTGTGACCCCATGAACAGAAGCCCACCAGGCTCCTCTGTCCACGGATTTTCCAGGCAAGAATACTGGAGTGGGTTACCATTTCCTCCTCCAGGGGATATTCCCAACCCAGGATTAAACTTGTGTCTCTTTCATCTCCCTGATTGGCAGGCAGATTTGTTACCACTGTCTCACCTGGGAAGCCCTATCCAAAGAATATGAAAACACTAATTTGTAGTAGAACCTGAAGTCAGGCAGGTTGATTCCTCCAGTTCCATTTTTCTTTCTCAAGATTGCTTTGGCTATTCGAGGTTTTTTTATATTTCCATACAAATTGTGAAATTATTTGTTTTAGCTCTGTGACGGAGAAGGCAATGGCAAGCCACTCCAGTACTCTTGCCTAGAAAATCCCATGGATGGAGGAGCCTGGTAGGCTGCAGTCCATGGGGTCGCTACGAGTCAGAGGTGACTGAGCGACTTCACTTTGACATTTCACTTTCACACAATGGGGAAGGCAATGGCAACCCATTCCAGTGTTCTTGCTTGGAGAATCCCAGGGACGGTAGAGCCTGGTGGGCTGCCGACTATGGGGTCGCACAGAGTTGGACATGACTGAAGCAACTTAGAAGAAGAAGAAGAAGCTCTGTGAAGAATACCGTTGATAGCTTGATAGGGATTGCATTGAATCTATAAATTGCTTTGGGTAGTATACTCATTTTCACTATATTGATTCTCCCAATCCATGAACATGGTATATTTCTCCACCTATTAGTATCCTCTTTGATTTCTTTTACCAGTGTTTTATAGTTTTCTAAATATAGGTCTTTAGTTTCTTTAGGTAGATATATTCCTAAGTATTTTATTCTTTCCGTTGCAATGGTGAATGGAATTGTTTCCTTAATTTCTCTTTCTGTTTTCTCATTATTAGTGTATCGGAATGCCAGGGATTTCTGTGTGTTGATTTTATATCCTGCAACTTTACTATATTCATAGATTAGTTCTAGTAATTTTCTGGTGGAGTCTTTAGGTTTTTCTATGTAGAGGATTATGTCATCTGCAAACAGTGAGAGTTTTACTTCTTCTTATTGAATTTGGACTCCTTTTATTTATTTATTTATTTTTCTGTTCTGATTGCTGTGGCCAAAACTTCCAAAACTATGTTGAATAGTAATGGTGAAAGTGGGCACCCTTGTCTTGTTCCTGACTTTAGAGGAAATGCTTTCAATTTTTCACCATTGAGGATAATGTTTGCTGTGGGTTTGTCATATATAGCTTTTATTGTGTTGAGGTATGTTCCTTCTATTCCTGCTTTCTGGAGAGTTTTTATCATAAATGGATGTTGAATTTTGTCAAAGGCTTTCTCTGCATCTATTGAGATAATCATATGATTTTTATTTTTCAATTTGTTAATGTGGTGTATTACATTGATTGATTTGCAGATATTGAAGAATGCTTGCATCCTTGGGATAAAGCCCACTTGGTCATGGTGTATGATCTTTTTAATGTGTTGTTGGATTCTGATTGCTAGGATTGTATTAAGAATTTTTGCATCTATGTTCTTCAATGCTATTGGCCTGTAGTTTTCTTTTTTTTGTGGCGTCTTTGTCAGGTTTTGGTATTAGGGTGATGGTGGCCTCATAGAATGAGTTTGGAAGTTTACCTTCCTCTGCAATTTTCTGGAAGAGTTTGAGTAGGATAGGTGTTAGCTCTTCTCTAAATTTTTGGTAGAATTCAGCTGTGAAGCCATCTGGACCTGGGCTTTTGTTCCCTGGAAGATTTCTGATTACAGTTTCAATTTCCGTGCTTGTGATGGGTCTGTTAAGATTTTCTATTTCTTCCTGGTCGAGTTTTGGAAAGTTGTACTTTTCTGAGAATTTGTCCATTTCTTCCACATTGTCCATTTTGTTGGCATATAATTGCTGATAGTAGCAAGGAGGCAAGAATATACAGTGGATTAAAGACAATCTCTTTAACAAGTGGTGCTGGGAAAACTGGTCAACCACTTGTAAAAGAATGAAACTAGAACACTTTCTAACACCATACACAAAAATAAACTCAAAACGGATTAAAGATCTAAACATAAGACCAGAACCTATAAAACTCCTAGAAGAGAATAGGCAAAACACTCTCTGACATACATCACAGCAGGATTCTCTATGACCCATCTCCCAGAATATTGGAAATAAAAACAAAAATAAACAAATGGGACCTAATTAACCTTAAAAGCTTCTGCACATCAAAGGAAATATAAGCAAGGTGAAAAGACAGCCTTCAGAATGGGAGAAAATAATAGCAAATGAAGCAACTGACAAACAACTAATCTCAAAAATATACAAGCAACTCCTATAGCTCAACTCCAGAAAAATAAATGACCCAATCAAAAAAATGGGCCAAAGAACTAAATAGACATTTCTCCAAAGGAGACATACAGATGGCTAACAAACACATGAAAAGATGCTCAACATCACTCATTATCAGAGAAATGCAAATCAAAACCACTATGAGGTACCATTTCACACAAGTCAGAATGGCTGCGATCCAAAAGTCTACAAGCAATAAATGCTGGAGAGGGTGTGGAGAAAAGAGAACCCTCTTACACTGTTGGTGGGAATGCAAACTAGTACAGCCACTATGGAGAACAGTGTGGAGATTCCTTAAAAAACTGGAAATAGAACTGCCTTATGATCCAGCAATCCCACTGCTGGGCATACACACTGAGGAAACCAGAAGGGAAAGAGACACGAGTACCCCAATGTTCATCGCAGCACTGTTCATAATAGCCAGGACATGGAAGCAACCTAGATGTCCATCAGCAGATAAATGGATAAGAAAGCAGTGGTACATATACACAATGGAGTATTATTCAGCCATTAAAAAGAATACATTTGAATCAGTTCTAATGAGGTGGATGAAACTGGAGCCTATTATACAGAGTGAAGTAAGCCAGAAAGAAAAACACCAATACAGTATACTAGCGCATATACATGGGATTTAGAAAGATGGTAACAATAACCCTGTATATGAGACAGCAAAAGAGACACTGATGTATAGAACAGTCTTTTGGACTCTGTGGGAGAGGGAGAGGGTGGGATGATTTGGGAGAATGGCATTGAAACATGTATAATATATATATTTTTTCTTTTTCTTTTTAATTTTATTTTTAAACTTTATAATATTGTATTGGTTTTGCCACACATCGAAATGAATCTGCCACAGGTATACACGTGTTCCCCATCCTGAACCCCCTCCTTCCTCCCCCACCATACCATCCCTCTGGGTTGTCCCAGTGTACCAGCCCCAAGCATCCAGCATCGTGCTTCGAACCTGGACTGGCGACTCATTTCATACATGATATTATACATGTTTCAATGCCATTCTCGCAAATCTCCCCACCCTCTGCCTCTCCCACAGAGTCCAAAAGACTGTTTTATACATCAGTGTCTCTTTTGCTATCTCATATACAGGGTTATCGTTACCATCTTTCTAAATTCCATATATATGTGTTAGTATACTGTATTGGTGTTTTTCTTTCTGGCTTACTTCACTCTGTATAATAGGCTCCGGTTTCATCCACCTCATTAGAACTGATTCAAATGTATTCTTTTTAATGACTGAATAATACTCCATTGTGCATATGTACCACTGCTTTCTTATCCATTCATCTGCTGATGGACATCTAGGTTGCTTCCATGTCCTGGCTATTATGAACAGTGCTGCGATGAACATTGGGGTACACGTGTCTCTTTCCCTTCTGGTTTCCTCAGTGTGTATGCCCAGCAGTGGGATTGCTGGATCATAAGGCAGTTCTATTTCCAGTTTTTTAAAGAATCTCCACAGTGTTCTCCATAGTGGCTGTACTAGTGAAACATGTATAATATCATATATGAAACAAGTCGCCAGTCCAGGTTCGATGTACAATACTGGATGCTTGGGGCTGGTGCCCTGGGATGACCCGGGGTGATGGTATGGGGAGGGAGGAGGGAGGAGGGTTCAGGATGGGGAATACATGTATACCTGTGGCGGATTCATTTTGATGTATGACAAAACCAATACAATATTTTAAAGTTAAAAAATAAAATAAAATAAAAACCTGTGGCAGATTCATTTTGATATTTGGCAAAACTAATACAATTATGTAAAGTTTAAAAATAAAATAAAATTTTAAAAAATGTTAAAAAAAACCCCACTAATTTGAAGAGATATATGCGTCTCTATGTTCACTGAGATATTATTCACAATGGCCAAAATATGAAAACAACTGACATGCCCATCAAGGATAAATGGATAAGAAGATGTGGGGTGTGTGTGTGTGTGTGTTTGTGTGTACATACATATAAATAATGGGATACTACTTAGCTGCAAAAATGATGATATTTTTCTATTTGAGACAATATGGATGAACATTGATATTATGCTCAATGAAATAAGTCAAATGGAGTTAGACAACTGCTATATGATTTCATGCATATGTAGAATATAAAATTATTTTTCCTAAATTCATATTCACAGCTTTCTATCCTATTAAAAAACATTGTCTAAATCTTGTTTAAAGCTAATCCCTTGCACTCCCTTTCTAATTAACATACCTCTATTAATAACATAAGTATTATTATTTAATTTTCTTACTGCTTTCTTATTTCTCAGTTTTAAAGGAAAAACCTTGAATCTAGATTCTTTGTCATTTGTCATCTTTTTATGTAAAATTTTCATGATTATTACTCAGATTGTTAAATGTTTCTGTTATCTCCACTTCTTTATCTCCCACTCTGCTTTTATTCACTCTATTTTTTAAAATCACTCTAGTCTAATCAGTCCAGATTTCACCAATATTTCTTTGTGATCCTTTTGATGATCAATAAACTTCCCAGCTGACAAATCTAATCTTTAATTTTCATTTTAGTTGCCTCTGCTTAACATTTGAAAAAGATAGTCATCCTTTGTCTTTCAAACATGTGAAACAAATAGACACAATGATAGTAATTTTACTTTAGGATATTTTGTGTTTTAAAATATGTGCGTATAAATATTTATCTCTTTATAAGCTTTATTCTAGAGCCCTTCTTGCATGTTTCTGAGAGTGTACCCTTGATCCATTGACTTCAAGTAAAGAGCAAGCATATGATCAAGGATTGTACATTCTCTGTGCCTCTGGATCACCCAAGAGCCATCATACAGCAGAAAAGCGTGGACTGGTATTGTAGTTTATCATCATACAAAACAAGTGATAGAGTCATAGGATGTAAGACAATCTGTAGGATCAGACGGGAGCACGACAAAGGAAAGAGGCCTGAGAATCAGCAGCATGCAAATGGGTTACATTGTAGAAAAATCATTAGGCTATATGAAATGTTTAAATATTCAGCATTCACCATTACAGAAAATCAGTAAATTAGAAAAACAGAAACAGTCAATACATATTTTCTGTATCATAATTGACTTTGCAATCAAAATTTGTATGTGCTCTGATAAACTAGGTTAACCACAAACAAATTAATATTTTTACATTAAGCCACTATTTAAAATGACCAGATAATCATGTTTATTTACAAATGGATGTAGGTATCACTGTGTAAGAATTATGGAGCACATTTAAAAATAACTTCTGCTTCTGTTTCTACCACCAAATTGCCCCTAAATTGAAGAGAAAAGCAGATTCCACAGCTTGTTTCTTATTATTTCTTTAATGATAGGACTGTAATGGCAGTCTAATGATAGTAGTCTCAGTGACTCCATTCAGGGAAAAAGTGAGAACTACACATTTATTTTAGCAAATAAGCATGTGGTTAATTATAGCTCTTGGCTCTAGTCCGCCTTTCTCTTGCATCTTTGGAAGCTGAATTCACATATTTCATTAAAATAGCAAGTTTTTCTAAGAGTTACGTTTCTTCAAAAAGTAATATGTGTATAAAAGCTCATCTACATACAACCTGGGGAGAAAAAGCTTCTCTTTCATTGTCAGGACCCAGAAACTATTTGCGCCTGGGCAAATGTACTACTGAACCATAAAGTGTTATCAGTTCTGACATGGGTCTAGCTTTCAGATAACTGTGCTAACCATAGTAGTTGCTTTCCATACAAGCCTTAATTGCTTGCACTATGTATGTTCTGTGTTTCTGTGTGCCACTCCTTGGGATTATAATAGATTTTTCAAATGTAATTAGAGAATGATATCCATGTCATACAAATGTGATTAGAGAAGTATAAGGTGCCTCAAAGATCCTGTAATGACAGAAAAAAATAGAGTTTAAGGGATTCCATATAAGTTTAGTTAGTATAATGATGTGAAAATAAAGAAGCAGTTGGCATCTTAGGTTTGGCAAACTTAAGGGTTTTGCTAGAGTATCACAAGAAACAAATATTTTCTGAAGATAAAATAAATAGGAATTCTAAACAGATGTGATAAAAGAGATGGAAAATAGCTGAATGTGACCTGAACCATACAGTTTGTCTATGCAAGGAACTGAGTAGTTGTAAACACTCATTCCACCTCCAATAACAAGAACCATTAAAAGATTCCTTTAGGAATTTCCTGACAGTCCAGTGGTTAAGATTCCGAGTTTCCACTGCACAAAGGCGCAGTACTGCGTGGCTAAAACAAACAAGCAAAAATAGATCCCTTTAACACTAGATACTTGCTGCAGAGGGATTTTGATCATTCTGAGGCATGCAGTTAGATCTTCCATGTTGCAAAAAGATTAATAGGCATCTTATGGAAATGGGTCTTTGATGAGTTTATGTTGGATTTACTCCTCTCCACAATTATTAGTAATATTGAATAGAGAAAAGAAGAAAAGCAAATCAATATTGCTTTTTATTTCAGCATCATTTATTTAATGAACTTCCATTTCATGAGTTTAAATTCAAGAATATTTTATTTGACTGAACTTTCTCCAAGCTAAAGGGAAATTAGAAGTCTTCAACATTATGAATCTAACATGGAAACACACATATATACACTTTAGCCAAATGTTTTTCTGTTATTTTTGAAAATCTGTGGCTATGCTCTAAGAATCTCAAAGCTTATTAAATCAGATGCTATATTTTTATGCATATTTTGGAGATTTTCTTGACTATAAATGGGAAGAAAAAGACTATAGAACTAGACAATCCTAAGCTATAAGTACATTTATGGAAAAATGAGGCAACATCCCTCTAATATGTCTCAACAATCCCCTCAGTTAAGCTAGCTTACATCCAATTTCAAAATATCAGTTACAACACAGATAAAAATAATTAGATATCATCTTATATATGGCACTAGCCATAACTGGCAGTAGAGGATGGCTTCCATTAAATGACTAAAGAAGTATTCTGCTTTGGGAGCTTCAAATGTGATCTGGTAATTTTGGTTAACTCTAAATACATAAAATGCAATGTGTTTATCATTGCTGACTCCCAGAATCTGTGGGATACAAGAGAATTTTCAAGCCTCTCAAAATTTGTAAGCCAATCCTGCATGCAACAACCAAGATACTACTGTACCTGTATTCTATCAGGTCCATTATCAACAATACAGTAAGACTAAGAAAGCGGGACATTAAATAAAAGCTGCATGACAATTCAGGGAAAGATAAAGAATTAAAAGCAAATCTTTCTAAGTTCAGTGGTAAAGAATCAATTTGCAATGCCGGAGATGTGAGTTTGATCACTGGGTTGGGAAGATCCCTTGGAGAAGAAATGGCAACCTACCCCAGTATTCTTGCCTGGGAAATCACATGGACAGAGGAGCCTAGTAGGCTACAGTCCTTGGGGTCATAAAGAGTCAGACATGACTTAGCATCTAAACAACAACAAATGATCAAAAGGTGCACATATATTTTTTTTGCCACTTTATTTTTTTAACTGAAGGATAATTGCTTTACAGAATTAAGTGGTTTTCTATTATACATCAACAAGAATCAGCCATAGGTACACCACTGTCCCCACCCTCCCAAGCTTCCTTCCCATCTCCCTCCCCTCCCCACCCTGCTAGACTGTCAAAGAGCCCTTGTTTGAGTTCCCTGAGTCATACAGCAAATTCCTATTGGCTATTTTACAAATGGTATTGTAAGCTTCCATGTTACTCTCTCCATATATCTTACCCTCTCCCTCCTCCCTGTCCATGTGTCCATAGGTCTGTTCTCTATGTCTGCTTCTCCATTCCTGCTCTGAAAATAAATTAATCAGTACCATCTTTCTAGATTCCATATATATGCATTCAAATTGGGAAAGGAGTACATCAAAGCTGTATACTGTCACCTGTTCATTTAACTTATATGCAGAGTACATCATGTGAAATACTGGGCTGGATGAAGAACAAGATGGAATCAAGATTGACAGGAGAAATATTAATAACCTCAGATACACAGATGACACCACCGTTAAGGCAGGAAGCAAAGAACTAAAGAGCCTATTGATGAAAGTGAAAGAGCTGAGTGAAAAAGTTGGCTTAAAACTCAACATTCAAAACACTAGGATAATGGCATCTGGTCCCATCACTTCATGGCAAATAGATGGGGAAACAATGGAAACAGTGAGAGACTTTATTTTCTTGGTCTCAAAATCAAAGTAGATGGTGGCTGCAGCCATGAAATTAAAAGATGCTTGCTCTTTGGAAGAAAAGCTATGATCAACCTAGACAGCATATTTGAAAGCAGAGACATTACTTTGTCGACAAAGGTCCATCTAGACAAAGCTATGTTTTTTCCAGTAGTCATGTATGGATGTGAGAGTTGGACTATAAACAAAGCTGAGCACCAAACAAGCAATGCTTTTGAACCGTGGGGTTGGAGAAGACTCTTGAGAGTCCCTTGGACTGAAAGGAGATCCAACCAGTCCATCCTGAAGGAAATCCGTCCTGAATATTTATTGGAAGGACTGATGCTGAAGCCAAAGCTCCAATACTTTGGCCACCTGATGTGAAGAAATGATTTATTGGAAAAGACCCTCTTGCTTTTTGACCTGCCTACAGATATCTCAAGAGGCAGATAAGGTGGTCTGGTATTCTCATCTCTTTAAGAATTTTACACAGTTTGTTTTGATCCACACAGTCCAAGGCTTTAGCATAGTTGATAAGGTAGAAGTAGATGTTTTCTAGAACTCTCTTGCTTTTTCTATGATCCAGTGGATGTTGGCAATTTTATCTCTGGTTCCTCTGCCTTTTCTAAATCCAGCTTGAACATCTGGAAGTTCTCGGTTCCCTTACTGTTGAAGCCTGGCTTGGAGAATTTAGAGCTAGTGTGTGAGATAAGTGCCATTATGCGGTAGTTTGAACATTCTTTGGCATTGCCTTTCTTTGGGATTGTAATGAAAATTGACCTTTTCCAGTCCTGTGGCCACTGCTGAGTTTTCCAAATTCGCTGGTATATTGAGTGAAACACTTTAACAGCATCTTCTTTTAGGATTTGAAATAGCTCAACTGGAATTTCATATCCTCCAATAGCTTTGTTTGTAGTGATGCTTCCTAAGGTACTCTATGGTACTCATAATCAAAATTACATATAAAAACTATATATATACTGCATATATAAATTCTGTCTCCCTCCCTCTTTTTCTCCCTTGACACACAGAAAAATATACAAGCACACAGAAATAATTTAAATCATCAAAATTGAGAAATATTTCCTCCACAACAGGAAGTCAATAAAGAACATACTTCATTTGAAAATTGTTTTGCTTCCTCAATCTTATTTGTAAAATTCAGATAATTATTGAAAAAAAATTTATTGCATCCCTTAATTCCTGTCAAAAAGTAATTTTAAAAAGTATAATTAACACTACAAATATATAATATCTGATTTTGCCTTTGCAAATGTAGAGAACGTGATATGGTTCCTCACCCTTTTCAATGAAAGAAAACACTTGATGTATTAAATTTCCAAGTGAAATAAAACAATGATGTGAAATGTTGAAATGCTCAGTTCAGTTACATTCAGTCACTCAGTTGTGTCTGACTCTTTGCAACCCCATGGACTGCAGCATGCCAGGCTTCCCTGTCCATCATCAACTACCAGAGTTTGCTCAAAACTCATGTCCACCAAGTCAGTAATGTCATCCAACCATCTCATCCTCTATTGTCCCCTTCTTCCTGCCTTCAATCTTTCCCAACATGAGGGTCTTTTCCAGTGAGTCAGTTCTTCCCATTAGGTGGCCAAAATATTGGAGCTTTAGCTTCAGCATAAGTCCTTCCAATTAATATTTAGGGCTGATTTCCTTTAGGATTGACTCGTTGGCTCTCTTTTCAGTCCAAGGGACTCTCAAGAGTCTTCTCCAACACCACGGTTCAAAAGCATCAATTCTTTGGCACGCAGCTTTCTTTATGATCTAACTGTCACATCCATACATGACTACTGGAAAAGCAATAGCTTTGACTAGACGGACATTTGTCGACAAAGTAATGTCTCTGCTTTTTAATATGCTGTCTAGGTTGGTCATAGCTTTTCTTCCAAGGATCAAGCATCTTTTAATTCCATGGCTGCAATCACCATCTGCAGTGATTTTGGAGCCCAAGAAAATAAAGACTCTCACTGTTTCCATTGTTTCCCCATCTATTTGCCAAGAAATGATGAGGCCAGATGCCATGATCTTAGTGTTTTGAATGTTGAGTTTTAAGCCAACTTTTCACTCTCTTTCACTTTCATCAAGAGGTTCTTTAGTTCCTCTTCACTTTCTGCCATAAGGGTGGTGTCCTCTGCATATCTGAGGTTATTGATATTTCTCCCTGCAATCTTGATTCTAGCTTGTCCTTCATCCAGCCTGGCATTTCTTATTTTGGTCTATGTCTAAATTCTGTCACTTCAACAAAAAAATGTTTCCTATGAATTTTCACTTTGGTCATATTAAAAAATCTAACAATAGGATCATAAGAATTTTCATTCTTCTCTAAAAGTGGTAAAAGCTAGCACTCCTTATTTAATATGTTTACTTCATCACTGCAAATACTATTGTCCTTATTTTTTGCCCATTTCCTTATAAATGTATATACTACAATGAAACAAAACACCTAGTTGTTGCTTGCATTTCTCTAATTTGCATTCATTATTCATATTTTTTAATTTTTTAAATGGTAATTTAGGCAGATAATTAGATATTTATTTTCTCATTAAATATTTCAACTTTCTCATTTTTTTCCTTTGTCTTTGCATATACATCAAAATATATAAAGCTTCTAAGTAAACTGAATATTTAAACTGCAAGCATGCTGGCAAATACTTTAAATATATGATTCTATAATCTCTAAGTAAGGAAAGGACCATATCTTTAAAATCTCCTTCAGTCTACCCCTAAGAAATAGTTTTGCACAGATGTGAGTGTTAGACCATAAACAGTACTGTCCATGGGGACTGTTCTGCAGTCCATGGGGTTGCAAAGAGTCCGACATGACTTAGTGACTAAACAATATACCACTAAGATAAGAATAAAGGATGAATGACTTTACTTTGTCTCACATTTATTTATAAAGAAACATCCATCTTGAAATACTAATCCATGTGTTTCTATAAAGTTTAAACCTCTTAACCTCTTTTACTGTTGCTGTTCAGTCGCTAAGCCATGTCAGAGTGTTTGCAACTCCATAGATTGCAGAACACCAGACTACTCTGTCCTCCACTATCTCCTGGAAAGTGTGAAAGTGTTAGTTCCTCAGTCATGTCTGGTTCTTGCAATCCCACGGAAGAGCCTGACAGTCTCCTCTGTCTGTGGAATTCTCCTAACAAGAATACTAGAATGGATAACCATTCCCTTCTCCAGGGAATCTTCCCAAGCTAGCGATTGAACCCAGGTCCCCTACATTACAGACAGATTCTTTACTGTCTGAGCCACCAGGGAAGCCCACTGTCTCTCTGAGTTTGCCCAAATACATGTCCATTGAGTTAGTGATGATATTATCTTAACATCTCATCTTCTGCTGCTCCTTTCTTCACTTTCCTTCATCTTTCCCAGCAGTCTTTTCCAGTGAGTTGACTCTCTGTATCAGGTGGCCAAAGTATTAGAGCTTCAGCTATAGCATCAGTCTTTCCGCTCAATATTCAGGGTCAATTTCCTTTAGGACTGACTGACAGGTTTGATTAACTCACAGTCCAAGGGACTCTAAAGAGTCTTTTCCAACACCACAATTTGAAAGCATCAATACTTCTGCACTTAGCATTCATTATGGTCCAACTCTCACATCTGTACATGACTACTGGAAAGATCAAAGAAAGCTGTGACTATACGAACCTCTGTTGTCTAAGTGATGCCTTTGCTTTTTAATATGTTGTCTAGGTTTGTCATAGATTTTCTTCTAAGGAGCATGAGTCTTTTAATTTCATGGTTGCAGTTACCATCCACAGTGATTTTTGAGCCCCCAAAATAAAAATCTGTCGCTGGTTCCACTTTTTCCCTCTTTATTTGCCATAAGGTTATGGGACCAGATGCCTTGATCTTGGTATTTTGAATGTTGAGTTTTAATATTTTCACTATCCTCTTTCAACCTCATCAAGAGACTCTTCTATTGTTAAGAAACATCATCTTATTAGTAGCTACAGTGTAAAGTATAGTTATTAATATATTTAAGTATTCAGAAAATAAATTCAAAATAAGTAAAGAGTTCTAAGACCTTATGAAATGATTTAAGGCTGGGCTAGTGTGGGAAATATACAAGGTAAGTTAGGAGCATCTTTTAGTGCCAGAAATTAATAAGTGCTAAAAGCACACACACACATACACACACACACACCATATACAAACACACACACAGAAGATTATAGGAATACAACAAATAGATGCAGAAGTCAACTGAAAGATCTGCCGTTAACTATATCTGGGACAAATTGTGCAACAAAATAATAAAGTATTATGTGATTATTGCCACAGTTTAAAATAAAAACATCCATCATTCATTACTGATATAAATAAAAATAAGGAAAGTCAGATATAGTGATCAAGAGGAGCCCAGGAGCCATAAACTACTATTACTACTATTACTATTACTACTATTAAGTCGCTTCATTCGTGTCCAACTCTGTACGACCCCATGGACTGCAGCCTACCAGGCTTTTCCGTCCATGGGATTCTCCAGGCAAGAACATTGGAGTGGGTTGCAATTTCCTTCTCCAGAGCCATAAACTACCTTAATATAAAGTAACACTGAAGTTTAGGTGTTTTACTTGGTTTTGTTATTACATTTGCTATGGTTCTTTATATACAAATATGGATTATCTGCGATCTCAGAGAGTACAGCTATGTAGATCAAATAATCAGTGTAAGCAAAGAGGAAGTCAGAAAATGTATTCTAGGGTCAATGCTGGAAGAAGAATGATACATCATTACTGTCTATGCTAGGAACATTATAAGTTTTGGTATCCTGTTATCCTTCACTTATATCTTCATACTACATAATAAAATTGCATCATATAGTTTCTGTCCCAAAAAGAAGACTTTCATTTTGTTGACCTTCTTTGAGTTAGTTTAGTCAGTTATTTAGTTCCATTAAAATGGAAGATAGATTTAAGGTCAGATGGTCTGGTAAATGATATGTTTTTCTTTTCTTTTTTTCCTTATTTTTCCTTTTTTTAAAAACATTTTTAAAATTTATTTATTTTAATTGGAGGCTAATTACTTTAGAATATTGAATTGGTTTTGGTTCAAGATGGGGAACACATATACACCCGTGGTGGATTCATGTCAAGGTATGTTTTTCTTAATATGTGTTATGCAGTGTATCTTTTCTCACCATGATTTATTTGTGGGAAAACAAACAAAGTAATTCCCCTCTGTTTGTTACATTGACTTGTCCCTTGGCTCTAAATAGTTAACAACTTATTAGCCCAGGAGTAATGTACTATTTTCTTTTCTCTGTATTTGGGTATTTTATTTGTGTGGGTGTGCTATGTGCGTATGGTCACCATTAATAGCTAACTCTATGTTCGACAACACAGTGTGCACCATAGTGAAAAGACTGGGGATTTCATCGTGTTATCCCTCTAAAAAATGTCAGGATTTATTAGTAGAAACACCTCATTTCATACCTAATTATTTCATTTTCTTGTCCCTACAGAATTGCCTGCCTTGGCATATTAAAGAAAACCTAATCAGAAATGTTTAGAGAAATGATTAGCATTATTTAAACCCCCACCTTCTCCATAGAAAATTTCTTTTTTTCCCAACTTTTTGAGGCATAATTGACAAATTTGTAGGATATTTAAAGTGTACATTAAGGTGACTCAATATATGTATACTTTGTAAAAAGATTCCCAACATTTACTTTATGAACACATCCCTCAACTTACTTTTTTTTTTTTTTTTTCAGTAGGAGCATTTCAAGTCTACTCTTATAGTAAATTTCAATTATATATAGTACAATGGTATAATTATAATCATCATGTTTTATATTAGGTCCTTAGAAATTCTCTGAAAGCTTTTTTTATTTTTTGTCCTATTCTTCCATTGACAAATAGTCTTTATCTTGTGAATTCAGAGAAGGCAGAATTCAGATATCTTTACATTTTTTTCTTTCCCTCTCCCAATACTACCTTCAATTTGTAGTAAAGATGTTTTGCAACAGTATTACTGGTGAAACAAGAAAATGAAGTAATATTGTGTTTTTCTAAAGAAGCACTAGTTGTGAGAATGTGCAATAATAAATAATAAATCTGAAATAATAAAATGGTAAAAACAAGTAAAAGTAAAATCAAAATAAAAAGAAATTTTGGGAAGGAATGGAAATTGACTTTATACAGACTTAATTAATTGACTTTTGTTTCTTAAATCTGGAAAGATATGAGGTTATTTTTAGTCTCCTAGCTGGAATCAAATGAATAAAGGTATTTTCTATGTGCTCATTCTCACTAACTAGTCTGATATTTTGTTAAGGTATAGACATGGCTCAAAAATATTTATTTCTAGGTTACAACAGATAATGCAGAAATACAAAGGATTATAAGAGACTATTACAAGCAATTGTATGCCAATAAAATGGACTACCTGGAAGAAATGGGCAGACTATTAGAAAAGTTCAACCTTCCAAGACAGAACCAGGAAGAAACAGAAATTATGAACAAGCCAATCACAAGCACTGAAATTGAAACTGTGATCAAAAATCTCCCAAAAGACAAAAGCCCAAGGCCAGATGGCTTCACAGTTGAATTCTATCAGACATTTAGAGAAAAGCTAGTACCTATCCTTCTGAAACTCTTTCAAAAACTTGTAGAGGAAGTAACACTTCCAAATTTATTGTATGAGACCCCATCACCTGGATACCAAAACCAGATAAAGACATCAACACAAAAAGAGAAAATTATAGGCCAATATCACTGAATGTAGATACAAAAGTCCTCAACAAAATTCTAGCAAATGGACTTCAACAACACATTAAAAAGACCATATACCATGATCAAGTCATACGACTTATTGATTATTCCAGGATGCAAGGATTCTTCAATATATGCAAATAAACCAATGTGATACATCATATTGATGAATTTAAAGATTAAAAACCATGTGATAATCTCAATAGATGTAAGAAATGCTTTTGACAAAATTCAGCATTGATTTATGATAAAAACTCTTCAAAAAATGGACATAGAAGGACCCTAAGTCAAAATAATAAAGGCCATATATGATAAACCCACAGCACACATTATTCTGAATGGAGAAAACCTGAAATCATTTTTTCAAAGATCAGGAACAAGACATGGGTGCCCACTCTTGCCACTATAATTCAACATAGTTCTGGATGTCCTAGCTATGGCAATCAGAGAAGAAAAAGAAATAAAAGGAATCTGAATTGGAAAAGAAGTAAAATTCTCACTGTTTGCAGATGACATGGTACTATACATAAAAAAGCCCTAAAGATACTATCAGAAAATTAGTAATCAGTGAATTTAGTAAAGTCACAGGACATAAAATCAATACACACAAATCACTTGCATTCTTATACACTTACAATGAAAAATCAGAAAGAGAAATTAATGAATCAATTCCATTTACCATTGCAACAAAAAGAATAAAATATCTAGAAATAAACGTACCTAAGGAGACAAAAAAGCTGTACATAGAAAACTATAAAACACTGATGAAAGAAATAAAAGACAACATAAACAGATGGAGAGATATTCCATATTCCTGGGTTGAAAGAATCAACATTGTGAAAATGACTATCTACAATTTGTAGATACCAAATACAAACTCAGTGTTATCCCTATCAAATTGCCAATGTCATTTTTCACAGAACTAGAACAATAAATTTCACAGTTCATATGGAAACACAGAAGACCCCAAATAGCCAAGGCAATCTTGGGAATAGAGGAATCAACCCTCCTGACTTCAGACTATACTACAAAGTTACAGTCATCATTAAAACAATGTGGTACTTGCACAAAAACAGAAATAGGGACCAATGGAACAAGACAGAAAGCCCAGAGATAAACCCACACATCTATGAGTACCTTATCTTTGACAAAGGAGGCTAGAATATGCAGCAGAGAAAAGATAGCATCTTCAATAAGTCATGCTGAGAAAACTGGACAACTACGTGGTAAAGAATGATTCATTCTGATATTTGGTAAAACTAATACAATTATGTAAAGTTTAAAAATAAAATAAAATTAAAAAAATAAAAATAAAAAAATAAAAAAAAGAATGAAATTAGAACACTTTCTAACACCATTCAGTTCAGTTCAGTCGCTCAGTCGTGTCCAACTCTTTGTGACCCCATAAATTGCAGCATGCCGGGCCTCCCTGTCCATCACCAACTCCAGGAGTTCACCCAAACTCATGTCCATCGAGTCGATGATGCCATCCAGCCATCTCATCCTCTGTCGTCTCCTTCTCCTCCTGCCCCCCATCCCTCCCAGTATCAGAGTCTTTTCCAATGAGTCAACTCTTCACATGAGGTAGCCAAAGTATTGGAGTTTCAGCTTTAGTATATACAAAGATAAATTCAAGATGGTTTAAAGACCTAAACATAAGACTGGAAATGATAAAACTCTTAGAAGAAAACATAGGCAGAACACTCTATGACATAAATCACGTCAAGATCCTCTATGACCTATCTTCTATAGTAAAAGAAATAAAAACAAAAATAAACAAGTGGGACCTAATTAAACTTAAAAACTTTTGCACAGCAAAAAAAAAAAAAAAAACAAAAACAAAACAAAACAAAACAAAAAAACTATAAACAAGGTGAAAAGATAATCCTCAGAATGAGAGAAAATAATAGCAAATATATAGCAAATATACAAACAGCTCATGCAACTTAATACCAGAAAAATAAACAACCCAATTAAAAAGTGGCCTGAAGATTTAAATAGACATTTCTCAAAACAAGGCATGCAGATGGCTAATAAACACATGAAAAGATGGTCAACATTGCTCATTATTAGAGAAATGCTAATTAAAACTACAATGATATATCACTTCCCATTGTTCAGAATGGCCATCATCAAAAAATCTACAATCAATAAATGTTGGAGAGGATGTGGAGGAGAGGGAATACTTTTGTACTATTGATGGGTATGCAAATTGATATAGCCATTATGGAAGATGGTATGGAGATTCCTTTAAAAACTAAGAATAAAACTACCATCAGTTCAGTTCAGTTCAGTCACTCACTCGTGTCCGACTCTTTTCAATCCATGGACTGCAATATGCCAGGCTTCCCTGTCCATCACCAATTCCTGGAGCCTACTCAAACTCATGTCCATCGTGTCAGTGATGCCATCCAACCATCTCATCCTCTGTCATACTCCTTCTTCTCCCACCTTCAGTCTTTCCCAGCATCAGATTATTTTCCAATGAATTGCTTCTTCACATCAGGTGGCCAAAGTATTGGAGTTTCAGCTTCAGCATGAGGCCTTCCAATGAATATTCAGGACTGATTTCTTTTAGGATGGACTGGTTGGATCTCTTTGCTGTCCAAGAGACTTTCAAGATTCTTCTCCAACACTACAGTTCAAAAGCATTAATTCTTCAGTGCTCAGCTTTCTTTATAGTCCAACCCTCGCAGCCATACATGACTACTGGAAAAACCATAGCTTTGACTCAGATCAGATCAGTTCAGTCTCTCAGTCATGTCCGACTATTTGCGACCCCATGAATCGCAGCATGCCAGGCCTCCCTGTCCATCACCAACTCCCGGAGTTCACTGAGACTCATGTCCATCGAGTCAGCAATGCCATCCAGCCATCTCATCCTCTGTCGTCCCCTTCTCCTCCTGCCCCCAATCCCTCCCAGCATCAGAGTCTTTTCCAATAAGTCAACTCTTCGCATGAGGTGGCCAAAGTACTGGAGTTTCAGCTTTAGCATCATTCCTTCCAAAGAAATCCCAGGGCTGATCTTCAGAATGGACTGGTGGGATTTCCTTGCAGTCCAAGGGACTCTCAAGAGTCTTCTCCAACACCACAGTTCAAAAGCATCAACTCTTAGGCGCTCAGCCTTCTTCACAATCCAACTCTCACATCCATACATGACCACAGGAAAAACCATAGCCTTAACTAGACGAACATTTTTGGCAAAGAAATGTCTCTGCTTTTGAATATGCTATCTAGGTTGGTCATAACTTTCCTTCCAATGAGTAAGCGTCTTTTAATTTCATGGCTGCAGTCACCATCTGTAGTGATTTTGGAGCCCCCGAAAATAAAGTCTGACACTGTTTCCACTGTTTCCCCATCCATTTCCCATGAAGTGGTAGGACCGGATGCCATGATCTTCGTTTTCTGAATGTTGAGCTTTAAGCCGACTTTTTCACTCTCCACTTCCACTTTCATCAAGAGGCTTTTTAGTTCTTCTTCACTTTCTGCCATAAGGGTGGTGTCACGCACCTTTAGCAGCCAAGTAATGTCTGTAATGTCTCTGCTTTTTAATAAGCTCTCTAGGTTGGTCATAGCTTTTCTTCAAAGAAGCAAGTGTCTTTTATTTTCATGGCTGCAGTTACCATCTGCAGTGATTTTGGAGACCAAATAACGTCTTACACTATTTCTATTCTTTCCCCATCTGTTTTCCTTGAAGTGATGGGACTGGATGCCATGCTCTTACTTTTCTGAATGTTGAGTTTTAAGTCAACACTTTCACTCTTCTCTTTCACTTTCATCAATAGGTTCTTTAGTTCTTTTTGCATTCTACCATAAGGGTGGTGTCATCTGCATATCTGAGGTTATTGATATTTCTCCCGGCAATCTTGATTCTAGCTTTTGATTCATTCAGCCTGGCATTTCACATGATGTACTCTGCATATAAGTTAAATAAGCAGGGTGACAATATACAGCCTTATCTTAATCCATTTCTGATTTGGAACCAGTCTGTTACTACATGTCCAGTTCTAAATTTTACTTCTTGACCTGCATACAAATTTCTCAGGAAGTAGGTCAGGTGGTCTAGTATTCCCATCTCTTTAAGTCAACAGTCCTTCCCCTCCTGGCTATTTACCTTGAGAAAACCATAAATGAAAAAGACACATGTACCCCACTGTTTACTGTGGCACTGTTTACAATAACTAGGACATGGAAGCAACCTAGATGTCCATCAACAGATAAATGGGTAAAGAACCTCTTGTACATACATAAAATGGAATATTACTCAGCCATAAAAAAACTCATTTGATTCAGTTCTAATGAGGTGAATTAACTTACAGCCTGTTATACAGAGTGAGGTGAGTCAGAGAAAAACAAATATCATATATGAATGCATCTATATGAAATTTAGAAAGATTGTATTGATGAACCCATTTATGGGGCAGCAATGGAATCACACACATAGAGAACAGATTTGTGGACATAGTCTAGGGGAGGAGAGGACTGAATGGAGACAGTTGCATTGGTACATATCCACTATTATATGTAAAATAGATAGCCAGTGGGGATTTGATGTATGAATCAGAGCACTCAAACCAGGTCTCAGTGACAAAACAGAGTGATGGGATGGAGTGGCAGTTGGGAGGGGATGCCAAGAGGAAGGGGACATATGTATACCTATGGCTGGTTTATGGTCATGTCTGTCTAGTCAAGGCTATGGTTTTTCCAGTGGTCATGTATGGATGTGAGAGTTGGACTGTGAAGAAGGCTGAGTGCCGAAGAATTGATGCTTTTGAACTGTGGTGTTGGAGAAGACTCTTGAGAGTCCCTTGGACTGCAAGGACATCCCACCAGTCCATTCTGAAGGAGATCAGCCCTGGGATTTCTTTGGAAGGAATGATGCTAAAGCTGAAACTCCAGTACATTGGCCACCTCATGCAAAGAGTTGACTCATTGGAAAAGACTCTGATGCTGGGAGGGGTTGGGGGCAGGAGGAGAAGGGGACGACAGAGGATGAGATGGCTGGATGGCATCACTGACTCAATGGAGGTGAGTCTGAGTGAACTCCGGGAGTTGGTGATGGACAGGGAGGCCTGGCATGCTGCGATTCATGGGGTCGCAAAGAGTCGGACATGACTGAGCGACTGAACTGAACTGATAGCAGAAACCAACACAATATTGTAAAGTAGTTATTCTTCATTCAAAAAATAATGAAATTTCCAAAATAATAACTATTTACTCTTCATCATTTTCTTTTCAATGACTGTTTATTGCATTTTCAGCTTTGGAAGACTTCATGGTAGAGAGGTCTGAAGAATGTAATCCACCGGAAAAGGAAATGGCAAACCACTTCAGTATTCTGGACTTGAGAATCCTATGAACAGTATGAAAAGGCAAAAAGACAGGACACTGAAAAATGAACTCCCCAGGTCATAGGTGCCCAATATGCTACTGGAGATCAGTAGAGAAATAACTTCAGAAAGAATTAAGAGATGGAGCCAAAGCAAAAAAAAAAAAAAAAAAAAAAAAGCCAGTTGTGGATGTGACTGGTGACAGAAGCAAGGTCTGATACTGCAAAGAGCAATGTTGCACAGGAACCTGGAATGTTAGGTCCATGAAACTAAGCAAATTGGAAGTGGTCAAACAGAAAATGATGAGTGAACATCGACATTCTAGGAATCAGTGAACTAAGATATACTGAAATGAGTGAATTTAACTCAGATGAGCATTATTCTACTACTGTGGGCAGGAGTCCTTTAGAAGAAATGGAGTAGCCAAAAGGTCAACAAAAGAGTCCCAAATGCAGTAATTGGATGCAATCTCACAAACGACAGAATGATCTCTGTTCATTTCCAAGGCAAACCATTCAATATCACGGTAATCCAAATCTATGCACTTATCAGTAATGCTGAAGAAGCTGAAGTTGAACGGTTCTATGAAGACCTACAAGGCCTTTTAGAACTAACACCCCAAAAAGATGTCCTTTTTTTTATAGGGGACTGGAAACCAAAAGTAGAAAGTCAAGAAACACCTGGAGTAACAGGCCAATTTGGCCTTGGAATACAGAATGAAGCAAGGCAAAGGCTAATAATAGAGTTTTGCAAGAGAACACACTGGTGATAGTAAACATTGTCTTCCAACAAACAAGAGAAGACTCTACACATGGACATCACCAGATGGCCGAAACCGAAATCAGATGGATTATATTTTTTTGCAGCCAAAGACGGAGAAGACTTGTACACTCTGCAAAAACAAGACCGGGAGCTGACTGTGGCTTAGATCGTGAACTCCTTATTGCCAAATTCAGACTTAAATTGAAGAAAATGGGGGAAAACCACTGGACCATTCAGGTATGACCTAAATCAAAATCCCTAGTGATTATACAGTGGAACTTAGAAATACATTTAAGGGACTAGATCTGATAGACAGAGTGCCCGATGAACTATGGACGGAGGTTTGTGACATTGTACAGGAGAAGGAATCAAGATCATTTCCAAGAAAAATAAATGCATAAAGGCAAAATGGCTGTCTGAGGAGGTGTTACAAATAGGTGTGGAAAGAAGAGAAGTGAAAAGCAAAGAAGAAATGAAAAGATATAAGCATCTGAATGCAAAGTTCCAAAGAATAGCAAGGAGAGATAAGAAAGCCTTCCTCACTGATCAATGCAAAGAAATAGAGGAAAACAAATGAATGGGAAAGACTAGAGATATCTTCAAGAAAATTAGAGATACCAAGGGAATATTTCATGCAAAGATGGGCTCAATAAAGGACAGAAATGGTATGGACCTAACAGAAGCAGAAGATGTTAAGAAGAGGTGGCAAGAATACACAAAAGAACTATACAAAAAAGATCTTCATGACCCAGATAATCATGATGGTGTGATCACTCACCTAGAGCCAGACATTCTGGAATGTGAAGTGAAGCGGTCCTTAGGAATCATCACTACGAACAAAGCTAGTGGAGGTGATGGAATTCCAGTTGAGCTATTTCAAATCCTAATAGATGATGCCATAAAAGTGCTGCACTCAATAAGTCAGAAAATTTGGAGAACTCAGCAGTGGCCACAGGACTGGAAAAGGTCAGTTTTCATTCCAATCCCAAAGAAAAGCAATGCCAAAGAATGCTCAAACTACCACCCAATTGCACTCATCACACACGCTAGTAAAGTAATGCTCAAAATTCTCCAAGCCAGGCTTCAGAAATACATGAACCATGAAATTCCAGATGTTCAAGCTGGTTTTAGAAAAGGCAGAGGAACCAGAGATCAAATTGACAACATCCACTGATCATTGATAAAGCAAGAGATTCCCAGAAAAATATCTGTTTCTGGTTTATTGACTATGCCAAAGCCTTTCACTGTGTGGATCACAATAAACTGGAAAATTCTGAAAGAGATGGGAATACCAGACCACCTGACC
Organism: Bubalus kerabau; assembly: GCF_029407905.1. Classification (NCBI taxonomy): domain Eukaryota; kingdom Metazoa; phylum Chordata; class Mammalia; order Artiodactyla; family Bovidae; genus Bubalus; species Bubalus kerabau. The sequence goes on from NC_073634.1 coordinate 60,864,765, forward strand.
GGCCTCTTGAGAAACCTATATGCAGGTCAGGAAGCAACAGTTAGAACTGCACATGGAACAACAGACTGGTTCCAAATAAGAAAAGGAGTATGTTAAGGCTACATATTGTCACCCTGCTTATTTAACTTCTATGCAGAGTATATCATGAGAATCGCTGGGCTGGAAGAAGCACAAGCTGGAATCAAGATTGCCGGGAAAAATATCAATAACCTCAGATATGCAGATGACAACACCCTTATGGCAGAATGTGATGAAGAACGAAAGAGCCTCTTGATGAAAGTGAAAGAGGAGAGTGAAAAAGTTGGCTTTAAGTTCAACATTCAGAAAACTAAAATCATGGCTTCCGGTCCCATCACTTCATAGCAAATAGATGGGGAAAGAGTGGAAAGAGTGGCTGACTTTATTTTTCTGGGCTCCAAAATCACTGCAGATGGTGATTGAAGCCATGAAATTAAAAGATGCTTACCCCTTGAAAGGAAAGTTATGAGCAACCTAAACAGCATATTAAAAAGCAGCGACACTACTTTGGCAACAAAGATTCATCTAATCAGGACTATGGTTTTTCCAATGGTCATGTATGGGTGTGAGTTTGGAGTATAAAGAAAGCTGAGCACCAGAAAATTGATGCTTTTGAACTGTGGTGTTGGAGAAGACTCTTGAGAGTCCCTTGGACTGCAAGGAGATCCAACCCGTCCATTCTAAAGGAGATCAGTCCTGGGTGATCATTGGAAAGACTGATGTTCAAGCTGAAAATCCAATACTTTGACCACCTGATACAAAGAACTGACTCATTTGAAAAGACCCTGGTGCTGGGAAAGATGAGGGCAGGAGAAGAAGGGGACAACAGAGCATGAGATGGTTGGATGGCATCACTGATTCAATGGACATGCGTTTGGGTAAACTCCAGGAGTTGATGATGGATAGGGAGGCCTGGTGTGCTGCAGTTCATGGGGTCTCAAAGAGTTAGACATGACTGAGCAACTGAACTGAGGGGCCATGCATGCAGTGCATATAGATGTTAATACTTTAACATGCTATGACAGTGTTTACATATCCTTGAAATGTTAATATTTTGCTATTTATATAATATTGTTTCTGTTAGTGTAGTGGTGACTTAAGCCACTTAGCATGCATGCAAAGTAAGTAAAAGTATAATGTGACATCTTTCCTCATGTTGATTATATTTTAAATATACAAAGTGCTTTACAGTGAAAATTAATATTGTCAAGGAATGTTTCACCTCTCTTTATACTGGATGTCTCAGTTATGGCTGCTGCCCCCATCCTGCACCTTTATTGTAGGGGCTTATCAGAGTCAGAGACCAGTAGGCACAGTCAACAAAGCCGACACCCATAGATATTAGCTGCTGCTGCTGCTAAGTCGCTTCAGTCTTGTCCGACTCTGTGCGACCCCATAGATGGCAGCCCACTAGGCTCCTCTGTTCCTGGGATTCTCCAGGCAAGAATACTGGAGTGGGTTTCCATTTCCTTCTCCAATGCATGAAAGTGAAAAGTGAAAGTGAAGTCACTCAGTCGTTCCCGACTCTCAGCAACCCCATGGACTGGAGCCTACCAGGCTCCTCCATCCATGGGATTTTCCAGGCAAGAGTACCGGAGTCGGGCGCCATAGCTAATAAGTATACAAAAAGATAGAACCCAGCTCCCAAAGGTCAGTGGAAGAATACATTTAATCATCTCCCAGGTTGTTCTGCTCTATATGCCATGATGTTCTCTTGGAAAATAAATAAATGCTCCACCCATATGTTCTTGAATTTTCAAAGTCAGTGTATTCTCCTCAGTCTCGGTCTGTGAAATTTTTTGGTATTTTTCCATCTTTCCAGATTACAACCCTGGACTTTCCTCAGTTTGGTAGTGTCAAGAATGTCGAAAAATCACAGACCTTTATCTAATTATCTTGCCTGGGTCTTCTATCACCTTTCTGCTTGAGAAGAAGCGTGTTGTTAAATTACTGACTGTAAAATTCAAATAGGGAATTTTTCATTCCTACTTATATTTAGAAAATCCCACATTTATAACTCAAAATGTATAGCTACTTTAATCAGTGATTCTCTTCATAATCAATATAAGCCATAAATGTATAGCCCTGAATTTATATAGATAACCTTTACTCGAAGTCATCTCTCCATATTGCTTTATTTAATGGTTTGCTTCTATAAGATAAGTCCTTGATGGTGTGTTCTTTTTAACAGTCTGTTTTTGCCTTCAAATGTGAATTAATATAATATGATTTAACTTGTTACCAGACATTATATAACTGGTGATAACATTTGACTTTTCTATAAGCATCTAAATGTAAAATCAAATATAGTGATAAAATCATAGTGACTTGAGATAAAATCTTAATTAGAGTTTTATAAAGAATATATTTAAATCTACAGTCACCTAAAAGTCATCATTCCTATATTAATTAACTGAAGTATATTACAGAGCATTCTTAGCAACAGAATCTCCCACATATCACTAGTGAAGGATAATAAACAACTTTGTATACACAGAGAATTTCTATGAAAAAAGTTATTTCAAAATAAAGACATTAAACTGAAATAAACTTTTTATTATTTAATAAGTATTTTAAAATTTTTATTATTTAATCTTTCTCAAACATTGCAGCAAAAGTTAATGTACTTTTATTGTTTTGCAATGACAATTATTTTTGTTTATAGCAACTGTAAAATTCTGTAGCTTATCATCACATACCTTCTTTTAGGAAAATGTACTTGTGTGATTCTTCAGCATAATTATTGTGGTTCATAAAAACTGTGTTATTATGTTGGCTTAGTATAATATGCTTTACACATAAAAATAACTTATAGTTATTCTCTTCTTTGTTGGTAATTATAACCCAAGTCCATTGCAGTAATAAACTTGGGTTGAGTACTTGATGGACCACTTTATTTTATTCTAACTGCTCTTTTTCTATTATGACTATTTATTATGCCTTCATAAACGTGATGCACAGCAATAGTAAAGTGCAAAGACACTGACATATCTAACTCTGTTCTGGGGGTGTCTTTTTCCTTAGGCAAAGGCCTAAAGTTGTTATTATTTTTTTTTTTTTTTGAAATATTGGAAAGTATTCCAAAGTCATATTCTTCCAGGGGGTTTAACGATGAAAAAAAGCTATGTAAATTCTTATTATTGAAAAACTCCAACAACCATGAGACATGTCATTGTGGCCTATAACAGCTTCAGTCTGAGCTTCACTGAAATGTAGAAAAAAGAAGCAATAGGCCTAAAGGGGTTGCAAAAGCCTGGTCACTAAGCTGGAAATTTTCCTTTACTATACTACTGAGGCGACTTAGCAGCAGCAGCAGGAGCAGCATACTGACTATAACAAAGAAGAAATCTATATAATTTTATAATATGTGCTATATATGTCCTCTTCTTTTTATTTCAAGAAGTATTGTTTTTGCTTTTATTTTTTTTTTCACTTTTTTTGTATGACTCTAGAAGGAAATGGCAACCCACTCCAGTACTTTTGCCTCGAAAATTTCATGGGCAGAGGAGCTTTGTAGGCTACAGTCCATGGGGTCGCAAAGAGTCGGACACGACTAAGTGGCTTCACTCACTCAGAACATACGAAAATTTTTATCTGTAAAGATAAACTTTTTCCTGAAATTGAGATTGCACAAAGTATATTATGTGACCTATTATAAAAGGAATGATCATTTCTCTGCAGTGATCTCAAGTTGCGATTTTACATAAAGAAAACAAAAATGCAATTCAGCTATGCTATATTGCTATCGCTAATATATAAAACCATTTTGCAGCAACTTAGTGAAAGAAAATTTAGATCTAATGATGTTGTTATCCATTGTTTTAAAATTGTGATATAGCCTAATTTAATTTAAACCCATTTTCATTTGTCCTCTCCTTAGAAACTGCTGATTAAATATTTCAAAATATTTATATCATCTTCTTTCTTTTGCCAAGATTGAATTCAATTTTGTGTTTCATGTTTGAGTGATTTGTTGGATATGAATATTTTCTACGCTTTCTACAAAGGTCCAATGTACTCCACATTCCTATAATTCTAAAAAGTATGGCTTTACCCAATTCAGAAAGACCTGAAACAAACAATCATTTCCACCAACACTAAGAGTGAAAAAAAAGCAAATTTCATTTGTGTAAATTAGTTCAGCTGGATGCATGCTCTACACATCGGCATTCATAAGAACATTTATGTTAGCTTTGACTTCAGTACTCTGAGTGATGAAGCACACTTTGCCTAAGGTGAGCCTTCCATTATGGGACAACTGTAATGGTAAAATTAGTAAATAAATAAAATATTGCTAATGATTAAATGCCTCTGTCTCTAGAGACCCACTTTTTGTCTTTAAGTCTCCTTCTATGTGTTGATATTGTAGAACTCAGAAATTACGTTCATTATTGTTGTTCAGTCACCCAGTTGTGTCTGACTCTTTGTAACTGCATGCACTAAAGAATGCCAGGCTTCCCTGTCCTTCACCATCTCCAGGAGCTTTCACAAACTCATGCCCATTGAGTCAGTGATGCCATCCAATCATCTTGTCCTCTGTCATCACCTTCTTCTGCATTCAATCTTTCCCAACATATGTTCATTGTAAGCAACTGTGAAATAGATATCTCTTAATTTAAAAATCAATTTATCAGAAAGCTCATGTACTAGATAATTACATTTTGGAATCTATTTTTTAAAATGCAAATATATGAAAGGGTATGCATCTTACAAATGATAGATCATCCTACATAAGATAGTTTGTACCTTATTTAAATATTTAATCATATACTGCACCTCTTTCCGTGACCTGTAGCTTTCCTCATGTTCCAGCAGGCCTCAAAGAATGAGGTACAAAGTGTGACCCATTGAAAGCTCAGATAAACACCAAATGAACTCCATGGTTTTTCTAATTCATATAAACATAAATGTAGGGAATATGTGTAGGATTAAATTTCCATAGGTGTGAAAGTGCTTAGTTGGAATTTTACTGATATGGATAACTTAAACTAAAATGGTTTGTTTTGAATATGAAATGTTTGTGCTCTGAATATGAAAGAAAAAGTGAAACAAACTAGATAAAAGTAAAAGATCATCTTATAGTCTAGTTGTTTTTAAACATAGCTGCTTATTAGAAAGGAGAATATCAGGGACAGGGAAGCCTCGTGGGCTGACATCTATGGGGTCGCACAGAGTTGGACATGACTGAAGCGACTTAGCGGCAGCAGCAGCTTATTAGAAACATATCTGGAGTTTGGAGGAAAAAAACAATATCTAGAAATAGTATTTTTTGAAAAACTTCTAAGATAATTCTGATATGCACTTAGATTTTAAAAGGTGATTATAGGTTTTCCTATTATGGTAGTTTTGGTGATGCACAATTCTATTATTTTTCTGTTGACCAATCATGATACAATGATATTAAGTGAGTAACAGTTACATAATCACAATAGTAAAAGATGTTTATCAGTTTTCACAATCAATAGCCAGATAAAAAATGAAAGATAATTGCAATTGCAAGCCATAATGGGAACATGATTAACCTAACAACATCAAATAATTACATATAATTTGGAGCGTCAAGCAGAGTGATGTGACAAATGGAAATACATACATACATTTTATCTACCAAGCCAGTCTATGTCCCTTGATTGCTGCATTTAATCCATTTGCTTTTAAGGTAATTATTGATATATATATATGATCCTATTACCATTTTCTCAATTTTGGGGGGGTTATTTTCTGTAGGTCTTTTCCTTGGTTGGTGCTTCCTGTCTAGAGAAATTGTTGTTGTAAAGCTGGTTTGGTGGTGCTGAATTCTGTTAACTTTTCCTTGTCTGGAAAGATTTTGATTTCTCCATTAACTCTGAGCAAGAGTTTTTCTGGGTAGAATATGGTTCATTGTAGCTTCTTCCATTTCATCACTTGGAATGTATCTTGCCATTCCCTTCTGACTTGTAGAGTTTCTGCTGAGAAATCAGTAATAGTATTATGTGTCTTCCTGGTGGCTCAGAGGTTAAAGCATCTGCCTCTAATGCAGGAGACCTGGGTTTGATCCCTAGGTCAGAAAAATCCCCTGGAGAAAGAAATGGCAAACCACTCCAGTATTCTTGCCTGGAGAATCCCATGGATGGAGGAGCCTGGTGGGCTACAGTCCATGGGGGTGCAAAGAATCAGACACGACTGAGCGACTTAACTTTCTAACTTTGTATATTATTTGTCTTTTTTGCCTTGTTGCTTTTAATATTTTATTTTTGTCTGCAATTTTGTCAGTTTGATTACTGTGTCTCAGTGTGTTCCTTCTTGTGTTTATCCAACATGGGACTCTGTGCTTTCTGGGCTTGGTTTTCCTTTCCCATGTTAGAGAAGTTTTCAGCTGTTATCTTTTCAAACATTTTCTCAGGTTCTTTCTCTCTCTCTTCTCCTTCTGTGACCTCTATAATGCAAATGGTGCATTTAATGTCCCAGAGGTCTCTTAGGCTGTCTTCAAAATTTTTTTTTTCCATTCTTTGCAGAGGTCCAGCCCCGGCTGATCCAGGGTATTCAAAGGAGAGACGGCGTCAGTGACCTATTTATTTAAATATTCATCAAAGATATAAAGAGTAATAGAATGAGGATAGCTCAGTAGGAAAATTCAGTGGAGAAAAGAGGCTGAGTAGCTTGGTTTATGCGGAAAATCAATATAACCTGTGACACCAGGTTAGCTCTGACCACGGAGTCCGCAGGCGCCCTCTCAAATAGCGGAAGGTGCCCCACCTTAGACACCTTCTCGCGTGGGTCTTAGAAGCCCAGGCAAATAAATGGTCGCAGAGGACCTCCGCGCTCCAGATGGAGACTCAGCTGGAAGTTAAGGAGAAGAATGACATGGGGAGACCAAGTTTTGGTGAGCAAGGCCCATAGCTTTATTTTCAATAGGGGTTTTTATACCCTAAGTTACACATAGAGGATAATAGGGGATGCAAAGTCAGCAGTCTTTGATCCTTATCAAAAACCAGGGTTTCTTTCCTGCAAATTTATCGTATACAAATGGTTTAGGTGATTTACATCATCTTCTGGCCAGAAGGCCTATTAACATTTTATGACTCTTGACAAAGACTTATTTTCTCTAAGAGTAATTATTTTAAGGTTTGGCGCCATCTTCCGAAGGTGTTAGATAAAATTGCATTCTTATAGGGCGGATGTGTAATAGGTTTACAACAAAGGAAAGAATTTATTACCTTAAGGATCTAAAGTTGCTAACACCAAGGCCACTACTTATTTTTTCTACATACCAACTATATTAATTAATACACATTCAAGGATACAATATGGGGGATGTGGAAACTTGGCAGCAAGCATTGGCTCGTCAATGAAATCTTTTACTAGTTTTATTCTGAAAGTTTCTAACTCTCTGAGAGGCTCTAAGCTATTTGAATATCTTAGGCTTCCTGTGCCTCTCGAGGCTGGGAGACTGTAAACAATCGTATGCATAGCTGTAGGAGTCCGGGTAAACTTGTCAGGCGAGTTAGAGAGCTATCTGAAGGGTTTGGATTTAAACACTCCTAATTGCCCAGGAACTTTATTAATTGGAGCTGTAAGTTAACTCTTTGACAGAGAGAGCGAGATGGTGGTGGGGGACAGCCCCCAGTAAAGTCAAAGGTGAGAGCACAAAGCAATAAAGTAGGCAGACTCTGGTTTTGGGGGGATAGATGCTCGAGAATATCCAGGGGGACTCCTGAGGCTCGATCCTGCCTTTGCATATGCCGAGCCTCCTTCCTCATGACCTTTGTCAAGAGTGGAATGCCTCTCACAGGCTCCCGGATATTCTTTTTTCTATATTCTGTTCTGTGGCAGTGATTTCCACCATTCTGTTCTTTAGATCATTTTTTCATTCTTCTGTCTCATTTATTCTGCTGTTGATTCCTTCTAGTGTATTATTCATCTCTGTTTGTTCTTTAGCTCTTGTAGGCCTTTGGTAAACATTTTTTGCATCTTCTCCATTGTTTTCCAGAGATCCTGGATCATCTTCATTATCATTATTTTAAATTCTTTTTCTAGAAGGTTGCCTATCTCCACTTCATTTAGTTGTTTTTCTGGGATTTTTCTTGACTTCCCACTTTTACATTCCAGTCCCCTATAATGAAAAGGACATCTTTTTTGGGTATTAGTTCTAGATGGTCTTATAGGTCTTCATAGAACTGTTCAACTTCAGCTTCTTCAGTGTTACTGGTCGGGGCATAGACTTGGATTGATATGATACTGAATGGTTTGCCTTGGAAACGAACAGAGATCATTCTGTCATTTTTGAGATTTCATCCAAGTACTGCATTTGGGACTCTTTTGTTGACTATGATGGCTACTCCATTTCTTCTAAGGGATTCCTGCCCACAGTAGTAGATACAATGGTTATCTGAGTTAAATTCACCCATTCCAGTCCATCTTATTTCTCTGATTCATAGAATGTCAATGTTCACTCATCATTTCTTGTTTGACCACTTTCAATTTGCCTTGATTCAAGAACCTAATATTCCAGGTTCCTATGCAATATTGCTCTTTACACCATCAAACCCTGCTTCCATCACCAGTCCCATTCACAACTGGGTGTTGCTTTTGCTTTGGCTCCATCCCTTCATTCTTTCTGGAGTTATTTGGCTGTATATTGTCACCCTGCTTATTTAACTTATTACTTTGCCAACAAAGGCCCATCTAGTCAAAGCTATGGTTTTTCCAGTGGTCATATATGGATGTGAGAGTCAGACTATAAAGAAAGCTGAGTGCCGAAGAATTGATGCTTTTGAACTGTGGTGTTGGAGAAGATTCTGAGAGTCCCTTGGACTGCAAGGAGATCCAACTAGCCCATCCTAAAGGACATCAGTCCTGGGTGTTCACTGGAAGGACTGATATTGAAGATGAAACTCCAATACTTTGGCCACCTGATGCGAAGAGCTGATTCATTTGAAAAGACCCTGATGCTAGGAAAGATTGAGGGCAGGAGAAGAAGGGGACGAAAGAGGATGAGATGATTGGATGGCATCACCGACTTGATGAGCATGTGTTTGAGTGGACTCTGGGAGTTGGTGATGGACAGGGAGTCCTGGCGTGCTGTGGTTCATGGGGTTGCAAAGAGTTGGACATGACTGAGCGACTGAAATGAACTGAACTGAACTGGGATTTTAACTTGTCCCTTTATCTGGGACATAACTTTCTGTTTTTTTCATGCTGATTAACTTTCTGTAATGTGAGTTTATTCTCAGTGGGATTGTGGTTCTTTTTGCTTCTTCTTTTTATCCTCTGTTGAAGGAGGCTAAGGGGCTTGTGTAAGCTTCCTGCTGGGAGGGACCAGCAGTGGGATAAACTGTATCTTGTTCTGGTGGGTAGAGTCTTGCTCAGTAAAACTTTAATCCTATTATCTGCTGATGGGTGGGGTTCACTACCTCCCTGCTAGTTGTTTAGCCTGAGGCTATTCAGCTATAGAGTCTACAGGCTCCATGGTAAGGTTAACCTCTAAGAGATTAACCTCTAAGAGGGCTTACACCAAGGCGGGTCTTCCAGGACTGCTGCTGTCAGTGTCCCATCCCTATAGGGAAACCCTGTGGGCCCACATCTCCAATAGGTCCAACACTAGCAGGTACTCTTCTATAGGGTCACTGCTCCTTTCCTGTCTTGGTGAATGCAAGATTTTTTTTGTGCCCTCCAAGACTGAAGTCTTTGTTTTCCCCAGTCCTGTGGAAGTCCTATAACCAAATCCTGCTGGCCTTCAAGGTCAGATTCCCTGGGGATTTCCCAGTCCCTTTGTGGGATCTCCAGGGTAGGAAGCCTGACATGGGGTTCAGAACCTTTACAATGGTGGGAAAATTTCTTTCGTATTATTGTGCTTCAGTTTGTGGGTCACACACCCAGTGGGTATGAGATTTGATTTTATCATGATTGTGTCCCTCCTACAATCTTGCTGGAGCTACTTCTTTGTTGTTGGACACGGTATATGTTTATTTGATGGGTTCCAGCATCCTCCTGTCAATGGTTGTTCAACAGCTAGTTGCAATTTGAGTGCTCTCATAGGAGGAGATGAGCCCAAGTCCTTCTATTCAGCCATCTTGAACTGGAGGCTCCATTAAGCAGAAATTTTGAATTCCATGTTTTAGATGAAGAAATAGTCTTACTGGGTATCAAGTTCCAAGTAGACAGTAGCTTCTTCATGGCTTTACTATTCTGTCATTTTCTAAGTTATAGAATTTCTTGGAGAGTTAAGCTATAATTCTTTGGCAGATATGCATATTTTTTATCTAGCTGCAAATAATTATTGTCTTTGTTTGTCAACAGTTAATATAGTTTGTGTGTGTGATGGTGAGAAGCAGGTGTTCTTCTTGGGGTGTGTATGGTTTCTTGAATTTGTATGCACAAGTTGTTCATCAATTTTGATAAGTTCTTTTCCAGTGTCTCTTCAAATATTGCATGTGACAGATTTTTCTACATCTATGTTTAGGATTTCAATCACCTGTATATTAAAGCTTTTCATTGTATTGCATAATTACTTTTCATCATTTTCTCTAGTTTTCAACATTACCCCCCTTTTATTTTTCATTCTGAATATTTTCTACTGATCCAGAAAATATCCTGATCTTCTACTATGTCAATTTCATAATATCCATCTAAGTTTTTAACTTTACTTATTACATGTTTGTTTTAGAATTTGCATCTGATTTTTTTTTTTTTATGGACTGAGATTCTCAGGTAAGATGTTCCAACTTTCATCTAGCTCTTTAACATATTAAGCATAGTTATACAAACGCATTTCTTCATGTGTATATTCAGTCATCTCTGACTCTTTGCAACCCCATGGACTGCAGCCCACCATGATGCCCTGTCCATGGAATTTTCTAGGCAAGAATACTGGAGTGGGTTGCCATTTCCTTATCCAGGGAATCTTCCTGACTCAGGGATCAAACCTGGGTCTCCTATATCTCCTGCATTGGCAGACAAATCCATTGCCACTGAGCCATCTAGGAAGCTATTCTATTCTCCTTGCTTCTCCCAAATCCTTTTAGCCTGATTTTCCAACAGAACCACTAGCTTAGGAGGATAAAAATGTATCCCCATGTTCACTAGCCAGCCAATAAACAAATATAGCCACTGATCCGTTTCTGTTTATAAGAAATCTGAATCTATTTCAGGTATATTTACATTGTCTTTTTTTTTTTTTTCTAATTTTCAGTGCATTAGATTCTACTACATGAAATGTCAGAGATTAATAAAAACTTTAATTTTGGATACCATGTATTGTAAATTATTGGAGAAGGAAATGGCAACCCACTCCAGTATTCTTGCCTAGAAAATACCGTGGACAGAGGAGCCTAGTGGGCTGCTGTCCTTGGGGTCACACAGAGTCGGACATAACTGAAGCGACTTAGCAGCAGCAGCAGCATTGTGAATTATAGAGCCTCAGAATGATACCACATGTCTCCCAAGAAGGATTAGGGCTTAGATGGATGACAGTGAGAATAAGGTGATAAGCAACTGATCCCTTGAGAAAATGCATTTGTTTGAAGTCCTATAGGTTGGAGGGAAGATGATGAGTCATGTTTAGTTCTCATTCTGCAGTTATACCTAGGTTTAAGCTCATCAGGCATCTAATAGGAATACTAGGACCCAGTATACCATGTTGACCAAGTGCACATTTCCTTGTTAATCCATCTACACCATTGTTTTTCCTCTTCAGCTTTGTGAATCAGCTTTATGGGTAGTTGCTATGTTTCTTTCCTTCTTAGAATTTGGCAATAAATCATGGTGTAAATTCACATAAAATGTCAGGCTTATCTTTGTGGTTTCCTTCTCTCTGGTCCCATTTACATTAGGAAGCATATGACCTGAGTGGTGGAAACATACAAGAGATGTATATCATCTATCTATTTACTATTGATTTGTTTTGCTACCTGTCTAGCTATATGTGATACAAACTTCAAGTGCACACATTAGTATTTTCACATACAGATTTATTTCTGCATAATATTGAATGTTCCTGAATCTGTTATTATTAGTACAATAAAAAACATCAAACTGTTTTTACATTCTTTAAAGCAGAATAAAAGAGAAAGGTTATTGAATAATTTGTTCTTATGCCCATTGTTCCCTTAAAGATTGTTGTTTAGTATCTCATACACAATGGGAAATGTTCCCAATTTCATGTAAAATTTAGATTTTAAAATCTTAGTATCTTTCAATATGATATCAGTAGTGATAATAATAGAATCCTTCTTGAATAGTAGATAATACTATGAATTTTGTTATGTACTTTGAGTATTCTGAAATGACAACTTTAGAATGAAATTGTGTTATGACCCAGAGATTTCAACAAAAAATATACATTTGTTTCTTTAAACAAATGGGTTACATTGAGTGGTATATATATTATTTTAAATTCCTAATAGTAACACAAGTCAAAAGTTAAAACGATAGCAACAACAAAAATACAAAGAGTATTTCATTTTAATAGTTAATTAAATAATTATTTAACATCACCAATACAGTTGAGATAAAATGACAGCATAAAACAACAAATATCATATTTTGTATGTTGAATACTCTACCATTATATAATTAACACACAATAATTAATACAAAAGTCAAAATTTAATAAATCTTTTTTACTTACTGCTTACAATTTCTGAAATAGTTTAGATACCCACTTCCCAAGTTGAGAATAAGCACGCACACACAATACTTTAATAGCAAACATTTTACTACTAAAATTTCCATTCAGTTTGAAAGTTAGGATTTATTAAACCTCCACAAAAGGATGACTAGTTTCACTAAGGTATACAGCTTAGTCATCACACAAAAATTACAATATAAGTATAATATCCATTAAAAAAAAAGTCACTGAAATGACTTTCTCACTGCCAAACAGCTGATAAATCTGAATTCTAACTCTAGTGTGTCTACCTTCAGAGTGCATGTATTTTCCATTATATGTCATCACTTCCATGCTTAGACCTAACATGAAAAATAATTGATAAATTGATACAGGAAAGCAATAGATCACAGCCTTGAATGCCAAGTAGGAGAGATGGTAGAACAAAGGACAGAGTGATAGATGGATATCTTGCTTAGAAAATTTGATTCCATCATCTGTTCATAGAACACACTGAAGCATTAAGAGACAAAATAAGACAATATACATATATAAGGTTCTATTTTAATTAGTTAAAAATAAACCTATGGGCCTTGGAAAACAATATCATTAGTCATTATCAGAGAAAAAAAGGGTGGGGATGGGGGAGAGAGGTAAACTCTAAGAAAAAGAGGTCCCTCAAAAATGACTGAATGATCTCTGTTCATTTCCAAGGCAAACCACTCAGTATCATAGTAATCCAAGTCTATACCCCAAACAGTAATGCCAAGGAAGCTGAAGTTGAATGGTTCTATGAAGAACTGCAAGATCTTCTAGAACTAAACAAAAACAACAACAAAAAAGATATCGTTTTCATCATAGGGTATTAGAATGTAAAGGTAGGAAGTCAAGAGATACCTAGAGTAACAGGCAAACTTGACCTTGGAGTACAAAATGAAGAAAGGCAAAGAGTAACATTGTTTTGTCAAGAGAACACAGAGGTCATAGCAAACTCTCTTTTCCAACAGCACAATAGAAACTCTACATATGGACATCACTAGGTGGTCAATGCCAAAATCAGACTGATTATATTCTTTGCAGCCAAAGATAGAGAAGCACTATACAGTCAGCAAAAGCAAGATCAGGAGCTGATTGTGGCTCAGATCATGAATTCCTTATTGCCAAATTCAGACTTAAATTGAAGAAAGTGAGGAAAACCACTAAACCATTCAGGTATGACCTAAATCAAATCCCTTATGATTATACAGTGGAAGTGAGAAATAGATTTAAGACACTAGATTTGATAGACAGAGTGCCTGATGAACTATGGACAGAGGTTCATGACATTGTACAGGAGACAGGGATTAAGACAATCCCCAAGAAAAATAAATGCAAAAAAATCAAAATGGCTGTCTGAGGAGGCCTTACAAATAGCTGTGAAAAGAAGAGAAGTGAAAAGCAAAGAAGAAAAGGAAGGATATACCCATTTGAATGCAGAGATACAAAGAAAAGCAAGGAGACATACAAAAGCTTCCTCAGTGATCAGTGCAAAGAAATAGAAGGGGAAAATAGAATGGGAAAGACAGGAGATCTCCTCAAGAAAATCAGAAATGCCAAGGGAACATTTCATGCAAAGATGAGCTCAATAAAGGACAAAAACGGTATGGACCTAACAGAAGCAGAAGATGTTAAGAAGAGGTGGCAAGAATACACAAAAGAACTATACAAAAAAGATCTTCATGACCCAGATAATCACAATGGTGTGATCACTAACCTATAGCCAGACAACCTGGAATGTGAAGTCAAGTGGGCCTTAGGAAGCATCACTACGAACAAAGCTAGTGGAGGTGATGGAATTCCAGTTGAGCTATTCCAAATCCTAAAAGATGATTCTGTGAAAGTGCTGCACTCAATATGACAGCAAATTTGGAAAACTCAACAGTAGCCACAGGAGTGGAAAAGTTAAGTTTTCATTCTAATCCCAAAGAAAGGTAATGCCAAAGAATGCTCAAACTACTGCACAATTGCACTCGTCTCACACACTAGTAAAGTAATGCTCAAAATTCTCCAAGCCAGGCTTCAGCAATATATGAACCATGAACTTCCAGATGTTCAAGTGGGATTTAGAAATGGCAGAGGAACCAGACATCAAATTGCTAACATCCACTGGATCATCGAAAAAGCAAGAGACTTCCAGAAAAATATCTATTTCTTCTTTATTGACTATGCCAAAGCCTTTGACTGTACAGATCACCTCAAACTGTGGAAAATTCTGATAGAGATGGTAATACCAGACTACCTGACTTGCCTCTTGAGAAATCTGTATGAAGGTCAAGAAGCAACAATTAGAACTGGTCATGGAGCAACAGACTGGTTTCAAACAGGAAAAAGCATATGTCAAGGCTGTATATTGTCACCCTGCTTATTTAACTTATATGCTGAGTACATCATGAGACGCTGGGCTGGATGAAGTGCAAGCTGGAATCAAGATTGCAAGGAGAAATATCAATAACGTTGGGTATGCAGATGACACCACCCTTACCTAAAGAGCCTCTTGATGAAAGTGAAAGAAGAAAGTGAAACACTTGGCTTAAAGCTCAGCATTCAGAAAAGTAAGACCATGATATCCAGTCCCATCACTTCATGGTAAATAGATGGAGAAACAATGGAAACAGTGAGAGAGTTTATTTTAGAGGGCTCCAAAATCACTGTAGATGGTGACTGCAGTCATGATATTTAAAAGACACTTACTCCTTGGAAGAAAAGTTATGACCAACCTAGACAGCATATTCAAAAGCAGAGACATTACTTTGCCAACAAAGGTCCATCTAGTCAAGGCTATGGTTTTTCCAGTAGTCATGTATGGATGTGAGAGTTGTACTATAAACAAAGTTGAGCACTAAAGAATTGATGCTTTTGAACTGTGGTGTTGGAGAAGACTCTTGAGAGTCCCTTGGACAGCAAGGAAATTCAACAAGTCCATCCTAAAGGAGATTGTCCTGAGTGTTCATTGGAAGGACTGATGTTGAAGCTGAAACTTCAATACTTAGGCCACCTGATGCAAAGATCTGACTCATTTGAAAAGACCCTGATGCTGGGAAAGATTGAAGGCAGGAGGAAAAGTGGATGACAGAAGACGAGATGATTATATGGCATCACCATCTCAATGGACATGACTTTGGGTTAACTCTGGGAGTTGGTGATGGACAGGGAGGCCTGGTGTGCTGCGGTCCATAGGATCATAAAGATTCTGACATGACTGAGAGACTGAACTGAACTGAACTTGAAAATGTGTCTGATAAATTTTGGAGGGATTTTCATTTATTCCAGGCTCCTACACACAATTTGACTTAGACCTTCATATTGACTGTATCAACAAATACTTGACAACACCTAAAATGTATTTGTTTACACATATGTCTCAAGTATTTTTTAATGATCATAAAAATACTATTACTCTGAATCATTCCTTGAAGGAAATTTCTAAGTTTTTTAGTGTGCCATGGACATAACAGCAACAAGAACTGTAGTGTCCATGGAATGGAGGTCTTCTCTGAGAAGGTGAGAAAATGGAAAAAGCAGAGGATTTCCATGTCACAGAACTGAAGTTATATCAAGAGAAAGAAATGTCTGTCTCTGTGCTTTTTCTCCTCCATCTTTTTCATTTGCCATGGAATTCTCAGAAGAGAAAAAATATTAGAAAATTCCAATCAATCAAACATCCAAGAATGAGTATGGCATGTGTGGGTTGAAAGGTATATCTTGGAAGATTCCATGCTTCTAAGCCACTTCCAGTATGTTGCAGGTAATATAGAACATCATTTGCTGTGAAATGTGGCCAAATTGATGGTTTCATAGAACATTACTTGTTCAGCAAGTTCTGTGGAGGCATGCAGGCATTCCAAATATTCCAATAAACCACAATGAGGAAACACCAAAGAGCTGAGAGTGTGAATAAAAGGAAATAGCCTGGGGTAGAATAGACAGGTGGAGCGTGTGCATACTTTTACTTTGATGCAAATTTCCAAGTCCACACACCATGGCTGTGGGTAAAGTTTTAGTGCCCACAGCTTGGACAAGTTGCAAATGAGTCATCATAAATTCAGTAACTAGATCACCATAAACCAAGCCAGACCATAAAATCACTCTGCAAACAGAATACTGAAGCCCACTCCCCTATCCCAAGCACTCAGAAAGTCATAAAGGAGATAAGTAGACAGTACAGGGAATCTGAGCACTCACCTAGAAAAGACTGAGTCATCAAAAGCAGACTATTTAAAGCAACTCAAAAAAGAACTATGAATCTGAATTGACTGTAAATTTAAGTGACTGCTCAAACTAGAGCACATGGTGAGATCTTTAATTGTCAACTTACTTTTCTCAGCTCCCCAGGTAAGAGAGGACAGTGGAAGTGATCATCCACTTACAGGACATAAAAATGTATTTTGAATAGCATGAGTAGTTTGAGTGAATTTGTTATTCAAAAGTACAGTAAGCTGACTTAAATTCAGAAGTCTCTTTGAAAATCCTGCTGTTCTTTCATTTACTCCTGGTAGCTAGCATATAATGACCATCAAAATTAAAAAAAAAAAATGCACATCAGCTGAGAGCCATACTAATCAGAATCCACAACTATCTACCTGTTTTAAAGTGAGTAAGAGAAGGATCTTCTGGAACTTAATAAATCTAAGGCAAAATTGCAGAAAGGTAAAAATGAATGTAAAAGAAAGTCATGCAATATTGCAAATATCTTTGAAGAATTAATGTGTCAGGAAGGTGAGCTGTTTGGAATCCTGAATAGAAGAACCTAAAATCAAAAACTGATCTTGTTGATACTTCATTGTCTAGCAGATATGAGAATTCCTGTCACAAGAAAAGAGTTATCTACTTTAGATCAAAAGGTATATTTATTCATTTATTCGATACTTGAATGCTTACAATAATTGAGCCCCTGTGCTATGCAGGAGGCATTCAAAGATGAATAGGACATGAGCCCTGTCTGTAAACAGTTCACAATCTTCTGGGAATAAAAGATAGTAAAACAAAGTATCCCATAAAGGATATGAAATGCCATGATAGAGGGTATATAGAGAGACAGGAAACATCTGGCTTGGAATGGTCAAGGAAGGCTTCTCTGAAGAGGTGGTGACAGTGACAGTGTTAGTCATCCAGTCATGTCTGACTCTTTGTGATCCTATGGACTGCAGCCTGCTAGGCTTCTCTGTCAATGGAATTACCAGGAAAGAATACTGGAGTGGGTAGTCATTCCCTTTCTAGGGGATCTTCCCAACTCTGGGCTTGAACCCAAGTCTCCTGCATTGCAGGCAGATTCTTTACTATCTGAGCCACCAAGAAAGCCCACTCTAAAGGTGGGTAAAGTCATAAGCAATTGAATAGTTATTGGCAATAATAACCTTAGCAAGAAGAATAGCATGTATATATCAAAGGACAGAAATGTTGGTTTATTTATAACACATTTAAAGGACAAATATTTCACATGAGAAGAAAATGGATGTTGTATGATGAAGAGCAAGATACTATTCTGAAAAACACATAAAGATGAATTCATACTGGTCAATTCACATTAAAATGTCATAACAAAACATATGAATTTTATCTTTAAAGTGAGGGAAAATTATTTCTAAATCAACAGTAAAATATAATCATATTTGCTCTTTTGTAAAAGCAATATTCTTGCTATGGGAGAGAATTGTTTGACTGGAACAGGAATAGATTTTAAGGACGTATTCCAGGTCTTGAAATTACAAATATGACTAATTAATCTGAGATGTTTAGATTAATTGATTCAGTTCAGTTCAGTCACTCAGTCGTGTTTGACTCTTTGCAATCCCAAGAATCGCAGCACGCCAGCCCTCCCTGTCCATCACCAACTCCCAGAGTTCACCCAAACTCATGTCTATCAAGTCGGTGATGCCATCCAGACCTCTCATCCTCTGTCGTCCCCTTCTCCTCCTGCCCCCAATCCCTTCCAGCATCAGGGTCTTTTCCAAATAGTAAACCCTTCACATGAGGTAGACAAAGTATTGGAGTTTCAACCTTAGCATCAGACTTTCCAATGAACACCCAGGACTGATCTCCTTTAGAATGGACTGGTTGGATATCCTTGCAGTCCAAGGGACTCTCAAGAGTCTTCTCCAGAACCACAGTTCAAAAGCATCAATTATTCAGCCCTCAGCTTTCTTCACAGTCCAACTTTCACATCCATACATGACGACTGGAAAAACCATAGGTTTGACTAGAAGGACCTTTCTTGGCAAAGTAGTGTCTCTGCTTTTGAACATGCTTTATCTAGGTTGGTCATAACTTTCCTTCCAAGGAGAAAAGCGTAAGTGAAAGTGAGAGTGAACTCGCTCAGTGGCGTCCGACTCTTTGCGACACCGTGGACTGTAGTCCACCAGGTTCCTCTGTCCACGGGATTCTCCAGGCAAGAATACTGGAGTGGGTTGCCATTTCCTTCTCCAACGGAGTAAGTGTCCTTTAATTTCATGGCTGCAATTACCATCTGCAGTGATTCTGGAGCCCCCAAAAATAAAGTCTGACACTATTTCCACTGTTTTCCCATCTATTTCCCATGAAGTGATGGGACCAGATGCCACGATCTTCGTTTTCTGAATGTTGAGCTTTAAGCCAACTGTCTCACTCTCCTCTTCCACTTTCATCAAGAGGCTTTTTAGTTCCTCTTCACTTTCTGCCATAAGGGTGGTGTCATCTGCATATTTGAGGTTATTGATATTTCTCCTGGCAATCTTGATTCCAGCTTGTGCTTCTTCCAGCCCAGCATTTCTCATGATGCACTATGCACAGAAGTTAAATAAGCATGGTGACAATGTGCAGCCTTGATGTACTCCTTTTCCTATTTGGAACCAGTCTGTTGTTCCATGTCCAGTTCTAACTGTTGCTTCCTGACCTGCATACAGGTTTCTCAAGAGGCAGATCAGGTGATCTGGTATGCCCATCTCTTTCAGAATTCTCCACAGTTTATTGTGATCCACACAGTCAAAGGCTTTGGCATAGTCAAGAAAGCAGAAATAGATGTTTTTCTGGAAGTCTCTTGCTTTTTCGATGATCCAGTGGATGTTGGCAATTTGATCTCTGGTTCCTCTGCCTTTTCTAAAACCAGCTTGAACATCTGGAAGTTCACTGTTCACTTATTGTTGAAGCCTGGCTTGGAGAATTTTGAGCATTACTTTACTAGCATGTGAGATGAGTGCAATTGTGCGGTAGTTCGAGCATTCTTTGGCATTGCCTTTCTTTGCGATTGGAATGAAAACTGACCTTTTCCAGTCCTGTGGCCATTGCTGAGTTTTCCAAATTTGCTGGCATATTGAGTGCAGCACTTTCACAGCATCATCTTTCAGGGTTTGAAATAGCTCAACTTGAATTCCATCACCTCCTCTACCTTTGTTCATAGTGATGCTTTCTAAGGCCCACTTGACTTCACATTCCTGGATGTCTGGCTCTAGGTGAGTGATCACACCATCATGATTATCTGGGTTGTGAAGATCTTTTTTGTACAGTTCTTCTGTGTATTCTAGGCACCTCTTCTTAATATCTTCTGCTTCTGTTAGGTCCATACCATTTCTGTCATGTTTAGATTAATAGTAGGAGAAAAATACAAGTTAAGTTACTGAGCAAATTGGATTAGCTGATTGAATATGAGGAAGTGGAGAGAATGGAAAAATCAAGTATGAACCCTGATTTCTGCATTATTGACAAGATAGTAGTTAATGTTACTGGCTGACTGTAGAATGTAGGAAGTTAAGGGGTCATTTGTTTTCCAAAGCAGGGACTGTGAGAAGGATATGAATTCAGTTTTCATGTATTCCACACTGAATAATTTATGCATAGGAGTTACTCTTATTTATCAAAATTTGTAATGGGAAACCAGCCATATATATCGAAGCTCAAGAGAACATTTCATGGTGAAATTGTTGATTTTGCCATTCTTCGGATATATAGTGGTATGTGAAGTAATGTGTGTGAGTCAGAATACACTGAGGAAATGCTGGGAATTAAAACTGAAAAGGGACAAGGGGAAACCTGAAGAGAACTGAACTTTTAAATGGAGAATAAAAGGAAACAGAAAGTATATGAGAAAAAAGAACAGAAGTGTTTAGATATTAAGGAAAGGTAAAATAAACTCCATTATTTGGAAATAATGAGATAAATCAACTCCATTGTTAGCTCTGGAGACCAAGAGGAGGCATAATTCAAAAATAGAAAGGTTTATTAGTAAATTCTGTATCTCAGTGAAAGTAATACAAACTTAAAACTGTGAAATGAATGTCTAGGCATCCTGAGATAGGTGAAGTGATTGAAAAATAAGGACAACATTATACAGGATAACATACTAAGTTTTTAGGAAGTTTAGCTACAAATTAGGGAATGCACTTGAAGTTACATAGAAAGTACCAGACTGAATTTTATTATCTTTAATATAGAAAAATTGAAGGGGGGAGGCTTTTCATGAGTAAGAAGTTGTGCTATGCAAGATAAAAATGAATTGTTGACCATAATTCATTAGCAGATCCTGGTTATTACTGACTTGACACATGGTATTACTGCACAATAGCAGACCACCTTTTGGTAGTAAAGGCATAAATTTGGATGAAAAAGCAGATATTGGTGGAATTGGAATGAGGACAAAGATTTGAAGAAGTTTACATTTAATGACTTTCTCTTCCTGTGAAAGAATGTGGTCCTCTGCTCAGAGTATTGGGGGAGTTCACGTATGGGTCTTGAAGACAGTGGAAAATATCTGGAAAGGAAGTTTTAAAAAATGAGAGTGAACACATGGAAAGCTTACAGGTCATGAGGAGGACTAAGCTAATACTGTTAATTATTCCTTTTTATTGGATCGAATTTACATGTTTTTGAAATTCCTTCACTGCCATATTGTGTAAATGATTTGCACAGGCAGACCTTACAGAGTGACTATAAGGTGGAGTGTCATAGGAGGCTAAGAGGACAAGGGCTTACTGGATTTAAGGACTTGGGAAAGAGTTGGGGGGTCACAGAAAGAATCATGGAGTTTAAAGTGAAAGTCACTCAGTCGTGTCCGACTCTTTGTGACTCCACAGACTGCAGCCCACAAGGCTCCTCTGTCCGTGGAGTTCTCCAGGCAAAAATACTGGAGTGGGTTGTCATTTCCTTATCCAGGGGATCTTCCCCACCCAGGGACTGAACCTGGGTCTCCCACACTGCAAACAGACTCTTTGCCAACTGAGCCATCAGCTAAGCTTATAGAGTTTAAAATAAGTAGGAAACTAATAAATCCAGTGCAGAGATAAGAGATAGGAAAAATGGACATGTCAGCAGACATGAGGTCTCTAGCAGTTGGAAAAGAGGAGCAGTGAGAGGAAGCAGAGGGAACAGGACAAATTCTAGGGATTCAGAAGGTGATGTATTGTTCAAATGTCAGCAGTAGACTTGGCAAGAATGGTGTCCGTTAAAAGGCTCCTTGGTCTTAATTTAATGATACAGTGAGATGATACAATAGATTGAAACAATCAGACCAAAGGGCTCCTACATTTTCAGGCCCTGTATCCAATTAGCCTTCCTTTTCAGTATCACATTTTGGTATTAATACTAGATATTTAACATGGGATGATCCACAAATATTCTTTGCCTCAGTGTCTTACATTGTATCTTTCTGATACAATTTTGAATTCATGCAACTCTTGAAAAAATTTAGTAACCCATATTTAAATTAACCTATGTAAAACTTTTAGCCTCACTAGAGTTCAGAAGACAAGTAAATGCTGGCATTTTTGTTACTAAATATGCAAAAATTATGAGGGAGGGATGAATTGGGAGTTTGAGATTAATAGTTGCAAACTATTATATATAGAATGGAAAAACAACAAAGTCTTACTGTATAGCACAGGGAACTATATTAAATATTCTGTGATAAACCATAACAGGATATGTATATATGTATATATGTGTGTGTGTGTGTGTGTGTATATATATATATATATATAACTGAATATATATATATATATAACTGAATATATATATATATATAACTGAATATATATATATATATATAACTGAATATATATATATATATAACTGAATCACTATAATTCAATAAAATGGATTTTTAAAAATAAAATAAATATGCAAAAATTAAATGGACTTTTCTTAAATAGTACCTAATCTTAGGTAAATAAAAGTAATAAATGTTAATAGACAGAATTCATTTAAATTAGCATATTACCAGATTTCAGAACCCCATGTGTGTTTGTCACTCAGTTGTTTCCTATTCTTTGTGACCCCATGGACTATAGCCTGCCAGGCTCCTTGGTCCATGGAAATCTCCAGGCAAGAATACTGAACTGGATTGCCATTTCCTTCTCCATGGGGTCTTACTGACTCAGGGATAAACCTGGGTCTTCGGCATTGCAAGCAGATTCTTTATCATCTTAGCCAGGGAATTGGACATGTAACCAGAAACTCTGTTTATATACATAGTTTTAAGATAAGCAGAGTCATTTAGCGATTAATGAAACAAATGCTGGCAGTGCATTGAAGCTAATTTGAGGACGAATTGCCATCTTAAAAGGTATTTGTGAGGTAATAGTAGAAAACTAGTCAATCTAATCACACGGACCACAGCCTTGTCTAACTCAATGAAATTAAGCCATGTCCTGTGGGGCAACCCAAGACGGGCTGGTCATGGTGGAGAGGTCTGACAGAATATGGTTCATTGGAGAAGGGAATGGCAAACCACTTCAGTATTCTTTCCTTGAGAACCCCATGAACAGTATGGAAAGGCAAAATGATAGGATACTGAAAGAGGAACTCCCCAGTTCAATAGGTGCCCAATATGCTACTGGAGATCAGTGGATAAATAACTCCAGGAAGAATGAAGGGATGGAGCCAAAGCAAGAACAATACCCAGTTGTGGATGTGACTGGTGATAGAAGCAACGTCCGATGCTGTAAAGAGCAATATTGCATAGGAACCTGGAAGGTCAGGTCCAGGAATCAAGGCAAATTGGAAGTGGTCAAACAGGAGATGGCAAGAGTGAATGTTGAAATTCTAGGAATGAGCGAACTGAAATGGACTGGAATGGCTGAATTTAACTCAGATGACCATTACATCTACTACTGTGCTCAGGAAATCCATAGAAGAAAAGGAGTAGCCATCATGGTCAACAAAAGAGTCCGAAATACAGTACTTGGATGCAATCTCAAAAACGACAGCATGATTGCTGTTCATTTCCAAGTCAAACCATTCAGTATCACAGTAATCTGAGTCTAGGTAACAACCAGTAACACTGAAGTAGCTGAAGTTGAACGGTTCTATGAAGACTTACAAGACCTTTTAGAACTAACACCCAAAAAAGATGTCCTTTTCATTATAGGAGACTGGAATGCAAAAGTAGGAAGTCAAGAAACACCTGAAGTAACAGGCAAATTTGGCCTTGGAATACAGAATGAAGCAGGGCAAAGGCTAATAGAGTTTTGTCAAAAGAACCCACTGGTCATAGCAAACATGCTCTTCCAACAACACAAGAGAAGACTCTACACATGGACATCACCAGATGGTCAACACCGAAATCAGATTCTTTGCAGTCAAAGATGGAGAAGCTCTATACAGTCAACAAAAACAAGACTGGGAGCTGACTGTGGCTTGGATCATGAGCTCCTTATTGCTTAGAGAATAAATTCAAACTTAAATTGAAGAAAGTAGGGAAAACCACTAGACCATTCAGGTATGACCTAAATCAAATCCCTTATGATTATACAGTGGAAGTGAGAAATAGATTTAAGGGACTAGATCTGATAGATAGAGTGACTGATGAACTATGGACGGAGGTTCGTGACACTGTACAGGAGACAGGGATCAAGACCATCCCCACGGAAAAGAAATACAAAAAAGAAAATGGCTGTCTGAGGAGGCCTTACAAATAGCTGTGAAAAGAAGAGAAGCAAAAAGCAAAGGAGAAAAAGAAAAGTTACAAACATATGAATGCAGAGTTCCAAAGAATAGCAAGAAGAGATAAGAAACCCTTCCTCAGCCATCAATGCAAAGAAATAGAGGAAAAAAACAGAATAGGAAAGACTAAAGACGTCTTTAAGAAAATTACAAATACCAAGGGAATATTTCATGAAAAGATGGTCTTAATAAAGCACAGAAATGGTATGGACCTAACAGAAGCAGAAGATATTAAGAAGAGGTGGCAAGAATACACAGAAAAACTGTACAAAAAAGATCTTCACGACTCAGATAATCACGATGGTATGATCACTTGTCTAGAGCCAGACATCCTGGAATGTGAAATCAAGTGGGCCTTAGGAAACATCACTACGAACAAAGCTAGTGGAGGTGATGGAATTCCAGTTGAGCTCTTTCAAATCCTGAAAGATGATGTTGTGTAACTGCTGCACTCAATATGCCAGCAAATTTGGAAGACTCAGCAGTGGCCACAGGACTGGAAAAGGTCAGTTTTCATTCCAATCCCAAAGAAAGGCAATGCCAAAGAATGTTCAAACTACTGCACAATTGCACTCATCTCACACGCTAGTAAAGTAATGCTCAAAATTCTCCAAGCCAGGCTTGAGCAATATGTGAATCATGAAATTCCAGATGTTCAAGCTGGTTTTAGAAAAGGCAGAGGAACCAGAGATCAAATTGCCAACATCCACTGGATCATGGAAAAAGTGAGAGTTCCAGAAAAACATCTATTTCTGCTTTATTGACTATGCCAAAGCCTTTGACTATGTGGATCACAATAAACTGTGGAGATTTCTGAAAGAGATGGGAATACCAGACCACCTGACCTGCTTCTTGAGAAACCTTTTTGCAGGTCAGGAAGCAACAGTTAGAACTGGACATGGAACAACAGACTGGTTCCAAACAGGAAAAGGACTACATCAAGGCTGGATATTGTCACCCTTCTTATTTAACTTATATGCAGAGTACATCATGAGAAACGCCTGGCTGGAAGAAGCACAAGCTGGAATCAAGATTGCCAGGAGAAATATCAATAACCTCAGAAATTCAGATAGCACCACCCTTATGGCAGAAAGAGAAGAGGAACTAAAGAGCCTCTTGATGCAAGTGAAAGAGGAGAGTGAAACAGTGGGCTTAAAGCTCAACATTCAGAAAACGAAGATCATGGCATCTGGTCCCATCACTTCATGGGAAATAGATGGGGAAACAGTGTCAGACTTTTTTTTTTGGGGGGGGGGCTCCAGAATCACTGCAGATGGTGATTGTAGCCATGAAATTCAAAGACGCTTACTCCTTGGAAGAAAAGCTATGACCAACCTAGATAGCATATTGAAAACAGAGATATTACTTTGCCAACAAAGGTCCATCTAGTCAAGGCTTTGGTTTTTCCAGTGGTCATGTATGGATGTGACAGTTGGACTGTGAAGAAAGCTGAGCACCGAAGAATTGATGCTTTTGAACTGTGATGTTGGAGAAGACTCTTGAGAGTTCCTGGGACTGCAAGGAGATCCAACCAGTCCATTCTAAAGGAGATCAGTCCTGGGTGTTCCTTGGAAGGAATGATGCTAAAGCTGAAACTCCAGTACTTTGGCCACTTAATGGAAGAGTTGACTCAATGGAAAATACTCTGATGCTGGGATAGATTGGGGGCAGGAGGAAAAGGGGACGGCAGGGGATTCCATGGCTGAATGGCATCACCGACTCGATGGACACGAGTTTCAGTGAACTCCAGGAGATGGTTATGGTCAGGGAGGCCTGGCGTTCTGTGATTCATGGGGTCGCAAAGAATCAGACACGACTGAGCGACTGAACTGAACTGAACTGAATCTCTCCTTATTCACCTGAAGTTTCACGTGATTAGCTGCCTTTATTGTGGGAAGTGAACAAAATTTCTATGAATGAATTTGCATGGGTATTCATGGAAAGCCTTTTGTGTTACATTAATTGGACTTTAAAGAAGGTAATGTAAACCTAAATATGTTTAATTAAAAGGAAAGAAAATAATGGAATCTGTAGTCTCTCCTAATTTTTTAGTTCCTCATTGTTACCAGCAGCCTAATGATATAACTGATTTTCAATCTTTATATGACTTTTGTCTGATTTAATTGATTCTGTTTAGATTTCAGGCAGTAATCTCAGAATTTCATAAAGTGCTTCTTTTTTGTCGATGGAACTAACTGGGGAAAAGTTCAGAGTATTTATTAAGGAGGTTGCAAAAAACACTAACATCCTACCTTAATTAAAAATTTATAAATTTATAAAGTGAAGAGATCATATTGATTTTAAATATTAAGCTTTTACAAATGCGCTGTCTAAAACTTCTTGGGATCAAAAGAACTTGCACAGGACAGCATTCAGAATTAAAGTTGTAACAGTCAGAGATTGGATCATATAAAAAATCTAGAATTTAGTTAATGGGTGGTGTCTTCACAGCATCTCCCATATATTCTCTTTTAATTTAATATACTTTTTCATCACTACAAAAGTAATTACAGAATAATAAATTAAATTTGGAGAGTCAAAATAGTAAACACATAAATTATCAGTTTCATCAACCTACCACAAAGTATAAATTTCTTTATTTATATTTGATAGGAAAAGCTCCCTCATTATTAGTCAAACAATTGACTGCAGGAAAACTGATCTTTTCAGTTAGTAGTGCTGGAACATTTAGACTTCCATAGGAAAAAGCCAACCAAAAATAAACACACACACATACATAGACCCTTAACATATATCTCACCTCACATGTCATAAAATTAACCAAAAATAAATTACAGACTTAAATATAAAGCTTTAAAACTTTTAGAAGAAACTACAAATTAAAATAATTGGGACCTGGAGTATACAAAAACTCAGACATGGCCAAAAAAAGTATAAACTATAAAAGAAAACTGACAATGCAAATATTAATGTAATATAAAAGCAATAAAATAAATGTTGCTTTGTGAAAAACTGAAAACATAAAGATAGTTAAAGAGAACAGATAAAGATATTCATACCATGTATCTAAAAGAGGAAAAAAAGAAAAGCTCAATAGGGGAAAAAATAGGCAAAATATATTAATAACCTTACTTTATTTACATTAAAGATGTATGTATGGCAAATAAACACAAGAAAATATGTTGAATATAATTAACCATTAGAGAACTATAGATTAAAACCACAATGAAATATCATTGCATGCCTATTAGAGATGAGGAAAAATATGATAAATGCTGGCAAAAATTTGGAGATACTGGTACTATCATATATTTCTGTTAAGAATGTAAAATGGCTTAACCACTCTAGTAATTTATTAGAAGATATTTGTAAAACTGGGCTTCCCTGGTGGCTCAGGAAGTAAAAAATCCACCTGCAATGTGGGAAACTTGAGTTTGATCTTTGGGTCAGAAAGATCCCCTGGTGGAGGGCATGGCAACACACTCCAGCACTCTTGCCTGAAGAATCTTGGACAGAGGCGCCTGGCTGGCTATAGTCCTTAGGTTCACAAAGATTCGGACATGATTGGCGCAACTTAGCACACAGAAGCACAGCATTTACAGAACTATGCTACACTTGCAATATGATCCAATAGTTGTATCTTCAGACACTTATCCTATAGAAACGAAAACTCATTTCACATTACTTGCATGAATGCTCATAGCAGCTTTTTTTGTAGTAGCCAAAAATTGGAGACAATGCTAACCTTCAATGGGTAAATGGCTAAATAAAATGTGATACAGCAATACCATGGCTTATCAGTGAGGAATTAAAAAAAAAAAAAACTGAAATGGGTGAATTTAACTCAGATGATCATTATTCTATGACTGTGAGCAGGAATCCCTTAAAAGAAATGGAGTAGCGATCATAGTCAACAAAAGAGTCCAAAATGCAGTACTTGGTTGCAATCTCATAAACGGCAGAATGATCTCTGTTCATTTCCAAGGCAAATCATTAAATATCACAGTAATTCAAGTCTATGCTCTGACCAGTAATCCTGAATAAGCTGAAGTTGAACGGTTCTATGAAGACCTACAAGACCTTTTAGAACTAATACCCAAAAAAGATGTCTTTTCATTATAGGGGACTGGAATGAAAAAGTAGGAAGTCAAGAAACACATGGAGTAACAGGCAAATTTTGTCTTGGAGTACAAAATGAAGCAGGGCAAAGGCTAATAGAGTTTTGCCAAGAGAATGCACTGGTGATAATAAATACCATCTTTCAACAACACAAGAGAAGACTCTACACACATCACCAGATGGCCAAAACAGAAACCAGATTTTATTGATTATATTTTTTGCAGCCAAAGATGGAGAAGCTCTATACACTCGGCAAAAACAAGACTGGGAGCTGACTGTGGCTCAGATCATGAACTCCTTATTGCTAAATTCAGACTTAAATTGAAGAAAAGTGGGGAAAACCACTAGACCACTCAGGTATGACCTAAATCAAATCCCTTAAGATTACACAGTGGAAGTGAGAAATAGATTTAAGAGACTAGATGTGATAGACAGAGTGCCTGATGAACTATGGATGGAGGTTTGTGACATTATACAGGAGACAGGGATCAAGATCATCCCCAAGAAAAATAAATGCAAAAAAACAAAATGGCTGTCTGAGGAGACCTTACAAATAGGTGTGAAAAGAAGAGAAGTGAAAAGCAAAGAAGAAAAGGAAGGATATACCCATTTGAATGCAGAGATACAAAGAAAAGCAAGGAGACATACAAAAGCTTCCTCAGTGATCAGTGCAAAGAAATAGAGGGAAAAAAAAAAACAACAATGGGAAATACTAGAGATCTCTTCAAGAAATTTAGAGATACTGAGGGAATATTTCATGCAAAGATGGGCTCAATAAAGGACAGAATTGGCATGGACATAAAAGAAAGAGAAGATGTTAAGAAGAGGTGGCAAGAATACACAGAACTACACAAAAAAGATCTTCATGGCCCAGATAATCACGATGGTGTGATCAAGCACCTAGAGCCAGACATCCTGAAATGTGAAGTTAAGTGGTCCTTAGGAAGCATCATTATGAACAAAGCTAGTGGAGGTGATGGAATTCCAGTTGAGCTATTTCAAATCCTAAAAGATGATGCTGTGAAAGTGCTGCACTCAATAGCTCAGCAAATTTGGAAAACTCATCAGTGGCCACAGGACTGGAAAAGGTCAGTTTTCATTCCAATCTCAAAGAAAGGTAATGTCAAAGAATGCTCAAACTACCACGTATTTGCACTCATCTGGGGGAGCCTGGTGGGCTGCTCTCTATGGGATCGCAAAGAGTCAGACATGACTGAAGCAGCTTTCAGCCGCAGCAGCAGCACACTCTAGTAAAGTAATGCTCAAAATTCTCCACACCAGGCTTCAACAATACATGGACGGTGAACTTCCAGATGTTCAAGCTGGTTTTAGAAAAGGCAAAGGAACCAGAGATCAAATTGCCAACATCCACTAGATCTTTGAAAAAGAAAGAGAGTTCCAGAAAAACATCTATTTCTGCTTTATTGACTATGCCAAAGCCTTTGACTGTGTGGATCACAATAAACTGTGGAAAATTCTGAAAGAGATGGGAATACCAGACCACTTGACCTGCCTCTTGAGAAACCTGTATGCAGGTCAGGAAGCAACAGGTAGAACTGGACATGGAACAACAGACTGGTTCCAAATAGGAAAAGGAGTACATCAAGGCTGTATATTGTCACCCTGCTTATTTAACTTATATGCAGAGCACATCACGTGAAATGCTGAGCTGGATGAAGTGCAGGCTGGAATCAAGATTGCCAGGAGAAATATCAATAACCTCAGATATGCAGATGACACCACCCTTATGGCAGAAATTGAAGAGGAACTAAAAATCCTCTTGATGAAAGTGAAATAGGAGAGTGAAACAGCTGGCTTAAAGCTCAACATTCAGAAAACTAAGATCATGGCATCTGGTCCCATCACCTCATTGCAAATAGATGGGGAAACAGTGGCTAACTTTATTTTCTGGGGCTCCAAACTCACTGCAGATGTTGATTGCAGCCATGAAATTAAAAGACATTTACTCCTTGGAAGGAAAGTTATGACTGACCTAGACAGCATATTAAAAAGCAGAGACATTACTTTGGCAACAAAGGTCCATCTAGTCAAAGCTATTGTTTTCCCAGTAGTCATGTATGGATGTGAGATTTTGACCGTAAAGAAAGCTGAGCACCAAAGAATTGATGCTTTTGATCTGTGATGTTGGAGAAGAATCTTGAGAGTCCCTTGGACTGCAAGGAGATCCAACCAGTCTATCCTAAAGGAAATCAGTCCTGGGTGTTCGTTGGAAGGACTGATGTTGAAGATGAAACTCCAGTATTTTGGCCACCTGATGGGAAGAGCTGATTCATTTATTTTTTATTTTTTTAATTTTATTTTATTTTTAAACTTAACATAATTGTATTAGTTTTGTCAAATATCAAAATGAATCCGCCACAGGTATACATGTGTTCCCCATCCTGAACCCTCCTCCCTCCTCCTTCCCCATACCATCCCTCTGGATCGTCCCAGTGAACTAGCCACAAGCATCCAGTATCGTGCATCGAACCTGGACTGGAAACTCGTTTCATACATGATATTTTACATGTTTCAATGCCATTCTCCAAAAACTTCCCACCTTCTCCCTCTCCCACAGAGTCCATAAGACTGTTCTATCATCAGTGTCTCTTTTGCTGTCTCGTACACAGGGTTATTGTTACCATCTTTCTAAATTCCGTATATATGCGTTAGTATACTGTATTGGTGTTTTTCTTTCTGGCTTACTTCACTCTGTATAATAGGCTCCAGTTTCATCCACCTCATTAGAACTGTTTCAAATGTACTCGTTTTAATGGCTGAGTAATACTCCATTGTGTATATGTACCACTGCTTTCGTATCCATTCATCTGCTGATGGACATCTAGGTTGCTTCCATGTCTCGGCTATTATAAACAGTGCTGTGATGAATATTGGGGTACACGTGTCTCTTTCCCTTCTGGTTTCCTCAGTGTGTATGCCCAGCAGTGGGATTGCTGGATCATAAGGCAGTTCTATTTCCAGTTTTTTAAGGAATCTCCACACTGTTCTCCATAGTGGCTGTACTAGTTTGCATTCCTACCAACAGTGTAAGAGGGTTCCCTTTTCTCCACACACTCTCCAGCATTTATTACTTGTGGACTTTTGGATCACAGCCATTCTGACTGGCGTGAAATGGTACCTCATAGTGGTTTTGATTTGCATTTCTCTGATAATGAGTGATGTTGAGCATCTTTTCATGTGTTTGTTAGCCATCTGTATGTCTTCTTTGGAGAAATGTCTATTTAGTTCTTTGGCCCATTTTTTGATTGGGTCATTTATTTTTCTGGAGTTGAGCTGGAGGAGTTGCTTGTATATTTTTGAGATTAGTTGTTTGTCAGTTGCTTCATTTGCTATTATTTTCTCCCATTCTGAAGGCTGTCTTTTCACCTTGCTAATAGTTTCCTTTGATGTGCAGAAGCTTTTAAGGTTAATTAGGTTCCATTTTTTTATTTTTGCTTTTATTTCTAATATTCTGGGAGGTGGGTCATAGAGGATCCTAATGTGATGTATGTCAGAGAGTGTTTTGCCTATGTTGTTCTCTAGGAGTTTTATAGTTTCTGGTCTTACATTTAAATCTTTAACCCATTTTGAGTTTTTTTGTGTGTGTGTATGGTGTTAGAAAGTGCTCTAGTTTCATTCTTTTAGAAGTGGTTGACCAGATTTCCCAGCACCACTTGTTAAAGAGATTGTCTTTAATCCATTGTATATTCTTGCCTCCTTTGTCAAAGATAAGGTGTCCATATGTGCGTGGATTTATCTCTGGGCTTTCTATTTTGTTCCATTGATCTATATTTCTGTCTTTGTGCCAGTACCATACTGTCTTGATAATTGTGGCTTTGTAGTAGAGCCTGAAGTCAGGTAGGTTGATTCCTCCAGTTCCACAGCAAACATTATCCTCAATGGTGAAAACTTGAAAGCATTTCCTCTAAAGTCAGGAACAAGACAAGGGTGCCCACTTTCATCATTACTATTCAACATAGTTTTGGAAGTTTTGGCCACAGCAATCAGAGCAGAAAAAAAGAAATAAAAGGAATCCAAATTGGAAAAGAAGAAGTAAAGCTCTCACTATTTGCAGATGACATGATCCTCTACATAGAAAACCCTAAAGACTCCACCAGAAAATTACTAGAACTAATCAATGACTATAGTAAAGTTGCAGGATATAAAATCAACACCCAGAAATCCCTTACATTCCTATGCACTAATAATGAGAAAACAGAAAGAGAAATTAAGGAAACAATTTCATTCACCATTGCAACGGAAAGAATAAAATACTTAGGAATATATCTACCTAAAGAAACTAAAGACCTATATATAGAAAACTATAAAACACTGGTGAAATAAATCAAAGAGGACACTAGCAGATGGAGAAATATACCATGTTCATGGACTGGAAGAATCAATATAGTGAAAATGAGTATACTACCCAAAGCAATTTATAGATTCAATGCAATCCCTATCAAGCTACCAACAGTATTCTTCACAGAGCTAGAACAAATAATTTCACAATTTGTATGGAAATACAAAAAACCTCGAATAGCCAAAGCGATCTTGAGAAAGAGCTGATTCATTTAAAAACACCCTGATGTTGGCAAAGACTGAAGGCAAGAGGAGAAGGGGATGACAGATGATGAGATTGATATTTCTCCTGGCAATCTGACTATTTGCGACCCCATGAATTGCAGCATTCCAGGCCTCCCTGTCCATCACCAACTCCCGGAGTTTACTCAAACTCTTGTGCATCGAGTCGGTGATGCCATCCAGCCATCTCATCCTCTGTCATCCCCTTTTCTTCTTCCTGCCCCCAATCCCTCCCAGCATCAGAGTATTTTCCAATGAGTCAACTCTTTACATGAGGTGGCCGAAGTATTGGAGTTTCAACTTTAGCATCAGTCCTTCCAAAGAACACCCAGGACTGATCTCCTTTAGAATGGACTGGTTGGATCTCCTTGCAGTCCAAGGGACTCTCAAGAGTCTTCTCCAACACAACAGTTCAAAAACATAAATTCTTCGGCACTCAGCTTTCTTCACAGGCCAACTCTCACATCCATATATGACCACTGGAAAAACCATAGCCTTGACTAGATGGACCTTTGTTGGCAAAGTAATGTCCCTGTTTTCAATATGCTATCTAGATTGGTCATAATATTCCTTCCAAGGAGCAAGCATCTTTTAATTTCATGGCTGCAGTCACCATCTGCAGTGATTTTGGAGCCCCCAAAAATAAAGTCTGACACAGTTTCCAATCTTCCCCCATCTATTTCTCATGAAGTGATAGGACCAGATGCCATGATCTTCATTTTCTGAATGTTGAGCTTTAAGCCCACTGTCTCACTCTCCTCTTTCACTTTCATCAAGAGGCTTTTTAGTTCCTCTTCTCTTGCTGCCATAAGGGTGGTGTCATCTGCATATCTGAGGTTATTGATATTTCTGCTGGCAATTTTGATTCCAGCTTGTGCTTCTTCCAGCCAGGCATTTCTCATGATGTGCTCTGCATATAAGTTAAATAAGCAGGGTGATAATATACAGCCTTGATGTACTCCTTTTCCTATTTGGATCCAGTCTGTGGTTCCATGTCCAATTCTACCTGTTGCTTCCTGACCTGCATCTAGGCTTCTCAAGGGGCTGGTCAGGTGGTCTGGTATTCCCATCTCTTTCAGAATTTTCCACAGTTTATTGTGATCCACACAGTCAAAGGCTTTGTCATAGTCAATAAAGTAGAAAGTTTTTCTGGAACTCTCTTGCTTTTTCCATGATCCAGTGTATGTTGGCAATTTGATCTCTGGTTCCTCTGCCATTTCTAAAACCAGCTTGAACATCTGGAAGTTCACAGTTCACATATTGCTGAAGTCTGGCTTGGAGAATTTTGAGCATTACTTTACTAGTGTGTGAGTTGAGTGCAATTGTGTGACAGTTTGAGTATTCTTTGGCATTGCCTTTCTTTGGGTTTGGAATGAAAACTGACTTTTCCTGTCTGTGGCCACTGCTGAGTTTTCCAAATTTGCTGGCATATTGAGTGCAGCTCTTTCACAGGATCATCTTCCAGAATTTGAAATAGCTCAACTGGAATTCCATCACTTCCACTAGCTTTGTTCTTAGTGATGCTTTCTAAGGCCCACTTGACTTCACATTTCAGAATGTCTGGCTGTAGGTGAGTGATCATCCATCGTGATTATCCTGGTCATGAAGATCTTTTTTGTACAGTTCTTCTGTGTGAAGAGGAACTAAAAAGCTTCTTGATGATGGTGAAAGTGGAGAGTTGAAAAGTTGGCTTAAAGCTCAACATTCAGAAAACGAAGATCATGGCATCCGGTCCCACCACTTCATGGGAAATAGATGGGGAAACAGTGGAAACAGTGTCAGACTTTATTTTTCTAGGCTCCAAAATCACTGCAGATGGTGACTGCAGCCATGAAATTAAAAGACGCTTACTCCTTGGAAGGAAAGTTATGACCAACCTAGATAGCATATTCAAAAGCAGAGACATTACTTTGCCAACAAAGGTCCTTCTAATCAAGGCTATGGTTTGTCCTGTGGTCATGTATGGATGTAAGAGTTGGACTGTGAAGAAGGCTGAGTGCCGAAGAATCGATGGTTTTGAACTGTGGTGTTGGAGAAGACTCTTGAGAGTCCCTTGGACTGCAAGGAGATCCAACCAGTCCATTCTGAAGGAGATCAGCCCTGGGATTTCTTTGGAAGGAATGATGCTAAAGCTGAAACTCCAGTACTTTGGCCACCTCATGCAAAGAGTTGACTCATTGGAAAAGACTCTGATGCTGGGAGGGATTGGGGGCAAGAGGAGAAGGGGACGACAGAGGATGAGATGGCTGGATGGCATCACTGACTCGATGGATGTGAGTCTCAGTGAACTCCGGGAGTTGGTGATGGGACAGAGAGGCCTGGCATGCTGCGATTCATGGGGTCACAAAGAGTCGGACACGACTGAGTGACTGATCCGATCTGATCTGAATGGTCTAGTGGTTTTCCCTACTTTCTTCAATTTAAGTTTGAATTTGGCAATAAGGAGTTCATGATCTGAGTCACAGTCATCTCCCAGTCTTGTTTTTGCTGACTGTGTAGAGCTTCTCCATCTTTGACTGCAAAAAATATAATCCTTCTGATTTCAGATTTGGCCATCTGGTGATGTCTATGTGTAGAGTCTTCTCTTGTGTTGTTGGAAGAGGGTGTTTGCTATGACCGGTGTGTTCTCTTGGAAAAACTCTTTGCCCTGCTTCATTCTGTATTCCAAGACCAAATTTGCCTGTTACCCCAGGTGTTTCTTGACTTCCTACTTTTGCATTCCCATCCCCTATAATGAAAAGGACATATTTTGGGGTTTTAGTTCTAGAAAGTCTTGTAGTTGTTCATATAATCATTAAACTTCAGCTCCTTCAGCATTATTGGTCGGGGCATAGACAGACTTGGATTACTGTGATACTGAGTGGTTTGCCTTGAAAATGAACAGAGGTCATTTCTCTCTTTTTTGAGACTGCACCGAGTACTACATTTCAGTCTCTTTTGTTTACCTTGATGGCTACTCCATTTCTTGCCCCAAGTAGTAGATATAATGGTCATCTAAGTTAAATTCACCCATTCCAGTCCATTTTAGTTCGCTGACTCCTAAAATGTCAACATTCACTCTTGCCACTGTTTGACCACCTCCGATTTGCCTTGGTTTCATGAACCTATCATTCCGGGTTCTTATGCAATATAATTCTTTACAGCATCGGACTTTGCTTCTATCACCAGTCACATCCACACCTGGGTATTGTTTTTGCTTTGGCTCCATCCCTTCTTTCAAAACTTATTTCTCCACTGATCTCCAGTATCATTTTGTGTACCTGTTGACCTGGGGAGTTCATGTTTCTGCGTCCTATCTTTTTGCCTTTTCATACTGTTCATGGGGTTCTCAAGGCAAGAATACTGAAGAGGTTTGCCATTACCTTCTCCAGTGGACCACATCTTGTCAGAACTCTCCACCATGACCTGTCCATCTTGGGTGGCCATACATGGCATAGCTCATAGTTTCTTTGAGTTAGAGAAGGCTGTGGTACATGTGATCAGATTGGTTAGTTTTATGTGATTGTGGTTTTCAGCCTGTCTTTTCTCTGGTGGAAAAGGATAAGAGGCTTATGGAAGTTTCCTGATGGGAGAGACTGACTTAGGGGGAAAATAGGTCTTCTTCCGATGGGCAGGATCATGCTCAGTAAATCTTTAATCCAACTTTTTGTTGATGTGTAGAGCTGTGTTCTCTCTCTGCTATTTACCTGGGGCTAACCTATGTTGGTGGAGTAGGCACTGGCGAACCACTCCAGTACTCTTGCCTGGAAAATCCCATGGTCGGAGGAGCCTGGTAGGTTGCAGTCCATGGAGTCACACAGAGTCGGACATGACTGATGTGACTTAGCAGCAGCAGCGAACTATGTTGGAGGTAATGAAAATAATGGTGACCTCCTTCAAAAGATCCCATGCACCCACTGCTACACTCATTGCTCCCAACCTTGGAGCAGACCACCGCCAACCCAGGCCTCTGCCAGAGAGTCCTGGACACTTATGGGCAAATCGGGGTCAGTCTTTTGTGGGGTCCCTGCTCCTTTCTCCTGGGTCCTGGTGCACACAAGGTCCTCTTTGTGCTTTTCAAGAGCTATTTCCCAGTCTTGTGTAAGTTCTGGCAGCTCTATGGTGGATCTACCTCCACTGGAGATGCTCAAACATAGTTCTGTCTCAGTCTCTGAGGGGTCCCTGGGTCCTGGTGCGCACAAAGTTTGTTTGAGCCCTCTGAGCATCTCTGATGGAAATGGGGTTTTTGATTCTAAACTCGAATTCACCCTTCTACCATCTTGCTGGGGCTTCTTCTTTGCCCTTGGGCATGAGGTATATCCTCACAGCTGCTCCAGTGCTGTGCAGCCTAAGTTTAATTAGGTCCCATTTGTTTATTTTTGTTTTTATTTCCATTTCTCTAGGAGGTGGGTCAGACAGGATCTTTTTTTGACTGTTATCAAAGAGTGTACTGCCTATGATTTTCTCTAAGACCTTAATAGCTTCTGACCTTATATCTAAGTCTTAATCCATTTTGAGTTTATTTTTGTGTATTGTGTTAGGAAGTGTTCTCATTTCATTCCTTTACATGTAGCTGTCCAGTTTTTGCAGCAAAATTATTGAAGAGGCTGTAGTTATCCATTGTATATTCTTGCAAACTTTGCCAAAGATAAGGTGCCTACAAGTGCCTGGGTTTATATCTGGGTTTTCTGTCTTCTTTCATTGGTGTATATTTTTGTTTTTGTGTCAGTAGCATGTTGTGTTGAGGACTATAGCTTTTTAGTATAGTCTGAAGTCAGGAAGGTTCATTTCTCCAGCTCCATTCTTCTTTTTCAAGATTGTTTTGGCCATGTGGAGTTTTTCGTGTTTCTATACGAATTGTGAAATTTATTGTTCTAGTTCTGTGAAAAATACCATTGGTAATTTCACAGGAGTTGCATTGAATCTTTAGATTGCTTTGGGAAGTATGGTCATTTCAACAATACTGATTTTTCCAATCCACAAACATGGTGTATTTCTCCATCTGTTTGAGTCATCTTTTATTTCTTTCATCAGTATTTTATAGTTTTGTGAATACAAGCCTTTTGTTTCTTTCGTTAGGTTTATCCCTAGGTATTTCATTCTTTTTTTTTTTTTTTTTTTTTTTTTTTTGCAGTAGTAAATGGGATGTTTGGAGAATAAAATGGCAACCCACTCCAGTGTTGTTGCCTGGAAAATTCCCATGGACGGAGGGGCCTAGTGGGCTGTAATCCATGGGATTGCAAAGAGTCAGACATGACTTAGCGACTAAACAACAACAACAAATGGGATGTTTCCTTAATTACTCTTTCTAATTTTTCATTGTTAGTGTATAGGGATGCAAGAGATTTCTGTGTATTAATTTTGTATCCTGCAACTTTAATAAATTCATGGATTAGCTCTAGTAAATTTCTGGGGACATCCTTAGGGCTTTCTATGTATAGTTTCATGGCATCTGCAAGCAGTGAGAGTTTTATTTCTTCTTTCCCAGTGTGGATTCCTACCACACTTGCAGCTTTTCCCACCTAATTCATGGAGGCAATCTGCAGGCTATAGGATCCCTGCAAAAATGAACTCTTGCTTCTCTGGTAGTCCCAGGCTTTCCCCTGGACTCATTGAACTTTGTCATACTAACCCTCTCAGCCTGTCTTCATGGAAGTCAACCCTAATCCTCTCCCTGGGGTCAGGCCTCTGAAGACGGAGCCTCAGCTCCAGGTGTGCTGGTGTGCAGGTGCATCAGGCCTACAAACAAGTGTCCCAGGCTGGAAAGTACCAGTTGCCATCAATCTCGGCTGAATTCTGCTTTATCTGCTGTGCTCCCCACTGAGGTTCCCAGAGCTCCACCCTCCTCACCCGTGAAGGAGTTTCCAAGTATGGGGGAACTTTTCTTCCTCCACAGCTCTCTCCCAGATGCACAGGTCCTATTTCAATATCCCTATCTTTTTTTTTTTTTTTTTTTCTTATTTCTTCTGCCCTAGCCTGTTATGTGGAGACTAGTTTGCCTTTTTGGAAGTCTGAGGTCTTCTGTCAGCCTTCAGTAGGTGTTCTATAGGAGTCATTCCATATGCAGATGTATTTCTGATGTATTTGTGGGGAGGAAGATGATCTCCACGTCTTACTTCTCTGCCATCTTCCCTTTGTCTCCTGAACACACTTTTTTGAAAAGAAACCTGGTAAGTAAAATCAAGCATCAAACTTATGTATGGGAAACAAACGTCTGGGGCAAGTGTGTGTTCATGTACTTCTGAGGCCATAAAATGAAAATTCAAGGCACTATTTTTAAAGGTGAAAAAGTCAGTCTCCAGAGATTATATGCTTTATGATTCTGTACATGTAACAGTCATTTTATTTATTTATTTTTAATTGGAGGATAATTGCTTTAAATGTTGCATTGTTTTTGCTCTACAACAATGCAAATCAGTAATAATTTTATATATATACATATACACACGGGATTCCCAGGTGGCACTAGTGGTGAAGAATGTGCCTACCAATGCAGGATATGTAAGAGATGTGGGCTTGATCCCTGGGTCTGGACGATCCCCTGGAGAAGGGCATGGGGCATGGCAAACTATACCAGTATTCTTGCCTGGAGAATCCCATGGACAGAGGAGCCTGGTGGATGATAGTTCATAAAGTTGCAAAGAATCAGAAACAACTGAGGTGACTCATCACACATGCATCTGTATACATATATCCCCTTCTTCTTAAACCCCCCTCCTTCCTCCCATCCCACCCCTCTATGTCACCACAAATCACCAGGCTGGGCTCCCTCTGTTATACAGCAGCCTCACATTAGCTATCGGTTTTACATATGATAGTGTATATATGTCCATGCTACTTTCTAAATTTGTTCTACCCTCTTCACAGTCTTTAAGTAAGATACTACACAGAACAAGAAGAAATTATTAATTTCCAATAGATGTGGTGAGTAGGTAAGGTACATCTGTAAAGAGCAGGAAAGAGCATTTCTTTGTGTTGAAAGAAACAGTACTGCATTTTCAGTGCAGAGATGATTTCGTAAACAACTACACAGAAAATAAAACTGCATCAAACTACACAGATGTGCACACACAAGAACATATAAAACCTGTTGAAAACTGAATAACATCTATCTCCTAGTTAGTAATACATCAATGCCAGTTTTCTGGTTTTGATATTATATTACAGATAAAATGTTCCATTAGGGAAACTTTAGTAAGGCTGCACAACATTTGTAATATTTTGCAACATCCTCTAAAAGACAGTTATTTGAAACTACACGAATTAAAATATGAAAGAAGTAGAATAAAAGGAATAATAAAAATATGAGCAGAAATGAATTAATTTGAACACCAATACACTGAAGAAGAAAATGATACAATATGCTTTTTAATTTGAAGAAAGAAGTAAAATAACCACTCACCCGACAAGTAATAAAGAAGTATTAGGTAGATAATACTATGGAAATAAGTGAAGTGAAATGAAGTGAAAGTCGCTCAGTCATGTCCGACTCTTCATGGAATTCTGCCTGATAGTCCATGGAATTCTTCAGGCCAGAATACTGCAATGGGCAGCCGTTCTCTTCTCCAGGGCATCTTTCCAACCCAGGGATAGAACCAAGGTCTCCCACATTGCAGGTGGATTCTTTACCAGCTGAGCCACGAGGGAAGCCCAAGAATATTGGAGTGGGTAGCCTATCCCTTCTCCAGTGGATCTTCCTGACTCAGGAATCGAACTGGGGTCTTGTGCATTGCTCGCTGATTCTTTACCAACAGAGCTACCAGGGAAGCCCAAAGGAGACAACTAACCATAGGATATTTTCTAAATTATAAGCAACATATTTTGGAGAAAATCATGCCCAATACATATGAAAACTATTGAAAGACTTCATTTTTACATGTGAAATAGAGCATTTCTTTGTGTTGAAAGAATAGTTCTATATTTTCGGTGTGGATGTTTACATAAATATAAATTATGTAAATTAAAATAATATAAATATACATTTTGATACTTTCTGCTTATTAAAATAGTAGAATCAGTCTTAAATTTTTAGTGACAAAAAGTCATCTGTGGCAGACAGTTAAGAGACTAGTTATATAAACTTTGAGAAATGGAAATAAACTATCTTCCACCAATGTTACATAGGTTAGTTTCAGAGGCAATGTGGCCAACTCTGTTATAAGACTAGGGTATTCTTTAGAAACCCAAATGTTTCAGGGCATGAAAAACAGAACACCTTAGCAATCTTGGTCATGAACTGAGAGGCATAAATCAAAAATAAGCTAAAATAAATATGTATTTGTTTCAAAACTGAAATTCAGGGAGGAAAGTTTTTCTCAGAACACTAGGAATTGTTTGTATATTAAAATATCACAATATTCTACATTAATAAACTAGAAGTGAAAATATCATACCAAGAGGTGAAAAAAGAACCCTACTAAATATACTAGTATTGTATATGTTATGTTACTATCAGTAGATTTTAATAATTTTAAAAATTTCTTAGCAATCTATATATCCTTAACTAGATTAAATAAACAAATATATAAAAGTATATACACTTATCATCAGTAAAATATTCAGTTCAGTTCAGTTTAGTCGCTTAGTCATGTCCAACTCTTTACGATCCCATGAATGGCAACACGCCAGGCCTCCCTGTCCATCACCAACTCCTGGAGTTCACCCAGACTCACGTCCATTGAGTCAGTGATGCCATCCAGCCATCTCATCCTCTGTCCTCCCCTTCTCCTCCTGCCCCCAATCCCTCCCAGCATCAGAGTCTTTTTCAATGGGTCAACCCTTCGCATGAGGTGGCCAAAGTACTGGAGTTTCATCTTTAGCATCATTCCTTCCAAAGAAATCCCAGGGCTGATCTCCTTCAGAATGGATTGGTTGGATCTCCTTGCAGTCCAAGGGACTCTCAAGAGTCTTCTCCAACACCACAGTTCAAAAGCATCGATTATTTGGTGCTCAGCCTTCTTCACAGTCCAACTCTCACATCCATACATGACCACAGGAAAAACCATAGCCTTGAATAGATGGCTCTTTGTTGGCAAAGTAATGTATCTGCTTTTGAATATGCTATCTAGGTTGGTCATAACTTTCCTTCCAAGGAGTAAGTGTCTTTTAATTTCATGGCTGCAGTCACCATCTGCAGTGATTTTGGAACTCAAAAAAATAAAGTCTGACACTGTTTCCACTGTTTCCCCATCCATTTCCCATGAAGTGATGGGACCAGATGCCATGATCTTCGTTTTCTGAATGTTGAGCTTTAAGCCAACTTTTTCACTCTCCACTTTCACTTTCATCAAGAGGCTTTTGAGTTCCTCTTCACTTTCTGCCATAAGGGCGGTGTCATCTGCATATCTGAGGTTATTGATATTTCTCCTGGCAATCTTGATTCCAGCTTGTGTTTCTTCCAGTCCAGCATTTCTCATGATTTACTTTGCATATAAGTTAAATAAACCGGATGACAATATACAGCCTTGACGTACTCCTTTCCCTATTTGGAATCAGTCTGTTGTTCCATGTCCAGTTCTAACTGTTGCTTCCTGACCTGCATACAGATTTCTCAACATTAGTATAACATAATTTTAAGTATAGGAAAAAAGAAAGAATGTTTCTTACCCTTGTCCTGTTTGTGGAGATAAACATATCAGTGTTAGTGGCTCAGTCATGTCTGACTTTTTGTGATCCCATGGACTGTAGCCCTCCAAATTCCCCTGTCCATGGAATTCACCAGGCAAGAATACTGGAGGGGGTAGCCATTCCCTTCTCCAGAGGATTTTCCAGACCCAGGGATTGAACCCAGCCTGGTGGCTCAGACAGTAAAGCATCTGCCTGCAATGCGGGAGACCCAGGTTCGATTCCTGGGTAGGGAAAATCCCCTGGAGAAGGAAATAGCAATCCACTTCAGCACTCTTGCCTAGAAAATCCCATGGACGGAGGAGCCTGATAGGTTACAGTCCATGGGGTCGCAAAGAGTCGGACACGACTGAGCGACTTCACTTTCTTTCACTATCATGCATTGCAAGCAGGTTCTTTACTGTCTGAGCAATTCATAAGGCTTCCACAGAGAAAATTATAAAACTTTAGAGAAAGTTGCTTGAAACATCCTATATAAATTGAGAGATATTTAAAGTTTATGAACATTCAAGTTTATTCAAGTTTATGAATAGTTCAAGTTTCCAAATTTATAATCTGGAATTTCCTGGACTGTCTTTTCAATTATTTCCATGACTGCTTTACACACACATGTATCCATATTCATACATATATATGAAACTCTTTTCTATTTTGATCCTCATTTTTCTAGTTCAGTTCAGTTCAGTCACTCAGTCATGTCTGATTCTTTGTGACCCCATGGACTTTAGCATGCCATGCTTCCCTGCCCATTACCAACTCCCAGAGCTTGCTCAAACTTGTTTCCATTTAATTGGTGATGCCATCCACCCATCTCATCCTCTGTCATCCTCTTCTTCTCCTGCCTTAAAACTTCCCCAGCATCAGGGTCTTTTCTAGGATCAGGTGTCCAAAGTATCAGAGCTTCAGCTTCAGCATCAGTCCTTTCAAAGAATATTCAGGACTGATTTCCTATAGGATTGACTGGTTTGATCTCCTTGCAGTCCATGGGACTCTCAAGAACATTCTCCAACACCATAGTTCAAAAGCATCAGTTCTTCCACGCTTGGCTCTCTTCATGGTCCAACTCTCACATCCATACGTGACTAATGGAAACACGATAGCTTGGACTATATGGACCTTTGGCTGCAGACTGGCAGGCTTTACTTTACTTGCATAAAAGGAGAGAAGTTCCATGGTACCTGCTGAACACAAAAGTAAGGAGAGCTCTCACTCAGCAATCTGTTTCACATTCTGAATGGTTCTTTCCTTCCCTAACATATTATTGCTTCTGTAAAGAATTCCTTATGTGACTTAACCTGTGGGCTAAAGCAAGTTCTATGCAACCAGGATTGAAGGTGGGGAATGTTCTTTCCATGGATAAATCAGCCCTTGATATTTGGCCCACTTAATGTTTCTGCTCTATAGAGTTGTCAATTGCAAGGGTACCCTTGTTAAAACTAGCTCCCAATATTACTCCTCCCTTCTATTGGTAGACTCTAAATTGTTTTACCTTTAAAGGATTTACCTGTTACAATAATAAATCACATTTTCAGTATAAAAATATACTTGGATTATTGATGTCTCCAATTTCAGTTACCTGGGTTTGTAAAGTTATTATTAGTTTATTCCAGTTTATGGAAATTTTTAAAAGATCTTAAGTAGGGAAGAATGCAAATATTTTTGTTTTGAATTCCATTTGAAACTGAAAAAAATTTTATATTTTAAGTTAAAACTTAAAGCTATTTCTTTAGTGGAAAGGTTGCCAGAATGGTAGTAAAGTAACTTGATTCTAATAATTGTAATTATAGCTTTTATAATAGTTTTTAAGAACTTAATATTTGTCAGGCATGATATTAAATGTACCTTATGAATATCTCATTGAATCATCACAACAGTCATATGGGGTGTTGATAATTTTCCTTTTTTTTTTTTTTTCTGAAAAAGTAACTAAGGCTACAGAAGTTTAAGTAATTCACTCATAATCTCACAGCTGCTGCTAAGTCTGCTAAGTCACTTCAGTCGTCTCCGACTCCATGCAACCCCATAGATGGCAGTCCACCAG
This sequence comes from Bubalus kerabau, assembly GCF_029407905.1. Classification (NCBI taxonomy): domain Eukaryota; kingdom Metazoa; phylum Chordata; class Mammalia; order Artiodactyla; family Bovidae; genus Bubalus; species Bubalus kerabau. Next base: position 60,909,620 of record NC_073634.1, read on the forward strand.
GCTCCCCTGTCCCTGGAATTCTCCAGGCAAGAACACTGGAGTGGGTTGCCATTTCCTTCTCCAATCTCACAGCTAATGTGTAGTAAATGAGCTAAAGTAAATCTGACTATACAAAAACTTTCTTCTTATTTGTGCAACCAACTTACGTATTTGAGGAGGGGGCTTTTTAGCCTAGTATGAATTTGGAAATACAATTTTTTTCAGTACTTCTAGCAATGTCATATTTGTATTTAATTGGGAAACTAGACAAACATATTTAAAAAGTGAAACAGCTGCAGATAGAGAAAATGGAAATAGAAAGAAGAGAAAGGAACAAGAGGTTGAATTATGGAGCAAGAAGAGACTCTTCATGGAATTCCCTTTGTTAAGTTCCAAAAAAATTTATAACTAATAGAACTGAAGACTATATGTCAGCAATAATTAAAATAAATCCACAGACACTTAACAAGAGTTCCCCAGTTTCTTGAACCGTGTTTATCTGTGTTCTTTTCTACCTCTGTTCATTTTTGCAAACTGCTGATAGATATGACAGTCTTTGTAAAATTAGAATAGCCACAGGGGAATTGATATATTCAGCACCAGTCTGAGATGCCTTACATGCGCCAGTGATGCTCAATGTAATTTTGTGATTAAATCCAGATGCTTCTTTCCACTTGTAAAATCATATTAAAGAAAGTATAATGTAAAACATCAATCATGTCACTTTACTTGATAAATCATAAGGGGTTATTCTAAATAATCAAAGCTGCTAAATAATCTAAAAACATAAACGTCATTAAGAGAGAGTAAGTGAAATTCTCCCATGGGTTAACAGTTCAATTAAAATGGATATGCTTCATCAGCACCTGTAATTTCTAAGACAGGTAGATTAGGTAACACCATCCATGAGGTAATGGGGAAAAAATAGTCAAGGTGGTAGTATCAGCATAAAGAATTTAAAGACAGATTCTAACATTTTTAATATTCAAGCTAACTTATAGCAAATCCACTTTATTAACAGACTTTAGGGTATAATTCCAGTGATGTGAAAAATTTTTATTTAATTACTATCATGTGGTGATTATTGAAAGAAGGCCATATATACAAAATACCTTTCTTTGTTCCAATTTAATTGAAAAGTAAATACAAAGTTCAAACATTGTTATAGACACATAAACAAAATTATAATTAGGCACAAAAGCTGGATAAATTAACCCATGTTTGATAGAATCAGATACTCTAAAAGAGTTTTCTGGGTTGTAAAAGGAGCATGGAGTTTTGTCAATTCTATTCACTTGAGTTCAAGCCTACAATTAGTAAATATTACTATTTTCAGAGACCTTGCAGGAGAAAAGGATAATGTTACCAGTTATTTGGGGGTATACACACTTTCATAGATGTTAGAGAAATGAGTTATTTTAAATATGTGTTTTGAGATGTTCATACAGGAATATTGAAATAAGTAGCAGGAAAAGACATTGGGCCTGGTTTTGGAAGTTCAGAAAACAGTGCCCACAATGTCAGAGTTGTGAATGAGCAATGACTTGCACTCCCATGTGGGAACAGTCAATGTGGTAGGCACTATGGGTGAGTCTTGAGCTAGTGACTTTAACAGTTTGGATTTATTCTGTTCCAGTTGGAAATGGTAACTTTTAAGAAGAAGAATGGTAGAGTTGACTTCATTTTCAACAGTTGTTAAGGATGGAATGGAGGAGAGGAAATTGGCGGTAGGGAGTTAAAGCTGGTGAGACCTACATTCATTCTCAGAAACAGAATCTGGATTTTAGGAATATGTTTGCAATACAGTTGATAAAGGCTGGGAAATTAACAGATGTAAAGTGAAGAAGATCAGAGGGGAAAAAAAGGTGAAAATTTTGAAATAATTTTGCTTTTATAGCCTTGATTTCAGTGTTAAAGCTGGAAAGCATCACTCAAAATTTAGTATTGCCAGTATACTTAGAAGGTGTGAGCTGGGGATTTTACAAGATCCAGGAGGTACACCATTTGTGGATTTTTTTAAATGTTTTAGCTACTTGTAAAATATGTAAATGTAAATATCTCATAAGCAACTGAAAGAGTGCAAAGAAATGATGACGAAAAATTCCAAAGTCATTACAATTTAGATGCCAACAGAAGCTATAGGAATACTTGCAATCAGTCAGATAGAAGTTACAGATCAGAAATAGGAGGACTTTTCTAGTTTTAATAACTTATGAATGTGTATTTTTAGATAGTTTAAATTTGTTGAAGATATGAATTCTCATGATCAATTTGAATCCAACAGCAAGTACTTTATTCCTAGATTATAATGTGGAAAAGTGGTTTTCTGTAGTAAAATATGTAGATAATATTCCACATTGAGTTTACCAGAAGTGTTTTCCCTCAAGACCTAATTCTTCTGAGGTCAGAAAAAGAAGCAAAATTGTTTGCTATTTGTTCTACTAGGGGCCAGCATTTATCCAGAAGTTGATTATAGAGTTGTCATTGCTTGCCATTATCAGAAAAGTGAAAAATAAAAGTAATTCTGAATAAAAAATAAAGGCCCAACTCAAAACTGATGGGAAAGAGGATAATTTTTAGAAAAAACTTAAAAGATTAACTCTCCAAATAGTAATAACTCTGCTTTGGCTCTCACCTGGTTTCAGAAGAGAAGAATAAATAGCAAAGGAGAAATCTAAATGTATGTCATGCCATCTCAAAGAGATGTGTAAAAGAGAAAAACATTGATAGCATAAAAAATGACATTTCAATTTGCTTCTCTTGAGAGTCTAACTGCATCTGTTTTTTTATACCATTCTATTTGCCATCCCTCCCGCACAACTCCCCAGTTGTTGTGCTTCTAAATAAACAGTGTTTGTTTTTTGACATGCAAACTTTGATTCAGATCCTGCTTACTTTCCATAATCTTTTCAGGCCGCAACATATAATGACCCTTTGGCTTGAATTTAGCCATGTACCATTGATCATTCACTTGTTTTCTCTTCGAGTTTAATTTAATCATTCTGGTTCAGTTCAAAAAGATAAATAGTTTTCCACATAGTTTTGGTTAATAAATCATTCAATTATGCCCTTATGATTATTCCCTCTGCAAGGTCTGCTTATAGAGGGAATAATCATAACCCCACTCCAGTACTCTTGCCTGAAAAATCCCATGGACGGAGGAGCCTGGTAGGCGGCAGTCCATGGGGTTGCACAGAGTCGGACACGACTGAGCGACTTCGCTTTCACTTTTCACTTTAATGCATTGGAGAAGGAAATGGCAACCCACTCCAGTGTTCTTGCCTGGAGAATTCCAGGGACGGGGAAGCCTGGTGGGCTGCTGTCTATGGGGTCGCAGAGAGTCAGACACGACTGAAGTGACTTAGCAGCAAGGTCTGCTTGTTTTAATCCTCTTGCTCTAGAAAAATGCCATTAAGCTCAAGTTCTCCCAGCATCACTCCCTCCACCATCAGCAGCACAGAGAGACATATAGCCATCACTCCCTCTCATGAGCTGCTGCCATTACATCCCTCTCTACAGCCCGGGACTCCTCTGGGACACTGACCAACTTGCTTAAGATACATTCTTCCTGCTTGAGACCTAACACAACCTTAACTCTCAAAAACACCCAGATATAAACAATCTAACATTGTGGTTATATTACAGGAATGTAAACAATGTATGTTCAGCTACATGACCTCCATATTTTATATCTAGACTCCTAATACCACAAGATATGTTATCATCAAGTCACTTAAATATGTGAATGGGAGAAAAAGAACCCCCTAAGATAAGGAAATAATTATCTGAGACAGAGAGAAAAAGTAATGAAAAAAACATAAAACAATGAAAATTTCTGAGGCTTCATAGTAGTTGTTCAGGGTTTCAGGGCATATAGTACAAGGAGCAGGTGGGCTCCCATTCATGTATGTACTTTGGTTGGAGAATCTGAACACCATTTCAAAGCCATTTTTGTATGGTTGATTTCAAACATGAGAGAGAAACTGATATTGGTATTTCTGATCTCAGCATACTCGCCACTAAATCTGCTGATCAGATAAATAGGTTCCCATTCCCTGTTTTAAATCATGTTTTCCATGGGTCTAATTTCCTTCCCAGTTCCCTTGAACTTGAAATAACTTTGATTTGTAGTTGATTGTTAATCAACTATGCTGAAACACAGATCTTTACAAGTATTTAAGTATTAAAATTGTTTAATATTTGAATTTACTTACCATATTGCCTCATAAGTTAAGTACATAACTCAGCAGTTAACTGTTACTTTTAAAAATGAAGAATGACTTTACTTTCCAGGTTAGCTGCCAATGATATATATATTAATAATGCCTACTAAGCACTCCAACCCTCCTATCACTTCATTTTCATGAATTTAATTCTGTCCTCTATTCATCAACTTGTTTGCATACATCAGAAGACCTATGGTTCTTTTATTTTCAGGTGATTGCTATACATATGATGTTCCAGAGTAATATTTTTATATAAATAATGAAATTAATACTTGTCTTCATCAGCTTGGGCTACTTTAACAAAATATACACAGGGTTACTAAACAACAGAACTTTATTCTCCCACAGCCTTGAAGCTGGAAGTTCAAGATCTATATACTGCCAAATATTGTTCCTAGTGAGAGCTCTTGTTCTGACTCATAGATGGCCACCTTCTCACTGAATCTCCACCTGGAAGGGAGGGTGGAGAGAACGCTCTGATCTCTCTTCAGGTAAGGAGATTAATCCTATGATGAGAGCCCAATCCTCATCACCTCATCTAATCTTAAATCCTGAAGCTCATCTCCAAATGCTATCACATAAGGTGTTACAACTTCAACATATAAATAAGAGGAGTAGAGGAAGAGATATTCAGTTCATAGCCATGGCTGTATTCAATTTTACAGAAAGATATATTCATTTAGTGTCATTACTACTTTAACAATTTCCAGAACTCTCTGCCACACTTGATTATAGCATGGCATGACCAATGTGAACAAGTAAGTTTTAGTTCTTTCTTACATATATTCCAGTGATTCTCTTCAATGCTTGTTATTGTTCAGATGCTCAAGTCGTGTCTGAATCTTCGCTACTGATGGATTGCAATAGGCCAGGTTTCCCTGTCTTTCACCATCTCCTGGAGTTTGCTCAAACTTATGCCCATTCTCGTTCTCTGCTGTCTCCATCTCCTCCTGCCTTCCATCTTTCCCAGCATCAGGGTCTTTTCCAATGAGTCAGTTCTTTACATCAAGTGGCCAAAGTATTGGAGCTTCAGCTTCCATATCAGTCAGTCCTTCCAATGAATATTCAGGACTGATCTCCTTTACAATTGGCTGATTTGATTTAATTGCAGTCCATGGGACCTTCAAGAGTCTTTCCAACACCACCATTTGGTCCACCAGCTCACTTATCCATTATTTTGCCTCATTTATTCTTCTATTGATTTCTTCTAGTGTATTTTTCATTTCAATTATTGTGCTGTTCAACAATGTTTGCTTTTTATATCTGCTAACTTTTTGTTAAATATTTCTTTTGTCTTCTGGTTCAGTGCTTCCATTCTTTTTCTGAGATTATGGATCATCTTTGCTATCATTTCTCTGAATTCTTTTTGAGTGCATTACCTATCATCATTTAGCATAGTTGCTCTTCTGGGGTTTTATCTTTTTTTTTTTTTTTTTTGCACACATTCTTCTTTCTCACTTCATCTAACTTTCTGTATCAATTCAGTTCAGTAACTCAGTCGTGTCCTACTCTTTGCGACCCCATGAATCGCAGCATGCCAGGCCTCCCTGTCCATCACCAACTCCCAGAGTTCACTCAAACTCACGTCCATTGAGTCGGTGATGCCATGCAGCCATCGAATCCCCTGCCGTCCCCTTTTCCTCCTGCCCCCAGTCCCTCCCAGCATCAGAGTCTTTTCCGATTAGTGAACTCTTCTTATGAGGTGGCCAAAGTACTGGAGATTCAGCTTTAGCATCATTCCTTCCAAAGAACACCCAGAGCTGATCTCCTTTAGAATGGACTCCTTTAGAATGGTCTCCTTGCAGTCCAAGGGACTCTCAAGAGTCTTCTCCAACACCACAGTTCTAAAGCATCAATTCTTCAGAGCTCAGCTTTCTTCACAGTCCACCTCTCGCATCCATACATGACCACTGGAAAAACCATAGCCTTGACTAGATGGACCTTTGTTGGCAAAGTAATGTCTCTGTTTTTTAATAACTTTCTGTGTTTGTGGTCTCTATTCTGCTGGCTACAGGGTCATCGTTTCTTTTGCTACTGGTGTCTGCCCCTGTTGGATAAAGCTGGTCTAGAGGCTTGAGCAGGTTTCCTGGTAAGAGGGACTTCTGCCTGTCTTTTGGTATGTGGAGCTTTTCTTGTCCCTTTGAGGGAAATAGTTGTGACAAGGGGTGTGCTTTATGTGGTTGTGGATTCAAGAAGACTTTAGGCTGCCTCTCTGTTGATGTATGGGGCTGTGTTCCAGGCCTATTGATTGTCTTGCAAGAGGTGTTCCAGCACTGGCACCTACAAGCTGTTGGGTAGGGCCAGATCTTGGTATCAAATGAGGCTCCAGGAGAGTTCATAACAATGAGTACTCTCTGATAGTTCTTCCAGTGTCCTTGTCTCCACAGTGAGCCACAGCCACCCTAGGAGACTTTCTGAGACCTGCAGGTAGGTCTGGTCAGGCACCTATGAAGTCATTGCTTTTTCCCTGGGTCCCTCTGACTGAGACCTGTGTGTGCCCTACAAGAATGTAGTCACTGCTTCCCCCAGCCCTGTGGCATTCCTAAAATCAAGCCCCCCTGACCTTTAAAACTAAATGCTCTGCTTCTAATTCCAGACCCCCAGGTTTTAAGCCTGACAGGGCCTCAGTTCTTTCAATCCTGTTGGAGCAACTCTGCAATATAATAAATTTCCACTTTGTGCATCTCCCACCTGCCAGGCCTGAGATTTGATCATGCTGCAAATATATACCTCCTACCCTTTTATTTTGTCTTCTTCTTTGTCTTTGGTTGCAGAATATATATGTGTTTTTTTGGTGGATTCCAGTCTTTTTTTCTTGATGATTGTTCAGCAGTCAGTTTTGATTTGGTGTTTCCATAAGAGGAGGTAACCTCAAGTCCTTCTCCATCTTGTCTCCACCTCTTCCTACTCACATGAAGTCCTTAAACACATAGAACTTTTCCTCACTGGAAGCAGAGATGGAGTCAAAGCATGTAAGGATTAGATGCCCAGCTATTGGTTCTGAGACACAGGGACTTTACAAAAGGACTGAGGAGAAGCTACCGGGAAGTAACAGTCAACAAGTAAGCAGGGACCTCAGTCCTACAATCCCAAAGAACTTGATTCTACCAGACACTTGAGTGAGCTCATAAGTCGATTCTACCTAGAGACTGGATGAAGTATCCAGCCTGGCTGACACATTGATTTTGGCCTTTTAAAGCCTGGAGTAGAGAAATAAGGAAAGCCAGCCCAGATGGACTTCTGATGTACAGAGCATATCATGCTGTCTGTTGCCTGTGATTCTGCGCACTGCTTGACTCTGGCCCAGACTGGACTGGGGGAGGCCAATTTCCTATTTTTTAACATAAATTTTTTATTTCTTAAATTAATTAAAATTGGCCATAAGATACCTTTTGAAATGACTTGTTTTATATGTGTAAGCTAATTCACATTTTTAGTTTAAGTTTTTTAATATTTTGATTATAAAAAGTAGCAGGGCTGTTGAGTTTACTATAAAATCAGCAGTTAACATGCAAAACAAATAGAATATGTAATGCATACACTAAGATCACAGTCAAAAGTGAGCAAATAATTAATGTATTGCTTCTTTATAGTCACATTACTTTAAAATTTTCATAACCAGTTTAGTTCAGTTGAGTCGCTCAGTTGTGTCTGACTGTGACCCCATGGACTGCAGCATGCCAGGCCTCCCTGTCCATCAGTAACTCCAAGAATTTACTCAAACTCATTTCCATTGAGTCAGTGATGCCTTCCAACCATCGCATCCTCTGTCAGCCCCTTCTCCTCCCACCCTCAGTCTTACCCAGCATCAGGGTCTTTTCCAATCAGTCAGTTCTTTGCATCAGGTGGCCAAGTACTGGAGTTTCAGCTTCAGCATCAGTCCTTCCAATGAAAATTCAGGACTGATTTCCTTTAGGGTGGACTGGTTGGATCTCCTTGCTGTCCAAGGGATGTTCAAGAGTCTTCTCCAACACCACAGTTCAAAAACATCAGTTCTTTGGTGCTCAGCTTTCTTTATGGTCCAATTCTCCCATCCATAGATGACTACTGGAAAAACCAAAGCTTTGACTAGATTGACATTTGTTGACAAAATAATGTCTATGCTTTTTAGTATGTTGTCTAGGTTGGTCATAACTTTTCTTCCCAGGAGAAAGCATCTTTTAATTTCATGGCTGCAGTTACCATCTGCAGTGATTTTGGAGCCCAGAAAAATAAAGTCAGCCACTGTTTCCATTGTTTCCCCATCTATTTACCATGAAGTGATGGGGCCAGATGCCATGATCTTAGTTTTCTGAATGTTGAGCTTTAAGCCCACTGTTTCACTCTCCTCTTTCACTTTCATCAAGAGACTCTTTAATTCTTCTTCACTTTCTGCCATAAGGGTGGTGTCATCTGCATATCTGAGGTTATTGGTATTTCTCCTGGCAGTCTTGATTCCAGCTTGTGCTTCATCCAGCCCAGCATTTCTCATGATGTACTCTGCATATAAGTTAAATAAGCAGAGTGACAATATACAGCCTTGACATATTCCTTTCCCAATTTGGAACCAGTCTGTTGTTCCATGTCCAGTTCTAACTGTTGCTTCCTAACCTGCATACAGATTTCTCAGGAGGCAGATCAGGTGGTCTGGTATTCCCTTCTTTTTAAGAATATTCCACAGTTTGTTATGATCTACATAATCAAAGGCTTTGGCATAGTCAATAAAGCAAAAGCAGATGTTTTTCTTGAACTGTCTTGCTTTTTTGATGATCCAACAGATGTGGTAATTTGATCTCTGGTTCCTCTGCCTTTTCTAAATCCAGCTTGAACATCTGGAAGTTCATGGTTCACATACTGCCAAAGCCTGGCTTGGAGAATTTTGAGCATTACTTTAGTAGCGTGTGAGATGAGTGCAATTGTGTGGTAGTTTGTGCATTCTTTGGCATTGCCTTTCTTTGGGATTGGAATGAAAACTGACCTTTTCCAGTCCTGTGGCCACTGCTGAGTTTTCCAAATTTGCTGGCATATTGAGTGCAGCACTTTCAAACAGACTCTTGGAGGGCACAAACAAAACCTTGGGCACACCAGGACCTAGGAGAAAGGAGCAGTTAACACATAAGAGACTGACCAGAGTTCCTGTGAATGTCCAGGAGTCTCTGGTGGAGGCATTGGTTGGCGGTGGCCTGCTGCAGAGTTGGGGTCACTGAGTGTAGCAGTGTGTGCATGGGACCTTTTGAAGGAGGTCACCATTATTTTCATTACCTCCACCATAGTTTGGCCTCTGGTCAAACAACAGGGAGGAAACACAGCCCTGCCCATTAACATAAAATTGGATTAAAGATTGACATCAACAGAAAATTTTCATAATAGTTATACTCTAAATTGAACGAGAGCAAGATTCTTCATTTTAACTACTTTGTTTCTGGCTCAGCACAGTGTCTCACAGATTACTCATTCAGATGAGTATTCTTGAATGATTGAATGCATCAATAAGTAGGTAAGTATTATGATTATTAATTGTTCTGTAGCCCACCAGGCTCCTCTGTCAATTTGACTTCCCAAGAAAGAATACTAGAGTGTTGCCATTTCCTTGTCCAGAGGATATTCCTAACCCAGGGATTGAATCCAAATCTGCTTGCATTGGCGGGCAGATTCTTTACCACTGAATGACCAGAAAAGTCCTCATGCCTTGTCTAATCCTATTCAAGTCATTGCATGATTAAAAAGGGTGAATTATCTTTCATAATTTCTTCAATAATGTGGTTCTGGGATTATATTAATCAATGTTTTGTTGTTAATTTTTAATTGCTAAGTCATGACCAACTCTTTGCAACCCCACAAGCTACAGTCTGCCAGCCTTCTCTGTCCATGGGATTTCCCAGGCAAGAACACTGGACTGAGTTACCATAGTATGACACTAATCAGAAATCATAAATATACTAAGGACAGTCCGTAAGTTAATATTATTCTTTAGACACTTCTGGCAAGTGAAGTAAAACTAAATGCACAAAGAAAATGGAGAGGCAAAAAATATGCAAACTATATTTGTCTCAGGCATATTTAAGGCACTCATATTATGTATTATTATTTATACTTCCAGCATGAGACCTAATTATACACATGGGCACTATGGAAAAATTGCATTGAGACACAAAGTTTGTTTTGAAATTTTGCCACTTAGAGATCTCATGGGGACTCTGAACTGGGTTTTTCATGTTCTACAGAAGCTATTTTAGTCCTACTATTTCACTATATTCAATTCCATGTATGATCTATTTCTCCCATCACGGTATAAAGGCAAAAATACAGTTCCTCAATTTGGATTTAAGAAGAGCTATGACATAGTCCACAGTGCTCTGGGCCAGAGCTAATCAAGTTTGGTTCCATCCCTGTTGTGGGTTAGTGAGTACACCTTTCAGGACCTCAGTGAGCAGTAGTTGTCATCCTGATAACTGCTTCTTCCTAAAAACCAACACAGTCAGCAGACATATGCAGGATGTTCCCCTGTATTTCCAGTTTTGCCCCCAATTCCATTCTGCATATTTCTCTTTATATGATGTATAAGAAGCAGAAGTTTATCTTAGACCTAACTTGTTACAAACAGTATGGCTTTCTAATGAAAATAACTGATCTTTTTATTGAGGGAAATAACCTCTCTTTCTTTCAGATATATATTTGTTCCATGGTGTGCAGTATCTTTTCATCAAAATAACCATAAAATTAAGTAACATAATACCATACATCTGAGATATTTTGGAAAAAAAAATTTTAAAAAGCTTTATGCATGTGAGAGAATGTTCCTTAGAAAAATACTAAGGACTTTTCAAAAATATATTTGTTGTGGCACTAATGTTTAAGATTTCAGTAGTTTTTGTAACGTGTTCTGTTGGTGTCATAACCTAGTACACTGAATCACAATATTTTCAATTAACATGTTCTTAATCATCAAAAGTTTGAAAGTCAGGAACTAAAAGAAGTGGTTAATGTTTCAGTCATTATCATGTTCTGTATTAGACATCAATACACAGGAGAAATCAATGAAGAATAGTTGTTACAACATGAAATGTAATAAGTATAGATATTTCATTTAAAAAAATTAAAATATATTTAGTCAAACATTCATTGGGATTGATGTTACTTTTTAATAGATGAGGAATAATAGTAAGTTATCCTTAAAATGTATGTTTCTGAAACAACAAAGATAAAATTAATCTCACTTTTACTTATTCAATAAATTTTCATTGTACTACTTTATTTCAGGTACTCATCTAAATGATATGAAAGTGTTAAAGTGCAGATCTCATAGAGTGAGCAAGTCTAATATTCATGTAAAGGAATGAATGCAATTGTGATATATATATGATAAAAATATACACATAACTTTATGCATGTGAGCGATGCATATTTATCATATACCTGTGATAAAATATACATAGAAATATGCACATATATATATGTTAAAACATGCAGTAATGTAGCAGAATGTTTGCTTTACTTTAGGAAGGGACTTTCTTAGAAATAAACATTTGAGCTATGGTCTACTTAGCAGATACTCTACTTGGAAAAATCTATATTTTATATATATAAATCAAGTATCTGTGGAGCACAAAATATGTGTGTTACCCTGGAGTTACAATTTTTTAAGAAATATAGTCTCTTCCCTCTGCTGCTGCTGCTAAGTCGCTTCAGTCATGTCTGACTCTATGCGACCCCATAGACGGCAGTCCACCAGACTCCCCTGTCCCTGGGATTCTCCAGACGAGAACACTGGAGTGGGTTGCCATTTCCTTCTCCAATGCATGAAAGTGAAGAATGAAAGTGAAGTCCCTCAGTCGTGTCTGACTCTTAGCGACCCCATGGACTTCAGCCCACCAGGCTCCTCCGTCCATGGCATTTTCCAGGCAAGCATACTGGAGTGGAGTGCTATTGCTCTTCCCTCTGCTGCTGCTGCTGCTAAGTCGCTTCAGTTGTGTCCGACTCTGTGTGACCCCATAGACGGCAGCCCACCAGGCTCCTCTGTCCCTGGGATTCTCCAGGCAAGAATACTGGAGTGGGTTGCCATTTCCTTCTCCAGTGCATGAAAGTGAAGAGTGAAAGTGAAGTCCCTCAGTGGTGTTTGACTCTTAGCGACCCCATGGACTACAGCCCACCAGGCTCCTCCGTCCATTGGATTTTCCAGGCAAGTGTACTGGAATGGACTGCCATTGCTCTTCCCTCTAGGAATCTGTAATATAGTAGCAGATACCTGACATTTGCACCTAGGTCTAATATAAGTAAATTTGCTTAAAGTTGCTTCATGTGGTTTGTGCTCACTATTTTTTGGTCCAGTACTGAAAATTTCTATAGTTCAACACTTTTAATCCTCCACTAACATTATGAGATAACACTTGCTATCATTTATGTGGAAACTAAAGCTAGAAGAATAAGTTTTCCATGTCATAAGTATAACAGTGTGCTAAATGTGAATTCAATTCAAATAATCTAACATACAGTGTACTCTTCATTTCTATCATAAAAAAATGAATGTTATGATATAAATGCAGTACTATAAAATCATAAAAAGGTAGATTTCTGGTTGATGTTCTCTGAGAAGGTGTCAAGATAGATTTGCTCAAGTGTGTGCACCTCACTCACTGCTTCTTCAATTGGGATATGCTTCCATGGAAACTTGACAACAATCACATTGACATTACATTGGCAATACAAGTGATAACAGCAGCTTAAGTCAAAAAAGACCCTCTGAGATTTCCCTGGTGTCACAGTAGATAAGAATTTGCCTACCAATGCAGGGGACACGGGTTCAATCCCTGGTCTGGGAAGATTCCACCTGCCATGGAGCAACTGAGTCTGGGTGCCACAACTACTGATCCAGCACTCTAGAGCCAATGAGCCTAAAATAAATAAATACATAAATAATTTTAAAAGACCCTCCAGATTCCACCTGGAGATTTCTCTTGGGTTATTTGTAGCATATCCACAAAAGATTAAATCTACAGTTACAAAAATATATGGATAATGATAAGAAAGAAGAGGCAATATATTAAGCAATAATAACAAAACGAATTATGCATGACCAAATGTTTTATGAAAATTCATTCAGAAGAGTAATCAAGGAAATAGTAATTTAAAATGTAAAACATGTTCTAATGACATTAACAAAAAAGAATGAGAGATAAAAGTAAAGAGAGAGAGAAAGAGAGAGGAAGGGAGGAAGACAAGAACTGGAGAGAGGTAGGGAAAGAAGGGGGAAGAGAGGGAGGGATAAAAAGAAAGAATGAAAGGAAAGAAAGAACCTTTGGAGCTTCAACTATAACACAGACTTGAAAATAAGTAACTTTCATATTTTATAGAGGAAAGAACAAAAGAATAATATAATCAAATGCCTATTTATAGTTCATGTTCTTTAATAAAGCAGTTTCACTTCTATGAAGCAAAAGCATATACAAATGTTCAACCTTAATGAAATTATTTTAAAACATATTGATGGACCTTCGTGAAGCATTGAATATATAAATATAATTATTGATACACAGATATTTAAAATAAACAAATCGAAAATGTGTATACAGGCTTCCTGTTGTGGCCTCAGATGGATATGTATTGATTTTATTTGTCAGAATAAATATTATTCACCATCATTTAAAAAAATAAAAAATGTCTACCAATTCTTTGACTCTGTTTAATATATAACTCTATAACACTATACTATTTGTTAAGATTCTGATGAAATAAATTGAACACAACACAAACAGATGGAAAGATATACTGTGCTCATAGATTGGAAGAATTAATATTGTTTAAATGATGATTTTACCCAAGACAACCTACAGGTTTATGCAATCCCTTTCAAAATGACAATAGCATTCTTTTTTGTAGAACTAGGAAAACAATTCTCAAATTTCTAAGGAAACACAAAAGACGCTGGATAGCCAAAACAATCTTGGGAAAAATCAAAGATGGAAGTATGATAATCTCTGATTTAAAACTATACCACAAAGTGGCAGTCATCAAAGCAGTGTGGAACTGACACAAGAAAATCTGTCACTAGATTTTTGCATTCAGGGTAGATTTATGACATTTTATCCAAATTGTCAATAATCTTCTTACTTTTTGCTTATTTCCTAGTGACATTCCATAGTAGGAACATTTCACAGTTTGTTTTATTATGCACCTGTCGAAGGGGATAGAAGGTCCGATGCTGTAAAGAGCAATATTGCATAGGAACCTGGAATGTCAGGTCCATGAATCAAGGCAAATTGGAAATGGTCCAACAAGAGATGGCAAGAGTGAATGTCGACATTCTAGGAATCAGTGAACTAAAATGGACTGGAATGGGTGAATTTAATTCAGATGACCATTATATCTAATACTGCGGGCAGGAATTCCTCAGAAGAAATGGAGTAGCCATCATGGTCAACAAAAGAGTCTGAAATGCAGTATTTGGATGCAATCTCAAAAATGACAGAATGATCTTTGTTCATTTCCAAGGCAAACCATTCAATATCACAGTAATCCAAGTCTATGCCCCAACAAGTAATGCTGAAGAAGCTGAAGTTGAACGGTTCTATGAAGACCTACAAGACCTTTTAGAACTAAAACCCAAAAAAGATGTCCTTTTCATTATAGGGGACTGGAATGCAAAAGTAGGAAGTCAAGAAACACCTGGAGTAACAGGCAAATTTGGCATTGGAATATGGAATGAAGCAGGGCAAAGACTAACAGAGTTTTGCCAAGAAAATTCACTGGTCATAACAAACACCCTCTTCAAACAACACAAGAGAAGACTGTATACATGGACATCACCAGATGGTCAACACTGAAATCAGATTGGTTATATTCTTTGCAGCCAAAGAAGGAGAAGCTCTATACAGTCAGCAAAAAAAGACCAGGAACTGTGATGTATGTCAGAGAGTGTTTTGCCTATGTTCTCCTCTAGGAGTTTTATAGTTTCTGGTCTTATGTTTAGATCTTTATTCATTTTGAGTTTATTTTTTGTGTATGGTGTTAGAAAGTGTTCTAGTTTCATTCTTTTACAAGTGGTTGACCAGATTTCCCAGCACCACTTGTTAAAGAGATTGTCTTTAATCCATTGTATATTCTTGCCTCCTTTGTCAAAGATAAGGTGTCCATAAGTGCTTGGATTTATCTCTGGGCTTTCTATTTTGTTCCATTGATCTATATTTCTGTCTTTGTGCCAGTACCATAGTGTCTTGATGACTGTGGCTTTGTAGTAGAGCCTGATATCAGGTAGGTTGATTCCTCCAGTTCCATTCTTCTTTCTCAAGATCGCTTTGGCTATTCGAGGTTTTTTGTATTTCCATACAAATTGTGAAATTATTTGTTCTAGCTCCCAGAATATTGGAAATAAAAGCAAAAATAAACAAATGGAACCTAATTAACCTTAAAAGCTTCTGCACGTCAAAGGAAACTATTAGCAAGGTGAAAAGACAGCCTTCAGAATGGGAGAAGATAATAGCAAATGAAGCAACTGACAAACAACTAATCTCGAGAATATACAAGCAACTCCTACAGCTCAACTCCAGAAAAATAAATGACCCAATCAAAAAATGGGCCAAAGAACTAAATAAACATCTCTCCAAAGAAGACATACAGATGGCTAACAAACACATGAAAAGATGCTCAACATCACTCATTATCAGAGAAATGCAAATCAAAACCACTATGAGGTACCATTTCACACAAGTCAGAATGGCTGCGATCCAAAAGTCTACAAGTAATAAATGCTGGAGAGGGTGTGGAGAAAAGGGAACCCTCTTACACTGTTGGTGGGAATGCAAACTAGTACAGCCACTATGGAGAACAGTGTGGAGATTCCTTAAAAAACTGGAAATAGACCTGCCTTATGATCCAGCAATCCCACTGCTGGGCATACACACTGAGGAAACCAGAAGGGAAAGAGACACGTGTACCCCAGTGTTCATCGCAGCACTGTTTATAATAGCCAGGATATGGAAGCAACCTAGATGTCCATCAGCAGATGAATGGATAAGAAAGCAGTGGTACATATACACAATGGAGTATTACTCAGCCATTAAAAAGAATACATTTGAATGAGTTCTAATGAGGTGGATGAAACTGGAGCCTATTATACAGAGTGAAGTAAGCCAGAAAGAAAAACACCAATACAGTATACTAACGCATATATATGGAATTTAGAAAGATGGTAACAATAACCCTGTGTGTGAGACAGCAAAAGAGACACTGATGTATAGAACAGTCTTATGGACTCTGTGGGAGAGGGAGAGGGAGGGAAGATTTGGGAGAATGGCATTGAAACATGTAAAATATCATGTATGAAATGAGTTGCCAGTCCAGGTTCGATGCACGATACTGGATGCTTGGGGCTGGTGCACTGGGACGACCCAGAGGGATGGTATGGGGAGGGAGGAGGGAGGAGGGTTCAGGATGGGGAACACATGTATACCTGTGGCAGATTCATTTTGATGTTTTCAAAACTAATAGAATTATGTATAGTTTAAAAATAAAATAAAAAAAAAAAAAGACCAGGAGCTTCCTGTGGCTCAGATCGTGATCTCCTTATTGCCAAATTCAGACTTAAATTGAAGAAAGTAGGGAAAACCACTAGACCATTCAAGTATGACCTAAATCAAATCCCTTATGATGATACAGTGGAAGTGAGAAACAGATTTAAGGGCCTAGACTGGATAGATAGAGTGCCTGATGAACTATGGAATGAGGTTTGTGACATTGTACAGGAGACAGGGATCAAGACCATCCCCATGGAAAAGAAATGCAAAAGGAAAATGGCTGTCTGGGGAGGTCTTACAAATAGCTGTGAAAAGAAGAGAAGCGAAAGCTAAGGAGAAAAGGAAAGATATAAGCATCTGAATGCAGAGTTCCAAAGAATAGCAAGAAGAGATAAGAAAGCCTTCTTCAGCAATCAATGCAAAGAAATAGAGGAAAACAACAGAATGGGAAAGACTAGAGATCTCTTCAAGAAAATCAGAGATACCAAAGGAACATATCATGCAAAGATGGGCTCAATAAATGACAGACATGGTATGGACCTAACAGAAGCAGAAGATATTAAGAAGAGATGGTAAGAATACACAGAAGAACTGTACAAAAAAGATCTTCACGACCCAGATAATCACAATGGTGTGATCACTGATCTAGACATCCTGGAATGTGAAGTCAAGTGGGCCTTAGAAAGCATCACTATGAACAAAGCTAGTGGAGGTGATGGAATTCCAGTTGAGCTCTTTCAAATCCTGAAAGATGATGCTGTGAACGTGCTGCACTCAATATGCCAGCAAATTTGGAAAAATCAGCAGTGGCCACAGGACTGGAAAATGTCAGTTTTCATTCCAATCCCAAAGAAAGGCAATGCCAAAGAATGCTCAAAATACCACACAATTGCACTCATCTCACACGCTATTAAAGTAGTGCTTAAAATTCTCCAAGCCAGGCTTCAACAATATGTGAACCGTGAACTTCCTGATGTTCAAGCTGGTTTTAGAAAAGGCAGAGGAATCAGAGATCAAATTGCCAACATCTGCTGGATCATGGAAAAAGCAAGTGAGTTCCAGAACAACATCTGATTTTGCTTTATTGACAATGCCAAAGCCTTTGACTGTGTGGATCACAATAAACTGTGGAAAATTCTGAAAGAGATGGGAATACCAGACCACCTGATATGCCTCTTGAGAAATTTGTATGCAGGTCAGGAAGCAACAGTTAGAACTGGACATGGAACAACAGACTGGCTCCAAATAGGAAAAAGGAGTTCGTCAAGGCTGTATATTTTCACCCTGTTTACTTAACTTATATGCAGAATACATAACGAGAAACGCTGGACTGGAAGAAACACAAGCTGGAATCAAGATTGCCAGGAGAAATATCAAGAACCTCAGATATGCAGATGACACCACCCTTATGGCAGAAAGTGAAGAGGAACTAAAAAGCCTCTTGATGAAAGTGAAAATGGAGAGTGAAAAAGTTGGCTTAAAGTTCAACATTCAGAAAACGAAGATCATGGCATCCGGTCCCATCACTTCATGGGAAATAGATGGGGAAACAGTGGAAACAGTGTCAGACTTTATTTTTTTGAGCTCCAAAATCACTGCAGATGGTGACTGCAGCCATGAAATTAAAAGACGCTTACTCCTTGGAAGGAAAGTTATGACCAACCTAGAGAGCATATTGAAAAGCAGAGACATTACTTTGCCAACAAAGGTCCGTCTAGTCAAGGCTATGGTTTTTCCTTGTCATGTATGGTCATGTATGGATGTGAGAGTTGGACTGTGAAGAAGGCTGAGCACCGAAGAATTGATGCTTTTGAACTGTGGTGTTGGAGAAGACTCTTGAGAGTCCCTTGGTCTGCAAGGAGATCCAACCAGTCCATTCTGAAGGAGATCAGCCCTGGGATTTCTTTGGAAGGAATGATGCTGAAGCTGAAACTCCAGTACTTTGGCCACCTCATGCAAATAGTTGACTAACTGGAAAAGACTCTGATGCTGGGAGGGATTGGGGCAAGAGGAGAAGGGGATGACAGAGGATGAGATGGCTGGATGGCATCACTGACTCGATGGACGTGAGTCTCAGTGAACTCCGGGAGTTTGTGATGGACAGGGAGGCCTGGCGTGCTGTGATTCATGGGGTCACAAAGAGTCGGACATGACTGAGCGTCTGAACTGAACTGAACTGAACTGTTGAAAGGGATCAGGTTTGCTTCCAATTTGTGGCTATTATAAATAAAATTTTGTCATTTAAGGTCTGTTAAATAAATGCAGCCATGCTCTGTATCCCATTTTGAGATTGACGTTTTCACTAAATATAGTATATCTGAGACTCATCCAAGTTGTTACATGTATTAATAAGCTTGTTTCTTTTTATTGCTGAGTATGTATATGTATACCAGACCAGCTGACCTGCCTCTTGAGAAACCTGTATGCAGGTCAGGAAGCAACAGTTAGAACTGGACATGGAACAACAGACTGGTTCTAAATAGGAAAAAGAGTACGTCAAGGCTGTATATTGTCAGCCTGCTTATTTAACTTATATGCAGAGTACATCATGAGAAACGCTGGGCTGGAGGAAGGACAAGCTGGAATCAAGACTGCAGGGAGAAATATCAAGAACCTCAGATATGCAGATGACACCACCCTTATGGCAGAAATTGAAGAAGAATTAAAGAGCCTCTTGAAAGTGAAAGAGGAGAGTGAAAAAGTTGACTTAAAGCTCAACATTCAGAAAACTAAGATCATGGCATCTGGTCCCATCACTTCATGGCAAATAGATGGGGAAACATTGGAAACAGTGGCTGGCTTTATTTTCCTGGGCTCCAAAATCACTGCAGATGGTGATCGCATCCATGAAATTAAAAGAGACTTACTCCTTGAAAGGAAAGTTATGAACAACCTAAATAGCATATTAAAAAGCAGAGACATTACTTTGCCAACAAAGGTCTGTCTAATCAAGGCCATATTTGTTTCAGTGGTCATGTATGGATGGGAGAGTTGGACTATAAAGAAAGCTGAGCGCCAAAGAATTGATGCTTTTGAACTGTGTTGTTGGAGAAGACTCTTGAGAGTCCCTTGGACTGAAAGGAGAGCCAACCAGTCCATCCTAAAGGAGATCAGTTCTGGGTGTTCATTGGAAAAACTGATGTTGAAGCTGAAACTCCAATACTTTGGCCACCTGATGCAAAGAGCTGACTCATTTGAAAAGACCCCAATGCTGGGAAAGATTGAGGGCAGGAAGAGAAGCGGACGACAGAGGATGAGATGGTTGGATGGCATCACCGACTCGAAGGTTATGGGTTTAGGTGGACTGCGGGAGTTGGTAATTGACAGGGAGGCCTGGCGTGCTGCAGTTCATGGGGTCACAAAAAGTTGGACACGACTGTTCAACTGAACTGAACTGAACTGATGTATATGTATGTATGTGTAAGGGTTATACATACATACATACATACATTTGTCAATATATGCATACACTAATTATTTTCATGCTATGTATGTATAAGAATTATTTAACCATTCATGATTGAAGGACATCATTGTTTTTAATTTTGAGCTACTACAAATAATTCTACTCTGAACATTCAGTTACAGGTTTTTGTATGAACATAGGTTTTTTATTTCTCTAGGCTAAATGCCTCAGAGTGCAATTACTGGATCATGAGGTCAATTACCATTGTTCTCACATGTAGAATTCACTTAAGTTCTCATTCTATGAGCACAAAAAAATAACTGACATATGCTTCTTCATAGTGAAAATATATAAATAAAGATCACTTTTACCTTTAATTTTAGCTGTTCTCTTTAAAAATAAAGTGGTTTATCAATAAGTTGTAAAGAATTTCTTGATATGTTCAGTACTCAATTGGAAAGAGTTGAAAATGCATAAGACCAACTTCATATTTTATGGTAGATAGTAATTTATATGCTAAAGTATGCTCATATCACAAAATAGTATAGATTTTCCAAACACCAACTGAAGTCCATTGGAGAGGTGAGTCAATGAGCCTTTTGTATTAATAATGAAAGAAAATAAAGTGTGAGTCTAGAAACAATGCTTTCCAAAATATGATATGCAATCCATTTCTAGGTATACAAATCTCTCATTTTAAATGATTTTGCCAGTTTTTTCATAGTTAATAAAGTGAAGTGAAAGTCACTCAGTCATGTCTGACTCTTTGTGACCCATGGACTACACAGTCCGTGGAATTCTCCAGGCCAGAATACTGGGGTGGGTAGCCATTCTCTTCTGCAGGGCATCTTCCCAATCCATGGATCGAACCCAGGTCTCCCACACTGCAAGTGGATTCTTTACCAGCTGAGCCACCAGTGAAGTCCATCATTAATATAACATAAGAATGAAGGAGGACAGTGAAGTCCACCATTAACATAACATAAGAATGAAGGAGGAGAGAAGAAAAAATGTGTTTTATAGAAACTTAGAAATATTAAAGTTTTTTTGCACAAAGTTTTTCCCCTTTACAAAATAAGAGTATTGCATAAAATAATATCCATCTATGAATGTTACTAATGAAATAAGAAACAGAAATCTCTATGCTATAAAAATTAGGGGCCTTTGAGATATAAAGCAGAAATGCTACCCATATGCTTATAACACTGAAAAATAATTATTAGTGATAGAAAACACTGCACTCTAACATTTTAATACCAATTTTTTTCATTAACCAGCATGTCTGAATAGTACCCTCCCCCAAGCCCATAAATGACTCTGAAATACTCTCATATTAATGAGCTTCAATGAGATACTTAAATAATACCTAGATGACTACAACATTACTTAGAAAAGAAACACCTCTCAAACTAATTAGAGTTCTTGAATGACATTGAAAGAGGAAGCTGGTTAAATCATTTTCTCCTGCACTAGATTTCATTGACATAGATATAATGCCAGTGATAATTTTATGCAATTGCAAGATCAAGAGTTTAATATATTTGGCAGTAAGGCAGAGATTTTCTTTCTCCAGCATGTTGAATAAACCTTTCTAATCCTTTTCCTTTAGCGTTCCCTTATTTCCAGGCTCAAGTTTAATAAAAGGCTAGAAAAATCAAGATTCCATTAGGCTTCTCAAAGCTCAAGCATAGAGGAAAAAAAAATATGCTATCTCAGAGAGGTTGTGGCTCAGAATCATTAAAAAAGACTAATGGCAAGACCATACGGCTAACTTTACAATTCCCCCTGAGGATCTCAAGAGGCACACTCTCTCATAGTAAACACTTGATCTATTTTCATCTTGCTTCCAAATCACCAAAACAGAGGCAGGAATCCAAAAGGGATTGGATGATTATAGTTTACAAGGTGCTGCAAAATGTTTAATTGGATGTTCAATTTGTCCTGCATTTGGTGCTTGTTTATATATTTACAAGTTATCCTAAAACCTTGCTATATAGAACTAAGATATTCAGATATAATAACGTCTACAGTATGTTTACTGAAACATTTTAACATTTTGTAGTTTAAAATTGTGATGGTCTATCTAGACCATTTGGTGGAGGTTATGAAAAGAATAACTTATTAAAGCCTTTGAAATAAGCCAAATGACTATAAATGAAAAAATTCCTTTTTACTTTGTTTTAATTATATGTTAAAAGCTGCAGAGCTCAAGCAAGTCTGGAGCCTTGGCCCTGGGAAATTTCTGCTTTCCTTTAGTTTATTTTATGCTTTTCATTCTAACACCTTGAATAAAATGCCTAGTTCATAATTTTGTTTCTTTCTTCAATCTTGGTCAATATTATAGATATTGATATACAACATTCTCATTTTTATTATTTTCTAAAGCTTCTGTAATTATGGTTTTTATTGACCCTTAGAACCAAGAATCCTTTAATTGAATGTTTTCTTAAATTTTGATTTAACTATCTTTCACCATTACTCTATTTTTCTAACCATATTTTAATTTGGATACATAGTGAAAATCTAATATAGTCTTTGATATACCTCTTTTTAAAAATTTATTGAGTTTTTCTTTGTGGTCTAAAGTATAATCACTTTTTTAACTAATAGGCCATGGAAATTAGAAAGGCAAGTTGTAGAGTACATTTTAATATATAAGTATTTATTCTTTTGACTCTATTCTTTAAACAAATATAGAAAAAATTATGCTGGATTTATTAAGTTCTCTGAAATCAAACAATATAATCAGCAATATGCTTCGTTTTTATCTTAATAACATTATCTCAATAATAAAGTGATAAAAATAGGAAATTGTTGAATATATAAATACAATTCCATATAATAGAATATACTACACATATAATAGCAAACTCCAGTAGATAGTGAAGGACAGGGAAGCCTGGTGTGATGCAGTCCATGGGGTAGCAAAGAGTCAGACTATGACTGAGCAACTAAACGATAATAATAATAGAATAATACACAGCCATTAAAACTCATGGTATAAAGAACATTACTATGAATTTTATTAAGTGAGAAAAGCAGATTGAAATAGTACACAAATGGGGAGGGAGGTGGTAGGGGGGTTCAAGATGGGGAACATGTGTACACCAGTGGCAAATTCATGTTGATGTATGGCAAAACCAATACTCTAAAGTAATTAGCCTCCAAGCAAAATAAATAAATTTAAATTAAAAAAAAAAAACAAAACAATGCTTCTTGCTTTTCTTTGTAATACCCCAAAGTATGGGTAACAAATTTAGTCACACTACCTGAAATTTTAATTTGAGAACAGTATATAAATAGCAACTATGTAAGAATACAGTGTAATATAATTTCAGGAAATGAAATGTTATTCTTTCTTTGTCTCTTCTTTGTTCCTTTTCCCCTCCACTTCTTCCTTCTATTTTTCATTATTGATGGAGGAAAAGAGAATGATTTGAATTTATCAATGATAAAGAAATCAGGAAGACAGTGGCACAAAGGTCTTATTCTGAATCCATTGAAATGAGATCTATGATAAGTACAGTTAACTAAGATTCTTAGGGGAAGGTTCAACTCTCCACTGGAGAAGGAAATGGCAACCCACTCCAGTATTCTTGCCTAGAGAATCCTGTGGACAGAGGAGGCTGGTCAGCTTCTGTCCATAGGGTCGTACAGAGTCGGACACAACTGAAGCGACTTAGCATGCATGCATGCTTTGGAGAAGGAAATGGCAACCCTCTCCAGTATTCTTTCCTGGAGAATCCCAGGGATGGAGGAGCCTGATGGGCTGCCATCTGTGGGGTCGCACAGAGTTGGACACAACTGAAATGACTTAGCAGCAGCAGCAGCAACTCTCCATTAGTGCAAAATTTGAAACAATATGAGACTGTTTTCAGGACTTGAGAAAGGATAGAGAAGAAGACAATGTGCTGTGTGATGTGCTGTGCTTAGTCTCTCAATCATGTCAGACTCTTTGAGACCCCATGAATTGCAGCCTGCCAGGCTCCTCTGCTCATGGGGATTCTCCAGGCAAGAATACTGGAGTGGGTTGCCATGCCCTCCTTCAGGGGATCTTCCCAACCCAGAGATTGAATTTAGGTCTCCCACATTTGCAGGCAGATTCTTTACTGTCTGAGTCACGAGGGCAGCCAAACCTTGAGTGTATTACCTTTTAATCATTTATTGTTTCAGCTGTGTTCTACTTTTTATGACTCCACGGACTGCAGCACGCCAGACTTCCCTGTCCTTCATCATCTCCGGGAGTTGTTCAAATTCATGTCCACTGAGTCAGTGATGCCATGCAACAATCTCATCCTCTGTTGTCCCCTTCTCCTCCTGCCCTCAATCTTTCCTGGATTCAGGGTGTTTTCCAGTGAGTCAGCTCTTCACATCAGTTGGCCAAATTATTAGAGTTTCAACTTCAGCATCAGTCCTTCTAATGAATATTCAAGGTTGATTTCCTTTAGGATTGACTGGTTTGATATCCTTGCAGTCCAAGGGACTCTCAAGAGTCTTCTCCAGCACCATAGTTCAAAGCCATGAATTCTGCAGCACTCAGCCTTTTTTACTGTCCAGCTCTCACATCCATACATGACTACTGGGAAAGCCATAGTTTTGACTAGACAGACTTTTGTAGGCAAAGTAATATCTCTGCTTTTTAATATGCTGTCTAGGGTTTTCACAGCTTTTCTCCCAAAGAGCAAACATCTTTTAATGTCATGGCTGTAGTCATGTGGCTGTAGTCATCCACAGTGATTTTGGAGCCCAAGAAAATAATGTCTGTCACTATTGTTTCTTCATCTATTTGCCATGAAGTGATGGGACCAAATTCCATGATCTTAGTTTTTTGAATGCTGAATTTTAAGCCAGTTTTTTCACTCTCCTCTTTAACCATTATCAAGAGGTTCTTAATTCCTCTTTGCTTTGGTAGATGTAAAGTGACATACAAGGATTAATGTGAAGAATCTAAGATGTTACTAGGAGTGAGGGAGCTTTCTTGAGACTGACATGACAGGATAAATTTTATTAAAAACAACTAGCCATTTTATGCAGGGAGGTTGCTGTGCTTGGGTAAATGTGTAAGGGGAAGTGGACACCTAGAGCTCTCTTTTATTACAATGACTGGGTAGAATTCAGCAAGAACTATTCTTTGATTCCATGTGATATTTCATGCTCACTCCTGGTTGAAACCTACTGGCTTCCCAGGTACAGTTTCCATCCCTGGGTTGGGAAGATTCCTCTGGAGGAGGGCATGGCAATCAATCCCAGTATTCTTGCCTGGAGAATCTCATGCACAGAGGAGCCTGGCAGGCTGCAGTCAACAGGGTTGCAAGGAGTCGGAAACAACTGAAGTGACTTGGTAGCGGGCAATCCGCTGAATGAAATACGAGTGATCTTATTCCAGACATGCATACACTATCTTGATGGCTTGTGGAATTCTGGAGAAGCTAGGTGTTACATCAATCACATATGTAAAACTCTTCCTGTTATTGATAGTTAAGTTGGACCTATATATATGTGTCTGTGCATGTGTGAAAATATATACAAATTTGTACTCTTTCTGTTTTGTTAGATTCCAAAAGTGATGTACTGAAAGCCTCTTTCGCCTTTCTTTTATTAGAAAATGTCCAATTTATTCCTTGTGTTTTCTGCCACATGCCTTTTAGCTTTGCTGAGCTTACATTTATTAAGAAATTGAATGCAGTTGCTGAAGCTGAATGGTATATAGACTTTATACCTCATGAATATGTGGAATTAAAATTTCAGAGAAACCACTAATGTTTTTGCATCCCTATTGAAATACTTCTGTGTACTCAGTCCTTAAAAAGAATAATTTGTCATCTTTCTTTTTTTGTTGTTTTTTTTGTCTTCCATTATTTTAACTGAATCTATTGCTTACATATCTTAATATTCTGTGGATATGGAAGTTAATTTGGAGTTAGGCATAATAAAACTCTTATTTTCTTATAGAATATTTGGATACACTTATAAATTATTCAGAGGGAAAGCATTTTTTGTTTATGTTTTTTAATGTCAGGGAATTTTTCTCCAATCTTTCACCTTTATGGAGGTAAAGTTTCCCCTGGACTTCATTCTTGCTTTGAGACACCCAGTTGGGAAATATTAGATTGACAAGCACTCCCTCGTGGCTCAGAGGTTAAAGCATCTGCCTGGAATGTGGAAGACCTGGGTTCGATCCCTGGGTCGGGAAGATCCCCCGGAGAAAGAAATGGCAACCCACTCCAGTACTCTTGCCTGGAGAATCCCATGGAGGGAGGAGCCTGGTGGGCTACAGTCCATGGGGTTGTAAAGAGTTGGACATGACTGATCGACTTCACTTTCACTTATTAGGTAAAAAGATATAAAAAAAAGCTATGCTTGTGCTAGACATAATGTTCCTTGTTAAAAAGTATAACTTATTCATCAATTCATCAATTATGTACTCTGTTTATACTATGTGTTGAGAGTTTTTAGTGTCTGGAATGTAACATAAAATAAAGCAATTTATAATTCTTGCTAAGTATGTACTTTA
The DNA here is from genome assembly GCF_029407905.1 of Bubalus kerabau. NCBI lineage: Eukaryota > Metazoa > Chordata > Mammalia > Artiodactyla > Bovidae > Bubalus > Bubalus kerabau. The sequence goes on from NC_073634.1 coordinate 60,936,233, forward strand.
TATTGATAATGGTGAGATAAGGGGGAATGGTGGAAAGATAGAAAATAAATATAAAATAAATGCAAAACTAAATCCAATGGTATGTTAGAATGTGAAAACGTTATGGAAAAGTACAGTGCATTGAAACGAATGAGTTTGGGGATAAAAAGTGGGTTAGCTGTGGGGAAGAACTCACTAATCAGGTGATGCACATACAAATAGTGGGAGGAAGAGGGAACAACCACTGCACAATGCCTAAGTTGGGATATGACCTACATGCTTAAGAAATAACAGAGAAGTCATTTTGTCAGAAGCTACATCTGTAAGACAGAAAGAAGTCAATTCAGAGAGGTAATAGAGGTCAAATAATTTAGAGCATGTATAAAATATTTTTAGGGCTTCCCTTGTGGATCAGACAGTAAAGAATCTGCCTGAAATACAGGAGAGTGGGTTCAATCCCTGGGTTAGAAATATCCCCTGGAGAAGGGAATGCCTACCTACTCCAGTATTCTTGCCTGGAGAATTCCATAGACAGAGGAGCCTGGTGGTCTACAGTCTGTAAGGTCACAAAAAGTCAGACATGACTAATTAACACAACAAGCTATTTTAAAGATTTTCAGTTGTTCTGAATTAAAAAAAAAGAAAATTGAATACTTTGAATAAGAAACTAGCCTGACTTCTGCTCTGACAGTAGAATGTTTGGGGCAGTGGTTGAAGCAGAAAGATAAATCTGGTGGCTATTGTATAAATTGATACTGAGAGAAAAATGGCTTTGATCAGAGTTCTACTGATGTAGATAATAGTCATACTATAATGTATTTTTAAAGTAAACCCAACATGATCTTTTGGCAGATTAGATGTAAGAGAAATAGAAGAGCCAAAAATCACTGAAATACTCTGTCTTTAAGTTGTCATCAGTTGGGGTAGAAAACACTGTATTGTGTGCAGGGTGTGTGTGGGGAGGTGGGTGGGCATGGATATGTATTTAAGATATCTATAAGATATCTTGGGCTTCCCTGATAGCTCAGTTGATAAAGAATCCACCTGCAATGCAGGAGACTCTGTTTCAGTTCCTGGGTTAGGAAGATCACTTGGAGAATGGAAAGGCTACACACTCCAATACTCTGGCCTGGAGAATTCCATGGACTGTATAGTCCATGGGGTGGCAAACAGTTGGACACGACTGAGCAACTTTCACTGTCACTTTCATAAGATATCTTAGTGGAGATATAAGTAGGCAGTTAGATATAAGCATCTGGATTTAAGGAGAGAGAGCTGGCCTTAAGATAAAACTTTGAGATTACTGGCACATATTTGATTATAAATACTTATAAATATTTTACAAATATTTGATTCAACTGAATAAAATGATATTCTACTGAATATGGACCGAAAAGAGAAGAGGACCAAAGACTGACTTCTAAAATGCTCAATATTAAGAAGCTGGTAACAGGAAAAGGATGTTCAAGCTGGTTTTAGAAAAAGCAGAGGAACCAGAGATCAAATTGCCAACATCTGCTGGATCATGGAAAAAGCAAGAGAGTTCCAGAAAAACATCTATTTCTGCTTTATTGACTATGCCAAAGCCTTTGACTGTGTGGATCACAATAAACTGTGGAAAATTCTTCAAGAGATGGGAATACCAGACCACCTGACCTGCCTCTTGAGAAATCTGTATGCAGGTCAGGAAGCAACAGTTAGAATTGGACACGGAACAACAGACTGTTCCAAATAGGAAAAGGAGTACATCAAGGCTGTATATTGTCACCCTGCTTATTTAACTTATATGTAGAATACATCATGAGAAACGCTGGACTGGAAGAAACACAAGCTAGAATCAAGATTGCTGGGAGAAATATCAATAACCTCAGATATGCAGATGACACCACCCTTATGGCAGAAAGTGAAGAGGAACTCAAAAGCCTCTTGATGAAAGTGAAAGTGGAGAGTGAAAAAGTTGGCTTAAAGCTCAACATTCAGAAAACGAAGATCATGACATCCGGTCCCATCACTTCATGGGAAATAGATGGAGAAACAGTGGAAACAGTGTCAGACTTCATTTTTTTGAGTTCCAAAATCACTGCAGATGGTGACTGCAGCCATGAAATTAAAAGACACTTACTCCTTGGAAGGAAAGTTATGACCAACCTAGATAGCATATTCAAAAGCAGAGACATTACTTTGCCAACAAAGGTTCGTCTAGTCAAAGCTATGGTTTTTCCTGTGGTCATGTATGGATGTGGGATTTGGATTGTGAAGAAGGCTGAGCGCTGAAGAACTGATGCTTTTGAACTGTGGTGTTGGAGCAGACTCTTGAGTGTCCCTTGGACTGCAAGGAGATCCAACCAGTCCATTCTGAAGGAGATCAGCCCTGGGATTTCTTTGGAAGGACTGATGCTAAAGCTGAAACTCCAGTACTTTGGCCACCTCATGCGAAGAGTTGACTCATTGGAAAAGCTTCTGATGCTGGCAGGGATTGGGGGCAAGAGGAGAAGGGGACAACAGAGGATGAGATGGCTGGATGGCATCAATGACTCGATGGACATGAGTCTGAGTAAACTCCGGGAGTTTGTGATGGACAGGGAGGCCTGGCGTGCTGCGATTCATGGGGTCGCAAAGAGTCAGACACGACTGAGCGACTGATCTGATCTGATCTGATCTGAGTCTCTGGAACCCTGCATTCAGTTGGGTATATCTTTCCCTTTCTCCCTTGCCTTTTGCTTTTCTTCTTTCCTCAGCTATGTAAAGCTTCCTCAGACAACTACTTTGCCTTCTTGCATTTCTTTTTCTTTTGGCTGGATTTTGTCAGTGGCTCCTATACAATGTTATGAATCTCTGGCCACAGTTCTTCAGATACTCTGTCTACCAGATTTAACCCCTTGAATCTGTCACCTCCATTGTATAAACATAAGGGATTTGATTTAGATCATACCCAAATGCTCTTCACTTCACTAGTCTTACTTTTTTTAATTTAAGTCTGAATTTTACAATAAGGGGCACATGATCTGAGCCACAGTCACCTCCAGGTCTTGTTTTTGCTGATATAGAGCTTCTCTATCTTTGGCTGCAAAGAATATAATCAATATGACTTCAGTATTGGCCATCTGGTGATGTCCATGTGTAGAGTCTTCTCTTTTGTTGTTGGTAGAGGGTGTTTGCTATGACCAGTGTGTTCTCTTGACAAAACTCTGAGCCACCAGGGAAGGTAATAATGACTTATTAACATATATACATGAGATTATTGTTTTTAGTCAAAATATAATTTTATAACCATGTTTAGAGTTAAGTGAAAATAAAATCAAATATTTTTATTGTTTTATTATTTCATTTATTTTTCCTATTTTACTATTTTAAATATTTCAATTTATTTCATTTAATGAATAATGTTATTGTTTCCTTTAACTGGAACCCATACTTTGAAATTTTGGGAAAAATTCAAGACAAATTTGATTTTCAACTTCTTTAACCTAGCATTTATCTTATGAGATTATATGTAAATGTCAGGAAGCAACAATGCCTTACCCACTGGTTTGATAGTTATTGTTCTATTTTTAGAATTTTAGTTTACTTTGTTGTATGTGTGTATTTATTTTAGAGTAGGGACAAAATTGTACAATGGAAGGAATAGTATTTCCTGTACCACTCCTACCCTAATCTTATTTTGCATTAAGCCCATTCAGAGATCTTCCATAAGTAATTTCTTGGCAGAATTTGTCAAGTAGTACTCACTTTTATCTTGACAAAACTTGATTGTTCCATTCTATTTATATTCTATTTTTTCCAATAATCTATCTACTTCACAAAGTGAAAGATAGTGTCATAACAGTTCTACATGGTCATCAATGAGAAAAACGTTTAAAAAGAAGCCTTTTTATGAAAAATTCCCAAGTTAATTGTTTACTGGTGATATTTCATGGGTCTTTTTCCACCATATGTGGAAATAGAAAATAAATAAAATAAATAAATAAATAATAGGAAATAATAAAAATACATCTCACTAGCAAGATGTGTCTCTTATAAGTACAGTAGCCAAGAGCAAATACAAGAACAGTAAATACCACCAAAGCTGAAAATAGTCAGCTTACTGACATCTTAAGTCAGAAGTAGTAGCAAAACTGAAATTCTAAATAATACTTTAAAAGTTTATTTCACAGAAATAAAGACTTGCTATTTTTAGCATATACAATAAAGCTCTTGAAGAAGAATAAAAAGTAGATAAACATTTTTCTTTCATTAAAAAACTTGTTTTCTCAGTCTCAAGAAATACATATACAAATATATTTTATAAATATCTGATTGATAAGGGCCCTGTGCTTTAGCCCACCCAATACTCAAAACTCCAATGTGAAAAGGAAAGGCAGAGTCTATCCGTATAAGTGAGCAAATTGTGCAGAACCCAAGTGTCTTAAAATTGTGAAGGCGCTTTCTCTGAGCCTTAATAGTTCATTGAGAATCATTTATCTAGCTCATGCAAGCAGAAGTATGCTTCTCCTTCAAATATCAAGTTATTAAAAAAATAATTTCAATATAAAATTTTGTTAACCAATACTAATAGACAATTTTATTCTATGCTTAATGCTTTTGATTTTGAACTAATGCTTATATATAGTAAATAAGTATTTAATTGCAAAGGAAAATATAAAAAATGTTTAGGACAAAATTTGTTTTCCATTGTGAAATCTGCTTGTTCAGGCATAGGAAGGGCTCATAGAGAAGCAAAACAAATAATTGGGTTGATAGATGTGACAACTGAAAAACAAAACAATGCATAGCAAAAATTCTGTGACTGAGTTTATTTGGTATTTTACTAAAGAGTGTAACACTGGAAACAGCCTCTCAGATAGCTCTGAGTAACTTCCAAAGAGGCAAGGGGTGGGGGAGGTCTATATATATATGTGATTTTGGCAAAAGAGGTATGTGCGATCAAGCACACATCTGGTAAAATGTTGCTGCTAGTCTCAACGCACAGGCCTCAGTTAATGATCCTTTCTAAGTGTGGGATTTATAAAATTTTCTCCTGAAAATATCTATCTAAAGGCCTGTTCTGCCAGTTTTTCTAGAGCACAGAATGTCTCATTTCTGATCTCTACCCTGAGCTCCTTTCAGGGGGTGTTAAAGGCCAGAGACTATAGTGGCTAATGACTCAATCTTTATGGGTCTGAATAGAGAGGAACCTTCTTTAATTGGCATTTGCTAAATAATATGTGAGTAGGGCCAACCCAAGAAATCTCCATGGTGAGATATTCTGGGAGAAGTTCCTCACAGCTAAAGAGGTATCTTTGGTATCTTTGCTTAATAAAATGTCGTCAGGTAGACAGAGCTAATGGACTTCCTGTTCCTCTAATAAATACTCATTAAATAAATCACAGGATCTTAAATATTCTATAGAATCCCAAGGATGAAAATAGAATCTTATATGGAATTCTTTTAAAATTATAATTTTGGAAAGTATTTCAGATGTTCTCAGCTTGTGGATAAATATGGTGAGATATAGAATTTATGTCTTCAAGAATTTCAGGCATTGTTTTCTAATGCATTATAAACTTCCCAAACATACAAATAATTATGAAAAACAGAAAAAAAAAGTAGCCATGCAATAAATGTGATATTATGCAGTTCAGAGAGGAGCTACCAGAATAGATTCTATTATAAGCTTCTATTTTGGAGAAGGAAATGGCAACCCACTCCAGTGTTCTGCCTGGAGAATCCCAGGGACGGCGGAGCCTGGTGGGCTGCCGTCTATGGGGTTGCACAGAGTCGGACACGATTGAAGCGACTTAGCAGCAGCAGCAGCAGCAGCAAGCTTCTATTTTGGTCCTGGGGATTTTATAGAACATTTAACATTCTGCAATTTATTTAACATGAGTATTTATTAGAAGGTGAAAGGGAGGAAGGTGAAAGTAAGGAAGTTTTCCTAGGGGAATTACAACCTAAAAGCGATATATAAAGCCAGGTCAGTTTTCAGAATGCGTCCTGTCTTGATCCCTGGTCTAACATAATTTGCAGTAACTCTGCCACACTGTTAGAGGACATGGCCCACAGCCTAACTGTGATCTGAAGAGACTCTTTCAGGATCAGATCATCTACATGTTAAATACTTTCTTTTCAACACAGCACAAAAGATTGGCCCGTCTTTTGTGAGAGAAAGGTATTACTCTCAAGGACTTGAAAAGAAAGATATTAAACGCATGAGTCTGTTTTTAAAGAGATCATTTCTTTCCTGAAAATCTGCCCAGCAGCAATAATGTTCTATAAAGAAAAAGTGACATTATCTCCTCCTCCCTAATCTGAACAATTTGTGAACCCTCCACAGAGGGTTCTGTGAACCTTTACAGGAAGTGTGTATATGTGTTTGAGTGTGTGTGTGTGCGTGTGAGAGTGAGTGTTTGAGGTTGATTTTTCTTGTTTGAAATTGTAGAAATGATTGCTACTAAATGACACAAAACAACAGCTATTGAGTATGATTTAACAATGCCATGATTGACTTTTAATTAGGATATTCCAGTTAGATGAGTAGAATTTTATTAAAAACAGTGTGTGTGTGCTAAATTGCTTCAGTTGCATCCTACTCTTTGCAAATCTGTGGACTATAGCCTGCCAGGCTCCTCTGTCCATCGGATTCTCCAGGCAACAACACTGGAGTGGGTTGCCATGCCCTCCTCCAGGCAGTCTTCCTGACCCAGGAATTGAACCCATGTCTCTTATGTCTCATGCATTGACACGTAGGTTCCTTACCACTAGTGCCATATGGGAAGCCCAAACATAAGTTTTGCATGCGAAGTCACTTCAGTTGTGTCCAACTCTCTGCAATCCCACGGAATGTAGCCCTCTAGGCTCTTCTGTCCATGGGACTCTCCAGGCAAGAATACTGGAGGAGGTTGCCATTTCCTCCTCCAGGGTGTCTTCTGGACCCAGGGATCGAACCTGCATCTCTTCCATCTCCTGCATTGGCAGGTGGATTCTTTACCACTAGTGTCATCTGGGGAGTCCCAACACAAAAATTATAGAGAGTATAATACATCCTTCATGAAAAGTAAAATCACATAATACTGATTATAGGCTATTTTGAAATAGTTGCCCTAAAGATTCATAGCCAAAAGTGAATAGAAAAGAGGAGAGATTGCATACTTACCTATACACAATGAGAACTAAGAGATACACTTTATAAGGAGATTGGATCAGAGTTGGTTCTACAATGAAAGTACATTTTTCTTTTTCCTAGTGGTGTGTGTGGTCAGTGCAGGAATAACACTAGAAAGACATTTCCAGAGAACAGGAAATAGAATACTGAATTCAAAACTATTAATTAAAATGGAACATACAGCGATAAAAGGAAGCAAAAACAAGCATTTTCTGTGGGCCATTTAGCTATGTATTTTTAGAGTTCAGGCTGGACTTTAAGTTCACAAAATGTAATCCAGATTCCCTTTGAGAGTGGTGTAGTTTACTCAGCTATGTTAACCATTCAATCTTCCTCTTTTCCACAGTTGTTGAGAGTATTCTTTGTCATTTGAATTTCTATATGAATTTTAGAATAAGACTGTCGATTTCTGCCAATAAGCATTGGGATTTTTACTAGAATTTAATTGAATCTATTTCATAAATCAATTTGGAAAGAATTGTTATCTTAACAATAGTGAATCTTCTCTTACATGAAAAAGATACATCTCTAAACTTACTTCAGTTCAGTTCAGTTCAGTCGCTCAGTCGTGTCCGACTCTTTGCGACTCCATGATTCGTAGCACGCCAGGCCTCCCTGTTCATCACAAACTCCCAGAGTTCCCTCAGACTCATGTCCATTGAGTCAGTGATGCCATCCAGCCATCCCATCCTCTGTCTTCCCCTTCTCCTCTTGCCCCCAATCCCTCCCAGCATCAGAGTCTTTTCCAATGAGTCAGCTCTTTGCATGAGGTAGCCAAAGGACGGGAGTTTCAGCTTCAGCATCATTCCCTCCAAAGAAATTCCAGGGCTAATCTCCTTCAGAATGGACTGGTTGGATCTCCTTGCAGTCCAAGGGACTCTCAAGAGTCTGCTCCAACACCACAGTTCAAAAGCATCAGTTCTTTGGCGCTCAGCCTTCTTCACAGTCCAACTCTCACATCCATACATGACCACAGGACAAACCATAGCCTTGACCAGACAGACCTTTGTTGGCAAAGTAATGTCTCTGCTTTTGAATATGCTATCTAGGTTTTCTTTAATTTCTTTTAGCATAGTTTTGTAGCTTCCAGGTTTTAGAGGCTTCTTATTAGATTTCATATTTGCCCTTATGCATTTTCTAATTTTGATGCATTGCAATTTAAAAACTTCATGCATTGGAGAAGGAAATGGCAACCCACTCCAGTGTTCTTGCCTAGAAAGTCCAATTGATGGAGGAGCCTGGTAGGCTGCAGCCCATGGGGTCACTAAGAGTAGGACACGACTGAGCGACTTCACTTCCACTTTTCACTTTCATACATTGGAGAAGGAAATGGCAACCCACTCCGGTGTTCTTGGCTGGAGAATCCAGGGACGGGGAGCCTGATGGGCTACCATCTATGGGATTGCACAGAGTCGGGCACGACTGAAGTGACTTAGCAGCAGCAGCAGCAGAAACTGAACGGGGTAGACTGACTTAATGGAACTTATGTTCTTTTGGTATATAAATAATAAACAAACAAAGAAATAGTAGAAGTTTTGAAAGACAATAAAGAAGCATGTATAAAGAAAAGAAGGTACTCTGAGATAGTATCTATGAGGCAAGAGGTAGATGAGCCCCAGGACGAACAGCTAGAGTTTGTACCCTGTGGATAGATACTCCAAGACAAAGAGAAGGATCTAAGCCCTGCCTAGTTAAGAGTAGAATGCTGGAGAATTGCATTCTAATTGAAAAGCATATATAAAGGTATAAAGTGAATAAAGAGCTCTACTGATTGCAGTAAAAACAATCAGTGAAGTTTCTTGGTGTGAGAGAATAGTAAGAGATGTAACTGGAGAGAAAAGAGTTATGTTAAACTATATTGCATAAGAATATACTGTAATAAAGATTTTAAATGTATTAAATGTGAATGACTGGATGTTGAGATGATTCTAGTGTATGTAATTTACTTTTGCAAATGATCAAACCAGCTTTTATATTTAGAATTAATATAAGAATTAAGAATGAAGAGAAAAAATTAAGAATTGAAAAAAACTGATTAATGTCACAGTATCCTTGAAAAGAGAGATGTAATGACTTTAAGAATAGGAAGTACAAATATAAAAAAGTAGACAAATATATTTTGTCATTAAAGCACAGAGGGTGAAAAAAAGTTTGAACAAGATGTAGAAAACAAGAAGGAGTGAAAATGAGCCATATATTTTTGGCTGCTGCAACAAAATAGGTATTGCTTTACAGAAATAGATAAAATTGGAGAAAGATTGGTAGAGGGGAAGGCACGAATTTTAAAAAACAATAATCTTTATTAGGTACAAATAGGATCACTATAAAATTATAAGATGCTTTTCACCTAGAAGATATAATTGTTTAAATCCATATGCTATCAGTAAAATAGTTCAATTATAAAGAGATAAATTGATAAAATTAAAGGGAAGATTATAAATTCATAGTCATAATCTTCTCAATTATTCTTAGATCAGGCAGATGTCAACTAAAGAAAAGAGTCACAACCTAAGTTGAGAGTTGTGCTTCATTTTGGAGGGAATTTTTATGACTTCAAGCCTGGGAAACAGCTTCTCAAGCAACATTGAGAAAACTGTTTCAGGAAGGTAGATAGAGGAGTCAGGATATATAGAAGTTAGCAACAAGTAGCAGGTAGTCTGAACATCAAAAGATTATTGTTAATAAAGGAAAACCAGATATCTCAAATTAAGGAATTTAGCACTTTTCTATGTATGGGAAGATGCAAAAAGGGAAATATCTCCTGGATCCTAATAGGTTAGAGGATAGAGGATCCAGAGAATTTTTTGTTGTCTATCAATGGTTCTAATCTGGAAATTAACACCTGGAGAGACATATTGATGAGAACATTTGCCTGATCTAGGGTAAGCCTCCCAGCACCATGGGACAAAAAAAAAAAAAAAAAAAAAAAAGGGTCGTGAATTGTCTCCCAAATATTGATTGAATTTCTTACCATGGGGATGAACTGAGAAATGGAGTATTTCCTGCGATATCAATAAACAAGGATGTCACAGTCATCATGGTTCTGGCCCTCCAAATGTGAATTTTGGAGCCCAGAGGGCACCCAGGAAGAACAATGCCTGCTATTTGGCAGCCATCAAATTGTTGCCACTCCCTACGGTGAGTACTGAGAAGTTTGGGGGAGGGGGATGTGAGAATACAGAATCAGTTCAGTTCAGTAGCTCATTCATGTGTGACCCCATGGACTGCAGCACACCAGGCTTCCCTGTCCATCACCAACTCCCAGAGCTTGTTCAAACTCTACTGACCCCAGTAACTGAGATGCACAGGAAAGAAATGATTTCAGTAAGCCCAGACTGTTGCATCTTCCTATACATAGAAAAGTCTAAATTTCTTAATTTGAGATATTTGATTTCCCTTAATTAACAACAATTTTTTGACATTCAGACTACCTGACCCTTGTTACAAACTTCTATATAACGCAACTCTTCCCCTTGCTTCAACAGAGGAGTTTTCTCAGGGTTACTTGAGAAGCTGTCTCCTGGGCTTGAAGTCCTAAAAAGTCCCACTGAATAAAACACTACACTCAACTATTAGGCTGTGACTATTTTCATTAGTTAACACAGAGAAGGCAATAATTATTTTGATTATCATTTTACTCCCTTTAAGAGAATACTATGTCTATTTTAAATACTTGCTTTTTAATGATTTTATGGTATTCCATCCTATGAATAAGTATGTTAATTCAAATAAAAAATCCTCTAATGTTGAATTTTTTTCCTTCTATTATACACAGTATTGTGATTAACGTTCTTTTTTTGTGTGTGTAATTAACATTCTTATATCTTGGACTGCAAGGAGATCCAACCAGTCCATCCTAAAGCAGATCAGTCCTGGGTGTTCATTGGAAGGACTGATGTTGAAGCTGAAACTCCAATACTTTGGCCACCTGATGTGAAGAGCTGACTCGTTTGAAAAGACCCTGATGCTGGAAAAGATTGAGGGCAGGTGGAGAAGGGGATGGCAGAAGATGAGATGGTTGGATGGCATCACTGACTCAGTGGAGATCAGTTTGAGTAAACTCTGGGAGTTGGTGATGGACAGGGAGGCCTGACGTGCTGTGGTCCATGGGGTCGCAAAGAGTGGGACACAACTGAGTGACTGAACTGAACACAGTATTATAATTAACATTCTTACAATTAAATTTGTGTATGGGCTAAGCTTAGATTCTTTCTAAGAATAAATTTGTGGAAAAGAATCTTTAGTTCCATGTAATGTCTCAAATGCATTGGTACTGTTGACTGCTCCTTCATAAAAGACCACTGAAAAGCTGTTGAGTAAGCAAAGCTGTTTGTTAGTCTTACTAAATAAGAGGAAACGTCAACTTGAAAGAGTGTTCCATGAAAGAGAAGTGAGGAGAGTATACTTATAGACTTTGAAAACTGGAGTTGTGTGATCTGAAGGTGAAAATTGCAATGTGTGAAACTGGTTGAGATTAGGCAGAGTTTGTGATATTTTGGCTTTGAATTGATGTACAATGTGAAGTAAGGATCTTGAAGTAAACTCTAAGCAAGCTACTAGTCCTAGTAAGAAAACTGTTTTAGTTGTCTCATTGTTACGTCTTCCAGAAGCAGGTACTTGCTTGTCCCTAGTATTTTAAAATAAGGACACGGATATGGTCTAGTATTGGTCAATAGAGGTACATGTAATAAAACTGATTTCAGTCCTCAAAATATACTGTTAAATTACTCAGTGAAATTCATGTCAACTAGTGCTTTTCTGTATTTATTCTTAATTTTTACTATTGTTGCTGATTATGTTTTTAGGTGGATTTAAAGTATGATTGAGGCTTACCCAGTGGTTCAGTGGTAAAGAATCTGCGGGCGATGAAGGTGATCTGAAGAAGATGTGGGCTCAATCCCTGGGTTGGGATGATCCCCTGGAGTATAAAATGGCAACCTACACCAGTATTCTTGCCTGGAAAATTCCATGGACAGCTGAGCCTGGTGGGCTCCAGTCCATGGTGTCACAAAGAGTAAAACACAACTGAAGGACTGAGCATGCACACAAAGTATGATAATCTGAAAGATTGCCTGTTGCTAATCATATGTAATCACCTCTGATTTGTGATGCATGTCATATTCTTAATATAATTCTATACTTTTATAAAGTAAAAAGTAAACAACAGTTGATTACTAATTAGTTGATATAAAGAATTATTAAAAACATGAATCAGTTCATTTCAGTCACTCAGTTGTACCCGACTCTTTGAGACACCATGGACTGCAGCACCCCAGGCTTCCCTATCCAACACGAACTACCAGAACTTGCTCAAACTCATGTCCATTGAGTCAATGATGCCATCCAATCATCTCATCCTCTCGTTGCCTTCTCCTTCTGCCTTCAATCTTTCCCAGCATCAGGGTCTTTTCAAATGAGTCAGTTCTTCGCATCAGGTGGCCAAAGTATTGGAACTTCAGTTTTGGCATCAGTCCTGCCAATGAATATTCAGGACTGATTTCCTTTAGGATTGACTGGTTGGATCTCCTTGAAGTCCAAAGGACTCTCAAGATTCTTCTCCAACACCACAGTTCAAAAGCATCAATTCTTCAGTGCTCAGCTTTCTTTATAATACAACTCTCATATCCATAAACAACTATTGGAAAAAACATAGCTTTGACTATACAAATCTTTGTCGGCAAAGTAATATGAACATGAAACCAATTATTAGTCTTTTAATATATATTAAGTGAAAAAAAGGTGTTAAATATTAAGTATCATAAGGTTCAGACAAACACATGGTTTATCTTATGAGTCACTTTTGAAATATTTCCACTATAACATTTCAACTACCAGCAGGCATTAGTGAGCAAAGATGGCTCTGGTATATTTCCAAAATGAGCTCAGTATTGAATCCTTCATTTAAGGAGCTACATCAGTGTTAGACAGATGATGATGAAGTCTCTTCCCAGTGGGAGGACTTGGGTTACATATCTCACTTATTATTCTTGTTCATAGTGACTATCAGAAATAACTGTAGAAAATTAGCCAGTTTGGCCCATTTTATGCAGGCAGAGTTTTCATGGCAGATATAAAAAGAAAGAAACATAGTACTCCTAATCCTTGTGAAATATAACCTAAGGGGAGAAAAGTCCATTTTGGTGTAGAAAAGTTCACAAGAAAATGTTTGAAAAAGCAACAAACATTTTGTATACAGCAATAGATTCAAATTATATTTCTATTGACAATATTGACTGTTCTCACCAAAGAATTCACTTCCTTAGAATCCAAAAAAGAATGAATAAAGGACATTCTTTAAAATTGGAAATAAATATATGTATACAATCTTTTTAATGCAAAAAATGCAAAATGTGGATTACATTGACATATATTTTAACATGATGTTTTTGGCAAGGAGTGTGATTTAATGATTACATTTTTTTATTTTAGTAACTCTTAATTGTAAATTCATATTATTTACTTAACATGTTACTTAATCTTTTCACATGAATTTATAAATCATTTATCTATAAGTACAGAATAATTTAGACTATTAGACAAAAATAGACAAAAAAAAAAAGAAGGGAAAAATCACGTTAAATCATATAGTCAGAAAATAAATCAGGAAGCAACAGTTAGAACCTCACATAAAACAATGGACTGGTTCCAAATTGGGAAAGGAGTTTGTCATGGCAGTATATTGTCACTGTGCTTATTTAACTTATATGCATAGTACATCATGAAAAATGCTGGACCGGATGAAGCACAAGCTGTAATCAAGATGGCTGGGAGAAATTTCAATGATCTCAGATATGCAGATGACACCAACCTTATGGTAGAAAGGAACTAAAGAGCCTCTTGATGAAGGCGAAAGAGGAGGGTGAAAAAGCCGACTTAAAGCTCAACATTCAAAAAATGAAGATCATGGCATCTGGTCCCATCACTTCATGGCAAATACATGAGTAAACAATGGAAACATTGAGAGAGTTTATTTTCTTGGGCTCCAAAATCACTGCAGATGGTGACTGAAGCCATGAAATTTAAAGACGCTTGCTCCTTGGAAGAAAATCAATGACCAACCTAGACAGCATATTAAAAAGCAGAGACATTACTTTGCTAACAAAGTTCTATCTAGTCAAAGCTTTGGCTTTTCCAGTAGTTATATATGGATGTGAGAGTTGGACTTTAAAGAAAACTTAGTGCAGAAGAATTGATGCTTTTGAACTGTGGTGTTGGAGAAGACTCTTTAGAGTCCCTTGGACTGCAAAGATATCAAACCAGTCAATCTTAATGGAAATCAATCCTGATAGTCATTGGAGGGACTGATGCTGAGACTGAAGCTCCAATACTTTGACTACCTGATGCAAAGAATTGACTCATTTGAAAAGACCCTGATCCTGGGATAGATTGAAGGTAAGAGGAGAAGGGGATGACAGAGGATGAAATGGTTGGATGGCATCACCAACTCAATGGGCATGAGTTTGAGCAAGTTCTGGGAGATGATGAAGGACAGAAGCCTGGTGTTTTACAGTCCATAGGGTCACAAACAGTCAGACATGACTGAGTGACTGAACAGAAACAACTACTGTGGGAATTCTAGTGATGATAATGACTCAGATTTATTTGGTTGCCAGGCTCTGCATTATATGGAGGCTGCTTACTCTTGTTGAAGGCATCCATGACAAAAAGCTATTGGTCTGAGCCCTAGAGAGTCCCAGACTAGTGCAGGACCATGAGTGGGTTCTGGTGTAGGTGACTATTAGTCTACAGTTCCCCAAACTGGTCTCTACCCACTGCTGGAAGAGGTTGGCTCCTGACATGACTGGTTATAGGTTCTGGTTGTCCCAAAGCTGGTATTTGCCCACTGATGAGTGGAACTGGATTCCAGTGACAGGAATCCAAGGTTACTTGGAGTTGGCATCAGCTTGCTGGAGAGTAGGGCCATGGCCCTGAAAGTCCTGGGACTGGTGTAGGCTGGTGCAGTCTGGCTGGTTGGTGGTGCCTGTCCTGAAGCTAATAGTCTAGAAGGATGATTCCAAAATTGTGCTTGCTAGTACCACCATCTTCTTGATAGAATGACTTCCAGAAAATTGCTTTTGCAAGCATCTATGTCCCCAGGGTGAGTTTCCGTTCCCTCCTGCCTCTCCAGTAGGTTCTCCAAGTTCAGCAAGTGGATATGATTCAGGTTTCTTTCAAATTACTGCTTCTACACAGGCTCTCAGTTCATGTGAAAAATTTTGTGAACATTTTAGGAATGGAGAGCTCTCTGACTTTTCAGAATGCAAACCCTGCTGGCCTTCAAAGGCAGATATTTTAGTAACTCATCCAGCCAGTGCAGGAACCCCAGACTTTAGGAGCCCAATGAGGGACCCATAATGAAAAGGACATCTTTTTTGGGTGTTAGTTCTAAAAGGTCTTGTAGGTCTTCATAGAACCGTTCAACTTCAGCTTCCTCAGCATTACTGGTTGTGGCATAGATTGAATTACTGTGATATTGAATGGTTTGCCTTGGAAACGAACAGAGATCATTCTGTTGTTTTTGAGATTGCATCCAAGTACTGCATTTTGGACTCTTTTGTTGACCATGATGGCCACTCCATTTCTTCTGAGGGATTCCTGCCCGCAGTAGTAGATATAATGGTCATCTGAGTTAAATTCACCCATTCCAGTCCATTTCAGTTCGCTGATTCCTAGAATGTTGACATTCACTCTTGCCATCTCTTGTTTGACCACTTCCAATTTGCCTTGATTCATGGACCTGACATTCCAGGTTCCTATGCAATATTGCTCTTTACAGCATCGGACCTTGCTTCTATCACCAGTCACATCCACAGCTGGGTATTCTTTTTGCTTTGGCTCCATCCCTTCATTCTTTTAGGAGTTATTTCTCCACTGATCTCCAGTATCATATTGGGCACCTATTGAACTGGGGAGTTCCTCTTTCAGTATCCTATCATTTTGCCTTTTCATACTGTTCATGGGGTTCTCAAGGCAAGAATACTGAAGTGGTTTGCCATTCCCTTCTCCAGTGGACCACATTCTGTCAAATCTCTCCACCATGACCCGCACGTCTTGGGTTGCCCCACGGGCATGGCTTAGTTTCATTGATTTAGACAAGGCTGTGGTCCTAGTGTGATTAGATTGAATAGTTTTCTGTGAGTATGGTTTCAGTGTGTTTGCCCTCTGATGCCCTCTTACAACACCTACCGTCTTACTTGGGTTTCTCTTACCTTGGGTGTGGGGTATCTCTTCATGGCTGCTCCAGCAAAGTGCAGCCATTGCTCCTTACCTTGGAGGAGGGGTATCTCCTCACCGCTGCCCTTCCTGACCTTCAACGTGGGTAGCTCCTCTAGGCCCTCCTGCGCCCAAGCAGCCACGGCTCCTTGGATGTGGGGTTGGCCTTCCCGGCCACAAGAAAGGCAATGCCAAAGAATGCTCAAACTACCACACAATTGCACTCATCTCACACGCTAGTAAAGTAATGCTCAAAATTCTCCAAGCCAGGCTTCAGCAATATGTGAACTGTGAACTTCCTGATGTTCAAGCTGGTTTTAGAAAAGGCAGAGGAACCAGAGATCAAATTGCCAACATCCACTGGATCATGGAAAAAGCAAGAGAGTTCCAGAAAAATATCTATTTCTGCTTTATTGACTATGCCAAAGCCTTTGACTGTGTGGATCACAATAAACTGTGGAAAATTCTGAAAGAGATGGGAATACCAGACCACCTGACCTGCCTCTTGAGAAATTTGTATGCAGGTCAGGAAGCAACAGTTAGAACTAGACATGGAGCAACAGACTGGCTCCAAATAGGAAAAGGAGTTCGTCAAGGCTGTATACTGTCACCCTGTTTATTTAATTGATATGCAGAGTACATCATGAGAAACGCTGGACTGGAAGAAACACAAGCTGAAATCAAGATTGCCGGGAGAAATATCAAGAACCTTAGATATGCAGATGACACCACCCTTATGGCAGAAAGTGAAGAGGAACTCAAAAGCCTCTTGATGAAAGTGAAAGTGGAGAGTGAAAAAGTTGGCTTAAAGCTCAACATTCAGAAAACGAAGATCATGGCATCCGGTCCCACCACTTCATGGGAAATAGATGGGGAAACAGTGTCAGACTTTATTTTTCTGGGTTCCAAAATCACTACAGATGGTGACTGCAGCCATGAAATTAAAAGACACTTACTCCTTGGGAGAAAAGTTATGACCAACCTAGATAGCATATTCAAAAGCAGAGACATTACTTTGCCAACAAAGGTTCGTCTAGTCAGGCTATGGTTTTTCCTGTGGTCATGTATGGATGTGAGAGTTGGACTGTGAAGAAGGCTGAGCACCAAAGAATTGATGCTTTTGAACTGTGGTGTTGGAGAAGACTCTTGAGAGTCCCTTGGTCTGCAAGGAGATTCAACCAGTCCATTCTGAAGGAGATCAGCCCTGGGATTTCTTTGGAAGGAATGATGCTAAAACTGAAACTCCAGTACTTTGGCCACCTCACGTGAAGAGTTGACTCATTGGAAAAGACTCTGATGCTGGGAGGGATTGGGGGCAGGAGGAGAAGGGGACCACAGAGGATGAGATGGCTGGATGGCATCAATGACTCGATAGACGTGAGTCTGAGTGAACTCCAGGAATTGGTGATGGACAGGGAGGCCTGGCGTGCTGCGATTCATGGGGTCACAAAGAGTCGGACACGACTGAGCGACTGATCTGATCTGATCTGATCTGAGGGGCCCAACTTCTTATTCCTTGTGGAAACTTTGTGGCTATTTTCCCACTTGTGGTTCCCTACTTGGGATATGGGTCTTGATTTTATCATATTTCTGTCCTTCCTTCCTTGACTCCTTATGGATTCTTTTTTATATCTTTGGTTTTAGAAGATAACTTCTGCTAGACTTCAGGTATTTTTATCAACGGATGCCCTGTAAATAGCTGTAATTTTGGAGTGCCCATGGAAAGATGTGATCTGAGGGTATTCCTACTTTGCCTAACTTTTATTTTTAATTTTTTCGCTACACACACACACACACACACACACACACAAGAGTTCTGTTCAGTTCAGTCACTCAACAATGTCCAACTCTTTGCTACCCCATGGATAGCAGTATGCCAGGCCTCCCTGTCCATCACCAACTCTCGCAGTTTACTCAAACCCATGTCCTTTGAGTTGGTGACGCCATCCAACCTTCTCATCCTCTGTCGTCCCTTTCTCCTCCTGCCTTCAGTCTTTCCCAGCAACAAGGTCTTTTCCAATGAGTCAATTCTTACATCAGATGGCCAAAGTACTGGAGTTTCAGCTTCAGCATCAGTCCTTTCAATGAATATTCAGGACTGATTTCCTTAGGATGGACTGACCAGATCTCCTTGCAGTCCAAGGGACTCTCAAGCGTCTTCTCCACCACAGTTCAAGAGCATCAGTTCTTTGGCATTCAGCTTTGTTTATAGTCCAACTCTCACATCCATACATGAATATTGGAAAAACCATAGGTTTGACTAGATGGACATTTGTTGACAAAGTAATGTCTCTGCTTTTGAATATGCTATCTAGGTTGGTCATAACTTTTCTTCCAAGGAGCAAGCATCTTTTAATTTCATGGCTGCAATCACCATCTGCAGTGATTTTGGAGCCCAAGAAAATAAAGTCTGTCACTGTTTCCACTGTTTCCCCATCTATTTGCCATGAAGTGATGGGACTAGATGCCATGATCTTCGTTTTCTGAATGTTGAGTTTTAAGCCAAAACTTAAACACTTTTTCACTCTCCTCTTTCACTTTCATCAAGAGGCTCTTTAGTTCTTCTTTCCTTTCTGCCATAAGGGTGGTGTCATCTGTATATCTGAGGTTATTGATATTTCTCCTGGTAATCTTGATTCCAGCTTGTGCTTCATCCAGCGCAGTGTTTCTAATGATGTACTATGCATATAAATTAAATAAGCACGGTGACAATATACAGCCTTGCCACACTCCTTTCCTTATTTGGAACCAGTCTGTTGTTCCATGTCCAGTTCTAACTGTTGCTTCCTGACCTGCCTACAGATTTCTCAAGAGGCCAGTCAGGAAGTCTGGTATTCCCATCTCTTCAAGAATTTTCCAGTTTATTGTGATCTACATAATCAAAGGCTTTGGCATAGTCAATAAAGCAGAAATAGATGCTTTTCTGGAACTCTCTTGCCTTTTCAATGATCCAACAGATGTTGGCAATTTGGTCTCTGGTTCCTCTGCCTTTTCTAGATCCAGCTTGAAGCCTGGATTGGAGAATTTGGGCATTACTTTGCTGGCGTGTGAGATGTGTGCAACTGTGCAGTAGTTTGAGCATTCTTTGGCATTGCCTTTCTTTAGGATTGGAATGAAAACTGATCTTTTCCACTCCTGTGGCCACTGCTGAGTTTTCCAAATTTGTTGGAATATTGAGTGCAGCACTTTCACAGCATCATCTTTTAGATTTGAAATAGCTCAACTGGAACTCCATCACCTCCACTAGCTTTGTTGTGATGCTTTCTGTGGCCCACTTGACTTCACATTCCAGGATGTCTGGCTCTAGGTGAGTGATCACACCAGCGTGATTATCTTGGTCGTGAAGATCTTTTTTGTATAATTCTCCTGTGTATTCTTGCCACCTCTTCTTAATATCTTCTGCCTCTGTTAGGTCCATACTATTTCTGTCCTTTATTGTGCACACATACACACACATACACACACACACACACACACACATATATAGATAGATATACACATATCACTTAACATTCAGAAACTCAGATCAGGCTAAATCTTGCTTTGGATTTTTCAACAAATTAAAGTAAAATTTATATGTATTGGAAAAAAGTGGAATGAGTTAAACTATTTGATATTAAATATACTGTAATGTAAAATTGAATAACAGATCTGTAGAAAAGGAAAGTATATTACAGAGTATCTAATAGAATTCAGCAGTCCTGTAGACAAGATAGTAAAATGAGGGTGGGATGATTTGAGACAATAGCATTGAAACATGTATATTACCATATGCGAAATAGATTACCAGTCCAAGTTTGATGGTGCTCAAACAGGGCACTCAAAGCCAGTGCACTAGGACAATTCAGAAGGATAAGATGGGGAGGGAGGTGGGAGGGGGGTTCAGGATGGAGGGACACATGTACACCCGTGGCTGATTCATGTCAATGTATAGCAAATACCACCATAATATTGTAAAGTAATTAGCCTCCTATTAAGATAAATAAATTAATTTTAAAAAATAAAATGGGGAAAGATAATATATTAATTGGAGTTGCACAGAACACACTGAATCACCAATAAAGCTCCTGACTCTCAGTTCCAGGCATCACTCCCTCACTCCTGCCCCACACCAGGGTATTTCATATCTGACACATTTTTTTCCCTTTTATGAAACTGAATAATATATACATTTATTAGCAGGATTTCCTGTTGGGTTACTAATTCATCAAAAAGTATACCTCAAAAATGTTTTGTTTCCTAGGAAGAAGTAGTGACAATTATGTTGACATATAATTGGATTAAATTAGAGCAAATGTTTTTTTCAAATAACTGAAGCTTGTGCTTTTATAGTCTTCAAAAATATCAACATAAAAATGTTTTTGATCCTCTGTTCCAATCATCATACTAATATTTAGTGTAATCACAAATGATAAGCCTTATGATTTATTTTGAGCATGTATTTCTGGTTTCTAAAATGCAACATATATTGATACTTCTGTTTATGGTTGAATAATTGAACAGAAGAAAGAAACTATATCCTAATATATCATTATTATAATTTATTTAGACTCACTAATTTATATTTCTCTGTGAGTAGAGTATAAATGTGTATATATATATATATATATTTATTTATTTATTCTTCTACTTATTTATTTCTTGCAGTTGTTTTATAATTAATGATTTAAATTTTCTTCTTTAGGCTTACCTGTGATTGTTAAAGTATCCATAATAAAGCTGCATTTTTATTTTTATTAAAAGCTAAATGTTATCAAAAGAAAAAACAGCAAAAAATATGTTTAACACTAAAGAAAATATTGAGTGTCATTTATATCTTTACCAACAGTGCACAAGGAGTCTCTTTTTTTCCATATCCTTACCAATACCTACCTCTTACCTGTTTAATTGGAGAAGGCAATGGCACCCCACTTCAGTACTCTTGCCTGGAAAATCCATGGACAGAGGAGCCTGGTAGGCTGCAGTCCATGGGGTAATGATAGCCATTCTAACAGGTGTAAGGTAATATCTCATTGTGATTTTAATTTGCCTGATTAGTAGTGGATCACCTTTCATGTATTTTTTGGCCACTTGTATTTCTTTTTTGGAAAAAAATATCTGGTCATCTCTCTATTTTTAAATCAGATTTTTTTTGCTATTGAGCTGTATTGGTTTCTTATGTACTTTGAATATTAACCCCTAATCAAAAAGATGATATGCAATTTTTTTTTCATTCTGTAAGTTGTCTGTTTCACTCATTGCTTTTTCTGTTTCCTGTGTTTTTGGTATCATGGTCACAAGTTATTGCAAATGCCAATGTTAAGTAGCTTTTTCTATATGTTTTCTTCTAGGAGTTTTATGTCAAGTTTTATCTTTATGTTTTTAATCTATTTTGAGTTATTTTTTTGTGAGTGGTATCAGTTAGGAGCTAATTTTTTTTTTTCTTCTGTATGTGGCTATGCATTTTCTCCTCCATAAAACCATTTATTAAACAGACTATTCTTTCCTCATTGAGTATTTGTGACTATCTTATTAAGTATTTGTTACCATATATGCCAGGGTTTATTTCTAGGCTCTTGAACTATTGCACTGATTTATATATATATATATATATATATATATATATATTTGTATGCTGTTTTAAAATAGTGTTTTGATTACTATGGACTTCCCTGGTGGCTCAGATGGTAAAGCATCTGTCTACAATGTGAGAGACCTGGGTTTGATCCCTGGGTTGGGAAGATTCCCTGAAGAAGGAAGTGGCAACCCACTCCAGTACTCTTGCCTTGAAAATCACATGGATGGAGGAGCTTGGTGCAGGCTACTATCCATGGGGTCGCAGAGTCAGGCACGACTGAGTGACATCCCTTTCTTTCTTTCACTTTCTTTGATTACTATAATAATAAGAGTTGCATTTTGCTTGGTAATATAGTTTCAAATCAAGAAGTGTGATGCTTCTGCTTTGTTTTTCTTTTAGGAAAATGATTTGAATACTTTCTGTCTTTAGTTATTCCCTGTGATTTTGGGAATATTTTTTTACTTCTGCTAAAAATTTCATTGGAATTCCGTCTTTAGTTGGAATTGTAATTTGGATTGAATTAAATCGAAATTATAGATGACTTTGGGTAGTATGAAAAATTTAACAATATTAATTCTTCCAATGTGTGTGTCTTCTCCAATTACTTTTATTACAGTCATTCATTTTATAGTGTAGAAAGCTCTCATCTCCTTGGTTAAATTCATTCTAAGTATTATATTGCTCTTAGTTCCATTGTGAATGAAACTGCTTATTTTATTTTTTCAGATATTTAATTATAAATATGTAGAAATACAACATGCTTTGGATATTGATTTTATATTCTGTAACTTTACTAAATATGATGATTAATTCTAATATATTTTGATAGAGTCTGTAGAATTTTCTATATATAAGTTATATCATCAAAAAACAGAGAAAATTTACTTATTTTTTTCTGATTTGGATGACTATATTTTTATTGCCTAATTGTGCTCTAGGATTTCAAGTTAATATGTCTTAGAGGAGAAGCTTTCAACATCTCTAGAGATGATTATATCATTTCACCTTTTATTCATACAATAAACACAAAACATTTATTGATTCACATATGTTGAGCCATTCTTTCACATCAAAGATAAATTCCCACTTGATCTTGATGTATGAGCCCACTGGTCATTTCCCAAAGGTCTTGATAACACTGGACATTATCATTGTTTCTACTTTTTCCAATTTACAATAAAAAGGCATTGTTGTTTCATTTTGTTTATTTAATTTTGTACTGTGTTCTCAGTGATGTCTGACTCTTTTGCAACCCCATTATCCCCCTGGGCTCCTCTGTCCATGGGATTTTCCAGGCAAGAATATTGGAATGAGTTGCCATTTCCTTCTCTAGGGGATTTCCAGTCCAGGGATTGAACCCTCTTGCATCTCCTGCACTGGCAGATGGATTGGGTTCTTCACTATGCACCACATTAATTTAAACATAATATATGCTTTTGAACTCTTTCTTAATATCCCCATGACACTAGTGGTAAAAAATCTGCCTACCAATGCAGGAGACACAAAATGTGTGGGTTCAATCCCTGGGTCAGGAAGATCCTCTGGAGTAGGAAATGGCAACCTGCTCCAGTGATGTATCCTGGAATGTTCCATGGGCAGAGGAGCCTGGGAGGCTACAGTCCATAGGGCCACAGAGAGTAGGACATAACTGAGCAACTAAGTACACACATACATGCTTTTGGACTTTTTCTTAAAATTAAGACTTTTTCACACTTTCATGTTGAAGCTTGCATAATTCTTTTCAATTTACTTTTAAGATTCACTTTTAAACTAAAAGAAGAATCTCTTACTAACATATGTTGTAAACAATTTCCTCATATATTTTTCTTAATCTGTGAGGAGAGATTTATTTTAATATAGAGATTAATTATTTTACAATCACTTTATTTTGACATATTGTCACATTCTTCTAGTTTATGTCTCACACAAATATAAAATCTGCCTATAACTGTTTTTGTGTAAAATATGAGGTAATGATCTAAGTCACATTTTATAAAAATCAATACAGCTTTTAATATTGATTTAAAATTTTCCTTATATTTCATTTATACATCTATCTGTATCTGCCATAATAATTATTAAAAATTATAATAGAATGGCCTACATTGATGCAACTAGTTTTCTTTCAACAATTTCCAAGTTATCCCCATGTATAAATTTTAGGCTAATTCTATCAAGTTTATAATAAAAGCTTTAGGGATGGTGGTTGTAAAGTAATTGTGCATATTAATTTGTGAAGATTTGCTATTCTATATATCCTGAAAGACTTCAAGTGATTTGGTTTACCTGTATAGTATTTATATATATACATCCACAAGTAAAACCTATAAGTCTATATCTGTGTTGTATATGTTCAATATTTATATTTGTATAACAGTTTCTGGTGTAAGTACTGAATATATTTTTAAAATTACACTTTTTTTCCCATTAGCTCAGGAAAATATAAAATAACATAGAATTGATCTGTTAATTCTATCTGTTAAGTTAGTTGAGTATTTTAGTACACTGGTGGATATTTAAAAAGCATAAAATACAGAAAAAGGCAGTAAATGCAATTATATATAAAAAAAAATGATGGAGTTTAAACTTGGAAGTCAGAGAAAACTTGGTTTAATATATTACCTAGGTAAACATTTTGTAGCATTAGTTCATGTCTGACCATGGGTACATGAGTGCCAAGTCACTTCAGCCGTGTCCAACTCTGTGTAACTCTATGGACTATAGTCCCCTGGGCTCCTCTCTCCATGGGATTCTCCAGGCAGGAATACTGGAGTGTGGTCACCATGCCCTATTTCAGGGGATCTTCTTGACCCAGGGACCGAACCCTTGTATCTTATGTCTCCTGCACTGGCAGGTGGATATTTATCACTAGCGCTAACTGGGAAGCCCCAGTTTATGTCTTATTTGGGCCTTATAATATTGCTGCTCTCATGTAGGTGGTTTAGAGTCTAGAATATGTCTAGCATAGGACAGTTTTATTATTATTATCTAAAAAAGTTGTATGCTAAGTCACTTCAGTCGTGTCCAACTCTGTGTGACCCCATAGATGGTAGCCTACCAGGCTCCCCCGTCCCTGGGATTCTCCAGGCAAGAACACTGGAGTGGGTTGCCATTTCCTTCTCCAATGCATGAAAGTGAAAAGTGAAAGTGAAGTCGCTCAGTCGTGTCCGATTCTTAGGGACCCCATGGACTGTAGCCTATCAGGCTCCTCCGTCCATGGGATTTTCCAGGCAAGAGTACTGGAGTGGGGTGCCATTGCCTTCTCCGAAAAAGTTGTGTAGAGTACTTAAATGACAACAGACAATTTTAAAGATGAACTATAATAAAAACATAAGGTTTGTGCAGTACTAGTAAGTTAATTTATGTAATCAATAACACAACTGCCAATGCAGGAGATGTAAGAGATGTGGGTTCAATCCCTGGATCAAGAGATTCCCTGGAGGTGGGCATGGCAACCCAGTTCAGTAGTCTTGCAGAGAGAATCCCATGGACAGAGGAGCCTGACAGACTACAGTCCATAGGATCACAAAGAGTCAGACATGACTGAAGTGACTTAGCACACAACATCAATATAAAAAAGAAAAAAATTACCATTACCTCAACAGACAAAAAAATTTATTTTGGAAAAATACATTTATTTTTGTATATAAATTTATGCTCAGTTGGAATTGTAAGTATACTTTCTTTGCATAGTGAAGAATAGCTTTAGTAAATGTTCAAAATTATTTAAACCAACAGCTAAAGTATAAAACACTTAAGAGAAATTTTCATCTGATAGCTAATTCCCAGACAATGCTTTTTATTTACAGCAGCTCTAACCATAAAATATGATTAAAATATAATCAACATTTAAAAATATTAAATAGCCAGGGAAAATGCACATGAATATACATAAAACTGTAGAAAAATCATTAAATTTTACTAAAGAAAATTTTCAAAATGGATAAGTGGAAGACTTAGTTTTTTCCAAATTAATTTACTAATCAAAAGCTATGAGGTTCTGAGTAACCTTGAGGCACTCCTCCCTGTCATTGACCTCTTCTCATGAAAATTGCCACATTCACAGCTGTCTTAATGGGGCAATCCACAGGATACCAAAAAACCATTTAATAGAGTAAAGAAGTGGAAACTATTTAAAGACCCTGTATAGAAGAATATCTCTTTGGAAAGGGAAAAACATGAAGAGTAACAGAATAAGCTAAACTTTTAATTTGAGGGCATTCAAGTTATGGTTCAAATTACTACTCCTGAGGAATTCATAGTTAATCAAATCCAGCTATGAAATCCTGAAATAGTTAAGCAGAATTAACTGAATTTCTATAGGATTTTTATGTTTCTTAATACTATGAAAAATTATTCTAATGTATGAGTCAGGCAGTTCAGATGATAAAGAATCTGCCTGCAATGCAGGAGACCTGGGATCAATCCCTAGGTCAGGGAAGATCCCCTGGAGAAGGGAATGGCAACCCACTACAGTATTCTTTCCTGGAGAATCTTATGGACAGAGGGGCCTGGAGGGCTACAGTCCATGGGGTTACAAAGAAAGAGTTGGACACAACTGAGCAACTAACACTTTCACTCTACTCCTTACCAAAAAAAAAAAAAAAAAGCTTTGGTATACTTTTAGAAATTAAACATGAGAAAGTTTATCTTATTCAACACCACATGAACAACATCTATTTATGTGAGTTCATGGGTGTGTGTGTGAGAGAGAGAGAGACAGAAAGAGAGAAATCAAGATCAACTTATCTAACTACAGAAATATTGATGATTTTCAATAACATAACACCCTCCCCACAGAAAGCATCTTGAAAGATTATTATTAAATAATAAATAAAAAAGAGGCAGGTACAATGATTTAAAGATAGACCATGATTCTTTATAATACTATTTAAATCTCTTAGAAACTCATTCATAATTTTAAATCAATTAAAATAAAAATTTTATTTTTGTGATAAATTTTGACATGCTTTAACAAAGAAGTAAATTATCTTCTGATTGTTAAGATACTTGTAGGAAGTGAAAAGCGAAAGTGAAAGTCACTCAATCCTGTCTGACTCTTTGCGACCCCATGGCCTCTTCAGTTCTAGTGGGTTTCCCTACTTTCTTCAATTTAAGTCTGAATTTGACAATAAGCTGTTCATGATTTGAGCCACAATCAGCTCCGAGTCTTGTTTTTGCTGACTGTATAGAGCTTCTTCATTTTTGGATGCAAAGAATTTATCAGTCTGATTTTGGTATTGACCATCTGGTGATGTCTATGTGTAGAGACTTCTCTTGTGTTGTTGAAGAGGGTGTTTGCTATGACCAGTGCGTTCTATTGGCAAAACTCTGTTAGCCTTTGACCTGCTTTGTTTCATACTCCAAAGCCAGATTCGCCTGTTACTCCAGGTTTCTCTTGACTTCCTACTTTTGCATTCCAGTCCCCCATAATGAAAAGGACGTCTTTTGGGGGTGTTAGTTCTAGAAGGTCTTGTAGGTCTTCATAGAACCATTCAACTTCAATTTCTTCAGCATTACTGGTCAGTGCATAGACTTGGATTACTGTGATGTTGAATGGTTGGGCTTGGAAATGAACAGAGATCATTCTGTCATTTTGGAGATTGGTTCCAAGAACTGCATTTTGGACTCTTTTGTTGACTATGATGGATACTCCATTTCTTCTAAAGGATTCTTGCCCACAGTAGTAGGTATAATGGGCATCTGCATTAAATTCCCCCTTTCCAGTCCATTTTAGTTCACTGATTCCTAAAATGTCAATGTTCACTCTTTCCATCTCCTATTTGAGCACTTCCAATTTGCCTTGATTCATGGACCTGACATTCCAGGTTGCTATGCAACATTGCTCTTTACAGCATCAGACCTTGCTTCTATCATCAGTCACATCCACAGCTGGATATTGTTTTTCCTTTGGCTCCATCTCTTCATTCTTTCTGGAGTTATTTCTCCAACTATCTTCAGTAGCATATTGGGCATCTACTGACCTGGGGAGTTCATTTTCAGTGCCCTATCTTTTTATCGCTTGTGCTGTTTATGGGTTCTCAAGGCAAGCATACTGAAATGGTTTGCCATTCCTTTGTCCAGTGGATCACATTTTGTCAGAACTCTCCACCATGACCTGTCCATCTTGGGTGGTCCTACATGGCATAGCTCACAGTTTCATTGAGTTAGGCCAAGCTGTAGTCTATGTGATCAGTTTGCTTAGTTTTCTGTGACTGTGGTTTTTAGTCTGTCTGCCCTCTGATGGAGAAGGATAAGAGGCTTAAGTAAGCTTCTGAATGGGAGAGACTGACTGAGGGGGAAACTGGGTCTTGTTTGGATGGGCAGGGCCATGCTCAGTAAATCTTTAATCCTTTATTGCTGTTGATGGGTGGGGCTGTCTTCTCTGTTGTTTGACCTGAGGCCAAACTGTGGTGGAGGTAATGAAAATAATGGTGATCTCCCTCAAAAGGTTCTGTGCATGCACTGCTGCACCCATTGCCTTCAACCCTGCAGCAAGCCCCCATGAATTCATGCCTCTACAGGAGACTCCTGAACACTCTCAGGCAAGTCTAGGTCTGTCTCTTGTGGGCTGTCACTGCTCCTTTCTCCTGAGAAGGAAATCTGGGTGAGGGGAAAGGGGAAGATGAGGCACTTATCATGCCAAGAGACCATTTACTCTGACACAAAGATACCTGCTTCCAAAGGGTCTTTGTTCCAGGAGTCCCAGGCACTTTAAGACATCTCTCTGAATAGCTACACATCCTTTCCTTGTAGATAGCTCTCCTCCCAAGTTTTCTTCTTGTAAAAAAAAAATTACCCTCAGTGGTAAGTGTACCCCAAAATAGGATACATTGTTCAGAAAGGCTGGAATCACTGCTGTTTTGAATTGATGACCTGGCCAGGAGCTGGGGCTTGGAGAATGGCTGGACAGTGATGGCGATCCCGCCTGGGTGGCAGGCACCAATGCACTGCTCGCAGGGCTCCTGCAGCACCAGCAGCACCAGCAGTGCACCCACCTCTCAGGCCGACACAGCCTACATTTCTCTTTATTTTATTTTTGACTGTGTTGGGTCTTCCTTGCTGCATTCAGGCTTTCTCTAGTTGCAGTGAGCAGAGGCTACTCACTAACAGCATTTTATAGGCTTCTCAAAGTGGTGGCTTCTTTTGTTGAGGAGCACGGGCTTGGTAATTGTGGTGCTTGGGCTTAGCTGCTGCTGCTGCTGCTAAGTCGCTTTAGTCGTGTCCGATTCTGTGCGACCCCATGGACGGCAGCCCACCAGGCTCCCCTGTCCCTGGGGCTTAGCTGCCCCGTGTAATGTGAGGTATGGTACCGTATGATTAAATTGGGGTGTTGTCCTCCTTACGCTCAGCCAAAGATGCACCAGGTAGGGATGAATTCGACTCCTGGTCCTGGCTCTGGCTGCGGCTCCACGGAATGAATCTCTCTACCTCTGTCCCCACCCCGACTCTGGCAACACCGAAGTTTTACAGGAACTTCTAAATCCAACAGGCTGGATTTAGAAAAGGCAGAGGAACCAGAGATCAAATTGCCAAAACCCACTGGATCACCAAAAAAGCAAGAGAGTTCCAGAAAAATATCTACTTCTGCATTATTGACTACACCAAAGCCTTTGACTGTGTGGATCACAACAAACTGTGGAAAGTTCTTCAAGAGGTGGGAATACCAGATGACCTGACTTGCCTCCTGAGAAATCTGTATGCAGGTCAAGAAGCAACAATTAGAACTGTACATGGAAAAACAGACTGGTTTCAAATAGGGAGAGTAGTATGTCAAGGCTGTATATTGTCACCCTGCTTATTTAACTTATATGCAGAGTACAACATGAGAAACTCTTGGCTGGAAGAAGCACAAGCTGGAATCAAGATTGTTGGGAGAAATATCAAGAACCTAAGATATGCAAATAAAACCACCCTTATGGCAGAAAGCAAAGAAGAACTAAAGAGCCTCTTCGTGAGAATGAAAGAGGAGAGTGAAAAAGCTGATTTAAAACTCAACATTCAGAAAACTAAGATCATGGCATCTAGTCCCATCACTTCATGGCAAATAGATGGGGAAACAGTGGAAACAGTGAGAGACTTTATTTTCTTGGGCCCCAAAATCACCACAGAAGGTGACTTCAGCTATGAAATTAAAAGATGCTTGCTCTTGGAATAAAAGCTATGACCAACCTAGATAGCATATTCAAAAGCAGAGACATTACTTTGCCAACAAAGGTCCATCCAGTCAAAGCTATGGTTTGTCCAGAGTTTGGCTATAGTGAGAGTTGGACTATAAACAAAGCTGAGCACCAAAGAATTGATGTTTTTGAACTGTGGTGTTGGAAAAGACTCTTGAGAGTCCCTGGGACTGCCAGGAGATCCAACCAATCAATCAATCCTAAAGAAAATCAGTCCTGAATATTCATTGGAAGGACTGATGAAGCTGAAACTCCAATACTTTGGCCTCCTGATGTGAAGAACCAACTCATTGGAAAAGACCCTGATGCTGGGAAAGATTGAAAGCAGGAGGAGAAGGGGACACAGAGGATTAG
This sequence comes from Bubalus kerabau, assembly GCF_029407905.1. Classification (NCBI taxonomy): domain Eukaryota; kingdom Metazoa; phylum Chordata; class Mammalia; order Artiodactyla; family Bovidae; genus Bubalus; species Bubalus kerabau. The sequence goes on from NC_073634.1 coordinate 60,966,657, forward strand.
ATGGTTGGATGGCATCACTGACTCAGTGGACATGAGTTTGAGCAGGCTCTGGGAGTTGGTGACAGCCAGGGAAGCCTGGCAGGCTGCAGTCCATAGGGTCGCAAAGAGTCGGACATGACTGAGCAAGTGAATTGATGGACTGGACTGTTCAGTTCAGTTCATTTTAGTTGCTCAGTTGTCTCTGACTCTGTGACCCCATGCACTACAGCATGCCAGGCTTCCCTGTCCATCACAACTCCCAGAAGTTGCTCAAACTCATGTCCATCCAGTACATGATGCCATCTAACCCTCTCATCCTCTGTCGTTCCCTTCTCCTCCCACCTTCAGTCTTTCCCAGCATCAGGGTCTTTTCCAATGAGATGGTTCTTTACAGCAGGTGGCCAAAGTATTGGCTTGCAATGGCCACTGTATTCTATGGAATTCTCCAGGCCAGAATACTAAAGTGGATAGCCTTTCCCTTCTTCAGGGGATCTTTACAACCTAGGAATTGAACCCAGGTCTCCCACATTGCAGGTGGATTCTTTACCAACTGAACCACAAGAGAAGCCCAAGAATACTGGAGTGGGTAGCCTATCCCTTCTCCAGCGGATCTTCCTGACCCAGGAATCGAACCGGGGTCTCCTGCATTGCGGGTGGGTTCTTTACCAACTATAAGGGATGCCCCACTTGTAGGAAATTATCCTTTTAATAGAATTAAAATGTTGCTTTATCATTTTTCTTGCAATTGTCATAATTTCTTTTTCCTTTTTTGGGGAGGGTGGCTTTGTCTTGACATAATTTGAAACAAAAAACAAGAAGTATAACATAAGAAAATCACATATACTTTTTACACAGATTCCCCACCTATGGCCCATTTTTCTTCTTTACATTTTGCTCCATTTTCTCCTTTTTCATTCTCTCTCTATAAATACATCAGAAATATATATTTGCATATACCATTATGTTGAACAAATGAGTGAATAAAATACTTTTGTACTAGTCATGTCTGACTCTTTGTGCATCCATGGACTGTAGCCTGCCAGGCCCCTCTGCCCATGGAATTTCCCAGCAAGAATAATGGAGTGGGTTGCCGTTTCCTCCTCCAGGGTGTCTTTCTGACACTCATAAATAATTTAATGTTTATATCCCAAGGGTAAACAAAAAACTTTATAACCACAGGGAAGTTTTCAAAATTAGGAAATGTAGCATAAATACAACAATATTATCTAAAAATTCATATTCACATTTCTTGAGATGTATCAGTCTTTAACGGCCTTTTTCCTCCTTCTGTGCCACATTACATGTAATTGTCATGTCTCTCTAATCTTAAGCAGATTTTGAGCATGGAAATGTTTTTTCTTTGCCTTAAATTTTCCCATATTTTAATTGAAGTAAGACTTTTGAAATACATACAAGTCAAATAAGATTTAATTTCAAAATATCAATAAATATTCACACTGATTTAAATGATTACACATGTGTAAAACAAAATTAGAAATTACAATGAATTTTTGTGGAAGTAAGAGTATTACCATCAAATAGTTTCAGAAAATATGAGAAACTAAAGAATCTGTATTTATTTTTGCATGTGTATAAATTCTCTATATAAATTTTTCTTTTAGACAAAATTGCATTGTTGTTTAGTCACTAAGTCGTGTCCAACTCTTTGCAAACCCATGGACTGCAACAGAATAGGCTTTCCTGTCCTTCACCATCTCATGGAGTTTGCTCAAACTGATGTCCATTGAGTCAGTGATGCCATTCAACCATCTCATCCTCTGTTACCCACTTCTCCTCCTGTCCTCAATCTTTCCTATCATCAAGACCTTTTTCAGAATTGATTTCCTTTAGAATGACTGGTTTAATCTACTTGCTGTCCAAAGAACTCTTAAAGAGTCTTTTCCAACACCACCATTCAAAAGCTTCAATACTTCAGCACTCAACCTCTTTATGATCCTATTCTCCCATCTGTACATGACTACTGGAAAAACCATTATTTTTTGTTTTTTAGATTTTAGGAAATTAAATAATATTTTCGTTAAAATCACAGAGAAATTTTATTTGAGCTAATTTTAGAGTATGTAACTTTCCTTATGTTCCCCTTAAAAATTCACTGCTTGAGAGGAATGTCTATAAATATATTTATAAGCTTTAAAACTATAGAAAGTTCAAGCAGGCAATCGATACTTTTGAGTGCCAAGTATGTAAAAAAGAATAGAGAATGCAATGGTAGTGGAGGTGTTTTAAGTTGGCTATTACCATACTAAATAGAAACTGCTACAGCCATAGTTGTGCTTTTCCAGTGCAGAAATCTTTTGTCATCTTTCCTTTATAGTTTCAAACCCAAAGCCTGGATCATAATCTTGCAGATAGGAAGCAGTTAAATGCTATGCTTAATTTATACATGGAATTGCTAACCTGGTTGAAAAATTGGTTAAAGAAAAAAAAGTACAATTTAAATTAAATAAAGAATGGGTATACAAAATGTTCATAAGAAAGAAACAAAAAGAACATGCAAAAGACATATGCCTTAAATCACAAAATAACTGCTTCCAATGGCAATTATCTGTTGAACCTAAACTTTTATTTTTTAATGACACTTAACAGTACCCTGAAGAAACAAAGATTAAGCATATTGGAGTAAACTCTAAAAAGGAGAAATAAAAAATTAAAATGAACACTATTTTTTCCTCTCTATATTCTCAGGTAGTGGGCCTTCTCCCATGCTTGCCAGCTCTTAAAGCAGTTTTTAAAAAACTGAAGAAAATTCAGTAGCTTTTTTTTTTTTTTTTCTTATAAGGCCCATTTAATCTCAGAGGAGATGTATTCTGTAGGTATTTTCATATTTTGTTTACAACTGAGGCCTCATGATTAGGATATGAGAGAAGAAAAATGCTTTCTTTTCCTTTTAAACATGAAATGTGTGCTAAGGTTTTGATGTAATGTTTTTGGATCCTCTAAAACTTCAAATGTTTCCCAAACCTTCAGATGGCTATACAGTAGATATTCAAATTTGTGTGGCATACTCAAGTAGCATCTGAGATACATAGAAATTTAGGAGAGGGACTCCATTAACATATTAAAAATAACAACTTCTAAAGTTTACACAGAGCATCTGACCTGCCTTTTGAGAAACCTATATGCAGGTCAGGAAGCAACAGTTAGAACTGGACATGGAGCAAAAGACTGGTTCCAAATAGGAAACGGAGTACATCAAGGCTGGATATTGTCACCCTGCTTATTTAACTTATATGCAAAGTACATCATGAGAAACGCTGGGCTGGAAGAAGCACAAGCTGAAATCAAGATTGCCAGGAGAAATATCAAGAACCTCAGATATTCAGATGACACCACCCTTATGGCAGAAAGTGAAGAGGAACTAAAAAGCCTCTTGATGAACGTGAAAGAGGAGAGTGGAAACGTTGGCTTAAAGCTCAACATTCAGAAAACGAAGATCATGGCATCTGGTCCCATCACTTCATGGGAAATAGATGGGGAATCAGTGGAAACAGTGTCAGACTTTATTTTTTGGGCTCCAAAATCACTGCAGATGGTGATTGCAGCCATGAAATAAAAAGACGCTTATTTCTTGGAAGAAAAGTTATGGCCAACCTAGATAGCATATGGAAAAGCAGAGACATTACTTTGCCAACAAAGGTCCATCTAGTCAAGGCTATGGTTTTTCCAGTGGTCACGTATGGATGTGAGAGTTGGACTGTGAAGAAAGCTGAGTGCCAAAGAATTGATGCTTTTGAACTGTGGTGTTGGAGAAGACTCTTGAGAGTCCCTTGGACTGCAAGGAGATCCAACCAGTCCATTCTGAAGGAGATCAGCCCTGGGATTTCTTTGGAGGGACTGATGCTAAAGCTGAAACTCCAGTACTTTGGCCACCTCATGCAAAGAGTTGACTCATTGGAAAAGACTCTGATGCTGGGAGGGATTGGGGGCAGGAGGAGAAGGGGACCACAGAGGATGAGATGGCTGGATGGCATCACTGACTCAATGGACAAGAGTTTGAGTGAACTCCGGGAATTGGTGATGGACAGGGAGGCCTGGCATGCTGTGATTCATGGGGTCGCAAAGAGCTGGACACGACTGAGTGACTGAACTGAACTGAAAGTTTACACTGGTGTTTTCTCTGTCACTTAGGTAATGTTTTTATAGTGATAGGAGATTAGCAATATATGTAAAAAACATAGAATTGCTGGTAAAATTGTCCTTCTTTAAGAGATGCAACATTGGATCAATCATGGTTTCAGTTGGCATAATATAGTCAGCCTTTCTCAATATCTCTCTTTCCCCTGCTGACCTGAAACAAATGGCTTCCTATTATTTCTCTATGAAAACATTGGCTTATTCAGAATCAACACTGAATTACAATTAGAGATCTGCAACCATGGTGAGTCACTTGCAAGTACTCTGCACAATGGAAGAGTTGACAGTTCATTATGTACTGGTTTTTCAAAGAATGAATGCTAAGAGTATGTCATTGGGTGACCTCTTGCCAGAAAAGATGAGAAAGTTTTTCTTCTTCTTTTTGTGAAAGAGGAGACAATACTTCCCGACAAAGGTCCATCTAGTCAAAGCTATGGTTTTTCCAGTAGTCATGTACGTATGTGAGAATGGAACCATAAAGAAAGCTGAGCACCAAAGAATTGATGCTTTTGAACTGTGATGTTGGAGAAGATTCTTGAGAGTCCCTTGGACTGCAAGGAGATCAAACCAGTCAATCCTAAAGGAAGTCAGTCCTGAATATTCACTGGAAGGACTGATGCTGAAGCTGAAACTCCAATACTTTGGCCACCTGGCTGTGAAGAACTGACTTACTGGAAAACTCTGATGCTTGGAAAGATTGAAGGCAGGAGGAAAAGGGGACAACAAAGAATGATATAGTTGGACAGCATCATTGACTTGACAGAATGAGTTTGAGCAAGCTCCAGGAGTTGGTGATGGACAGGGAAGCCAGGCATGCTACAGTCCTTAGGGTCACAAAGAGTTGGACACAACTGAGTGACTGAACTGAACTGATTTTCATAGGATATGAGCTCTCCCTTTACTGGCCTCCTGGATACTTTTTTGAGTTTTTGTTCATTAATTTTTATATTTCCCCCTTTTGATCAAGCTATTTTTCTCAAAGCAACAGTAATCAAGAGTTAATTTTTTTTTTTTTTTTTTTTTTTTTTTGCTTTCAACAGCTTTTTCCCCCACATGCAAGAAAGGACTTTCTCTGGGCTTAATGTCCCACATTAGAAGGAAAGTACACAAACTGAAAACTTACTGATGTCACATTCAATTAATAAGGATTGTTAGGAAGGAAAACTCTTAGGCATATTTTATCAAAAGTCAGTGTTATAAAAATCATAGACATTGGAGTAATATGAAGCATTATATTATAACCAAATATTTAGTGGACAAACTTCCAACGGGCCTGATTCAAATGTCTTAGAAAGCTCTATCATAAGTTGTCATCAGTTTCAATTCCTGGAAACATTTACTTTAAGTTTACCAGATGATGTGCAGATCCAGTAAGAACTTGATGCTTTCTTTATCTTTGTCCTGGAAATTCTAGAGTCTATTTCCTGGAATTCAGTGGCACAAGGGTTGGTTAGCAGTACCTGATAGGAACCTTTCCAGTGAAGTTGGTGTCTTTTCCAATAGATGAAATCTCTAGGGTGAAAGGTGTGATGTTCAGGGTCTTTTTCTCCTGAGAAAACCTTGTGAATGATTGATATATCAAAATATGGTTGCTTTTAAGAGAAACAATATGACTTTTGTATTATTTCAGCCAGAACATTTGTTCAGGTTTTCCCATAAGATGCAATGGGAAATTTTGAATGATTCTTTTGGCAAAATCAATAATATTGGAACATTTCTATTTTTATTACTTGTGTTTAAAATAACCAAGTGCATTGATGTCCTGTAACTATCTCAAAGGATCAGAGTTTATGAGTTCCAAAAAGAGTGGATCTGATATTTAGAAAGACCAAAGAATGCTTTTCACAAAGGAATTTGACTTTTGCCAGTTAAGTCTTACGAGTGTGCTAAACTAAACAGAGAACTGATGGTGGCTAGTGCAATCAAACTCTTATAAGACTGTCCAATTGCACACCCTTTCTTAACTGCCTGAGGGACAAAATGGAGTCCTCAATTATTATAAATTTCTAGAGGACTTCCATAGGTAAAGACAATACATTCCAAAAGAATTTTGCCCACAGAAGAAGGAGTAATCTGTCTGCAAGGGAAAACTTTAGTCTAGAGTGAAAATATACAGAACATGACTAAACATATATCCATGACACTGAGAATGTAGAAAAAAAATCCCATTGCCAATATTCAAATGGTCTATTAGGTAGTTGAAAGCATTTGTGAGCAGTATGAACAGGTTTTCTTGCTTTGTACTTTGGACCAATGCAACAGTGAAGTAGGCACTTTTCACAAACTTGTTCATCTTTCTCCAGCAATATTGATTCATGAATGCTAATATTTTGTCATTAGATCATTAGTTTAATGCATGTACAGTGGTTAAGAGTTGGAATTTTAGTCACTCTTGTAATACTGGGTTACTATTTGGTAATAAATAAGAGCTTTCTCTTTTTATCAAACTAATGATTGTTGAATATCCAATCTTGCTTTTCCTTTATTGAGGCTAAATTGTTGGGTTCTCTAGCAAGATTTTTCCCAAGGTATCATTTGGGGAATTATCTCTTTGAACCATGACAATAGTTTGGCTGCTATTGGTTCCTTTAAGGTCAGCTTTGTGTGTGTGTGTGTGTGGAATGTCAGCAAGGGGATTTTCCCTAGATTCCAGGGAGTCAAGTTAAAAATACTCTGGAATTTAATAATAGTTGAAGCAGCAGGTAAAAATATCACATCTAATAATTTCTGAATATAAGGACCATTTCCAATCTTATTTCTGCTAGATGTATGAAAGTCATGTTGCTTATACAATATTCCAAAATTGTGAGCTACTCCAAAAGTATATTTACTATCAGTATAGCTCAGTTCAGTTCAGTCGCTCAGTCACGTCTGACTCTTTGTGACCCAATGAATCACAGCAACACCAGGCCTCCCTGTCCATCACCAACTCCCGGAGTTCACTCAAACTCATGTCCATCGAGTCGGTGATGCAATCCAGCCATCTCATCCTCTGTCGTCCCCTTCTCCTCCTGCCCCCAATCCCTCCCAGCATCAGAGTCTTTTCCAATGAGTCAACTCTTCACATGAGGTGGCCAAAGTACTGGAGTTTCAGTCTCAGCATCAGTCCTTCCAATGAACACCCAGGACTTATCTCCTTTAGGATGGACTGGTTGGATCTCCTTGCAGTCGAAGGGACTCTCAAGAGTCTTCTCCAACACCACAGTTCAAAAGCATCAATTCTTTGGCACTCAGCTTTCTTCACAGTCCAACTCTCACATCCATACGTGACCACTGGAAAAACCATACCATTGACTAGATGGACCTTTGTTGGCAAAGTAATATCTCTGCTTTTCCATATGCTATCTAGGTTGGTCATAACTTTCCTTCCAAGGAGTAAGTGTCTTTAATTTCATGGCTGCAGTCACCATCTGCAGTAATTTTGGAGCTCCAAAATAGTAAAGTCTGACACTCTTTCCACTGTTTCCCCATCTATTTCCCATGAAGTGATGGGACCAGATGCCATAATCTTCATTTTCTGAATGTTGAGCTTTAAGCCAACTTTTTCACTCTCCTCTTTCACTCTCATCAAGAGGCTTTTTAGTTCCTCTTCACTTTCTGCCATAAGGGTGGTGTCCTCTGCATATCTGAAGTTATTGATATTTCTCCCAGCAATCTTGATTCCAGCTTGTGTTTCTTCCAGCCCAGCGTTTCTCATGATGTAGTCTGCATATACGTTAAATAAGCAGGGTGACAATATACAGCCTTGATGTACTCCTTTTCCTATTTGGAACCAGTCTGTTGTTCCATGTCCAGTTCTAACTGTTGCTTCCTGACCTGCATATAGGTTTCTCAAGAGGCAGGTCAGGTGGTCTGGTATTCCCGTCTCTTTCAGATATATACTACAGGTATAAATAAATACTGGTAGTTTTGCCCTTGGCTAAAGTACAAGCCCATGTAAGAACATATAATTCAGCTTGTTGGGCTGAAGTATCTGTCAGTAAAGATGTTACCTCAAAAGGAGTTAAGCATGACTAGCACAATATTTGCCATTGTCACCTTTAAATAACAACCATCAGTGAACCATGAGAAGTCACCATTACCCAAGTGAATTTCTAGCAAATCATCAGAATGAGTTAAGAAAATGATCTATCAGTGATAAGCAGTTGTGAGGGACTCAGCCTTTGACAGGGGGGAACAGAATAACGGGATAAGATTATTGTAATATAAAAGAGTTATATGAGGAAAAGTTAACAAAAAGACTTTATAGGTGTTGAGGTGTTTATTGAGAAATGTTGAATAAGATGAGAATTCAGGATGGTTTCTATTGTATGAGTTATAAAAATGATTAAGGGGGAATCCATAACAGTTTACTTAGTGGAATTAGCCAAAGGGCAGTGGCAATGATTTCTCTGAGGCAAGGGGAAGTCCCTGTGCCACGGGATCTAGTAGCTGGCTATAATACACTATCGGTTAATGCTGGTTCCCATGTTTTTTGGTGAGTAGCCCAAGGACATCCCTTCTCTTTTATGTACAAATGGAAAAAGAGAATCTGATCATTCAAATGCCCAAGGGCAGGAGGGTTTATCAAACTCTCCATTAAGGTCTTAAAGATTATATCACCTAGTTCTTCCCTTAAAATTGAGTTAAAGTTTTTGTTCTTTAACAATTTGGATTCGGCCATAAGATTTGGAATCCAATAACCAGCTATACCATAAAAACTCAAAATTGATACTAGTTTTGGATTTTAGGAAAATTTTGGGGAATTTTGAACACCATGACACCTACTTGGATCTAGGTATAGTCCTTGTCTTGATATCAGATGTTCTAAATATCAAACCTGGGTTGGGAGAGCTGCAAATTTTTTCTTGGCAGTCTTATGTCCCTTGAAAACTAAGAAGTTTGGCAAGTAGATGCTCTCTTTCTGTGAAGAGGCTTGAGATGAAGAACAAAGAAGCAAATTATTTACATATCACAATAAAGTAGTACCCCTAGAGAACTTTAAATTATCGAAATCAGCCATTAGGATTTGTCAAAATTAAGAAAGGCTCTCAGTAAAACCCTGAGACATCACTGTTCAGTCAAACTGTTTTTCTTCTTAAGTGTAGGCAAAATGGTATTCACTAGTTTAGTCAACTGGAATACTGATGAATTCTCTGTATAAATCAATTGCAGTAAAGAATTTACTTCTAGTGGAAATGGATGTTAACAGGTATTAGAGAGTCAGGATGTGAATAGATAACAATGTTGTTTATTGCTCAGGGGTCATATACAGACATCCAACTTCAATTCTTAGGTTTTCTCACCAGTAAAATTGGAGTATTAGGCAGACAGAATGAGGAATTAAGAGGCCTTGAGTTTTGTAACCTTCTATTATGGGCTTTACACCTTGACTTGGAGGGTATTCTTCATAGATCCTGCAATACAGGAGACCTGGATTTGATTCCTAGGTCAGGAAGATCCCCAGGAAATGGCAACCCACTGCAGTATTCTTGCCTGGAGAACCCCATGGACAGAGGAGCCTGACAGGCTACAGTCCATGGGTCACAAGAGTCGGACACAACTTAGCAAATAAGCCATCTTTACTTATAGGATATTGATTAATTCTAGGAAGAGATTTTTGCAGGTTCCATTTGAATCTTCATGGGAGGTATGTTGTGAATTTTGACAATATCACTTGGAGATTTTGCTCCTAAGGAGCATGTTAGTTGATTCAATAGGGACAAACGATCTGTTTTTCAAGAATCAGCTCTGGCATCATCAGAGATGGAAGAAGGAAAAATTTAAAAAAAAATGTAAAATGGTAATTTAATTATCTGGTTGGCTGCTTTAATGACTACTGTTGAATTCTGGGGTTGTTTCACCCTTTTTGAAGAAAGAAATTCTGGAATGATATTCCTTTAAGAAATTTTGGCCTAGTAAGTGGATAAGGAAGAGAAACCAAAAAGAAAAATCTGTGTCTGTCTCAAAGTGTCTAAACAAAAGGGTGGGTTATTTATATTCAGAGAAAAGAAACTCTTGCGGTTCATTAGATATCATTTTTGAAGTGTTTTAGAACTTGGAGGAAAAGGCTTTTCCACACTGGCTGGTGGGGATGGGGGACAGTGAGTACTGAGAGTGTGGCTCTAGTATTAAATTATGACTGGCAAAGATTTTCCCCAAGCTGGATAAATGTTTCTCCAACCAAATTAACAGAGAGGATAGGGAAGAGACACTATATATTCTTGAGGGTTAGAAAGCTGTTGTAAAAGCTACTGGTTAGAAGGCTGATGGCACCTGAAGAACTTAAATTTGTAATGATCTCTTTTCCAATGTCCTGAATCTCTGAAATAATAGCAGAAACTGGGAAAAGGTTTTCCTTTCATTTCTTCTTGTTGTTGTTTAGTTGCTAAGTAGTGTCAATTCTTTTGTGACCCCATGGACTGTAGCTTGTCAGGCTCCTCTATCCATGGGATTTCCCAAGCAAGAATACTTGAGTGGGTTGCCATTTCCTTCTCCAGGGATTTTCCTAATACAGTGATTGAACCTGTGTCTCCTGCTTGACAGGTGGGTTTTTTTAAACCACTGAGCCACCTGGGAAGTCCTGTTTTCCTTTAGGGGCCTTCATTATCGGAGTTGAAGAATAAGAATTTTGACATTCTTTCTTTTAGGTGACTCATCTAGAGTATAAGAGAGCTCTCTTGCTGTAACTAAATCTTCAGCTGATATACTTTTTCTTTCTATCCTGGTCCTTTTTATTGAATGGGAAAAGTCCCAGTTCAGCCTGCTAATAAAGTGTTAAAATTTATCTGAATGGAATCAACATCTGAAGATAATTTTTGTTAAAAATAATCTGAAGTCAATCATAATAGTCATGATCAATTTCATCCAATTTTTGTGTGCACAACGGATTTTTGTTCCAATCAAGAGGATTTGGAAAAGCCATAGGAATTGCCCGATGAAGCTACTAAGCTGTTGACTGAGCCTGATTATAAAAAGTTGGACTTTTTGTACTGTTCCTAGACTTCATGAGACATGATAAAGGACAGAAATGGTAAAGACCTAACAGAAGCAATAGAAATTAAGAAAAGGTGGCAAGAATACATAGAACAATTATACAAAAAAGATCTTAATGACCCAGATAACCATGATGGTGTGGTCAATCACTTAGATCCAGACATCCTGGAGTGTGAAGTCAATTGGGCTGAGAAAGCAGTACTACAAACAAACATAGTAGAAGTGATGGAACTCCAGTTATCTAAAATCCTAAAAGATAAAGTGATGCACTCAATATGTCAGTAAATTTGGAAAACTCAGCAGGGGCCACAGGATAGGAAAAAGTCAGTTTACATTCCAATCCCAAACAATGTTCAAACTGCTGTATAATTGTGCTCCTTTCACATGTTAGCAAGGTTATGTTCAAAATCCTTCAAACTAGGCTTCAGCAGTACATGATTTGAGAACTTCCAGATATACCAGCTATATTTAGAAGAGGCAGAGGTTCCAGAGACCAAATTGCCAAAATTCACAGGATCATGGAGAAAGCAAGAGAATTACATAAAAACATCTACTTCTGCTTCATTGACTATGCTAAAGTCTTTGACTAAGTGGATCACAACAAACTGGAAAATTCTTCAGGAGATAGGAGTGCCAGACCACCTTACCTGCTTCCTGAGAAACCTGAATGTGGATCAAGAAGCAACAGTTAGAACTGGACAGAAAAAACTGACTGGTTGCAAATTGGAAATGTAGTACCACAAGGCTGTATATTGTCACTCTCCTTATTTAACTTATATGCGTAGTGCATCTTGCAAAATGCCAGCCTGGATAAATCACAAGCTGGTATCAAGACTGCCAGGAGAAATATTAACAATCTCAGATATGCAGATGATACCATTCTAATGCAGAAAGTGAAGAGAAACTAAAGTGCTTCTTGATGGGGGTGAAAGAAGAGAGTGAAAAAAACTGGCTTGAAACTCAGCATTAAAACAAAATAAGATCTTGGTCTCCAGTCCCATCAATTAATGGCAAGTAGAAGTGCAAAAAGTGGAATAGGTGACAGATTTTATCTTCTTGGGCTCCAAAATCACTGTAGACAGTGACTGCAGCCCTGAAATTAAAAAACAATTTATCTTTAGAAGGAAACCTATTTCAAACATAGACAGTGTATTTAAAAAGTAGAGACATCACTTTGACAACAAAGGTTGATATAGTCAAAGCTATAGTTTTTTCCAGTAGTCGTGTATGGATGGGAGAGTTGGACTGTAAAGAAGGCTGAGCTCTGAACAATCCATGCTTTCAAATTGTGGTGCTGGAAAAGACTCTTGAGAGTCCCTTGGACAGCAAGATAAAACCATTCAATCCGAAAGAGAACCAACCCTGAATATTCACTGGAAGGACTGACACTGAAGCTGAAGCTTCAATACTTTGGCCATCTGATGTGAAGACCTGCCTCACTGGAAAAGACCTTAATGCTGGGGAAGACTGAAGACACAGGAGAAGGGGGTGGCAGAAGATGAGATAGTTAGATAGTATTGCCAATTCAATGGATATGAATTTGAGCAAACTCCTGGACTGAAGAGCCTGGGATTCTGCAGTCCTTGGGGTTACAAAGAATAGGACATGACTTAATGACCGAACAACATATATTTTAGTGTGCTAATCTCCCAGTTGTAGTACTAGAGAGTTTTCAGGATGTTCTTATTTTCTACTTTTAATCTGACTGTGGGTCTTGGTCTCCAAGAACACACATCTAAAAGAGTTGGTAAGTGTTAAGGAAATCAGGTTGATAGCTTTGAATGACTCCACTAAATCCCTCAGAAAAATCTATGAGTATTTTCAGTTACTTTGGGACAATCTCTGAAGAAATTAAGTATTTAACCTTTCAACTTTTCATGAAGCTTAATTTTAAATAGACAGATTCTGATAGGCTCAGAGGAAACGAGAGTGGGGAGATCTTCTGGTGAAAAGGAAAGCTCAGCCAGAGAATTAGTATGGGAGAACTGAGGGTTTGGAAGAAGTAGGTCTAGACCATAATGAAGAAGAGAAGGAAAATAGGGCCAGAAGCAGGCCCTGAGCAAAAGGAGCCAGGGAAGAAGAAAGATATTGCACTGGAGGGTGAGCTTGAGACAAGAAGCTGAGAAATCAGAATATGACACTTTTGAAACAATTTTATGTTTGTTTGTTTGTTTTTAATCATTCTCTTTCTTCAGTTAACCTTAAAATTGTATTTTTTAATTAAGTTTTTATTGGAGTATAGTTGTTTTACAATGTTGTGTTAGTTTCTACTATACATCAAAGTAAATCAATCATACATAAACACATATCCCTTCATTTTTGGATTTCCTTCCCATTTAGGTCACCACAGAGCACCAAGCACAGTTCCCTGAGCTATACAGTCGATTTTTAATAGTTATCTATTTTATACATAGTACCAATAGCTCACATATGTCATTCCAATTCTCCAATTGATCTCACTCTTCCTCCATTTCTCTTGGTCTTCATATATTTGTTCTCTATCTATGCAATTTTTTCTAGATTCCACATATTTACATTAATATATAGTATTTGCTCTTCTCTTTCAGACTTATTTCAGTCTGTGTGACAGTTTCTGGATCCAACCTTGCCTTTAAAGATGACCCAGTTCCATTTATTTTTATGGTTGAGTTTTAGAAAAGGCAGAGGAACGAGACATCAAATTGCAAACATCCTCTGGATCATCAAAAAAGCAAGAGAGTTCCAGAAAAACATCTATTTCTGCTCTATTGACTATGCCAAAGCCTTTGACTATGTGGAACGGTGGAAAATTCTGAAAGAGATGGGAATACCAGACCACCTGACCTGCCTCCTGAGAAATCTGTATGCAGTTCAGGAAGCAACAGTTAGAACTGAACATGGAACTACTGACTGGTTCCAAATAGGAAAAGAAGTACATCAAGGCTGTATATTGTCACCCTACTTATTTTTATATGCAGGGTACATCATGAAAAATGCTGGGCTGGATGAAGCACAAGCTGGAATCAAGATTGCCAGGAGAAATATCAATAACCTCCAATATGCAGAGGACACCACCCTTATGGTAGAAAGTGAAGAAGAACTAAAGAGCCTCTTGATGAAAGTGAAAGAGGAGAGTCGAAAAGTTGGATTAAAGCTCAACATTGAGAAAACTAACATCATGGCATCTGGTCCCATCACTTCATGGGAAATAGATGGGGAAACAGTGACGAACTTTGTTTTTTTGGGCTCCAAAATCACTGCATATGGTGACTGCAGCCATGAAATAAAAAGACACTTACTTCTTGGAAGGAAAGTTATGACCAACCTAGACAGCATATTAAAAAGCAGAGACGTTACTTTGCCAACAAATGTATATCTATTCAAGGCTATGGTTTTTCCAGTAATCATGTATGGGTATGAGAGTTGGACTGTGAAGAAAGCTGAGTGCCAAAGAATTGATGGATTTGAACTGTGGTGTTGGAGAAGACTCTTGAGAGTCCCTTGGACTGCAAGGAGTTCCAACCAGTCCATCCCAAAGGAAATCAGTCCTGAATGTTCATTGGAAGGACAGATGTTGAAGCTGAAACTCCAATACTTTGGCCACCTGATGCGAAGAATTGACTCATTTGAAAAGACCCTGACGCTGGGATAGATTGAAGGCAAGAGGAGAAGGGGACTGCAGAGGATGAGATGATTAAATGGCATCAGAGACTCAATGGACACGAGTTTGAGTGAACTCTGGGAGTTGGTGATGGACAGGGAGGCCTTGTATGCTCCCATCCACAGGGTTGCAAAGAGTGGGACATGACTGAGCATCTGAACTGAACTGAATATTTCACTGTATATGTGCAACATCTTCTTTAATCATTCTTTTGTTGATGGACATTTAGATTGCTTCCACATCCTGTAAATAGAGCTTCATTGAAGCTTCAAGTGTCTGTGTCTTTTTGAATTATGGTTTCTCAGGATATATATCCTGTAGTGTGATTGCTAGGTTATATGATAGTTCTATTTTTAGTCTTTAAATAAATCTCCATACTGCTCTCCACAGTGGCTATACCAATTTATATCCCTAACAGTGTTAGAGGGATTTTGTCTCCACATTCTCTCCAACATTTATTGTTTTTAGATTTTTTTTTAATGATGTCCATTCTAACCAGTGTGAGGCAATATGTCATTGTTATGATTTTCAGGGGATCTTCCCAACCCAGGGATCAAACCCTCCTGCATTGTAGGCATATGCTTTACCATCTGAGCCACAAAGGAAGTCTAACAATTAGGGATGCTGAGTGTCTTTTCATGTATTTGTTAGCCATCTGTATGTCTTCTTTGGAGAAATGTCTATTAAAGTATTCCAGTCATTTTTTATAGGATCATTTTTGTTTTGTTTTGTTTTCTTTTAATTTAGCTGCATGAGTTGTTTGTATATTTTGGTGATTAATCCTTTGCAAGTGCTTCATTTGCAAATATTTTCTCCCATTCTAAGATTATCTTTTAGTATTATTTATGGTTTCCTATGCTGTAAAAAAAAAAAACTTTTAAGGTCAATTAGATCCCATTTTGGAGAAGGCAATGGCAACCCACTCCAGTACTCTTGCCTGGAAAATCCCATGGACAGAGGAGCCTGGTAGGCTGCAGTCCATGGGGTTGCTAAGAGTTGGACATGACTGAGTGACTTCACTTTCACTTTTCACTTTCATGCCTTGGAGAAGGAAATGGAAACCCCCTCCAGTGTTCTTGCCTGGAGAATCCCAGGGATGGGGGAGCCTGGTGGGCTGCCATCTCTAGGGTCACACAGAGTAGAATATGACTGAAGTGACTTAGCAGCAGCAGCAGATCCCATTTGTTAATTTTTGTTTTTATTTTTATTATGTTAGGAGGAGAAGCTAATAAGATCCTGCTATGATTTCTGTCAAATACTGTTCAGCCTGTGTTTATCTTTACGAATTTTATAGTGTCTGGCCTTACATTCAGGTCTTTAGTCCAAATTAAGTTAATTTCAATGTATGGTGTTAGGAAGTATTCTATTTCCTTTTTTTTTTTTTTTTTTTTGCTTATTTAAAATATAAATTTATTTATTTTAATTGGAGGTTAATTACTTTACAATATTGTATTGGTTTTGCCATACATCAACATGAATCTGCCACAGGTATACACGTGTTCCCCATCCTGAACCTCCTCCCTCCTCCCTCCCCGTACCATCCCTCTGGGTCATCCCAATGCACCAGTCCCAAGCACCCAGTATCATGCATCGAACCTGGACTGGTGACTCGTTTCATATATGATATTATACATGTTTCAATGCCATTCTCTCAAATCATCCCACCCTTGCCCTCTCCCACAGAGTCCAAAAGACTGTTTGATACATCTGTGTCTCTTTTGCTGTCTCGCATACAGGGTTATCATTACCATCTTTCTAAATTCCACATATATGCGTTAGTATACTGTATTGGTGTTTTTCTTTCAGACTTACTTCATTCTGTATAATAGGCTCCAGTTTCACCCACCTAATTAAAACTGATTCAAAGGTATTCTTTTTAATGGCTGAGTGACTGCATCCATGAAATTAAAAGACGCTTACTCCTTGGAAGGAAAGTTATGACCAACCTAGATAGCATATTCAAAAGCAGAGACATTACTTAGACAACAAAGTTTCGTCTAGTCAAGGCTATGGTTTTTCCTGTGGTCATGTATGGATGTGCGAGTTGGACTATGAAGAAGGCTGAGCACCGAAGAATCGATGCTTTTGAACTGTGGTGTTGAAGAAGACTCTTGAGAGTCCCTTGGACTGCAAGGAGATCCAACCAGTCCATTCTGAAGGAGATCAGCCCTGGGATTTCTTTGGAAGGAGTGATGCTAAAGTTGAAACTCCAGTACTTTGGTCACCTCATGCGAAGAGTTGACTCATTGGAAAATTCTCTGATGCTGGGAGGGACTGGGGGCAGGAGGAGAAGGGGACGACAGAGGATGAGATGGCTGGATGGCATCACTGACTCGATGGACGTGAGTCTGGGTGAACTCCGGAAGTTGGTGATGAACAGGGAGGCCTGGTGTGCTGCGATTCATGGGGTCGCAAAGAGTCGGACACGACTGAGCGACTGATCTGATCTGATCTAATACTCCATTGTGTATATGCACCACAGCTTTCTTATCCATTCATCTGCTGATGGACATCTAGGTTGCTTCCATGTCCTGGCTATTATAAACAGTGCTGTGATGAACATTGGGGTACACATGTCTCTTTCAATTCTGGTTTCCTAGGTGTGTGTGCCCAGCAGTGGGATTGCTGGGTCATAAGGCAGTTCTATTTCCAGTTTTTTAAGGAATCTCCACACTGTTCTCCATAGTGGCTGTACTAGTTTGCATTCCCACCAACAGTATAAGAGGCTTCCCTTTTCTCCACACCCTCTCCAGCATTTATTGCTTGTAGACTTTTTTTTATTTATTTTATTTTTAAACTTTACATAACTGTATTAGTTTTGCCAAATTTCAAAATGAATCTGCCACAGGTATACATGTGTTCCCCATCCCAAACCCCCCTCCCTTCTCCCTCCCCATTCCATTCCTCTGGGTCGTCCCAGTGCACCAGCCCCAAGCATCCAGTATCGTGCATCGAACCTGGACTGGCAACTCGTTTCATACATGATATTTTACATGTTTCAATGCCATCCTCCCAAATCTTCCCACCATCTCCCTCTCTCACAGAGTCCATAAGACTGTTCTATACATCAGTGTCTCTTTTGCTGTCTCGTACACAGGGTTATTGTTACCATCTTTCTAAATTCCATATATATGCGTTAGTATACTGTATTGGTGTTTTTCTTTCGAATCGCAGCCGTTCTGACTGGCATGAAATGGTACCTCATAGTGGTTTTGATTTGCATTTCTCTGATTATGAGTGATGTTGAGCATCTTTTCATGTGTTTGTTAGTCATCTGTATGTCTTCTTTGGATAAATGTCTATTTAGTTCTTTGGCCCATTTTTTGATTGGGTCATTTATTTTTCTGGAATTGAGCTGCAGGAGCTGCCTGTATATTTTTGAGTTTAGCTGTTTGTCAGTTGCTTCATTTGCTATTATTTTCTCCCATTCTGAAGGCTGTCTTTTCACCTTGCTTATATTTCCTTTGTTGTGCAGAAGCTTTTAAGTTTAATTAGGTCCCATTTGTTTATTTTTGCTTTTATTTCCAATATTCTGGGAGGTGGGTCATAGAGGATCCTGCTATGATGTATGTCGGAGAGTGTTTTGCCTATGTTTTCCTCTAGGAGTTTTATAGTTTCTGGTCTTACATTTAGATCTTTAATCCAATTTGAGTTTATTTTTGTGTATGGTGTTAGAAAGTGTTCTAGTTTCATTCTTTTAGAAGTGGTTGACTAGTTTTCCCAGCACTTCTTGTTAAAGAGATTGTCTTTAATCCATTGTATATTCTTGCCTCCTTTGTCAAAGATAAGGTGTCCATAGGTGCGTGGATTTATCTCTGGGCTTTCTGTTTTGTTCCATTGATCTATATTTCTGTCTTTGTGCCAGTACCATACTGTCTTGATGACTGTGGCTTTGTAGTAGAGCCTGAATGAAAGATCAGAAAGAGAAACTAAGGAAATAAGCCCATTTACCACTGCAACAAAAAGGAAGAAATACCTAGGGATTAACCCATCTAAGGAGGCAAAAGACCTGTATGCAGAAAACCGTAAGACACAGATGAAAGAAATAAAAAATGGCATAAAATGATGGAGAGATATACCATGTCATTGGTTTGGAAGAATTAATATTCTGAAAATGAATATATTATTCAAATAATATACAGATTTGATGCAATTCCAATCAAATTAGCAGTGGCATTTTTCACAGAACTAGAACAAAAGTTTATAATTTGTATGGAAACACAAAAGACCCTGAAGAGACAAAGGAATCTCGAGAAAGGAAAATAGAGCTGGAGGAATCAAGCTCTCTGACTTCTGACCATACTACAAGGCTAAAGTCATCAAACTAAATGTTACTGGCATAAAAACAGAAATATAGACTAATGGAACAGGATAGAAAGCCCAGAGATAAACCCATGTGCGTATGGTCACCTAGTCTATGACAAAACAGGCAAGAATATACAATGGAGAAAAGAGGATCTCTTCAATAAATGATGCTTGGAAAATTGGACAATAATAAAGATATGTTGCAAAAATTAATTTTCCTTAAACTTGAATTGGGAAACCTTAGCCCTGAATCTTCTAAAACTGAATGGAATACTTATTTTGATTGGCAATTGATGGATTGAAGAAAGTAGGGAAAACCACTAGACCATTCAGGTATGACCTAAATCAAATCCCTTATGATTATACAGTGGAAGTGAGAAATAGATTTAAGGGCTTAGATCTGAAAGATAGAGTGCCTGATGAACTATGGTATGAGGTTCATGACATTGTACAGGAGACAGGAATCAAGACCATCTCCATGGAAAGGAAATGCAAAAAAGCAAAATGGCTGTCTGGGGAGGCCTTACAAATAGCTGTGAAAAGAAGAGAAGCGAAAAGCAAAGGAGAAAATGAAAGATATAAACATCTGAATTCAGAGTTCCAAAGAAGAAGAGATAAGAAAGCCTTCTTCAGCTATCAATTTAAAGAAATAGAGGAAAACAACAGAATGGGAAAGACTAGAGATCTCTTCAAGAAAATCAGAGATACCAAAGGAGCATTTCATGCAAAGATGGGCTCATAAAGGACAGAAATGGTATGGACCTAACAGAAGCAGAAGATACTAAGAAGAGATGGCAAGAATACACAGAAGAATTGCACAAAAAAGATCTTTACGACCCAGATAATCACGACGGTGTGATCACCAACCTAGAGCCAGACATCCTGGAATGTGAAGTCAAGTGGTCCTTAGAAAACATCACTATGAACAAAGCAAGTGGAGGTGATGGAATTCCAGTTGAGCTATTCCAAATCCTGAAAGATGATGCTGTGAAACTGCTGCACTCAATATGCCATTAAATTTGGAAAACTCAGCAGTGGCCACAAGACTGGAAAAGGTCAGTTTTCATTCCAATCCCAAAGAAAGGCAATGCCAAAGAATGCTCTAACTACCGCACAATTGCACTCATCCCACACGCTAGTAAAGTAATGCTCAATTCAAGACAGGCTTCAGCAATATGTGAACCGTGAACTTCCTGATGTTCAAGCTGGTTTTAGAAAAGGCAGAGGAACCAGAGATCAAGTTGCCAACATCTGCTGGATCATGGAAAAAGCAAGAGAGTTCCAGAAAAACATCTATTTCTGCTTTATTGACTATGCCAAAGCCTTTAACTGTGTGGATCACAATAAACTGTGGAAAATTCTGAAAGAGATGGGAATACCAGACCACCTGATCTGCCTCTTGAGAAATTTGTATGCAGGTCAGGAAGCAACAGTTAGAACTAGACATGGAACAACAGACTGGTTCCAAATAGGAAAAGGAGTACGTCAAGGCTGTATATTGTCACCCTGTTTATTTACCTTATATGCAGAGTACATCATGAGAAACACTGGGCTGGAGGAAGCACAAGCTGGAATCAAGATTGCTGGGAGAAATATCAATAACCTCAGATATGCAGATGACACCACCCTTATGGCAGAAAGTGAAGAGGAACTAAAAAGCCTCCTGATGAAAGTGAAAGAGGAAAGTGAAAAAGTGGGCTTAAAGCTCAACATTCAGAAAACTAAGATTGTGGCATCTGGTCCCATCACTTCATGGGAAATAGATGGGGAAACAGTGGAAACAGTGTCAGACTTTATTTTTTCTGGGCTCCAAAATCACTACAGATGGTGACTGCAGCCATGAAATTCAAAGACGCTTACTCCTTGGAAGGAAAGTTATGACCAACCTAGATAGCATATTCAAAAGCAGAGACATTACTTAGACAACAAAAGTCCGTCTAGTCAAGGCTATGGTTTTTCCTGTGGTCATGTATGGATGTGAGATTTGGACTGTGAAGAAGGCTGAGCACCAAAGAATTGATGCTTTTGAACTGTGGTGTTGGAGAAGATTCTTGAGAGTGCCTTGGACTGCAAGGAGATCCAACCAGTCCATTCTGAAGGAGATCAGCCCTGGGATTTCTTTGGAAGGAATGATGCTAAAGCTGAAACTCCAGTACTTTGGCCACCTCATGTGAAGAGTTGACTCATTGGAAAATTCTCTGATGCTGGGAGGGATTGGGGGCAAGTAGAGAAGGGGACGACAGAGGATGAGATGGCTGGATGGCATCACTGACTTGATGGACGTGAGTCTGAGTGAACTCCGGGAGTTGGTGATGGACAGGGAGGCCTGGCGTGCTGCGATTCATGGGGTTGCAAAGAGTTGGACATGACTGAGCAACTGATCTGATCTGAAATGGTATCAGGGGCCTAAAGTTAATTTTTTTTAAATATAATTATAACTGTTTAGGCAGGGTAATAGCCATCAAAAACTTTCACTTGTTTTAGCACATTTGTGTCATCACTGTGCCTGGTGGTAAATATTCCATAATTTCTGGATAGCTTTGTGATTTACTGTGATAAAGCTAAAATTAAAATGCATTTTATGTTTATAAGAAGAAATTGATGTATACAGATTAGTAATACTTTTAATAAACATTTAAAATCTAAATTTAAGAATTTTGGATAGTGTTATTCTTTAAAAATATAATTTAACAAGCTGTAAGGACTTTTTAACAATATTAAAATTACCCAGAAAGTAATTTGCAAGTTTTAAACCACAGTAAACTATAGGTAATAGCATATACTCATGTATTCACTTCAGAAATTGATTGATGTTGGTCTCTTTTATTTTTGAAGCTTAATTTTTAAAATTAAATAAATAGAATATGCAGATAAAAATTAAGGGATTTCAAAAGTTTCCCCTAACGGCCATGGGTATTCTAAATCGCCTTCAGTCAGATTCTTCCATTTATTTAGAAACAACCATGTCCCCTTCTGTTGTGTTTTTAAATATAAAATCAGCTTGAGTCCCCACAGAGTAGGGCACCCTTAAAATATGTAGATACCTAGGATTCTAGTTCTCAAAGGATTTTCTCTAGAGTGAAGAATAATTTTCAAATAGCTCAAAGAACTCAAACAGATTAAACAGCTCAAAGAACCTGCAGGCTTAATATTATCCCGTTCTAAGGGAACAGTCTAGTTTCAAAGAAGCCAAACTGAAGGTTGATCAGCATGGTTGTAATGAAACAGCTTAATGCTTAGGGAATCAGTCTTAACAGGAAAGCTCCAACAGGACAGCTCATATTCCAAAATGAATAAGGAGGAAGGCTGAACTTGCACATATTCAATAAAACAGCCTCTGTTCCTAAAGGAGAATGCCAAAGGCTAACCAGTTGGAACAACCTGACTTCAAAGACAAGGCTGAAGTACCAAATGATAACAAGCTCGTAACAATAAAAGAGGAAGCCTTAAAATGGATTTCAAATAAAATCTGGAGAATTTTAAATACCAGGAAGATATAAGCTCAGATCTAGGTGAAAGACTTACCCTCCAAACTCCAAGGTTTGTGAGGCTGGTAGTTTTCTCTGCATCCCTGTACTGGCTACCAAAATGTTTAACTAAAATAAATAATATGCTAAATGCTAAATTATTTATCCAGCAAAAATGATTTATTTGGGATCAACAAAGAATTACAATTCAGAGTCTGCAACCATGTTGAGACACACACAAATACCTGAACAGCAAGGAGAATAAAATTCTTTGAAGAGGTGAAAAGGAAGTTGGGAGGGCTATAGAAATGAAATGGTCACTGAAAGCAGTGACAGTTTGAAGTCTGTTGGCTTTTTATTTGACAAACCTCAAAATCTCCACTGGCTGAGCTCTGAAGGGGACAGAAGAGGAAGACTTTCTCCTTTCTCTTTGGCTCTGCTATTGTCATAGGACAACAGAACTCCTTCTTCTGACCTCCTGACTCTATTTTAATTGAGGTTTCTGTTTGTTAATTTTTGCACCCTCATTTACCCATCTTCATCCCCAGGGTTAGCCAAACTTTGAAGCATAAGACACAGTGCTATAGAATATCATGTCTTTCCAGGACTTTTGATCCCAACTATAAAGATTTAGGATGCAGTTACAAAATTACAGGGAATATTCTCCAGAAGATTACTCTCATTTCTGAAGTCAACTGCAAGATTGGTGTTTTTTAAAACAACCCTCAGATTTGGGTTCAATAATTGGAGAAAAGATTCACAGGATGTACGGAAAGCTGTTGTACTCATGAATAAAGTTTATTATAGGGAAAAGTTTCAAATTAGAACCAGCCAAAGGACAGAATGTAGGAAGATTCCAAATACAGTTTCCATTGTCCTCAGAATCTGTTACCCTCCCAACATTCACCTGTGATAATATGCATGAGGTATTGCCAAAGTTCACCCAAGCTTCAGAGTTCAGAAATTTGAGATGTTGTTAGGTTGGCCTGATTAATTTATTGTCCACATGGTTGAACACTGTCAATTGACACCTCTGACCTTATGCCCGGCTCTAAATCACCTGGTTAATCTTTCTGGCATGGCCAACCTCCACCCTAAGACTGTCAGGTATGGATGTTCAGACTCTGAGTTACCTCATTAAAGCAAACTATTAGTTGTGGTCAGAAGTCTCCACCATCAATTAAAAAAAAAAAAAAAAACACTCTTATCACTTAGAAATTTCAAGGATTTAGATGTTATCAAATAGGAGCCCAGTACAAATACCAAAAAACCTCTCTTTGGGCAAGGTCAAATATTCAATATTTTACTTCTCTGTCTCTGTGTCTCTCTCTGTTTTTCCTCTGTATTGATCCATATATGTTTCCATTAATATACTATAAGTAAGTCTGATCATTGTATCAGTGCTTTTCAAAATATGGTTGCTGCACCAGCACTTGGAAATTTTTTGGAAATGCAATTCTCTAACCTCACCCAGACCAAATGAACCAGAAATTCTGAGTCACAGCTTTCTGCATTTAACAAGCCCTCCAGGGAATTCTCATTCATGCTTAAATTTTAATCCACTATTCTAATCCTAAAATTCTTAGCTGTCATGGAATAAGGAAGAAAATGGGAGAGTATTCAAGAGCCTTTTTGGAGGTGTGATTATCACTAGAAAACTAAGTAATATTTGAATAGGCAGATGGCCATTCATTTGTTTCTTGAAATGTGAATCAAATTCTCCTTCTTGCATCAAGGGAAATTCACATGACACTTCCCTTGGTTTCTGACTTAACTCTTTTTAAAAATAACTATTAATTAGCTGTAATCATCATGGAATTATGCAAAAATAGCTTTAATAAAATAAAAATTGTGCCTTCATTTTCAACATCAAAATTGTGGATGTTTTTGTTCCCCTGACTGAAAACAAAAATAATTCTCTCATAAGTGGAGAACTTGTATCATATTCTGAAACATGGAATAACTTTTTTTTTTAATAGCTTAGCTATAAAGCATTCAAGATAGGGGTCCATGATATGAAGGCCGACAGTTTGTAATGTAGGGTTTAATTAAATTGGGCACTGCTATAATTAAAGGTTTTGAGTTGTTAATGCATCACTCTGGCAAACATTTAATTTTTAACTTGCTGGTGAAACCCTTATTAAAACAGGATATTAGGGCAACTAAACAGAATTTGCCAGAGGAAACATTTGGATTTTTAGATGTAATTCAGCACAATACACTGTTGTGATTGTTTTCTTTTTAAGTAAAAAAATGAGGATTTTGGAAGTCAAGAATATGAGAGCAGTTTGAGATAAGAGAGCAATTTCATTAAAAAAAAAAATGAAACTAACTTTGAGAAGAATAATTGTACATGCCAGTGTTGGAAATCAGTCTACGGTCATTCCAAAGCACACTGGCATTTTGGGTTCTCACATTGAGTCTGAAGTTTCAGGTTATTTCAGTATCACTTTTTCTATTTTGACAAATATTTATTTCACTTTTTCCATTTGCAACTACAAAAGGCAAAGGGGCAGATGCACCATTAATCTGTTGATTCCTGAAGCTAACATTAATGAAAAATATCTATATTGGTCTATCATAGGCTCCAGATGATTCTCTCAAGTAGAAGTGGCTTTGCTAACCAGCATTCCAGTGCAGATTCAGTGATTCTTTCCCTGATTCTTAGATCTGAATATGGAATGCAGAAACTCAGAGAAAATTCTAAGCAACCCTAGCTTCAGAGTTCAGTCTATCATAGAGCAAAACATAGGTTAAATGAAATTGGTAAATGTTACTTACGTTCTGTGTCTCATTTGTAAGAGTCAAATGATGTAATAGTATATTAAAAAATATGAGGAAACTTGTACTTAAGATATATAGGACACTTTGTTTATTTTAACATTTGTTAAACTTAATTTACTACAAGGCCTCTCTCCCTTCCCATGACCATTATACTCTCCCACATGTTGTCATAATGAAAAGAAGGCTGATTTAGCATTAAGGGACCCCAAATTAATTCTGCTTCCATTGTTTACTAACTGTGTGAGCTTAGAGAAATTAATTAAAATGCCTGGAAGATTCAGTTTCTCATCTCTAAAATAAAGTTGATAATTACCATAGAAACTTATTGTAGGGATTAAAAGAATATATAGATTCAGAAACACAGTAAACTTTAAAGTGTATTTTAAAAAGTTATTTTAATTTCTTTGCTCTTACTTACTCAGAAATTTGTCACTAAACCTATGCATTTCCCTGACACTTTATTTTCTGTCATTCTATGTATTCTACTGGACATCTTTTACTATGCAGAAGGTTATTAGGGGATAGGAGGAGTGCCTAGAGTATATTAAGATAGAGTGGGTCCATTTCACTAAATATTTATTCCCTGGATATATTCAGGTAGAACTTGAAGAATATTGTACAGAAAATACTTTTCAAGGTTAATTAATCTCAGGTTCCTTCTTATTCAAAGACATTGTGACTTGAAAAAAAGTATTAGAGCTCATAATGTAAATAAGCTATTGACATTATCATCCAATGAATAAATATTGGCAAAACATGGAAAGTGTATTCAGGTATAATGAAAGGAGTACAAATTCATATTCTTGTAAGTTTCTACTAGCTACTAACTTTAAAGGAAAGAATATCTATCTATAGACAGATGATAGATGATGGATAGATAAATAAATAAGCAGAAAAAAGCAAAGTCTATGTCAGACATGTTACATGAATTACTGTTTCAAGAATTTATTCATGGAATAAATATGGAGTTAGTATGATATCTACAAAGATAGAAGAATATAAAGTTTTATTTTGCTTTCTTTCTTTTTGTTTTTTAATTAAAATGAGGGTTTTCTATGATCAGGTTAAAGACAGAGGTGGGAAGTAAAGATTTAACATTAATATTTAAAGAACATGCATATCTGGAGAATGGGAGGTAATAGAGACTTTACATGTAAAGTACACGTTTCATGTAACTGAAAGAATACAAAACTGAAAATACCTCAAATTCAAACAATTTCTTTTGGGAACCATGTTTTTTGCATATATTATTCAGAATTTATCTGTTAATACAATACCAAATATGGTTTTAATGCTAAAGAAAGAAATTTCCTTGGAATTGTAATTGATTTTTACCTACTCTTTCAGAATGAAATCCTATATATGTGCTTGATTCCTCTTTGAGTCCTTTAAATTATTAACCAACTTTGTGTCAGTTAAGAACTATTACATGAGCCTATTTTAACAATTTAACCCTCTATGTCAACATAAAACAAATGCAACATCTTTGTTATTTTAGCATCACCCATTTCCACCAACTATCCAGTTTCCTGTGAACAACATGAAATGCTCTTTCAATGCCTCCAGTAAAAATGGAATCAGATTCTCTAGATTTAGATTATTTCTGTATATGTGTGAGGTCTCATACTATTGTTAAGCTTCATAAAATGTTAAAAGTGCTATCAAAGTCTGCATTTTTATTGACTTCAATTAGATAGTAATAGTTTCACCTAAGACAGTTTTTATCAGAAACTTTCTCTTTCAGACACTGCAGAGAGGGAAATTCACATATCTCTATACCCCAGGAGGTGACTGACAGTAAATGATTTAACACAAAATAGTCACATCTAGGATTTAACTGATTTTGCATGAAGAAGAATCTAACCACACCACTAATGTTTTAAACTTTAAAACACGTTCTATGTTGAAAACTGACTCTTGTTATTTATAGAGAACATAATGCAGATAAAAAATCTTGAATAAAGGGATTATACATGTTTGAGTTTGCTACTATGGGAAATAATTTTTCACTCCTTGGCTTCTTCTCAAATAATCGTGATGTTGGCAGTATTTATCAACCTTATAAAAATCACATACTTTAAAAATGTAGTGCAGTATCTTACTTGAATAGTCCCTATTTAAATGCAAATGTTAGGTTCCTTCTGTCATAAAATGAATTTTTCAATAAAAAGAGGTATGTATTTTTTAATGCTAATGGCCTGTTTATCTCATTCCATGACTTGGCATTAATATCCAAGCACAGGAGGTTTGTCTTTGGGAGGGGATAAAAAAGATAGATGTACAGGAAAAAAATGCATAAATCTTTGATGGAGGAATTTACTAACACAATACCAAAAAGTTTTTAAAGAGTAATTTTGGAAATGGTCTCTCTTAGGAAACCTAATTCTATTTTACAACAAAATATAAAATAAAATCTTAGTGACTGCAGATTTCTGTAGGGGAGAACTTTGAAGTTCTATAAATCTTATTACAGTGTAAAGAAATACAGCTGGATTTGTGAGTGCAAATTTTAAATTGTGTATTTCTTTTATTTTTCTTAATGGCTTACATTATTTTTTAATTTTATTTTATTTTTAAAAATGGCTTACATTTTAAAAATTACTATTTAGTGTTTAAAATGTATTGAAGAAATGTTATTGAAGGCTCCATATTCACAAGGCACCATGATAGTCAATTTGAGGGATGGTCAGTCCCTGTTTTGCTTTTTCTACTTTCAGTCCTCTGAGAACACATGCCTCACATTTTCAAATACTTCAAATTTCTGCAATGATACTACCTGAGCAGGGTATTAGATTAGGGTCACAATCTCCCTGTTTTAAATATAATATTAGAGCTATGATATTACAGTGCTGCTGTGCTTCGTTGCTCAGTCATGTCCAACTCGTTGTGACCTCATGGACTGCAACCTGCCAGGCTCCTCTGTCCATGGGGATTTTCCAGGCAAGAATACTGGAGTGAGTTGCCATGCCCTCCTCCAGGGAATCTTCCCAATCCAGGGATCAAACCCAGGTCTCCCACTATGCAGGCAGATTCTTTACTGAGCCACCAGGGAAGACTAAGTATACTGGAGTGGGTAGCCTATCCCTTCTCCAGGGGATCTTCCTGACCCAGGAATCAAACCGGGATCTCCTGCACTGCAGGCAGGTTCTTTACCA
This sequence comes from Bubalus kerabau, assembly GCF_029407905.1. Classification (NCBI taxonomy): domain Eukaryota; kingdom Metazoa; phylum Chordata; class Mammalia; order Artiodactyla; family Bovidae; genus Bubalus; species Bubalus kerabau. The sequence goes on from NC_073634.1 coordinate 60,995,117, forward strand.
GCTGAGCTACCGGGGAAGCCCATGATATTATAGTAAATCCCCTATATATGAACGAGTTCCATTCCAAGATTGCATCCATAAATTGAACTTGTTCATAAATCCAACAAAATTAGCCTAGGTACTCAACTAACAGAACAGGCTATGTTGTACTGTACTCTAATAAGTTTATAATAATTCTCAAACAATATATAAAAAAAACAAACACAAAAACTAAAGAACACATTTTTAATCCTACAGTACAGTACCTTGTAAAGTACAGTAGTATTGCATTGGCTATATTTCTCCATTTGGTATTCCTTGGGGATTAGCAATTTAGTTTAACTCTTCTGAGGACATTAGAAATAGTTCTCTTTTCTTTTTTGTCTGTCTCCCTTAGATTCATCATGGCTTGCCTCATTTTACCATAGAAATAAATGTATATATATTTCCTCAGATTGACATAAGAATATGCAGTGAGGCAAGAGACCTGAGAGACAAGTCGTATCAGGCTTCAAAATATAAAAACTAACTTTATTTACAACTACATTTTTGTAAGTAAAGTCTTTAAAAAGCAATTCTTACTTCAGAATTTGGCGAGAATTTGGAAACAGAATCTGGATGTCATGAGTTATTTCTGGGGATGGATGAGCCATATGGAGCAAGTTACATCAGAGAAGAAGTTAGGGAGTTCAAGTTTTTTCCCCTTCATTCCCCATTCTCTCACTTTCCAGTCTCCAGCCAGGAAATGGGTTGTTTTCAGGAGTTAGAAAAAGAGACACCTGAAAATAGACATGATTTTGTTATGAAGTCTTCTGGGTCCTCTTCCATAATCTTTCGCTTCAGTCCTTCAGTAGTGTCCGACCCTGCCACCCCATGAACCACAGCACAACAGGCCTCACCAACTCCCGGAGTTCACCCAAACCCATGTCCATTGAGTTGGTGATGCCATCTAACCATCTCATCCTCTGTCATCCCCTTCTCCTCCTGTTCTCAATCTTTCCCAACATCAGGATCTTTCCAAATGAGTCAGCTGTTCACATCAGGTGGCCAAAGTATTGGAGCTTCAACATCAGCCCTTCAAATGAACACTCAGGACTGATCTCCTTTAGGATGGACTGGTTAGATCACCTTGTAGTCCAAGGGACTCTAAAGAGTGTACTCCGACACCACAGTTCAAAAGCATCAATTCTTCGGTGCTCAGCTTTCTTAACAGTCCAACTCTCACATCCATACATGACTGCTGGAAAAACCATAGCCTTGAATAGATGGACCATTGTTGGCAAAATAGTGTCTCTGCTTTTTAATATGCTGTCTAGGTTGGTCATAATTTAACTTCCAAGGAGTAAGCGTCTTTTAATTTCATGGCTGCAATCACCATCTGCAGTGATTTTGAAGCCCCAAAATATAAAGTCAGCCACTGTTTCCATTGTTTCCCCATCTATTTCCCACGAAGTTATGGGACCAGATGCCATGATCTTACTTCTCTGAATGTTGAGCGATAAGCCAAATTTTCACTTTCTTCTTTCACTTTCATCAAGAGGCTTTTTAGTTCTTCTTCACTTTCTGCCGTAAGGGTGGTGTCATCTGCATACCTGAGATTATTGATATTTCTCCCGGCAATCTTGATTCCAGCTTGTGCTTCCTCCAGCCCAGCGTTTCTCATGATGTACTCTGCATATAAATTAAATGAGCAGGGTGACAATATACAGCCTTGACATACTCCTTTTCCTATTTGGAACAAGTCTGTTGTTCCATGTCCAGTTCTAACTGTTGCTTCCTGACCTGCATATAGGTTTCTCAAGAGGCAGGTCAGGTGGTCTGGTATTCCCATCTCTTTCAGAATTTTCCACAGTTTATTGTGATCCATGCAGTAAAAGGCTTTGGCATAGTCAATAAAGCAGAAGTAGATGTTTTTCTGGAACTTTCTTGCCTTTTAGATGATCCAGGGGATGTTAACAATTTGATCTCTTATTTCTCTACCTTTTCTAAAACCAGCTTGAATGTTGGAAGTTCACAGCTCATGTATTGCTGAAGCCTGGCTTGGAGAATTTTGAGCATTACTTTACTAGAGTGTGAGATTAGTGCCATTGTGCAGTAGTTTGAGCATTCTTTGGCATTGTCCTTCTTTGGGATTGGAATGAAAACTGACATTTTACAGTCCTGTGGCCACTGCTGAGCTTTCCAAATTTGCTGACATATTGAGTGCAGCACTTCCACAGCATCGTCTTTTAGGATTTTAATTAGCTCAACTGGAATTACATCACCTCCACTAGCTTTGTTCATAGTGATGCTTCCTAAGCCCTACTTGACTTCACATTCCAGAATGTCTGATTCTAGGTGAGTGATCACACCATCGTGATTATCTGGGTCATGAAGATATTTATTGTATAGTTCTTCTGTGTATTCTTGCCACCTCTTCTTAATATCTTCTGCTTTTGTTAGGTCTATACAATTTCTGTCCTTTATTGAGCCCATCTTTGCATGAAATATTCCCTTGGTATCTCTAATTTTCTTGAAGAGATCCCTAGTCTTTCCCATTCTATTGTTTTCCTCTATGTCTTTGCATTGATCACTAAGGAAGGCTTTCTTATTTCTCCTTGCTACTCTTTGGATCTCTGCATTAAGATGCTTATATCTTTCCTTTTCTCCTTTTCTTTTCACTTCTCTCCTTTTCACAGCTGTTTCTAAGGCCTCCTCAGACAGCTACTTTGCTCTTTTTCATTTCTTTTCCATGAGGATAGTCTTGATCCCTGTCTCCTGTACAGTGTCACGAACCTCTGTCCATAGTTCATCAGGCACTCTGTCTATCAGATCTAGTCCCTTAAACCTATTTCACTTCCACTGTGTAATCATAAGGGATTTGATTTAGGTCATACCTGAATGGTCTAGTAGTTTTTCTCACTTTCTTCAATGTAAGTCTGAATTTAGCAATAAGGAGTTCATGATCTGAGCCACAGTCAGCTCCCAGTCTTTTTTTTTTTTTCTGACTATATAGAGCTTCTCCATCTTTGACTGCAAAGAATATAATCAATCTGATTTTGGTGTTGACCATCTGATGATGTCCATGTGTCAAGTCTTCTCTTTTGTAGTTGGAGAGGCTATTCTCTATGACCAGTGTGTTTTCTTGGCAAAACTCTATTAGCTTTTGCCCTGTTTCATTCTGTATTCCAAAGCCAATTTTGCCTGTTACTCCAGGTGTTTCTTTACTTCCTATTTTTGCATTCCAGTCCCCTATAATGAAAAAGACATCTTTTGGGGCTTTTAGTTCTAAAAGGTCTTGTAGGTCTTTATAGAATCCTTTAACTTCAGCTTCTTCAGCATTACTGGTTGGGGCATAGACTTGGATTACCATGATATTGAATGATTTGCCTTGAAAATGAACAGAGATCATTCTGTCATATTTGAGATTGCATCCAAGTACTGCGTTTCAGACTCTTTTGTTGACTATGATAGCTACTCCATTTCTTCTAAGGAATTCATGCCCATATTAGTAGATGTAATGGTCATCCAAGTTAAATTCACCCATTCCAATCCATTTTAGTTTGCTGATTCATAGAACGTCAACGTTCACTCTTGCCTTCTCCTGTTTGACCACTTCCAATTTGCCTTGATTCATGGACCTAACATTTCAGGTTCCTATGCAATATTGCTCTTTACAGCATCGGACCTTGCTCCTATCACCAGTCACATCCACAACTGGGTTTTGTTTTTGCTTTGGCTCCATCCCTTCATTCTTTCTGGAGTTATTTCTCCATTGATCTCCAGTAGCATATTGGGCATCTACTGACCTGGGAGTTCATCTTTCGGTGTCCTATCATTTTGCCTTTTAAATAATAAAGTTATTATTTAATTTGATTAAAGTTCACAACTTCTCTTGCCTACATTATGTCTAGCAGGCATATAAGATTTATGTTTAGTAAACATCACCTTTCTTTAGTTTCAATTGCTGCTTGTAGGCATTACTTTTTAATGTTTTCATATTTCTGTGCTCTTTGTATTGAGAAAATTTAGTGATGTTAAGAGCAGTGGGCTTGGAGGCATATGCACAAACACTTCTCCATCTATATGTAATCTGCTACTGTTAAGTCACTTGAGTCGTGTCCGACTCTGTGTGACCCCATAGATGGCAGCCCACCAGGCTCTGCCATCTCTGGGATTCTCCAGGAAAGAACACTGGAGTGGGTTGCCATTTCCTTCTCCAAGGCATGAAAGTGAAAAGTGAAAGTGAAGTCGCTCAGTAAGTGTCCGATTCTTCGTGACCCCATGGGCTGCAGCCTACCAGGTTCCTCCGTCCATGGGATTTTCCAGGCAAGAGTACTGGAATGGGTTGCCATTGCCTTCTCCGGTATGTAATCTAGAGGCTTTTTAATAGTGCTTTAAGAACATTCTTGAAAAATGTCAAAGGTAGCAATATTTCTGGTCAAAAAGTGAAGCAACATTGATTGAAAGAACCCTTTCCATAGAGAACTCTTTTGTTTCTAAAATTAATGGATTTTAAACCACAGCCCAAATGTTGAGGAAACATGAATAAAAGTTCGGAAATGTCAAGAGTCAAAGGGTTGTTTGAGGGATTTTTCTTACCATTTATTTTGGTAGAAGAGGAAAAGCTTTGATGTTTATAAAGAGGTGAGAATTGCACTTATAAAATATTCTGTTAATGATGAAAAGATGTAGTTATATTCACTATTAATAAATTATTAATGGGAATTATTCAACTCATTCAATTCAGAGATTTAAATATGAAATGTACTTTCATATCTTAATCACAGTTATCCTAAAAATTAGGAAAGGAAAAAGACAGAGAACAGTTATCTAAAACAGAAAGTTTGTTACTGAGAACTCTACAATGTATGCAGTAATTAGTGAACATTAGGTTCTAATACCACACATCAAGATAATGAGAAGAAACTTCAGGCCATCAGAACTAAAAGATTTCTGTTCAAATCTTATAAAACTAATTTTGCTAGAATTAACTTACATAAACTTCAGAAACAAACTAAATTTAGCAGCAAAGAAAAGACTCTCTTATAATTTAGTTGTTATAGCTTATATGAAGGAAATCTAAAACTGGTAGGACATCACTAAAAGCAAGTTGATTATATCTCTAAACTGTTGGTACAGATCCTAACCATTTTTATATTTCTTTCTCCACCTCTACTAATAGGATGAATAAGGGACTCAGAAAACTAGAGATCATTCATTTTATTTAACCATGAAAATTCACTCAGCATATGATTATTTACAAATCTCTCTGCTTTTCTATAAAGTATATATACAGAATGGTAGTTCCAATAATTATTTTCATTACACATTATCCATTCAGATTTTTTGAACTACTTGATATTAGATTTTATCCCATTTTTCTATCTTTCAAAAATCTCCTGAGATTCATTTTTTTCTAAGCTTATTGATCTTTTGTGCTGAGCTTTATACTGCTATTATTTACTTTAAAATTTATATTCACTCTAAAAGTTTTCCTATTGTGTCTATTATATAAAACAAGCTACAAAGTTCCTCCTGCTTTCTTCATCTTTTAAACTATGTCATCTCATATGTTTCTTATTCATTAATCAATGCCACTTAAGGTTAGAACAAATTTTGGTTTCTATATTGAGGGCTTGTGGAAAGGATATTTTTAATTTCCATAATATCTAGAGTAGTGCATGAGTAGAATTATCCAGCATCAAAAAATGGATGGTTATAGAATTCATTTAATAACCCCTGTGTTCAATTTTAACTCAATAACACTGTATTATGCAGGGGGAAAGGTCAATTTACCCCACGTTTAAAGATGAAAATGAAAATAAAAGAGAAAACAAAACAGTGCCAAAGTTATCATGTGCATTGAGTTAATGTGTTTCCTATTGAAGAAGACACTAAGTAAAATTGTTCAATGACTCCATAAAGGGAAATAACAATCTGCTCAGTGTCTCATTCTGGCTTTCAAAGGGAAATTATCATTAAAGTGAAAATAAAATTCTTCTTTCTTTACACATTGAAATAAAATAATCATTATTTTTTTAATTGTAATAAAAGATTTTAACAATCCTTGATCTTGGTCTATAAAAGCAAAATAGCAATATTTGGTTATCTGTGTTTTTCTAACTAGCATATTGTAATGAAAGAAAATGCAATTATTGTTTTATTGCATTTTTCCATTCCTGATTAAGAAAGAATTGCATTTTATATCTTAACTGAAAAACAGAATCAGTTACACATTGTAGAGTCCATAGCAAGAGATTATTAAAAGAGGAATATTATATATGGCATTTTCATTAAATTATTCTTAGGTCGACATATACAAATTGGCAAATGTTAAGGTCTTATATTGGCTCTATAGACAGAGCTCAATTATGCTTTCCTCCAGAACAGCTAAGTCTCATATGTTCTCTGGGTTTAGGATACTTGCAATGCTTCTGGGCTATAGTTGCCTCAGTGATGGCTTATGTCATTCCAAGGTCATAAAGTTCTTGTTTCTGCTGATATGATTGAGAATAAGGGTGTCATTAATAAGCAAACCACACCATTCATCTGAAAAAGAAGCAACAGAAGCAGCAAGAGAAACAGGTCTTGAATACATGTCCAGTGAAATTAGTACCTCCAAAGCTCTGGCTTTTCCATGGCCTCCTGGAGGAGCCAGGGAATATAAATAGAGGTACCAATGAAAAGCAGGGGAGAGGAAGAATCCAACAGAAAAATAGCTTGTCCTTATTCATGACTGTTGAGAAACAATGGCTTTATTACAGACTTCTATCATGAACTATAAATCAGCTGTTTCCTTAAGGATTTTATTCAGCCTATAGTGCATCTCCGTGTGTTTGTTTTGCTTCTTCACTCTCCTCAACCTTGCACCATTTCCCCTTTTCTCTCAATCTGCCCTCTCTGGGATAGCATCTTCTAAAATAGTGTTGGTTTGAAAATGTGCTTTCTGATCTGCCTCCTGAAGAAAACTATTTTTCTCTTCTTAAATATCCTCTTGATGAGCAGTTTAAAGTTTCTATGAAATGATTTATTACTTTTTCCTACTAAATTACAATTTTTGTGATTTTGGCACCTTTATTCATGTCACTTTTGAGGAAGAAAGATAAGCAAATGTCATTTGTTAATGAGGGCTTTTCTAAAGAATGCTATTATGATTATTTCTCCTTGAAAATATTAAGTAAATAGTATTCAGAAAAGGTCTGTTTTTAATATAAAATGAATCAGTGATAGCCTTGTACTGTTAAGCATTAACATGTCACAGAAATATTTTAAAACCCAGCTATTGTTTAGGCCCTTATATTTTAGGAAAAGCCATTAAAGCAAGGACATTTAAACTTCTAATTATTTTAGTGATTTTAAGAGAAGATAAGACAGTAAACAATAACTCCCAATTCTGATATAAAAACCTCGTGGAAGATATTCATTAAGAAACTTCCCTTTGTAGGTAGTGTTGGCATAAAATACTACTCCAAACCATTTCCCCATATCGCCTTAAATGATCTCACATTAGCAAAAGTATTATGCAATTCCACATCTTCAGCATTATGTACAAACAGAAAATAAACTACCAAAAATTTACTAGGAAAAAGATAGAGGAAAAAATACAAGTGCATAGTTCTAATATTCTCCTAACCATTCCCACCCTGCCACAGAACTTAGTAGCAAAAGAAGAATAAATGTGAGAAATATATATGGGACACTACAGAAGAATCTTGAAAGTGAGGTGCTGAAAGATGAACACCACCCTACCTATAAAAAAATCCTTAAAAAAATATGAATAACAAGGCATATCAGACTATGAAAACTACACAGAACAAGTTCAAAGTATGCAATCCTTAAACGGACAAACATCATAAAACATTCCAGGCATTTGGTATAAAGAGACACGTTCTATAATGAAGTGAGCTAATTAAAAAGGACATGTAAAGTACAAAGTGATAATCTGATTTCATAAATCTGGAAAAGAGAAAAAATTCAAAGGGAAGGAAGAAGTGTCCTTTGGTAATTAAATATTAAAGAAAGAAGAATAGGTAGGTTCAGAATATTCCAATATAAAACAAAATCACAATCCATGACACCAGACTAAAAAATAAGCAAACAAGTGTCTTGCTAAAGCCACTGGGACTTAAATGACAAAAAAATTCATTCTCAAATTAGGAACCACATAAACATATTAATATAAATATAAAATGAACCAAAGTAGAAACCCTAAAGAAATATTGCAGAAAGTCTAAGAAACTAAGTTAAAATAAGGAAAAAATAAAAATGAAACAAGGGAAAACTGTAAACTGTATTTCATATAGAGTTAAATATACTCAAACAAACATTTTAATGTGAAAAATGACCTTGTAGGATAAATTTTTTAAATTACACAAGATATTGTTCAGTAGCTCAGTGATGTCCAAAGCTTTGTGATCCAATGGACTGCAGCACACCAGGCTTCCCTGTCCATCACCAACTCATGGGGTAGGTTCAAACTCATGTCCATCAAGTCAATGATGCTATCCAACCATTTCATCCTTTGTTGTCCACTTCTCCTCCTGCCTTAAATCTTTAGAAGCATCAGTGTCTTTTCCAGTGAGTCTGCTGTTTGTATCAGGTGGCCAAATTATTGGAGCTGCAACTTCAGCATCAGTGCTTCCAATGAATATTCAGGACTGATTTGCTTTAGCACCGACTGGTTTGATCTCCTTGCAGCCCAAGGGACTCTCAAGAGTCTTCTGCAACACCACAGTTTGAAATCATCAATTCTTCAGTGCTCAGCCTTTTTTATGGTTCAACTCTCATATCTATACAGGACAACTGGAAAAACCATAGCTTTGACTATACAGATGTCTCTGCTTTGTAATGCACTGTCCAGAATGTCATAGCTTTTCTTTCAAAGAGCAAGTGTCTTTTAAATTCATGGCTGCAGTCATCATTTGCAGTGATTTTGGAGCCCAATATAATAAAGTCTTTCACTGTTTCCATTGTTTCCCTGTCTACTTGCCATGAACTGATGGGATCGACTTTACACGTGGACATCACAAAGTGGTCAAAAATCAAATTGATTACATTCTTTGTAGCCGAAGATGGGAAGCTGTATGCAGTCAGCTAAAATAAGACCTGGAGCTAACTGTGGCTTAGATCATCAGCTTCTCATAGCAAAATTCAGGTTTAAACTAAAGAAAACTGGGAAAAATACTAGGCCAACTAGGTATGATTTAAATCAAACCTCATATGAATTCACAGTAGAGGTAATGAATAGATTCAAGGAACTAGATCTAGTTAACAGTGTGCTTAAGAACTATGTCTGTCACTTCCTGTACAAACAAAACCATCCCAAAGAAAAAGAAAAGCAAGAAGGCAAAGTGGTTATCTGAGGAGCCATGACAAAGAGAAGAATGAAGAGAAGCAAAAAGCAAAGGAGAGAGAGATACATCCAGTTAAATGCAGAGTTCCAAAGAATAGCTAGAAAACACAAGAAGCCCTTCTTCAATGAACAGTGCCTAATAATAGAAGAAAGCAACAAAAGGAGAAAGCCTAGAGATCTCTTCAGGAAAATTGGAAACATCAAGGGATCATTCTGCCCAAAGATGGGCACAGTTAAGGGTAAAAATGGTAGAGACCTAGTAGACACTGAAGAGATCAAGATGGGATAGAAAGAATACATGGAAGAAATGTATAAAAAAGATCTTCCTGAACTGGATTACTATGATGGTGTGGTTAGTTACCCAGAGCCAGACATTCTGCAGTTTGAAGTCAAATGGGCCTTAAGAAGCCCTGCTGTTAATAACGCTAGTGGGTGCGATGAAATTCCAGCTGCTGCTGCTGCTAAGTCGCTTCAGTCGTGTCTGACTCTGTGCGACCCCATAGACGGCAGCCCACCAGGCTCCCCTGTCCCTGGGATTCTCCAGGCAAGAACACTGAAGTGGATTGCCATTTCCTTCTCCAATGCATGAAAGTGAAAAGTGAAAGTGAGGTCACTCAGTCATGTCCGACTCTTAGCTACCCCATGAACTGCAGCCCACCAGTCTTCTCTGTCCATGGGATTTTCCAGGCAAGAGTACCGGAGTGGGGTGCCATTGCCTTTTATGGAAATTCCAGCAGAAATATTCAAATCCCTAAAGAATGATACCATCAAGGTTTTATACTCATTATATCAGCAAATCTGGAAGACTTGCTGTGGCCACAGGACTGGAAAATGTCAATCCTCATCCAATTTCCAAGAAGGGTAGTACCAAAGAACTTGCTAACCATCAGATAAAATCACATTCATCTCCAATTCTAGTAAGGGCATGCTTAAAATCTTGTATGCTAGCTTTCAGCACCATATGCACCAAGAACTTCCAGATGTCCAAGATGGGTTTAGAAAAGGAAGAGGAACTAGAGATCGAATTGCCAACATTCCCTTGATTATAGAGAAAGCAAGGGAATTTCAGAAAAACATCTCTCTGTTTCATTGATTATGCTAAAGCCTTTGACTGTGTGGATCATGACAAACTATGGAAAACAAGACATGGGGATACCAGACCATCATACCTGTCTTCTGAGAAACCTGTAGGAGGGTCAAGAAGCAACAGTTAGAACCCTGAGTGGAACAACTGATTGATTCAAGATTGAGAACAGAGTAAGCCAGTACTGTTTCCTGTCACCCTGTTTTCTTAACCTATACACTGAGCACATCAGGAGAAATGCCAGGCTGGATGATTTACAATCTGGAATCCAGATGGGGGGAGAATCATCAACAACCTCATATGTGGATGATACCAATCTAGTAGCAGAAAGTGAAGAGGAACTAAAGAGCCTTTTGATGAAGGTGAAGGAGGAGAGTGAAAGAGCTAGCTTAAGACTAAATAATAAAAAGAAAAAAAAATTAAGATTATGGCATCCTCCCCCAATACTACATGGCAAATGGAAGAGGAAAATGTGGAATTGGTGACAGATTTTCTTTTCTTAGGTTTCAAAATCACTGCAGACGTCGACTATACCCGAGAAATTAGATGATTGCTTCTTGGCAAGAAAGCAGTGACCAACCTAGACAGAATGTTGAAAAGCAGAAGCATTAATCTACCAACAAAGGCCCATATAGTCAAGACTATGGTCTTCCCAGTGGTCACATATGGTTGTGAGAGCTGGACCATAAAGGAGGTCCAGCTCTGATCTGCTGGAGAAGACTCCTGAAAGTCCCATGGACAGAAAGATCAAATCAGTCAATCTTAAGGGAAATTGACCCCGAATATTCATTGGAAGGACTGATACTGAAACTGAAGCTTCTGTATTTTGGTCATCTGATGCAAGCAGAATCATTGGAAAAGTCTCTGATTATGGGAAAGTTTGAGGGCAGAAGGAGGAGAGGGCACCATAGGATGAGATGAGTGAATGGCATCACTGATGCAATGAACATGAACCTGGGCAAACTCTGGGAGATAATGAGGAACAGGGAGACATAGTGAGCTGCAGTCCATGGGATCACAAAGAACTGTACACCACTGGGTGACTGACAACAACAACAATGATGGGATCAGGTGCTGGGTCTTTGGTGCTCAGCCTTTTTTATGGTCCAACTCTCACATCCATACATGACTACTGAAAAAACCATAGCTTTGACTATGCAGACCTTTGTTGGCAGAGTAATGCCTCTGCTTTTTAATATACTGTCTTGATTTGTCATAGCTCTTTTTCCAAGGAGCAAGCATCTTTAAATTTCATGGCTGCAGTCACATTCACAGTGGTTTTGGAGCCCAAGAAATTAAAGTCTTTCCCTATTTCCATTGTTTCCCCTTCTATATGCCATTAAGTGATAGGACTGGATGCCATGATCTTAGTATTTTGAATATTGAGTTTTAAGCCAGCTTTTTCACCCTAGTCTTTAACTTTCATCAAGAAGCCCTTTAGTTCCTCTTCCTTTCTGCAATGAGGCTGGTATGATTTGCATATCTGAGGTTGTTGATATTTCTCCTGGCAATCTTGATTCCAGCTTGTGAGCCATCCAACCTAGCATTTTGCATGATGTATTACTCTGCATATAAGTTAAAGATGTGTGGCAACAATATACAGCCTTGACATACTTCCCCGGTTTGGAACCAATCAGTTATTCTATGTCTGGTTCTAACTATTATTTCTTGACCTGCATACAGGTTTCTCCAGAGACAGGTAAGGTGGTCTGGTATTCCTGTCTCTTTATGAATTTTCCACAGTTTGTTGTGATCCACACAAAGGCTTTAGCATGGAATATGAACAAGTAAATGTTTTTTTTCTGGAATTCTCTTGCTCTTCCTATGATCCAGTGGATGTTGACAATTTAATTTTTGGTTTCTCTGCCTTTTTTAAATCAAGCTTGTACATATTCAAGTTCTCAGTTCATGTACTGTTGAAGCCCAGGCCCAGCTTGGAGGATTTTAGATATGACTTTGCTAGCAAGATATAGACAAAAATAAGTAAATAAATGCAACATTTATTTGAACTTTGAAATAAAATGAATGGAAAAGAAGAAAATTTTCAGAGAGAGGAACAAAGAATTAGAAAGTTCCTAGGAGAGAAAGCGTGTGCTCAGTCACCCAGTCATGTCTGTCTCTTTGCAATCCCATGGACTGTAGCCCACCAGTTTCCTCTCTCTATGCAACAATACTGGAGCAGGTTGCCATTTCCTCCTCCAGGGGATCTTCCCGACCAAGCGATCAAACCTGTGTCTCCTGTATCTCCTGTATTGGCAGATAGATTCTTTACCACTGAGCCATTTGAGAAATTCAAGAGAAAATATACTCAAATAAATTTTCATTAAAGAACATGGAAGGCAATCAGTGGAATGGAAAATGTCATAGAAACAGAAGAAAAAATGGAACAGCCAAGAAAATAGTGAAAACAAAAGGCAAAGGCAAAATAATACCTGAATTATTGGCATCATTTAAGAAGAAAAAGAGAAAAATGGGACAGAGTTAATACTTAAATCAATATCCCAAGTAAACATAGTAGAGATGTGTATTTGGGAAAATCACCAAGAATGATAAACTCTAAAACATATCATAGTGAAACTATGAGCTTTCAAAAGTTAAATTTCTCAAGAACTTGAACTAAGGAAACCAAATATTTGAGAGTAATGAAAAGTTACAGTGGCAAAATTATTTTCAAAAAAGTAGTGTGCACAAAAATGGGACAGTGTTTCTTTAAAAAATAAAATGGGAAACATGATCCAAATGAGATCCAAATACTTTTATACCCAAGAAATGTTCTTTAAATACCAGAACCAGTTTTCAACATATAGGAACTGAGAGAATTAAACACCCATCAACATCTTGAGGAATACACTAAACTGGTAGTCAGAAAACATTGCTTGGGGCTGGTGCACTGGGACTACCCAGAGGGATGGAATGGGGAGGGAGGAGGGAGGAGGGTTCAGGATGGGGAACACATGTATACCTGTGGCGGATTCATTTTGATATTTGGCAAATCTAATACAGTTATGTAAAGTTTAAAAATAAAATAGAATTGAAAAAAAAAAAAAACATTACATATGAAGGGCCAGATATTATCAGTAGTTTATGAAACGAGTTGCCAGTCCAGGTTCGATACATGATACTGGATGCTTGGGGCTGGTGCACTGGGACGACCCAGAGGGATGGTATGGGGAGGGAGGAGGGAGGAGGGTTCAGGATGGGGAACACATGTATACCTGTGGCGGATCCATTTTGATATTTGGCAAAACTAATACAATATTGTAAAGTTTAAAAATAAAATAAAATTAAAAAATATATAATTACTCAACTCAACTACTGTAGTACAAATGTTTTGCAGGATATTTGGGCTTATCTAAAATGCTTATTGAGACATTTGGTCCACATTTCACTCAGTCATGTCCAACTCTTTGCAATCTCATGGACTGCAGCCCAACAGGTTTCTGTGTGCATGGGATTTTCCAGGCAAAGATATTAGAGTGGTTTGCCATTTCCTTCTCTAGGGAATCTTCCCAAACCTGTGATCGAACCTGGGTGTCCTGCATTTCAGGCAGATTCTTTATAGACTGAGCTACCATGGAAGTTCTTGTTAGATAATACAAACATTTAACTTATTTAAAACTTTATTTGTATGGCAGAAAATGAAGAATAACTAAAGAGCCTCTTGATGAAAGTGAAAGAGTAGAGTGAAAAAGCTGGTTTAAAACTCAACATTCAAAAAAATGAAGATCACAGAAAATGATCACATCACTTCATCATAGCAAATAAATGGGGAAACAACAGAAACAGAATTAATTTTCTTGGGCTCCAAAATCACTGCAGATGGTGACCACAGTCATGAAAAAAAAAAAAAATATAGACGCTTGCTCCTTGGAAGAAAAGTTATGACCAACCTAGACAGCATATTAAAAAACAGAGACGTTACTTTACTGACAAAGGTCCATCTAGTCAAAGCTATGATTTTTCCAGTAGTCATGTGTGGATGTGAGAGTTGGACTAAAAAGAGAAAGCTGAGCACTGAAGAACTGATGCTTTTGAACTGTGGTGCTGGAGAAGACTCTTGAGAGTCCCCTGGACTTCAAGGAGATCCAAACAGTTCATCCTAAAGGAAATCGGTCCTGATTATTCATTGGATAGACTGATGCTGAAGCTGAAACTTCAATACTTTGGCCACCTGATGTGAAGAACTGATTCCTTGGAAAAGTTCCTGATGCTGGAAAAAAATTGAAGGCAGGAGAAGAAGGGAACGATGTAGGATGATAAGTTTGGATGGCATCACCGACTCGATGGACATGAGTTTGAGTGAGCTCTGTGAGTTGGTATGGACAGGGAATCCTGGCATGCTGCAGTCCATGGGGTCACAAAGAGTCGGACATGACTGAGCAACTGAACTGAACTGAGACAAATTCTGAATTTCACATTTATTCTTATTTTTCTCTGTCATGAAATTCAGCAGGGTGACTCTTAGGTTGGTGAGTAACTATTCTCAAGTATGTATTCACTTAAGCACTGGCTTTATATTCACTATATCTGTTAACAATTGTGGTAATAGCAATTTGACTTTTATTGGTATTGTTAGGCGGTGAAGGCAATGGCATCCCACTCCAGTACTCTTGCCTGGAAAATCCCATAGACGGAGGAGCCTGGTAGGCCGCAGTCCATGGGGTTGCTAAGAGTTGGACACGACTGAGTGACTTCACTTTCACTTTTCACTTTCATGCATTGGAGAAGGAAATGGCAACCTACTCCAGTGTTCTTGCCTGGAGAATCCCAGGGACTGGGGAGCCTGGTGGGCTGCCATCTATGGGGTCACACAGAGTTGGACACGACTGAAGTGACTTAGTAGCAGCAGACGTATTATTAGGAAGTTTATGGCCATGTTGAAGTGCGATCATCAAGAACCTGGGTGACAACTTGTTCAAACAATTTGCTGTTTTTTTTTTTAACTTCAATAAATCTATAAATCAAAAATGATACTCCATCAGTATTTGAAATTTGCTCTTCCAGGTTTCCACTATTGTTTGTTCCACCATTTAGTACTAATGTTTACTATCATTCCAACTTTGTGGTGAAAACCTTGGAATTTTTGATCTTCTGCCTTACCATACCTTCTATCAGACATACATTTTCTTAACATAATCCATTGAATAATCTAAATTTTCTTCTGCATTCTCCAAAATGTACTCAATTGTTTCATTTACATCTTCCAGAGGCACAAATAGAAGCCCAAACAAGTGCAAATGGATGTGCACTTATGAGTATTAATTTCTGTTGTCATATTCTCACATGTCAGACCCAAAGAAGATATTTTTCACCACAGTGATTGTGAAAAGTGAAACAAGCATCATTTTACATGTGTATTTGGTGGGAGTAGTTGAATCACATTCATATTTAGAATTTAAAAATCTATCATTCACAATGAAGAGTCAAAGGGTTAATGTCAAGGCCTTTTTTTTTTTTTTTCTGTGAAGATGCAAACACACACACACTCTAACACACACACAAATATACCTTCTTACCTTTTCATTGTTAACTTATAACTCAACAATATAGTATAACCCGACACTACACCACGCACAGAATGAACTGTATCTGTGCTGTCCTGAAGGTGCCATTACTGAATAATGTGGTACTGGTACTTAAATAACAAATATTACCATAAATTGTACAAATAATAATTCTTTTGTCATCTTGAACACGGAAATTGTGCATAAGAAATGATTGTCTGCATCTGGTTACTTTATACTCCTCTAGAATTTTAATTCCATGCAGTTGAGTTTAATTAATCTGTCAATGTTTAGTTTGAACTCTACTTGTCTCTTTAGTTGCTGTTACCATTATTAGAATCATCAATACTATGAGAGTTCTTTGAACATCTGCAATGTTGCATTTGATTATTCTTTTGTATGATATTTTACTCTATTTATTATGTCTCCATCAACACCAATATTGTACTGGTGTTTTCCTGCCCCCTCTTGAGTGATATTAATGTTATCCAAATCCTGATTAATTGTACATCAGTCAATGTTGATATGCTTCTCTTCTCAGCACTAATATATTTTACTCCTACCTCTGTTAAAGGAATATAAATAAAAACTATTTGGGCCATTGGCTCTTGTTTTTGTGAGTATGCTATTTCTGCTATTTTCCACTGAGAATTTTCAAATGATGATGTCATACTGTTAAACAACAGAAAAAAGGTTGTTTGTTTGTTTGTTTGTTTGTTTTCTGTAGCTGTCTGACCAAAGGTCACTGGTTTATTGGTAGGGCAAACTTTACTAATATTTTATGAATTTAACACCTAGTTTGTCCAGGCTGTGTTAGCGAGTTGATAGGCATCAGCCATGGGATGGGTGAGTGGTCCATGTAAATTGGCAGGAGAATGTACAGTTATTATTGTCAATGATTGGATGACTGGACCAATAAAACATGGTAAATAACACACTTTCATATTAGATCAATAACACATTTTTAAGTCTTAATACTGTAAGTTGAAAATATCAATACTATGGGCTATGTGAATGCAGGGACATTTTCTAAAAATGGACGTTTTTGACAGTTCAAACATCAAGGACCATTTGACACAGAGAAATATGCTCATGGATCTTTTTAATAAGACTAAATTTCTAAGATAATTTGGTGTGAATCAAATGTCTCAGTGGATGTTTTAAACATGGCTGAATATCAAGAAAGCTGAGCGCCGAAGAATTGATGCTTTTGAACTGTGGTGTTGGAGAAGATGCTTCAGAGTCCCTTGGACTGCAAGGAGATCCAACCAATCTATTCTGAAGGAGATCAGCCCTGGGATTTCTTTGGAAGGAATGATGCTGGAGCTGAAACTCCAGTACTTTGGCCACCTCATGCGAAGAGTTGACTCATTGGAAAAGACTCTGATGCTGGGAGGAATTGGGGGCAGGAGGAGAAGGGGAAGACAGAGGATGAGATGGCTGGATGGCATCACTGACTCAGTGGACATCAGTCTGAGTGAACTCCGGGAGTTGGTGATGGACAGGGAGGCCTGGCGTGCTACGATTCATGGGGTCACCAAGAGTCAGACATGACTGAGCAACTGAACTGAACTGAACTGAATATCAAGAATCTTCTGACATAGGTCAAATGTCTCAAAATACATTTTAGATAGGACCAAATATCTATTAGGTATGCAAAAATAGCCCCATGTAACACACAAATAAATAATCATGCCTATGTTTCAATAAAGCTTTATGTACAAAAAAGCCAGAGGGCCACATTTGGACTGCGGTCATAGATTCTTAACCCTGCACAAGAACATGAGCTTTATCCAGCCAACTAATGAGTTGATATTTCATCAAAATGACTAGTTTTAAAAAATAGTATCAAATACTTTTAAAAATACATAAATAGACATAGTAGACTAAAGCAAAATTAGGGATGAGAGTGGAAAAGTATTTTTTAAATGTTATGTATGAGATTAAGTAGAAATAATGCAACCAGAGTTAGGAGGAGAGAATAAAAAAATAAAAATAAAAACCTCAAGTATGCTTTTTAAAGGGGTTTCCCCAGTGGCAAAGAAACTGCCTGTAATGCAGGAGCCACAGCAGACCCAGTGTGTTTGATTTCTGGGTCAGGACGATCCCCTGGAAGAGGGCATGGCAGCTCACTGTAGTATTCTTGCCTGGAGAATCCCATGAACAGAGGAACCTGGAAGATTGCAGTCCATGGGGTCGTAAAGAGTCAGACACAACTGAAGTGACTTAGTATGGAGGCATGCATACTTTTTAAAAGCCTTAAACAAGGTAATAGATAGCTTAAAACCACATAATGATAGGTCTTAAAAAGGACATAAACATAAATTTACTTACTAAAACAAAATATGTCTTTCTAAAAAACAAAAGTAGGAAAAAAAAATAACCTATTTTAAAGAAAGAAACACAGCAAACAAAACAATATGCACAAAATATAAAATCTTATGGTTAATTTGAAACCAAAACATCAGTCATAATAGCAAATTTAAATAGGCTAAACTTATATTAAAGAAATGATGACAATTTGTCTCACAACACATTAAAATATGTATCATTTATAGAAAATACACCTAAAATAAAATGCTTACAGAATCTAAAATTGCATGAATGTATAAATATATATCTGGCAAATGAAAACAAAGAGAGCAAGCATAGCAAAACTTATAATATAATTAATGAATAATACAAATTCCCAAAGCAAAAGAAAAAATTTGATACTAAAAGCTACAATTCACAATAAAGATATAACATAAATGATTAGGTATGCATCAAATGGCTCACAGCTACTTTTAAAAACAAAATAATACAGGAAAATGCAAGGATATATAAGTAGCAACATACAAAAAAGAACTATTATTCAACATAGTTTTGGAAGCCTTAACTATAGCAATCAAAGAAGAAAAAGAAATAAAAACAATCCAGTATCGTGCATCGAACCTGGACTGGCGACTCGTTTCATACATGATATTATACATGTTTCAATGCCATTCTCCCAAATCTCCCCACCCTCTCCCTCTCCCACAGAGTCCATAAGACTGATCTATACATCAGTGTCTCTTTTGCTGTCTCATACACAGGGTTATTGTTACCATCTTTCTAAATTCCATATATATGTGTTAGTATACTGTATTGGTGTTTTTCTTTCTGGCTTACTTCACTCTGTATAATAGGTTCCAGTTTCATCCACCTCATTAGAACTGATTCAAATGTATTCTTTTTAATGGCTGAGTAATACTCCATTGTGTATATGTACCACAGCTTTCTTATCCATTCATCTGCTGATGGGCATCTAGGTTGCTTCCATGTCCTGGCTATTATAAACAGTGCTGTGATGAACATTGGGGTACATGTGTCTCTTTCCCTTCTGGTTTCCTCAGTGTGTATGCCCAGCAGTGGGATTTCTGGATCATAAGGCAGTTCTATTTCCAGTTTTTTAAGGAATCTCCACACTGTTCTCCATAGTGGCTATACTAGTTTGCATTCCCACCAACAGTGTAAGAGGGTTCCCTTTTCTCCACACCCTCTCCAGCATTTATTGCTTGTAGACTTTTGGATTGCAGCCATTCTGACTGGCGTGAAATGGATGCTTGGGGCTGGTGCACTGAGAAGACCCAGAGAGAGGGTATGGGGAGGGAGGGGGGAGGAGGGTTCAAGATGGGGAGCATGGGTGTACCCATGGCGAATTCATTTTGATGTTTGGCAAAACTAATACAATATTGTAAAGTTTAAAAATAAAATAAAATTTAAAAAATAAATAAAATAAAATAGTTTGAGGAAAACATTTGGAAAAATAGAAGAGGGAAGCAATAAAATGTAATGGCAAAGAAAAAAAAAATCCAGATTGGAAAAGAAGTAAAACTCACTGTTTGCAGAAGTTATGATACTTTATATAGAAAAGAAAAACAATTAATACTAAAAGCTATAATCCACAGTAAAGATAAAAAACTAATGATTATGTATGCATCAAGTATGATATAGAAGCTAATTTTTAAATAAAAATATGAGAAGTGCAATGATGTATAAGTAGTAACATGCCAAAAGAACTATTATTCAGCATAGTATTGGTAGTCATAGCCACAGCAATCAGAGAAAAAAAAGATATAAAAGGAATCCAGACTGGAAAAGAAGTAAAACTCACCTGTTGTCAGATAACATGAACATGTCAACAGAAAATTACTAGAGCTAGTCAATGAATATGGCAAATTTGCAGAATATAAAATTAATACACAGAAATCCTTTCCATTCTTATACACTAATGATGAAAAATCAGAAAGATAAATTAAGGAAACAAAAACTTGCACGATTGCAAAACAAAGAATAAAATAGTAACAAATTTACCTAAAGAGACAAAAGACCTGTATGCAGAAAACTATGAGGCACTGATAAAAGATCAAAGATGACACAAAGAGATGGCAAGATATACCATCTTCTTAGATTGGAAGAATTAATATTGTGAAAATGGTTCAGTTCAGTTCAGTTAAGTCGCTCAGTTGTGTCCAACTCTTTGCAACCCCATGAATTGCAGCACGCCAGGCCTCCCTGTCCATCACCAACTCCCGGAGTTCACTCAGACTCACGTCCATCGAGTCAGTGATTCCATCCAGCCATCTCATCCTCTGTCTTCCCCTTCTCCTCTTGCCCCCACTCCCTCCCAGCATCAGAGTCTTTTCCAGTGAGTCAACTCTTCACATGAGGTGGCCAAAGTACTGGAGTTTCATCTTTAGCATCATTCCTTCCAAAGAAATCCCAGGGCTGATCTCCTTCAGAATGGACTGGTTGGATCTCCTTGCAGTCCAAAGGGCTCTCAAAATACTACCCAAAGTGATTTACAGACTCAATGCAATCCTTATCAAACTACCAACGGTATTTTTCACAGAAATAGAACTAATAATTTCACAATCTGGACGGGGTAAAAAAAGACCCCAGATAGGCAAAGCATAAGAAAGACTAGAAATCTCTTTAAGAAAATTAGACATACCAAGGGAATATTTCATGGAAAAATGGGCACAATAAATGACAGAAATGGTATGGACCTAACAGGAGCAGAAGATATTAAGAAGAGATGGCAAGAATACTCACAAAAACTACGAAAAAGTTCTTAATGGCCCAGATAACCATGATGGTGTTATCACTCACCTAGACCCAGATATCCTAAAGTGCAAAGTCAAGTGGGTTTTAGGAAGCATCACTATGAACAAAGCTAGTGGACATGATGGAATTCCAATTGAGCTATTTCAAATCCTAAAAGATGATACTGTTAAAGTGCTGCACTCAATATGCTAGCAAATTTGGAAAACTCAGCAGTGGCCACAGAACTTGCAAAGATCAGTTTTCATTCCAATCCCAAAGAAGAGCAATGCCAAAGAATGTTCAAACTACCACACAATTACAATCATTTCACATGCTATCAAGGTGGTGCTGAAACTCCTTCAAGCTAGGTTTCAACAGATTATGAACCAAAAACTTCCAAATGTACAAACTGGATTTAGAAAAGGCAGAGGAACCAGAGATCAAATTGCCAACATCTGTTGGATCATAGAAAAAGCAAAAGAATTTCAGAAAAACATCTACTTCTGCTTCATTGACTATGCTAAGCTTTCAACTGTGTGGATCACAAAAAACTGTGGGAAATTCTTAAGGAGATGGGAATATGAAACCGCCTTACCTGCCACCTGAGAAACTTGTGTGCAGGTCATGAAGCAACAGTTAGTACCGGACATGAAACACAAACTGGTTCAAAACTGGGAAAGGAGTACACCAAGGCTCTATATAGTTACCTTGCTTATTTAACTTAAATGCAGAATATATCATTTTAAATGCTGGGTTAGATGGATCACAAGCTGGAATCAACACTGCCGGGAGAAACTTCAATAACCTCAGATATGCAGAAGATACAAGCTTCATGACAGAAACGAAGAGGAACTAACAAGCATTTTGATGAAAGTGAATGAGGAAAATGAATAAACTGGTCTAAAACTCAGCATTCAAAAAACTAAGATCATGGTATGTGGTTCCATCACTTCATGGCAAATAGATGAGGAAACCATAGGAACAGTGAAAGGCTTTATTTTCTTGGTCTCCAAAATCATTGGGGACAGTGACTGCAATCGTGAAATTAAGAGATGTTTGCTCATTGCCTCTTGAGAAACCTGTATACAGGTCAGGAAGGAACAATTAGAACTGGACATGGAACAACAGATTGGTTTCAAATAGGAAATGGAGTATGTCAAGGCTGTATTTTGTCACCCTGCTTATTTAACTTATATACAGAGTACATCATGAGAAACGCAGGCTGGAGGAAGCACAAGCTAGAATTAAGACTGCCAGGAGAAATATCAATAACCTCAGATATACAGATGACATCACCCTTGTGGCAGAAAGTGAAGAAGAACTAAGAGCCTCTTGATGAAAGTGAAAGAGGAGAGTGAAAAAGTTGGCTTAAAGCTCAACTTTCAGAAAATGAAGATCATGGCATCTGGTCCCATCACTTCATGGCAAATAGATGGGGAAACAATGGAAACAGTGGCTGACTATTTTTCTGGGCTTCAAAATCACTGCAGATGGTGATTGCAGCCATGAAATTAAAAGATGCTTATTCCTTGGAAGGAAAGTTATGACCAACCTAGACAGGATATTAAAAAGCAGAGACATTACTTCATCAACAAAGGTCAGTCTAGTCAAGGCTGTGGTTTTTCCAGTAGTCATGTATGGATGTGAGAGTTGGACTATAAACAAAGCTGAGCACCAACGAATTGATGTTTTTGAACTGTGTTGTTGGAGAAGACTCTTGAGAGTCCCTTGGACTGCAAGGAGATCCAACCAGTCCATCCTAAAGGAGATCAGTCCTAGGTATTCATTGGAAGGACTGATGTTGAAGCTGAAATACCAATACTTTGGACACCTGATGCAAAGAGCTGACTCATTTGAAAAGGCCCTGGTGCTGGGAAAGATTGAGGGCAGGAGGAGAAGGGGATGACAGAGCATGAGATGGTTGGATGGCATCACCGACTCTATAGACATGGGTTTGGGTGGACTCCAGGAGTTGGTGATGGACAGGGAGGCCTGGCATGCTGCTGTTCCCAGGGTGGCAAAGAGTTGGACATGACTGAGTGACTGAACTGAACTGAACTGCTCATCAAAAAAAAAAAAAATCTATGTTAAACTTACACAGCATATTAAAAAGCAGAGACATTACTTTATTGACAAAGGTCTGTATAAGCCAAACTACAGTTTTTCCAGTAGTCATGTATGAATGTGAGGGTTGGACCATAAAGACTAAGTGCAGAAAATTTTATGCTTTTTAACTGTGGTGTTGGAGAAGATTCTTGAGAGTCCTGTGGATTGTACGGAGATCAAACCAATCAGCGTAAAGGAAATCATTCCTGAATATTCATTTGAAGGACTGATGCTGAAGCTTAAGCCTCAATGATTTTGCCACCTGATGTGAAGAGCTGACTTATTGGAAAATTACCTGATTTGGGGAAAGACAGAAGCTAAGAGGAGAAGGGGATGGCAGAGGACAAGATGGCTGGATAGTATCCCTGACCCAATGGACATGAGTTTAAGCAAGCTCTGAAAGATACTGAAGGACAGGGAAGCTTGTCATGCTGCAGTCCATGGGGTCACAAAGAGTTGGACACGACTGAGTGACTGAACAACAACTAGAAAATATGATAATTTATGCTACTTTCAATACAAAACAGATTAAGTGGACAAAAATAAGTCAGGGAATAAAAAATGTAAGCAACAGAATAAATGGAGTACATTTTTAATATATCTATTGAAATCCACTGCCTGATCATAAAGAATACATATTTGTCTACTTGCCCTTATGCATTCACAAAAAGTGTTCATATATTAGATTACAAAGAAAATATGCACTTCCTAAAGTAGAAACATTATTAAAAATTCTGATCATAATGCAATTAAACTAGAATTAACTAATAAAACCAAAAACATGGGTCCATTCATATGAAAAAAATCTTCTAGTTGAAAAAGTTTTCTAGCTGAAAAAGTGGAATATAAAATAAAATTACAGAAGTTTTTTAAACAAAAAAATTTATATAATTGTATGTGTAAATTCATGTAAACTGGTGAGGAAGGTAAGTTATTTTCATAAAACTTTTTAATAGAAATAAAAGAATCAAATGTAAATAATCAAAGTTCCTGCTCAAAACTTAGAATATATCAACCAAAAAAGAGAGCACAAAGAAATAAATAATGAAGAAATATAAATTAATAAAGTACAGAATAGGAAAAAAAAACCAAATAGGTCAAATCCCTGGTTTATCAAAAACTTTTAAGAAAATATACAAACCACTGGCTAACTTTATCAGGAAGAAAATGGACGAGCAAGAAAATGCACCATAAGAAATAACAAGCAGAAAATAACTATTGCAGAAGGTAAAATTCAAAGAAATCCAAATAATGTTTAAATGTTTAAACATACCAATATTCACAAGAAGAAATAAAGATACTAAGGAATACCCTCATGAAAAATGCACCAGGCTCAGACACTTTTACAGAGTAATTCTACCAGTTCTTCAAAGATCAGGTTGTCCTAATACTCTATTATTTACTCCAGGCCATCGAAAAAAGAAAGAAAATTTTCTAATTATTCTTAACATGCAATGATAAATATAATACCATAAAGGAAACTGCAGAACAATATTTATTATACAGAAATTTTAAAAAAATAGAAACACAATTCAATATCACATTAAGAAATGCATGATTCTCAAGTAGGATTTATATCAGGAATGCAAAGTTTCTTCAATAATGAAAGTCCATTAACATCACACAACTTATAAATATATCTAAGGAAAATATATCATTATCTTCATACATCCAGAGCAAGCCTGCAGCAAAATTCAGCATCTATTGTTGACAAGTATATTCAAGAAAATAGGAACTGAGGGTTGTATTTCTAAGATGATATTGTTTTAGCTTTAAAGCCAGCATATTTTTTAATGAGAAAATCCTAGAGGCATGTACAATAATATTAGGAGCACAGCCAGAACATCCACTCTTTCTGTTGTATTCAACATAGCACTAAAGTTATTTGTCAATGAAATTTGTCAAAAAAAAAAAAAAAAGGAATAGATGCCTTAGGGTGGGTAGAAATAAGCAAAACTATCTCTAATTATAGAGGATATGAAAGTATATCTGGAAAACTCCAGAAAAATAATGGTAAAACAAATTTAAACAACAAAATCATGCAGTAAATTAGCAAGATATAAAATTAGCATACACAGATTTATATACACAAATAAAGCAAAAAGATAATAGTAAGTACTATTTCATTTATTCAAAAAGTAATTAGGAATAAATTTAACATGAAAAGTGCAAAACTGATATTTACGAGGTTTTAAAACACTCGTGAAAGACATAAAATATATTTGAAGAAAATGAAAGATATTCCTATACTTGAACGATCAGATAGATCAGATCAGATCAGTCACTCAGTCGTGTCCGACTCTTCGCGACCCCATGAATCGCAGCACGCCAGGCCTCCCTGTCCATCACCAACTCCCAGAGTTCACCCAGACTCACGTCCATCGAGTCAGTGATGCCATCCAGCCATGTCATCCTCTGTCGTCCCCTTCTACTCTTGCCCCCATTCCTTCCCAGCATCAGAGTCTTTTCCAATGAGTCAACTCTTCGCATGAGGTGGCCAAAGTACTGGAGTTTCAGCTTTAGCATCATTCCTTCCAAAGAAATCCCGGGGCTGATCTCCTTCAGAATGGATTGGTTGGATCTCCTTGCAGTCCAAGGGACTCTCAAGAGTCTTCTCCAACACCACAGCTCAAAAGCATCAATTCTTTGGCGCTCAGCCTTCTTCACAGTCCAACTCTCACATCCATACATGACCACAGGAAAAACCATAGCCTTGATTAGACAGACCTTTGTTGGCAAAGTAATGTCTCTGCTTTTGAATATTCTGTCTAGGTTGGTCATAACTTTCCTTCCAAGGAGTAAACATCTTTTAATTTCATGGCTGCAGTCACCATCTGCAGTGATTTTGGAGCCCAGAAAAATAAAGTTGGACACTATTTCCACTGTTTCCCCATCTATTTCCCATGAAGTGGTGGGACCGGATGCCATGATCTTCATTTTCTGAAAGTTGAGCTTTAAGCCAACTTTTTCACTCTCCACTCTCACTTTCATCAGGAGGCTTTTTAGTTCCTCTTCACTTGCTGCCATAAGGGTCGTGTCATCTGCATATCTGAGGTTATTGATATTTCTCCCAGCAATCTTGATTCCAGCTTGTGTTTCTTTCAGTCCAGCGTTTCTCATGATGTACTCTGCATATAAGTTAAATAAGCAGGGTGACAATATACAGCTTTGACATATTCCTTTTCCTCTTTGGAACCAGTATGTTGTTCCATGTCCAGTTCTAACTGTTGCTTCCTGACCCGCATACAAATGTCTCAAGAGGCAGGTCAGGTGGTCTGGTATTCCCATCTCTTTCAGAATATAATATTATGACAATTGCCATTCTCCTTCAGTTCAGTTCAGTTCAGTTGCTCAGTCATGTCCAACTCTTTGTGACCCCAATGACTGCAGCACACCAGCTCTCCCTGTCCATCACCAACTCCTGGAGTCTACTAAAATTCATCTCCATTGAGTCACTGATGTCATCCAACCATCTCATCCTCTGTCATCCCCTTCTTCTCCTGCCTTCAATCATGACCAGCAAGAGGGTCTTTTCAAATGAGGCAGTTCTTTGCATCAGATGGCCAAAGTATTGGAGTTTCAACTTCAGCATCAGTTCTTCCAATGAACATTAGGGACTGATTTCCTTTAGGATGGACTGGTTGGATCTCCTTGAAGGCCAAGGGACTCTCAAGAGTCTTTTCCAACACCACAGTTCAAAAGCATCAGTTTTTCAGCACTCAGCTTCCTTTATAGTCCAATTCTCACATCCATACATGACTACTGGAAGAACCATAGCCTTGACTAGACAGACCTTTGTTGGCAAAGAAATGTCTCTGCTTTGTAATATTCTGTCTAGGTTAGTCATAGCTGTTCTTCCAAGGAGCAAGCATCTTTTAATTTCATGGCTGCAGTCACCATCTGCAGTGATTTTAGACACCCAAAAAATAGTCTGTCACTGTTTCCTCTGTTTATCCATCTATTTACCATGAAGTGGTGGGACTAGATGCCATGATCTTCATTTTCTGAAAGTTGAGCTTTAAGCCAACTTTTTCACTCTCCTCTTTCACTTTCATCAAGAGGCTCTTTAGTTCTTCTTCATTTTCTTCCATAAGGGCGGTGTCATCTTCATATCTGAGGTTATTTATATTTCTCCTGACAAACTTGATTCCAGCTTGTGCTTCCTCCAGCCCAGTGTTTCTCATGATACACTCTGCATATAAGTTAAATAAACAGAGTGACAATATACAGCCATGACGTACATACTCCTTTTCCTATTTGGAACCAGTTTGTTATTCCATGTCCAGTTCTAACTATTGCTTCTTGACCTGCATACAGAGGCACATCAGGTGGTCTGGTATTCCCATCTCTTGAAGAATTTTCCAAAGTTTGAGGTGATCCACACAGACAAAGGCTTTGAGATTGTCAATAAAACAGAAATACATGTTTTTCTGGAACTCTCTTACTTTTTCAATGATCCAACAAATGTTGGCAATTTGATCTCTGTTTATTTTACCTCTTCTAAAACCAGCTTGAACATCTGAAAGTTCATGGTTCACGTATTGATGAAGCCTGGCTTGGGGAATTTTGAGCATTATTTTGCTAGCATGTGAGATGAGAAGAATTGTGCAGTCATTTGAGCATTCTTTGGCATTTATTTTCTTTGGGATTGGAATGAAAACTGACCTTTTCCAGTCCTGTGGCCACTGTTGCTCTTTTCAAATTTGCTGGCACATTGAGTGCAGCACTTTCACAGCATCATTCTTTTAGGATGTGAAATAGCTCAACTGGAATTCCATCACCTCCACTAGCTTTGTTCATAGTGATGCTTTCTAAGGCCCACTTGACTTCACGTTCCTGGATGTCTGGCTCTAGGTGAGTGATCACAGCATCATGATTGTCTGGGCCATGAAGGTCTTTTTTGTATAGTTCTTCTGTGTATTCTTGCCACCTGTTCTTAATATCTTCTATTTCTGTTTGGTCGATACTATTTCTGTCCTTTATTGAGTCCATCTTTGCATGAAATGTTCTGTTGGTATCTCTAATTTTCTTGAAGAGATCGTTATTCTTTCCCATTCCATTGTTTTCCTCTACTTTGAACTGATCACTGAGGAAGGCTTGCTATTCCTTGGAACTCTGCATTCAAATGGATATATCTTTCCTTTTCTCCCTTGTTTTTCACTTCTCTTCTTTTCACAGCTGTTTTAAGGCCTCCTCAGACAACCATTTTGCCTTTTTGCATTTCTTTTTCTTGGTGATGGTCTTGATCGCTGTGTCCTGTACCATGCCATGAACTTCTGTCCATCATTCATCAGACACTCTGTCTATCAGATCTAGTCCCTTAAATCTGTATCTAACTTCCACTGCTGCTGCTGCTGCTGCTAAGTCGCTTCAGTCATGTCCGACTCTGCGATCCCATAGACGGCAGCACACCAGGCTCCACAGTCCCTGGGACTTTCCTGTGTATAATCATAAGGGATTTGATTTATGTCATACCTGATAGGTCTAGTGGTTTTCCCTACTTTCTTCAATTTAAGTCTGAATTTGGCAATAAGGAGTTAATGATCTGGGCCACAGTCAGCTCACGATCTTGATTTTGCTGACTGTATAGAGCTTCTCCACTTTTGACTGCAAAGAATATAATCAATCTGATTTTGGTGTTGACCATTTGGTGATGTCTATGAGTAAAGTCTTCTCTTGTGTTTTTGGAAGAGTATGTTTGCCATGACCAGTGCATTCTCTTGGCAAAATTCTATTCTCATTTTCCCTACTTTATTCTGTACTCCAAGGCCAAATTTGCCTGTTACTCCAGGTGTTTCTTGACTTCCTATTTTTTGCATTCCAGCCCCCTATAATGAAAAGGACTTCTTAAGACATTTAAGAATTAAATACAGTTTCATTACAAATATGTTTGCTTGTGTGTTCACGCTCAGTTGTGTCTGACTCTGCAACCCCGTGGATTGTAGCCTGCCAGGCTTCTGTCCACGGAATTTTCCAGGTGAGAATACTGGAGTGGGTTGCCATTTCCTATTCCAGGGGATTTTCTTGACCCAGGGATCAAACCCATGTCTCTTGTGTCGCCTGCCTTGGTAATTGGATTTTTTACCACTTGAGCCACTGGGAATCACCCTATTTGTTACAAATACCAACAAACTAACACTTTACATGGCCAGGCAAGTTTGTACAAAATGTCATATGCAGAAATAAAATATCCAAAAATGGCCAGGAAACTACCTAAAAGTACCTACAAAGGGTGTGAAACTCTACTAGATATTGAAGCTTCCAATAAAACAAAAGTGATAAATAAGCTAAATAATAATAAATAAAAAAATAATAATAAGCTAAAGAGAACAGTAAAGGACAAAACAGGCAGTCAAGTAGAACAGAATATCCAGATTTAAACACAAATAACTGTTAAGGTTATAGAAAGGAAAGCGAATTGGCTGAAATGAACCTTGTTATATTGAATTCAAGTCCATTATATCAGTATAATTTGGATGGTGATAGGTCCAAATAGATAGGTCGTTAGGTGGATAGATAGATAATAAATAGATGTGGGATCTCATTGGAAAAACAAAATAGTCAACTTCAAAATTCCCCAAATGACAAACTAGAATAAATGACATTGTTAAATTTTAAATTAAAATAAGCATCTGAATATTTGTATTTTTGTAAATACAAATGTTTATGTATTCATAAATATATGAATACATATATTCCATAATGAGCTGGATCCATAATTGATTAAAAATGGATCAAGCAGAGTGACTGGTCTTCTTTATGAAATGTGCAAGCATGAAACAGAAAATCATTATTTGGTAAAAATCACGATAATAATTAATTAACACAGCATCCATTGATGAATATTAAAATAAGTGGGAAAAGTATGAGGATAAAAAAACAGTACAATTTAAAGGTATATACACAAGTTATTTACTAACTACAAAGGGAATGACAGTAACTTTGCAGCAGAGAACCATGGAGAAACCACCTTGCACAAGCCATCAAGGTCAACATTACCAATAATACAATATACCAACATCAGTGTGGGATGTAATGCATTGAGAAGGATATGTGGTCATTTCTATGGCATTTTTGTCTGGAAAGCATAATCTTAGTCCATTTATGATAAAACATGAGACAAATGCAAACTAAGGGAGATCTGGAGAAATAAAACCCCAAAAAACTAATCAATGCTCTTCAAAAGTATCAAGGTCATGAAAGCAAGGAACGAATGAGGAAATGTATGAAAACAGTAGGAAACTAAGGAAAATAAATAAACATAAACAATGTGGGACCCTAAATGGGATACCAGAGTAGATATAAAAATTACACTAGTGAAGAAAGTAGCAAAATTTGAATAAACTCTTTACTTATTAGTGCAAGTTTTAATTTCCTGGCTGTGTTATTTGTGCAATGGTTATGTGTCAGTAAGATGCTAATATTAAGTGAGGAGATATACGGAAATTCTCTCTACTATTTCTGCAATTTTTCTGTATGTCTAAAATTAATTCCCCCAAAAGTGTTTTAAAGTTTTTTGAAAAATCAGAAAAATACTAACCTACTTCTAATGGGCAGAAAAGCCAGTTATTCTTTTCTACTCTGTATTCCTTTTGTTTTTATGAGACCCAGAGATGCAAACTCACAAATATAGCTCTCCTAGAATAGAAAAGCTGGAGACTGCTTCAGATGAAGTACAGTCCAGATTGTGTCATAAATATGGCACCAATTGTAAAGTATAAGTTTCTGGAGGAGAAAAACGTCTGGAACAAAAGGATGCTATGCACTGGGATCAAATATGTAAAAAAAAAAAAATATATATATATATATATATATACACACACACATAATATTGATATGTTCTTGTCTAAAATATAGCATAATTATATCTTTCTCTCAAAAGATTTTTTTTTGGCCTTTTATAAAATTCTGCTCAATTTACATTAATCATATGCAGATAATAAATAATCTAAGAATGCTATTTCAGTTGTTTGTTAATTTTGATTACTGAAACAGTTTCTACATATTTATTGTACAATTCTAGGTTCCCA
Source organism: Bubalus kerabau (assembly GCF_029407905.1). NCBI lineage: Eukaryota > Metazoa > Chordata > Mammalia > Artiodactyla > Bovidae > Bubalus > Bubalus kerabau. Next base: position 61,026,221 of record NC_073634.1, read on the forward strand.
TAGATTTGGATAAATATTCACTTTTTGATTAATGTATTTCTCTCTATTTTCTTTTAATTTTAGAAATGGCACAATTGGGATGGATATGGGAACAATTTGATATATGTAAGAAAAGTCTTGCATTGTAGACATATAAATGTACCTGTTCAACCTAGGAGGTTCCAAGATGAAAATCGTGTAACCCTACAAGAACGTGAAAACTATATTAAAAAGAATATTAACTTGCCAAAGCAACCACTTTTTAAATGAATCCTCCAAGAAGGAGAATTAAAAACAAAAGGATATTACCAGGAGGTAGAGGAGAATAAAAAAATTGTGAAATCTGTATCAGTTTTGCAACTGTGGGGTAAGAAATGGATTACAAAGCTCTAGGTTTAATTTAGGGAATATCAAATGCATCAAGGGCACTAGAGAACAAACTCAAGAATTTGGAATGCATGAACAGAAAAATCATGAAACCTCAGACTAATTATTATAATAAAAAGAAATATTCAAAATGTTAAATTTTCCTCTAGATTTCATTTGGATTCTATTCAAACATCTATGATAACACTAATTTCTTGTATTGTTGTTGCTGTACTTATTCTCTCTCTGCACTTAGTCATGAGTTCCTAACTTAGCACAATGCCTGGCACAAAGCAGATGTTCTGTGTGTGTTTTAAAGCAATAAGTAAAAATAGTGTATTAGTCATTTCAGGACATGTTTCTCAATAGAGTTTCTATTTCTTAAATCTATTGTTTCCAAAATGCTGATTGTATCTAAATGTAAATGTTATGTACACTATTTAGATAATTTGGAAAATTAAAGCAAAAACAAAATGTCCTAGTATAAACTACCATTAATGTTTTTGGGATTATGCTTTTAGTATTTGTTTCTATAATGATTATGCTTATGTGTAAATGTATGCTTATCTCTTTATCTCTCTATATAATATAATTGGAAGTTTATTTTGCATTCATATGTACATCTTGAATACTCTTCCTATCACTAAATATTTCTTTCTATAATGTTTCTTATAATTATTGCATAGCATTCATTTCAAGTGGGCAAATTATTCAAGAACATGTTTTTTATTATTTATATCATTATAAGTACTTGGCTATTATATATATTTGTGTAACAAATATTCTAGAGACTTGATCTGAGGGCAATTCTTATTAAATATTTTGTACTCTTCAAAGAAGTATTGTTCTATTCAATGATGTGAACATTCTAAAGTTCTAGTCTTTACTCTCCAGAAATATTTCACATTCCCAGCAGCATGGAAAACACCTTTCACCCAACAAAACATATTCCTTAGTATTACCTGGAATGAATTCAGTTTAAAAGCATCACATTAATTATTTTAAATATATAATAGAGTTAGGCCATGGAATAATATTAGCTGTTTAAAGAAGCAACCTAGATGTCCATCAGCAGATGAATGGATAAGAAAGCCGTGGTACATATACATAATGGAATATTACTCAGCCACTAAAAAGAATACATTTGAATGAGTTCTAATGAGGTGGATGAAACTGGAGCCTATTATACAGAGTGAAATAAGCCAGAAAGAAAGAAAAACACCAATACAGTATACTAACACATATATATATGGAATTTAGAAAGATGGTAATGATAACCCTGTATGCAAGACAGCAAAAGAGACACAGATGTATAGAACAGTCTTTTGAACTCTGTGGGAGAGGGTGAGGATGGGATAATTTGGGAGAATGGCATTGAACATGTATATTATCATATAAGAAACAAATCACCAGTCCAGGTTCAATGCATGAAACAGGATGCTTGGGGCTGGTGCACTGAGATGACCCAGAGGGATGGAATGAGGAGGGAGGTGAGAGGGGGGTTCAGGATGGGGAACACATGTACACCTGTGGTGGATTCATATCAATGGATGGCAAAACCAATACAATATTGTAAAGTAATTAGCATCCAATTAAAATAAATTTATATTTTTAAAAAAGGTTAAAAAAAGAAGATTTTATAAAATATGAAAGGATTAAGAGAACTTGTGCATGACCAGTCACTACATTATGTCAACTCTTTGTGACCCCACGGACTATAGGCCACTATGCTCCTGTCAATGGAATTTTCCAGGCAAGAATATTAGAGTGGGTTGCCATTTCCTACTCCAGGGGGATCCTTCTGACCCAGGGATCATGTTCACATCTCCTGTGTCTCTGAATTGGCAGGCAGATTCTTCACCACTACCAGCACCTGGGAGGCCCCTTAAAAGAACTTAAGGTCACTTAATCGTGCCTGACTCTTTGTGACCCCATGGACTGCAGCCCGCCAGGCTCCTCTGTCCATGAGATTTTTCCAGGCAAAGATACTGGAGTGGGTTGCCATTTCCTTCTCCAGGGGATCTTCCCAACCTAGGGATTGAACCTGGGTCTCCTGCACTGCAGGCAGATCCTTTACTGACTGAGCTACAAGGGAAACTGTAAAAGAACTTACCTGGTCCATAAAATCCACTTGCATTATACAAGTCAGTATTAAATATTTACTTGGAATATTCTTTACAAGAGTGTGTACTCACCTGTCTTAAAGTGAAAACCAAGAGCCCAATATCTACACAAATACCATGAAATAAAAGGCACCCTTTAAACTAAAAGCAAAACAAAAAAGAGTGTTATCAAAAGGAAATTGAAAATTTTTCTCTCCAAATAATTCTGTAACTATTTTGCTGTCTCATAGTGTTTAAGGATATGGAAACTTAGCTGGAGAGATATGATGATAGGAAACAGAAGTGGCTGGCAGTTTTCTAGGTTCATTTACAAAATTTGGAGCCTAAAGACAAATTTATGAGTGCAACTGTCAAAGTAAAGAAGACTCTTGCTGAAATTAAAAAGAAAATACGTACACACACATGTGTAAATATTGTAAGATAAATCTCTTTACTGTAAAATATTGTACCTGTATAAAGAAACATGTCTAAATATATTATGAAAGGTATATGAATAATATAGACAATATTTAGTACTTGTATGTATATTATCCACAGGACTGGAAATGGTCAGTTTTCATTCTAATCCCAAAGAAAGACAATCCCAAAGAATGCTCAAACTACTGCACAATTGCACTCATCTCACACACTAGCAAAGTAACGTTCAAAATTCTCCAAGCCAGGCATCAACAGTACGTGAACCATGAATCCAACTTCAAGCTGGATTTAGAAAAGGCAGAGGAACCAGAGATCAAATTGCCAACATCTGTTGGTTCATTCCAAGAAAGCAATGGCACCCCACTCCAGTACTCTTGCCTGGAAAATCCCATGGATGCAGGAGCCTGGTAGGCTGCAGTCCATGGGGTCACTAAGAGTCAGAAACGACTAAGTGACTTCACTTTCACTTTTCACTTTCATGCATTGGAGAAGGAAATGGCAACCCACTCTAGTGTTCTTGCCTGGAGAATCCCAGAGACGGGGGAGCCTGGTGGGCTGCCGCCTATGGGGTTGCACAGAGTCAGACACAACTGAAGCAACTTAGCAGCAGTTGGTTCATTGAAAAAGCAAAAGAGTTCCAGAAAACATCTACTTCTGCTTTATTGACTATGCCAAAGATTTTGACTCTGTGGATCACAACAAACTGTGGAAAATTCTTCAGGAGATGGGAATACCAGACCATCTGACCTGCCTCCTGAGAAATCTGTATGCAGGTCAAGAAGCAACAGTTAGAACTGGACATGGAACAACAGACTGGTTCTAAATCAGGAAAGGAGTACGTCAAGGCTGTATACTGTCACCCTGCTTATTTAACTTACATGCAGAGTACATCATGAGAAATGCTGGACTGGATGAAGCACAAGCTGGAATCAAGATTACCTGGAAAAGTATCAATAACCTCAGATATGCAGATGACGCCACCCTTATGGAAGAAGGCAAAGAAGAATGAAAGAGGCTCTTGATGAAAGTGAAAGAGGAGAGTGAAAAAGTTGGCTTAAAGCTCAACATTCAGAAAACTAAGATAATGGCATCTAGTCCCATCACTTCATGGCAAATAGATGGAGAAACAATGGAAACAGTGATCGACTTTTATTTTTTTGGCCTCCAAAAACACTGCAGATGATGACTGCAGCCATGAAATAAAAAGACACTTGCTCCTTGAAAGAAAAGTAATGACAAATGCAGACAGCATATTAAAAAGCAGTTAAAGTAATTAAAAATCATATTACTTTGCCAACAAAGGTCCGTCTAGTCAAGGCTATGGTTTTCCCAGTAATCATGTAAGGATGTGAGAGTTGAACTATAAAGAAGGTTGACGTTGAAGAATTGATGCTTTTGGACTGCGGTGTTGGAGATGACTCTTGAGAGTCCCTTGGACTGCAAGAAGATGCAACCAGTCCATTCTGAAGGAGACCAGCCCTGGGATTTCTTTGGAAGGAATGGTGCTAAAGCTGAAACTCCAATACTTTGGCCACCTCATGCGAAGAGTTGACTCATTGGAAAAGACTCTGATGCTGGGAGGATTGGGGGCAGGAGGAGAAGGGGACGACAGCCATCCAGATGGCTGGATGGCATCACTGACTCGATGGACATGAGTCTGGGTGAACTCTGGGAGTTGGTGATGGACAGGGAGGCCTGGCGTGCTGTGATTCATGGGGTCGCAAAGAGTCAGACATGAATGAGTGACTGAACTGAACTGAACTTAGTAATAGAAATAAAAATTAGTACAATGATGTAGAAATCACATGTTTACTACAAACATCAATAAGACAAATATTTTTAAAAGTTCCAGAATTTCAAAGCTTTTTTAATTTATTTTATTTTTATTTTTTACAATAAACTTCCTAGAACAAACACTGTATATACAGGAATATATAGTATATATGTATGTACCTATTAGTCTCTCAATCATCTCTGACTCTTTGCAATCCTATGGACTGTGCCTGCCAGGATCCTCTCTACATGGAATTCTTAAGAATATTGGAGTAGTTAGCCATTTCCTTCTGCAGGAGATCTTCCTGACTCAGGGACCAAAACCAGGTCTCCTACATAGCAGGCAGATTCTTTACTATTTGAGCCACCAGGGATGCCCATGAATGTTGTTGTCCAGTTGCAAAGTCATGTCTGACTCTCTGCCATCCCATGAACTGAAGCAACCAGGTTCCCCTGTCCTTCACTAATGCCATGAGTTTGCTCAAACTCGTGCTCATTGACTGAGTAGTGCCATTCAACCATTTCATCCTCTGCTGCTCCCTTAACATTTTGCCCTCAATCTCTCCCAGCATCAGGGTTTTTTCCAATGAGTCGGCTCTTTAAATCTGGTGGCCAAAGTATTGGAGCTTCAGTTTAGCATCACCTCTTCCACTGAATATTCAGAGTTGATTTCCTTTAGGATTGACAGGTTTGATCTCCTCGCTGTCCAAGGGCTCTCAAGAGTCTTCTCCAGCACCACAGTTTGAAAGGATTAATTCTTTGGTGATCTGACTTCTTTATGGTCCTACTTTCACATCCATATGTGACTACTGGAAAAACCATAGCTTTGACCATATAGCTTTGACTATATGGACCATTTTTTGGCAAAGTGTTGTCTCTGCTTTTTAATATGTTGTGTAGGTTTGTCATAGGTTTTCTTCCAAGGAGCAAGTATCTTTAATTTCATGGATGCAGTCACAGTCCATAGTGATTTTGGAGCCCAAGAAAATGAAATCTGACATTGTTTCCATTTTTTTCCCAATATATTTTCCAGGAAGTGATGTGACCAGATGCCATAATCTTTGTTTTATGAATGTTGAGTTTTAATCCAGCTTATTCATTTTCCTCTTTCACCTTTGGGCTTTTTAGTTTGTCTTCACTTTCTGCCACTTAAAGTGGTATCATCTGCAGTCTGAGGTTGTTGATATTTCTCCCAGCAATCTTGATTCCAGCTTGTGCATCCAGCCCAGAATTTCACTTGTTACACCCTGCATATAAGTTAAATAAGCAGGGTGACAATATACAGCCTTTACATACTCATTTTCCAATTTTAAAACAGTCAGTGGACCAGTTCCATGTTAAGCACTAACTGTTGCTTCTTGACCTACATACAGGTTTCTCAGGAGGCAGGTAAGGTAGTCTGCTGCTAAGTCACTTCAGTTGTGTCCAACTCTGTGCGACTGCATAGATGGCAGCCCACCAGGCTCCCCCATCCCCGGGATTCTCCAGGCAAGAACACTGGAGTGGGTTGCCATTTCCTTCTCCAATGCATGAAAGTGAAAAGGGAAAGTGAAGTCATTCAGTCGTGCCCGACCCTCAGCGACCCTATGGACTGCAGCCTACCTGGCTCCTCCATCCATGGGATTTTCCAGGCAAGAGTACTGGAGTGGGGTGCCATTGCCTTCTCCAAGGTAGTTTAGTATCCCCATGTCTTTAAGAATATTCCATAGTTTGTTGTTATCCACACAGTCAAAGGCTTTTGTGTAGTCAATGAAGCAGGAGTAGATGTTTTATGGAATTTCCTTGCTTATTCTATGATCCAGTGGATGTTGGCAATTATATTTTTGTTTTCTCTGCCTTTTCTAAGTCCACGTTGTACATCTGAAAGTTCTCAGATCAAGTACTGTAGAAGCCTAACTAGGAGGATTTTAAGCCTAATCTTGCTAACATATGAAATGAATGTGATTGTGTGGCAGTTTGAATATTCTTTAGCATTGACTTCTTGGGAATGGAATGGAAGCTGATATTTTCTGGTCACTGCTGAGTTTTCCAAATTTGCTGGTATAATGTCAAGCATGGAAGATCTGAATAAGTAGAGGACCTGTGGAATACATAGTCTGGAATATACAAAATAGTTTTACAGAGAAGATGTCATTTTATTGGATTTCAAATAGGTTGATTTCCATCTTACAAGAATATTTGCTACTATTGTCATATGTATGGTATCCAAGAGCATTATAAATATCAACATAAATATTATAGTGCTAATTTTTCCATAAGTTCAATATTTTTCTGTTTGCTATTAAAGCCCATGGTGAATTTTGAGTTAGTTTTGGTATAAAACATGAAGTCTAGATCAAGATTCATTTTTGCTACAGATAGATGTTCATATGTAGAAAAAAAAAAAAAGAATCTTCAACCAGAATAGGTGAATTTAGTTCAGATGACCATTATGTCTACTACTGTGGGCAAGAAACACGTTGGAGAAATGGAGTAGCCCTCATAGTCAACAAACGAGTCTGAAATGCAATACTTGGATGCAGTCTCAAAAAAGACAGAAGGATCTCAGTTCATTTCCAAAGCAAACCATTCAATATCACAGTAATCCAAGTCTATGCTCCAACCACTAACACTGAAGAAGCTGAAATTGAATGTTTCTATGAAGATTTACAGGAACTTATAGAACTAACAACAACAACAAAAAGATGTCCTTTTCATCACAGGGAAGTAGAATGCAAAAGTAGAAAGTCAAGAGATACCTGGAGTAACAGGCAAGTTTGGCCTTGGAGTACAAAATGAAGCAGGGCAAAGGCTAACCAAGTTTTGGCAAGAGAATGCATTGATCATAGTTAACACCCTCTTCCAACAACACAAGAGATCACATGGACATCACCAGACGGTCAATACTGAAATCAGATTGATTATACGCTTTGCAGCCATAAATGGAGAAACTCTATACAGTGAGCAAAAATAAGACCAGGAGCTGACTGTGGTCCAGATAATGAACATCTTATTGCAAAATTCAGAGTTAAACTGAAGAAAGTAGGAAAAACCACTAGGCCATTCAAGTATGACTAAAATCAAATCCCTTATGAGTATACAGTGGAAGTGACAAGTAGATTCAAGGATTAGATCTGATAGAGTGTCTGAGGAACTATGGAAAGAGGTTCAAAACACTCACTGTACAGGAGGTGGTGGCCAAAACCATAAACAGGAAAAAGAAATGCAAAAAGGCAATATGGTTGTCTGACAAGGCCTTATAAATAGCTGAGAAAAGAAGAGTAGTGAAAGACAAAGGAGAAAAGGAAAGATCTACCTATCTGAACGGGGAGCTCCAAACAATAGCCAAGAGAGATAAATAAGCCTTCCTAAGTAAAGAATTAGAGGAACACAATGGAATGGGAAAAACAAGAGATTTCTTCAAGAAAATTAGACATACCAAGGGAAAATTTCATGCAAAAATGGGCACAATAAAGGACAGAAATAGTAAGGACCTAACAGGAGCAGAAGATATTAACTGGCAAGAATACACAGAAGAACTATACAAAAAATATCTTAATGACCCAGATAGCCATGATGGTGTTAGCATCTAGAGCTTGACATCCTCGATACAAAATCAGGTGGGGCTTAGGAAGCATCACCACAAACAAACCTAGTGGACATGATGGGATTCCAGTTAAGCTATTTAAAACTCTAAAAGATGATGCTGTGAAAGTGCTGCACTCAATATACCAGCAAATTTGGAAAATGCAGCAGTGGCCACAGGACTGGAGAAGGTCAGTTTTCATTCCAATTCCAAAGAAAGGCAATGCCAAAAATACTGAAACTACCACACAATTGTACTCATTTCACAAGCTAGCAAAGTAATGCTCAAAATTCTCCAAGCTAGACTTCAACAGTATGTTCAACAGTATGTCAAGGGGAACTCCTAAATGTTCACATTGGATTTAGAAAAGGCAGAGGAACCAAATATCAAATTGCAAACATCCGTCAGATCATAGAAAAAGCAAGAGAATTCCAAAAAGCATCTGCTTCTGTTTCACTGACTATGCTAAACCTTTTGACTGTGTGAATAAAGGCAAAGGAAACTTCTTAAAGAGATGGAAATATCAGACCATATTAGCAGCCTCATGAGAAACCTGCATGCAGGACAAGAAGCAACAGCTACAATAGGACATGTGACAATGGACTGGTTCCAAATTGGGAAAGGAGTATGACAAGGCTGGATATTGTCACCCTGCTTTTTAGATTTGTATGCATAGTTCAATTCAGTTCAGTTCAGTTCAGTCACTCAGTTGAGTCCGACTCTTTGCAACCCCATGAATGGGAGCACGATAGGCCTCCCTGTCCATCACCAACTCCTGGAGTTTACCCAAACTCATGTGCATTAAGTCGGTGATGCCATCCAGCCATCTCATCTTCTGTCATCTCCTTCTTGTCCTGCCCCAATCCCTCCCAGCATCAGGGTCTTTTCCAATGAGTCAACTCTTCACATGAGGTGGCCAAAGGATTGGATTTTCAGCTTCAGGATCAGTCCTTCCAGTGAACACCCAGGACTGATCTCCTTTAGGATGGACTGGTTGGATCTCCTTGCAGTCCAAGGGACTCTCAAGAGTTTTCTCCAACACCACAGTTCAAAAGCATCAATTCTTCGGTGCTCAGCTTTCTTCACAGTCCAATTCTCACATCCATACATGACCACTGAAAAAACCGTAGCCTTGACTAGATGGACCATTGTTGGCAAAGTAATGTCTATGCTTTTTAATATGATATCAAGGTTGGTCATAACTTTCCTTCCAAGGAATAAGTGTCTTTTAATTTCATGGCTGCAATCACAATCTGCAGTGATTTTAGACACCCAAAAAATAAAGTCTGACACTGTTTCCATTGTTTCCCCATTTATTTCCAATGAAGAGGTGGGCCAGATTCCATGATCTTAGTTTTCAGAATGTTGAGCTTTAAGCCCACTTTCTCACTCTCCTCTTTCACTTTCATCAAGAGGCTTTTTAGTTCCTCTTCACTTGCTGCCATAAGGGTCGTGTCATCTGCATATCTGAGGTTATTGATATTTTTCCTGGCAATCTTGATTCCAGCTTGTGTTTCTTCCAGCCCAGTGTTTCTCATGATGTACTCTGCATATAAGTTAAATAAGCAGGGTGACAATATACAGCCTTGACGTACTCCTTTTCCTATTTGGAACCAGTATGTTGTTCCATGTCCAGTTCTAACTGTTGCTTCCTGACCTGCATACAGGTTTCTCAAGAGGCAGGTCAGGTGGTCTGGTATTCCCAACTCTTTCAGAATTTTCCACAGTTTATTGTGATTCACACAGTCAAAGGCTTTGGCATAGTCAATAAAGCTGAAATAGATATTTTTCTGGAAGTCTCTTGCTTTTTCGATGATCCAGTGAATGCTGGCAATTTGATTTCTGGTTCTTCTGCCTTTTCTAAAACCAGCTTGAACATCTGAAATTTCATGGTTCACATATTTCTGAAGCCTGGCTTGGAGAATTTTGAGCATTACACTACTAGCATGTGAGATGAGTGCAATTGTGTGGTAGTTTGAGCATAATTTGGCATTGCCTTTCTTTGGGATTGGAATGCAAACTGACATTTTCCAGTCCTGTGGCCAATGCTGAGTTTTCCAAATTTGTTGGCATATTGAGTGCAGCACTTTCACAGCATCTTTCAGGATTTGGAATAGTGCAACTGGAATTCCATCACCTCCACTAGCTTTGTTCATAGTGATGCTTTCTAAGGCCCACTTTTCTTCACATTCCAGGATGTCTGGCTCTAGATGAGTGATCACACCATCATAATTATCTGGGTCTTGAAGATCTTTTTTGTACAGTTCTTCTGTGTATTCTTGCCACCTCTTCTTAATACCTTCTGCTTCTGTTTGATGCATACCATTTCTGTCCTTTATCGAGCCCATTTTTGCATAAAATGTTCCCTTGGTATCTCTAATTTTCTTTAAGAGATGTCTAGTCTTTCCCATTCTGTTGTTTTCCTCTATTTCCTTGCATTGATCACTGAGGAAGGCTTTCTTATCTCTTCTTGCTATTCTTTGGAACTCTGCATTCAGATGCTTATATCTTTCCTTGTCTCCTTTGCTTTACATTTCTCTTCTTTTCAAAGCTATTTCTAAGGCCTCCTCAGACAGCCATTTTCCTTTTTTGCAATTCTTTTCCATGGGGATGGTCTTGATCCCTGTCTCCTGTACAATGTCATGGACCTCTGTCCATAGTTCATCAGGCACTCTGTCATTCAGATCTAGTCCCTTAAATCTATTTCTCACTTCCATTGTATAATTATAAGGGATTTGATTTAGGTCATACCTGAATGGTCTAGTGGTTTTCCCTACTTTCTTAAATTTAAATTTGAATTTAGCAATTAGGAGATCATGATCTGAGCCATAGTCAGCTCCCGGTCTTATTTTTGCTGACTATATACAGCTTCTCCATCTTTGGCTGCAAAGAATATAATCAATCTGATTTTGGTGTTGGCCATCTGGTAATGTCCATGTGTAGAGTCTTCTCTTGTGTTGTTGGAAGAGGGCGTTTGCTATGACCAGAACGTTCTCTTGGCAAAACTCTATTATCCTCTGCCCTGCTTCATTCCATATTCCAAGGCCAAATTTGCCTGTTACTCCAGGTGTTTCTTGACATCCTACTTTTGCATTCCAGTCCCCTATAATGAAAAGGACATCTTTTTGGGGTGTTAGTTCTAAAGGGTCTTGTAGGTCTTCATAGAACCGTTCAACTTCAGCTTATTCAGCATTACTGGTTGGGACATAGACTTGGATTACCATGGCATTGAATGGTTTGCCTTCAAAATGAACAGAATTCATTCTGTCATATTTGAGATTGCATCCAAGTACTGCATTTCGGACTCTTTTGTTTACCATGATGGCTACTCCATTTCTTCTAAGGGATTCCTTCCCACAGTAGTAGATATAATGGTCATCTGAGTTAAATTCACCTATTCCAATCCATTTTAGTTTTGTGATTCCAAAATGTCGATGTTCACTCTTGCCATCTCCTGTTTGGCCACTTCCAATTCTCCTTGATTATTGGACCTGAAATTCCAGGTCCCTATGCATTATTGCCCTTTACAGCATTGGACCTTGCTTCTATCACCAGTCACATCCACAACTGGGTATTGTTTTTGCTTTGGCTCCATCCCTTCATTCTTTCTGGAGTTATTTCTCCACTGATCTCCAGTAGCATATTGGGTACTTACCGATATGGGGAGTTTCTCTTTCAGTATCCTATCATTTTGCCTTTTCATACTGTTCATGGGGTTCTCCAGGCAAGAATACTGAAGTGGTTTACCATTCCCTTCTCCAGTGGACCACATTCTGTCAGGCCTCTCTACCATGACCCGCCCACCTTGGGTGGCCCCACAGGGCATGGCTTAGTTTCATTGAGTTAGACAAGGCTGTGGTCCGTGTGATCAGATTGGCTAGTTTCTGTGGTTATGGTTTCAGTGTGTCTGCCCTCTGATGCCCTCTCACAACACCTACCATCTTACTTGGGTTTTACTTACCTTGGACGTGGGGTATCTCTTCACAGCAAGTCGGCCCTTAAATGTGGAGTAGCTCCTCTTGGCCCTCCTATGCTGCACAGCTGCCGCTCCTTGGACGTGGGGTTCCTCCTCTTGGCAATGCCCGCTGACCTCGGACATGGGGTTGTTCTTCTTGGCTACCACCCCTGACCTCGGACGTGGGGTAGCTCCTCTCAGCCACTGCCCCTGACTTCAGACGTGGGTTAGCTCCTCTCGGCCGCTCCTGCACCATTGCAGCCTCACGCTCCTGCACCGTTGCAGCCTCGCGCTCTCTGTCACCGCCCCTGACCTTGGGCGTGGGGTATGCAGAGTACATCAGGCCAAATGTTGGGCTGGATGAAGCAGAAGCTGGAATTAAAATTGCTGAGAGAAATATCAATAACCTCAGATATGCAGATGATACTATCCTTATGGTAGAAAGTGAAGAGGAACTTAAGAACCTATTGATGAAGTTGAAAGAGGAGAGTGACTCAACATTCAAAAGACAGAGATCATTGCATCTGGTCCCATCATTTCATGGCAAATAGGTGGGAAACAATGGAAACAGTGACAGACTTTATTTTGCTGGGCTCCAAAATCACTGCAGATGGTGAATGCAACCATGAAATTAAAAGACACTTGCTTCTTAAAAGAAAAGTTTTGACAAACCTAGACAGCATATTAAAAAGTAGAGACATTACTTTGCCAACAAAGTCTGTGTAGTCAGAGCTATAGTTCTTCCAGTAGTCATATATGGATGTGAATGTTGGATCATAAAGAAGGCTGAGTACTGAAGAACTGATGCTTTTGAATTGTGCTAGTGGACAAGACTCTTGAGAGTCCCTTGGACTTCAAGGAAATCAAACCCATCAATCCTAAAAGAAATCAATTATAAATATTCATTGGAGGGACTGATGTTGAAGCTGAAGGTCCAATACTTTGGCTCCCTGATGCAAACAGCTGACTTGATGGAAAAGAACCTGATGCTGGGAAAGATAAAAGGCAGGAGGAGAAGTGGATGACAGAGGATAAGATGGTTGGATGGCATCACTGACACAATGGACATGAGTTTGAGCAAGCTCCTGGAGATGATGAAGAACAGGGAAGCCTGTTGTGCTGTGGTATGTGGGGTTGCAAAGATTCAGACATGACTTAATGACTGAACAACAACAACACGGATGTCCAGTTTTACCAGAACCACTTATTGGAAAGGCAATCTTTCCTGAGCTGAGTTGCTTTTGTGTCTTTGCCAAAAATCAGTTTGGCATATTTGCATCTATTTCTGGGTTCTCTGTTCTGCTTCATTGATTTGTATGTCTATATATCTGTCAATATCATACGGTAATAAATAATATAGCTAAAGAGTAAGCCTTCATATATACTAGAAGAATTTTTCCCTCTTCATTGTTATTCATCAATTTTGTTTTAGGTATTTTTCCATATATTTTTTAGAATTAAAGTTTGTTTATGTGTATAAAAACCTGTAGGTGCTTTGTTAGGAATTGCAGTAAAACTATAGATCAATTTGAAGAGAAGTAACATCTTTACTGTTTTGAGTCTATTAATCAATGGACATCGTATGTTTTTTCAATTTTTTACCAGTCTTACTTCTTGACATTTTTCAGAGTTGTCCTTTGCTTGTCCTTGCATTATTTCCAGAGTTGATGTTGTGATTATTAGGAAGGAACAAAGATAATCTGTGCCATCATATATGAATTACAAGCCTATTGTATCCTTTCATTAACAATTATACATGTTGTAAAGAAATTAAGAGGGAAGAAAAGGCAGTCGTTTATTTTTCGCCCTATAAGCAACATTAAAGTATACTTTAATCTTTCCTAAAGATTTGACTTTCACCTGATATAATTTCTCCTAATTCTGAAAAATTTTTGTTAACATTTATTTAATACAAAGAACTAATATCAAATATTCTTATTTTTTTTTAATCTGAAATTAGTATTTTTAAAGAAGATTTTCATTAGAAATACAATTATGGGTTCTAAAAAATTTTGGACCACTGACTTCTGGAAATTTTTGTCTCTAATAGGAAAAATGTTATACTACATGAATACTGCGTGCATGCTCAGTCACAAAGTCGTGCCTGACTCTTTGAAACCCCATGGGCTGTAGCCTGCCATGCTGCTCTGTCCATGGAATTTCCCAGACAAGAATACTGAAATGAATTGCCATTTCCTTCTCCAATGTGGATATTAGCACACCACAAATTTAGTTCATAGTTATTTATGTATTGTATATTATATACAAATATCTAACTATAATGCTATAGGGTAGAATCACAAATACATTTTAATTCTTCTTTTTTAATTGTAGTTCACATGATAGTCTTACAATTAGGAAAATACAACATGTAATTTATTTTAAAATGTGGGGAGGAAGTGTCTGCATTTTAGATTTTAAAACTTTTTGCTGATTTTAAAACTTTTTTTTTCCTTTCCACTTTAACTAAATTTAACTTTTGCATATTGTATTACTCATTGTCTATTGTCTATTAAAAATAAGTAAAATAAAAACAAAATACTTAAGATTTATTCCCTAAATTGTACATGGCTAATTATAATGTAATATGTCATTTTCACTTAAGCTTAGCTCTCTGCTTGAATCATAATTTAGTGGCATAGAATGAATGAAATCCCTGGATTAAGGAAACAACAAATTAAATGCTTTGTCTTTTAACTTTAGTACTGCCTTTTTGAGCAGTTCATTTAAACAATTCAAAGCTTGATTTTCTTGCCTGTAAAATAGAATGTAATTTCACTACAAAATGTGTGATATGTAATAGATTTCCATAAAATATCACTGAAAATTCCTTAATGTCTACCTAAAGATAAAATGACACTGCATATGCTGAACTATTTTGTAAACTGCCCAAAGCCATAAAATAATCAATTGTAAAACTCACAATTTTGGTGAAAATATATTTTAATGATATTAAAAGCTAGACAATTTTGAGGCAATAGTTGAGAAATGGGAGAAATGTGGCAATTTTTGTTTCATTGATTTGTCAATCAAATCATATCAATATAGCTTGAAACATATATTGAATTTTTACTATTTGCCAAATATCGGTCTGAAATTCAAAAGAAAACTAGTCAGGTTTCTTGTCTTGGAGAGGCTTACATATGGGGTAGATGAAAACAGAAATAAGAAAAAGTTTTAATATGATTATGGTAGTGGTTTATTTACTACGTCATGTCTGACTCTTGGGACCCCATGGGCTTTAGCCTGCCAGACTCCTCTGCCCATGGGATTCTCCAGGCAAGAATATTGGAGTGGGTTTCCATTTCCCTCTTCAGGATATCTTCCCAACCCAGGATTGAACCCTGTCAGGAAGATTCTTTGCCAACTGAGCCACCGAGACAGCCCCTAATATAGTTACTGCTACTGCTAAGTCACTTCAGTCGTGTCCGACTCTGTGCAACCCCATAGATGGCAGCCCACCAGGCTCCCCCGTCCCTGGGATTCTCCAGGCAAGAACATTGGAGTGGGTTGCCATTTCCTTCTCCAATGCATGAAAGTGAAAAGTGAAAGTGAAGTTGCTCAGTCGAGTCCGACTCTTAGCGACCCCATGGACTGCAGTCTACCAGGCTCCTCCATCTATGGGATTTTCCAGGCAAGAGTACTGGAGAGGGGTGCCTTACAGAGATGTGAAAATCAGGAGGAGATTTCGACCAGGCAGCTGAAGAAAAAACAAAAAAAAAAAAAAAGAGAGAGAGAGTAGCGTAATTAGCCTGAACATGAGATCTTTTTGAAAGCTCAGAGAAAGCTCAAATCTGCCCTCTCAGTGGGATAATTATTCTCACACTGAGCACCCTTTCTCATAAAAAGGACTTTGTGATATACTTCACAACTTAATCCTCATAAACTAACTTGGAAACCTGAGATTGTTACTTTCAGAATTTGCCCACTTTTAGTAATTCTTCTTTCATAATTTATCATTTTCACTAAATTGTGACAAAATACTGTATGCATTATTTAAAATGCTACAACTTTCACTTTTCACATACTAGTTATATTTTTATGTAACACTGTACATAAATAAGTGATATATAGAAAAATTTTCAAAGCTAAAAATTTCATCAACAAACATATGATGGCACAAGTAAAGCATTTACAGTTAACATGTTGCTAAATTAATCTGTTTGTCTTTTGATTTTACTTTCTAATTCAATAAAGAGTAAACCAGGGGAATGGGAACCAATAGTTTGGGACTTAGTGACATTGGATAAAATAGGTCTGATATTTTATATCCTGGTTTTCTCCTTATAAAGTGTGTTCTATTGGTGGTGATGATAATGATTTTCAAGAAGATTCATCCAAAATTACCAGCCATCTGTAAACCAATCTATAAATATTATAAAATAAAATTGCCTTCTATTTTACTAACATAGTATCTCTGTCCAGTTGTGCCAAGTAGTAACTTTAAGCAAATGAAAATATAAATTTTATTTCAGCATTAATCATTCTTGTATTCAGGGATGTATTATAGCAAATACTTATTATCTATTGCTCATGAAACAGCATAATCAGATAAATTTTAGTTTCTAAGTCATGATATATTACCATACTAAATAAGATGCTGATAATATTTTGAAGTGGCTGAGGAGAAAAAGAATTATTCACTTTTGGATGAAATTTATTGAATTAATTGTACTTCTAGATTGAAATTTTCCATTAATTAAAAAACTCAGGGTTACAAAATTGGACATTTGTAGCAGATTCTCTACTGAATATGTATGCACACACACACACAAATATATATATATACACATCCTCAATTTTACGTATGTTAAAATTTGTCACTCGGTACAGAGAGAAATTATGACTGTGGAAAAAGAGATATTACTTATAACTTGAGATTATTAAGCAAATAATAGTATTGAGTTTTGGTAATAACTTATACAGGTAAAAGTTATCAGTATAAATTATTAAAGGAAATATTCAATACATTTTTCTTTCAATTCTTGATAAAATAGAACATTTTGTTGTTTAAATGTTCTATGTTCCTTACAGAAAAAAAAAAAAACAGAAGTCAAAATTTCTACCTCTGACAATGAGCTTGGTTGCTATGGAAATACTTATGACTTTTGGTGTGAAATAATGAAAAAGCTGGAGAATTTGAAATGTTAAGAAATAAATATGCTATTATCATGCAAAACTGCTTGATAGAAAAAGACATTTAAAAGTGTATACTGAATTAATCAGAACTTTTCTAAATAAAGCATTATTCAAAATCTTTAAAGTTTTGGCAGCTTTAAAACTTCAATTAAGTACGGTAAGAGAATGGGTGCTATGCGTATGAAAACTTCATATTGGCTCATGAGCAATTTGCAATTAGAAGCAAGACTTATTTTAAAAAACATTAATTAACTTTTACAGTAAAATGCTGAAAACTAAGATTACCTGGTACTATTAATACATGGCAATACAGAATAATATATACATACATTACCACTAAAAGTCATCATTTTACTTTGTCACTTCAATGTTGCCATATCCTTCCTGTCTTAATTTCCCTTACAGTAGCTTATCCATAAAATAATGCCAATATAATATACTCTTTAAAATATATGTACTCAATTATAAAATAATATGTAACTGAAACCCCTTTTCACACCCTTCCAACAAGAAACTTCTATTAAATATATTTTTGAAAATCATTCATATGTCGAGAATATTCATGGGTGAACACATACAAATATTCTTTGTCTTTGTTTTATGGGGAATGTTTGCACTCATTTTTTTTCTAAATTATATATCACATATATTTTTGTGTTAGCACATAAGTATTTACCCCAGCCTTAAATGGCTACATATTATTAAAGCAATTAGTTACTTAAAAAATACCTGCTTGACACATATTGAATTTTTATATATATACATACATGTGTATGTGTGTGTATATATATATGTATATATAAAATATGGCACATATCACATGAATAAACATGCAATGTCAAGCCAATTTTCTTTACACAAATTTGTAAACACTTTGTTTACATACATATTTTCTTGACGTAAGGAAGTTAATTTTATAGGCAAACTATTAAGTCATATTGAGAAAATAAGCATATTTTCGAAATCCCTATAAAATTAGCAAAATTAACCTTCAAAAAGATTGAAACAGTTAATAATATTATTTACTGTCAGTGGTTAGTAGTGTCAATATTTTGGTGTTGAAATAAATTTATATATATATATATATATTAATTACTTTGTGAGGCATTTTGTCAGATTCCAATAATGAACTAGCTTTTAAAATAGACATGGAATGTAAAATCCAGGGGAAGCTAACTTTTAAAACTTCGATGGATGTTATAATGTAAAAATATTAATTGCTGTTGATAGATATGAGGGGTTCTAGAAAATATTTTGAGAAGGATCTGAAGGAATCGAGGTTAACTATTCCATTAATTTGTACATTAATAATAATTTGCTTATTTTTTTAATGTATATAATTTGAAGTTACACTTGAAGTTCAGTTCAGTCACTCGGTCTTGTCCGACCCTTTGTGACCCCATGGACTGAAGCACTCCAGACTTCCCTGTCCTTCACCATCTCTCTACATATTCTCTAAATTAGGATAGAATAATTTCATGGTTACATCAGGTGAACTTGCACACACATACACACACATACAGTTTGTTTCTTACTCACACCACATCCTTCGTTGGTCTGATAAATCTGATGAGAAAACACATGATCTTTGTGTAGCTGCTCAGAAGTGAGTTGCTATGGTTCTGTGGTTCTGGCTTCTCAACCCATATTCTCTGAAATAAAACAAAACAGGAAAAGAAACTCATCACTTCTGCTCTCTGCCAAGTGGTTATATGGCTATGATATTTCTACCTAAGAAATAAAGGAAAGTAAAGAATACCTGACCAGCAGGAACAGGATAATATTTGAATCACCTTTAGTGTTCCTAACAGCCCAGAATAGGAGAAGAAGGTCACCCAAATGTCTCAGGAAGGCTAATATTTGGAGACAATGAGTTTAACTTTTGTATCCTTATCAATATCTTCAAATTGAACAAAATGCTCAGCATAAGCAACTCAAAGAAATATTGTAAAGCAAGACCACTTATTTGAACTTGTGAATATATGGGATATATTTTATACCTTATTCAGAGCCTTTTAAAATAGTTATAAGGTAAAATCTTTTAACGTGTCAATGGTAAATGACAGATTTAAATAATATTCAGTAAATGCCTAAGTGGGCTTATATAATGAAATAAAACAATATTGTAAATAATTAATAAAAACTAATAGTTGAGTAACAGTTTACAAAGTACCTTCAAACCATGCTTTTGTTTGATAGATAATAGCTGTGCACAAGCCCTGGCATCTGATTGCCAAGTAAATACTTTACTCTGTACTTCTTTATTCTGTCTGTCAAAAGTCAATAAAGATAGGACTCAGTTCATGAGCACAGGTGCAAATTAAATGAATGAACACATATAATGTTCTTAGAATCACATCTGGTATACCAAAAATATGAATAAATGCTAACTGTTTACAATTGCTGCTATGTAAGCCTAATATTCATTAGTGAAGTTAAAATTATCAGCCAGATTTTTATATTGATGGAGACAACCAGGCTTAGAAAGTATAGCAATTTTTTTTTTTTTTTTTTTTTTTGGGATTATAGTTGGTTTCATCTTTTTTTTTTTTTTTTTTTTTTTTAATTTTATTTTATTTTTAAACTTTACATAACTGTATTAGATTTGCCAAATATCAAAATGAATCCGCCACAGGTATACATGTGTTCCCCATCAATTTGTCCAAGTATCATGTACCTAGAAAGAAGCAGAACAATAAAACTTAGGGGTTATTTTGTCTTTAAATACAGCTTTCTAATTCTTTTTCTATTCAAGTCACAAAAACGACTGAGATTTCTGTGCCTACTTTTAATCTTTAGGTTGTGATCATTGGGGACCCATGTAATATGAAAAGCTCATGAATGATTGAAAACTAGCTGTCCATTTTCCTAATGCCTTGTAGGAGTCTATTTACAAAGTTAAATTTATAAATTACGTGCTGACAAATGCATACTATCTCACTGTAAAATCTTCATTCACTTTGTTTTCTTCCTATCATATTCATTTTCTGAGTTCAAGTTGAAAGGTGGGGTGTGGACAGAGATATTGATGTATTTTAGACAAATAGAAATTTTCTTAGTCACACAGATCTGGATACAAAATACACTTATGTCACAAACCAACTGAATGATTTTGTTGTTGTTCAGTAACCAAGTTGTGCCCAGCTCTTTGTGACCTCATGGACTGAAGTATGCTAGGCTTCCCTGTGCCTCATCATTTTCCACAGTTAGTTCATGTGCATTGAATTGGTAATGCCATTCAATCATCTCATACTCTGTTTCCAACTTCTCTGCCTGCACTCAATCTTTCCCAGCTTCAGGGTCTTTTCCAATGAGTTGGCTGCTTGCTGATAATGAATGATAATAGAACTTTTTAAAAATTTCAGCCCTTCTCTGTAGAAAAGAAATTAAATAACTATTCTGAATGTTATTGTGGACATTAAACAATAGTTTAAGTTCCCAATGGCAATTTAAAAATAATTCAATGTGTGTATTTTCTGTTGGAACTGAGGTTTTCATGAATTTATAAAATGGAAAAGTCAAAGACCTGCTAACAGAAATAAGCCACAACTATTACTAAATAAGGGCTTCCCTGGTGGTTTGGAGGAAAAGAATCTGCCTTTCAATGCAGGAGACATAGGTTCAATCCCTTAGTTCAGAGGATCCCCTGTGGAAGGAAATGACAACCTATTCCAGATTCTTGCTTATGAAACCCCTTGGATATAGGAGCCTAGTGGGGTCACAAGAGTCTGAAACAATTTATGGCATGCTGCAGTTTTGTCCATGACCAACTCCCGAAGTTTACCCAAACTCATGTCCATTGAGTCGGTGATGCCATCCAACCATCTCATCCTCTGTTGTCCCTTTCTCCTCCTGCCCTCAATCTTTCCCAGCATCAGGGTCTTTTCAAATGAGTCAGATCTTCACATCAGATGGCCAAATATTGGAGCTTCAGGGTCAACATCAGCCTTTCCAAGGAATATCCAGGACTAATCTCCTTTAAGATGGACTAGTTGGATCTCCTTGCAGTCCAAGCAACTCTCAAGAATCTTTTCCAAAACACAGTTCAAAAGCATCAATTCTTCGGTGCTCAGCTGTCATTATAGTCCAACACTCACATCCATACTTGACTACTGAAAAACCATAGCCTTGACTAGATGGACCTTTGTTGGCAAAGTAATGTCTCTGCTTTTCAATATGCTGTCTAGGTTGGTCATAACTTTCCTTCCAAGGAGTAAGCATCTTTTAATTTCATGGCTTCAAAGACCACCTGCAATGATTTTGGAGTCCCCCAAAATAAAAAGTCAGCCACTGTTTCCCCATCTATTTGCCATGAAGTGATGGAACCAGATGCCATGATCTTAGCTTTCTGAATGTTGAAATTTAAGCCAACTTTCTCACTCTCCTCTTTCACTCCCATCAAGAGGCTCTTTAGTTCTTTTTCACTTTCTGCCATAAGGTTAGTGTCATCTGCATATCTGAGGTTCTTGATATTTCTCCGAGCAATACTGATTCCAGCTTGTGCTTCATCCAACCCAGTGTTTCTCATGATGTACTCTACATATAAGTTAAATAAGCAGGGTGACAATATACAGCCTTGACCTACTTCTTTTCCTATTTGGAACAAGTCTGTTCAATGTCCAGTTCTAACTGTTGCTTCCTGACCTGCATACAGGTTTCTCAAGAGGCACGTCAGGTGATCTGGTATTCTCATCTCTTTCAGAATTGTCCACAGTTTATTGTGGCCCACACAATAGTTAATTACTAATAATGATGCTCAAGGCTCTGGCAGAGCCTACACTTTGAATAAGCTGATCATAGTTCAGATAAAGGAAAAGTAATAGTTGACTTTCTGTACTAGTTTATTTAATGAACACGGAGAGTTCTTAAAACTTCACAGTGAATTTCAGCCAAAATAGAGCCACTGGCAATAAGCCGATGCAATCTGTCCCAAAGCAAGCTGAAATGCCCAAGAAGAAACAGAAATTATAAAAAGGCAAAAGACTCTGAAAATTAAGACCAAAAAAAGCCCACTTGAATTTAATCTGTAGTTTTGGAGTCACCACTCACTGAAAGACAAATAGCACTGAATTAAAAAAAAAAAAAAACGAAATGCCATCTTGGACAAGATGTTATATTTAATCTATAAAACATAGCATTGTTACTTGGTTGCTGTTGTTCAGTCTCTAAGGCATGTCTTACTCTTTTATAACACTGTTAACTGCAGCACACCAAGCTTCTCTAACCTTCACTGTCTCCCAGAGTTTGCTCAAACTAGGGTCCATTGAGTCAGTGATGTCATCCAATCCTCTGTTGCCCCCTTCTTTTCTTGCCCTCAATCTTTCCCAGCATCAGAATCTTTTCCAAAGAATTGGCTCTTTACACCAGGTGGCCAAAGTATTTTAGTTTCAGCTTCTGCATCAGTCCTTCCAATGAATATTCAATGTCAATTTCCTTTAGAATTGACTGGTTTGACCTTGCTGTCCAAGGGACTCTCAAGAGTCTTCTTCAGCATAACAATTTGAAAGCATCGATTCTTTGGTGTTCAGCTTTCTTTAAGGTCCAACTCTCACATTCACATGTGATCATTGGAAAAACCATAGCTTGGTCTGTATGGACCCTTGTAAGCCTAGTGATGCCTCTGCTTTATAATACGCTGTCTAGGTTTGTCATAGCTTTTCTTAAAAAGAACAAGTGTCTAGTAGAATCAATATGAACATTAAATGGGGGAAGGAATAAAAGGAGATAAATAAATTTACATTTATCATGTATATCAGTTAAGTCGCTGAGTCATGTCCAACTCTTTGCAACACCATGGACTGCAACACACCAGGCCTCCTGTCCATCACCAACTCCCAAAGTTTACTCAAACTCATGACCTTTGAGTTGATGATGCCATCCAGCCTTCTTATTCTCTGTCATCCCCTTCTCTTCCTGCCCTCAATCTTTCCTAGCATCAGGGTCTTTTCAAATGAGTCAGTTCTTCACATCAGGTGGCCAAAGTATTGGAGTTTCAGCTTCAACATCAGTCCTTCTAATGAATATTCAGGACTGATTTCCTTTAGGATGGACTGGTTGGATATCCTTGTTGCTCAAGGGACTCTCAAGAGTCTTCTCCAACACTGCAGGTCAAAAGTATCAATTCTTTGGGGCTCAGCTTTCTTTATAGTCCAACTCTCACATCCATACATGGCTACTACAATAACCATACCTTTGACTAGATGGATCTTTGTTGGCAAAGTAATGTCGCTGCTTTTCAACATGCTGTCTAGGTTGGTCATAATTTTCTTCCAAGGAGCAAAGGTCCTTTAATTTCATGGCTCCAGCACCATCTGCAGTGGGGTTGGTGCCTGAAAAAAATAAAGTCTGTCACTGTTTACATTGTTTCCCCATCTATTTGACATGAAGTGATGGGACAAGATGCCATGATCCTAGTTTTCTGAATGTTGAGTTTTAAGTCAACTTTTTCACTCTCCTCTTTCACTTTCATCAAGAGGCTTTTTAGTTCTTCTTCACTTTCTGCCATAAGGGTGGTGTCATCTGCATATCTGAGATTCTTGATATTTCTCCTGGTAATATTCATTCCAGCTTGTGCTTCATCCAGCCCAGCTTTTCTCATGATATACACTGGATATAAGTTAAATAAGCAGGGTGACAATATACAGCCTTGACACACTCCTTTCCTGATTTGGAACCAGTCTGCTGTTCCATGTCCAGTTCTAACTGTTGCTTCCTGACCTGCATACAGATTTCTCAGGAAGCAGGTCAGGTGGTCTGGTATTCCCACCTCTTGAAGAATTTTCCAGTTTTTTGTGATCTACACAGTCAAAGGCTTTGGCATAGTCAATAAAGCAGAAGTAGATGTTTTTCTGGAACACTCTTGTTTCTTCAATGATCCAACAGATGTTGGCAGTTTGATCTCTGGTCCTTCTGCCTTTTATAAATAAGCTTGAACATCTGGAATTCCATGGTTCACATATTGCTGAACCCTGGCTTGGAGAATTTTGACCATTACTTTTCTAGCATGTGAGATGAGTCCAATTGTGTGGTAGTTTGAGCATTCTCTAACATTGCCTTTCTTAGGGATTGGAATGAAAACTGATGCTTTCCAGTCCTGTGGCCACTGCTGAGTTTTCCAAATTTGCTGGTATATTGAGTGTGGCACTTTCACAGCATTACCTTTCAGGATTTGAAATAACTCAACTGGAATTCCATCACCTCCACTAGCTTTGTTCATAGTGATGCTTCCTAAAGCCTGCTTCACTTTGAATTCCAGAATGTCTGACTCTAGGTGAATGATCACACATCGTGATTATTTGGGTCATGAAGATATTTATTGTATAGCTCTTCTGTGTATTCTTGTCACCTCTTCTTAAAATCTTCTGGTTCTGTTAATTCAGTTCAGTTCAGTCGCTCAGTCGTGTCCGACTCTTTGCGACCCCATGAAATGCAGTACACCAGGCCTCCCTGTCCATCACCATGTCCCAGAGTTCACTCAAACTCACGTGCCATTCAGCCATCTCATCCTCTGTCGTCCCCTTCTCCTCCTGCCCCTAATCCCTCCCAGCATCAGAGTCTTTCCAATGAGTCAACTCTTCGCATGAGGTGGCCAAAGTATTGGAGTTTCAGCTTTAGCATCATTCCCTCCAAAGAACACCAAGGGCTGATCTCCTTCAGAATGGACTGGTTGGATCTCCTTGCAGTTCAAAGGACTCTCAGGAGTCTTGTCCAACACCACAGTTCAAAACCATCAATTCTTCAGCACTCAGCCTTCTTCATAGTCCAAATTTCACATCCATACATGACCACTGGAAAAACCATAGCCTTGACTAGACAGACCTTTGTTGGCTAAGTAATGTCTCTGCTTTTAAATATGCTATCTAGGTTGGTATAACTTTTCTTCCAAGGAGTAAGCGTCTTTTAATTTCATGGCTGAAATCACCATCTGCAGTGATTTTGGAGCCCCCCAAAATAAAATCTGACACTGTTTCCCCATCTATTTCCAATGAAGTGATGGGACCAGATGCCATGATCTTTGTTTTCTGAATGTTGAGCTTTAAGCCAACTTTTTCACTCTCACTTTTTCATTTTCACTTTCATCAAGAGGCTTTTTAGTTCCTCTTCACTTTCTGCCATAAGGGCGGTGTCATCTGCATATCTGAGGTTCTTGATATTTCTCCTGGCAATCTTGATTCCAGCTTGTGTTTCTTCCAGCCCAGCGTCTCTCATGATGTACTCTGTATATAAGTTAAATAAGCAGGGTGACAATATACAGCCTTGATGTACTCCTTTTCCTATTTGGAACCAGTCTGTTGTTCCATGTCCAGTTCTAACTGTTGCTTCCTGACCTGCATACAGATTTCCAAGAGGCAGGTCAGGTGGTCTGGTATTCCCATCTCTTTCAGAATTCTCCACAGCTTATTGTGATCCACACAGTCAAAGGCTTTGGCATAGTCAAGAAAGCAGAAATAGATGTTTTTTTGGAACTCTCTTGCTTTTTCGATGATCCAGTGGATGTTAGCAATTTGATCTCTGGTTCCTCTGCCTTTTCTAAAACCAGCTTGAACATCTGGAAGTTCACAGTTCACATATTGCTGAAGTCTGGCTTGGAGAATTTTGAGCATTACTTTACTAGCATGTGAGATGAGTGCAATTGTGTGGTAGTTTGAGCATTCTTTGGCATTACCTTTCTTTGGGATTGGAATGAAAACTGACCTTTTCCAGTCCTGTGGCCACTGCTGAGTTTTCCAAATTTGCTGGCATATTGAGTGCAGCACTTTCACAGCATCATCTTTCAGATTTGAAAGAGCTCAACTGGAATTCCATCACCTCCACTAGCTTTGCTCATAGTGATACTTTCTAACGCCCACTTGACTTCACATTCCAGGATGTCTGGCTCTAGGTGAGTGATGACACCATCGTTATTATCTTGGTCGTGAAGATCTTTTTTGTACAGTTCTTCTATGTATTCTTGCCACCTCTTCTTAATATCTGCTTTTCTGTTAGGTCCATACCATTTCTGTCCTTTATTGAGCCCATCTTTGCATGAAATGTTCCCTTGGTATCTCTAATTTTCTTGAAGAGATCTCTATTCTTTCCCATTCTATTGTTTTCCTTATGTCTTTTCATTGATCATGGGGGAAGGCTTTCAATTACATAGTAAGTATTTAATTATTGTTAGCTAAATACAGTATGAGTTCACATGAATAAATTAATGTTAGTTAAAATTGGTGATAGAACTATTTTTCAGGCTAGATATTTTTCTCACATCCTCTTTAGAAGGCTAGACAAGCAGCAAACTCTCTCCTCAGTAGAGATCAGTTAAGGGGAAGCCTGGTAGAATGGCATTTGATGCTAGTTTTCTTTTGAACCTTTTATTAATGGGTTTACCATGTTAGAATGTGCTTATTCACATATCTACCTCTGTGTGTTTACACCTGACTTTCTCTCCCAATAAAAAGAAAATGTTAGCTAGGCTTCCACCAGCTGTAGAAGGTCATCCTACTCTGTACTGTGGAATCCTGCCCCAGGGCCACAGGTGAAAAGCCTTGGACCAAGTCATTGTAGTGGAGCCCAGAATCAACTTCAACTCCAAAACTGACTGAGTCCCTTTGTAACCATTGCCAATAGCCCCCCAGTCATCAGCAGCAGGGTTCTCCATCCCATACTTGGCAAAAATGCCCACCCCTATACTCACTGTATAGTACCCTAACCAATCATCTAATGCTACCTTTGCATTAAGAATTTTCTTTGTTTAGAAACTGTAAACATTGGCTACCAACCCACAAAAAGTTTCAACTCTAACTGGCCTGTCAGGAGGTTGGCAAATTGTGCTCTGCTCTTTGTCCTTAATAAGCTCACTCTTTTACGTGATGCTCTATGTCTGGAAATTCTTTTCCAACCCATGTTCAGACTGCTATGATATGTATCCTAAGTTTCTCTTCCTTTTCCTCATGACAGGAAACTACTTTATCAGTATCCACTGCCTTCATTGTTACTTTGTCATTGTTTTTTTCTTTTTTTAATTTCTGTGACATATTTTCTATCTTCATCTATTAGTTTCTGGGTTATCAAATTTACTTAGTTTTCCTTCTATCTTGCTGGCTGCCCAGTCTCAATCTGGAGGTTATTTTATATCTGTTAAGTTAGAGTTAAAATAGTAATGTCAAGTACTCAGAAAACGTGTACCTGTGCTAAGTGAAAAAGTTGTTTAAAGACAACATACAGCATTGCTTTTTGTTAACGTATTTAGTCCTCAAGACATTGCTGTTATTATGCCCAATTTTCAAGGGAATGAACTGAAGCCCTGAAATTTTAATTAATTTGAATAAGGTCATATTATTAGTGAGTGGTAGAACTGAAAAAGAAGAACCTGGTAGTCTGGCTTTAGAGCCTGAGCTTTGTGGAAATATCTAGGTCATAAATTAGATAGGAGGATTAAATGAGTTAGTACATGTGAAACTCCAAGGCAAGTTCTATGCACCATTAGTGCTCAAAGCAATTTCTTATTTTGGCTCATAGTTTCTATTTTTATTTTTGTGTTTATCTATGGTTTGCTTTCTACATTTTCATATATGAACCAATTTTCCTTTATTTTATATGTGTGTATAATTATTTTCTTTTAGTGAATTAGGAAATTTATAATCTGTTATTTATGCTCACTTTTCATTGTACACATTTATAAAAGCATATATTTTTCTAGTAATCAAATTTAAGGACACAGCATTGATTACTTAATTCACGTATCTGATCATAAATGATATACAGTTTTTCTTTCCTCCATTTTATCATGTCTCTTGGATTTCTTGAAATGTCCTCATCTTTTTTATCTTATGAAGTCTTCTTAAATAACCATCTTCAAAAAAAAAAAAAAAACGAAAAGAAAATAAAAAGTAAAATTGGCTACAGTATTTGAACTGGATATAATAATTTTATATGCCCTCAGTTCCTGGAAATATGTGAATGAATGTCGACTACAGAGATCAAGGACGACTTTACTGGAAGTAGAAGTCACAGTGGACAAAGTATGAGTTAAAAATTGTGTGTATTATTCAGTTACCTTACAATATAATGTTGTGCAGATATCTAAGAACACCCTATTTTGAGATTTAATAGTAAAAATGATTCTGAAATTAAGTTACCTAAACCCTTGATTTTGTGTGGATTTAAAATTGATCAGGTAATGGAACAGAAATGACCTGTCTACTAAAAGTTTATTCACTATCTCGCTGGAGGAAATTGTTTTCAATAAAACATTTCTATAATTGCTAAGTTCATTTACAATTTTGAGCAACATTATTAAATAATAAATTTTACCTGATAGAACAAGAAAATTAGACAATGAAGTTCACAAAGGGCAGTAACAAAATAGTAATCTTGAGATATATTCAATATATTTGTAAAAAAAACAAAGTGACATTGCCTTAAAATATACAGAAGTATTAATAGACACAAAATTCCTAAAACTTTCCTTATTCTTTGATTTAATGATTTCACTACAGTCATTTATTCCAAATATATATTCAGAAAAACACACACACACACACACACATATACTGTATGGGTATATATATATTTACAAATATATAATATATATTACTATGTATGTATTACTTTATATATGAAGGGGTTTTTAATATTACTAACAAAACTGAAAACACATTTTCAATTATGAATAATAAATATAGCTAACCAATAATGTCCAGCCATTAAAAATAATGGTCGACACAGAAAAAAACATGTACATGGAAAATGTCTTAATATGTTAATAACACTTCTTAAAATTTTATTTGTAGCACAGTACATTTTATATATATTATTCCTTTTAAAAAATTCTAAAATGATATATTCAAAATGTTAAAATAATGTTATCTAGGTATTGATTGTTACTTTAGCACTTTACTTATATTTTCACTTGTGTAATTATTTTTGAGATTGAACACATTTAATAAAATATTTTTGGAAATAAAATTCATGTTTAAAAAGCCAACAGGATATTTCTGAATATTTTGTGTTGTATGTGGTATTTCGGGTACAAAATAAAATATTTTTTCTCTAATTAAAAAAAATATAGTTGCTTTTTTAAAATTGCTTCTTTCTCTTTCCAACAATCTCTGCCCCAACTCAGCTTATTTCTGTCTAACATAAGGGAAATATCTGTTTATTTTAAGATTTTGTAAAGCTTCAAAAAGGTGCCACTTTAGAGCAGTTAAATTACCTGTAAATAATATGTTTGAAACACATGGAAGCTATTATTGGCAATAATAGTAATTTCTCATATCTCACTTAAAATGCCAGGTCAAGGCCATTTTCATATGTGTGCTTTGGCAGAGGTAATAAAGAGAACATGACTGCTGATTGACATGAGAGCTAGACCCATGCAACTGGAGGCTTGTTACCCTCCCTGTCCTTGGAATGTATAGCCTACCTATTATTCCTACACTAGCCTTGAGAAAGCAATGTGGTATTGAGATAGTTGAACTGATTACATGACTGAACTCCGTTAAATCCTCTATATAAACTTTTAAGATTCTGGCAGGTGGGCACAGGTATCTACTTGTATGTAAGTTTCTCTGCCATCTATTAATCTGGAGTGATCTATCTTTTGCTTTGACTTCTCCCTGACCTCCATGTACTGAAGCCATGTGCTTTCACCCAGGGAACTCCTGAGATTTCTCATCAGCAGTTGACAACCCAGCCAGGTGACCAAATAGGTCTTGAGGAAAAGGTAACCACAGGGGAAATCCACTGGCCATTGACTTCCGGAAGGGATAACATGTATGTCAACCGCCGGTGGACTGCTGTGTGAGTACAGGGATGCCTCAAAAATGCCTGGTCTAAGGATTTATTTGAGGACTGGCAGCAGAGAGGAAAATGTAAGGCTGTGGAGTGGGGTGGTCCCTACTGTGGGCAGGTTGAAGGTCCAGCTAGAGGCAGAAGCTCAGGTTAGAGAAGGACTTATGGTGTCCACTGCTCTGTTCCCTTTGGGGATTGCAGACAAGATGGGAGAACAGGTTAATAAGCTGGAGACCTTAGCCTGAGGTTTTTACAAAGCCAGGAGGGTGCACAGGAGGGTGCAGGCCTCAGCAAATAAAGGATTTTATTTTTAATTAATTTATTTTTTATTGAAGGATAATTGCTTTATAGACTTTTTCTATTTTCTGTCAAACTTCAACATGAATCAGCCATACGTACTTGTGGGAAATCCAGATAAAGACACTAAGAGGTGGAATCTGGAGGAAAGTGAGGAGGGCAAAGAAGAGGATGTGTGATGATTGAAGGTGGAACAAATGAAGTGTCCTTTGCCATCCTAGTACAAAAGAAAGCAAAAGCACAGCCAGCGAGGCAGACCCCAGTTCAGCAAATGTTCACAATGGGAAAATATACTCCTGGAGAGCTTATTGATGCAACTGCCAAGTTCCAGCAAAAAGTCACAGAAAGTATCCAGGCATGGTTAGTAAGGCAATGGGATATGGAAAGTGCTAGCTTTCTCTGATTAGGCAGGAGGCAGAGAACATGAGCAACATCATCACATGCCCTGCTTTTCAGCTACAGTGGTGGATGCTGGAGAATTTAAGGTACTCGCCCCACTTTGTAGATTGGATTATTCAAGCCTGAATGGAGTTGGCTCAGTGAGGAGGCTCTTTCTGCAGTTGGAAATCTATAGAGGAGGCAACATAGTCTCAGGAAACTTGGAATGAGTCAGGCCATCTACACACTTGTCTTTGAAGATCCTGATTGGGCCACACTGACTGTTAGAATGAAAGTCAGTGTACTTCAGTTTGCCCCCAGCACCTGATGCAGGGTGCTGATATCCATGCTGAGCCCAGTCATGGGACAAGACATTTGTGATGTTGGGCTACCCATTGCTGATCAGGGGAAACTAACAAGATCAGGAACAAGTTGTATACAGCTGGGAAAGACCATAAGCAGAGAGGAAGCTCAAAACATATGCCAATCCACTACAAAGCATCAAATAAAGGTAACCCAGAGACAAATGTGGTTTTACTTCGTTGCTCCCAGGATCCCACCTGCAAAGGTAGAATAGCAACCCAGCACTGTGTTGGTGTGCCTGTGGAAAACTTTAAACTGGAATAGCAGTTCAGGCCTGCCTCCTGTCCCTACCTTCCCTGATGTCTCACCTGCTCCAGCAGAGGCCTCAACGATATAGTCTTACTCTAGTTGAGTTTTTCCTATGCCCCTGGTATAGGATTCTTGTCAAAATCAGCTCCAGTAGATGGCTTTTGGAGGCACTGAGCTTGCTATTCACTGGTCCCCAAGAAAAATTAAAAGCTGATAGCTCTGGTGCTTACTGGAGCTGAATGTACTCTAATGCACAGTCACCCTCAGGATTTCTCTGTCCCACTCAGCGCAATGGATGAGTATGGAGGGCAGATGGTTAGTCAGGAAAGACACTCTGACTCTGCAAATTAGGCATTCGCCTGCACAACAATATGATGTTTCTGTCTCACCAATACCAGAGAACATATTGGGCATTGATATCCTACAAGGTCACAGTCTACAAATTTCTAGAGATGAATTCTGCCTTCATGTTAGAATAACCAAAGTGCTAAGTGGAATCACCAACTGAGAACCAGTACATCTACCACTTCTCCCCTCTCAAAAGACTAGTAACTGTCAAACAATATAAACTGCCTGTTGAGCAAAAGGAGGAAGGAGAAACTATATAAGAACTATGCTTCATAGGTTTTGTACGCATTATCCTTAGTGCTTCAAACAGGTGGTATGGCAGGTAAAAAAGCCAGAAGACTCATGGAGGAGGACATGGATTACTAAGAAATAAGCAAGCTAGTGCCACCTCATCCCCATCCTGTGCCCAACTTTGCTGCCATCTTAACTGACTTAGCTAGAGAAGGCAGTGGCACCCCACTCCAGTATTCTTGCCTGGAAAATCCCATGGACGGAGGAGCCTGGTAGGCTGCAGTCCATGGGGTCGCTAAGAGTCAGACATGACTGAGCGACTTCACTTTCACTTTTCTCTTTTCATGCACTGGAGAAGGAAATGGCAACCCACTCCAGTATTCTTGCCTGGAGAATCCCAGGGATGACGGAGCCTGGTGGGCTGCCGTCTATGGGGTTGCACAGAGTCGGACACGACTGAAGCAACTTAACATAGCATAGCATAACTGACTTAGCAAGTGCTTTTTCAGTATACCCCGTTTGCTAAGTCCCAAGATCAAATTGATTTCACAATAATGAGCCATTTAAGCACTTTCCCAAGGCTACCTGCACAGACCCACAACATGGCATGGAATAGTAGCCCAAGACCTGTCCTTATTACCATTTCCCACCAGTAAAAATGGAGCCATTACATTGACGATGTATTAATGTGTGAAGATTTGCCTCTGATGCAAGACACTCAGCAGACTTTCCTGGAACAATTCTGCAGAAGAGGATATGTAGTGAACTCAAATAAAATTTAATTTATTTAATTCCAAGGCACAATTGTAAAGTTTCTGAGAGTCATATGGCTGGGTTAGATATGTATTGTCCCGGAAACTGTGATTGATAAGGTGATGCAAACCTGTCTACCAGCTAAAAAGATAAAAGGGACCTGAGTCTCTAGAGGAATTTGGGAGTTTTAGAAGACTTTTATTCTCCTCCTGGCACAGTGGGGAGGACATCCTTTCTACTACCACAAAGAAAATGCACTTGTGGAAGTGGGGATCAGAGTAACAAGGTGCCTTTAAGAAGGAAAAAAAAATACTAGTGAGGCAGATTAAAGCTCTGAGTATCTCCCACTTGAGTTAACTGTATCCATGACTCCTAGATACATGGAGTGAGCACTGTGGCAGAGACAACAGAAAGATATAGTATCCCACATGTTTTGATCTGAAAGGGAACAAAAACCTAATATACCTTCCCCAAAGTGGCAGCTACCAGCAGTGTACACAGCAATTCTCCAGGTAGGTCATCTCACAAAGAAATAGCATGTTATGTTAAGAAATTCCTATTCTGTGAAGGTGTGGTTTAAGGTTATGATCCATTGGCCCACCTCTGCCATGACTTAAATTTTCACTTTGACTAATGGGCACACCTACTTGTAGCAGAGGAGCACCTGTCTGCCAATCCTCTGTCTCTGGAAATGTGGGTGCTACTAGACTTTGTATAGTATGTATCCTCCAAATGCCCCCATTCCCATTCCTCTGGAGGCTCCAAGTAGCTTATAGAGAGGAAATGGAGGACACGCTCCCTGGTGGTCTAGTGGTTAGGATTCGGCGCTCTCACCACTGAAGCCTGATAAGTGAGGTTGGGTCGACCCATCCATATGGACTGCAGTTACTAATCAGCTCAACACTGACACCATCTGGATGAAAATAGGAACAAATCATAATAGCCAGTAGGTTTGGCTGGTGATCACTCAAGAGAGCAAGATCTTAGAGTAAAGACATTGTGCTTCCCTGAAAAAGCCTGCATGCATGTGTGCTAAGTCACTTCAATTCTGTCCAGCTCTTTGCAACACTATGGACTGTAACTTACCAGACTCTGTTTATAGGGATTCTCTAGGCAGAATACTGGATTAATCATATCATAGTAACCAGTCCATCTAGTTCAAAGCTATGGTTTTTCCAGGAGTCATGTAGGGATGTGAGAGTTGGACCGTAAAGAAAGCTTAGCGCCAAAGAATTGATGCTTTTGAACTGTGGTGCTGGAGAAGACTCTTGAGAATCCCTTGCACTGCAAGAAGATCAAACCAATCAATCCTAACGGAAATCAGTCCTGAATATTTATTGGAAGGGCTGAAGCTGAATCTCCATTACTTTGGCCACCTGATGCAAATAACTGACTCTTTGGAAAAGACCCTGATCCTGGGAAATATTGAAGACAGGAGGAGAAGGGGACGACAGAGGATGAGATGGCTGGATGGCATCACCAACTCAATGGACGTGAGTTTGAGCAAGCTCTGGGAGATGGTAAAGGACAGGGAAGCCTGTCATGCTGCAGTCCATGGAGTCACAAAGAGTAGGACACGACTGAATGTCTGAACTGAGCTGAACTGAGCTGAACTGAGTTTGGCTGGTGATCACTCAAGAGAGCCAGTTCTGTTCATGGGAATTCTCCAGGCCAAAGAGCCTGAAATAGTCTTTATTGCCTTCCATGTCCCAAGTCATAAGGCACTTATACTCTCTTGGAATTAGGAATTTGGTGCCTAAACTTAGGTAAAAATTGTCACAACTGACCCTTCAAATGATACAGTAGATGACTGGTACATAAGAAGAGTGACCACCATAGGGCCCAGATGGATTGCCCTTGGAACACAGTGACTTGGTTAATACAGTAAAAACACATCCTTTGTGTTTTAAACAAGGCCCAAGGCAACCAGCAAAGGAGTCTGGGACTATGCACCAGAGTTTACAACCAGTGAAGGATTGGCAAATTGATTTTGTTGGATCCCTCTCGCTGAGAGTTTTATTTTTTGTATTTTTAAAATATTTGCTTATTTTTAATTGATTGATGACTGCTTTAAAATATTGGTTTCATTTCTGTCATACATCAACATGAGTTAACCATAGGTGTACATACGTCCCTCCCTCTTGAATCTCCCTCCTACCACCTGCCCATTCCCACCACTCTAGGTTATTACAGAGGCCCTGTTTGAGTTCCCTGAGTCATAGAGCAAATTCCCATTGGCTATTTATTTACATATGTTAGTATATATGTTTCATGCTTCTCTTGCCATTCATCTCACCCTGGGAGGTGGGGAGAGAATCCAGAGGGAGAGGACATATGTACAGGTATATGTGTCAAGTCGCTTCAGTCATGTCTGATTATTTGTGACCCTATGGACTCTAGCCCAACATGCTCCTCTGTCCATGGAATTCTCCAGGCAAGAATACTGGAGTGGGTTTCCTTGCGTTTCTCCAGGGATCAAACCCATCTCTCATGTCTCCTGCATTGGCAGGTGGATTCTTTATCATTAGCACCACCTGGGAAGCCCAACATATGTATATCTATGGCTAATTCATGTTGCTGTATGAAAGAAATTAAACCAATATTGTAAAGCAATCATCAATAAATTAAAATAAATAAATATTTAAAAAATAAAACCCTTAAATATGCCTTGATTTGTATGGATACCACGTCTGGTCTAACCCAAGGTTTCTTCTGATGTAAAGCACGTCAGGCTGGGGATTAGAGAAGCTGAGGA
Source organism: Bubalus kerabau (assembly GCF_029407905.1). NCBI lineage: Eukaryota > Metazoa > Chordata > Mammalia > Artiodactyla > Bovidae > Bubalus > Bubalus kerabau. Next base: position 61,061,686 of record NC_073634.1, read on the forward strand.
CCACTGTCAAATAAACAATGATTGAAGGTCACATTTAAAAGGTCACAAGATTTAAGAATGGGTAAAAAAGCATGACATTGAATGAATTTCCATCTTCCCTATAACAGATAAGCAGCAAGATTGGTAGGAAGGAAGAATGGAATATTAAAGCCTCAGATTAAATTATGAACAGGTAAAACTATTAATACCTTGGCTGAGTGAACTAAACTATAGAACTAATATATCTGAATAATCAATCAGTGGCGCCTGTTGTTTCACATGCCAGACTGGGGGCCACTGATGAGATACCAATCATCTTAAAGATATGAAAGTCTCAGGAGATAGCCATCAACTGACTTTCACCTTGAATCAATATGCTACGCTCCTGAGAACACCAAGTCCCAACTCACCCGGGAACGCTGTTATTTACTGGAATTTGTAGTGGAAGGCCCCACTGTGATGGGTAAGGTGGGGTCTTAACACATCTGCGTGAGGTGGAGCTATTCGACCTTCACTGGGATCCTATTGTCCTGCTACAAGCTGGACTTGTTGAAATGCACTGTATTTGTAACAGAAATATACACTGTTGAAAGAGGGCAGAAGGCAGGTGTCCTGGTCTGGCATATCTCACCCCTAGTCCATCTCTTCAGGCCTGACCATGCTGCTGCCCGGTTGACATGTATGGTATGTATACCAGATCCAGGTCCTAAAGCTGCCAACCTCTCTCTCCTCAGGGCCAGATGGGTGTTTTCTATTCTCCACCTGCATTTTCATTTGGCCCCTCTATTGGTCTGGAGAATAATGTAGCACACATAAAAGTCCTTACTAAAGTCATGCAACAAGCCTCATGTGACAAAGTCTGTCTTTACTCAACACTAAAAATTTCTCTAGTAAGTAAAGCTGTCCACCAAAATAGGATGAGCTTGGACATTTAGTTCTTGTTGTTCAGTCACTAAGTTATGTCTGACTCTGCAAACCCATGAGCTGCAGCAAGCCAGGCTTCCCTGTCCCTCACTTTTACTGCCTCTCAAGGAAGCAACTGTGCCATTATCTAAACAGAATCTTCTGTGTTCAGACCTGATGAGTCTGCTAATGTATCATCATTGTTAAATCACGTGAGGATAAATATGAATGCCCTGAGTATTCTGAGTCCCAGCCTAGGGGTCTTAAATCAGTAGTTCAGATTATGAGGCTTTTGGTGGAAAAAAATGTTACTTACTTTGGGAAACGTTATCTGAATCTGTGCTTTCTCTTGCATGTACCTATGTTATTGCTCTGTTGTCTGCCTCCAGTGCAGACAGAGAGCCTTCAAATGGGCTACATTCATCCTTGTGACACCCCTTGCAGACAGCTCAGGTCACATTTCAAAAAAAGGAAGAGAGAAGTGTGTATGTGCTGGTTAGGAGGAGTATCATGTCAGAGGAGATCACTGAGAAGCCAAGTGCCAGTTGATCTTAAGAGCTGGACCTGGGCAATTAAAGACTCCTTATTGCTTCTCCTATCCCTGGTACATATGTCCCTCCTACTGGATCTACTAGTCTTGTGACCACCCAAGACAAGCTTTAGCAAACCCCCCTGCTTTCTCTTATTTTGGGACAATCCTGTTAAGTAACCTACTTCAATCATGCCATTATTTTATTTGGCATGTGTTTCAAAGGCATCTGCAAAGGAAAAAGAAAATGTCAGTTACTGTTTGGACCAAATCTTTCAGTTTGCTGGCAAGGTCTTCATCACATGGACTGTCTTTGGCCACCTTTGCCTTTTGTTCCTGCTATTGTTGATACTTTAGCATCAGATATTAATTACAAATGCAACTCAATTGATAAGCAAGTTAGGAATAATCAACATCTGGGAATTTTCAGTATGCATTGGTATTTTAACAAGAAAGCAAGCCAGTTGCATTTGAGGTGGTTCTGTTATTCACATGCTTGTTATCAATAATTTAAGTACTTCCTTTCTAAGATGCAAACTTTCTGTAGTGTATAATTCAGAAAACTCTATAATTTCGGTCTATAATGACACAATGCTCTGATTTTTAGAAATATATAATTTTATTTTGGAATTTCACTGGGAGAAACTCCGGTGCTTTAATTATTCATTATTTTTGTCAATCTTATTAAAATTGAAAGTGGATATATTTAATTATTTGGAGCAACTCATGGAGTCACAATGAGTCAGACACAACTGAGCTACTGAACCGAACTGAACTGAAACATCTTAAAAAAAAAAAACTATTGGTTTGTATTTTGACTAATTTTTTACAATAAATATATTTCACTTTTACATGAAAAGAACAAATTCTTTTAAAATTAAATCACTATTTTGTTTGCTTTGTCCAACAGTATTCCCCAAACTCCATGGATATTTTGTATATCAGCTAAAAAGCATAAAAGTATTCAAAAACATTTCTTGGTTTTGCAATGCTTGCCCTTTGACAAAAATATTGTTATCTTTTTCAGATGAACTTGAGTTGTAATTTTCATGAAGCATAGTCACATTTTTAAGTAAAAGGTATGCCTTTTTACAACTTTTGACCTTTCAAATAGTCAGGCAAGGTATGTAATTGATGCTTATTCTTTAATGGCTCCAAAGAAATGAGTAAAAGTGACCTTTTGATAGCAGCTCTAGTTAGTGATTGTGCCAAGGCTGCAATTGGCATAATAGAATTTACAAAGTAGGACCCAGGAGTGTGAGTGTGTATGACTGTGTGTGCTCTTTAAATATCTGTAATGAAATTGAAACACTAACTCAACATAAGCTTTTTGCCAGCTGGCTTTGAACAAGTAACATTCAGCTTTTTTATGATTCACCTTCAGGTGACAGACATTTACATTGCAGGTTTTTATGTCATTGTAGCTGTGTTTCTTATTCAGCTCTGCATACATTTTAGAAGTGTAATGGACCAAAAATTAAGTAGTAAATTTCTCTGATTATAAAAGCACTTTGCATTAATTATCCCATCTACTTTGCTCAGCACACTACCTATCGTTGTTCAGTGGCTCAGTTGTGTCCGATTCTTTGTGACCTCATAGATGCAGAATGCTAGGCTTTCCTGTCCTTTACCATCTCACAGAGTTGGCTCAAACTCATGCCCATTGAGTCAATGATGCCATCCAACCATATCGTCCTCTGTAATCCTATTCCCTTTGTGTCTTCAATCTGTCCCAGCATCAGGGTCTTTTCCATTGAATCAGCTTTTCCCATCAGATTGCCAAAATATTGGAGCTTCAGCTTCAGCATCTGTCTTTCCAATGAATATTCAGGACTGATTTCCTTTAGGATTGACTGGTTTGATATTGTAGTCCAAGCGACCATTAAGAGTCTTCTCCAATACCACACTTCAAAAGCATTAATTCTTCTGCACTCAGCTTTCTCTATGGTCCAACTATCATATCCATACATGACTACTGGAAAAACCACAGCTTTAACTATATGGACATTTCTTGGCAAAGTAATGTCTACACTTTTTAATAAGCTATCTAGGTTTGTCATAATTTTTCTTCCATGGAGCAAGAGTCTTTTAATTTTATGGCTGAGGGCACCATCTACAGTGATTTAGATTTCTTGGAGACCAAGAAAGTAAAGTCTGCCATTGTTTCCATTGTTTCCCCATCTATTTGCCATGAAATGATGGGACTGAATGCCATGATCTTAGGTTTTTGAATTCTGAGTTTTAAGCCAGCTTTTTTACTCTCATCTTTCACATTCATCAAGAGGCTCTTTAGTTCCTCTTCTTTTTCTGCCATAAGGGTGGTGTCATCCGCATATTTTAGGTTACCGATATTTCTCCTGGCAATCCTGATTCCAGCTTGTGTTTCATCCAGTCTGGCATTTTACATGATGTACTGTGCATATAAGTTAAATAAGCAGGATGACAATATACAGCCTTGATGTATTCCTTTCCAAATTTGGAACCAGCCCATTGTCCTATGTCTGATTCTAATTGTTGCTTCTTGATCTACATACAGATTTCTTAGGAGTCAGGTCAGGTGATCTGGTATTTCCATCTCTTTACACATTTTCCCCAGTTTGTTGTGACCCACACAGTCAAAGGCTTTAGCTTAGTTAATAAAGCAGAAGTAGGTATTTTTTCTGGAATTTTTGTGTCTTTTTTTATGATCCTACTGATGTTGGCAATTTTACCTCTGGTTCCTTTGCCTTTTCTAAATCCAACATGAGCATCTGAAATTTCAAGAATTTTGAGCATTATTTTGTTAGCGTGTGAAATGAGTGCAATTGATCAGTAGTTTGAACATTCTTTGGCATGGCCTTTTTTAGGGATTGGAATGAAAACTGACATTTTCCAATCCTATTACACTGTTGAATTTTCCAAATTTTCTGGCATATTGAGGGCAGCACATCTTTCACAGCATCATCTTTTAGTATTTGAAATAGCTCAACTGGAATTGGAGAAGGCAATGGCACCCCACTCCAGTACTCTTGCCTGGCAAATCCCATGGACAGAGGAGCCTAGTAGGCTGCAGTCCATGGGGTCATGAAGAGTCGGACACAACTGAGCGACTTCCCTTTCACTTTTCATTTTCATGCATTGGAGAAGGAAATGGCAACCCACTCCGGTGTTCTTGCCTGGAGAATCCCAGGGATGGGGGAGCCTGGTGGGCTACTGTCTATGGGGTCGCACAGAGTCGGACACGACTGAAGTGACTTAGCAGTAGCAGCAACTGGAACTTCATCACTTCCACTAGCTTTGTTCGTAGGGATGCTTCCTAAGGTCCATTTGACTTTGCACTCCAGGCTATGTGATTCTAGATAAGTGACCCTGTCATGATTATCTGGGTCATTAAAATCTCTTTTGTATAGTTTTTCTGTGTATTCTTGCCTCCTGTTCTTAATATATTCTTCTTCTGTTGGGTCCATACCATTTCTGTCCTTTATTGTGCCCATCCTTGCATGAAATGTTCCCCTGGTATCTAATTTTCTTAGATACTGAAGAGATCTCCAGTCTTTCCCATTTTATTATTTTCCTCTATTTCTTTGCATTGTTCACTTAGGAAGGCTTTTTAAATCTCTCCTTGCCTTTGTTTGGAACTCTGCATTCAGATGGGTATATATTTCCTTTTTCCTTTGCCTGTCACTTCTCTTCTTTATTCAGCTATTTGAAAGGCCTCCTCAGACAGCTATCTTGCCTTTTTGCATTTCTTTTTCTTGGGTATGATCTTGATCACTGCCTCCTATACAATGTTATGAACCTCCATCCATAGCTCTTCAGGCCCTCTGTCTATAAGATCTAATGCCTTGAATCTCTTTGTCACTTACACTGCATCATTGTAAGTGATTTGATTTAGGTCATACCTGAATAGTGTAATGGTTTTCTCTACTATCTTTAACTTAAATTTGAATTTTGCATCAAGGAGCTTATGATCCAAGCCACCGTCAGCTCCCGATATTGTTTTGCTGACTGTATAAGCTTCTCCATTTTCAGCTTCACAGAGTGTAATCACTCTGATTTTTGTATTGACCATCTAGTGATCCCCACGTGTAGAGCCATCTCTTGTGTGGTTGGAAGAGCATTTTTCCTCTTATCAGTGCATTTTCTTGGCAAAATTGCGTTAGCCTTTGCCCTGCTTCATTTTGTACTGCAAGGCCAAACTTGCCTGTTACTCCAATACTCTTGACTTCCTACATTTGCATTCCAGTCTCTTATAATGTAAAGGAGTTTTTTTGTTTGTTTCTTGGTGTTTTTAGAAGGTCATGTAAGTCTTCATAGAACCTTCAGCTTCAGCTTCTTCAGCATTAGTGGTTGGGCCATAGACTTGTATTACTGTGAAATTGAATGATTTGCCTTGGAAAAGAACAGAAGCCATTCTGTTGTTTTTGAAATTGCACCCATGTATGGCATGGCTTTCGAAAAGGCAGAGGAACCAGAGATCAAGTTGCCAACATCCACTGGATCACCAAAAAAGCAAGAGAGTTCCAGAAAAACATCCATTTCTGCTTTATTAACTATGCCAAAGCCTTTGACTGTGTGGATCACCACAAACTGTGAAAAATTCTGAAGCAGATGGGAATACCAGACCACCTGACCTGTCTCTTGAGAAACCTGTATGCAGATCAGGAAGCAACAGTTAGAAATGGACATGGAACAGCAGACTGGTTCCAAATAGGAAAAGGAGTATGTCAAGGCTGTATGTTGTCACCCTGCTTACTTAACTTATATGCAGAGTACATCATGAGAAACACTGGGCTGGAGGAAGCACAAGCTGGAATCAAGATTGCTGGGAGAAATATCAATAACCTCAGATATGCAGATGACACCACCCTTATGGCAGAAAGTGAAGAAGAACTAAAGAGCTTCTTGATGAAAATGAAAGGGGAAAGTGAAAAAGTTGGCTTAAAGCTCAACATTCAGAAAACTAAGATCATGGCATCTAGTCCCACCACTTTATGGCAAATAGATGGAGAAACAGTAGAAACAGTGACTGACCTTAATTTTGGGGGCTCCAAAATCACTGCAGATTGTGATTGCAGCCATGAAATTAAAAGACACTTACTCCTTGGAAGGAAAGGAGTAATGACTGACCTAGTTAGCATATTAAAAAGCAGAGACATTACTTTGTCTACAAAGGTCCGTCTAGTCAAGGCTATGGTTTTTCCAGTCATGTGTGGATATGAGAGTTGGATTATAAAGAAAGCTGAGCATCGAAGAATTGACATTTTTGAACTGTGGTGTTGGAGAAGACTCTTGAGAGTCCTTTGGACTGCAAGGAGATCCAACCAGTCCGTCCTAAAGGAAATCAGTCCTGAGTGTTTATTTGAAGAATGGATGATGAAGCTGAAACTCCAATACTTTGGCCACCTGATGCAAAGAATTGAATCATTTGAAAAGACTCTGATGTTGGGACAGATTGAGGGTAAGAGGAGAAGCAGATGACAGAGCATAAGATGGTTGGATGGCATCATGGACTCAATAGACATGAGTTTGGGTAGTCTCCGGGAGTTGGTGATGGAAAGAGAGGCCTGGCATGCTGCACTTCATGAGGTCGCAAAGAGTCAGACATGATTGAGCAACTGAACTGAACTGATGGCACTTTGGACTCTGTTGTCTATAACAGCTACTCCATTTCTTCTAAGGTAGTCTTGCCCACAGAAGTAGATACAATGGCCTTCTGAATTAAATTCACCCTTTCTAGCCCATTTTAGTTCACTGATTCTAATGCAACATTATTTTTCACATATAATATGTCAATACAGAGTTGAAATTCAAGCCCAAGTCTTACAATTTTTTTGTTGTTCTTTCTATCAAAACATACATGTTTATAAGAGAGAAATTCTACAGAATAGTATATGAATACAATCCTGCAAGAAAAAGCATATGAGAAGACTTGCAGATATTTTTTGCTAAATTACAAAATTGCATTTTACTTTATTAGACTTACCTGTTTGGGTGGGAATCCATCAGAAACATGATGAATGCACAACTTAGCATATTAGAGTGGCAAATGAAATCACACCCTCTTTAGTTTATTCTAACAACACATTTAGTATACAATATAGGAGACTTTTTTTTTCCCCACAAATATAAACCTTAAAAGAAAAGCCTGCAATTTTCTCATATCTCATTGCCTGACACAGGAATAAAAACAAATGTAGACTCATAGTCATTGTTCTGCCTGTAAAGAAAACAAAAAATAATTCTCTTTGTGAGAAAGTAGAGGGACAAATTTGGACCCAGAGGGATGGAATGGGGAGGGAGGAGGGAGGAGGGTTCAGGATGGAGAACACATGTATACCTGTGGCGGATTCATTTTGATATTTGGCAAAACTAATACAGTTATGTAAAGTTTAAAAATAAAATAAAATTAAAAAATAAATAAATAAATAAAAACAAAAAAATAAAAATAAAAGAAACATGCTTTATTTAAGATATAAAACAGTTTACATTTATCAGAGAAAATTTGAAAATTAAAAATGGCTAGAAAAATTAAAATCACCTCTACTGTTATTTCTGTTATGATATATAAGAGTTTGTAAGATCTTTCCTTCCATAGAAACACTCCACAAATCTTCATAAAAGATTTCCCAGAGGTCATTGTTTTCAAAGATGCACAGATGAATAGGACTGTTTGTCTTTCTTGGATGAACATAGAGTGGTACATGTATCTTCCACTTTTTGAAAGTTTGCATTATGCTACTTCTCTTTCACGAAAGACCCACATAGGCACCTGTTTTTGATAACCAAAAGAAATTCTAGGATAATCTTTCCTTTTAGAAGATCAAAAGTGCGTCCTTACAAAGGCAGTATGCACCCTGAGCAGGTAGAGTGCCTCTAGCCACAAGCTCCTTTCCCTGAAACTATGCTTGACATCTCAGTAACAAACTGCCACAACTTCAAACTGTTTGTGAGCATCTGTGCTTACTCAATTTATTCTGTACATCCATTAGCAAGATGTGTCTTAAAGTAATTGCCTCTTTTCCATATATCATTTTGACTTATGAAAGGTTTCATAGGTATACTTTTGGTGCAAGAAACTTGTAGTAGTATCCTGGGGCAAATACATGGTGTCAATGCAAACAGGCAGATGTTCAGTTCAGTTCAATTCAGTCGCTCAGTCGTGCCCGACTCTTTGTGACCCCATGGACTGCAGCATGCCAGGCCTCCCTGTCCAGAGTTTACTCCAGAAGACGTTGTGGTCTGTTAAATTATCTATGTGGAGGATTGCCTGGCTGAGCTATTAGTAAAAGTGGTGGGGGTGGCAAGTGAAACTTAATAGATTCTGGAAGACTCCTAAATTCAACAATAATTCACCCAGTCTGAGAATTTTTTTTTTTAGTTCCTTTGACTGTGTGGATCACAATAAACTGTGGAAAATTTCTTAAAGAGATGGGAATACCAAACCATCTGACCTGCCTCTTGAGAAACCTGTATGCAGGTCAGGAAGCAACAGTTAGAACTGGACATGGAACAACAGACTGGTTCCAAATAGGAAAAGGAGTATGTCAAGGCTGTATATTGTCACCCTGCTTATTTAACTTATATGCAGAGTATATCATGAGAAATGCTGGGCTGGAAGAAACACAAGCTGGAATCAAGATTGCCAGGAGAAATATCAATAACCTCAGATATGCAGATGACATCACCCTTATGGCAGAAAGTGAAGAGGAACTAAAAAGCCTCTTGATGAAAGTGAAAGTGGAGAGTGCAAAAGTTGGCTTAAAGCTCAGCATTCAGAAAACTAAGATCATGGCATCTGGTCCCATCCCTTTATGGGAAATAGATGGGGAAATAGTGGAAACAGTTACAGACTGTATTTTTAGGGGGGTCCAAAATCACTGCAGATGGTGATTGCAGCCATGAAATTAAAAGATGCTTACTCCTTGGAGGGAAAGCTATGACCAACCTAGATAGCATATTGAAACACAGACAAATTACTTTGCCAACAAAGGTCCATCTAGTCAAGGCTATGGTTTTTCCTGTGGTCATGTATGGATGTGAGAGTTAGACTGTGAAGAAAGCTGAGTGCCGGAGAATTGATATTTTTGAACTGTAGTGTTGGAGAAGACTCTTGAGAGTCCCATGGATGCAAGGGGATCCAACCAGTCCATTCTAAAGGAGATCAGTCCTGGGTGTTCTTTGGAAGGAATGATGCTAAAGCTGAAACTCCAGTACTTTGGCCACCTCATGTGAAGAGTTGACTCATTGGAAAAGACTCTGATGCTGGGAGGGATTGGGGGCAGGAGGAGAAGGGGACGACAGAGGATGAGATGGCTGGATGGCATCACTGACTCGATGGACGTGAGTCTGAGTGAACTCCGGGAATTGGTGATGGACAGGGAGGCCTGGCGTGCTACGATTCATGGGGTCACAAAGAGTCAGACATGACTGAGCGACTGAACTGAATAAACTCATCATTTATAAAACATGAAATAAGCCTAAAAACACTTTCAACTGAAAACACAATTGTAAACCCAACCCCCTATTTCTACTCTAAGTCTCAACTTTCAGTTAACCTCTCTATACTGTTCAATTGTTTCTCCATGCAGTTACTTTCTCTTTATTTTTTCCAAACAATGTTTCTATTGTTATTTTATTGCAAAGGCTCAAATTGATCTTTTGTATACATGTTACAATTTTTTCCAAATTAAATTCACTAAACATCTAGTGTTTCAGTCTTCCCTGTCACTCACCTATCCAAGGAGATGGCCTCACAGTGCTCAGTCCTCAAGTATCATCTTAAACTTGGCACTGTCCTGTCTTTGTTCAGCACCCAGTTATAAAGTGGGTATTCTTTTAGCCTCTTTCTAGAGTTCAGTTCAGTCGCTCAGTCGTGTCCGACTCTGCAACCCCATGAATCACAGCATGCCAGGCCTCACTGTCCATCACCAACTCCCGGAGTTCACTCAAACCCACATCCATTGAGTCAGTGATGCCATCCAGCCATCTCGTCCTCTGTCGTCCCCTTCTTCTCCTGCCCCCAGTTCCTCTCATGTTTTTTCCAATGAGTCAACTCTTTGCATGAGGTGGCCAAAGTATTAGAATTTCAGCTTCAGCATCATTCCTGCCAAAGAACACCCAGGACTGATCTCCTTTAGAATGGACTGGTTGGATCGCCTTGCAGTCCAAGGGACTCTCTTTCTAGAGTATAAACCTCTATTTAGAGTGTAAATTTTCCCACTTACTTTGCAGAAGCCGGGTCCAAAAGAGTGTATTGCCACAGTCAATATGTAGGTTTTTTAATTAAATCTCCAGCTAAGAATAGGTAGCTTCCTTCTGAAGTGGCTTATGCTCCTTCCATTCAGAGTATCTTGTATTCAGTTTACCACAGAATGGATCTATGTGCCTTGTGAATGTAAGAAATGGCATTTTCCTGGATGGCTTTCAATACTCCCATTAAGAAGATCTTGAGAGTCCAACTCCTTTGCACTTTGATTTTGGGCAATTCTTTCTTCCCAATCCCAGCTTTCTGTGGTACTTGGTTCTTCCACATAAGAAAACTTTAAGGATTCTGTGGAGCACTTTTGCTTTTAGCTCATTGTTTTTCACACCACAGGCACCCAGTAATTGCTTCCTGAAGCAGTTAGCACTTCTCTAATTTCCCTTTTGTCTTCAAAGTGTTGTTGAAATATCAGACATACTGTTGCTTTTTCTCAATTTTCTTTGTCCCTTGGAATATAAAATCTTTTATTATTGGTTTAGGAAAATATATGTATAGTCAAGCTTCAATCATTCATTTAATTCTTTTCTAATTAAAATTTAGAGAGAATATTATATATGCCTAAGCTATTGATTTTTTTTTGTCCTGTTTAATCCTGAAATCTGTGTTTTAATTCTCTAGATAGCTAGGCTAATTAGTTTAGAAATATCAAAAGTTACTTTCAGCTCTTAGGCCTAGACCCAAGCCAGACATATGTAATATTCCATTCTTTCTAGTCCTCAGAATCGTCTTGTCTTCACTTAACCCTGTATATTGTGGGAGGAGCATATGCCAATAAGGAAGGCAAATATAGCTCTCTTTTGCCAATTCAAGTTTGGAAAGAGAGAACAAGAAATGTTCTAAGAAGTTCAAAGAAGTAAAGAGTTGTTCAGAAGGAAAAGATCTTTGTACTTTGTGCTTTAACCCTAAAAGATGATACTGAATTTTTCTCAATATCATTTTTAGTAAATGTGTGACTTTAAAAACCCTTGGTTTGTATATAAAATTATAAATTCCACTTAAGCCTGATAATATGAAGATATTTTCATTTGCAAGGCTTCCCAGGTGGCACAGTGGTAAAAAAATGTCTGCCAATGCAGAAGACATGGCTTTGATCCCTGGGTCAGGAAGATCCCCTGAAGAAGAATGGCTATTCATTCCATGCCTGGAGAATTCCATGGACAGAGGAGACTGGAAAGCTATGGTCCATGGGTTGCAAAGAGTCAGACACAACTGAGTACACACAGACACACATTTTCATTTGGTCAGAAATATTAATGGAATTATTTAGCCCTTACAATAGTTAGAAATACATATGAAAGTGAAAGTGTTAGTTGCATAGTTATGGCCAACTCTTTGTGACCCAATGAACTTTAGCCCACCAGGCTTTTCTATCCATGAAATTCTTCAGGTAAGAACACTGGAGTGGCTATCCATTTCCTTCTCCAGGGGATCTTCTTGACCCAGGGATTGAACTGGGTCTATCATTAAAAATGGCCAATAAATTTATTTATTTATTGAAAACCAGTAAGTTGCTAAAGATTATTTATAGAATGACCTTACTTCTGAAAAGCAAATGGTAAATTCAACAGATAATAGCATATAAGCGAAAACTTCTGAAAAGTAATATATTCAACTGTTCATAGAGGATTACTTTGAACAACAGGAATACAGTAGTCCTCAATGTTATGCCTCTATAGTGTTCCCATTTTCTTCCACCATGTGATATAATTAGTTTAACTATGAAAAATAATTATGTCATATTTATTGAATACTTGCTATTTGCCCAGCATGATGCCAGGAATCAAAGTTATTATAAAGAAAAATAAGGTACTAATTCTAACTTCACGTAACTTGTAATACCAAGACAAGATATATAGACATAAATCACATAATTATACAAGAAATTATGTGAATAATTGTCTAAATTAGTGACTCTGTTTTAGTTCAATGAGCCAACATTTCCAAGTGGATAGAATAGGGAAATGATTGAACCTGAAATGCATACTGATAGAAGAATTCTATTTGTATAAGTCAACTAGAGTTCTAGAGTGCATTAAAGCAGGGGTTATTCAGGCAAGAAAGGTCCAAGTATTTAAGTGAGAAATTAATATTAGCAAATCATTTTAACATCCAGTACTCATAAGTTGAAAATATTTAGATTTATGAAAAGACAGTGTTAGCATCCTGTCAAATGTTTATTTACACAGAAAAGAATCATATAGGGGAAAAGTTGTTTTTGTCCCAGAAAATATGAAAGGCATATGAAAACAAAAAATGTAGTTGTCTTTCAACTTTCCATCTTCCCCAATGATTGTTGTATTGGCATAAGTGGTTAGCAAATATAAGGTTTTGCTATTAAAGATAAGGTAAAACAGCCATAAAATGAGGACAAAAATTATTGTGGACTTGTAACCTGAAGTTTATTTTTTAATTGAAAATCCACTTTTCCAGTATACAACCCAGAGGTAATGATATTTTGAGGAGTCTTAGTTATTTTCATTTGTGGCTCTGCAATTTCTACGTAACTTTTCAAACCAAACATTTGATCCAATATTTCTGCTCCTGTTTCCATTATCAAAATTGTTTTTCCCCTAACGGTGGGAAGAAGAGCCATAATCACACAAAAACAACAAGAACTCAACCTTGACTGCCCATTAAAATCACCAGTGACCTTCACAGGACAATTCAATCAGAATTTGTAGGGAACAAGTAAAAAGTAGTTTTCCAGAGCCCCACAGGTGATTGCAATGTACAGGAAGGCTGAGTACTACTGAACTTAGTGAACTCAGATCACTGAATGAAAAGTGAATCTGAATTAAAAATATATATATATATATATATATATATATATATATATATATATATGTAGTTTCCACTGAAATAGAACTCATGGAAAATTCATATGAGAAATGTAAATGCAAGAAAACATTAAGAATTTTTAAGGAAAATAAACAGTGTCAGACTTTATTTTTCTGGGTTCAAAATCACTGCAGATGGTGACTGCAGCCATGAAATTAAAAGACGCTTACTCCTTGGAAGAAAAGTTATGACCAACCTAGATAGCATATTGAAAAGCAGAGACATTACTTTGCCAACAAAGGTCCATCTGGTCAAGGCTATGGTTTTTCCAGTGGTCATGTATGGATGTGAGAGTTGGACTGTGAAGAAGGCTGAGTGCCAAAGAATCGATGCTTTTGAACTGTGGTGTTGGAGAAGACTCTTGAGAGTCCCTTGGACTGCAAGGAGATCCAACCAGCCCATTCTGAAGGAGATCAGCCCCGGGATTTCTTTGGAAGGAATGATGCTAAAGCTGAAACTCCAGCACTTTGGCCACCTCATGTGAAGAGTTGATTCATTGGAAAAGACTCTGATGCTGGGAGGGACTGGGGGCAGGAGGAGAAGGGGATGACAGAGGATGGGATGGCTGGATGGCATCACCAACTTGATGGACGTGAGTCTGAGTGAACTCCTGGAGTTGGTGATGAACAGGGAGGCCTGGCATGCTGCGATTCATGGGGTCGCAAAGAGTCAGACACGACTGAGCGACTGAATTGAACTGAACTGAAAATAATTTTAGACACTAAATTTTAGACACCTAATTCAAGAATTTTGAATTTGGAAATGTAATAGGCAAAATAAAAATGAGACTATTACTACTAAGAAGCAATAGAATTTTCTCAAATTTCCAGCTGAAGACATATCTTAAAATATGTAGTTAAAGTGTAAAAAGGTAGAAAAATGTGTGAAAATGTAAGTACCTTGGTATACTCATACATGAGCAATAACATGGGAAATATAAGCCTTCCTTAAAAAGAAAAGTATGAGTGGGTTGCCATTTCCTCTCCAAGGGGAAAATACAGTTAGACTCAATTATTACAGAAAAATATTCATTTTGTAACTAAGAAATTGACTCTGAAGAATGGAAGGTTTTCACCAGGCTTGGAAAGGATTACTTTTTTAAAAATTAAAATTAAATATCAATATGAATGATTATCAATAGTGGAAATTTGAAATCCCAAGATTAAAGAGAATGATCTAACAAGTGAACAACAAATATCTTAACACACACACAAAAATTAACAGACTTCTCCTTTGCAAGAACAGACTATATAATTCAACAGCAGCATATAGAATAAAAATTAAAGGACAGAACACCAAGAATCCTATTCCCAGTTAAAATATCACTTATCTGTCAGGAAAATACATTGTAATTATACAAGTATCACAATTATATGCCAATAAAATGGACAACGAGGAAGAAATGGACAAATTCTTAGAAAAGTACAACTTTCCAAAACTCGATCAGGAAGAAATAGAAAATCTTAACAGACCCATCACAAGCACGGAAATTGAAACTGTAATCAAAAATCTTCCAGCAAACAAAAGCCCAGGTCCAGACGGCTTCACAGCTGAATTCTACCAAAAATTTAGAGAAGAGCTAACACCTATCCTGCTCAAACTCTTCCAGAAAATTGCAGAGGATGGTAAACTTCCAAACTCATTCTATGAGGCCACCATCACCCTAATACCAAAACCTGACAAAGATCCCACAAAAAAAGAAAACTACAGGCCAATATCACTGATGAACATAGATGCAAAAATCCTTAACAAAATTCTAGCAATCAGAATCCAACAACACATTAAAAAGATCATACACCATGACCAAGTGGGCTTTATCCCAGGGATGCAAGGATTCTTCAATATCCACAAATCAATCAATGTAATACACCACATTAACAAATTGAAAAATAAAAACCATATGATTATCTCAATAGATGCAGAGAAAGCCTTTGACAAAATTCAACATCCATTTATGAAAAAAACTCTCCAGAAAGCAGGAATAGAAGGAACATACCTCAACATAATCAAAGCTATATATGACAAACCCACAGCAAACATTATCCTCAATGGTGAAAAATTGAAAGCATTTCCTCTAAAGTCAGGAACAAGACAAGGGTGCCCACTTTCACCATTACTATTCAACATCGTTTTGGAAGTTTTGGCCACAGCAATCAGAACAGAAAAAGAAATAAAAGGAATCCAAATTGGAAAAGAAGAAGTAAAGCTCTCACTGTTTGCAGATGACATGATCCTCTACATAGAAAACCCTAAAGACTCCACCAGAAAATTACTAGAACTAATCAATGACTATAGTAAAGTTGCAGGATATAAAATCAACACCCAGAAATCCCTTGCATTCCTATACACGAATAATGAGAAAACAGAAAGAGAAATTAAGGAAACAATTCCATTCACCATTGCAACGGAAAGAATAAAATACTTAGGAATATATCTACCTAAAGAATCTAAAGACCTATATATAGAAAACTATAAAACACTGGTGAAAGAAATCAAAGAGGACACTAACAGATGGAGAAATATACCATGTTCATGGATTGGAAGAATCAATATAGTGAAAATGAGTATACTACCCAAAGCAATCTATAGATTCAATGCAATCCCTATCAAGCTACCAACAGCATTCTTCACAGAGCTAGAACAAATAATTTCACAATTTGTATGGAAAAACAAAAAACCTCGAATAGCCAAAGCAATCTTGAGAAAGAAGAATGGAACTGGAGGAATCAACCTACCTGACTTCAGGCTCTACTACAAAGCCACAGTTATCAAGACAGTATGGTACTGGCACAAAGACAGAAATATAGATCAATGGAACAAAATAGAAAGCCCAGAGATAAATCCACGCACATACGGACACCTTATCTTTGACAAAGGAGGCAAGAATATACAATGGATTAAAGACAATCTCTTTAACAAGTGGTGCTGGGAACTCTGGTCAACCACTTGTAAAAGAATGAAACTAGAACACTTTCTAACACCATACACAAAAATAAACTCAAAATGGATTAAAGATCTAAACGTAAGACCAGAAACTATAAAACACCTAGAGGAGAATATAGGCAAAACACTCTCTGACATACATCACAGCAGGATCCTCTATGACCCACCTCCCAGAATATTGGAAATAAAAGCAAAAATAAACAAATGGGACCTAATTAACCTTAAAAGCTTCTGCACATCAAAGGAAACTATTAGCAAGGTGAAAAGACAGCCTTCAGAATGGGAGAAGATAATAGCAAATGAAGCAACTGACAAACAACTAATCTTGAGAATATACAAGCAACTCCTACAGCTCAACTCCAGAAAAATAAATGACCCAATCAAAAAATGGGCCAAAGAACTAAATAGACATTTCTCCAAAGAAGACATACAGATGGCTAACAAACACATGAAAAGATGCTCAACATCACTCATGATCAGAGAAATGCAAATCAAAACCACTATGAGGTACCATTTCACACCAGTCAGAATGCCTGCGATCCAAAAGTCTACAAGTAATAAATGCTGGAGAGGGTGTGGAGAAAAGGGAACCCTCTTACACTGTTGGTGGGAAGGCAAACTAGTACAGCCACTATGGAGAACAGTGTGGAGATTCCTTAAAAAACTGGAAATAGACCTGCCTTATGATCCAGCAATCCCACTGCTGGGCATACACACTGAGGAAACCAGAAGGGAAAGAGACACGAGTACCCCAATGTTCATTGCAGCACTGTTTATAATAGCCAGGACATGGAAGCAACCTAGATGTCCATCAGCAGATGAATGGATAAGCAAGCTGTGGTACATATACACAATGGAGTATTATTCAGCCATTAAAAAGAATACATTTGAATCAGTTCTAATGAGGTGGATGAAACTGGAGCCTATTATACAGAGTGAAGTAAGCCAGAAAGAAAAACACCAATACAGTATACTAATGCATATATATGGAATTTAGAAAGATGGTAACAATAACCCTGTGTACGAGACAGCAAAAGAGACACTGATGTATAGAACAGTCTTATGGACTCTGTGGGAGAGGGAGAGGGTGGGAAGATTTGGGAGAATGGCATTGAGACATGTAAAATATCATGTATGAAATGAGTTGCCAGTCCAGGTTCGATGCACGATGCTGGATGCTTGGGGCTGGTGCACTGGGACGACCCAGGGGGATGGAATGGGGAGGGAGGAGGGAGGAGGGTTCAGGATGGGGAACACATGTATACCTGTGGCGGATTCATTTTGATATTTGGCAAAACTAATACAGTTATGTAAAGTTTAAAAATAAAATAAAATTTAAAAAAATAAAATAAAATAAAAAAAAAGAAAAAAAAAGTTAGCATATATGCAATTAATATGAAGGATGAAGGATATATTTTAGGTAATGTTCTAATCAACAAATAAAGCATATTTTTTTAAAAGAATAATATTATGGGGAAACAAATAGGAAGATATATTTAAAATATTAATATTATAAGAATGTAAAAGTTTAATAGTATATAATCTAAACTCAAATGAGGAAGTTGGGAAAAAAATGAATAAAGTAGAGAGAATAGGAATGCATTAATACAGAATTTTTAAAAAAGTTTTAATGTTAAATTGACCTTCCCACAAAAAAGGGTAGGATAGCATAATAAGATGAGAAAACCTTAGGGAGGTTTATCTAACTTGTCTAAAAACATTAAAACAAGACATAAGTTCAAGGCACAACAAAATTTTAAATGGGCTAACAACTTGGTTATGGGTGACCCCAGAAGACAAAATAACCCCCAAGTGATTAAATTCTAGACTAATTTGTTAAAATACTTTATCATTTACTGACCCAATATATTGATCAATGGAACAAGTTACCCTAGGGATAACAGGCTAGTCCTACTCTAGAGTTCATATGGACGATATAGTTTATGATGTCAATGTTGGATCAGGATATCCCAATGGTGTAATATATCAATGGTGTGATATCAATGTTTCATTTGTTCCATGATTAAAGTCCTACATAATCTGAATTCAGACTAATCTAGATTGGTTTCTGTGTATTGTATATTTCTTGCAGTACAAAAGAATAAGAGAAATAAGATCTACTTTATAAAATTCTCTTCAAACTAATAGATGATATATTCTGAATTCAATTAGTTTATATACAGCCCTGCTGATGTTGGGAAAGATTGAAGGCAGGAGGAGAAGGGAATGACAGAAGATGAGATGGCTAGATGGCATAACCTACTCAATGGACATGAGTTTGGATAAACTCCAGGAGTTGGTGCTGGACAGGAAGGCCTGGCGTGCTGCAGTTCATGGGGTCACAAAGAGTTTGACGTGACTGAGTGACTGAACTGAACTGAACTGAACTGACTAAGAACAGGATCTCTTAAGGTGGGAGAGCCTGGTAATTGTGTAAAATTTAAACCTTTTTTGCCAGATGTTCAATTCTTCTTAATAGCATGTTTATTCCCATCCTACTTACCATAGAATTCCTCACATTAATACAGCAAAAAGACTTTGTAGACAATTCCAAAAACTACCAAACACTGCCGGCCTTCCTGGCCTACTATCATCTATCACCAATGCTATCAAAGTATTCATTAAAGAACCATTAGGACCACTAGCATCATCAGTGTCTTCCTGTAAAGAGCAGGAAAATAAATATTTTAGACTCTCAAGCCCATGTAGTCTTCAAAAAAACTTCCCAATTCTACCATCGTAACTCAACGTCAGAAAAGACAGGCATAGACAATACATACACATGTGGGAATAATCGTATTCCAACACAATTTTATAAACTGAAGCAGTGAGGTTGATTTGGTTTATGTGCAGTAGTTTAATAACCTCTGTTTTAAAAGAAATTTTTTGGTGGTGATGAGCAGATAGGCCAATGAAAATACTAAAGAATAAATGAAAAGGCAGAAAAAATAGGGAGCATTTCATGGATGCCAGTATGTGGAGCTCCATGGGTATACTCCCAGTGAAGCAACCGTAACTACTATAAGTTGTATATAAAATAAAATCCTTGGGAAATTTTCTAAGGGCATACATCAAATGAAAAAAAAAATTATCCAAGAAATTACAATAAATCTTCGTAAAAAGTTTGAGTATGTATTGCTGCTGCTGCTGCTGCGGCTAAGTTGCTTCAGTCGTGTCCGACTCTGTGCGACCCCATAGACGGCAGCCCACCAGGCTCCCCCCGTCCCTGGGATTTTCCAGGCAAGAGTACTGGAGTGGGGTGCCATTGCCTTCTCCTTGAGTATGTATTACCTAAGCCATATCTACTTCCTGCCTATACCCTCAGTTCAATGTGACTAAAGCTCTATTCTGAGTGGATATGCTTAACATTAAGTGCTCTCATCCCCTGGCCTGCACTCTAGGACAGTTATGTTTCCCTGGAAGAGGTAAAAACCACCAATATTTCTCATTCCTACAGGCTGCATGTTATAGAAGCTAAATACCAGGTGAATCATGAGCATGTTCTAGAGGTTGGAGCTCCTTCCGTTTACTAAAGGATACCAGGTCATTTTTCTTTCTCATTCAACACATAGAGATGATGTTCTTCACCGCAAGAAACAAGTCAAAAAAACTAGTACTAATGCCCCTGTGTGTGTGGGTGCAAAGTCACGTCAATCACGTCTGACTCTTTGCAACCCTGTGAACTGCAGTCCGCCAGGCTCCTCTACCCATGGAATTCTCCAGGCAAGAATACTGGAGTGGTTTGCCATGCCCTTCTCCAGGGGATCTTCCAAACCCAGGGATCAAACCCACATGGGCAGGCGGGTTCTTTACCACTAATGCCACCTGGGAAGATTGAGTTACCTTAACCTCTTTGTTCTCCAGACTCTTTTTCTTTTACTTTGGGTTCCTACTCCCTTACTTGGGAATTCATGATCCACCATCAATTCTTCTGCTTTGGGTATTTATGTACGTGAAGTGAGTTTACTATAGGCATAACTAGAGGATCTGTGACCCTCCTACCAGAGCTGGTGCTCTGTACCTGAGAGCAAGAGCTGGAGAAAAACTAGTGCTTCGCAAAAAAGAAGGAAATCTGAGGTCTTTGACTTCAAGCCCTAAGTTCTGACCCTTGGAAAACACAGTTCAGCATCTCTTCAACTTGTGGTGACATTAGGTCAAAGATAATTATGACATTACTTTTGGTTTAAAAATAATTTAGAATTAAAAATGTATAAACATTTTAAAATTAAATTTTTATAAAAATAAAAAGTTTTTAAAAATGTAATGCCATATCCTCACAACATGGAGAGAATAGCCAAGAAAATGCCACAGAAGTTTGAAGAAGGAAAAAAACAGTGAGTGATGTAATTAATTAACCATAAAACAAGGACAAGACAGAGTATTAACAAAGTTAAAGTTAGCTTCAAATTTTCCATAACTTAATAAAACAAGTGACTACAATGACCACAAAAAGAAAAGGCACAAATAATTAATAAAATAAATTAAAGTAATGAACATATATCCAGTTAATACATAAAGAGATGAAAAGGCATACCATACAAATATTTTAAGTCCATATAATTGATAAAGCAAATAATATGGCTATGTCCTAGAAAAATATCTCATAAATAATGACAATAAAGAACAGAAACTTTAAGTTCTAGAATTAAAAAAATATTAAATATTTTCACTTAAATAGTATCTCAAGCCTTGTTAGTAAGCTTTACCCAACACAGGGATGGCCACTATTCTAAAAGGAACATTTCCAAAGGTTACAAAAAAAAAATGGACATACTCTAGCATATTTTGTGAAGCCAGTATGATATTCAATCATAACAAGAATAATAAGAAAAAGGAAATTATAATTTAATCTTAATCATTAACATTAATAAAAACTTTTTAAATTTTATCAAAAGTTATCCATCTCTTTATATAAAAAATTAAATATGACCAATTTGGATTTACTCTCAATAATGAAAGTTGATCTAACATTTAAAAATAATCAATGTAGTTTAACAAATTAAAGAATAATTGGGAAAGTAAATTATCAATATTAATATAAAATGATTTGATGAAATCAGAATTCATTAATGACAAAACACATAGCAAAATAGGAAAAGAAGAGAAGTTAGATAAAGTGATAGGACCTTTAAAAACTCTAATGAAAGTATTGTACTTAACAATATGTTGAATGTTTTCATTTGAGACTAGTGATTATATAAGCATGTCCACCACCCCTGTCTTATCAGTCTGGAAAGTAAGAAAAAGAAAGAAATGATATACAACTGGAAAGAAAGAAACAAAACAAGATTATTCCTACATTATTGTATGACTGATATACAGAAAATTTTAAGGCTTAACAATCAGAATAAATAAGTGAATTTAGCAAAGTTGCAGGATACAAAAATAACATAAAGATTATATAAATTCTTCTACACTTGCAACAAACAAAATATAAAATTTTCAAATGATACCACTTAAATTCAGTTCAGTTCAGTTGCTCAGTCTTGTCTGACTCTTTGCGACCCCATGAATCGCAGCACGCCAGGCCTGCCTGTCCATTACCAACTCCCGGAGTTCACTCAGACCCACATTGATACCACTTAAAGTAGCATGAAAAACACAAAAAGCCTAGGATTAAATCTAACAAACCATGTGCACAACTTAATAAAAAGAATCCAATGAATTGTTATAGTTTTACATGGACAAGAGATTATTAATCAACTGGTATGGTAACATATCATTTGGAAATAAATGGTTTGTATAATTGATAGCTTCTCAATCAATCTTCCAAAAATTTCTTTTTAATCTATAATTATTCTTAACTTTATATATGAAGGTAAAAGGCCCAGAATAGCCAAGAAACTGTTGTAGAAGAAAGATAAAATGGGCATACTCACTATAATTAATAACAAGGTATATTAAAATAATGTCTGAACTACTGCAGTATATTTGATTCAAAGACATGCAAATAGACCAAATAGAAAACAAGAAATGGACTGACCATTGCCTTTAAGGACACTAAACTCATTAATTTATTAATCTCTTATCATGGTATCACATCAGAGTAAAGAGAAAGGTTGGTCTTTTTAATCTTTTATTGAGATAATGACTATAAATGTGAAGAAAGTATTGACCTAAGAACACAAAAATCAGTTTCAAATAGATTGTATACCCAAGTTTAAGTAGCTAATCCAATAGCATTTAAAAGATAGTACAGATGAATATATATAATTTCAAAGTTAGAAATGTCTTGTTACATGGAATATTAAAGCAATGTCTCCTAGCTCTCGAATCAGGAATGACTTGCTTGTCTCTTTGCCAATAAAATATGGTTGAAGCAATGTTGGACCACGTATAAGATTAAGCTTCAAGAAGTCTTTCATGCTTCTCTTCTGGCTCTTGGTCCTGCCCAGCTGGTTAACAAGCTCAAGCTAATCTGTTGGATGATATGGAACATGTGGTTTTGTCATCCCTATTATCCAGCTTATGCTAGCCAACCCCAGAACCAAAGCTGTACTGTTAAGCATGATGTGTGATTGCAATTGCATCAGTGAGTCCAGTTGAGATTAGTCCTAATTATTCATTCACAGACTGTAAACAAAAGAACTGTTGTTTTAAACCAGTAAACTTTAGGTAGCTTAATATGCAATATGTATGGTCAGTTGCTCAGTACTGTCTAACTCTTCGCAACCCCATGGACTGTAACCCAACAGGCTCCTGCATCCATGAGCTTTGCCAGGCAAGAAAACTGGAGCAGGAAGCCATTCTCGACTCCAGGGGATCCTCCTGACTCAGGGATTGAATACACATCTCTTGATTCTCTCCTGCAGATTTTTTACTGCTGAACCCCCAGGGAAACCCCTATTACACAAAAAAATGTAGTAAATAGTGACACAAATTGGCACGTTATTGAAGAAGATATTCAAATAAAAATCTAATAAAGTTAACAATCACCAAGTGACAAAAAACAAGGATAAAACCAAATGCTAACAGGACATATTGCAACTGGAATTCTTATACACTGCTTATGGGAGTATTGTTTTATAAAATAACTTAGTGAAGAGGTTGGCATTGGCTAATCAGTTAAAATATTTCCACACTCTATGATTCCAATTCTAATCCTAGGTAAAACTTAACAGAAATGCACACATGCATGAACATGTTTTGTACATGTTCATTGCAGCAATAACTTAATATTAAAAAAAGAAACTAAATGTCCATCGGCACAATAATGAATAGTTATATATGGTTTACTCATATTAACATGCTATTTTGAAGTACTAAAAATTTATCTACTAAACCCACAAAACATGCATGGAACTCACAAACAGAATTTTGAGCTAAAGAAACCAGAAACAAAAATAATATGTACTATTTAATTCCATTATTGTGTGTGTTTCAATAATTCAGCAAAGGTAGTGCTAATTAGAGATTTTATATTTATCTAATAAAACTTTAGAAAATAACATGCCCCTTCCCTGGTGGCTCAGAGGTTAAAGCGTCTGCCTGGATGCGGGAGACCCAGGTTCGATCCCTGGGTTGGGAAGATCCCCTGGAGAAGGAAATGGCAACCCACTCCAGTACTCTTGCCTGGAGAATCCCATGGAGGGAGGAGCCTGGTGGGCTACAGTCCATGGGGTTGCAAAGAGTCGGAAACGACTGAGCGACTTCACTTTCTTTCTTTTCAATAAAACTTTAAAGGAGAACAAACAAGTTTTATCATAATAGTCAGTTTAAAGATCCTCTTATTAAAATAATTTTAATTCAAATATAGTTGACATATGACATCATGTAAATTTAAGGTATAGAACACATTGATTTAATACATTTATATAATGCAACATGATTGCCATTGTAGTGTTAGTTAGCACCCTATTTATTGATTATGCCAAAGCCTTTGACTGTGTGGATCACAATACTCTGGAAAATTATTCAAGAGATGGGAATACCAGACCACCTGACCTGCCTCTTGAGAAATCTGTATGCAGGTCAGGAAGCAAAAGTTAGAACTGGACATGGAACAACGGACTGGTTCCAAATAGGAAAAGGAGTACGTCAAGGCTGTATATTGTCACCCTGCGTATTTAACTTATATGCAGAGTACATCATGAGAAACACTGGGCTGGAAGAAGCACAAGCTGGAATCAAGACTGCCAAGAGAAATATCAATAACCTCAGATATGCAGATGACACCACCCTTATGGCAGAAAGTGAAGAGGAACTCAAAAGCTTCTTGATGAAAGTGAAGGAGGAGAGTGAAAAAATTGGCTTAAAGCTCAACATTCAGAAAACTAAGATCATGGCATCTGGTCCCATCATTTCATGGCAAATAGATGGGGAAACAGTGGAAACAGTGGCTGACTTTATTTTGTGGGGCTCCAAAATCACTGCAGATGGTGACTGCAGCCATGAAATTAAAAGACGCTTACTCTTGGAAGGTAAGTTATGACCAACCTAGATAACATATTTAAAAGGAGAGACATTACTTTGCCAGCAAAGGTCCGTCTAGTCAAGGCTATGGTTTTTCCAGTGGTCATGTATGGATGTGAGAGTTGGATGGTGAAGAAAGCTGAGCACCAAAGAATTGATGCTTTTGAACTGTGGTGTTGGAGAAGACTCTTGAGAATCCCTTGGATTGCAAGAAGATCCAAACAGTCCATCCTAAAGGAGATCAGTCCTGAATGTTCATTGGAAGGACTGATGTTGAAGAGGAAACTCCAATTCTTTGGCCACCTCATGTGAAGAGTTGACTCATTGGAAAAGACTCTGATGCTGAGAGGGATTGGGGGCAGGAGGAAAAGTGGACAACGGAGGATGAGATGGCTGGATGGCATCACCGACTCGATGGACATGAGTTTGAGTGAACTCCGGGAGTTGGTGATGGACAGGGAGGCCTAGCGTGCTGCGATTCATGGGGTCGCAGAGTCAGACACGACGGAGTGACTGAACTGAACTGAACTATCACAGAAAACTATATCCTTTCTGTGACTGGAATGATTAACACAAAATCTCAGTAAGTTTTATGTTCATAATACATTATTGTTGCTTAAAATCACCTTTTCATACATTACATTTTCAGGACTTATTTATCTATAAGTTGTATGCTTGTCTCCTTAAAAATATCTCTCCTCTTCCCCAACCTCCAGGCCCTGGTAATCACAATTTTGCTCTATGTTTTCAGAACCCACAAATAAGTGACATCACACATTTTTTGCCTTTTTCTGTCTAATTTATCTCACTTAGGCTAATATGCTCAAAGTCTACAAATGCTTCCTCATTGATGAATAAATAATATTCTGTTACAAATATATATTACATTTTCATTGTCAACTCACCATTGAAACACACCTAGGTTGTTCCCATATGTTGACTACTGTGACTAATGTTGCAATAAACATGGGAATACTTATATCTCTTTGATATTCAGTTTTAATTTGAGTATATATATCAAAGTGAAATTGCTGAATCATGGAGTAGTTCTACTTGAAATTTTTCAGGAAACTCCATACTGTTATCCATAGTGACTGAACAAATATACATTCCTGCAGACAGTATACTGAATTCCTTTTTTCCCAACATTCTCACTATTTGTTATCTTTCATCTTCTTGATGATTCCATTCTAACAATCGTGAGGTGATCTCTTCTTATGATTTGATTCGCAATTCCCTGGTGATTAATGAAGTTGCCCATCTCCTCATGTACCTGATGGCATTTTGGATATCATTTTGGAAAAATGTTTATTTACTTCATATGCCCACTTAAAAATCAGGATGATATTTTTTCTTTTTGTTATTGAGTTGTATGAATTATTTATATATTTTGCATATTGATTTCTTTATTTAACTTATGGTTTGGCAATATTTACTCCCATTCCACAGTTTGCCTTTTTCTTTTGTCAATGGTTTCTTTTGCTGTAAAAAGTCTTATAAGTTTGATATAGTCCTCTTTGTTGATTGCAGCTTTTATTCTTTGTGATTTTGGTGCCATATCTAAAAAGTCATTACAGAAACCAAGGACAAGGAGTTTCTTGCCAGTTTTCTTGTAGTAGGTTTATGGAATCTGTGATTCATTTCAAGTTAGTTTTTCTGGATGGTGTAAGATACGGGTCTAATTTAATTTTTATGCATGTGTTTATTTAGTTTTCCCAAAACCACATGTTAAAGAGATGATTCTTTGCATATTGGTGGTTCTTGGTTCTCGTGGGAAAAATTGACTATATGCAATAGCAGAATTCATTTTCTTCTCAGATACACAAGAAGTATTCTAAGAATGTATCATATGATAAGAAAAAAACAAGTTTTAGAAAATTTAAGATTTTCGGTTCAGTCACTCAGTTGTGTTTGATTCTTTCTGACCCCACGGGATGAAGCACACCAGGCTATCCTGTCCATCACGAACTCACTGAACTTGCTCAAACTCATGTCCATCGAGTCGGTGATGCCATTCAAACATCTCATCCTCCACTGTCCCCTTCTCCTCTTGCCTTCAATCTGTCCCAACATCAAAGTCTTTTACAATGACTTCAGTTCTTGGCATCAGGTGGCCAAAGTAATGGGAGCTTCAGCTTCAGCATCAGTCCTACCAATGAATATTCAGGACAATTTCCATTAGGATTGACTGGTTTGATCTCCTTGCAGTCCAAGGGACTCTCAAGAGTCTTCTCCAAAACCACAGTTCAAAAGCATCAATTCTTTGGCGCTCAGATTTCTTTATGGTCCAACTCTCCCATCCATACATGACTACTGGAAAAACCATAGCTTTAATTAGACAGACCTTTGTTGGTAAAGTAATGTCTCTGCTTTTTAATATACTGTCTAAGCTAGTCATAGCTTTTCTTCCAAGGAGCAAGCATCTAGTAATTTCATGGCTGCAGTCACCATCTGCAGTGATTTTGGAGGCCAAGAAAATTAAGTCTCACTATTTCCATTGTTTCCCCGTCTATTTGCCATGAAGTGATGGGACCAGATATCATGATCTTCAATTTATGAATGCTGAGTTTTAAGCCAGCTTTTTCACTCTCCTCTTTCACTTTAATCACTCTTTAACTCCTCTTTGCTTTCTGCCATAAGAGTGGTATTATCTGCATATCTGAGGTTATTGACATTTCTCCCTCCTGGCAATTTTGATTACAGCTTACGTTTCATGCATTCCAGCATTTCACATGATGTACTCTGTATATAAGTTAAATAAGCAGGATGACAATATACAGCGCTGATGTACTCCTTTCCCAATTTGGAATCAGTCTACTGTTCCAAGTGCAGTTTTAACTGTTGCTTCTTGACCTGCATACAGGTTTCTCAGGAGGCAGGTAAGGTAGTCTGATATTCCCATCTCTTGAAGAATTTTCCACAGTTTGTTGTAATCCACACAGTCAAAGGCTTTAGAGTAGTCAATGACACAGAAGTACATATTTTTCTGTAATTATCTTGTTTTTTCTATGATCCAACAGATGTTGGCAATTTAATCTCTGATTTCTCTGCCTTTTCTAAGTTCAACGTGAACTTCTGGAATTTCTTGGTTCATGTACTGTTGAAACCTTGCTTGGAGAACTTTGAGTATTACTTTGCTAGTGTGTGCGATGATTGCAATTGTGTGGTAGCTTGAACATTCTTTGGCATTGCCCTTTTTGGGGATTGGAATGAAAACTGAACTATTCCAGTCCTGTGGCCACTGCTCAGTTTTCCATATTTGCTGGCAAATTGAGTGCAGCATTTCAACAGTATCATCTTTTAGGATTTGACATAGCTCAACTGGAATTCCATCACCTCCACTAGCTTCGTATGTAGTGATGCTTCTGAAGGCCCACTTGACTTCACACTCCAAAGTGTCTGGCTCTATGTGAGCAATCACATCATCATAGTTATCTATGTCATTAAGATCTTTTTTGTATAGTGCTTCTGTGTATTCTTGCCACCTCTTTTAATAACTTCTGCTTCTGTTAGGTCCATACCATTTCTGTCCTGTATTGTGCCCATCTTTGTATGAAATATTCCCTTAGACTATGCCAATTATCATCCTTTCTCACCATAATCATCAGTTCAGTTCAGTTCAGTCACTCAGTCGTGTCCAACTCTTTGCAATCCTATGAACCTCAGCACACCAGGCCTCCCTGTTCATCACCAACTCCCGGAGTCCACTCAAACCCATGTCCATTCAGTCAGTGATGCCATCCAACCATCTCATGCTGTGATGTCCCATTCTCCTCCTGCCCTCAATTATTCCCAGCATCAGGGTCTTTTCAAATGAGTCAGCTTTTCGCATCAGGTGGCCAAAGTACTGGAGTTTCAGCTTCAACATCAGTCCTTCAAATGAACACCCAGGACTGATCTCCTTTAGGATGGACTAGTTGGATCTCCTTGCAGTCCAAGGGACTCTCAAGAGTCTTCTCCAACACCACAGTTCAAAAGCATCAATTCTTCAGTGCTCAGCTTTCTTTACAGTCCAACTCTCACATCCATATATGACCACTGGAAAAAACCATAGCCTTGACTAGATGGATCCTTGTTGACAAGTAATTTCTCTGCTGTCTATTTTAATATGCTGTCTATGTTGGTCATAACTTTCCTTCCAAGGAGTAAGCGTCTTTTAATTTCATGGCTGCAATCACCATCTGCAGTGATTTTGGAGCCATAAAATAAAGTCTGCCACTATTTCCACTGGTTCCACATCTATTTGCTATGAAATGATGGGACCAGATGCCATGATCTTAGTTTTCTGAATGTTGAGCTTTAAGCCAATTTTTTCACTCTCCTCTTTCACTTTCATCAAGAGTCTCTTTCATTCTTCTTCACTTTCTGCCATAAGGGTGGTGTCATCTGCATGTCTGAGGTTATTGATATTTCTCCTGGCAATCTTGATTCCAGCTTGTGCTTCTTCCAGCCCAGTGTTTCTCATGATGTATTCTGTATATAAGTTAAATAAGCAGGGTGACAATATACAGCCTTGACATACTCCTTTTCCTATTTGGAACCAGTCAGTAGTTCCATGTTCAGTTCTAACTGTTGCTTCCTGACCTGCATACAGATTTCTCAAGAGGCAGGTCAGGTGGTCTGGTATTCCCATCCCTTTCAAAATTTTCCACAGTCTATTGTGATCCACACAGTCAAAGGCTTTGGCATAGTCAATAAAGCAGAAGTAGATATTTTTCTGGAACTCTCTTGATTTTTCCATGACCCAGTGGATATTGGAAATTTGATCTCTGGGTCCTCTGCCTTTTCTAAAACCAGCTTGAACATCTGGAAGTTCACGTTTCACGTATTGCTGAAGCCTGGCATGGAGAATTTTAAACATTTCTTTACTAGCATGTGAGATAAGTGCAATTGTGTGGCAGTATGAGCATTCTTTGGCATTGCCTTTCTTTGGGATTGGAATGAAAACTGACCTTTTCCAGTCCTGTGGCCACTGCTGAGTTTTCCAAATTTGCTCACATATTGAGTGCAGCTCTTCACAGCATCATCTTTCAGAATTTGAAATAGCTCAACTGGTATTCCATCACCTCCACTAGCTTTGTTCATAGTGATGCTTCCTAAGGCCCATTTGACTTCACATTCCAGGAGATATGGCACTACGTGAGTGATCACATCATCGTGATTATCTTGGTTGTGAAGATCTTTTTTGTACAGTTCTTCTGTGTATTCTTGCCACCTTTTCTTAATATCTTCTGCTTCTGTTAGGTCCCTACCATTTCTGTCCTTTATTGTGCCCATCTTTGCATGAAATGTTCCCTTGGTATCTCTAATTTTCTTGAAGAGATCTCTAGTCTTTCCCATTCTATTTTTTTCCTCTATTTCTTTGCATTGATTGCTGAAGAAGGCTTTCTTATCTCTTCTTGCTATTCTTTGGATCTCTGCATTCAAATGGGTATCTCTTTCCTTTTCTCCTTTGCTTTTCGCTTCCCTTCTTTTCACAGCTATTTGTAAGGCCTCCTCAGACAACCATTTTGCTTTTTTGCATTTCTTTTTCTTGGGGATGGCCTTGATTCCTGTCTCCTGTACAATGTCATGGACCTCTGTCCATAGTTCATCAGGCACTCTGTCATTCAGATCTAGTCCCTTAAATCTATTTCTCACTTCCACTGTATAGTCATAAGGGGTTTTACTTACATCATACCTGAATGGTCTAGTGGTATTCTCCACTTTCTTCAATTTCAGTCTGAATTTGGCAATAAGGAGTTCATGATCCGAGTCACAGTCAGCTCCCAGTCCTTTTTTTTACTGGTGTATAGAGCTTCTCCATCTTTGGCTACAAAGAATGTAATCAATCTGATTTCAGTGTCGACCATCTAGTGATGTCCATGTGTAGAGTCTTCTCTTGTGTTTTTGGAATAGGGTGTTTGTTATGACCAGTGTGTTCTCTTGGCAAAACTCTATTAGCCTTTGCCCTGCTTCATTCCATACTCCAAGGCCAAATTTGCCTGTTACTCCAGGTATTTCTTTACTTCCTACTTTTGCATTCCAGTCCCCTATAATGAAAAGGACATCTTTTTTGGGTGTTCTAGAAGGTCTTCCATAATCATATGGAACTACAAATCAACAACAAGAGGAAAGATGAAAAATATGTGTGGAACTAATCAACACACTTCTTTTAGGGAAAGAGAAAATTAGCCAAAAGTGTAGTGGTCAGGCTGTCTGGTTGCACAGCCTCTTGCTCTCTCCCCAGGTGTTGTAAATACATGATGATGTAACATCTGAGGTCACTTATAGCACTGCCCATGCCCATCACAATGTACCTATTTTCACAGGCCACTTTTGTTCTGTAAACATATATAAGTATACCTGAAAATCCCGAGGCTATTTTATGGCTACATTAAGGCTGTTAAGGCTGTGTCTGCTGGGTCAAGTATGAGAAAATACAGCATGTCTGCTCTAATGGCTGCTGCACGAGTCTGGAGAGAATAAACCTGTCTGCAGGTCCTATGGCACCTCAAGTTTTCTTCTGGTTTCTCCAGTAATGCCTTGTCTACCCTGGGTTCAGTGAACAGTGTGAACAGTGAGATACAATGAGACAATTGGGTTAGTCGGCAGGATACTCAGCAGGTAGGGGAGCCCGAAGCTCCAGTGGGTGGAGGAAGCCAGTGGCCACTACATAGCATGTGGTACCAGGTGGCCATGGTTCTCTCAGCATGGGCCCTGGTGGAACACTGGGAAGCAGTGAACAGTTCACCAGATAGCACTGAAAAGGTGTTACAGGTGGTGAGTTCCCATTTACTGGACAAGGTGGCACAGACTGCTGCTGGCACCATGAGGTGGTTTTCTTAATTGCCTTGAAGGCCAATATCGGTAGTGCCCTCCATGATGCTGCACAAATGTGTTAACTGCAGAGATGAGAAGAAGAGTTGAAACAGTGCTTATACACATGCTGGAGCAAGAGATGCATAACCTTGATGAACCCAGTGCCATGGACAGTGAAGTAATGAGGCACAATGATGACAAACATTGTGAGATTGTGGGTCCCAGCTTGGCAGCAAGGCCCATTGTGTGGTAGAAAGTGAACCATGAGCAGCCTATTGTTCAGGGGAGTATCCCCCAGGGGACCTCAGTGTGACTGAGTTCACAACGTACTGACCATATTCTCAGGCAGAATTTCATTGCCTGACTTGGGTAAGCAGTTTAGGCAGAAGCAAGGGGAACCATTGGAAGCATGTCTTTTGCAACTCTGGGACACAGGGGTGGGCCGTATCATTTGTTCCAGGGACAAAATAGAATAGTTGGCATCTGTAACCATTCACCCCTCATTGAGACAAAAGTTGTAGAATATTATAAGACTGCGGTCCCCACTTGTTAGTGAAACCCATCAGGCAACTGAGAAGGGCCTGAAATTTAAGACAGAAGTTTAAGCACCCACCACAAGAGATACAGGCCATTACATGAGCTTACCATGAGTGCTGTGACCATTAAGATACAGACCAATGATCTGAGCTGTGAATGCAAAAAAAATCCCCTCTTTGAAGGGGTGGGCCTGGCACCTGTGGGTGGTTTTTTTAACCTTACCAAGAGAAATAGAGTGATGGCATGTGAGATGCCATTTTGAAAGTGTGAAGACCCCAAAGGGAGGTCAAGCTGGTAAAGGCCACATCAAGGTTATGTGGATGTTTGTGCAGAGGTATACTATAAAGGCTGTGTCCTATGATGTAGATGTAGAACAGTGTATGGTAAAGGTTGTGTCTTACAATGGGCTACTAACCTCTGATTCTCTTGTAAATTTAGAACAGTGTGAAAGCATTTGGAATCATGTGAGTGGGCTGTAAACACTTCAAAAATCCTCTCCTTGAAGAGGTGAACCTGGAGTCTGTTGGGGGAGTTTTGTGAGTCCTTAATAAAAACCCAACAGGGGTGAGGTTGCCCCTGTGAAGGCTTTCCTGTAACCTCACAAGGATAGATGCTGGACTGGATGTGGCCATGGAAGATAAAGTCACTCCACATGCAGCTGGTGGCTTTTCTAGCCCCATGAGGGCAAGGTGATTTCAAGGTGATTTCCAACATGAGTTCCAGGTGATACCTGGCATTGGGTTTTGTTGTGTGTTGGGCTATAACTATTTGTTGTTGTAGCATCTACAGCTGTCACAGAATGTGGATTCAAGGGTCAGTGTTACTCAGCAAGGGAATATGGCAGAAGATGGACTGTGAATAGATTGTGAGGTGAGAGACCTTAAGAGGTGGAATGTAGGGAAAGAGCAAATTAGTCAAGATGGTGGTGGGTCAGGTTCTCTCACCCCATGACCTCTCACTCTCATCCCAGTTGTACATACATGGTTATATAATAGTTGAGATCATTTATAGCACTGCACATGCACATCACATTGTACCCACTTGGTCACAGGCCACTTTTATCCTGTAACCATATATAAACCCATCTGAAAAGCACTTGAAGCTATGTTATAGCTATTTTAAGGCTGTGTTATGGCTGTGCCCGCTGGGTCAACTATGAGAGAATACAGCATGTCTGTTATTATGGCTGCTGCATCAACCTGGAGAGAATAAACATATCTACAATTCCTACAGCTCTTTGAGTTTTCTTCCAGATTCTCCACTTATGCCTTGCTTACCCTGGGTTCAATGAACAGTGTGAAGAGCAAGATGCTTCTGAAAAATAAATGGGTTAAATAACAAATCAAAAATAAAATTAAAAAAAATATTATGAACCTAATGAAAATGAAAGCACAACATACCAAAACCAGCAAAAGCAGTTCTGAGGAGAGTGTTATGGCAATAAACCCATGTAATACATTTTTTAAATATCTCAAATAAGCAACTTAGCTTTGAACCTCAAAAAAACTAGACAAAGAATAAATTAAGCTTAAGTTATCAGAAAGAAGGAAATAATAAAACTATTAGTGCACAAATAAATGAAATAGAAACTATGAAAAGATTAACAAAACTAGGAGCTGGTTTTTCAAAACAAGATAAACAAAATTGACGTATTTCAGTTAGAGTAACTAAGAAAAATGACAGAAGACTCCAAATCAGAAATGAAAGAATATATTACAAATGATACTACAGAAACTCATATGATCAAAAAAGACTAAAATGGACAATCATAGGCCATACAAACTACGTAACCTAAGAAAAATAGAAACTTACAACCTACTAACCCTAATCATGAGGAAATAGAAAATCTAGCCAATAACAAGTAAGGAGACCGACTCGGTAATCTAAAACCTTCCAACAAAGAAAACCCCAAGAACAGATTGCTTTGCTAGTGAATTCTACTAAATATTTAAGAAGACTTAATGCCAATCCTTTTCAAACTCTTTGGAAAAGTAGAGGAAGCAAGAAAAATTCCAAACTAATTCAACATAGTTGAATAAGCAAAATTATTGGATAAATAAATTCAACAATAAACAACATTGTTGTTGCTGTTGTTGTTTAGTCCCTAAGATGTGTCCGACTCTTTGTGACCCCATAGACCGTAACCCACCAGGCTCCTCTGTCCATGAGATTTCTTAGGCAAGAATACTGGAAAGGGTTGTCATTTCCTTCTCCAGAGATTCTTCCTGACCCACAGATTGAATTTGTGTTCCTGCATTGACAGGCAGGTACTTTATTGCTGAGCCATGAGGGAAGCTCAAGGTCAACATTAGCCTCATAGTAAAGCCAGATAAGAAAATGATAGACCAAGTTCCCTGATAAAGATAGATGCAAAAGTTCTCAACAAAATATTAGCAAAGTGAATTCAAAAGCACATTAAAAGTATTATACACCACGAGTAAGGGGAATTTACCCTTTGGATGCAAGGATGGCTCAACATATGTATATCAATTAATTATATACACCACATTAACAAAATGAAAGAAAAAAATTAAGAAAAATTATATTATCGTCTCATCAGATGCAAAGAAACATTGAAAAAAAATCAACATTCTTTCATGATACATATCCTCAACAGTTTGTGTATTTAAGGAAGAAACTCAACATAATAAAGGCTATATACTACAAACCCACAGTGAACATTATACTCAATGGGTGGAAAATTGAAAGCTTTTCCTCAAAGATAAAGAACAATAGCAGAAAGCCCATTCAACATAGTACTGGAAGTCCTAGCCAGAGCAATCAGATAAGACAAAGAAGTAAATGAATTTAAATCAGAATGACAGAATTAAAATTATCTTTATTTGCAGATGACATCATTTTATACATAAAAAATCCCAAAGACTCAACTTAAAAGCTGTTGGAACTTAAATTCAAAAAAGTGGCAGGAAACAAAATCAGTATAAAGAAGTTAGTTACATTTCTATACACAATGAAACATCTGAAAAAGAAATAAGAAAACTCAAGCATCAAAGCAATAAAATGCTAAGGAAAAAATTTAACCAAGGAAGTGATAGATTTGTCGGATGAAGACTAAAAGTCTTTGTTGAAATAAATTGAAGAATACACAAACAAATGTTTATGAATCAGAAGAATTAATACTGTTAAAATGTCCACACTACCAAAAGTGAAAGTGAAATCCAATGAAATTTCAAAATTCCAATGGCATTTTCCATAGAAATAGGAAAAAAAATTCCTAAAATTTGTATGAAACTACAAAAGACCCCCGATAGCCAAAGCAATATGAGACAAAAGAATAAAGCTGGAAGCATCACATTTCCTGATTTCATATTACACTACAAAGGTATACTAATTAAAACTTGTGTTACTGACATACTAATGGACACATAGACCAGTGGAACAGAATTGAGAGCCCAGAGTTAATGGTTCTGTCTTAGGAATTAGGAAGGGATGCAATTTAAATTGAGTACAAGGGGGTTTTTCTGGTGTTAACAGATTCTACTTCTGGGTTCAGGTTGCATGTGTGTGTGCTAAGTTGCTTCAGTTGTGTTCAAATCTGTAGGACCCTATGGACCATAGCCTACCAGGTTCCTCTGTCCAAGGGATTCTCCCAGCAAAAATACTGGAGCGGATTACCATTCCCTCCTCCCTGGGACCTTCCTGACCTGGGGATCAAACCTTCATCTCTATGCCTTCTGCATTGGCAGGAAGGTTCTTTAACAATAGTGTCACCTGGGAAGCCTGGGTTCAGGTTACAAGAAAGTTATTATGTTATAATCACTGAATATTACAATATTACCATTTTTTTGTTTTCAATTTTTATGAGTATGTCTGAGTCGACATTTTAAAAAGGTAATTAATGCATTCATTTCATCCTTACAATAGAATACAAGTTAACTAGAGGAAATAAAGTTTAAAGTCATAACAGAGCTAGTAGAAGTAAAAGATTTAAAAATACCCTTCCTTTTGTTTATTTAACAGGAATGATCAACAGGAGTACCTTCTCCAATAATCAAACATTCATACATACATTGAATATTTTTCTGGAAACTTTATGTTTCATTGTGTATTTTATCAAACTTGACACCAGTTTCATCACCGTTTTGTAGTTTTTACTCTACAGGTGATTCCATATCTTCTGTCAGACTTACCTTTATTTCATAGTTTGGTGTTATTTTAAATATTATTTTTAATTCCAATTTTTATTGCTAATTGTAGAAATAAAATTAATTTTTGTATATATGTGGCTTTTCTCAAGAACAAACTTGAGGTGTAACTTTTGGAACTTTTGCTTATTCATTTGTTTTGTATTTCCCTGCTGTTTTTTTTCCTGTGATCTTGTTATTATATTTCATCTATTTATGTTATCTGTCTTTTGTTTTTCTTTTAAGGTTTCTTAAGTGAATGCTGAGTCATTGATTTGAAATCTTTGCTCTTTTTATTATAATATTAGTGTTCTGTGCTATAAATTTCACCAAGTATTGTTTTATCAGCATTTCACAACTTTTGATATATCATGAAAGAGAACTATAACATAATCTAACTACAATTATGGAATTCTCTATTTCTCCTTGTACTTCTGACATTTTACCTCATGTGTTTGGAAACTGTGTGGATCACAACAAACTGTGGAAAATTCTTCAAGAGATGGGAATACCAGACCACCTGACCTGCCTCCTGAGAAATCTGTATGCAGGTCAGGAAGCAGCAGTTAGAACTGGGCATGAAAAAACAGACTAGTTCCAAATTGGGGAAGGAGTATATCAAGGTTGTATATTGTCACCCTGCTTATTTAACTTATATGTAGAGTACATCATGTGAAATCCCAGGCTGAATGAAGCGCAAGCAGGAATCAAGATTGCCAGGAGAAGTATCAATAATCTTAGATAGGCAGATAACGCCACACAGCAGAAGTGAAAAAGAACTAAAGAGCCTCTTGATGAAAGTGAAAGAGGAGGGTGAAAAGTTGGCTTAAAACTCAACATTCAGAAAACTGAGATCATGGCACCAGGTCCCATCACCTCTTGGCAAATAGATGGGGCAACAGTAACAGACAATTTTGGGGGGCTCAAAAATCACTGCAGATGGTGACTGAAGCCATGAAATTAAAAGACACTTGCTTCTTGGAAGAAAAGCTATGACCAACCTAGACTTAAAAAGCAGAGACATTACTATACCAACAAAGGTCTGTCTAGTCAAAGCTATAGTTTTTCCAATAGTCATATATGGATGGGAGAGTTGGACCATAAAGAAAGTTGAGCGCCAAAGAATTGATGCTTTTGAATTGTGGTTTGGGATAAGACTCTTGGGAGTCCCTTAGACTGCAAGGAGGTCCAACCAGTCAATCCTAAATGATATCAGTCCTGAATATTCATTGTAAGGACTGATGCTGAAGCTAAAACCAATACTTTGGCCACCTCATGCAAAGAAGTGACTTATTTGAAAAGACACTGATGCTGGAAAAGATTGAAGGCGGGAGGAGAAGGGGACAACAGAGGATGAGATGGTTGGATGGCATGACTGACATGATAGAAATGAGTTTGAGTAGGCTCTGGGAGCTGGTGATGGAAAGGGAAGCTTGACGTGCGGATGTCCATGGGATCACAAAGAGCTGGACACAACTGTGTGACTGAAAACTGATTTGGAAACTTTGGTGCATAAAAACTTAAGACTGGCATATTGTCTTGGATTAATACTTTATAATTATACAATAAACTTCGTAATCTCCAATAATCTACCTTTCTCTGAAAGTTACTTTGATAATAATATAGCCACTCTAATTTTTAAATTGTGTTTTAGCTTGGTGTCTGTTTACCTAAAGTGTGATTTTATGAGGGCAGACTATAATGATCTTTTGCTTTTTCAATTTATTCTCACAATCCCTGTTTCATTTATAGTTTTTAGAACATTTATAAATGGCATTATTGATAGTGTTAGGTTTATTTACTGTAAAGTTGTCTCATCTATACTTTGCTCTCTTTTCCTCTTTATCAGTTTTCTTTTAGAATAAAATTTTGTTAAGATTGTATTTCAACTCCTTTACTTGTAACTCTTTGTTTTGTTAATTAGTGAATGATTTGGGGTTTATAATATATATTTGCAATTTTTTTTTTAGATTCAGCCCTTATATGATATTATACCATGTCTCATAGGGACTTTCCAGTGGTTCACTGGTAAAGAAGCCACTTGTCAATGAAAGAGACACTGGAGACACAAGTTTGAGCCCTGTGTCGGGAAGATCCCCTGGAGAAGGAAATGGCAACCCACTCCAGTTTTCTTGCCTGGAGAATCCCATGAACAGAGGAACCTGGCAGGCTATGTCCATGGGGTCACAAAGAGTCAGACACCACTGAGCACACACATGTCTCATACAATATAAGAGACTTACAATATGCCATCAGTTCTCCTCTTTTTTTGTGTTAATTTGTTATACACTTTACTTTTGCATTATTGCATTTTGCAAATAACTTACAAAATTGCTTTTTGCATTAAGCCACATTATTATTATGCTTAGCAACAAAGTGTCTTTTACTGATATTTAAATAATAATAAAATCTTAAAAATTTACTTGTGTAGCTACTGCATCCATTATTCTTCATTCATTTGTGCAGGTCAATACTCTGTTGTCATTTTTCTTCTATCTTAGTCTTCCTTTATCATTTTATGTAATGCAGTTTTCTTGGCTAATTGATACTTATCTTTCTGCTAATAATCTTTTATTCTTACTCTTGGAACTTAGATATGATATTAAGTTACTTGATAAGTGTTTTATTCAGGGGTTTGCTTTTAAGATGTGTTAGATCCAGAGTCAGTGTCACTCTAGGGATATTATTCCCCATCGTTGAGATACAACCTACTTTGAACATAAATCCATGTGAATCATAAGGTTTCACATCTACTGTGAGAAGAAGCACTATTCTTAGATGTGCATGAACACTGCACGTAGTTATCTCTAATAATGTCTGGCACTTATTTTCTCAGCATTGAGTAATTTCAGCTAACTATTCAAAGGGTACTATCTAGAGATCTCCAGAGTTCTCTCTTGTTGCAGCTCTTTTTCTGTCCAGAACTCTATCCTATGAATTTTAACTACTCAAATTTTCTGAACTTTCAGATATCTCTTTGATTAAGAGACAGCACCAGTCTCCATCTGCTTACCCTGTCTTCTAGACTCTAAACTTTATCAAGCTAGGTCAATCACAAATTCATCTTATTTGTTTTCCAGCTCTCAGGGATAAGTGACCTTCATTGTTTGAAGTATTTAAGAGGAATTGTTTCATAAATTCTACCTTATTTTGCTTATTTCAGGCAGTAGGGTAAATCTATACCTGTTATTCTTTCTCAGCACAGTTATAATTGCCTGGGGATTGTTTTTGCCTGAACGAAGTAGTTAAAATGAATGGCTGACTGGTTTGAAGGGGGCAGTCTGGTAATAAAACTAAGGTTAACTTATTTTTCTAAAATTTTCCTTTGGTGGAAGATAAACACTAACCTGTAATTGAAGGATAGCCTTATGGAGCTGAATGATGATTCCCAAATTATCTAATAAACTAGATTTCTGATGCTTTTATTATTTTTAGGAACAATTTCAGTTCAGTTCAGTCTCTCAGTTGTGTCTGACTCTTTGCGACCCCATGAATCACAGCACGCCAGGCCTCCCTGTCCATCACCAACTCCCAGAGTTCACTCAAACTCATGTCCATCGAGTCGGTGATGCCATCCAGCCATTTCATCCTCTGTCGTCCCCTTCTCCTCCTGCCCCCAATCTGTCCCATTATCAGGGTCTTTTCCAATGAGTCAACTCTTCGCATGAGGTGGTAAAGTATTGGAGTTTCAGCTTCAGCATCAGTCCTTCCAATGAACACCCAGGACTGATCTCCTTTAGGATGGACTGATTGGATCTCCTTGCAGTCCAAGGAACTCTCAAGAGTCTTCTCCAACACCACAGTTCAAAAGCATCAACAATTTCAGATCAGATCAGATCAGTCACTCAGTCGTGTCCAACTCTGCGACCCCATGAATCACAGCACGCCAGGCCTCCTGTCCATCACCAACTCCCAGAGTTCATTCAGATTCACGTCCATCGAGTCAGTGATGCCATCCAGCCATCTCATCCTCTGTCGTCCCCTTCTCCTCCTGCCCCCAATCCCTCCCAGCATCAGAGTCTTTTCCAATGAGTCAACCCTTCACATGAGGTGGCCAAAGTACTGGAGTTTCAGCTTAGCATCATTCCTTCCAAAGAAATCCCAGGGCTGATCTCCTTCAGAATGGACTGGTTGGATCTCCTTGCAGTCCAAGGGACTCTCAAGAGTCTTCTCCAACACCACAGTTCAAAAGCATCAATTCTTTGGCACTCAGCCTTCTTCACAGTCCAACTCTCACATCCATACATGATCACAGGAAAAACCATAGCCTTGACTAGACGAACCTTTGTTGGCAAAGTAATGTCACTGCTTTTGAATATGCTATCTAGGTTGGTCATAACTTTCCTTCCAAGGAGTAAGCGTCTTTTAATTTGTTTCATGGCTGCAGTCACCATCTGTAGTGATTTTGGAGCCCAGAAAAATAAAGTCTGACACTGTTTCCACTGTTTCCCCATCTATTTCCCATGAAGTGATGGGACCGGATGCCATGATCTTCGTTTTCTGAATGTTGAGCTTTAAGCCAACTTTTTCACTCTCCACTTTCACTTTCATCAAGAGGCTTTTTAGTTCCTCTTCACTTTCTGCCATAAGAGTGGTGTCATCTGCATATCTGAGGTTATTGATATTTCTCCCGGCAATCTTGATTCCAGTTTGTGT
This sequence comes from Bubalus kerabau, assembly GCF_029407905.1. Lineage (NCBI taxonomy): Eukaryota > Metazoa > Chordata > Mammalia > Artiodactyla > Bovidae > Bubalus > Bubalus kerabau. Next base: position 61,102,673 of record NC_073634.1, read on the forward strand.
TTCTTCCAGTCCAGTATTTCTCATGATGTACTCTGCATAGAAGTTAAATAAACAGAGTGACAGTATACAGCCTTGACGTACGCCTTTTCCTATTTGGAACCAGTCTGTTGTTCCATGTCCAGTTCTAACTGTTGCTTCCTGACCTGCATACAGATTTCTCAAGAGGCAGTTCAGGTGGTCTGGTATTCCCATCTCTTTCAGAATTTTCCACAGTTGATTGTGATCCACACAGTCAAAGGCTTTGGCATAGTCAAGAAAGCAGAAATTGATGTTTTTCTGGAACTCTCGCTTTTTCCATGATCCTGCGGATGTTGGCAATTTGATCTCTGGTTCCTCTGCCTTTTCTAAAACCAGCTTGAACATCAGGAAGTTCATGGTTCACATATTGCTGAAGCCTGGCTTGGAGAATTTTGAGCATTATTTTACTAGCATGTGAGATGAGTGCAATTGTGCGGTAGTTTGAGCATTCTTTGGCATTGCCTTTCTTTGGGATTGGAATGAAAACTGATCAACAATTTACATAATGCTAAATCAGCATATGATGATTAAAGTCAGCATCAAACCAATTCAGTATATACTAAGTGTATAGATTATATTTGTAGATTGATGTATTTTTCTCCAAATTGATTCCTAAAATCTATACCATGTTATTTTATGAATGATTTATAGACTCGAAGAATTTTAAGGCCTATGTTTAGCTTCAAGTCAGAACAAATACTTTATATTCACATAACATAGAGTTCCAACAAGTGGTTAAGCATAGAAGTAAAAATCATCCACCAATAAAGATAATTTTGAAGTTAAATAAAGAGCAGATAAAATTTTATCAAAATATATGATTGAAATGGACAATATTAGCAACAAAACATATAATCAAGAGCAAAATTCACTGATATACATTCTTGAGATTGCTAGTGCTACACTTATAATGCATTTAGATAACAGAGAGTTAATAATTAAATAATTATAATAATAACTATAATTGTCATTATGTTTTGGATTCTAGTCTGAGAGTGTGGGGAGGGAGCAAATTAGCCAAGATGGCCTCTTCAGACTCTCTCGGCCCATGTTTTGTAAATAACAATTATGTAACAGCTTGAGATCACTTATAGCACTGCACATGTGAGTCACAAGGTACCTGCTTGATCACGGGTTACTTTATGCTGTATGCATATGTAAGGTCCACCTAAAGAAGTGGAGGCAATTACGTCTGTGTCAAGGCTGTGTCCATTGGTTTAGCCACGAGAGGAGAGAATATACTGCTGTATATTGTAGAGAATGTCTACTGCTGCAGCTGCTGCGCCAGCCAGAAGAGAGGTTGTGTGTGTTAGGTTATGCTATGACTGCTCCTATGGCTGCTGCATCAGCCAGGAGAGAATAAATACATCTGCAGCTCCTACAGCTCCTGGAGTCTTCTTCCAGCTTTCCCGTTTGCACCTTGTCTACCATGGGTTCAATAAACAGTGTGGACAGTATGAACGGTGAGACAATTGGCACAGTACCCAGGGTAAATCAGCGATACAGAGAGGGTTTAAAAACGACCTAATTTTGATTCTATGTGCATGCATGCTAAGTCGTTTCATTCAGGTCCAACTCTTTGCAACCCTATGGACTGTAGCCCACCAGGCTCCTCTGTCCAGGGGATACTCCAGGCAAGAACACTGGTGTAGGTTTCTATGCCCCCCTCCAAGGGAGCTTCACAACCCAAGAATCAAACCCACATCTCTAATATCTCCTGCATTGGCAGGTGGATTTTTACCACTAACACCACTTGGGAAACCCAATTTTGATTCCACGTACAATTAAAAACAGATGTCAATCTTCCCATAATATTCTTTGACATCTATGGAATTGGATATTCATGTTACCTTTGAGTATAAAGGGAACTGCTATTGAATATTAAAACAGCTTCTGTACTTAGAAGGTTTTATTGTTGCTATTGTTGTTAAGTGCACAGAAATTTATAGGACAGAAAAAAAATTCAGCTTGAAGTTGGAAAGAAAATTTACCTCATAAAAATAAGTAAATGAATTTAAGCTTTGCTTAAGTCAGTGATCTTAATTATTCTTATCCTAGTCAGTGTTAATACAAATCATAGGTTCTCAATAAAAATTTAATCTAATTGAATTTGAATCAACTTGAGGATGTCAAAACAACTTGAACAAAACAAAAATAAATATACACAAATTGGATAAGAAAATAAAGTTCTTCCAAAATTGTCTATTTCTTTACAAGTACACATATGCATGCACATACACATACACATACACACACATACACACACACACCCCAAAAACATTTCTTAACCCATTTAAAAATTCTGTTTCTTTAAAGTTCAGCACTTGAGCAACCATATCTACAGCAGTGTAATAGTCTTTTTAAAAGTAAGTAAATGAGGGGATCATTAGACTAGGGTGACTCTATTGCCTTGGTAGCCCAGTAAGTAAACCAAAACCTAAGCCATAGTCAATGTACTTCAATCAGAAACAATGAAATCTAAAAACAACTAATCAAAAACAGCCAACTAGGCTTATCCAAACCAGGAACCCACTTAAGCTATAGTCAATTATATACTTGAAAACTACTAAGAGAATAGTTCTTAAATATTCTCACCTCAAAATATAGAAGGTAATAATGTAACTGTGATGTTAGCTAATGCTATGGTGGTAATCATTTTATGATATATGTGTATCAAATAGCTCACCTGGTAAAGAATCTGCCTGCAATGCAGGAGACTCTGGTTCTATTCCTGGGTCAGGAAGATCCACTTGAGAAGGGATAGACTACCCACTCTAGTATGCTTGGGCTTTCATGATAGCTCAGAAGGTAAAGAATCCTCCTGCTATGTGGGATACCTGAATTCAATTCCTGGGGTGGGAAGATTCCCTGGAGAAGCATGCTAACCTTAAGCTTACAAAGTTATATGTCAGTTACAACTGAATTGAACTGGGAAAAAAATAGGGAACCTAAACTTGAACACACACACACACACACACACACACACACACACACACAATTCTCTCACTTGAATTCTGTGTCTTCTGTTAAAACCTCTTTGGCCCCTGTCTTGGAGCTCTCCTAACCAGGAAGTTTAACATTGCCTGATTCAAACTGATGTAAGCTCAAATAGAATTTTGACATATTTAGCATGCCTCAGTTTATCTTTTCACACCTCCTATAGCTCTAGATTTTCTTGCTATAAAAGAAGTGACCCTTAGAGCAGGCTCTTTGTGCATACTCATTTACATCAACTTGCAGTGTGAACTGGTATCTTCATGATGTTCATAGATGTAAACATCCATGAGAATGTCACACTGTTAAAATCTCTATGCTATGCTATGCTATGCTAAGTCGCTTCAGTCGTGTCTGACTCTGTGTGACCCCATAGACGGCAGCCCACCAGGCTCCCCCGTCCCTGAGATTCTCCAGGTGAGAACACTGGAGTGGGTTGCCATTTCCTTCTCCAATGCATGAAAGTGAAAAGTGAAAATGAAGTTGCTCAGTCCGACTCTTAGCGACCCCATGGACTGCAGCCCACCAGGCTCCTACATCTATGGGATTTTCCAGACAAGAGTGGGATGCCATTGCCTTCTCTACATCTAATCAATTTGGAGAAAAATTATTATAGGAGAACAATACCTCACATTGTCAGAGGTTAATATCCTTGAAATTGAATGTATTACTACTCTTAGGCTGCCTGAGCTCTTGCACACATTTCTGCTTTTGAAATTGAACATAAAATATAGAAAAATGGTTTAAAAGTAATCTAATGAAAATAATATGTCAACTAATATGCATTTTTGCCATGCAATGTGCTTACTCTCATGACTATGTTAGATCATTCTAACATGAATCCATTTTAAATAGAATCTTACTCTAAATTTAATTACAAACTCAACAAGTATTTGTGTAACATATATTAATAAGTATTCACATTTATCTTTATAACTGATCTTTTATTTTTTATTATGTGCAGGTTCTTTGGAAGGAACTGCTGTAGATAGATATAGTGGATGAACAGACATGGATTCATTAGTTACTGAATGTTAACTAAAGGTGGATGACTGTTCTATACTCTTTACATGTATTAATTTATTTAATTTTTCAACACAATGGTATATGATTAATCATTAGTATCTGTAAGGAAAAATCTCAACATTAAAAAATGTTCCAAGTTCACACAGGCAGATAATGGAAGAATTCAGATATGAGATTCAAAAGAACCAAAAGTATCTTTTGAAGTGTTACAAATAAATAGATTTGCAACATATGAGAGGCTCACGAACTAAACCTACAAGTAAAAACATCATCAACCACTTATACTTGGTAGCTTTTACCTATGACATAGCCAGAAGGTATCCCTGCAGGGTGAAGTAAGACTTTCATGCTATCCCCATTTCATTCAGACAAATTATAAATTCTGCTTACAACTCTGTTTTTATAACACCAATGACACTTGTATGATCCTGTGGCAATAATATGTAATAAAAGTTACTATACACTGAAAATAAAAATGGCTATAAAGTACAATACATGTTATAAAGGAAAAAATAAGGTACTTGGGCTTTAATACTTGTTTTATTTAATAATAGAACAAAGAGTGGCCAGCTAATCTTTCAATAGACAATGTCACTAGAATTGGAATGTGACATAAGAGTAAGGTTCAGTTTGTTCTAGAGGTGAAAGCAAGGATTCCAGTAATAGGGACCATGTGAGTAAATGTCTGTGAATGACGGGACAGTGTTTGCTCTAGGAACTGACAGAGGACTAGGTTGCATGAAAAGTAATGAGAAAAGGGAAAATGAATTAGAAATGAGTATTGATAGCAAGAAGAAATTACCTTAAATGAATTCTTTTTGGCCTTTATTTTAGCTATTTTACCTATGATCCAATGAAATATGAGCCAGAATAGAATCACCAGAACTTACACAGGACTGGGGAAACAGACTTGGAGGGCACAAACAAACCTTGGGTGCAACAGGAACCAGGAGAAAGGAGCAGTGACCCCACAAGAGACTGGCACAGACTTGCCTGCGAGTGTCCAGGAGTCTCTGGAAGAGGTGTGGGTCGGCAGTGGCCTGCTGCAGGGTTGGGGGCTCTGAGTGCATGGCACCTTTTGAAGGAGGTCACCATTATCATTACCTCCACCCTAGTTTGGCCTCAGGTCAAATAACAGGGAGGAAACAAAGCCCTGTCCATTAACAGAAAACTGGATTAAAGAGTTACTGAGCATGGCCCCACCCACCAGAATAAGACCAGGTTATCCCTCAGTCAGTCTCTCTCATCAGGAAGCTTCCATAAGCCTCTTATCCTTCTCCATCAGATGGCAGACAGACTGAAAACCACAATCACAGAAAACTAACCAATCTGATCACATGGACCACAGCCTTGTCTAACTCAATGAAACTATTAGCCATGCTATGTAGGACCACCCAAGATGGATGGGTCATGTTGGAGAGCTCTGACAAAACGTGGCCCACTGGAAAAGGGAATGGCAAACCACTTCATTATTCTTGTCTTGTGAACCTCACAAACAGTATGAAAAGGCAAAAAGATAGGGCACTGAAAGATGAATTTCCCAGGTTGGTAGGTGCCTAATATGCTACTGGAGATCAGTGCAGAAATAACTACAGAAAGAATGAAGAAATGGAGCCAAAGCAAAAACAGCATGGGTTGTGGATGTGACTGGTGATGGAAGTAAAGTCCAATGCTGTAAAGAGTACTATTGCATAGGAACCAGGAATGTTAGGTCCATGAATCAAGGCAAATTGGAAGTGGTCAACAGGAGATGGCAAGAGTGAACATCAACATTTTAGGAATCAGTGAACTAAAATGGACTAGAATGGGTGAATTTAACTTAGATGACCATTATATCTACTACTGTGGGCAAGAATCCCTTAGAAGAAATGGAGTAGCCATCATGGTCAACAAAAGATTCTGAAATGCAGTACTTGGAAATCTCAAAAACAACAGAATGATCTCTGTTCCTTTCCAAGGCAAACCATTCAATATCACAGTAATCCAAGTCTGTACCCTGATCAGTAATGCTGAAGAAGCTGAAGTTGAACAGTTCTATGAAGACCTACAAGACCTACTTGAACTAACACCCAAAAAAGGCATCCTTTTCATTATAGGGGACTGGAATGCAAAAGTACGAAGTTAAGAAATACCTGGAGTAACAGGCAAATTTGGCCTTGGGGTACAGAATGAAGCATGGAAAAGGCTAACAGAGTTCTGACAAGAGAATGCACTGGTCATAGCAAACACCCTCTTCCAACAACAAAAGAGAAGACTCTACACATGGACATCATCAGATGGTTAATATTGAAATCAGGCTGACTGTATTCTTTGCAGCCAAAGATGGAGAAGGTCTATACAGTCAGCAAAAACAAGACCAGGAACTGACTGTGGCTCAGATCATGAGCTCCTTATTGCAAAATTCAGACTTAAATTGAAGAAAGTAGGGACAACCACAAGAACATTCACGTATGACCTACATCAAATCCCTTATGATTATACAGTGACAAATATATTCAAGGGATTAGATACGATAGACAGAGTGCCTGAAGAACAATGGATGGAGGTTTGTGACATTTTACAGCAGACAGTGATCAAGACCACCTCCAACAAAAAGATGCAAAAACTCAAAATGGTTGTCTGAGGAGACCCTACAAATAGCTGAGAAAACAAGAGACGTGAAAGGGAAAGGAGAAAAGGGAGGATATACCCATTTGAATGCAGAGTTCCAAAGAATAGCAAGAAGAGATGAGAAAGTCTTCTTCAGTGATCAATGCAAAGAAATAGAGGAAAACAATAAAATGGGAAAGACAAGAGATCTCTTCAAGAAAGTCAGAGATACCAAGGGAGCATTTCATTGAAAGCTGGGCTCAGAAAAGACAGAAATGATATGGACCTAATGGAAGCAGAATATATTATGAAAAGGTGTCAAGAATACACAGAAGAACTATACAAAAAAGATCTTCATGACCCAGATAATCATGATAGTGTGATCACTCACCTAGAGCCAGACATCCTGGAATGTGAAGTCAAGTGGGCCTTAGGAAGCATCATTATGAATAAAACTAGTGGAGGTGATAGAATTCCAGTTGAGTTATTTCAAATCCTAAAAGATGATACTGTGAAAGTGCTGCACTCAATATGCCAGCAAATTTGAAAAACTCATCAGTGGCCCCACAACTAGAAATGGTCAGTTTTCATTCCAATCCCAAAGAAAGGCAATGAAAAAGAATGCTCAAACTACCTCACAATTGCATTCATCTCATACCAGCAAAGTAATGCTCAAAATTCTCCAAGCCAGCCTTCAACAGTACATGAACCATGAACTTCCAGATGTGCAAGCTGGTTTTAGAAAAGGCAGAATAACCAGAGATCAAATTGCCAATATCCGTTGGATAATTGAACAAACAAGAGAGTTCCAGAAAAAACATCTACTTCTGCTTTATCGACTATGCCAAAGCCTTTGACTGTGTGGATCACAACAAACTTTGGAAAGTTCTTCAAGAGATGGGAATGCCAGATCACCTGACCTGCCGCCTGAGAAATCTGTATGCAGGTCAGGAAGCAACAGTTAGAAATGGATATGGAGCAATAGACTGGTTCCAAATCGGGAAAGGAGTACATCAAGGCTGAATATTGTCACCCTGCTTATTTAACTTATATGCAGAGTATACCGTGAGAATACCATGAGAAATGCTGGCCTGGATGAAGCACAAGCTGGAATCAAGATTTTGGGAGAAATATCAATAACCTCAGATGAGGTTATTGTCATCTGTCATACGCAGATGACAGCACCCTTATGTCAGAAAATGAAGAACTAAAGAGCCTCAATGAAAGTGAAAAAGGAGAGTGAAAAAGTTGGCTTAAAGCTCAACATCCAGAAAACTAGGAGCATGGCATCCGGTTCCATCACTTCATGGCAAATAGATGGGGAAACAATGGAAACACTGAGAGACTTTATTTTGGGGGACTCCAAAATCACTGCAGACGGTGGCTGCAGCTGTGAAATTAAAAGATGCTTACTCCTTGGAATAAAAGTTATGAGCAACATAGACAGTATATTTGGCAAATCTAATACAGTTATGTAAAGTTTAAAAATAAAATAAAATTAAAAAAAAAAAAAAAAAAAAAAAAAGATGCTTACTCCTTGGAATAAAAGTTATGAGCAACATAGACAGTATATTGAAAAGCAGAGACATTACTTTGACAAAAGAAGGTCCTTTTAATCAAAGCTATCATTTTTCCAGTGGTCATGTATGGATGTGAGAGTTGAAGTATAAAGAAAGCTGAGTGCTGAAGAACTGATGCTTTTGAATTGTGGTCTTGAAAAAGACTCTTGCGAGTCCCTTGGACTGCAAGGAGATCCAACCAGTCCATCCTAAAGGAAATCAGTTCTGAATATTTATTGGAAGGACTGATGCTGAAGCTGAAACTCCAATACTTTGGCCACCTAATTCTAAGAAGTGATTCATTTTAAAAAATCCTGATGCTGGGAATTATTGAAGGCAGGCGGAGAAGGGGATGACAGAGAGTGAGATGGTTGGATGGCATCCCCAACTCAATGGACATGAGTTTTACTAAACTCCGGGACTTGGTGATGGACAGGGAGACCTGCAGTTCATTGTGTTGCAAAGAGTTGGACACGACTGAGTGACTGAACTGAACTGAACTACACTCTTTAATACTTAGTAGTAGGACTGAGAAGTTATTTGATTATTGGTCTTTTGGGTTTCTTCTGTGAACTGCACATTCTTATACCTCTTATCCATTGTGACTTCTCTTCTTGAGTTTTGGATGATCTGAGATTTGCACAACCAGGGATTCTGGGCACATGATATATGAAAGGAAATCCTTGTCTTCATCTTGAGATCCCTCTATAAATCTTTAATTTGTCAGAAGCAGAGATGCTGTGAAAGATGGAGGGCAGGAGAAGGGGGCAAAAATGGATGAGATGGTCGGATGGTATCATTGAGTCAATGGACATGAGTTTGAGCAAATTCCAAGAAATAGTGAAGACTGGTGTGCTGCAGCCCATGGTATTGCAAAGAGTTGGACATGACTGTGTGACTGAACAACAAGAGAAAATTTATTAAATGTTACTTTTACTTCTCTTTCTCCATATTCCCAAATAGCTTCAGCTAAGTTTCTATATGCTCTGCTGTATACATTAGGAACTTAATTTAGTTTTGCCCATATTATCTGTGGTCTCTTTCTACCAATCTGAAACTCTCCTGTGATACTCTGAAAATCTTAATCTAAGAAATAAGAATATTAGAAGGTTGGTGTTTATTTAAATAAAATGACTAAAATTTTACTTTTTGACTCCTATTTAAAAAATTCTAATTAAGAAAATGTGTGCTTCAAAAACAACCTTTCTCATGTGTAATGAAAAGAAGTAACATTCCAAAGAGACTTTAATTCCAACACCCAATATTCACCGCTACTTGAAGTTCAAATAAGAGGACTAAACCCAACAGGTTGTTTTGAATTCTGTTCCCGTTTTTGTTGTTTAGAAACTACTTTGCTGAGAATGCTTATGAGCCTGGAAGACTCTTTAAACCAAATTGAAAAATAATATCAAAGAAAATGATAATCCGAGTAACAACAAAACTGCCTTTTGCATACTCTGACCTCTCTACTAGAAAAATCAAGATATGGAAATATAGTTTTCCACTGATAAAAACTAAAATTTTATTTTGAGATGTATTCAGTTAAATCAGTGAAGCATGCACCTCAATCAAATATAATGAACTGGGAAAAATACACAATTAAATTCCATCAGGAAAGTTTGTTTCTTGAGTTGTAGAACAATCTAAAATTATGAATAAACCATCATCAACAAAATTATGCAACATTTAAATCAATTATGCCCTTAAAGGTCTTGACAAGTAAGTAGTCAAATCAGTAAAATCTGCTACTCATTCATAAGACACTGCGTCCTGATCATTGCATTATCATGTTCTATCACCAATGGATAAATGCACATTGAAATTCATCATATTCATTTTCAATTTTGTACAGGTTCAAAATCCTAGCCTAACAACCATGCTTATAGAGATCATCACATCAGATCAGATCAGTTGCTCAGTCGTGTCCGACTCTTTGCGACCCCATGAATCGCAGCACTCCAGGCCTCTCTGTCCATCACCAACTCCTGGAGTTCACTGAGACTCACATCCATCGAGTCAGTGATGCCATCCAGCCATCTCATCCTCTGTTGTCCCCTTCTCCTCTTGCCCCCAATCCCTCCCAACATCAGAGTCTTTTCCAATGAGTAAACTCTTTGCATGAGGTGGCCAAAGTACTGGAGTTCCAGCTTTAGCATCATTCCCTCCAAAGAAATCCCTGGGCTGATCTTCAGAATGGACCATTTGGATCTCCTTGCAGTCCAAGGGACTCTCAAGAGTCTTCTCCAACAACACAGTTCAAAAGCATCAATTTTTCAGTGCTCAGCCTTCTTCACAGTCCAACTCTCACATCCATACATGACCACAGGAAAAACCATAGCCTTGACTAGATATATGTCTTCCCCACATACAAACCTGATACATCTCAAAGTTCATCATTAATTATATCTGGGACCCAGATAATACAGGAATAGATATTAAAGTAAATACTAAATGTAAATGTAGCCTTGATTTCTGCAGACAGTCTATGAGCCAGAAGAAAAGTAAACTCATTCTACACTTTGTAGGTATGTCAGCCATGCATAGTTTCCAGATTCTATTCTTTAGCTAGATCTACAAATGATTCCACTGTGCTCCCACTAATTTGCAGAGAATAAATTCAAGGTTGTCTTGTGTGTGTGTGTGTGTGTGTGTGTGTGTGTTAATTTGAAAAAGAAGATCTTATTCATGGTTTTAGACAAAGCACTTAGGGCACAATACTAGCTTTCTTCAGTTTTCAATGTAAAGTGAATTTTTTCATCTTATTGGGGTCCTTATAACAGAAAAATTACAAATGTGGGGAGGTGAGAATTAATCTTTTTTCACTCTTGTCACTTTTTCTTCCTCCATCATGGCTAACTTTTAAAATTAGTGTTCTTTTATTTCCAATTTTCTTTTTTCCCCCCACATTTCTAATTTAGATGGTAAACATAGATCACTCTCCTATACTTATGATTCATCACTCAAGTACATAACTCACAAATATAAACACCCACATGCCTGAACACACACTTGTCATGGTGGATCAAGTTCCAAAAATGTCAACAATGTGATTGAAGTTATGAATCATAGTGTATGTGAAAGGCCTTTAATATTAAAATAACATGCACTGTAGGTTGTAGTTAGGTGCCAAGTCACCCACAGATTCTCATTCAAAAAAGAGTGAAAACAAGATAAAAGTATGAAAGAAGTAAATGTATAATGATATAACAAGATCAAAGTGTGGCAATGAGGGGGTGTAGAGGGGATGGATAAATAAAAATGTGTAAAATTACATCCAAGTAGTCTATACATTTTAACCTAAACCATAGTAAACTTTTGAATATATCCTTAAGTCCTACCTTCCTAAATGCTGTAGTAATGAACCATACCAAGAATTAATTGCCAAATTAAGGTGAGTTTTATAGGATGACCTCATGCTGTGCAGGAAGCAATTGCTCTGGAAATATGTCAAAATGAAGAATGTCTCACTTGTAAATATTGATGATAAAAGATAATGGTATAGATAATGAAAAGGCAATGTAACAACTTTCTTGGCTTCTCTGGGTACAAATGATTACTTTATCTAATACATATTGAGTCCAAAAAATTTTAGGAATCTTAACACAGGGACAGTTTATGAAACAGAAAAAGTACCTACTGTTATTTACACTGTGTGTCAGGTCCTGTGAACTTAAGATGGGTGATCTAATATAGCATAGTCCATCAGGGAAAGTCTAGCTCTAAGCAAAGAGTGGCATATGAGGTAAAAAGTATAATTGGGAACTTAGAAGTTAATTGTTTTCTGGAGCTGAAAGACTTGAGATAAATTTAGTGTAAAACATGAAACAGTTTGACTACAATAATGAGAGGCCTAATTTATTTCAAACAAAGTGAATAACATTTGCAGAGACACAGATTATAAACCTGCGTGATATGTTGAAGGAATAGAGATTTAGTTAATATGGATGGAGATTGATTATAACTAGAAATTCTCTATGGAAGCTGATTATGAAAAACTCTATATGCTATATTTGAAGGTCTTATAATTGGAAGGAAAATCATGCATATAAGATTTTGAAAAAAAGTTTTGGGGGGAAGTGTCTGGGAGCTGACTTTCACTCAGATCATGAACTCCTTATTGTGAAATTCGGACTTAAATTGAAGAAAGTAGGGAAAACCCCTAGGCCATTCAGGTATGACTTAAATCAAATCCCTTACAATTATACAGTGGAAGTGATGAATAGAGTCAAAGGATTAGATGTGACAGAGGGAGTGCCTGAAGAACTATGGACAGAAGTTTGTAACACTGTATAGAAGGCAGTGATTGAAACCATACCCAAGAAAAAGAAACGCAAAAAGGCAAAATGGTGGTCTCAGAAGGTCTTACAAATAGCTGAAAAAAAAATAAAAGTGAAAGGTAAAGGAGAAAGCGAAAGATATGACCAACTGAATGCAGAGTTCCAGAGAAGAGCAAGGAGAGATAAGAAAGCCTTCTCAAGCAAGCAATGCAAAGAAATAGAGGAAAACAATAGAATGGGAAAGACTAGAGATCTCTTCAATAAAATTAGAGTTTCCAAAGGAATGTTTTACACAAAGGTGGGCACAATAAAGGAAAGAAATGGTACAGACCTAACAGAAGCAGAAGATATTAAGAAGAAGTGGCAAGAATACACAGAAGAACTATACAAAAAAGTCTTAATAACCCAGATAACCATGAAGGTGTGATCACTCACCTAGAGCCAGACACCCTGAAGTATGAAGTCAAGTCAGTGTTAGGAAGCATAACTATGAATAAAGTTAATGGAGGTGATGGAATTCCAGTTGAGCTATTTCAAATCCTAAAAGATGATGCTGTGAAAGTGCTGCACTCAATGTGCCAGCAAATTTGGAAAACTCATCAGTGGCCATGGGACAGGTAAGGTCAGTTTCATTCTATTCCCAATGAAGAGCAAAGCAAAAGAATTTTCAAACTACTGTCTAATTGCATTCATTTCACACACTAGCAAGGTAATGCTCAAAATTCTTCAAACTAGGCGTCAACAGTATATGAACTGAAGAACTTCCAGATGTACATGCTGGATTTAGAAAAGGCAGAGAAACCAGTTGCCAACATCCATTAGATCATAGAAGAAGCAAGAGAATTCCAGAAAACATGCTACTTCTGCTTCATTGACTATACTAAAGCCTTTGACTGTGTAGATCACAACAAACTGTGGAAAATTCTTAAAGTGATGTGAATACCAGGCAACCCTACCTGCCTCCTGAGAAATCTGTATGCAGGTCAGGAAGCAACAGTTAGACCCGGACATGGAACAATGGACTGGTTCCAAACTGAGAAAGATTATGCCAAGGCTGTATATTATCACGCTGCTTATTTAACTTCTATACAGAGTACATCATGTGAAATGCCAGGCTGTATGAAACACAAGCTGGAATCAAGATTGCCAGGAGAAATATCAATAACCTCAGATATGCAGATGATACCACATTTATGGCAGAAAGTGAAGAAGAACTGAACAGCCTCTTGATAAAAGTGAAAAAGGAGACTGACAAAGCTGGCTTAAAACTAAACATTCAGTAAACTAAAATCATGGCATCTGGTCCTATCGCTTCATGGCAAATAAATGAGGAAACAATGGAAACAGTGACAGACTCTATTTTCTTGGGCTCCAAAAATCACTGCAGATGGTGACTGCAGCCGTGAAATTAAAAGATGCTTGCTCCATGGAAGAAAACTAGACAGCATATTGAAAACAAAGACATCACTTTGCTGACAAAGGTCTCTCTAGTCAACGCTATGGTTTCTCCAGTAGTCATGTATGGATGTGAGAGCTGGACCATAAAGATGGCTGAGTGCTAAAATCTGATGCTTTCGAACTGTGGTGCTGAAGAAAACTATTGAAAGTCCCTTGGACAGCAAGGAAATCAAGCCAGTCAATCCTAAAAGAAATCAACCCTGCCTATTCAATGTAAGGACTTATTGTGAAGCTGAAGCTCCAATACTTTGGCCACCTGATGCATAGGCTGACTCATTGGAAAAGATCCTGATTCTGGAAAGTTTGAGGGCAGGAGGAGGTGGCAGTGACAGAGGATGAGGTGGTTGAATGGCATCATCGCCTCAATGAACATGAGCCTGAGCAAACTCAGGCAGATAGTGAAGGAGAGGAAAGTCTGATGTGCTACAGTCCATGCAGTAGCGAAGAGTCAGACATGACTGAGGGACTAAACAACAACAATACATATTAAAAGCAAAATAAAACAAAAAATTCAACTACTCTATCTTGGCTAGAGTAATTATGTTACTATTTATTCAAATATCGAATTCCAAAGAAATATCTTAGTAGCTGTTTTCAGCACATGAATTTTCAAATACCAATTATGTTACAATTTAAGACATAAAAGGCCAAAGCTTTGGGAAACATGGTGCTGTTAATCGTTTGTTACAACCAACAGTGTAACCCAAAATGATGCAGAAGACATCTTTAGCAATTTCCTGGGTAACATATTATAAGTGTGAGCTCTACAATTCTTAACAGCACTTCAATGACTGTTCTGTGCAGTTGATAATCAACACAATATTTTTGATTTCAAAGAGGATAGAAAGACTCAAAATAGAGAGCAATGAGTGGAATTTAAATGTCAAAGGCTTAGTTAGGTTGGACTGTTTCCTGAAACAGTTTGGTCTATAGATTCTTTTTTTCAGCAACAGCTGAAATATAAAGTGAAGGTTTTGGAGCAGTCTATAAAGGTAATTTTATAAGAGATGTAAAAAAATATTACATCAGTTAAACAAATACTTCACTTGAATCCCAACAGTAAGAGTTGGCTTTGGGATGCAGTTGGTATTACAAATGTGGGTAAAAGTTGTAACGTAATCTTGGGCCTCTAGAAGGGCTCTCTAAGGATTCCTAGCTCTTTTATTTCCCAGAAACCTTTCTAAAGACTGTCCCACTAGGATAGTCTTCATCCCAAATGAAGAAACCAGACAAGAGTCCATTATAATAATATTCTTTCACAAAAAGGAACATTGGGATGGCAGATAGTAGGAATGTATTGTATTATCAAGTGTTTAGTCACTTTCTACCCCTGTCAGTCTTCTAAATTGCTTTGCGCTGGTCACATTCTTTTGATGATCCTACACTACAGATCTTTCACTTGCCACACAGGGGAAATTAAGTGTGGTCAGTGTGCTTTTCTTTCATTACAAATGCTTGCAGTGATTTGAGCTTTGCTGGTTTCTAGTTTCTGTTTCTGTTCAGAATAAACTGCATCAATCCTCTCTCTGATGTCCCTCAGCTGAACTAGTTTTCCTAATTCAAAACTGAAGTGACATTTATTTCTTTCTAACAATAATCTTGAGCTTGGTTATTTACTTCTGAAACTAAGTTTCAGAATAATTTCCTTTAGCTGTACCAACCCAGAAAAATCTCAACCCATTTCTTTTTGTCAAGCAATGCTATTGTTTTATTATTCATCTTCTTTGGAAATTTAGGCTTTTTAGATACTATCATCTCTCCATTTGATCACCCTTTCTTATATTCCGATGCTTGATTTCCACATCCATAAAGTGATTGTGCATCCTCTTCTTATTTCACAGTATAGTTGAGGACTAAATATATATACATAATATATGTGAAAGTGTTTTTTTATCCCTTAAAACACACAAAAATGGAAGTAGTTTAAATTAATACTTTTGAACTATGCTGCACAATTTTAGAGTAATGTGGTTTTTAAAAACATATATACAGGTATTTCTTGAATTTTTTCTTGTTGTCTCATTCCTGGATCCTACTCTGTCATTAATTTAGCTTTTCTGTACCTCTATTGCACAAAGAAATAAAGGAAAAACATTGACTTGAGCTAAAAGTGAAACAGACTGGGACCTGGGTCCCTTTGCTGCAATGCTTGCACCTTGGCAAACCTCTCCTCCAACAACAAAATTCAAAGAATCTCTAAGGAACTAAAAATAACTATGTGCATGTATGTGCAGTTGGGGCAAAGTATTGATAAAAAGATGCAAAAAGCGAGAAACTCAACAGCAACTTCTAATGAGCCTGGAGCAAAAACAGGGTACGGGGAGCAAAAGCAAGGAACTGTGCATGTCCACGCACTCCACACCACAACAGGAGTGGATAAAACACCTAAGCCACCCACTGGGCTGATCCCTGGACACAGCCCTCCCATTAGCCCATGAAAAAAGTGCAAGTTTTAATCCCTCAGTCATGTCTGACTTTTGCAACCTAATGGACTCTAGCCAGAGAAGCCAGGCTTCTCTGTCCTTGGGATTTCCCAGGCAAGAATACAGGAGTGGGTAGCCATCCCTTCTCCAGGGGATCTTCCTGACCCACAGACCAAATTCAGGTTTCCTGCATTGTAGGCAGATTCTTTAATGTCTTAGCCACCAGGGAAGCCTCTCCTTATCCTATATAAGGAACAAACTCTCCCTACATCAGGGAGTAAGCAAGCAAGGAAATCTGTTACTTGTTCTCACTCTCTTCCCTGCTGCAGCAAGGGCTCCAATAATGCCTGAGTTTATTGTCTCACCTCTTTTCAATTGCGGAAGGCCAAGAACCATGTTTGGTATCAAAAGTGGTGAAGAAATTAGTATGTAAACAGACCCCAGGCTTAAAATCAGTGTAACAAATTATTTCCATTCTTGACGACTTTCATTAGACTATCTTCCCACATTATTTCCACCACATTCTTCTTCACACATTACAGAAGTCAACTGCTTCCAATCAAACTGAATTTTTCATATGCTACAGATAGAGCTTAGCCTTTCCCATCTCATCATATTTGTTCAATATAACTTTCATCATGTTAGTATCATGACATTCCCAAAGGCCATCACCACTGTCATGATTATTACTGATCTACTTTGCCAAATGTGATCTGTTTCTCCTCATGTTTCTAGGACTTTGCATTTTTCTTAAGGCACTGATCACACTCTGCCATATATTAGGACTATGATTTCATCTCCAGGTTTATCGTCTCCCCACATTCTTGTAAGTTCTTCAGGGCCAGAGTCTACATTTACATGTTTCTACATTGTCTCAAAAGCTCAAGGTTCCCACAGATTAACAATTAACATTTTGAACTGAATAAAATTGAGAAATGATTTAGAATAATATACTATCATGAACATTTTAGAAAGGATGTTAAAATGCTTATAACTCAGCCAAGAAAATTCTTAAGCCTAAATTATCCTTGTGAGATTGATTGTATTAGAGTTAAAGAAAATTTCTGATTGAGAAAAGAATCAGGAGAATTTGCCACTAAGCTATGGCCATTCAGAAATTTAGGTGACAAGAACATCCCATTCCTCTCTCTGTAAACATGCTGCACTGGTTCCCTTCTTCCAGACATCCATGATGTAACCAACTGCAAGTCTATAAATTGAAAGGTTTGTGGCATTTCCCCCATAGAATGTGTTTGCTTTCTCTAGGAAGTTAGAACTACATAGGTAAGAGTTCAACTGTACCTTTGGGTGAATGCTGTGGAGGGCATTTCTCAAATAATGATAAAATTTTACCTTCTAAAGAAAAGTTGTAAAAAAATGTCCAAAACTTCCTCAAGCATCTTTTTATTTATACTACTTTAAGATATATTTCTGACTTAATCACATCTTTGCATTTGCTTTCTAATGTTATCATTGTTAGGTCTTAAAAATTACTTTTTTTTTTACCTTTTAAAATATACTGAAATATAGTAGATGTATAATGTTGTGTTAGTTTCAGAGAAACATAAAAGTGATGCAGTTATACATATATATTCTCTTTTTACATTCTCTTCCATTACAGGTTATTATAAGATATTACATATGGTTTCCTGAGTTGGCCCCCTGGTCCTTTTCCATGAACTGATTCCCTGGTCCTTTGCCTAGCTTATTTCTCTTAGGATGATAATCCCTAAGTCCATCCATATTGCTACAAATGGCATTGCTTCATTCTTTTCTATGGCTGAATAATATTCCACTGTGTATATATACTAAGTCTTGAATAATACTTTCATGGAAATCCATGGCAATAGAATCTATGTTAATCTTTAGGACTACTTGCTTTATCATCACCCAGTACTCAGCTCTCCAGGCCCCTTGAACATAACAGATTTGGCTATGTTTGTACAACTGAATAGCATAGAAACCATTCCTCCCCTCCTATAGTTACTGACAGAGATAAAGAAAAGGATGAAAATAAAAATTTAATAACTAATATACAACAATGTTGTAACTGCTGTATAGAGTTCTGAGCTAAAAAAAATTCTTACTATCATTTAAAATATTTCTGGTAGCTGTGTAAGTCCTTGAGAATGCTATATTTAAACTTTTATAATAACTGAGCATTATGAATTTCAGGTCCCATACCTCTGAGAACCTAAAGATGAAGAAATAGATTGTTTCATAGCTATGTTTATGATGGCCCCCTAAAATCTCTTCCACAATAGTTTGTCTGTTACCTTATTAAAAACCCATGCTCATAAACTGTCTTGCAGAATGTTAGCATAAACATTTTGGTAAGCAATTTGGTCATGGTTATAATGGTAATGATTAAAATGAAGTGAAATTATAGGATGCTATAAGAATCTATCACAGAATTTAAAAAGAAAAAGAGATAAAGATACTACAAAATAGACATTTTCAGACACAAGCATGATTCAGTGTTTTACTCTGAATATTAACATAATGTTACATGAAAAGACAAGGGTAACAGAATGAACATATATACAGATTTTTATCAACAAATTATATATTCATTATATAATTACATTTTATATATGTTAAAGAAAACTAAAATTACCTAAACCAAAAACATCAAGATATCAAAAATAACAATTATTTCTTAATAGTGATATTCTTATTTTTTATTTTTTGCAGTGCACAGTATCTACCAAAAACTCAAGATGAAAATTTAATAACTATAGCATAGACTTGTTATTTCACAAGTCAACAAACTATGACCTGGTAGCCAAACATATTTTTTAAATAAAATTGTATTAGAACACAGGCATGTTTATTTATGCCCACTTGCTTATTTACTGTCTGTGGCTGCTTTCATAATAACAAGTTTGAGTAGTTGTTAAATAGTCTACATACCTAGCAGATCTTAAAATTTTTATTATCTAAACCGTTTTACAAAAAGTTTGACTATTCCTGCTTTATATCATCAATTCTCTCTCAACCTAAATAGGATAGTCTAGAGAAAAATTTATAGGCCAACACTTTCTTAAAAGTATAATCTCACTTTACAAGGAACAAGGCTGTTTCTTAGAATTAAGTTGTTACACAGCCAGTTTAAATTCACAGGTGGAAGAATATGTCAACAGATGCAAAATTTTGACTGCTACTATATTTTTGTAAGCTATTTCAACAGTAATTTGTATTTAGTTAAAAATATTTTTATTACAATTCAAGCTTAAATAAGCTCTGTGTCTGTCTGTTATGATACTTTTGTATTCTGGCCTTTCTTTTGAAGTCTTTTTGAATAAAAAACAGATGGGATCCCAGAACTAGGGAAACTGAATGCATATTTGAGTTACTTGTTTAAAAAAAGTTAAAAAAGGAGAAAAGTCTATAGATAATTTAAAAGTAAATGAATAATCCAAAAATTTTATATTTTGTGTGCACATATTTTATGAGGACAGTTTTTGAACTTTAGTTTTTGTATAATTTAATAATATGGTTAAAAATATGTGATTAAGCAACACAACAAAAGATTACACAGATATTTAACAGAGATATCTACCCAAGGTAGATGGTAACAAAGGTGAAAAATGAAATAGAATCAGGAAAAAGGCTCAATATTTTATTCATGGCCTACAATGCTTACAGATGGGCCACAAAATCAATTAAGATTTCTCATAGACAAAGTGGAAAGGGAGATTTGCTTAGAAACAAAGTACTTTGTTCATAAGCTAAACAGAAATATATTTACCAAAAGAAGTACAAACATCCTTATGTACTTCATAACCAGGAAGGAAGAATCTCATTCTAAACTGAAGATGTCATACAACAAAATATATTTATTCTATTAATTTGTTTGTTTTTAATAAAGTAATGTTTATAATGGGAGCTTACCTCTTTGCTACTCAGATATAAGGCAAGAATAAATGTTGGAATATATATATGAAATAAGCTACAAATTATTTACTGGCATATAATACATGGGCTTCTCTGGTGGCTCAGACAATAAAGAATCCACCTTCAACACAGGAGACCTGGGTTTGATCCCTAGGTTGGGAAGATCCTCTGGAGGAGGACATAGCAACCCACTCCAGTATTCTTGCCTGGAGAATCTCCATGGACAAAGGAGCCTGGTGGGCTATAGTCCATGGAGTCTGAAAGAGTCAGACATGACTGAATGACTAAGCACATGTATACTACATAGCATATGTCATACAAGTTTTATGTATATAAATGCACATACATAAAATTTTTTCTAAACTTTTTTATATAATAGGTAGGAGAGATCTCATAAACTGAAATGGCAACAATGATAACAATAACAATGATAACATTGGATTTCTCCTTTTTAGAAGAGAATTGTGTCTGATTTAGTTCATTTCTGTTTTGTTTTTTGTTGTTTTTTTTTTTTTTGGTAAAGAGGTTAAAATAATCATGTTATTTCTATAATAAAAAATAAAATTTCAAATTGCTATTCACCTTAAGCTGTCCACTATAATATTCTATCAAATTACTGATTCTCCTTCATTAAATGCATTATATTTAATGAGGTTGTATTCTTCAGGCATATATTTTGCAATTAATTTATTTTAATTGGAGGATACTTACTTTACAATATTGTGGTGGATTTTTCCATACGTAAACATGAATCGGCTGCAGGTACACATGTCTAGCATTCTGAGAAACCAATCAGAGATTTGAAGCATCCTTGACACCACTAAGTATTAGTGCACTAAAATCACATGAGCAGACTTAGAAGACAATA
The DNA here is from genome assembly GCF_029407905.1 of Bubalus kerabau. Taxonomy (NCBI): domain Eukaryota; kingdom Metazoa; phylum Chordata; class Mammalia; order Artiodactyla; family Bovidae; genus Bubalus; species Bubalus kerabau. Next base: position 61,123,782 of record NC_073634.1, read on the forward strand.
TTAACTTCACATATGAGAGAATGTATCCATAATATAATTATAACACATGTTGCTGTCATTATTTAGTTGCTAAGTTGTGTCTGACTCTTGCAACCCCATGGACTGTAGCCCATCCAGTCCCTCTGTCCATGGGATTTCCCAGGCAAGAATACTGGGGTGGGTTGCCATTTCCTACTCCAGGGGATCTTCCTGATCCAAGGGTTGAACCTGCATCTCCTGTACTGGCCAGTGAGTTCTTTACCACTAAGCCACCAGGGAAGCCCTATGACACATGATGCCAGAGGTACCACCCAATGCAAAGAGAAAAGAAGTTTTTTGTCTTTGTTTCTCTTGCCTTTCAATGTTCCATCAGCAGAAATCAACTGACATAGGGCTCCCCACACACAGGTTGCATGAGTCTCTCTCCTGAGATACAGAGAACAGGGTTGAAATGATTCAGAGAGCAAGCAGGACAAGAACTAACAAATTAGAAAAAAAATATTATTAATCTTATATCAACAACTCTTGTGAAGCAATATGATGGAACAAATAATACACATTCATGGAATATTTTGTATTAGAACTTGTAAACATATTCAATATGCATCAAAAATCCATAAGGAATTTTATGGAATTTTATTGAATCACAGTTTTAAAACTGTGATTCAAATGTTTTAATTTTTATTTTTATTTTTATTTTTTTTGTGTGTGGTCTAATTTACTATTTTTTTAAATTTTATTTTATTTTTAAACTTTACATAACTGTATTAGTTTTGCCAAATATCAAAATGAATCCGCCACAGGTATACATGTGTTCCCCATCCTGAACCCTCCTCCCTAAAAACCATATTATCATTCATTATACACAGGATCTTTCTCTTATAACACAAAACAAGAGAATGAGTTATCAGGCACATATTTAACACATATGGTTTGGCTTTTGTTGTGTGTGGATGTTTAAATGGTCTTAAATTGTTAAATGGTATTAATTGTTTAAATGGTCTTAGATGCAGACTTTGTGCCTTCAGCATGCGTACAGTTTAATTACTTAACTTTATGTTTTTAGAGAATACAAGAAAAAATGCCTTCCCAACTGTAAGAGATGTATTAATTTAACATATCCAAACATAAATATTAGATGCCATATTTTTTTCATTTGAATTAAGCAATTTTGTTTATGCAGAACTTAGAAGACAATATAATTGGATTTTTTAGAGATTAAAGTATACATATATTTTTATAAAAGGACTTAAAACAAAATTGTGCTGTAAAAAGTATATTCCTGTTTGATTGAAGACAGAGAAACAAGGGGAGAGTGAACAAGGGGAGGGTGAACAAAGAGAAAGTGAGAATGTTTTCATTGCTACATGGCATAATTAAGGGCAAAACCAGGAGTTCGGTTGTGAAAAGTAAAAAAGAAAGATCAAATGGAGGTAACCTTAGAAATGATTAAAGTGATCTACAACTGTGTTCCTGATACAAGACAGGCATGTTGAAGAAATCAAAATGCTTTTATGAGAAGAAATGTTTTTTGAAGAAAAGTTTTTATAGAGACAAGGCAACACTTCCCAAATATTTGTTATAAACATGTCTTTCAAATATAATTCTTTTAAAGTTTTATCAGTTATTATTGTGTCATCTTCTCTGTAGAAAATCACAACCCATATCTCATACCATTTCATGCAATGAACTCCACCCATCCTGAGTGTGAAGAAGTCTTCTTCATCTGATTCACACAAAGCCTTTCTCAGAAAGTGTCTTAGGTGGTACTCTGGACACAACATATCTGGAGTTCGATGTATTGGCGGGGTTGACACCAGATCCTGATGTGTAAACTTTTTTCCTTCTTTCCTGCAATTCAGATTTTTTTTTTTTTAATCTTTAAAATTTTCTATTGAAAACCTTCATAGGTAGAAGATTTTCAGTTCTGAGTCTGCGGTCTTACTTGACACTGTAGCAAGACTGGGCAAGACTGGAGAGGGGGAAATAAGACAACGTGCTCATGTTTTGACACTTCAAGTTTTTATTATTTTAACAAGATATGCACATGCGGATGTGTATTTTTTGAAAATGGAGCTGTAGAAATTGATTAGATTTTAAATCTATAAAAGTGAGTGTTGATTCAAAAATGTCAGCGGGACTGTGAAATAACTCAGGATTTTGATTGTTGTTAAAAATAAATTAAATTTTCATTTGCTTCAGCACATTTAAATGTTCTTCATTTTAAAAAGAGTTAATGGAATGTTTTTAAATCATTACCATTGTAACTAAAAAATTTTTTTGAGAAGAGCTCATATATTGTACATTTGAATTTTGCTACTTAATATATACTGTATGACAAATTTTATGTAATTTGCTTCCTTATAGAGATAAAAATTTGTTTTTCTTCTTTCTTGTTAAATACAGAAGCAGGATTTTTTTGTAATTATGACCAAAAAACTGTATCTGAACAAAGAGATGATTAATTGGTAAAACATTAAAATTGCCATTACATTGGGTTTTTTTAGAGAATGTAACTTCTTAAGTATATTCAATTTTGAAACATAAATTAAAAAATGACATGTAGTTTTGTAAGTCTCATTGTTTGAGGGTTTAGTCTATAAATATTTGAGAAGAGGTTGATTACTGTCTCATCATTCTGATATTACAAATCTATATTTACCATGTCAGAAATGAGAAGTTTATTGTTCTGATGCTTTAAAAATACAAAAAGATCAATACATTTCATTGTTTTACATTGCATCCTTACCCAGGGAAAATACATGTTCAGTGGCATATATTTGAATTCAATTTTTTAAATTAATTAAAATTATCCTGGAGCAATACAAATTTTGGTACATATAAAGAATGAAATTCCATGGATGTTTAATAGATATTCTTGTGTCATAGATCTGAACAAATCTACATTTCTTTCATACATAACACGTGCCACTTTTCCTAAGCTTTTTTTTCCTCCCCCTTAAGTAATGCAAGTTTTAAAACAGACTAAGCAACAAAAAAATCTGACATTGTAAAATTTGATTTCCATATTCCAATGGTTTATGTTAGGGAAAACACATACATTACTAGGTATTTAGCTAAAATTTATCTAAAATTATAAAATGCATAGTACTTCCAAAGTGGAAACTAACTTTAACTTTGAACCATCTTTGAATAAAAGTAATTTCTTTTCTTGAAATAACTGCTCCTTTTGGCATGAGCCAGATAAGCCTACTACTTGAAAGAAAATTAAGTTGTAGAAAATTACTTGATTTTGCTTTCATCTAAGAGAGATATTATGTCAATACATCATATGATTTTTTTTTATTTAATTTTATTTTTTTAGCTTTACAATATTGATTTTAATATGTACTTAATCTTCCCTAAGACAGGAAAGACTAGAGATCTCTTCAATAATATTAGAAATGCCAAGGAAATATTTCATGCATAGATGGGCACAATAAAGTACAGAAATAGTATGGACCTAACAGAAGAAGAAGATATTAAGAAGAGATGGCAAGAATACACAGAAGAACTATACAAAAAAGATCTTAATGACCTAGATAACCATGATGGTGTGATCACTCACCTACAGCCAGACATCCTGGAGTGCTAAGTCAAGTAGGCCTTAGGAAGCATCAACACGAACAAAGCTAGCACAGGTAATGGAATTTCAGTTGAGCTATTTCAAATCCTAAAGATGATGCTGTGAAAGTGGTCCATCAATATGCCAGCAAATTTGGAAAACTCAGCAGTGGCCACAGGACTGGAAAAGGTCAGCTTTCATTCCAATCCCAATGAAAGGCAATGCCAAAGAGTGTTCAAACTACCACACAATTGCACTCACAACACAAGCTAAAGTAATGCTCAAAATTCTCCAAGCTAAGCTTTAACAGTATATGAACCGAGAACTTCCAGATGTTCAAGCAGGATTTAGAAAAGGCAGAGGAACCAGAGATCAAATTGCCAACATCTGATGGATCACAGAAAAAGCAAGAGAGTTCCAGAAAAACATCTACTTTTGCTTCATTGACTACGCTAGAGCCTTTGACTGTGTGGATCACAACAAGCTGTGGAAATTTCTTAAAGAGATGGGAATACCAGACCACTTTACCTGCCTCCTGAGAAATCTGTATGCAGGTCAAGAAGCAACAATTGGACCTGGCCATGGAAAAATGGACTGGTTCCAAATTGGGAAAGAAATATGACAATGCCATATATTGTCACTCTGCTTATTTAACTTCTATGTAGAGTACATCATGTGAAATGTCAGGCTGGATGAAGCACAAGCTGAAATAAGATTTCAGGAAGAAATATCAATAACTTCAGATATGCAGATGACACCACCTCTATGGCAGAAAATGAAGAGGAACTGAAGAACCTCTTGAGGAAAGTAAGAGGATAGTGAAAACCTTGTTTAAACTCAACATTCAAAAAACTAAGATCATGGCATCTGGTCCCATCACTTCATGGCAAATGGATGGGGAAACAATGGAAACAGTGACAGACTTTATTTTTGGGGGCTCCAAAATCATTGCAGATGGTGACCGCATCCATGAAATTAAATGATGCTTGCTCTTTGGAAGAAAAACTATAACGAATGTAGACAGGATATTAAAAAGCAGAGACATTACTTTGCCGACAAAGGTTGGTCTGGTCAAAGATATAAGGTATGCATTTTCCAGCAGTCGTGTACTGAAGTGAGACCTGGGCCATAAAGAAAGCTGAGCACCAGAGAACTGATGCTTTTGAACTGTGGTATTGTAAAAGACTCTTGAGAGTCCCTTGGACTGCAAGGAGATAAAACCAGTCAATCCTAAAGGAAATCAGTCCTGAATATTCATTGAAAGGACTGATGTTGAAGCTGAAACTACAATACTTTGGCCACTTGAAGTAAAGAACTGATTCATTGGAAAAGACCCTGATGTTGGGAAAGATTGAAGGCAGGAGAAGGGGATGTCAGAGGATGAGATGGTTGGATGGCATCACTGACACAATGGACATGAGTTTGAGCAAGCTCCAGGAGTTAGTGATGGACAGGAAGCCTAGTGTGCTGCAGTCCATGGGGTTGCAAAGAGTCGGACATGAGTGAGTCACTGAACTGAACTGAACTTAAGGGAGATAGTATATGTCAATATACCATATAATTTTAATATGTTCTTAATTTACCTAAGAGATTTCAAGTTTAAAAACAAGAGTGTCTATATATTTTAATAAAAAGTTCTTGCTGTAGAGTTACTGTGTGTGTTAATTATATGAAAAAAATATTTGTAATGAAATGAAAACATTTGCAATAACCTCAGAAGGCATTTCCATGTTCTACAAGGCCCTGTTTCCATCCTCTATCTAAAATTCTCCTGAACAACTCTCACTAAACTCACACTGCTCCAGACTCTATGGCTTTCTCATGTTCTTTCAACATGCCAGGTTCATGCCCATCACCAGGTCCAAATTTATTGCATGTTATGTAACAGATGACTTTTTACTTTCTCTTAACCTAGTTTCTTAATGTAGACTGTTAATCTAGTCTCAGTTTATTTCCTTAAAATGAGCTATAAAGATTTCCTCATAGTTTTCAAACATAGTTGTATATATCAACAAACACAAAAATATACACAAACACTTCAGATGAAATTATTTCTCAATTCCTCATGCAAAAATTTGTAATAAAAATAAATTATCTATATAGTTTCTTCATTAAAAATATTATTAAGAAGTTCACAGATAAATTACTTAACAAGTATAAAAATAGTAATTGTATATCTAATCTATTTTATTATTCTTGTTCAGTCACTCAGACAAGTCCAACTGTTTTTGACCCCATGAATTGCAGCACCCCGGGCTTCCCTGTCCTTCACTATCACCCAGAGTTTGATCAAATTCATGTACATGACACTATCCAACCATCTCATACTCTGTCACCCAATTTTCCTCTTGCACTCAACATTTCCAGCATCAGGGTCTTTACCAATGAGTCAGCGCTTCACATCAGGTGGCCAAAGTATTAGAGCTTCGGCTTTAGGATCAGTCCTTCTAATGAATAGCCAGGGTTGATTTCCTTTGGATTAACTGGTTTGATCTCCTTGCCATCCAAGGGACTCACAAGAGTACTTTCCAGCACCACAGTTCAAAAACATCAATTCTTAGGTGCTCAGCCTTTATGGTCCAATTCTCACATCCATACATGACTACTGGAAAAATCATAGCTTTTACTAGATGGACATTTGTCGGTAAATTGATGTCTCTGCTCTTTAGTATGCTGTCTAGATTTGTCATAGGTTTTCTTCCAAGGAGCAAGTGTCTTTTAAATTCATGGCTGCAGTCACCATCCACAGTGATTTTGGATCTCAAGCAAATACGGTCTGTCACTGTTTCCATTTTTTCCCCATCTATTTTCTATGAAGTGATGGGATCAGATGCCATGATCTTAGTTTTTTGAATGCTGAGTTTTAACCCAGGTTTATCACTCTCCTCTTTCACCTTGATCAGGAACCTCTTTAGTTACTCTTCCCTTTCTGTCATAAGCGTGGTGTTACCTGCCTATCTGAGGTTTTTTTTTACTTCTCCTGGCAATCTTGATTCCAGCTTGAGCTTCATCCAGCTCACATTTTGCATAATGTATTTTTCATATAAGTTAAATAATCTGGTTAATAATATACAGCCTTGATATACTCCTCTCCCAATTTGGAGCCAGTCTGTTGTTCCACATCCAGTTCTAACTATTGCTTCTTGGCCCGCATATAGGTGTTCTGGGATTCCCATCTCTTTAAAAATTTTCCACAGTTTGCTGTTATCCACACAGACAATGGCTCTGGTGTGGTCAATGAAGCAGAAATATATGTTTTTCTGGAATTCTCTTGCTTTTTCTATGATCCAACAAATGTTGGCAATTTGATCCCCAGTTCCTCTGCCTTCTCATCTGGCTTGCACATCTGGAAGTTCTCCATCACATACTGTTGAAGACTAGCTTGAAGGATTTTGACCATTACATTCCTAGCATGTGAAATGGCTGCAATTGTGTGGTAGTTTGAACATTCTTTGAGACTGACCTTCTTTGGTATTAGAACAAAAACTGGCCTTTTACAATCCTGTGGCCACGGCTGACTTTTCCAAATTTGATGGCATATTAAGTGCAACACCTTTACAGCATCATCATTTAGTATTTGAAATAGCTGAACTGGGATTCCATTGCCTCCACTAGCGTTGTTCCTACTAATGCACTCTAAGGCCTGCTTGACCACACTCGAGGATGTCTGACTCTGGGTGACATGATTATATCATCATGTTTATCCATTAACCATGGTTAACCATATCCATGGTTATCCATAGTCATTAACACATTTCTGTACAGTTCATCTGTGTATTCTTGCCACTCTTCTTAATATTTTCTGCATCTGTTAGGTCCATATCTTCTCTATTATTTATTGTACCTTCTTTGCATGAAATGTTCCTTTGGTATCTCTAATTTTCTTCAAGTGATCTCTATTGTTTTCCTCTGTTTCTTTACATTGTTCACTAGGAAGGCTTTCTTATCTCTCCTTGCTAGTCTTTGGAAATCTTCATTCAAATGGGTATATCTTTCCTTTGCCTTTTGCTTCTCTTTTAGCTATTTGTAAAGCCTCCTCAGACATCCATTTTGCCTTTTTTCATTTCTTTTTCTTGGGGATGGTCTTGACCACTGCCTCTTGTGCAATGATATAATCCTCCATCTATATTCTTCTGGCACTCTATCATATCTAATCCCTTGAATCTATTTGTCACTTCTGGTGGATAATCATAAGGGATTTGATTTAGGTCATACCTAAAGAGCCTAGTGGTTTTCCCTACTTTCTTCAATTTAAGTCTGAATTTTTCAATAAGGAGTTCAAGATCTGAGCCACAATCAGCATCTAGTCTTTTTTTTTTTTTTTTTTTTTCTTACTTCTCCATCTCTGGCTGTGAAGAATAAAATCAATCTGATTTCAGTATTGACCATCTGGTTAATGTCCATGTGTAGAGTCGTCTCTTTTGTTGTTGGAAGAAGGTGTTTGCTATGATCAGTGTCTTTTCTTGGCAAATATCTGTTAGCCTTGGCCTGCTTCATTTTGTACTACAAGGAACTTGCCTTGTACTCCAGGTATCTCTTGACTTCCTCTTTTGCCTTCCAGTACCCTATGACAAAAAGGATATCCTTTTTGGTGTTAGTTCTGGAAGACCTTGTTGTTCTTCATAGAACCATTCAACTTCGGCTCCAGTGGTTGGGACGTAGGATCGGGTTACTGGGATATTGAATGGTTTGCCTTGGAAACAAACAGAGATCACTCTATCATTTTGGAGATTGCAGGCAAGTTTTGCATTTCGAACTCTTGTTGACAATGAGGGCTACTCAGTTTCTTCTAAGGGATTCTTGCCCACAGTAGTAGATACAGTGGTCATCTGAATTAAATTTGTCTATTCCAGTCCATCTTAGGTCATTGATTCCTAAAATGTTGATGTTCACTCTTGACATCTCCTGTAAACCACGCTCAATATGCCTTGATTCATGGACCTAATATTCCAGGTTCCTATGCAACATTGTTCTTTACAGCATCAAACTTTACTTTCAATACTATACATATAAACAACTGTGTGTCATTTCCACTTTGGCTCAACCTCTTCATTCCTCCTGGAGCTATTCTTCTTCTCTTCTCCAGCGTCATTTAGACATGCTCTGACCTAAGGGGTTCATCTTTCAGTGTCATGTGTTTTTGTCTTTTCATACTGCTCATTGTGTTTTCAAGGCAAGAATGCTGAAGTGGTTTTCCATTCCCTTCCCCACTGGGTGTTTTGTCAGAACTTTCCACCATGACCCATCTGTCTTTGCTGGCTCTATATGGCATGGTTCATAGCTTCATTAAGTTACACACAGTTTTGATCCATGTGATCATTTTGGTTGGTTTTCTGTGTTTGTGATTTGCATTCTGTCTGCCCTCTAATAGATGAGGATAAGAGGCTTGTGGAAGCTTCCTGATGGGAGGGACTGGCTGTGGGGAAAACTGGTCTTGCTCTGGTGGGCAAGGCCATGTTCAGTAAGTATTTAACTCAATTTTCAGTTAATGGGTGGGGCTGTGTTCCCTCTTTCTACTTTGGCCAAAGTAGAGTGGGCTAATAGCAACCTCTTCCAAAAGGATTTGTGCCAGCAAACATTGCCTTACAGTACTGCTGCTGTCAGTGCCCCTGACCCTGTGGCAGGCCACTGTCAACCCCCGGCTCTGCTGAGGAATCCCAAATACTCACAGGCAATTCTGGCTCAGTCTCTTGTGGGATCACTGCTCCTTTTTCCTAGGTCCTGTGTGCACAAGGTTTTGTTTATGCCCTCTAAGAGTCTCAGTTTCCCCAGTCCTATGCAAGTTCTAAAATCAAACCCCACTGATCTTCAAAGTCAGAATCTCAGGGTATTCTCAGTCCCTTTGTCAGATGCCTATGTTGGCAAGTCTGTTGTGTGGCCTAGAACTTTTGCAACAGTGCTAAACCTTCTTTGGTATAATTTTTCTCCAGTCTATGGGGGAGCTAAAGGTGACCTCATTTAAGAGGACTTATGCCACATGCCATGCCTCCCAGGACAGCTGCTGTCAGACCCTCTGTCCCCACAGCAGGCCACTGCTGATTCATGTCTCCACAGAATACCCTCCAACACTCCCAGGCAGGTCTGGCTCAGTCTCTTGTGGGGGGGTCACTTTCTTATTACTTGATTGTATAAAAAGTATTTGTTAACATCATATAATTTAAGGTTATATAATTAGCTAAATAATATTTGATAAATTAAGTTTAGATCTTAATTTTAAACCAATGAAAATAATTTTGTCTAGATTTCATGTTACGAAGCCATTGGCAAATTAGTACTAGGATGTTAGTAATGCAATGTCCTAAGTTAAAATTATAAATTACTAAAGGTTTTATTCATAGAAAAATTTTTCCAAGCTCAAAAGTGAAGCAGGGCATAGAAAAAAACATTGCAAGTTATTTTGTAATACCAATAGCTTCAATACAAAACCATAACAATGACCTTGCAGTAAAGAAATCTACAGTCCCATAATTTATAAGAATATGGGCTTTTAAAATACTAATACATTAAGTAAACTTTATTGAGCAATGTTAACTGAATAAAGTAATATATCCAAAGAATTAAGTATTCTAGAATTTCAAGGATAGTTCAGTCATAGAAATTATAATAACAATTCATTTATTCAGTATATTTTTATTAAGTATGTATTAATGACCATGTGATTACTGCCCTCATAGGACCTGAATTTTGGATAAGGAGAGAGCAAGTGATGCAAAGAATAATAATTAATGTATATAGTAAGGTAGAAAGGGAAAGTATTTTCAAAAGATGCCAGAGATAGGAAGAACTGGAATTATTTACATTAATAGATTTAATGAGAATAAAAGTATGAATATTGATAATTCAAGTTTCAGAAAATATGACATATACTGAAAAAGCACTTGGAAAATGATACACCTATCTCAAATACAGAGAACATTGCTAAAATATGAATAAAATGATGTCTTTATCATAAAAGTAGCTCTACCTTAAATTAATAACCAATAAAATATGTTATATTAATGCATATTATTTTTATCTTCTTGTTCTATTTTTTCTTACTAATTTATAATATTTTGTTTTGTCTTTTATTATTTCTCAGATTGAACTCCAGCTCTTTTCTAACTGAGATAATTTTTTTCACCCTAGTTTTCAATCTTCATTCATAAAATAAATATTTATTGACAGAATACCAAATTCCAGACATAACTGTTTTGTTTGAATCATAAAATATTAAAAAGCAATAAATTTATGGAAAATCACTTAGGGATGATGAATTGCCATTTTAAATAGGTCAGTTAAGGTAAGCTCAGTGAAAAAGATAGAATTACAGCAATAATTTGAATTAAAAAAAGGAATTTTCCATGAAGATACTGTAATGAAATCATACCACACAGAAGAATTATTTGGCACTAACATATAATGATAAGAAGACGCTTAGCATGTTTGAGGAAATAAGTAAATTTTGGTAGTGGCAAAGGGTATGAGGGACAGAGTAGTATTAACAGAAAAGAGAGAATTCTTCTTGCACTGGTTTTTGTCTGTTATTGTATAGATATTGGCTTTCATCTTGGGTGAGGTGCAAAAACATCAGGTGGTTTTAAGGGAAAGGAAAACATTATTGTACATTAAAAAGATCACTCTGTTCATCCAGGTACAGACTGACTAGGGCAATGTTGGAAACAGGGAAACAGAAATTTATTGCAAAACCCTACATAAAAGATGATGATTGGTGGAAAGTACCACTACATTTATCATGAGTTTTCGACAGTAATATAGATATATTGTGAAGACAATCAAGGATTTCCTGTAATATTATATTTGGTTTCTTAGAGAAAAATGAGGAAATGTTAAGCTTGAGCAATTAGATTAAGAGCTGCTATTAAGTCAGAAGGGTGGTTTATGTATGGGATAAGTTTGAGGGACAAAAACAAAAGTTCACTTTGGATATGAAATATTGATATTTATTAAACCAAATGAAAATATTGAGGAAACAATGTATATGAATTTGGATTTAGAGAAATAAATCTGAGCCATAAACCTAAATGTGTGAGTCACTAGAGTTTAGAAGGTTTTTGAAGACATCACAAAGGGAGTTAGTGTAGTTAAAGCAGAGAAGAAAACCAAGAACTGAATCATGGCATTCTTCAATGTTAAGAACTTTGAGATTAAAAAAAAAAAGATGAATAAAAGTTGCTTATAGTAGAAAATAACACACACTGTAAAAAAAATTTGTATTCCAATAAAGAAAAAAAAAAATAGCACACACACACACAAAGAAAGAATCAGTGTGGTAGGAACACAGCCACGTGAGTGCAGTATATCAGAAATCAAAAGTAGAAGGGAAAGAGAGATAAACTCTGTCCAAGGCTTCAAGTAATATAGTACTTAAAAATAGCCATGTTATATTGAGGTATCAATTATGAAGTTATTGATAACATACACATGAACAAGGAATGGTGGAAACAAAAGCCTGATTTAAGTAAATTTAGTATAGAGAAATTAGAGGAAAAGATACAATGAATAAATGTATTTCTTTCAAGGAGTTTTCTGCAGATGGATCAAAGAAGTGGGATAAGTCTGGTAGAAAATTCAGGAAATTATGGCATATTATTTTTTTATATAATATTAGAGAGTTAACAATATATTTCCATTTTGAAAGAAATGATAAAGAGGGAAAGTTAACAAAGCAGGAGAGAGAGAAGAATCCTTGGAACCACTTACTTAAGCAACTGAGAGGGGATGGAATCTATACACAAGTGGAGATTTTGGCTACATATAGAGCACAGATGGTTCACTATAGTAACAGGTGGGAAGGTAGATATTATGGGTGCAGATGGTAGAGGATGCAGATGAAGTTGTGGGAGTTTGTGGACTTTTGCTTCTGATTGCTTAATTTTCTCAGTGAAATAGGAAAAGTTCATCAGCTAAGACTGAGCATGAGAGAAGCTCTGTTGTAGGTTTCAAGATAAGAAAAGTGATAGTTATCTAGGGAAATGGTGGAATATATGGTTAGAAAAATACAATGGAATTTTTGTATAGCATTTGTATAACATTGTAAATTTTGTGCATTATTTGGAGACCATTTCATGGAATCAGTCATTGTTTCAAGTGGGATTTGTCAATGCAGGTCTTGGTTTTTTTTTTTTTCCCTACAGCACTATTTAGTTTCTGGGGTGGGTGTGATGTAGGCTGGATTATATTTAATCAGTATGATTTCATCAAGTGAGCATGATGATAGCAGTCTACAGGTGGGAAAACAGGATATTTGCAAGAAAGAGATTATGATGATCACAGAATTTAAGCTGAGGAAGTAGATCAGAGTCAGGAGGGTAAGCAGGTAATAGATCACAAGTGTTTAATGGACAAGGAATTGGAGAGATTAGGTGGTAGAGGGAATGACATGGATATATATATATATATATGAGTTTGTGATCATGTGTAAGATGTGCCAAATGAAATTTGAGGAATGATTTCAGTTATTTGAAAAGAAAAATTATAGGGTATGACAAAGCAATATGTACTTGAAACCGGATGATATAAAAGAGCACTTTATAAAATGTGATGGGTGAAGTCTATGGTGACATCAGGCTTGCGTACACTTTGCAGCTTCTCGCTTTGGGCTTGTTGGGTGTGTTTCAGGCAGCCGGGCAGGAATTTTCCTTTAAAAAATTTTAATAAAATTTGACGAAAATGGCACTTTACCATAGTGATTGTCCTCCTCAAAACTCATAACCCATATCTAATTAACTACGAGAACATAAAATGGATTTCAGTTGAGAAACATCATATAGTAGTATACCGGATCAGTACCCCTTTCAACTGACAAAGTCATCAGAAATTGGTAGTCTGAAAAAATGTCACAGCCAAGAAGAGCCAAGGGAGACATGACAGTGAAATATAATGTACTCTGGATGGGATCCTGGATCAGAAACTCTACCTAAAAACAAAGGACATTTGAATAAGCTGTGGACTTTAGATTATAATGATAATTAACATTGATTCATTATAACAAGCTTATGCTCCTGTGTTAATAACAGGGGAAATTAGATATCAGTGTATATGGATATTCTGTGTATTATCTTATTTTTATGTAAATCTAAAGCTTTTCTAAATAATAAAGTTCATTTTAAAAAATGTGATCCTAAAAATCACATTTATGCATTGACTGGTTGCAGTTAGAGCCCCCTACATTGGTAGTAGGTAGAATATTGGTAAACCCCTGAGGTGCTCTTTTGTATAATTATTGAATCTTTCCCAAGGTGAAATACAAGATTAGTGACGCAAGGAGTGCAATGGTCTCCAATATCTCAGGCATTTGGAATTTGGTACAAAGAATACACTTTTAAAAGAATTGTAGAGTCGAATGCCATTTTTATAGTTCCTAATCATTTAATTCGGAGAAGGCAATGGCACCCTACTCCAGGATTCTTGCCTGGAAAATCCCATGGATGGAGGAGCCTGGTGGGCTGCAGTCCATGGGGTCGCCAAGAGTCGGACACGACTGAGCGACTTCACTTTCACTTTTCACTTGCATGCATTGGAAAAGGAAATGGCAACCCACTCCAGTGTTCTTGTCTGGAGAATCCCAGGGACGGGGGAGCCTGGTGGGCTGCCATCTATGGGGTCGCACAGAGTCGGACACGACTGAAGCGACTTAGCAGCAGCAGCAATCATTTAATTTAGTCTAGTACCATTTAATTTTATTAACTTTTACATGGATCTATTCCATAATCCTTCCTGACAATATCTATATCTGAGATACTCATAGGTCTAATTTTTTGATTTACTACTGTTTATTCCCTGGGATTTTCATGTGTATTATTTTTTCAGAGATGTGTTGGGTGACCTGATGAGTCTGAGTTTAAGTTATATTCCTCCAGGGAAATTTTTCAGTTGCTTCTCTCTAGTGGACTGGGAGACTGGTAACTAGAGCAAACTTTAAAATATTTTCTGGACTTGAGGTCTTCAATTCAGAGATAATGAACATTTAAATCCTAAATATACACTGGACAAGTCTGGGTTTTAAATTCTTGTGGTAAATTGCCTTTATTCTCCATCCAGATGTATAATCAAGAAATACAAATTGGTAAGAAGGAAGATATTTTTCTAGCAAGCTCCATCCTACAATGAAAGCACTGCAGTGTCTTCAAGAACATCAATTCCACTTTCCACATTATTGTTGGCCCATGAATTTTTGTCAACAAATATCTTCTATGCAGCTTTTAATTCATGCAAAGTTTGCACTGGCTGGTTTTCCCTTACTGTCTTAATACCCAAGCCTGTGTGCTTCTGTTTGTGTGGAGAGACTGCACTATTTTATCCAGCATGTTTAGGAATTCAGTAGCTGGAAATTTTTTTCAGAATATATAGTCTGCTATTTTTCTGAAGTCTGTAAATTCCAGTGACATCTAGTTTTTAGTATTGTGGATGAGAAGTTGATTCTTATGCTAATATATTTTTTTCTTTTATACATAAACACTTCTCTTTGTATAGGTTAGATATATTTGTCTTTATCATATGAGTTCATAAATTCCACCAAGCTACAAGTGGATATTTTTAAAGTTAGTATATCTGACATTCAAAATTTTATTTATTTATTTTTTAAGGCAAAGGATAATATTTTTTTTCTTTTTTCTTTTCTTTTCTTTTATTTTTTAACTTTACAATATTGTATTGGTTTTGCCATATATCAAAATGAATCCGCCACAGGTATACATGTGTTCCTCGTCCTGAAAACCTAAGTTTGTCATGCTGGAGAGTTTATTCTATTATTTATTTCTTCTTTATTATTACTATTTCTTCAAGAATAGCTTTTCATTTTGTATAATATTTTTATTTTTTCTTTTCTATTCAATCATTTTCTTCAGTAACAACTCACTTGTGGCTTTCATACTTTTTAGATCAATATTTCCATTTAAATTATTTGTTCTTTAGTTTAAGGAATGTCTTCTAACCATTATCTATTGTCTCACTGCCCCCACTTGTGAAATGTACATGCCATCTTCTAGAAGATAATTTTCTGAGACATACCCTGCTTCTGAATCCTCACAGAACAGTTTTCCTTCCTATTTTTATTCCCAGAGCCCTGACTTTTGATTTGTTATGACTATTACTTAACTTCTTTAATCTTCCATTTTTTCGTGGTCTGACATTGCAAAGCAGCAAGTTGATGATTACAACCAAAGGTCATCTTCTACTTATTAAATATTCTCTGCTGGAGATCTTCTATTCTCCAGAAATGAAAGCTTCTCTCACCTCCATGTCCTGACTGTTTCATTGTTGTTTTATTTTTGTTTTAATTTTTTGTTTAACAAAAATTTTAAAAAATGATCATCAAAATTGTGTACCTTACTTTGTTCCTCCCAAAGAACTTCCAAAACAGTACTTTGGTTCCTGTACATCAATAGATTTGAGAGCGGTGCTATTTTGTAAATCAAAAGAACACATTATAAGAGTGATAAAGGAGGTTAGGTATGGAATAGGCAAAAGTAAACCAAATTCTGGCCTATATTTACAAGTCATGGAAATTCAGTTTCCTTGATAATGTTGGAGCAGGCTCCCTGAAATCTTCTATATATATATATATGCAGTGCGGGAGATACAAGTAATCCTTCTTATTTTGTAAGTGGTCTGTTTTATGAGATGGTAATTGAATAACTTTTTCTTAATTAGCATATTGTGAGTATAAAATTTCTTCAAGGTCTTGCTATTAAATCTGTCATTTGGATGATGAGTTGAACTTCATGTATTTTATTTTGAAAGTTTCTTTTATGCTTCTAGTATCTTCATAGTTATTTTTAATGACAATTTGGAGAGACTGTATGAGGGACCACCATTCAGATTCTCCTTTTAAGGATTTTATGATCTTATGTTTTCATGCAGATATACCTATTATTGGCTTTAGAACCTCATTGCTTCATCCAGGAATTGGAAACTGTAAACTTGTTTTTATCATATTTCAACTTGTAGCTATTAAATATCCCTTCTATTAGAGTGAACTTTCTTTTTTTTTTTTTTAATTTTATTTTATTTTTAAATTTACATAACTTTCAATTTTTTCATGGCCCATGTTTTAAAAGCTCCTACATTTTTCATATTCAGAGGCTCAATAGATTGATTTTGAAAGAAATTAATAACAATAAGGGCTAAGTACATTTTCATGGGATATTTGGAAGTTAGAGATGTTTGCTAATTTCATAGAAATTATGATCAGATATTTTTAATGCTAAGGTAAAATTATATAATGTTTCATATTTTGCTTACTTTTCTTATTTTACAAAGTTGAAGGGAAATATCTAAAATCAGTGCACAGTGCTCAATTTTAAAACAAGGTTGGTTGGTTGGTTTGTGATTTTCAAGAGTATAAGTGAAAAAATGGTGGAACAGGGAGAGTAAGACATAGATGGTGAAATGAAAAGTGTTAGTTGCTGTAAACCTCATCTACAATTTAATTTTGAATTTTACTAAAACATTTAGTATAAATAACCTCTCTTTATTTCCTGTTCCTGTTTCTATGAAAGTTCTATTAAATCAAGTCCTTCCTAGCAGTAGAATAAAATGGCAGTCTTATGTTTCTGTAGGTATATATGTACTCAAAACAAAACAAAATAAAATAGAAGCATCAGTGATGTCCTCAGAATGTGAGAATGTTGCCTAGGTACTGATTGCTGTTCTGTCAACTTTTCTATTTCTTAACAGAGGCTCAGAGTTTATGCCAGCAGACTCTGTTTAACTGGCAGACACAGTTATAAAAATTAAAAATGAAGCAATGTGAAAAATTGCATTTCTAGATAACCTAAGACTAGTAAGACTGAGACTGTGTTTTGTCTTTAACTTACTAACAAAGACAATAAATAAATAAATGCAGATATACATTGTTCACATGCACACACACACACATATACCATATTTATTCCTTAGGGAGATTTTGAACAGAAGTTGTTTTAAATTATGTTACTTTCATTCTAAACATAGTTGTTCCCATTCCTAATCTACCACACTTACTGATTTCAAGAAAGGATTATGAAAGAAATTCATAATGATTATAAGATAGAATGAACTTAATACAAGATGTCTTATGACTTAAATATTTAACTAGTAGCTGAGGTACTTCAATATTATTCCTGTAGTTTCCACAAAATTTTGGATTGTCTAATACCAAATATGACCTGCATCTTGGTTATAGGTAATAAGTACTCTGAAAAGGAATCTTGCCATTTTCACTGGCCATCTATCTGACCAATTTGATGTTTAACTGTGTTTCAATGACTTTTTCTCTATACCCAGCAATCTTCAAAAGTTAGGGGCCTGAAGCAATAGTCATACAAATATATTTCATTATTGTGTATCTTTGAAGTAATGGAGAAATTTCTACAGTGGGATCTTTTAGCTCCAACACAGTATTGACGAGAATCACTTAGTGGTATTTAGCTCGTGGTCTGGATGGCCAAGATGGCTTCACTGAGGTGTCTGTCACCTTAGCAGAGATGGCTTGAACACTAGGCATAGCTGGGCCCTTTACTTCCCCAAATAGTCTCAGGCCTCTCATTTGGTCTCTGAAAGAGGGTAGCTAGACCTTTTACATGATGGCTGAGGGCTCTGTGAATATGAGTTCCCAGAAACCTGGGCAGGATCCCAAATAGTTTTTATGACTCAGCCTCAGAAGTCACAGAGTAAAAAACATTCTAGCCACATTACATTGGTCAAACAAGTCTCTGAGATCAATCCATATTCAAGGCCAGGGGAATTAGACCTCACCTCTCAGTGGGAGGAGTGACAATAAATTTGAAGTCATCTTTAATAATTTACAACTGTGTTAGATACCTCATGCTTAACTCCAAGACATCCTGCAGAAATGAATCAATAATTTTTGTTTCTAACATGTAAGTTCTTTAAAAACAATCACTGGTATTTCCTGGAAAATTACATTCAAGTGGCACTTCTAGGAATTAAAGTATATGTAAAGTTAAATGCACAACCTTATCTCTAAGGCTGAGAGCATTATCAGGCAGAACAAAGGGGATTCTAAATTATGAGACTGAGGAAGATACAGAAGAAATGAGTAGAAAAGCAGTTGGTATGGCGAATCTGAAGACCAATGGAAGGACAGAGTGAAGAGGCAAATTAGGACATCATGAGATTTAGATTGGCAATAGCAGAAAATTAGATCCAAACCTACTCATCTGCTGTTTGGAACCTGTAGCCAATTCATTTTTTAAAGTAGGAATTGATTTTCTAATCAAGACTCATAGTTATAGAAGTTGGTAACAGTTATGCTCTATACTTCATCTATTTGTTAATACTAATGTAAATTTTATTTTACATTGTTTTACTAAAACATTTAAGTAAAGCCTAAAAGTTTACTTAAAGGCTTAGTATATTTGAATTAAAATTCATAGTGTCTTAATACTAGCAAAATTAGATTATGGCCAGAGAAGTTGATACAGCACAATGCAGACTGCTGTTTCCAGGTCCATTGTGGACCCAGCATCAAGACAGAATTTGGTCGTTGTATATAATGTCATGATATGCAAATGTCAGAACAAAGTACATATATGAGTCAAAAAACAAGGATCACTGGAAGCTAACAGTGTCCAGGAAATAAGATGTTAACAAGCCTAAAAATCTTTACATGCCTTCCTTGGCTATTTGTCTATAAGTGATATTAAAGTCAAAAGAGGAGAATAAAATGAAAGTTCCTGTAACTCCTTAAGGCCATCACTGTCCTTAATTAGACATTCTATTTTACATCCCCAAAATACTATTTCCCTATTTATCCATACAGATCATTGAGGTGAAACAAAAATGGCCCAGAAACTTCAACTTGTTAGACTAGAGGTACAGCACATGATGAAGGCTATTCCAGATCAAGAGCAGAAGGACCTCAGCTGAATTTCCTGTCACATCTTGAGGCCATCACCGATGCTGCTGTTTTGCTTTGAGTACATGGATAGAGGAGTCTGATGGGCTCTTCATGGGATCAAAAAGAGTTGGATGCAACTGAGCATATTGACTTAACACCTGCAATACCTTTCAATTCACCAGGGCATACAGTGGAACACCTTTGTTGAAGGAGATGTAATTGGAAACACTGAAACGATCCACATTTCTAAATATATGTGTCCACTCAACTGGAATGATTAACATTGTGTCAGAGGTTTACATCTGTATATTACAAATTATTAATTTGAGTAAAATGTTTCTGTATAAAATCTTAATATTTAATTGAAACATCTACTTTGTGTCAGGTACCATATAAAGTTCAATACACTGGATTTACTTCACATAATTAAATTCTTGTGGAGACTTCTTTGTGCACCTGTCAATGAGATTGTTCTTAGGGAAAACTGACTTTACTTCATTGGGTCTATCTACTTTAAACTTACTTTGATCTAAAAGACAGAGTCTTCAGTGTTTAATTAAATGCATTAAAATAGTGAATGACTTGAATTTTGATGAGGCTTGAAAAATAGCATTGAATAATATAGATATTTTTAAGGAGGTTTATTAAAGTTTAAGAAAGTTAAAAAGCATCATGCAGACAAGACAGATTACAAAGCTAGAGATTTAACAAAGTATCTGTTTAATAAATTATATGAAAATTTTCTTTGTATACCACAGAGTTCCTTATTTTTCTTCTTTTAGAAAGATTAACTAGGATAGGAATAGTTGTCAAGAACTTGCTTTTATTATGGATATTTGATCATACAGCTGTCTTAAATTTCTTTAGCATTTTACTATTTTCCACGTACCTACATACTCCTTACTTAATTATGTTCAAAACAGCATTTTAAAATATTTTGGAAATACAGTTGATGTACAATGTTGTGTTAATTTCAGGTATATGACAAAATGAATCAGTTAGACATATACAGTGATCAAAACCATCCCCAAGAAAATGAAATGCGAAAAGGCAAAATGGCTGTCTAAGAAAGTCATACAAATAGCTGAGAAAATAAGAGAAGTGAAAGGCAAAGACAAAAAGAAAAGATATACCTGTCTGAATTCAGAGTTCCAAAGAATGACAAGGAGAGATAAGAAAGCCTTCCTAAGTGAACAATCCAAAGAAATAGAGGAAAACAATAGGATGGGAAACACTAGAGGTCTCTTCAAGAAAATTAGAGACACCAAGGAAAAATTTCATACAAAGATGGGCACAATAAAGGACAGAAATGATATGGACCTAGCAGAAGCAGGAGGCATTAAAAGGAGGTGGCAAGAATACACAGAAGAACTATACAAAAAAGATATTAATGACCCAGATAACCATGATGGTATGGTCACTCACCTAGAGTCAAACATCTTGGAGTGGGAAGTAAAGTGGGCCTTAGGAAGCATCACTACAAACAAAGCTAGTGGAGGTGATGGAATTCCAGCAGTGTTACTTCAAATCCTCAAAAGCAATGCTGTGAAAGTGCTGCACTCAATATCCAGCAACTTTGGAAAACTCAGTAGTGGCCACAGGACTGGAAAAGATCAGTTTTCATTCCAGTCCCAAAGAAGCAAAATGCCAAAGAATGTTCTAACTACCACACAATTGCACAATTTTCACATGCTAACAAAGTAATGCTGAATATTCTCCAAGCCATTTTTCAACAGTACATGAATTGAGAATTTCCAGATGTTCAAGCTGGATTTAGAAAAGGCAGGGGAACCAGAATTCAAATTGCCAACATCTGTTGGATCATAGATAAAGCAAGAGAATTCCAGAGAAACATCTACTTCTGCTTCACTGACTATACTAAAGCCTTTGACTGGATGGAAAACAACAAACTGGAAAATTCTGAAAGGATATGAATCTCAGACCACCTTACCTACCTCCTGAGTAACTTGTATCCAGGTCAAGAAGCAACAGTTAGAACTGGACATGGAACAACAGACTGGTTCCAAATTGGGAAAGGAGTACATCAAGGTTGCATTCTGTCATCCTGGTTATTTAACTTATATGCAGAGTACAGCATGAGAAATGCTGGGCTGGATGAAGCCCAAACTGGAATCAAGATTGTCAGGATAAATATCAATAACCTAAGATATGCAGACAGAGAAGGCAATGGCAACCCATTCCAGTGTTCCTGCCTGGAAAATCCCAGGGACAGTGGAGCCTGGAGATCTGCCATCTATGGGGTAGCAAAGAGTCGGACTCAACTGAAGCGAGTTAGCAACAGCAGCAGCAGCAGCAGGTATGCAGATGACACCACCCTTATGGCAGAAAGTGAAGAACTAAAGAGCCTCTTGATGAAAGTGAAAGAGGAGAATAAAAAAGTTGGCTGAAAACTAAACATTCAAAAAACCAAGATCATGGCATCTGGCCCCATCTCTTCATGGCAAATAGATGGGAAGCAATGGAAATAGTGACAGACTTTATTTTCTTGGTCTCCAAACTGCAGATAGTGACAACAGCCACAAAATTAAAAGATGTTTTATCTCTGGAAAAAAGAACTATGACAAACCTGGTGAAAAGTGAAAGTCACTCAGTCCTGTCTGACTCTTTGCAATCCAACGGGACTATACAGCCCATGGAATTCTCTAGGCCAGAATACTGGAGTGGGTAGCCTTTTCCTTCTCCAGGAGATCTTCCCAACCCAGGGATCAAACCCAGGTCTCCTGCATTGCAGGCAGATTCTTTACCAGCTAAGCCACAAAGCAGAGACATTACTTTGCTTATGAAGGTCTGTATAGTCAAGCTATGGTTTTTCCAGGAATAATGTATGGATGTGAGAGCCAAAGAAGTGATGCTTTTGAACCGTGGTGTTGAAGAAGACTATTGAGAGTCCCTTGAACTGCAAGGAGATCAAACCATCAATCTTAAAAGAAATCAATCCTGAATATTCATTAAAAGGACTGATGCTGAAACTGATTCTCCAATATTTTGGCCACCTGATGGGAAGTGCTGGCTCATTTGAAAAGACCTTGATGCTGGGGAAGATTGAAGGCAGGAGGGGGAGGGGACAACATAGGACAAAATGGTTCAATGGCATCACTGACTTAATGGGCATGGGTTTGAGCAAGCTCTGGGAGGTAGTGAAGGACAGGGAAGCCTGGTGTATTGTAGTCCATGGGTTTGCAAAGAGTCTGACATGACTGAGTGACTGAACAACAACAGCTCCATACTGATTTTCATAGAGGTTGTATAAACATTCCCACCAATATAATAGAGTTCACTTTTCTCCACGTCCTCTCAAGTATTAGTTTTTGCTTTTTTTTTTTTTTTTTTTTTGATGGCCATTCTGGTGGGAGGTGAAAACTCATTGTAGTTTTGATTTGGGTTTCTCTGACAATCAGTGATGTTGAGCATATATTCACGTGCTTCTTAGCCATCTGTATTTCTCCTTTGGAGTAATTTCTATTTAGATTTTCTGCCAATTTTTTTTTTATCAGGCTCATATATCTAAGCTGCATGAACTGTTTGTATATTTTGGAAATTAGTCCCTTGCTGGCTGCTTCATTTGTAAATATTTTTCCTACTCTCATTTACCATTTCAACAAAGAATAAAACACCTTGGAATAAACCTACATAACAGGTTAAAGATCTGTACTCAGAAAACCATAAGATACTGATAAAAGAAATAAAAAATGACACAAACAAATGGAGAGATATTCCATGCTCTTGGACTGGAAAAATCAATATTGTGAAAATGACTATTATATCCAAAGCAATCTACAGTTGGTAGTTTTCATGGAGTTAGAACAACAAAAAATTTTTTTTACAATTTGTGTGGAAACACAAAAAACAGTGAATAGCCAAAGCATTCTTGAAAAAGAAAAAAGTTGCTGGAAGAATCAGGCTCCCTGACTCCAGACTATATTACATAGATTAAGTTGTATATACTTCATCAGGGATAGGACCTTATGAGCTCACTGTCTGATAGTTATTCAAGAGTTTGCATTTAGCTGTTAACATAATAGATCTATTTATTCTGTCACTTATTTAGATAAATGGACATTGTACATGCCCGGCAGGAGAGCAGAAACTGAGTGGAGAAAAAAACCTTCTTTCTTACATTCCAGAATGAACATTCGAAGTGCTATGCCTGAGAATCTAATTGAAGTTGAAACTTATATAGATTCATTCAGATACACAGATACACTTCAAAACGTA
Organism: Bubalus kerabau; assembly: GCF_029407905.1. Taxonomy (NCBI): domain Eukaryota; kingdom Metazoa; phylum Chordata; class Mammalia; order Artiodactyla; family Bovidae; genus Bubalus; species Bubalus kerabau. The sequence continues at coordinate 61,147,403 of NC_073634.1, forward strand.
TCAGTTTAGCTGAGGTCAGAATAAGGAGCCCACTCTAACTAGTTTAACATATGCAATAAATGGGGATTTCCCCAATGACTCAATGGGTAAAGAAACCACCTGCAGTGCAGATGACATGGGTTCCATCCCTAGGTCTGGAAGATCCTCTTGATGAGAGCATGGCAACCCACTCTAGTATTCTTGCCTAGAGAAGCCCCATGGACTAAGGAGCTTACTTTGCTACAGCCCAAAGGGTTGCAAAGAGTCAGAGATGGTTGAATGACTAAGCTTGCAAGCCTGCATGCACACAATAAATGAAACTAGTAACTAAAAATCTTTTAAGAGATCAATAAGCAACAATAGCAACAAAAGTTAATGTAATTCAAATTGACTATAATAGTTCTTACCTTTCTGGGGGTGGAAGAGCAAGAGGAAAGGGTCTTACCAAAACCTCCAATGTGAGGTTATTTAGATGAAGTTGAAACAACAATGAGGGCTTCAAGTGGGAACTGTGTCCATGGATGGAAGAGCTGTTCCTGGGTGGGAGTGCGGGTGGGAGTGGGTGGAGGCTCAAATCCAGCAAAAATGTAGACAATGACATAGATTCAGCCCAAAATAGAGAGAGTGGGGTCATGAAACCCCTGTCTTCAGTCTCTCACATATCACCTAATTAAAATATATACATATATATATATATATGGAAAGGTGCCAGCTAAATGTTATTTGCAACAATATGCTGAAGCATAATAGACAGCATATTAAAAAGCAGAGACAACTTTGCCAACAAAGGTCCATCTAGTAAAAGTTATGGTTTTTCCAGTAGTCATGTATGGATATGAGAGTTGGACTATAAAGAAAGCTGAGCACTGAAGAATTGATGCTTTTGAACTGTGGTGTTGGATAAGACTCTTGAGAGTCCCTTGGACAGCAAGGAAGATCCAACCAGTCAATCCTAAAGGAAATCAATCCTGAATATTCATTGGAAGGACTAATGCTGAAGCTGAAACACTATGGCCACCTGATGGGAAGAACTTACTCATTGGAAAAGATCCTGATGCTGGGAAAGATTGAAGGCAGGAAGAGAAGGGGACAACAGAGGATGAGATGGTTGGATGACATCAACAACTCAATGGACATGAGTCTGAGTAGGCTCTGGGAATTGGTGATGGACAGGGAAGCCTGGCGTGCTGTGGTTCATGGGGTTGCAAAGAGTCAGACACGACTGAGTGACTGAATTGATGGAAGAATAGAGTAAGTACAGTAAGTAGATGTGACAGCAATGGGCACAGAAAAGTGTACATACTGTGTACAATCTAAGAATTGTGGTTCCTGTGTAGTAAGTATTCACTGGCTACAATTTTAAGTTTTATGTGCAGAAATTCTTCAAATAGTGTTTTGGATAATCTGTTAATCTTGCTTGTTTGAATTACATTTCTACTTTGTATAAACAGAGAAGATATTTTTTGCTCTATAAATTGCTGCATCTTTAGGAGATAACCATGTAGCTAAAGTCTGGTTTGGTCAGTTAGCTGTAATTTGGAAATTTAATCAGAAGTTCATCAGTGGATGATTGGCAGTTCCACATAGGATATCAAGAAGTTACAGCCTTTGGGTCACCTTCAACTATCTTCCTAAAAAACTATGACAATAACAAGGAAAGGGAGAGAGAAAAAAGGAGAGGGGCTAAATAAGTTCACAGACTAGGAGTGGAATGTGATAAACTACTAAAAATAAAATGAGAAGACTATCCAAAGCTAAAATCCGGGATACTAATACCAGATAATGCCAGAATAAGACCATGATATTGATGTGCTGGCAAGGAAGGAAAGGGGACTTTGAAAGGGGCCTAGAATATAAAGCAAAAGGCTATATCTGAAGTTATGTTAATTGTATTGATTAAAGAAGCAACTCTCTTTTCACATCAAGAAAGTGTTAAAGTGAAGAGGAAGAAAGGCACTACCGTATGTTGTTTATCACTTGTGTTTTCTCCCTGTAGCTAAGGCCATGCCAGAGGATATACGTCCCTCTCCACTCTGTTTTTACAGTATTTGGAAACTGCAAAATACATTTTAGTCCATTGTAGTAAATCAACAATTTATATACATAAATCAATTTATTCTAATGTATTTTATAATAATGAATTTGTCATTTTCTCTTCAAATAAGAACATAGAAACTAATACTTTATTTCTCTGCACATATAACATTCAGATCTTTCTGTTCAACCATAATCTTCTCTCCTGAAACCTATGATATAGTCATGCAGCCTTCATCCACTAGGGAAAGCTAGTGTTGTGCTTTTCAAAGTTGTTCTCTGAATGTCTAGGATGTTACCATAAGCCAATCCCCACTCCAATGCTTATTTAATTGATCTGTTTGGACCCAGTGATGCATGGCATTTAAATTATGGCATGTGAAATTGAGAGTTGGAAAAAATGAGTTTGGAAAGGGCATTGGAATGATACAAAAATAATTTTATCTAAAAGAAAAAAGAAACTCTGTTTCAAGTTATCCCCAGTTAAACTTTAGATGGTGAAAAAAAGAGTAACATAATGGCAACTTCAGATTAGTATAGATTCATAAAAGAAAGGCATAAAACAGCAGGAATTTACATTAAAATGGTGATCCATCAGTCCTCCAACAGTAAGTTATTTATAACACAAAAATGTTAAGATGAACATCAACCAAAAAACCACACAATTAGGTACTCAAAAAAAAGGTGTTAAAAAATGAAAAATATATATGATATAATACAGGTCTATATGTCACTATTATTAAAGATTTTATAGTCATTCTTTTAATTATTATAGTGAAAGTGAAAGTCACTCAGTCGTGTCCGACTCTTTGCCACCCCGTGGACTATAGTGTCCTAGGAATTCTCCAGGCCAGAATACTGGAGTGGGTAGCCTTTGCCTTCTCCAGGGGATTTTCCCAACACAGGGATCGAACCCGGGTTTCCCTCATTGCAGGCAGTTTCTCTACCAGCTGAGCCACAAAGGAAGCCCTTATAATAACCCATCAATTCATTTCACTGGGCCCTGCCACCACCACCAACAGACTCACTTTGTCCAAATCCCTTCTCATTCAAACCTGGAGTCGCTACATAGATGAGAGCCTTTTTTTTTTTTTTTTTTTTTTACTTTACAATATTGTATTGGTTTTGCCATACATCAACATGCATCCACCACGGGTGTACACATGTTCCCTATCCTGAAACCCCCTCCCACTTCCCTCCCCATACCATCCCTCTGGGTCATCCCAGTGCACCAGCCCCAAGCTTCCTGTATCCTCCTCGAACCTGGACTGGCGATTCGTTTCTTATATGATATTATACATGTTTTAATGCCATTCTCCCAAATCATCCCCCTCCCCCACAGAGTCCAAAAGACTGTTTTATACATCTGTGTCTCTTTTGTGTCTCGCATACAGGGTTGTCGTTACCATCTTTCTAAATTCCATATATATGCGTTAGTATACTGTATTGGTGTTTTTCTTTCTGGCTTACTTCACTCTGTATAATTCCGTTTAATTATTTTACTTTGTTTCAATTTATTTTTTTTAAGGAGAAGAGAAAATTTGCGGTCACTATTCTAGATTTTCACCTCTAATGAAAATTTCATTTAAAGAAAATATTCTTTACACCACACATTTCCTTTTTCATCTTAAAAAAAAAAAATACCAAAGACAGTCTAAGTGGCGTATAATAGATCATTTGGGGGCATATGTTTTGGAGAAAGTATATTGGCTGACATAATCTATCAACTTTGAGCAGCTTAGCAGTTTTTTTTTTTGTAAGCACTATTTGAAAGTCATCTCAAAGATGAAATTCATAGTTTAAATCTGCATTTTATGTCCCATAATAAATTTTTCACAAGTGAAAATGAGCCCAGGTAAAGAGGATACGAAAAGTCTGAGAATAAAAGTTTTTAATCGTAGGAGAGTTAGAGTTAAAATGAGTTAGTGAGAGACAACCTTTAAGAACTGTGTTTAATTCTGTGCAAAGTACTATAATGACAATGTAATGACTTAGCCTGAATTCCAAAGAGAGTAAATGGAAGAAAAAAGATACTCAAGATCATGTCCTATACAAGTTTTTAAATAACCAGGCCATATATATTCTAGAATAAATAAATAAGTTGGCACAGGAAATATTTCTTCAAATATTTGAGATGTCCTGTAAGAAAGGACATATGGATGCCAGATTTCACATCAATGATAAGAGAATTAGGTTTCAGGGCAGAATTGTTGCTCAATAGCAAGAGGGAAGCCCTGTATCTCAACAAAAGCTCACAAAAATTAAAATGAATTTTATTAATTGCATAGAATGAATATAAACAAATAATACTATATTTCAGAGAAGGCAATGGCAACCCACTCCAATACTCTTGCCTAGAAAATCCCATGGACGGAGGAGCCTGGTGGGCTGCAGTCCATGGGGTCGCTGAGGGTCAGCACGACTGAGCGACTTCACTTTCACTTTTCACTTTCATGCATTGGAGAAGGAAATGGCAACCCACTCCAGTGTTCTTGCCTGGAGAATCCCAGGGACGGGGGAGCCTGGTGGGCTGCTGTCTATGGGGTTGCACAGAGTCGGGCACGACTGTAGTGACTTAGCAAAGCAAAAGATAATAACTAATACTAGGTAATTTGTAGAATTTCTTCATCTCAGTTTCTATGATATGGTAAAATGACATAACCAAAGATACTGATTTTTTTTTTAAGATTAATTAACTACAATAAAGTCTTTGACTGTGTGGATCACAACAAACTGTGGAAAATTCTTAAAGAGGTAGAATACCACACCACCTGTCTGTCTCCTGAAAAGCAGCAGCTAGAACCAGACTCAGAAAAATAGACTGGTTCAAAATTGGGAAGGCAGTATGTCAAAGGCTGTATATTATATGCAGAGTACATGTTGTGAAATGCAGGCTAGATGAATAACAGGCTTGGATTAAGATTTCTGGGAGAAATATCAACAACCTTAGATATGCAGAGGATACCACTCTAATGTCAGAAAGTGAAGACGAACTGCAAAACCAATACAATATTGTAAAAAATAAATAAATAAATAAATAAATAAAATTTTAAAAAAGTGTGTCTTGATGAGGGTAAAAGAAGAGAGTTAAAAAGCTGGCTTAAAACTCAACATTCAAAAAACAAAGAACATGGCATCCAGTCCCATCACTTCCTGGCAAGTAGATGGGGGAAAAGTGCAAGCAGAGACAGACTGTATTTTCTTGGGCTCCAAAATCACTGCAGATGGTGACTGCAGCCACGAAATTAAAAGATGCTTGCTCCTTGGAAGAAAAGCTATGACAAATCTAGATAGTGTATTAAGAAGCAGAGACATCACTTTGCCAACAAAGGTCCAATAGTCAGGCTATGGTTTTTCCAGTAGTCAAGTATGGATGTGAGAGCTGGACCATAAAGAAGGTTGAGTGGCAAGGAAGTGATGCCTTTGAATTGTGGTGCTGGAGAAGACTCCTGAGAGTCCCTTAGATAGCAAGATAGACTAAACCAGTCAATCCTAAAGGAAATCAACACTGATTATTCATTGGAAGGACTGAGGCTAAAGTTGAAGCTCCAATGCTTTGACCACTTTATGCAAATAGCCAATTCACTGGGAAAGACCTGGATGTTTGTAAAGCTTGAAAAAATAGGGCAGTAGAGGATGAGATACTCTTGCCTGGAAAATTCCATGGGCGGAGGAGCCTGGTAGGCTGCAGTCCATGGGGTCACGAAGAGTCGGACACGACTGAGAAACTTGACTTTCACTTTTCACTTTCATGCATTGGAAAGGAAATGGCAACCCACTCCAGTGTTCTTGCCTGGAGAATCCCAGGGACCGGGGAAGCTGGTGGGCTGCAGTCTATGGGGTCGCACAGAGTAGGACACGACTGAAGCAACTTTGCAGCAGTAGCAGCAGAGGATGAGATGGTTACGAAGCATCACTGACTCAATGGATATGAATCGAGCAAACTCTGGGAGACAGTGAAGGACAGGAAAGCCTGGCATGCTATAATCTGTGTGGTTGCAAAGAGTCAGACATGACTTAGAGACTGAATAACAACAATACAAAAAGATGGGGCAGAAAATTCTACCAAAAATGCCGTGCCAGATAGCTACAGAAAGGATTTTCAAATTGTGGGTTGTAATCTATTACTAGGCTTGAAACCAATTTAGGGAGTCAGATGAATAAAATGGAATGGGTAAAATATGGGAAGTTTCAACTAAAAAGGATAAATATTGTTTAGTATAATCTGTGTGTGTGGTGTGTGTGTGTGTACTCTGTAATGACATAAAGTCTATTTTCGACTGTGGATCATGTTCAAAAACTTTTGAAAATCACTTTCTTGGATCATGTCTCTATATGTAACTTGCACAAATTTGATTAAATTGGATAATGATACAATAGGAAAATTCTTGTGAAAAAGTGGTAAAATTACCTGACTTTTTGTCAATGAATTAATTTGATTTATCTTATTTTATTTACTCTCTGCATTGTTTTATATTAGTAGTCTTCTCCCATAGTGTTTCCCCCTTGAAAGTGACTTCAATGTTTTTGAGATTTGATTGATGTCCTCTGAAACATAAAAGTGCGTGTGGAATAAAAATATATAATTTTGAGTTTTAATCAGAACTAAGTTGAGACGAGTTAGTGAGAGAATGAGCTTTAGAACAAGGCATAGCTGGGTTCAAATATTAACACTTACCAGATTTTACTTAAGCTTGGACAAATTACTTCACTTTTCCTCTCCTGTATATATACATATGTGTGTGTATGTTTTCATAAAATTCAATTTCTATGTCATGTTCCTCCACTGCTAACTAACTTCATTAGTGGCATTTACGTCACAAAGAACACCAGTACCTTTGCTCTTTTTAGAGGAACTTTCAGTAAAAATGTTAAAAAGAAAGGAAGGAAGGAAAGAAAGAAAACAAATGGAGTCAAATTCTGTTCCTCTGTGTAATATATAGGATTATACTATCTGCTGTTGAGGATATTATTCCAATCTATTTGTGAAATCCTTTTCTTAACATGGGCTTTTGAAAAATAAGGTTAGGAAGGAAGAAAACAAATAAGGAGAATTTTTCCTGATAGAAAACATTGATGGGATTTTCGACAAGAATGTTACTATAGTACATTAAGATAGGGCCCTAGCTATGATATTCAGACAGACATATCATGTAAGAATTGAGTATTATTTTGGCTAATGACAACAATGTTGTGTGTCCTCAGATATCCTGCATTTAGTTTCAGATGGCACTAAGTAGTGGCAGTTTAGAAGTTTAGTGTTTGTGTTTTATAAGGAGCCTTAAAGACAGCCCTCCAAGCTATCAAACAAGACTCGCAAAAGAAATATTATTTTACAATGAGATTTACAGAACTTAGATATAAAGCTAACTACTACAATTTGTTTGTAACAGAGCAGCTTGAATTAAGATGTACATACATTCACACCATATATGTATATGTGATTGTATTCAATAATCTCCTAAGCTGGCTTGAACTGACTCATAAGAAAAAATTTTTCAATTTTCAGAAAGTTTTTAAATTGATTATTAAACTTAAATTGCATAAATGTACATTTTAATACATTATTTTAAAGATGCAAATCCTTTAAATACTCAAACTTACTTCCTAGTTCCTATATTTTACTGTTATCCATACCCTCGAGATTATATATATTCTATTGTTTCAGCATGTTATAAATAAAATATAATGACATGCTATTGCCCATTTTCCCTCAACGTCCAGTAATGTACTCTTAGCTTTAAGTAAACATAGATGGGAATAGTTATAGCACAGAAATGGCAAATCAGGGCATTTTCCTCAGTCATTTGTTATATAATTGCCATCATACCAATGGCATTTTGTAAAATGCATGCCAATCAGTGCCATGTATTTGTCTATACAAGTCCAGACCAGAAATTTCTACCTATTTGAATTTCATTAATATGCTACCCTGCCTATCATCAGATTAGTGGGCAATGGCCCCTTAGAGGGAAGTTCAAAAGACTACTGTTCTAGGGGACATGAAGGCCACAGTATATGCCCCTATCTCATTCTGTTGCCTGAGAACAACTGAAAAAAATGCTGTATTTTTTAGATAAAAAAGAATAACCAACCCAAGTGGCATCATGAATAGCTCTTGAGACAATTAACAAAAACTTGTTTGCCGTGGATAGCCATATATAAGCTTAGCTTCTGTCCATTTTAATTTTTTTCTTCTATCAAAATGAACTTGTTTTTCCTCAAGTTGAATAATCTACTCTTGCACAGCTTTATCTGAGACTCAGATAAACATGTTTCACAAGGGAGATTTCCATAAGATTGCCTCTAATTCATGGCTGATCCATGAACATGTTCCTTTTACTCTTCCTTCACTTGAAAAGTTTTCCTAAAAACAATAGCTTTGTCCTAACCCTGAAATTTAGTGAAAATACCAATATGTGACAAACTAAAAAAGGATAAATAAATAATGAAACAATAAGAACTCTGTTAACACCTTCATAACAGAGTATAGAACATAATGATTTTTTTTTAATGTGGCTAGAATTCTACTCTTGTGATGAAAGAGAATTTATATACAGGGATTTTCTTTTATTGAAATGAATGTAAAAACTGTATTACTGGGATATAGTGAAAAGCTTTGTTGTTGTTGTTGTTTTTCTTTTTTTTCAAACCAGAAGGTCAAAGAGTAGAAGTAACAGCCTGTGAGCTTGTGTCAAACTATTTGCTGTGTCCTCTGTAAATACATGGGCTTCCCTGGTGGCTCAGATGGTAAAGAGTCTGCTTGCAATGCAGGAGACCCAGGTTCAATCCCTGGGTGGGGAAGATCCCCTGGAGAAGGAAATGGCAACCCACTTTAGTATTCTTGCCTGGAGAATTCCATGGACAGAGGAGCCTGGGGGGCTACAGTCCATGGGGTCACAAAGGATCAGACATACTTTCTGTGGATGCATCTTTAATGCAGTTTATTCTTTTATAATTTCTGCAAAAAGAAATTTATAATATTGAGGTGAAAGAAAGAGATCTGAGAATCCATCTTTTTCAACTGAATAGTGTGTTTATAGGTTGAAATTTTTCCTATGAGAGTATATAGACTATTCCTGGAGAGGCTCTTCTATTTATTCTATAAACACAGGCAGTTAAGAACTTCATAAATGTGTCTGATATAAATGTCTTCCATATTTATTTAAATCTTTTCCATGGATATGGAGAGCAAGTGATAATCATTGTCTAATAAGCTGTCTACTTGGGGGGAAATTTAACCAGTTCACACTGGAGTTTTCTATATCCTAAATGATTCCATTGGATTAAACTTTGGAAATGCACTCCATTTCAGCTTTTGTCAGTTTCCTTGACACTTTTCAAATTCCTTTTCCACTTTTTAATCTAGGAAGTGAGTAAACTTTATACTTTGTCTTTAGCTTAATGCATCTTCTTTCTTTCTACTAGGAAGTTAAGGCAAGTATATAAATATTTCTGACCCCCAAGTTGTTGTCTTAAATGCTCCAACTAAGTAACTAATTATATTTTTCACAGACAATAAACCAAATAGGAAACTAACTTTAAAAACACCTGGATATGAATAGAGATTCTATAACATTGATTCTCTTCTGGTCTTCCTACTTTACATTATTTAATTTTTTTAAAAGCATCATTGTAGATTTTTTTTTTTTAAATCCAGGAAACAAAAATTTTTGCAAGCATATTTTTACTATAAATGTTATACTATTTGTTGTCATGATACATTAACATAACTCATGTCTATTAACTTCACTGAACATTTTATTAACTCTTGGCATCTGATCTCATCACTTCATGGCAAACAGAAGGGGAAACAATGGAAACAGTGACAGACTTATATTTTGACTCCAAAATCACTGCAGATGGTGAATGTAGCCATGAAATTAAAAGATGCTTGCTCATTGGAAGAAGAGCTATAACCAACCTAGACAGCATATTAAAAAGCAGAGACATTACTTTGCCAACAAAGGTCCATCTAGTCAAAGCTATGGTTTTTCCAGTAGTTATGTATGGATATGAGAGTTGGACTATAAAGAAAGGTGAACACAGAAGAATTGATGCTTTTGAACAGTGATGTTGGAGAAGACTCTTGAGAGTCCCTTGGACAGCACGGTGATCTGATAATTCAGTCCTAAAGGAAATCAGTCCTGAATATTCATTGGAAATACTGATGCTGAAGCTGAAGCTGCAATACTTTGACCACCTGATGCGAAGAACTGATTCATTGGAAAAGAGCCTAATGCTGGGAAGGACTGAAGGCGGGAGGAAAAGGGGACGACAGAGGATAAGATGGTTGGATGGCATCACCAACTCGATGGACATGAATTTGAGTAAGCCCTGGGAGTTGTTGATGCACAGGGAAGCCTGGCATGCTGCAGTTCATGAGGTCGCAGAGTCAGACAGAGCTGAGTGACTGAAATGAACTTGTTAACTCCAAAGCCTGCTGTATGAAGAAATACTTCACTGTGTCTAAAAATGAACTTAAATTTCGTGACACTTTTTTTTACAGATAATAGTAATTTAAAATTATTATAATAACTATCTTCCCCTGTGCTATACAATGTATTCTTTTAGTTTATATATTTTGTATTAATATATAGTAATTTGTATCTCTTCATCATATACTGCCAAATTGCCCCCTCTCTTTTTGCCTCTCCTCACTAGTGACTAGTAGCTTTTCTATATCTGTGAGTTTGTTTTGCTACATACCTTCTTCTGTCTTATTTTTTTAGATTCAAAATATGTGTTATCATACATTACTTTTTATCTGATTTATTTTGTTAAGCATAATGTTCTCCAGGTCCATCCATGTTGATGCAAATGGCAGAATTTCATTATTTTTAACTGCTAAATGATATTCCACTGCATTTATACACACACACATATACCATATCTTCTTTATCCACTCATTTGTTGATGGACACTTAGGTTGCTTTCATATCTTAGCTATTGTACATAGTGCTGCTATGAACATTGGAATGTATATACCTTTTTGAAATAATGTTTCATTTCCAGATACATACCCAGGAGTGGAATTGATGGATACGTTACTTCTCTTTTAGTTTTTTTAGGCTATTCCATACTGTTTTTCATAGTGTCTGTATCAATTTACATTCCCACTAAAAGTCTACAAGGTTTCCTTTTTCTCCATATTCTCTCCAATATTTGCTATTTGTAGACTTTCCATGATAGACATTTTGACAGGTGTGAGGAGATATCTCATTGTGTTTTTGATTTGCATTTCTCTAATGATTAATTATACTGAGTATCTCTTCATGTGCTTTTTAGCTATCTGTATATCTTCTTTGGTATATTGAAATTGTTTATTTCTTTTCTTTCTTCTTAATTTAGTCTTGGCAGGTATATGATCCTAAAAACTTGACCATTTTTTCTTGGTTTTCCAATATTATTATATTTTCAATGTTAGATTTATTATTAATTTTGCCTTTATCTTGCTTGCATTTTCCACATTTTATTATTAAAACATATAATAGGTATCACAAAGAATGTTCATTGACAATTATTGCAATACAATATTGTTAAAGCAAAATCATATTCATTGTTGTTGAGTCAGTGTCAGTGGTGTGTTACAAACAGCTTCTACTGGCTTGAAAGAGCCCACTTGAGCATCTTTATTTAACTCTATGCTCAGCAATGTCGTGTTGGTTGGTAGAAATTGATCTTGGTGAACTTTTACAGTGTGTAAACCTGAAAATGCTGCATATTTGACTTTTTTATTAGAGAATGCTAATTGTTAAACATTTACTGTCACACCACAGCACTAAGAACAACAAAATAAAGGTATTTCAGACACTGTATTTAGTAAAAAAAAAAAAGTCACAATTCTCCTGAAAGTGATAGTTAGAAGTCTGTATATTTATTACTTCAAAAATAATAGCATTCATATTTAATAGCAGCTAGCAAGCATATTCATTTCACAACTATTATTTTGTTACTCTTGTCATCCTACTTTCCACTTAATCCAAGTTACTATTTTCATTTATTCTTAAGTCATTTTTGTTTAATGTTTACTCTCATATAGTTATGCAAAAGTCTCTAGTAAGATTCACACCTTTAGCAGTCAATATTTATGAAGTAAACAGGTCCTAGAGTAATAACTATACATTTGGTTGCACATAATAACATCATAAAGTGAGAGATATATAAATATAGCATGTATTAATAAAACTGCATCTTGCTGGGAGAAGCTCAGGCTTTTTAAATCACAGGTGCTAATGAGACCTTACCTGCTGAGAGTAAGAGAAGCTGAACATTTTATGTAGATATATGGAAACAACAGACACTGTGGACTTTGTACCAGTGTTAGTCAGTCTAATCAGTGATGATTAAAAAAGTCACACAGTAAAATGCATTTTACTGCTTGCTATTTTTAATATAGTTTAAAATTATTTATGTAGCTTTTTATAAGCATTTTAATAGTTCCTCCTAAAAAGAAAGGTTAGCTTTTTGAATTGTAAATGATTAGACCCTATAATGCATTGTCACTTAAAGTGTAGTTCATGGCTAAACAGCATCAACATCACATAGAGCTTGTTAGAAATGTAGCTTCTTAGGCCCCCACTCCAGACCTACTGAAACACAATCTACATTTTAACAAGATGCCCATGTAATATGTATAGGAAGTTTGAGAAACATTGTTAAATCTATTCTCAGTGTCCATCTCAGTAGGCAAATTCTTTTTACTTGCTTTGCTGTTACATACCAAAAATTTATTTATAAATCAAATATTTTAGTGAAGGTGATTTACATTTTTGGATTATGTCATTATAAAGCTATAAGAAACCATATATGTAGTACATATGTTATATATAATGTTACCTGTTTAGATGTCATCTTGCAGAGCTATATTTAGGCAAATACATTCATAGACACATTCAAAAGAGTAGGAAGAACCATGTCTTTGAGGATCAGATTTTGTTTGTATTGTAGCCGGATACTAAGAGGCATCTCTCTCTCTTTATGACTCAGTTTCCTGAGTCATAAATTACACGAACTACTTTGTATATCTTTGAGGAAGTTAAACGATTTTATAGAAGAAAGCAGCTAGCATGTATTTCTTGATAGAAATCTATCTGTTCTAATCCATTATTATCTAATTGATGAGGTTTGAAACTTCTGCCCTTCTTATGGTCACTTTGTCAAATAATATCACTCATTTTTATAATAATCTAAGCAACTAGGAAAAAGTTATATTCATTATGGATATTATGAATACTTTCAAAAAACAATAAGCTTGCTAACCCAGCATGGTCCATACACTGCGAGCACTCACCACACATGCCAGTGATATTTGTTTGCAGTGTTCCTCCCTCCCCACAGCACAACTGAACAAGTGAGTCTAAATAAATGACCACCTTCTTTCATTGGTTTCAAGGCAGAAATTAGACACTGAAGAGACTTGCAAACAAAGGAAGCCAAAATAAACAAAGAAAAGGGAACCACTCTGGAAACAAACGGTACAACAGATTAAAACTATGTAGTTAACATTGACTAAGCTTTGGAAGGAGTCAATAGACCTTGAAAAGAAGTATAAGCTGGAACAAGGAACTATCTGAAACTGAACTGACCCAAACAGCTCCAGAGAAATTCCTAGATATATTTTTACTATTATCATTTTTAATTTAAATTTTTTTGTTTTTTATTACTCCTTTAATTTTCATTTTTATAGCCTACTATTACCTTGCAAAAAAAAGACCCTATTTTTAAAGCAAATTTCATATATATATATCTATTTTATAATTTTTGTGATTGATTTTGTTTTGTATTTTTAATATTGTATGTTTGAGAGTCTAACTTCTACTCTAGATTTTTAATCTTTGCTTTTTGGTATTTTTTATCAGTGTTGTATCTTTAAGAATCTAATCTTCAGTACTCATTTTTACTTAGGGGTGTGATTACTGGCTTGATTTCAATCTCCCCTTTTGACTCTCCCTTTTCTCCCCCAGGTCACCTCTATCTCCTCCCTCCCCCTTCTCTTCTCTACTAAACTCTGTGAATCTCTCTGGGTGTTTCAGCCTGTGGAGAGCACATACGGAATTGATTATTGGCTAGATTCCTCTCTCCCCTTTTGACTCCCCCTCTTCTCCTCCTGATCCCCTGTATCTCTCGGCACCCTCTTCTCTTCTCCATGTAACTCTGTGAACCTATCTGGGTGTCCCTCACTGTGGAGAATCTTTTTCACCATTAACCTAGATGTTTTATTATCTGTGCTGTATGGATAGAGAAGTCTTGGGGCTACTGTAAGAATAAGACTGAAAGCCAGAGGCAAGAGGTTTAAATCCAAAACTTGAGAACACCAGAAAACTCCGGACTCTAAGGAACATTAATTGACAAGAGCTCATCCAAAATCCTCCATATCTTCACTGAAACCAAGGTCCACCCCAAAGCCAACAAGTTCCAGAGCAAGACATACCATGCTAATTCTCCAGCAACACTAGAACACAACACTGAACATTAAAATACAGGCTGCCAAAAGTCACACCAAACCCAAAGACACCCCAAAACTCACTACTGGACACTTCATTGCATCCCAGAGAGAGAGATCTAGCTCCACCCACCAGAACATTGATGTAAGCTTCCCTAACCAGGAAACCTTGACAAGCCTCTAGTCCAAACCCACCCACGGGGAGCAACTGCCAAAACAAAGAGGAACCACAAACCTCCAGCCTACAGAAAGGACACCCCAAACACAGCAATCTAAATAAAATGAAAAGGCAAGAAATATTCAGCAGTAAAGGAACATGATAAATGCCCACCAAACCAAACAAAAGTGGAGGAGATAGGGAGTCCACCTGAAAAAGAACTCCTAATAATGATAGTAAAGATGATCCAAAATCTTGAAAACAAAATGGGTTTCCAGATAAATAGACTAGAGACAAGGATTGAGAAGATGGAAGAAATGTTTAACAAGGACCTAAAAGAAATAAGAAAGAGTCAATCAATAATGAATTATGCAATAACTGAGATCAAAAACACTCTGGAGGGAACCAACAGTAGAAAAACTGAGGCAAAAAATAGGGTAAGTGAGGTAGAAGATAGAAGGGTGGAAATAAATGAAGCAGAGAGGAAAAAAGAAAAAAGAATTAAATGAGAACTACCTAAGAGATCTCTGGGAAAATGTTAAATGCCCCAACATTTGAATCATAGGAATACCAGAAGAAGAAGACAAAAAGAAAGTGCATGAGACAGTATTTGAGGAGATAACAGTTGAAAACTTCTCTAAAATGGGAGAGAAGATAGCCACCCAAGTCCAAGAAACCCAGAGAATCCCAAACAGGATAAACCCAAGGCAAAACACCCCAAGACACATATTGATCAAATAAATGAAAATCAAACACAGACAGCAAATATTAAAAGCAGCAAGGGAAAAGCAACCGGTAACACACAAAGGGATTCCCATAAGGATAACAGCTGATCTTTCAACAGAAACTCTTCAGGCCAGAAGGGAGTGGTAGGAAATACTTAAAGTGATGAAAGAGAAAAACCTAGAACCCAGATTACTATATCCAGCAAGGATCTCACTCAAATATGAAAGAGAAATCAAAAGCTTAACAGACAAGTGAAAGCTGAGAGAATTCAGCACCACCAAACCAGCTTTTCAACAAATGTTAAAGGATCTTCTCTAGACAGGAAACACAGAAAAGATGCATAAACTCAAACCCCAAACAACAAAGTAAATGGCAACAGGGTTATACTTATCAATAATTACCTTAAATGGGTTGAATGCCCCAACCAAAAGACATAGACTGGCCGAATGGATACAAAAACAAGACCCCTATATATGCTGTCTGCAAGAGATCCGCATGAAAACAAAGGACACATACAGACTGAAAGTGGAGGACTGGAAAAAGATATTTCATGCAAATGGAGACCAAAATAAAGCAAAAGTAGCAATACTCATATCAGATAAAATAGACTTTGAAATAAAGGTTGTGAAAAGAGACAAAGAAGGATACTACATAATGATCAAAGGATCAATCCAAGAAGATATAACAACTATAAACATATATGCACCCAACATAGGAGCACCACAATATGTAAGGCAAATGCTATCAAGTATGAAAGGGGAAATTAACAGTAACACAATAATAGTGGGAGACTTTAACACCCCACTCACATCTATCGATAGATCAACCAAACAGAAAATTAGCAAGGAAACACAAACTTTAAATGATACAATGGATCAGTTACACCTAATTGATATCCAAATCAATGAATTTCACCTTCTTCTCAAGTGCACACTGAACCTTCTCCAGGAAAGATCACATGCTGAGCCAGAAAACTAGCCTTTGTAAATTCAAAAAGATTGAATCATTTCAAGCATTTTTCTGAAACAATGCATTAAGATTAGATGTCGACTACAGGGAAAAAATTATTAAAAATAAAACATATGGAGGCTAAACAACATGCTTCTGAATAACCAACAAATCACAGAAGAAATCAAAATACGTGTAGAAACAAATGAAAATACATCAACCCAAAACCCATGGGATTCAGTAAAAGCAATGCTAACGGGAAGGTTCATAACAATAAAAGCTTACCTCAAGAAACAAGAAGAGAATCAAATAAATAACCTAACTTTCACCTAAAGCAACTAGAAAAAGAAGAAATGAGGAACCCCAGGATTAGTAGAAAGAAAGAAATCATAAAAATTGGGGCAGAAATAAATGCAAAAGAATCAAAGAAGACTATAGCAAAAATCAACAAAACTAAAAGCTGGTTTTTGAGAAGATAAATAAAATAGACAAACCATTAGCCAGACTCATTAAGACAAAAAGAGAGAAGAATCAAATCAACAAAATTAGAAATGAAAATAGAGAAATCACAATAGACAACACAGAAATACAAAGGATCATAAAAGACTACTATCAGCAACTATTTGACAATAAAATGAACAACTTTGAAGAAATGGATGAATTCTTAGAAAAGTATAACCTTCAAAAACTGAACCAGGAAGAAATAGAAAATCTTAATAGACCTATCACAAGCACAGAAATCGAAACTTAAATCAAAAATCTTCCAAGAAACAAAAGCCCAGGACCAGATGGCTTCACAGGTAAATTCTACCAAAAATTTAGAGAAGAGCTAACACCTACCCTACTCAACCTCCTTCAGAAAATTGCAGAGGAAGGTAAACTTCCAAACTCATTCTGAGGCCACCAACACCCTAACCAAAGCCAGAAAAGATGCCATAAAAAAAGAAAACTATAGGCCAATATCACTGATGAACATAGATGAAAAAAACCTCAACAAAATTCTAGTAAACAGAATCCAACAATGTATTAAAAAGATCATACATCATGACCAAGTGGGCTTTATCCCAAGGATGCAAGTATTCTTCAATATTCACAAATCAATCAATGGGATACACCACATTGACAAATTGAAATTTAAAACTGTATGATTATCTCAATAGATGCAGAGAAAGCCTTTGACAAAATTCAACATCCATTTATGATAAAAACCCTCCAGAAAGCAGGCATAGAAGGAACATATGCCAACCTAAGAAAGGCCATACATGATAAACCCACAGCAAACATTATCCTCAATGGTGAAAAATTTAAAGCATTTCCCCTAAAGTCAGAAACAAGACAAGGGTGCCCACTCTCACCACTACTATTCAACATAGCTTTGGAATTTTTAGCCACAGCAATCAGAGAATAAAAAGAAATAAAAGGAATCCAAATTGGAAAAGAAGTAAAACTCGCACTGTTTGCAGATGACATGATTCTCTACCTAAAAAAACCCTAAAGACACACCAGAAAATTACTAGAGCTAATCAATGGATATAGTAAAGTTGCAGGATATAAAATTAACACACATAAATCCCTTGCATTCCTATACACTTACAATGAGAAAATATAAAGAGAAATTAAGGAAACAATTCCATTCACCATTGCAATGAAAAGAATAAAATACTTAGGAATAAATCTACCTAAAGAAACAAAATACCTATATGAAAAAAACTATAAAACACTGATGAAAGAAATCAATGAACACAAATGGATGGAGAAATATACCATGTTCATGGATTGAAAGAATCGGTATAGCAAAAATGAATATACTACCCAAAGCAATCTATAGATTCAATGCAATCCCTATCAAGCTACCAACAATATTTTTCACAGAACTAGAACAAATAATGTCACAATTTGTATGGAAATACAAAAAACCTCGAATAGCCAAAGCAATCTTGAGAAAGAAGAATGGAACTGGAGGATCAACCTGCCTGAAATCAGACTATACTACAAAGCTACAATCATCAAGACAGTATTGTACTGGCACAAAGACAGAAATATAGATCAATGGAACAAAATAGAAAGCCCAGAGATAAATCCACAAACCTATGGACACCTTACCTTTAACAAAGGAGGCAAGAATATACAATGGAGAAAAGACAATCTTTTTAACAAGTGGTGCTGGGAAAACTGGTCAATCACTTGTAAAAAAAAATTGAACTGGAACTCTTTCTAACACCATACACAAAAATAAACTCAAAATAGATTAAGGATCTAAATGTAAGACCAGAAACTGTAAAACTCCTAGAGGAAAGCATAGGCAAAACACTCTCTGACATAAATCACAGCAGGATCCTCTATGACCCACCTCCCAGAGTAATGGAAATAAAAGCAAACATAAACAAATGGGACCTAATTAAACTTAAAATCTTTTGCACAATGAAAGAAACTATAAGCAAGATGAAAAGACAGCCTTCAGAATGAGAAAATAATAGCAAATGAAGCAACTGACAAAGAATTAGTCTCAAAAATATACAAGCAGCTAATGCAGCTCAATTCCAGAAAAATAAGTGACCCAATCAAAAAATGGGCCAAAGAACTAAACAGACATTTTTCCAAAGAAGACATACAGATGGCTAACAAACTACATGAAAAGATGCTCAACATCACTCATTATCAGAGAAATGCAAATCAAAACCACAATGAGGTACCATCTCACACCGGTCAGAATGGCTGCCATCAAAAAGTCTACAAACAATAAATGCTGGAGAGGGTGTGGAGAAAAGGGAACCCTTTTACACTGTTGGTGGGAATGCAAACTAATATAGCCACTATGGAGAACAGTGTGGAGATTCTTTAAAAAAACTTGAAATAGAATTGACATACGACCCAGCAATCCCACTACTGGGCATACACACCGAGGAAACCAGAACTGGAAGAGACACATGTACCCTAATATTCATCGCAGCACTGTTTCCAATAGCTAGGACATGGAAGCAACCTAGATGTCCATCAGTGGGCAAGTGGATAAGAAAGCCATGGTACATATGGACAATGGAATATTACTCAGCTATTAAAAAGAATGCATTTGAATCAGTTCTAATGAGGTGAATGAAACCAGAGCCTATTATACAGTGTGAAGTAAGCCAGAAAGAAAAACACCAGTACAGTATATTAATGCATATACACGGAATTTAGAAAGATGGTAACAATGACCCTATATGGAAAACAACAAAAGAGACACAGATATAAATTACAGACTTTTGGACTCCATGAGAGAGGGCGAGGGTGAGATGATTTGAGAGAATAGCATTGAAACATGTATATTACCATATGTGAAACAGATTGCCAGTCCAAACTGGATGCGTGAGACAGGTCACTCAGAGCTGGTGCACCGGGACAACCCTGAGGGAAGGGGTGGGAAGGGAGGTGGGAAGGGGTTTCAGGATGGGTGACACATGTACACCCATGGCTTATTCATGTCAATGTATGGCAAAAATCCTTACAATATTGTAAAGTAATTAGCCTCCAATTAAACTAAATAAATTAATTAGAAAAAATAAAATCTAAAAAAAAAGCTTGTTATTTTAGGTTTGGTACTAAGACTGCTTTCTCTGGTCAATCTTAATAGATAGCTTGAGATTCCACAAGGAATATTGTTATATCTTGCCAATATTGCCAATATAGAAGATTTTATGTAAAATACATTTAACATGTTTACATATTTTGTCTGTACTGAGTACAGTAGATGTTATCTGTTTACTGGTTAATAGAAGTTAATACAATTATTTAAAAATAAATAAATTAAAAAAATACAATTACTTCAAAGCATTACCATTTTAATGGGAATAAAACCTCAATCCATAAAGATTTCTATGGAAAAATTGGCACTGTAATCTTGAAGAAGAAAAAGTAGCTGAGCTTCTTTACTTTCTTGGAGTTTCTCTCATCTAATGTTATTAACAGTAACTTAGATATGTTTGAAAATCAACTTAAATCTTAATGCCTTGCAGAAAAGTCAACCTGTATTTTCACAAATTTATTTCTCTTAAACATAATATTTTTATAAGTTACCAAAATATATAATTGCATAGAAAATAAAACTAACAATATTAGTGAATATTAAGCTTAGGTATTACTGTGTTCAGTATTTTCTATAAGTAGCACATCTAGGTATATTTACCCTGGATTTAACTACTACTTCTGTGATTTGAAAAGACTGGATAAGAATATTTGTAGGTCTACTTTTAGTTTTTTAAGGACGTTCCATACTGTTCTCCATAGTGGCTGTACAATTTACATTTCCATGAACAGTGCCAGAGGCTTCACTTTTCCTTATGTCCTCTTATTGATCAACTTTTCATTGTGTTAGTTGGCCAGTTGTATATCTTCTTTGGAGAAATGTTTATTTTGATCTTCCACTCATTTTTAATTTGTTTTTAATTTTTGATATTGAGTTGCATGAACTTTTTGTATATTTTTGAGATTGATCCTTTGTCAGTTGCTCTGTTTGCAAATGTTTTCTCCCATTCTGAGGGCTGTCTTTTTTTTTTTTTAATTTTATTTTATTTTTAAACTTTACAATATTGTATTGGTTTTGCCAAATATTGAAATGAATCTGCCACAGGTATACATGTGTTCCCCATCCTGAACCCTCCTCCCTCCTCCCTCCCCATACCATCCCTCTGGGTCTTCCCAGTGCACCAGCCCCAAGCATCCAGTATCGTGCATCGAACCTGGACTGGCAACTCATTTCATACATGATATTATACATGTTTCAATGCCATGTCTTACTGACTACCATGTGTGTGTGTGCCCAGTCACTCAGTCCTGGCACTCTTTGTAACCCTATGGACTGTATGCCACCAGACCCCTCTGTTCATGGGATACTCTAGGTAAGAATACTGAACTGGGTTGCCATTTCCTCCTCCAGGAAACCATATTCCAGACCCAGGGATCTGACCTGAACCTGTGTCCCCTGTGTTTACTGCATTGCAGGTGGATTCTTTACCAATGAAATAAGGGGAAGGAGGAATACAACTAGGACTACAGGATTTAAATGGGATAGATACAGAAGCACTTATTTTAGCTCAGTTAACCCAACCAAATTAAAGACACATGTTTCAGAAGAGTACCAGAAAAAAAAAAAAAAAAAGGCAGGGTGAGGAATTGGACAAAAGTGAGAAATTCTTCATTTTTGAGTGCAATGGGTATTAGTACCAGTATTCGTTTCAAGAATCAGGGTTCCACTTCTGTAACTTTCCTTAATGCACACTTCTTGTATAGACATTTGTAAATACTTTAGTTTTAATGTAGTTTCTGTTTTTCTTTTCTTTCCTGTTATATGAAGTCCATTATAGAAAACTCAAACAGAAAACAAAACTGATACAATAAGTAAGATAAAGCTACAGTTAATGCTTTTTAATATCATCCAAATTTTCCATATTAACATGAAATACCAATTTTGCACACCCATGCACACAAGAACATGCACACACTTACATATGCACAATGGGATAATACTGTTCTGATTTACTACCCTTTTTGATGCTTGCGCTTCAACTCATTTAGAGAATATTACTCAGTCTTCATTGTTCTGTCACTAAGTTGTGTCCGACTCTTAGCAACCCCATGAACTGCAGTGCACCAGGCTTCTCTGTCCTTCACTATCTCCCTGAGTTGGCTCAAACTCATGTCCATTAAGTTGATGATACCATCCAACCATCTCATCCTCTATCATCCCCTTATCTTCTTGTGCTCAGTCTTTTCCAGCACCAAGATCTTTTTCAGTTAGTCAGCTGTTCACATCAAGTGGCCAAAATATTTCCAACAGAGAGAGTTGGTCTTTGTATTATTGTTGAATTAGTGTCATCTTTGGGGCAAGGACAGTCTGGAGCTTCCTATTCCTCCAGCTTGCTGGCTTCAAGCTCTCTGGAAGTCCTGTTCTTAAAGTTTTCTTGTTAAATGTATAAATGTAAAGGATCTTTTTAAAAATAACTTATAGTCTTAAAACTCTCTAAATTGCTTAGTTCTGCTAGCTTTTTTGGTACCTTTCTGAGATCTTTCTATGCATATGATGATGCAATTTGTGAATATAGTTTTATTTATTTTCTAATAGCTGTATTTTTAATATTGATTTATGTCCTTTTGTAATGTTCAGATTTTCTGTACTATAATGAAAGAAGTATCAGAAAACTGCATTTAGATATCCTTACCCTTTCCCCAGTTCTAAGCATAAGTATTCAGTCTTTATCCAGTTGACTCATTCAAGATCATGACCATTATTTGTAGAGACCTTGGTTAGAGGGATGAAAACCACAAAATTCCCTTATCAGTCATTGAGAGTGATGGTATGTGGGGTCATTCTTATTTGGAGACAGAACATCTTCTAATAGTCTCTGATTTAATAAATACACTGATTTTGGTGTTCGGTACCATATACTTTCAGAATTGTTTCCTCTGAACTAATGGTTTAGCTGTAACTTTGTAAGACACTTGGAATCTTCACATAAGTAAGATGTCAATGATCCAAAATCATTCTCCAAAAATTGTTAATCTTTGTAGAGTCAAAACAGCAGAATTAAGTGAAAACGTTGTAGGAATATTCACAATTTCTTATTTTCAGACCTTTTATTAACTGTTTCAATTCCCTGTGGACTGAGGTATTGTTTGGAATTAACTATATGGGAAGATTAGTTCTTACTGCTCAAGTTGTCACTGCCTACCATAAATAACCCTTATTATAGAAGACAACACACAATTCTGAGTATTATTCTAGACAGTCAAGTGACCAACATTTAATGAAGTTGAAATACCAAAAATTTCTACATGTAATTAAAAAAAAAAAAAGAAATCCAAAGATTTAAGGCGAGAAGAATGTTCAGCTCTGTTGCTCAGTCATGTCTGACTCTTTGCAACCGCATGGACTGCAGCATGCCAGGCTTCCCTGTCCATCACTGAATCTTGCTCAAACTTGTCCATTAAGTCAGTGATGTCATTCAACCATCTCATTCTCTGTCATCCTCTTCTCCTCCTGCCTTCAATCTTTCCCAACATCAGGGGCCTTTTCCAATGAGTCAGTTCTTTGCATCAGGTGGCCAAAGTATTGCAGTTTCAGCTTCAGTATCAGTCCTTCCAATGAATATGCAGAACTGATTTCCTTTAGGATGGACTGGTTGGATCTCCTTGCAGTCCAAGGGACACTCAAGAGTTTTCTCCAATACCAAGTTCAAAAACATCAATGAGAGGAATGTTAGATTTGATTTAACCAAAGACCCATTGAGTCAGTCAATCCAGCTATGCCTCATAAGAGAACATGAAGCACAATATATTTACCAAGTTTTCAAAAAATATTTTGAAGTGCAAATGTAGCAGTTCTTGCTTGCATGATGACTGAATATTTATATTTTGCTTGCATGATGGATAAAATGACTACAGGGTGTTCATAGACTCACTGGGATCACTATGAGATGAACCCAAGCTAAAATTCCATTTATTACTCAATACCTTTAACTTTCTACTTTAACTGAAGGATTAAATAGGTGTTCTGAGTTTCCCAAGAATAATATTAACAGAGAGTAAGTGTTGAGTAATTCTCAAAAGATCTGAAAATTTTATTTTCCCCTTGAGCCCAGTTACCTTGTAAACAACTTCTGGTCACCTTGAAGCATGCTAGGAAGAAGATTTACAGTAAATGTGTGTGGAGTACTGCAGAGCCTTTCCTTGTTATTATCAATGTCTTTCTTTATTTGAGAGTATCTAGACCTGTGAACTGAATCATTCTGGGAATTTAGTGAAAAATCGTGAATGCATCTCTTTCTCAATCAGATTAGAAAGCTATTGTCAGGTCTAGTTTTTTGTTGTTGCTGTTGTTATTGTCACAGAATGTTTTTTCTCCCATTATATTGTTGATAATAGATCTTAAGATTTTCCCATATATTTAATTTCCTATGAGCACAAAGATCCATTAACAACCATCTCTTATTGCTTGTGTCAAACCCGTCTGACCCAAAGGGCCTGCTACCTTTATGAGATCTGCTAAAGTCCTGGTCCTTAAATGAAACTGTAAGCTCACATCTTCCATGGAGAAATGGGGAAGACTCTTTCAGTGGAATAACCTAGCTGACAAAGCTTTATAAATAATTTTTCATCTACACTCTTTTGTGGGGCTCAGTAGAGATTGAGTGTATGAGTCAAAAGGTTAAATCAAACCAACTTCTTTATTCACACAAAGTTTTGAGTTTCTTCCTCCATGTTAGACTTTGATTCCTGGCATTTCAACTTATTTTACTGTTGGCCACTGTTAAATCTAGGCTGTACTCTCCCAACTGAGCAAGAAAATAGAGTTGTCTCTAGCTAGTGGATGATAATATATGCAACATATTTGATAAGTATATCATGTTCACAAACTTGTCCTGATGAAAAATTGTTTCCTCAGCTGTACTATAGCATGTTTGAAATCCATTTGGCATTATATTTCTTTGAATACTTGGTAAAATTCATCAAAATAGTAAGTCTTTTAGTCTATAAGAAGTATTTTCTTTGGTTAAACGGTATATATACCTAATGAGTCACTTTGCTTGTTTTTATATGTCTGATGACAGTAGAGGTGACGTAAGAGGAAATAGGCATCCCTTTTTGAGACGTTTAAATTATTTCTAAAAAGAAAGGGTAATCTTCATCATATAGCGGAAGAGGGACTACTATCCAGAAAAAAAGACCATAATTTTGGATTCAAGTACTTATAAACATTTTAACTTCTACATGGAATATTTGAAATGACTGCAAATTCATTGTAATAATTGAACAACCCAAAGGCTTTAAGTTTGTCTGTATTTGGCTCCTTACTTTTAAGATAAATAGCAAAAGACGTTGTTTTAAGGAAGATATGAATGAATATTCGTCTTCTAATCATACATAGATCTAAGCTTTATTAGTGTAATTTTACTTAGGTTTTACTACATATATTGGTATAATTAATTCCCTCTTGTATCCTGTATTCTTCATTCTCATTGCCTTGTTGTTGATAGGCATTTTATTTGAGGCCATTAGAAGAAATTTTGTAACTTATTCTTTTCTCTTTAAAGGCCACAGCAAACATGGTCAAATGAATAAATACAACAGGTAAATCCACTTCAGCATTTATGTATTCCTAACTCTTTATATTTATTCTTTCTAATTTTTATAATAATATTATTTTCTTATTGGAACAAATCATCACTGTCTACAAACCCTATCACATGAGACAGCTATTCATGGATTTTTACTTCAGGTTTCATTGTCTGAATTCATTTCTTATATCAAATACTTTTAAAGTCAGAATTAGGTTGGAGAAAACAGAAACAGTGGTAGTGTTTTAAATCAAAACATGCTATAATTCAGAACATCAATTTTTGCAGTGTTTAGAATAGTCAAATATTCTGTGAAATGCTCTGATACTTTCTCAGACAGAAAATGTTACCTTTATATTAATTGCTGTTTGATGTTTCGTAAAGTCTTAAAGGCTTCTATGAGAGGTATTTAAAGTGCTTTGAGATCTAGTAGAAGGCAATGGCAACACGCTCCAGTACTCTTGCCTGGAAAATCCCATGGATGGAGGAGCCTGGTAGGCTGCAGTCCATGGGGTCGCTAAGAGTTGGACATGACTGAGCGACTTCACTTTCACTTTTCACTTTCATGCATTGGAGAAGGAAATGGTAACCCACTCCAGTATTCTTGCCTGGAGAATCCCAGAGACTGGGAGCCTGGTGGGCTGCCGTCTATGGGGTCGCACAGAGTCAGACACAACTGAAGCGACTTGGCAGCAACTTGGCAGCAATGACTTTAGGGAACTCCAGGAATGCCTTTCAGAGTATCATTGCCAATCTGGGCTTATCAAAGATGACATTGCCCCTGTATAATTACAAAAATGAGAAATAAGAAATCTTTATATATGATCCAGACATCAGGAATCTTACACTATCACAAGTGGCTGAACCACAGTTTTGACCCAGAGAGGATGTTTGTGCCTTACTTTTGACACCCAGGAAAGCTCAGGGCTTCCTCAATTATGCTAGAGAAGAGAAACATTGGAAGCAAAGAGCAAAGGCTCCTTTTTAAATCGTATACAAATCCTAGTTGTAAAATTGCCTGGAAAAACTGCATTTTAGCTGATTTGCCTCTTCAGTGCAGGTGGGCACTGTAGGAGGGTGGAACAGATGCTGAGCCATTCAACCATATTTCATTTTGGATATTTCTAGGTGGGCATATGACATAAATTTTTACTTCAACTCAATGAGCTCATTAGATATGATCATATAAA
The DNA here is from genome assembly GCF_029407905.1 of Bubalus kerabau. Taxonomy (NCBI): domain Eukaryota; kingdom Metazoa; phylum Chordata; class Mammalia; order Artiodactyla; family Bovidae; genus Bubalus; species Bubalus kerabau. Next base: position 61,173,974 of record NC_073634.1, read on the forward strand.
TTATTTAGCAGTTCAAAAAAATTTCTACTATTACTGTTTTCCTACCCTTGTCTTTTCACTCACTCATTAAATCCCTTAATTCTGTTTCAAAAGGACTGTAATTAATTTACCTCTTCTCAGTTCAGTTCAGTTCAGTTCAGTCACTCAGTCATGTCCAACTCTTTGCGACCCCATGAATAGCAGCACGCCAGGCCTCCCTGTCCATCACCAACTCCCGGAGTTTACTCAGACTCATGTCCATAGAGTCGGTGATGCCATCCAGCCATCTCATCCTCTGTGGTCTTCTCCTCCTGCCCCCAATCCCTCCCAGCATCAGAGTCTTTTCCAATGAGTCAACTCTTCTCATGAGGTGGCCAAAGTATTGGAGTTTCAGTTTCAGCATCAGTCTGGTCCCAACACTTTATGGCAAATAGATGGGGAAACAATGCAAACAGTGGCTGACTTTATTTTTCTGTGTTTCGTAAGAACAGAAAGTAAGAAAGGTATTGAAGTAGCCAGAGGATAATTAACTGGTAACTTTTGGAAAAATTGCCTCCTACTCCCACATATTGTGACTTTTTGCCCCAGATAATATATAGAAATTTTTCTCTTTTTATAATGAAGATAAACTATCAAAACTTTCATTGTCAGCATGCCCTATTTATGAGAGGAAAAACATGTCAATATTTGCAGGCTATTTCCAGTGTTGCGAATGAATATAAAGCTTTCTCTGGAGACATGTACAGTAATATTTATCTCAGTATAATTTGTTGGTGGCCCAAGCTGAAAATAATGCCCATGAACCATAGAATTAATGCAGAACTACATTATGGAATATTCATAAAATAGATTGTTATGCAGCAATGAAAATAAATTAACTGATGCTATATGAAATGACAGGGATGACCTCAGAAATATAATATTCAGTTGAAGAATGCATATACATATTAATGCACATTACATGATAAGGGTTATATTAATTTAAAATAACAAACCTAAATGATAGTGTTTACATGTTTAGTGATATGTTTTTGAGAGGGTGTGAGAAACATCTGCATGCCTTGATACTGAAGGCCCCTTCTCCCAAACTCAGTCATAGAGTTTGGCTCTCAGCTCTGTAATACATTCTCTTTAAACCTTCTCCTTCTTTTCCTTTTTTTTTTTGAAGCAGCTTTTTTATTTTTATGTTTTAATTGGAGGATAATTGCTTTACAATGTTGTGTTTTTTCCTGCTGTACAACAAAATGAATCAGCCCCAAGTATACAAACATCCCCTCCATCTTGAACCTCTCACACGCCTCCCTCCCTCCCACCCTTGTAGGTCATCACAGAGCACCCTGTGCTATACAGCTGCTTCCCACTAGCTATTTATTTTACACATGGTAGTATATGCATGTCAGTGCTACTCTCTCAATTCTTCCCACCCTCTCCTTCCTCCACTGTATCCCAAGTCTGTTTTCTGTCTGCATCTCTATACCTGTCCTGCAAGTAGGTTCATAAATATTATTTTTCTAGATTTCATATATGTGTCAATATATGATATTTTTTCTCTTTCTTAACATGCATAATATATACACGATATTCAGCTTGTGGTAAATCCTCAAGCTGTGCAATTTAATTTGTGGAATTTCAAAAAACATGGCTGTCTTATGATATAGACATAGACATAAGATTTTAAAAAGCTGATACGAAATATATTTTAAAAAGAAGATTTTTAAACAGCCTGAATTCAAATCCTTACTCACTATGATAGCCAGGGCTTCCATAATTAGCATGAGGAAGCCATAACTCATTTCACTTATTAAAAGCCTCTATCTACTCAGTTACAGTTGTATGTGTGTACGTATCCATGTAACAAGAATTAGAAAGTTTTTAATGATCACCAACAGTACTGGGGCAGTTAATTAAGAAGAAAATAGGTATTATCAAGCCAAAAATTCAGAAAGAGAGTATATTATTTGAAGGAAATAATCAGGTTTGAGTTATTATCCTTCAGAAAAATAAGAGATTTGGTTTATTTGAAAAAAAGAAACAGGAGTCTGAGACAGAGACAGAGCTAGAGGAAGAGAGAGAGAAAGGAGACCTGTCTTTGAAACGTTAAGTTATTTAAGTAATTACCATGTATTTAGGCTAGCTGTTGATAAATATAAGAGGAACAAATAGTTACCATTTAGTCACATGAAAAAGTTGATGAGCTCTCCCATAAAATACTCCTATACAACAAACAGTTAAAAAGTATGAAAGAAAATTTAAGGTCAATAATTGATCCAGTATTTCCAATATTTACATGCATTTATTAAGATTTTATCCAAAGGAAGATACAAAATAAAATACATGTGCAGAAATACAAAAGCATAATTGAAGAAAATATGCCAAAACTTATGGGAAAAAAATCATGGAAAGAGATCAAAGTGTCTTTCAAAGGTACTATCATAAATGTGAGAAAACACATTAATATGTACAAAAGAAACAGTGACTGTAAAGATAAAGAGGAAGGGGTAAGTGCCCTATAACTTGAAGAGATGAATATATTTACAAAACAATTATGGCTCTTTTCAGACCGTTTATCAGAAATATAGAGTACTGAAAACAGTGTAAAACTTACCTCAAATTTAAGAATAAATATTTTAACTTAGCATCCCATTCTTGGCCAAACTTTTGATCAAGAAGTAAGCAAGATCTTGCCAGGTAAGGATTCAAAACATCACATAGTCTTTCTGAAAAGAAAACTTACATACATATAAAAAAGAAGAAAACATGGGTATAAGAAACATGAGAAGCCAAGTAAGCACAAAAGCATATAATTAGTCTTAAATCCCACAGACAGAGGAGCCTGGTGGACTACAGTCCATAGGGGTCACAGAGAGTCAAACATGACTAAGTGACTTAGTTCAGTTCAGTTCAGTTGCTCAGTCATGTCCAATTTTTTGTGACCCCATGAATCACAGCACACCAGGCCTCCCTGTCCATCACCAACTCCCGGAGTTCACTCAGACTCATGTTCATCGAGTCGGTGATGCCATCCAGCCATCTCATTCTCTGTCGTCCCTTTCTCCTCCTGCCCCCAATCCCTCCCAGCATCAGAGTTTTTTCAATGAGTCAACTCTTCTCATGAGGTGGCCAAAGTATTGGAGTTTCAGCTTTAGCATCAGTCCTTCCAATGAACACCCGGGCCTGATCTCCTTTAAAATGGACTGGTTGGATGTCCTTTCAGTCCAAGGGACTCTCAAGAGTCTTCTCCAACACGACTTAGTATGAGCAATAATTGCAGATATTTCAATAGTGAAACTTAGTGATGTTAAGTAAGAATTCTAAAAATAGAAGAATCAAAATGTTTGAATGAATAAACTTTCCCCCCTGAAATACAGAAACAGAAGAAAAAAAAATGGCCAAGAAGATTTTAATAAAAAGCAATGAAGAAGATATTTTAGGCAAATATAACATCAACAAAAGTAAGATCTATAATATTAATATATAAAATAAAATTGCACATAATTGTATTAAGCAATCTGACAAAGTTAACAAAAAATTCTATGTACCTTAAATTGGTAACCTTAAACCATAATGATAAAACATTTGATATAAAAGGACAATGGATAATCTCAATAGGCATATTTAATAAACTCCTTTCTGATTTGGTAAGATCAGATATGACTCATTTTCTGCCTCCCACTGAACTTCATAATTTGTTTCCTGGTTTTCTCCTATATTACAGAGCTATTTCCATCTGACCTGCAGCCTGAAGCTTCCTCCATTGTGTCTTTTGTTAACTTTCTATCATCTGCCTGTTCTTTCCTAGAAATGCACTGAAACCTCTTGCCCATTATTGCTCAATTCCACTGCTTCCTGCTTTTATGAGTCGGTTCCCTTTGTATTTCTTTACAGAAAATTAAATGTGGCCATCAAATGATTTGAAGCATCAGTTGGTTCTCCATCTTGAGTTAAAAACCACTAAGAGTGTTCAGATTGTATCTTGCATTAAGAATACAGCTGTAGGAGTCTTCCTGATAGGAATCTAAGGCCAGCAATCTTACTAAAATAATTTATTTTTTTGTTTGGGTATATGTGTTTTGAATAGCAAGTAGGTTCATGACCAGTTACTAAATAAAAATATATAAAGTGTTTTGCATTTTATTTCATCTACTGGTTTTAATTTAAATCATATAATTTGAGACACATATAAAAACTAATGATCTGACTTAAATTATCCTTTCTACCAGATATTACAAAGAGTGATGATAAAAAAATAAAATGTACTTTTTTCCAAGAAAGGCAAACATTTACCTGGAAAAGCTTATGGTAATTAACCAAATGATAAAAATGTTTCAGTTTTAATTCTATAATTGTGCATCACTTTGAGCTTACTTATTAAGGAAAGCTTCCTAAGAATATTTTATTATTCAGTAAAAGAAAAGAGAACAGTTTCACTTAAGTAAATGTCTCAACACCTTCCCCATGTAGCATTTAATTTAAACAATGTTGAAAAGGAGAGTCAGAAAAAGAGAAAACATAAAAATAACTAGCTGGACAATCCTGCAAAGGATGCAAAATGAATCATTCTCACTAAAGTCTCCAGATAATTCATTGCTATCCCATTCTATGAGCCCATGATAAAAACTTGAGTGTTTACTAGAAGACAAACAATGCAATTGTCAAAGCTGAGATTCCAGGGCAGAGCTGCTTTGTATCTTCCTGAGCTAGGAACAGCAAATGATTTAATTAGTTAATTCTCCTGTACATGAAAATTGTCTCTAGTTTAATGATGTCTTATGAAATTTGCTTATTTCTGGACATATAATATTAAATTCCGTTCAGTTCAGTTCATTCGCTCCTTTCTTAATGTTATAATATCATACTTATTTGAAAGAATTATCTCAATAAGTCCTTTTGTGCTTGTCCATGATAGAGCAAAAGCAGCCATAATTCCTTGCTAAAGAAAAAGCATTGTTTAGCTGTCTTAAGAGACTTTTGGCTGTTTCTAATAAATAATGAAAATTATGATGCAATAATGTGATTGGTCCTATTTATTGGGGGATGTCCCAGTGTTCTTTGAAGTGAGAAAACCAGGAACTTTTTGAAAGGCTAGTACATGACTCCATCACCGGAAGGACAGCACTACCTTTTTCTGTCTAATCTATGTCATGCATACCTGTGTTTGTTTCTGGCCTAAAATATTTCATCATCTGCATAATATTTACAAGCATTGATAAACTACTTTTTCTGTATTTTTTGTCTTATTCCTTCTTTGTGACCTATATACAGTATTAAAATTTCTCAGCTCAGTTCAGTTCAGTTCAGTCGCTCAGTTGTGTCCAACATTTTGTGACCCCATGAATTGCAGCACGCCAGGCCTCCCTGTCCATCACCAACTCCCACAGTTCACTCAGACTCACGTCCATCAAGTCGGTGATGTCATCCAGCCATCTCATCCTCTGTCATCCCCTTCTCCTCCTGCCCCCAATCCCTCTCAGCATCAGAGTCTTTTCCAATGAGTCAACTCTTCACATGAGGTGGCCAAAGTACTGGAGTTTCAGCTTTAGCATCAGTCCTTCCAAAGAACACCCAGGACTGATCGCCTTTAGAATGGTCTGGTTGGATTTCCTTGCAGTCCAAGGGACTCTCAAGAGTCTTCTCCAACACCACAGTTCAAAAGCATCAATTCTTCGGTGCTCAGCTTTCTTCACAGTCCAACTCTCACATCCATACACGACCACTGGAAAAACCATAGCCTTGACTAGACGGACCTTTGTTGGCAAAGTAATGTCTCTGCTTTTGAATATGCTATCTAGGTTGGTCATAATTTTCCTTCCAAGGAGTAAGCATCTTTTAATTTCATGGCTGCAATCACCATCCACAGTGATTCTGGAGCCCCAAAAAATAAAGTCTGACACTGTTTCCACTGTTTCCCCATCTATTTCCCATGAAGTGATGGGACCGGATGCCATGATCTTTGTTTTCTGAATGTTGAGCTTTAAGCCAACTTTTTCACTCTCCTCTTTCACCTTCATCAAGAGGCTTTTTAGTTCCTCTTCACCTTCTGCCATAAGGGTGGTGTCATCTGCATATCTGAGGTTATTGATATTTCTCCCGGCAATCTTGATTCCAGCTTGTGCTTCTTCCAGCCCAGCATTTCTCATGATGTACTCTGCATATAAGTTAAATAAGCAGGGTGACAATATACAGCCTTGATGTACTCCTTTTCCTATTCGGAACCAATCTGTTGTTCCACGTCCAGTTCTAACTGTTGCTTCCTGACCTACATATAGGTTTCTCAAGAGGCAAGTCAGGTGGTCTGGTATTCCCATCTCTTTCAGAATTTTCCAGTTTATTGTGATCCACACAGTCAAAGGCTTTGGCATAGTCAATAAAGCAGAAATATATGTTTTTCTGGAATTCTCTTGCTTTTTTGATGATCTAGTGGATGTTGGCAATTTGACCTCTTGTTCCTCTGCCTTGTCTAAAACCAGCTTGAACATCTGGAAGTTCATGGTTCACATATTGCTGAAGCCTGGCTTGGAGAATTTTAAGCATTACTTTACTAGCTTGTGAGATGAGTGCAATTGTGCACGAGTTTGAGCATTTTTTGGCATTACCTTTCTTTGGGATTGGAATGAAAACTGACCTTTTCCAGTCCTGTGGCCACTGCTGAGTTTTCCAAATTTGCTGGCATATTGAGTGCAGCACTTTCACAGCATCATCTTTCAGTATTTGAAACAGCTCAACTGGAATTCCATCACCTCCACTCGCTTTGTTCGTAGTGATGCTTTCTTTTTTTTTTTTTTTTTCATTTTTTTTAAACTTTACATAATTGTATTAGTTTTGGCAAATATCAAAATGAATCCACCAGAATTCATTCCAGAAGACTCTACACATGGACATCACCAGATGGTCAACAGCAAAATCAGATTGATTATATTCTTTGCAGCCAAAGATGGAGAAGTTCTATACAGTCAGCAAAAACAAGACCAGGAACTGACTGTGGCTCAAATCATGAACACCTTATTGCCAAATTCAAACTTAAATTGAAGAAAGTGGGGAAAACCCCTAGACCATTCAGGTATGACCTAAATCAAAACCCTTATGATTATACAGTGAAAGTGAGAAATAGATTTAAGGACTGGATCTGACAGACAGAGTGCCTGGTGAACTATGGATGGACGTTCCTGACATTGTAAAGGAGACAGGGATCAAGACCATCCCCATGGAAAAGAAATGCAAAAAAGCAAAATGGCTGTCTGAGGAGGCCTTACAAATACCTGTGAAAAGAAGAGAAGTGAAAAGCAAAGGAGAAAGGGAAAAATATAAGCATCTGAATGCAGAGTTCCAAAGAATAGCAAGGAGAGATAAGAAAGCCTTCCTCAGAGATCAATGCAAAGAAATAGAGGAAAACAACAGAATGGGAAAGACTAGAGATCTCTTCAAGAAAATTAGAGATACCAAGGGAACATTTCATGCAAAGATGGGCTCGATAAAGGACAGAAATAGTATAGACCTAACAGAAACAGAAGATATTAAGAAGAGGTGGCAAGAATACACAGAAGAACTGTACAAAAAAGATCTTCATGACCCAGATAATTACGATGGTGTGATCACTCACAATTACTCAGTTCCAGCCAAATTTCTCTCTCTATGAAGACTTTTTGTTCCCTGCAGGTATTTCTTTCAGTTATCAGAAGTTTAATTGCATTTATCTTCTACCACCCTTATTAGATGAAATTCATACAGCTCCCTATTTTGTATTTTCACTGAATTATGGCTTCCCAGGCAAATCTTACCAAAATATACTATGATTTTTACTTTCACTCTATCATGACACCTAGCACAGTTCTTTATACATACAAAGCTTATACAATACTAAGACAAAATATTGAAAAGTGCATCAATATCATTTAAAACTAGGTTTTCTCCTTAACCATGTCACCCGAGTTTGACTTACTTTATAACTTCTGATACATTTACAGCTATAGACAAGAAGTTATGTTTTTTAAAGTCACTGTTATATATCTGCAAAAAATATAATAGAAATATATTATAATTATATTCCTATAAAATATATAATATTTTATATGTAATATATTATATGCTATATATAATAGATAGTATTTTATATATAATGTGATAGTAAATAATTCTGATAAATTCTTCCATTTATCCATTCAGCCATTTTTTTCATTGCTATATTTGGATAATGTATATTGATTATATACTGTGTATCAAGGTTTTTACTAAATTATAGGCATAAAATATGACATATATTCACAAATCATATTGTCTTATGAAGAGATAAGCATGCACTTACAGAAGAGCTTGGTGAGAGCTATGGTCAGAGATATATCAGATGTTTTAATAATTTAGAGTTTATATCATATATCTAAGGTGTGTGACCTCTTCAAGTAAGCCACTTAAGCTAAGATATAAAGTAAAATAAAAGCAACTATGTAAAAATCAAAATAAACCAAGATCAGGAACCATCATGAAAATAAAAATATTCCTGTATATCCACAGTGCAGTATTATGTCAAGATGTTTTAGTGGAGAAGCATCCTTGTAAGTCATAGTAAAGTTTTTGGATGCTATCCAAAACTAGGTTCAGCAGCATTGAACAGTCCAAATCAGAGATAATTTTATGGTTAAACTCAACTCATGGCATTATGATTCTGCCTGGATTCCAATCTCATTTCTGCCATTAGGATTCATGAATTTACGGCAGGTAACTGCTGCCTGCTTCCATTTGCTCATTTTTTTAAATAGTGTAGAATACCTAACTTACAGACTCATTTGGAGGCCAAAATGAGTTAATATTTGAAACTTAGAAAAGTGTCTAGCACATGGTCAATGTGAAGAGAATGTTTGAAGGTAGGACCATTGGAAAACGTTGTGGTAACATAGTCTAGAAATGGCGGTGATTTACACTTGAATTGGTATGGTGATCTGTAACTAAGCAAGCAAGCGAAGCTAGAATGGGGACACAGAGACAGGAAAACCAACCGCCTGTCAGAAGAGAAGGGAGGCCCCTGGAAGAAGGTCAGACTCCTTTATGAATTTACAGGAATGGTAAGGAGAGAGCCTGGACATGATGAATGCAAGGCATAAGCTTAGCTAGATGGGTAGGACAAAGAACAGTTACCCACTTTAAGCATATTTTACACTGTATTTTTTAGTATTCTTTTTTTATTTTATTTTATTTTTAAACTTTACAATATTATAGTGTCTCCTCATGTTTGTTAACAGTTGTGAATTAAATATATATATATATATATATATATATATATATACACACACACACACATACATATGAGAAAGCCTTCTGAAAATAATCGACTGACAAAACAGAGAAAAGACAGTCAAAATATGCTGGATATTTTCCCCTAAAACTAACGACACACAGTTATTCTCCACAAACTCTCCATGTTGATAAATTTCTTTGAACCAAGGTTTCCTTAAGAAATTGCTTTTAAATACAGAGGCATGTACAAATAGAAATAAAATATTATGCATCAATTATTCCTTTGAACTTCCTTATTGGTAATATTTTTTGTCTTTAATTACTTAGAAATGAGCTATTTCTGTTAAGATGTTAATTTTTCAATTAAGAAATTAGCTAATTAACAATATTTATCAATGCCAGTGAGAATGTAGGTTTTTCTTCTCAACCTGATAGTAATCAGAAGGAGAAGTTTTTAAAGCAGGTACTAGTCCAGGAAAAGTCATGCTATTCACTCCTCCTATAATTTTAAGAAATTACTAATATTTACTCCTCTGTGTTTTGACACTTTATTCATGATTCATTGTATGTTAAAATATTTATTTATAGAGAAGATGAATTGTGGCTCTTACAGAGAATTTCATTTGCATATTAACTTCTTTAACATGATTTCAGCTCTAGGTGATTTTATTAGCAGTTCACTAAAGAAACTAAATGCAAGAGGAAATTCAGGATGTAAAATAGAGACTTTTCCCCCTGAAAAAGAGCATTAACATTTACATAAAATGAATGTATCCTTGTTTAAATCTTGGGCATTAGTTTTGTTAAACTCATCAGTATCACCATTATTATTATTACAAAAATATCAGTGAAAAATTATAAAATCTTTCTTAAAAGATTACACTGGTATACTCTTCACATGCATCAGCTTAAATGTTAGTAACCTCATCTCTTCACAATGTTTAAACTTTAGCATATTTAACTATATATTCATTAAAATTGTATATAAATGTAAAATGCTTATAATGCAGACTTTTGTTTCCTAAAATTTTTTTTTTCCAATTTTGGCAATTGTCTGTTTTAATTTACAGCTTCCTTGACCTACATTATGAAAAGGCATTTCTGTACGTTGTATATTAAAGTTCATAGAGAAGATTTGAGAGCTCTCTTCAAGTAGTTTACAGTTCATAAAATAGCCATATTTAATGACAAGTTTGAAAGTATAAGCAATTTAAAATAATATATTTTATTAAATTATTAATTTTAAAGTATAAAATTAAAACCATGTGAAGTGATTCAAGAGAATATATATTATACATTAATGATATAGGCCCTTAGACAAAGCTGTATCAGTTGCTAAAAAATAGTATTACATACCTAATCTATTAATTTTCCTTCTAGTTTTTCTTCCTACATATTTGCCGATCCATTTCCAGTTGAGTACTATGAGCATTAATCCAGACATAAATATAAAAACTGCTAAAATGTCATATGATTTACATGTACATTCACATACTTTGATATTTTTCTAAACTACTATTACTGCATGCTGATACAATCATCTTCCCATCTTTCGTTGGAGCAGAATGCACTTATTGTGGGTCACTCAATATCACAACTATATGATTTCAAGTCAATGGAGCCAACAGGCTATATGTTGACTTTTGTTTTTTTGTTGTTCAGTCGCTAAGCTGTGCCCAAATGTTTGCAACCCCACAGACTGCAGCAAGCCAGTCTTCCTTGTCTTTCACCACCCCACAGAGTTTGCTCAAGCTCATGTCCATTGAGTTGGTGATGCCAGCCAATCATCTCATCCTCTGTCACCCACTTCTCCTGCCCTCAATCTTTTCCAGCATCAGGATCTTTTCCAGTGAATCGGCTTTTCACACCAGGTAACCAAAGCATTGGAGCTTTATTTCAGCATCAGTTCTCCCAGTGAATATTCAGGGTTGATTTCCTTTAGGATTGACTGGTTGAATCTTGACTTGGCTTGTCCAAGGGACTCTCAAGAGTCTTCTCTAGCACCACATTTCAAAGGCATCAATTCTTCAGCACTCAACCTTCTTTATGGTCCAACTATCACATTCACAACTAGAAAAAACATAGCTTTAACTATTTGGACCTTTGTTAGCAAAGTGATGTCTCTGCTGTTTAATATACTGGCTAGGTGTGTCATAGCTTTTCTTCCAAGGAGCAAGCATCTTTTAATTTCATGTCTGCAGTCACCACCTGCAGTGATTTTGGAGCACAAGAAAATAAAAATCTTTCACTGTTTCCATTGTTTCCCCCACCTATTTGCCATGAAGTGATAGGATCTGATGCCGTGATCTTCATTTTTTGAGTGCTGAGTTTTAAATCAGTTTTTCACTCTCCTCTTTCACCTTCATCAAAAGGCTATTTCCTCCTCACTTTCTGCCATTAGGGTGGTATCATCTGCATATCTGAGGTTGTTGGTTTTTCTACCAGCAATCTTGATTCCAGTTTGAGCTTCATTCAGACTGGCATTTTGCATGATATACCCCGCATACAAGTGACATTGTATGACAATATACAGCCTTGATGTACTCCTTTCCCAATTTGGAACCAGTCCATTGATCCATATCCAGTACTAACTGTTGCTTCTTGTTGGGCATACAAATTTCTCAGGAGGCAGGTATGGTGGTCAGGTATTCCCATCCGTTTAAGAATTTTCCACTGTTTGCTGTGATCCATACAGTCAACAGTCAAAGGCATTAGGTTAGTCAATGAAGAAAAAGATGTTTTTCTGTAATTCTCCTACTTTTTCTATGATCCAGTAGATGTTGGCAATTTGATCTCTGGTTTCTCTGCCTTTTCTAAATCCAGCTTGTACATCTGGAAGTTGTTGGTTCATGTACTGTTGAAGTTTAGCCTAGCTCTTAGTCATACTACTTAATAAAGAAATGAGATGATAGTTGCTATAATAACAGACATTGGTAAGACTGGGATGAGGTGATTTTTATAAACCTCATAATAGATTTCTCATTAAATATTTTAACATTAATAGTCAATTTTCCATCATTTTAGAGTTGGAGGTTAATCATGTCGATGCTATTAAAGACTGCTTTGGTTATATTTTCTTCTTTAGCCATCTGAGTGATTGAGACAAGAAAATAAAATATTTGAGAAATAATTTACTACTCAGATATTCAAAAACACTTCCAAATGTCAGTATTCAGTACTTAAGGATATTCTGCAAAGTTGGATTATGAGGAAGGCGTGAGAGAAGAAAGGAGCCGGAAATTCACTAAGTTAAAGTAAAAAGGAATTTGGAGAATACCTGTGTGCGGGTTTAATCACTTTGAGAGATGTAAGAAAAATTTATGCCAAATACAACAAACATTAATCTCCTCAGGAACAAAACAGCTCAGTCAGCTGGAGACAGCCAGCCTGAACTTGTCTTATAAAACTTACAATATCTTGAGTAATTTACATGAATCTTCTGTACCTTATCAGGTCAGTTCATTCTCTCAGTCATGTCTGACTCTTTGCAGCCCCATGGACTGCAGCACACCAGGTCTTCCTGTCCATCACCAACCCCCGGAGTTTACTCGAACTCATGTCCATTGAGTCGGTGATGCCATCCAACCATCTCATCCTCTGTAGTCCCCTTCTCTTCTCGCCTTCAATCTTTCCCAGTATTAGGGTCTTTTTCAATGAGTTGGCTCTTTGCATCAGGTGGCCAAAGTATTGGAGTTTCAGCTTCAGCATCAGTCCTTGCAATGAACATTCAGGACTGATTTCTTTTATGAAGGACTGGTTGGATCTCCTTGCAGTTCAAGGGACTCTCAAGAGTCTTCTCCAACACCACAGTTCAAAAGAATCAATTCTTCAGTGCTCAGCTTTCTTTATAGTCCAACTCTCACATCCATACATGACTACTGGAAAACCGTAGCTATGACTAGATGGACCTTTGTTGGAAAAGTAATGTCTCTGCTTTTTAATAAGCTATCTAGGTTGGTCATAACTTTCCTTCCAAGGAGTAAGCGTCTTTTAATTTCATGTCTTTAGTCACCATCTGCAGTGATTCAGGAACCCCCAAAAATAAAGTCTGTCACTGTTTCCACTGTTTCCCCATCTATTTGACATGAAGTGATGGCACCAGATGCCATGACGTTAGTTTTCTGAATGTTGAGGTTTAAGCCAGCTTTTTCACTCTCTTCTTTCACTTTCATCAAGAGGCTATTTAGTTCTTCACTTTTCTGCCATAAGGGTCATATCATCTGCATACCTGAGATTATTGATATTTCTCCCAACAATCTTGATTCTAGCTTGTGCTTCATCCAGTCCAGCATTTCTTATGATGTACTCTGCATGTAAGTTAAATAAGCAGGGTGACAATAAATAGCCTTGAGGTATTCCTTTTCCTATTTGGAGCCAGTGTGTAGTTCCGTGTCCAGTTCCAGCTGTTGCTTCTTGACCTGCATACAGATTTCTTAGGAGGCAGGTCAGGTTGTCTGGTATTCCCATCTCTTTAAGAATTTTCCCCAGTTTATTGTGATCCATACAGTCAAAGGCTTTGGCATAGTCAATAAAGAAGAAATATACGTTTTCCTGGAACTTCCTTGCTTTTTGATGATCCAGTGGATGTTGGCAATTTGATATCTGGTTCCTTTGCCTTTTCTAAATCCAGCTTGAACATCTGGAAGTTCACAGTTCGTGTACTGTTGATACCTGGCTAGCAGAATTTTTAGCATTATTTTGTTACCGTGTGAGATGAGTGCAATTGTGCAGCAGTTTGGGCATTTTTTGGCATTACCTTTCTTTGGGATTGGAATGAAAGCTGAACTTTTCCAGTCCTGTGGCCACTGCTTAGGTTTCCAAATTTGCTGACATATTGAGTGCAGCATTTTCACAGCATCATCTTTTAGGATTTGATATAGCTCAACTGGAATTACATCACTTCCACTAGCTTTGTTCATAGTGATGCTTCCTAAGACCCACTTGACTTCACATTCCAGGATGTCTGGCTCTAGATGAGTGATCACACCATCATGATTATCTGGGTCGTGAAGTTCTTTTTTGTACAGTTCTTCTGTGTATTCTTGCCATCACTTCTTAATATCGTCTGCTTCTGTTAGGTCCACAATGTCTTTCATTGTGCCCATCTTTGCTGAAAGTTTCCTTGGTATCTCTAATTTTTTTGAAGAGATCTCTAGTCTTTACCATTCTATTTTTTTCCTCTACATCTTTCCACTGATCACTGAGGAAGGCTTTCTTATCTCTCCTTGCTATTCTTTGGAACTCTGCATTCAAATGGGTATATCTTTCCATTTCTCCTTTGCCTTTTGCTTCTCTTCTTTTCATAGCTATTTGTAAGGCCTCCTCAGACAACCATTTTGCATTTCTTTTCTTGGGGATTGTCTTGATCATTGCTTCCTATACAATGTCATGAACCTCTGTCCATAGTCCTGTGCCTTATACCTGATATCTATACTATACAGGAAAATATGTACTGTCATAAAGTTTTGTAAGAAAAATATTAGGGCATATGAAGCTTTAGCTATGAGTTGCATTGACTACTGCTATGGTTATCATGTGAACTTCTATAAGTCTTATTTAACAGCAAGAACTCCAGGGTCTATTAAATCATAGGACTGTTCTTATCCATGTTATCTAAAATCCAGGCAACCACACCACACAGGACTTTATTCACATTGGAATTGATTCAGTACTGGGGTATGGAGTGTAAGGGAAGGCAACATTGGAAGTGAATCAGTATTTTGGTATGGTATGTAAGGGAAGGCAATATGGGGCTAGAAATGTAACACTAGATGCATCAGTTGATATTACTTCTGATGGTTTTTATGCATCTAATCCAAATATAATAAATTTCCCTCTTATTTTACAGTACTATTGATACCTTCTGCCTCATACTTGGCTGGCTTTTACCTAGACTGTTCTAATACCCTTCTGAATGAAACTAGCTCCTTCTATTCTCCACCCAACCCTATTAATTGCACTTACTATGCTAGTGAGATTAATAACTAACATTTGTACACAGCCTAATAGTAAATAAAATGCTTACACACTAATTATCTTACTAAATTTAATTTTCCCACTTATTTAGATAACTGTATTTTTCTTAATGCAGCTCCAATAGAATCAACACCAAACTTTCCCAATATTCTTATGCTACACCTAGATTTATTAGTGTTAAATGTTTTAAAAATCATTTTATAGTAACTGGGAAACAGGGACAGATTTTATTTTCTTGGGGTCCAAAATCACTGTGGACTGTGACTGCAGCCATTATATTAAAAGACACTTGCTCCTTGGAAGGGGAGCTATGACAAACCTAGAAAGCATATTAAAAAGCAAAGACATCACTTTGCCAACAAAGGTCCATGTAGTCCAAACTATGGTTTTTCCCAGTAGACATGTACTGAAGTTGGACCAGAAAGAAAGCTGAGGACCAAAGTATTGATGCTTTTGAACTGCGGTGTTGGAGAGGACTCTTGAGAGTCCCTTGGACTGCAAAGAGATCAAATAAGTTAATCCTACAGCAAATCAACCCTGAATAGTCAAGGACTGATGCTGAAGCTGAAGCTCTAGTACATTGGCAATCTTATGTAAAGGGTCTATTCCCTGGAAAAGACCCTGATGCTGGGCAAGATGGAGAGCAGGAGTTGAAGAGAGCAACAGAGGATGGCATGACTGACTCAATGGACATGAGTTTGAGCAAACTCCAGGAGATAGTGAAGGATAAGGAAGCCTGGAGTACTGTAGTCCACAGGGTCACAAAGAGTTGCAAACCACTTGGCTGAACAACAACAACAGAGCTTTCACTAATAATTAAAGAAATTAAAAATACAACTTAAAAAAATACCCATAAAAATACCATCAAGCAGTTAATGCTCAATTTTTATTTCTAATCTACACATTTCATACATTCTGAAATTCTGTTTTTGCAAAGTATCCAGCAACCATTTGTGTGAAAGGTTAGACAATTGAAGCAAAGCCACTTAATAAATAACCTAACATCTACTGCTCATTTTTAAAAGTTGATATTATCACAGGCCTCATTCAAATGATTTCCTGGTTTTTTATTTCCAAAATTATTTTTTTCTTTCACAAAATTCACTTTCAAACTAAGTACCAGAAGGTTTTCATTATTAGAGTTTAATAACATCTTTAAATAACTTATAAGAAGGAAATGGCAACCCACTCCAGTATTCTTTCCTGGAGAATCCCATGGACGGGAAGCCTGGCAGGCTATAGTCCATGAGGTCTCAAGAGTCGGACACGACTTAGCAACTAAACCACCACCACCAAATAATTTAGCAGGTGCTCCTCCATCACTCATCTACTTTACAATGTTCCTGGCTATCCCCTACATAATACACTTTCAATATGAAAGAGGTAGCCAATGAATATATATGTTTCTGTATGCGTGTTTGTCTGTGTGTTAACCTTGGTTAGTTAGTGTGTTTTAGATGTTTCACTTATTTATATATAAAACAATAACTTTTTCTTTGTGGTTAATTTTAGTTTTTTGTACACCAATATTTAATTCTTTCCAAAATCAAATTTCCTATGACAAAGTGTATTCTTCTCTATAATTAATTTAAAGTATATAGTAGGACATTTTATTTGTCATTTATCTAATCTTGTAAATGTACAATGCTATTCATTGCAGCGCCATTCATATAATATTGTACAATAGCCCTAAGAAGTGTCCATTATGGACCACATCTGCTGCTGCTGCTTCTAAGTCGCTTCAGTCGTGTCCGACTCTGTGCGACTCCATAGACGGCAGCCCACCAGGCTCCCCCGTCCCTAGGATTCTCCAGGCAAGAACATTGGAGTGGGTTGCCATTTCCTTCTCCAATGCATGAAAGTGAAGTCACTCAGTCGTGTCTGACTCCTAGCGACCCCATGGACTGCAGCCCACCAGGCCCCTCCATCCATGGGATTTTCCAGGCAAGAGTACTGGAGTGGGTTGCCATTGCCTTCTCCGATGGAGCACATCTAAGTATGGGAATATCAGCTGTCCAGGAGGTCCAGGCTGATCCTTTTAGCCTTTTTCTCCAATGGAATAAAACATTTAATCTATGATGGTAAAGACAACACTCAGGGCTTTCATCTTGATCCCTATCTCTCCCTTTTTAAAGATACTAAACTTTTGCTACACATAAAAATGTAAAATAGGAAAAATGAGCAAAGTACAAACATGCTTAACTCATTCATGTCCATCAGAACAAATGGGGAAAGATATCACCAAAGACACTGCTGAAAGGTAAACACTTACTGAACCTGAAGAAGAGAACCAGGAGGGCAAAACAGGGCTAGCCTAAGTGCAGGAGGCTGAACAGGAGAACCTAAAAATTCACACTCACTAACACTCAGGGAGAGTACCTTGCCTGAAGCTTACCCTTAATCAGATAGCAAAGCCCATATTCTACCATCAAGTTAAGAAACCCCAAATTATAAGTAATAGGATACAGTTGGAAGACACTAGGGACCTGAGCAAGCTTGTAGTTTGTTGTTGCACTGTTTGTCTTCTAGGTACAACAGTCAAATTCCTGTAGGGAGAATTTGTATGATTTAACAGATCATATCAATTTTTTTTTAAGATTCCTCATGTAAGTGATACCATATGATATTTCTCTTTCTCTCTCTGAATTACTTCACTCAGTAGGACAACCTCAGAAACTCTGCTCAGTATTCTGCAACAACCTAATAGGGAAAAGAATTTGAAAAGAATAGATACATGTATACGTATAAATGAATCACCTTGCTGTACACCTGAAATTAATGCAACATTGTTCATCAATTGTCCTCCAATATAAAATAAAAAGTTAAGTAAATAAATAAACAGATCTTACTAGTTCTGTTCTGAATATTATTAGGTCTTTCTTTTGTGCCATACTTCACAGAGGTCTCTACATAAACTTCTTCATAGTCATGAGATTTTTTCCATAATGACTATTTAAGTACTTTGATATACAGAAAACTCAATTTTTATATAGTTTGTTAACAACTGCATAACTGTCCTGTCAATATTATAATGATTTGTAAGTTCATTTTCAACTATTTTCTTCAAGATTATTATCCGAATTTGTATTCTGAAATGCCAATTGAGTAGAAAGTCTTAAGGGTTCATTAAAAACTCATAAGTAGAGTGCAAAGTTATAATATCTTAATTTGGAAGACTCATTTCATTTATTTATTTTTCTAGTTCTCTTAAAAAAAAAAAAAAACATGAGGAAGAATGCCCACTAATTCACATTACCCAAAGGCAGCCCTGAAGTGCTCTGCCAATATGTGACCACATAAATAAAACCTGCCCTACTCCCTTCCATTGTGATTTACTTTTAAAAAAGAAAAACCGCGTATGCAGTCATATGACTAAGGTTAAAGCTTTGAGCCAGAGTCCTTTGTATTAATAAGAGAATGAATTCAGTTCTGTTAAACTCTGCCAGAGGGATAGCTGGTTAGTTGATGATTGGAGGATTTTTATTAAAATGTGTGTGCTTATTTAACCTGGAAAAATTTTACTAGCACAAAATCTTCACAAACTACTTCTTTATTTCACACTGAGTGATAATTCCTGGATATATCACTGTTACTTTATGGAGTTTCAACTGATACATATGCAGTTTCTCATATGTATCAGTGGCAGTAGAGGGATGTATTTAGCTTTTCAGGCTATTTGAATGCTAAGGAACAGACACAAAGCAGGACTGCACTTCCAGAACTGCTGACAGGGCTTTGGGTCCAGTTAATTGCTGGTAAACACAACTGTCTCTAATGTTCTTTTTAGTTCTGTGTTGATGTCTGCCAGCAGTTTTCAACAGGGCTTTGAAAATTTCTTTATCTCTGACTCCAGTTGATTGACAGGTAAATCATGAACTGGCAGTGTTTGAAGAACTGCACTAGATTTCTATAAAGCTGTGACTATTTCCTAAACCTTACAGAACAAGTTCTAAATACTACATTTTCAGCTGTGATTCTCTAATGCCTGAAAATCACTAAGCTGAAATGCTAGTCAAAGATTTTAATGAGTTTATTCCTTATATAATCCTTTGAAAATGCATTCTATAAGTACAAATTTGATAGTAAGGCATGCTTATTGCAACATTTATTAGCACAGCTTTTAACTACGTACTTGTTTACATTTTTGTTTATCAATATAGGAATCTTGCCTCTATTTTGATTTGCATTCCATTTATAACTAGTAATATTAAGAAATATGGGCTTTCCCAGTGGCTCAGCAGTAAAGAATATGCCTGCAATGCAGTAGACACAGGAGATGTGGGTTCAATCCCTGGGTCAGGAAGATACCCCCGGAGGAGGGCATGGCAATCCACTCCAGTATTGTTGCCAGGAAAATCCCATGGGCAGAGGAGCCTGGCAGGCTACAGTCCATGGGGTCTTAGTGAGTTGGACACAACTGAAGCAACTAAGCTTGGAGAAGGCAATGGCAACCCACTCCAGTACTCTTGCCTGGAAAATCCCCATGGACGGAGGGGCCTGGTGGGCTGCAGTCCTTGGGGTCGCTAGGAGTCGGACACAACTGAGCGACTTCACTTTATTTTTTCACTTTCATGCATTGGAGAAGGAAATGGCAACCCACTCCAGTGTTCTTGCCTGGATAATCCCAGGGACGGGGGAGCCTGTGGGCTGCCATCTATGGGGTCACACAGAGTCGGACACGACTGAAGCGACTTAGCAGCAGCAGCAGCAGAAGCAACTAAGCACGCATGCACATTAAGAAATATATCTACAGAATATATTTTAAGTTTGTTTCCTCATTGATTATGTTTTCAAAGTTACAAGTAAACCAGTTACTACTAATTTTGAGGAGCTTGTATAATTGTGATTTTCTATTCAGGGGACATGTAACATCTGTGTTTGAAATTTAAAGATCACAAATTACAATGTACATTCTGTCTCTCTCTCTTTTTTGTTTACTTCTGCTACCTTACTCTAATTAAAAAGGGAAGAAATTTTATTCATGTATAATTCTGTGAACTATAGGAATACTGCTATTTATAGAAATGGAATTAAAACGGACTATATACATATTTTGACCACAAATTATCTGTTTTAACATAGTAGCCATCTTTCATCTGAGAGACAGTAATTAAAACCTTTTTCTCCCTATTATGCAAATCCTTTAAAAATTGTGAAAAAGAACACAGTGACAGGGTATAATCCAATGTGGATTGCAAAGGAAGTAAAATAAATGTAAAGTGTGATACCAAAGTCTTTCTTTTATGCTACAGATTTCAGCATTCTGCAGCCAATCTTTTTGAAAAAGAACTTCAAATATTTCTTAAATGCAACTGTACTTTTTGTTTATCATCCTTTGCAGAAGTGTAATTTTTTTAAACTTGTCTTTGTAGTATTTAATATTTTCCTAAGCTGATTTAACATGAAGTGGTTTTGGGTGTTGGCTGTGCATGTGGACACCACAGTTGATAAGTAGTTCTATGAAATCAAGTAGCAACATTTTTTTATCCTGAAAATAACACAGACTCCTTAGTGACTTGACTTCTTATGGGAATAGTTTGCTTCATTTTAAATAGCATTTCATATTTTCTACATATGATTTAGGGCTCACTTCTGTGTTTTGGTTCTCCTGTTGGGCTGAAGAGAAAATACTAACTCTCAGAGCTCAAACTACCTGCACATATGAAAACTAAAAGTATTTAATTTTATGTGCAAACTTCCTTAAGGATATAAATATCTGATCTAGGCAGATATGCAAAGTTACTCCATGATTTAGGACTTCACTAGTTAATATGTGAAGGTCTCAAGATCATCATATCTAAATAAGAGGTTTTGAAGTAATGATCTTAAAGGACCTTGAGCCTAAAGATTTTCTTATCTAGTAAAAACACATGCTGTCTTTGTAAATGATATAATGATTCCACGTGCACATAGCAATGTTGGACAATAATGTATGCTTGTTCTCATTGTTCTGATGAAATGACGTGTGTTTTTACAATGCTACTTTACAATTATTAATTTAAAAATCAGCAACAAAGAAAAGAGTAACTAATTGACTATATGACAGTGACAGAAAAAGTTATGCATGCTGGAAAATAAAGGCTCTTATTCATGCCTTGGAAAAATTCATTTTGATTTGTAAATCAAACTAAATAATGCTTAAGCAATAACTCTTAATCAATTTATCTAACCAAATAGAATATTGAAATTTGATGACTATATGCTGCTGCTAGTAAAACAGATAGACTATCAGAGTAGAATTAGCCAACTGAGGAAAAATGAAAAGGTATACAGTTCTGCAAACATAAATTCTTTCATATGAGCTATATATTATATTATTATGATGTATACCTTAAACTGATGTAATGTTATATGTGATTTATGTCTCAATAAAACTGGAAATATATGATATTATACATGTTTCAATGCCATTCTCCCAAATCATCCCACCCTCTCCCTCTCCCACAGAGTCCAAAAGACTGTTCTATACATCAGTGTCTCTTTTGCTGTCTCGTATACAGGGTTATTGTTACCATCTTTCTAAATTCCATATATATGCGTTAGTATACTGTATTGATGCACAATACTGGATGCTTGGGGCTGGTGCACTGGGACGACCCAGAGGATGGTACGGGGAGGAGGAGGGAGGAGGGTTCAGGATAGGGAACACGTGTATACCTGTGGCGGATTCATGTTGATATATGGCAAAACCAATACAATATTGTAAAGTTAAAAAATAAAAATAAAAAAAATAAAACTGGAAATAAAATTGTGGAGAATTTACTATACCTTAAAAAATGTCCAATTATTTGGCACTTCACAGATTTATAAAAAATAATAATATAAAAAACAAACACAAAACCAAAAAGTAAGAGATCCCATGTATATATGGGATATATATATATTACAGATGATTATTAAACAATAATTAAAATGATATTGAAACAATGTCCATCAATTTGTAAAATAGTTAAGGTTTTAATCTATGTTTTCTCATATATATAAAAAATTAAGATAAATGAAAGATTTTACTAGAAGAGTACATACACATATATACACACACAGATGTATAAACATGTGTATATTTGCATGCTAAGTCACTTCAGCTGTGCTGGACTCTTTGCAACCCTATGGATTGTAGCCATAAAGCAAATCATCAGTTGAATTAACCATATGAAAATTAAATCAATTTTAGGCGGCAAAGGTGATATGAGCATTCTGAAAATATGATGTTCTGAAAAATAAGAAAGACTAGATGCATTTATCTGAATAAATAATAGACTAGAACATAGTAATACAAATATTTGTGTCAAAGCTATAAGGAAAGAGGTAACTTCACTGGTGGCTGAGATGATAAAGCATCTTCCTACAATGAGGGAGACTGGGGTTCAATTCCTGGGTCCGGAAGGTCTCCTAGGGAAGGAAATGGCAACCCAATCCAGTACTCTTGCCTGGAAAATCCCATGGACGGAGGAGCCTGGTAGGCTGTAGCCAACCATGGGGTTGTAAAGAGTCAGATACGACTGAGTGACTTCAGTTTCTATAAGGAAAGAGTCAGTACCACAGGGAAAAAAACAAAACACAGGGAGCAAAGTTATGAACTGTCATTAACTATGGACTTGAGTCTGTTAACATAAGAAGTAAGACAAACTGTCCATAAGCTAAATGAGCACATTAAATGCATTAAGCACCTCAAGTAATATCTAAAATTAAAATACTTGTGTAATACCACTGATGTAAGCCAATTAAAAATATATATATAATTGTTAATTGGCAAGATTATGGGGAAGCACTCATTCCCTACACAATTGTTGGAAGTTTAAACTGGAAAAACTCTTTGAGATGATTTTTTCCTAACAAATATAAAATGTATACTATTTGACCTGCCAATTACATTTCTTCTATTTATTAGAAACACTGGCACCAGAATACAAAGTTATTTGCTCAAGGACATCCATTGTGATATTTTATGTAATAGAGAAGATTTGGAACAGAATAATGACCACTATTAGAGAAAATTTTAAAGAACATTCTACTTTACTTGAAAGGAAAATGATAGATCTATTTTTCAAACAGGAAAAGATTTTCAAAGCATAATTCCACTTAGGTGAAATTGAAATACAGAGAGAAAATGCAAACACAAGGTACATAGAGAAATATCTAGCAAAAGTACTTGCACGATTGAATAGTGCTCTCTGAGGTGTGTCATGATATTTGTTGAGAAGCTGGCTGAGTCACTTTAACTTTGGCATCCTTAAATTTTGGTACTATTTGTACATTTTAACAGTAATAATCCTATATTAATTTTTCAAAAATATTCTTCCTTTTGTGGATTTAGCCATTACTAGATTATGACATTACTTATTTTGAGTTTTAATATGCACTGGGATGTATTATGAATGATATTTAATATTTTTCTATAAATGTAAGATAATATATTCACATAGAATCTGTTTAGCTGCCCAATACAGTCTTTATTTCTTCATGCTCATCACAGTGGAATAACTTGGCATGTGTGTATTTTGAGGGACTAGAATTTTGAGAGAACAAAAGATTTCTTAAACTGTGGTACAAATTGCATGATTATTTTCCATGAATAACAAAACATCTGCAGAATAACATGACTAATGTCTGCAGAATAATGCAAATAAAATGTCTGTGGGATAAAAGATCCATTACTGGAACAGGAAACAACATATTATATTCTACTCTTATCTCAAGAATTAGCTATATGACTAGAAATAAATGACCTCTCCAGGTCTCCTTTTGGTAATTATCTAATAAAAGGAAGGGCTATGCAATACCTACATTCTATTCAGCCCTTGTTTCATATTTGTTAAATTCTGTTTTCTAAAAGCCAAGTTAGAAACTTAATAACCTCCTAAAAATTGCAGTCATATTTTTTTCATGGGTAGTGAAAAATAGTTAAAAACTCTAACAAGGATTACTAAGTTCCTACAAGTGCAAACACTGAATCAAGAGGTAGGCATATTTTAAATTTAAATTTTAGTGCGAAATCATCCTCAAAATGTATGTATCAAGCTGTAATAGATATATTATAGAAAAACAACCTCACCCTCTTATCTTTGGTATCACTGAAAATATGGCATTTTTTAAAAGTTATGACAATATGAATGTATTATCTATATTTTGCTATTGGATTTTTAGAGCCAAATTCAATTATTTAAAATTCTAACTTTATCACTTTATTGCTATGATATTAAGCAATTAGAATATTAGACAAAAACCTCTCTTGGCTAGGTTAATAAATATGTAAAGAGGCAATTATGATAACTGATTAGATAATTCACATAAAGAATATAGTATTTTACAGGGAGTATCTGTGGTATTTTGCCACAGCGTCGCAGCAGGTAGGGACTGAAAGTGGTTGACGCACAGTTTGGAAAAAAGAAACTAGAGACAGAATTAAAGTTGTAAAGATGGGACTGGGGGACTCAAGACCTCTTGGATCAAGAGCCCTGTTGCTCAGAGCCACATCACTTTTATTGAGTTTCTTGGAAAGCAGAAAGTATCTGTTGTGCTACAATGAAATCAGCCTTCTGTGTCCCTGATCACCTCTCCCATTTTACTGATTACTTTATTTTTTTTTTAATTTTATTTTATTTTTAAACTTTACAAAATTGTATTAGTTTTGCCAAATATCAAAATGAATCCGCCACAGGTATACATGTGTTCCCCATCCTGAACCCTCCTCCCTCCTCCCTCCCCATACCATCCCTCTGGGTCGTCCCAGTGCACTATCCCCAAGCATCCAGTATCGTGCATCGAACCTGGACTGGCAACTCGTTTCAACTGTCTTTGTTATTTTCTTGTACAAGGGCTATCACCTAGCTGGAAGTCATAGACCCATATATGCTTTGGGAAAACATCTTAGTGTGTGCACAAGCCGTGTTCTGAACTTGCGCTAACCCGGCGTTCTAAGGTCCACACTGTTTTCCCTTAGCTTAGCAAGGTATGCCGACCCCAACTAATCAACCCGATGTACTTTTATTTGGGTTATGCTGTATTGCTGTATTTTACTTCTATTCTTTTCCCATGGTGATTTTCTCATGGCTTAGCCAGAGCAACAGGCAGCTGACTATTAACCCCTGCAGTATGTATTATTATTTTTAGTTTCTTTACTTATTATGGCCTTATGTGCACTTAAGATTATAAATATATTCACAAAGAAAAATAATTTCTTTGTATTCCAAAATACTTCCGTAAGTCATTTAGAATCGATCCTTTAATGTAGTATGAGGTAAAGAAAGAAAGTGAAAGTGAGGTCGCTCAGTCTTGTCCGACTCTGCGAGCCCATGGACTGTAGCCCGTCAGGCTCCGCTGTCCATGGTATTCTCCAGGCAAGAATACTGGAGTGGGTTGCCATTTCCTTCTCCAAGTATGAGTTAAGGATTCTTTATTTTTTTTCCCCAAAATTAGATCCTCCATGCTTTCCTGAGTTGTGTCAACTTTCACTGTTAAAATTCCCTAATAAATTCCTATATCTAAATGGATCTGTTTTCAATTAATATAGATAAAAGAAAATACACCATTGTCCTGGGGAAAAATAAGTATTTAATTGCAAATTTACTCTGCTTATCTGCTTATGCCTTTAGTCTCAGATTTTGAGGTGTAAACCATATGGTGGGGCTTAAATTATTCCATTTTAACAACATTGAAATATTAACCTTTAGCTTTATTCACTGAAAATTTTTCAATGATACTTTTCATAAAAGTAAAGTTACATTAAGCATAGGTACCTCAATTATATTAATATCGTGGGGGTTTTCAAGGGCAGCAAAATTTTAAAAAATTATCCCCAAAATACACCAAGAGTTGTAATAATGTGATGAGTCTGGGAAACACTTCATACTTTCCTCCCCCTTATTATTGAGTTAAGTATTAGGGAAAATTGAATAAGTTATTTAACCTTGTCTGCATAAAATTTTGCTAAATAAGTTCAGTCGGCCAACTCTTAAAATAATCTTTCATATCTCATGGAATACTGTTTTCTATAGAGTGTAGCTTAAAAATATGAAATAAGGTTCAATATTATTTGATTAAAACAAAAAAAATAGATACCAACTCATGCATTCGATTTCCCTTTTTTTGGAAACCAAAGCACAGAAATCTATAACCTTCATGATCAATAATGAAGTAAACTGTATTACCCAGTTTATAAACTGATGGGGTCAAGTCCTCATTCCCTTTTTCCTGCAGTAGTGAAAGAAATTAGTCTTCCTGAATGAATTGTTTCCAACCTTACCTTACAGAAGCAAACACATTTTGAGACTTGGTTTTCACACTGTCTAGATGTAGTAATCTAAACTCATAATAATATCATAAGGAACATTCAAGTGATAACTATGTGAAAAATAGTAGAGAGTGCTTATAACTCAAGAATTCTAATGTTTGGATTAAAATCTGATGATCTACCCTTTATGAGTTATGTGACATTAGGAAAATTGTTTAAATTCCATGGACCTCAGTTACTTGATCTAAATAAGTCAGAAATAATATAAGCACATGTATGTTTTTGTGTGTGGAATGAATGATGTAATACATGCAAATTTCTTTGAAGAGTTTCTGGTATATAATAAACATTCAACAAATAAAAAGTTACTTCTTATTGTCATTCTGTACTAGCAGATTTTAGTTCCTCTTTAAAAAAGAAGCATTAATATTGATTATTTTATTCCAGCTGTATATATGATTTGTTAAATGATTTTTAAGCCCATATCCTACCTAATTAATGTGGGATTTTTGCTTGTATTAAATCTACTTTATTTTTTAGGGCAGTTTTAAGTTCACAGCAAAAATTTGATATATGATACAAAGATGTCTCATATATGTCCTGCCCCAACTCATGTATCGCTCCACCATTATCAATATTCCTCACCAGAGTGGTACATTTGTTACAACCAATGAACTTACATGATCATAATCACCCACAGTCCATAGTTTATATTAAGAATCACTCTTGGTGTTGTAATTCCATGGCTTTGATTTTGTAGTTTTATACAGAGTAGTTTCTGTGCTGCATCTATTCATCTCTATTTCACTCACAACCTCTAGCAACCAATAATTTTTTTACATTTCCATAGTTTTACCTTTTCCAAAATATCATATAGTTGCAATTATACAGCATTTAGTTTTTCAGGATTTGTTTCTTTCACTTAGGAGTGTGCATTGGAGTTTCCTCCATGTCTTTTCATTACTTGATAGCACATTTCTTGTTAGTATTGAATAATCTATTGTCTAAATATATATTAATGTGTTTATCCAATCATATCCTGAAGGACAACTTGGTCGTTTCGAAGTTTTGACAATCTTGAGTAAAATTTCTATAAAAATATCTGTATGCAAGTTTTTAACTCCTTTGGGTAAATACCAAAGGTTGCAATTTCTCAATTGTATTGTAAGAGTGTGCTTAGTTTTATTTAAAAATTGCCCAGTGTTTTCCAAGTGGCTGTACCATTTTTCATTATCACCGATAGCAAATGAAAATTCTCATTGCTTCACATTGTCACCATGAGTCATGAACACCATGAGTGTTCTGGATTCTGCTTACGCATTTCCCTTTTGACTTTAGGGGGTTTTCTTTTTTCCCAGAAACTTAATAGTATCTTAAATGTAGATTAAATAAAGTTAATAGTAGACAAACTTAACTCAGCTTAATTATTTGGCTATGCATTTTAATGTCTTATTTCAAGTAAGGTATATATGGAACAGAAGACATAATCTTGGCAATTTACCCTATAGAAATCCTGCTGCTGCTGCTAAGCCACTTCAGTCGTGTCCAACTCTGTGTGACCCCATAGACAGCAGCCCACCAGGCTCCCCTGTCCCTGGGATTCTCCAGGCAAGAACACTGGAGTGGGTTGCCATTTCCTTCTCCAACGCATGAAAGTCAAAAGTGAAAGTGAAGTTGCTCAGTCGTGTCTGACTCTTCGTGACCCCATGGACTGCAGCCTACCAGGCTCCTCCGCCCATGGGATTTTCCAGGCAAGAGAGTACTGGAGTGGTGTGCCATTGCCTTCTCTGACAGAAATCCTAGAGTTATAAAATTGGGCCATTTATCTCTTTTCTGTCAAATCCATTACATTTGAGAAAAAAAAAGTCTCTTCTTGCTCATTCCAGACTACTACTCAAATTCTTTCTGGAAAAAGATGCATTTGCATATAATTTATTACTTATAATAATCTTAATTAATTTATATATATTTAAATATGCACATATAAATGTAGTTAAGTAATACATGTATTTACAAATATAAAAGCATACATATATGGGTATTTGTGTGTATGTGTGTGTACACCTTTGTTACATAAACTTTCTGACTATACTATTTTGACTCTTGGCTTATGTTTTTTCAAACTGATGCTCTCCCACTGCTTTACCTAATATTTTACCCCTATCTAACCTACTCCTTAAGTGTGTTTTTCTTTGAGATTTCAGTATGTTAAATCATACATTACAGCCAATTATTTTTATGTCATTTCTAAGAGATATTTGTTCTCCAATTCAGCCACCTATTTTCAAAAGACAATATAGTTTTTCATCAATTAAAAAGACTTTAGACCTGATCATTAGTCTTCAATTTTTATTCCTCCAGTTTAAATATTTTTCTACCACAATTATTTTACTTATTCATATGGCAATAAATTATCATAATCTCCACAGCCTTTAACTCATACTTGATTAAAATTGTAACTGAAATCAGGAGCCACATATTTCAATGGCACTTAATGAAAAATGATTTTTTTAAAGTGTTTATTTGTTTTCATTTGAGCTCCACCTGTATCTGCATGATTTTTCTCACTAGATTATAGACCTCTAAATAGTAGGAACCATATCATATTCACTGCAACACCTTGTGTACAGTAAGTACTCTAAAAATGTTTATATCGAAGCTGAATACACAGGCTCCTTATGAACAAAATACAATGGGCTAAGTATATATAATATGTTATTATATTATATAATTAATATCATAATATATATTATATTATTATGTGTTTTTGTGTTCTTAGTTGCTCAGTCATTTCCAAATCTTTGCAAACCCTTGAACAGTAGCCTGCCAAGCTCCTCTGTCTATGGGATTCTCCAGGCAAGAATACTGGAGTGGGGTGCCGTTTCCTATTCCCAAGGGCTCTTCCTGACCCAGAGATCAAACCAGTGTCTCTTGCATCTCCTTCTTTGGCAGACAGATTCTTTACCACTGTCCCACCTGGGAAACCTATTATATAAATATATATGATGATTAATAATAGTATATTTATTGTATTACTATTGCTTTATTATAAAAATAAAACTTTAAAATGTCATTCTTTTACACATGGTTGACCAGGTTTCCCAGAACCATTTGTTGAAGAAACTGTCTTTCCTCTATTGTATATTTTTGCCTCCTTTCTCAAAGATAAGGTGTCCATAGGTGTGTGGATTTATCTCTGGACTTTCTATTGTATACCATTGATCTATATTTGTGTCTTTGTGCCAATACCATACTGTCTGGATGACTGTAGCTTTGCAATATAGTCTGAAGTCAGAAAGTTTGGTTCCTTCAGTTCCATTCTTCTTTCTCAAGATTGCTTTGACTATTTGGCTTTTTGTGTTTCCATACAAATTGTGAAAGTATTTGTTCTAGTTTTGTGAAAAACATGTTGGTAGTTTGATAGAGATTTCACTGAATCCATAGATTGTTTTGGGTTCAGTTCAGCTCAATTCAGTCACACAGTCATGTACAACTCTTTATGATCCCATGGATCAGCAGCATGCCATGCTGCATGCCATGCTTCCCTGTCCATCACCAACTCCTGGAGTTGCTCAAACTCATGTCCATCAAATCAGTGATGCCATCCAACCATCTCATCCTCTGTTGTTTCCTTCTCCTCACACCTTCAATGTTTCCCAGCATCATTGTATTTTCCAATGAGTCAGTTCTTAGCATCAGGTGGTCAAAGTATTGGAGTTTCAGCTTCAGCATCAGTCCTTCTGATTAATATTCAGGACTGATTTCCTATAGGATTGACTGGTTTGACCTTCTTGCAGTCTGAGGGACTCCCAAGAGTCTTCTCCAAAACCACAATTCAAAAGCATAAATTCTTTGGCACTTAGCTTTCTTTATGGTCCAACTCTCACTTCCATACATGACTACTGGAAAAACCATAGCTTTGACTAGATGGATCTTTGTCAACAAAATAATGTCTCTGCTTTTTAATATGCTCTCTAGGTTTGTCATAGCATTTCTTCCAAGGAGCAAGTGTCTTTTAATTTCATGGCTGCCGTCACCATCTGCAGTGATTTAGGAGCCCAAGAAAATAAAATCTGTCACTGTTTACGTTGTTTTCCCATCTATTCATCATGAAATGATGGGACTGGATGCCACGATCTTAGTTTTTGAATGTGAGTTTTAAGCCAGCTTTTTCACTCTTCTCATTCACTTTCATCAGGAGGCTTTTTAGTTCTTTGCTTTCTGCCATAAGGGTGGTGTCTTCTGCATATCTGACACTTTTCCCAGCAATCTTGATTCCAGCTTGTGCTTAGTCCAGCTCAGCATTTCGCATGATGTACTCTGCATATAAATTAAATAAATAAGCAGCATGACGATATGCAGCCTTGACATACTCCTTTCCCAATTTGGAACCAGTCTGTTATTCCATGTCCTCTTCTAACTGTTGCTTCTTGTCCTGCATGCAGATTTCTCAGCAGGCAGTAAGGTGGCTTGGAATTCCCATCTCTTTAAAAATTTTTCACAGCTTGTTTTGATCCACACAGTCAAAGGCTTTGACATAGTCAGTAAAGCAGAAGTAGATGTTTTTTCTGGAACTCTTGCTTTTTCTATGATCCAACAGATGTTGGCAATTTGGTGTCTGATTCCTCTGCCTTTTCTAAGTTCAGCTTGAAAGGTCTCCCCCTTTTTTTTTCTTTATCTCTCTGCATTCCCACGGTTTGTTTTGCTATGTCACATTAGCCCCCACAGATTTTCCTCAGGGCATTCAACCAAGTCCTTACCCTAAGGACCAATAATGCAGTCCACACCTCTGTGCCCAGCCCCCACTCCCTCCTGGTAGATGGGAGCATCTGAGTTGCTTCTCCACTGGTAATGGTGGTTAGGTGCATACTCTGTGTGTGCGTGTGTGTGTGTGTGTGTGTGTGTGTGTGTGTGTTTCTGTTTGGTTATGATGCTTTCTGAGATTCCAAAGCTCCCCACTGACCCCATCATGAGAGGGTTTCCTATTGTATGGAAAGTTCTGCTCCTTCACTACTCCCTTCCCAGAATGGGTCCATCCCTAAATCCTTTGTGTCTCTTTTCATCTTTTATATTTTGTTCTACCTCCTTTTGAAGACATTGGGTTTTCTTTCTGGGTGTCTGGTGCCCTCTGCCAGTGTTCAGAAGTTGTTTTGTGCATGTTTCTTCATTCATATGATCTTTTGAAGAATTTGTGGGGGGAGAAAATGGTCTCCCAATCCTAATCTTCCACCATCTTGGGACCACCCCCTCAAATTTCTTACATGTTAGAATAATCTCACTAGGACATTTAAATTATTATGAGTAATATAGTGAAACATATAATGGCAAAAGTTAACAACTTATATGAGAAAGTTAGGAATTTCTGAAAATGATGCATTTTAAGAAAGGAAATGCAAGAAATACACTTTTTAATGATGTTAGGCTAAAAAGTTATCAGTGGACAGATTAGTAGACTCAACAATGCTGAAGTTTCAGTGATTCAACCTATGTGCAATTGGAGTCTCAGATAAGAACAAGGAGAAGCAAAGGAATTATTTGACAAGATACTTGTCAATGATTTCCCTCAAATAATAAATGATGGCAAAGCACATATTCAAGAATCTCAGATCACTTGAAGTAGAATAAATATAAAATAAAACACAGCTATATACATCATATTTAAAGTATTGTAAATGAAAAATAAATGAAATTCTTGAAGGGAGCCAGAGAATAGGACATCTTATCTGGAGAGGACAATAATGAAGATCATTGCACATTTCTTGTCAGAGCTCAGAAAGTAAGAAGATGATAGTGTGATATCTTTGAAGTACAGAAAGAAAATAAATAAATAAAACCCTGTCAAAATAGACTTCTATGCACAGTAAGAATATCTTTTGAAAACAAAGTGGATAAGGACATTTCTAAAGACACGAAAGTTTAGCGAATTCACTTCCAACAGACTTGTGCTGCAAAAAAATGATAAAAGGATGTTCTTAAAGCAAGCTATATGATGCCAGAGAAAACTTGGATCTATATAAATAACTTAAAACCTGTGGTAATGGTAAAAATGGAGGTGAATATATAAAATGTTTTTTCTATTCATCTTAATTCCTAAAAACGTAACTTAATGTTTAAAGCAAAAATTAGTAAAAATTTGCTGTGGGTTTATGACATATATAAAAATTGTAAAGCTTTTGTACTATATGTGAACTGGTCTAATATTACCTAAAGACAGACTATGATAAATTAAAGACATAAATTATTAACCCTGCTGCTGCTGCTGCTAAGTTGCTTCAGTTATGTCCGACTCTGTGCGATTCCATAGACGGCAGCCCACCAGGCTCCGCCATCCCTGGGATTCTCCAGGCAAGAACACTGGAGGGGGTTTCCATTTCCTTCTCCAATGCATGAAAGTGAAAAGTGAAAGTGAAGTCGCTCAGTCGATTCCGACTCTTCACGACCCCATGGACTGCAGCCCACCAGGCTCCTCCGTCCATGGGATTTTCCAAGAAAGAGTACTGGAGTGGGGTGCCATTGCCTTCTCTGATTATTATTAACCCTCAGTTCAGTTCAGTTCAATCGCTCAGTTGTGTCCAACTCTTTGCGACCCCATGAATCGCAGCAAGCCAGGCCTCCCTGTCATGTCCATCGAGTCAGTGATGCCATCCAGCCATCTCATCCTCCGTCGTCCCCTTCTCCTCCTGCCCCCAATCCCTCCCAGCATCAAAGTCTTTTCTAATGAGTCAACTCTTCGCATGAGGTGGCCAAAGTACTGGAGTTTCAGCTTCAGTATCATTCCCTCCAAAGAAATCCCAGAGCTGATCTCCTTCAGAATGGACTGGTTGGATCTCCTTGCACTCCAAGGGACTCTCAGGAGTCTTCTCCAACACCACAGTTCAAAAGCACCAATTCTTTGGCGCTCAGCCTTCTTCATAGTCCAACTCTCAGATCCATACATGACCACAGGAAAAACCATAGCCTTGACTAGACGGACCTTTGTTGGCGAAGTAATTAACCCTGCTGCTGCTAAGTCGCTTCAGTCGTGTCTGACTCTGTGCGACCCCAGAGACGGCAGCCCACCAGGCTCCGCCATCCCTGGGATTCTCCAGGCAAGAACACTGGAGGGGGTTTCCATTTCTTTCTCCAATGCATGAAAGTGAAAAGTGAAAGTGAAGTCGCTCAGTCGATTCCGACTCTTCACGACCCCATGGACTGCAGCCCACCAGGCTCCTCCGTCCATGGGATTTTCCAAGAAAGAGTACTGGAGTGGGGTGCCATTTCCTTCTCCAATGCTTGAAAGTGAAAAGTTAAAGTGAAGTCGGTCAGTCCAGTCCGACTCTTTGTGACCCCATGGACTGCAGCCCACCAAGCTCCTCCATCCATGGGCTTTTCCAGGCAAGAGTACTGGAGTAGGGTGACATTGCCTTCTCTGTAATTAACCCTAGAGCACTTTAAATTATAAAAGATTATAACAAGTAAGGCAAAGGACAAGATAAAATGGAATAAAATGAACACAATCATATAGCAAACAAACATTGTAAAAGGGAACAAATAGAAAACAACTAAATATCATGGTTGATACAAATATGATTATACAAATTGTTGCATTAAAGCAGATACCAAATATCCCCAATTAAAGTAAAGATACTACAAAATTTTTTTTAAATAGCAAGACTAACTATGTGTTTAAAAATCTACCCACTCCAGTATTCTGGCCTAGAAAATTCCATGGATTATATAATCCATGGGGTTACAAAGGGTCAGACACAACTGAGTGACTTTCACTCACTCATTAATACTATCACTAAGTTAAAAAAGATGAACTTATATATTATTATTAGGTAAAGTAATTTAAAGAAAATAATATTATCAGGGATTAAAAATAAACATTATATAAAGTTATCATTTCATCAGAGATTTAAAGAAAAAAATGATGGAAATAGACTAATATGTTATATTTGAAGACCTCCACACTCTTCTCTCTATAATAAATGAAACAAAGAGAGATAACATCAGTGAAACATATGAAATGCCTAAAGAAAACTGTCAGGTAACATGATCCAACTTCTATTTATGTAATACTCTATTAAATATTAACATAAACTACCTATTCTTTTTAAGTACAGATAGAATCTTTACCCAGTTAAACCCCATTATGGACCGTAGAAAAGTCATCAGCAAACTTAAAACAATTAAAATAATAAAAGCATGTTCTCTATAGAAGGAATTAGACTAAAAATAAAGAAAAGATAATGTCCAGACAGTTGAAAGCAAAACATTAAAATCTTAAACTCTCTTGATTCAAATAGGAAATCACAGTGAAATTTGAAAATATTTTGATGTGAATTAAAGCTAAAATACAGTGTATAAAAAAAGGATAAGCTGTGGAAGAAGGCTTGTTTAGAGAAAAATTAATACCACCATTATTCAAACCAATGCTCTTAACTTCTAGCTAAAGAGGGCCTGACTCACAGTCTATAAGAGATCATATAACCACTCAAAGAATGTTAGAGATGGAATTGGTGGACACAAATGAAAACTAAATAATATCAAACTTCTTACACTAACCACTAGAAATTACTTCAATGACAAAATATTAAAAAATAAGAGATTACCTGGAGCTATGAAATATATTTATAATGTTTTCTTCCTTGCCTAGACTTGATCAAATGAAAAAAATGTTGATTATAAATCCACATTATAAATTGAACCCTTCAATTTCACCTATCTCTTTTGTTTCAATTTCTTTCTTTTTCATTAATTATAAATTGTCACTATCTTAATGGATTATTTTCTAAAGTATTTCTTTTTTCCTTGACTCTTTTCTATCAGGAAAATCTTTTGAAGAACACAACAATCTATGTTTTATGTCTTGGCCTGGAAATAGCAAAATTTTGCGTGAGGGCCATTGAAAGAAAAATGAGACACGTTAAGAGGCTACGGTGATCTTACAGGCAAGAAATGGAGGCACCCGGACCTGAAAAGTCAAAGCAGAAGTCATTCTATGTGGTCAAACTCTGAACATAGTTTGAAAATTAGTCTCTTTGATAAAGGGTTGGATGTGAATAAAAGGGAAGCACAGAAATAAATAATGACATCATGGTTTTGTGTGTTGGCAACTTAATGAAAATTGGTACCAATTATAGAAATGGGGATGCCTGTGCAAGAAATTTGTGGATAAAGGGATGGATGTAGAAATCAGTTCAATCTGTTTGGAACTTGTTTAGTTTTCTAAGCCTATTATACATCAAAATCAGATTAGTTAGGGAGTTGGTATATAAGTGAAACTAAACACCTGGAAAAGTATTTTATACACTATACTCCTAAAAATCTCACTCAGAGTAGTACAAGCATAAGTTTAATTTCCTAAAATTCTAGAATATATTTTTTTTGTTTGTTTTGATGCTTTGCTTCTACCTTAGAGGAATTTTTGTCCATTTTGTTATGTAGTGGAGTTTAGCATACCAAGAAAAATATACCCTGGCATACATTGTTCAGTGCAGATTCTCTAGTATTGATGTCAATAAACTGAGCAACATTTAAAAAAAATAAAAAGACTTTAATATGCTCTTTGTCTTGCCCATTTCTCTTTCCCACTGATAATTTTAGAATTTTTACAATATTTTTTCTTAATTTATGTGAACAATTTTTAGGACATAATATTAAACTTGGCTGTTCTTTGCATTTTACCACTGGTGCATGCTGAGTTCAAAATCACTTTTTACTTAAGCAAATGAGGGGAGAACATAAAGAGTTATTTTTCTACTTTCCTTTTAAAGAAAAATTTCATCAGGCAAAGGAGATGCGGAGCATAAATAATTTTCTGTAAGTTTTGGTGATTTAAGATTATCCAAAATCTCTGAATTCTCAGTTATATCATCGTTCTTATTGTTCAGGTGCTATTTTTGTCTGTTCACATCCTAGGTTTCAGAGAGATAAAAACACTTCAAAAGACAATGTGCTCAATTGTTTATCCCCAACTGTGTGAAAATAGTTGCTGAGTTTAATACTGAGTAATATTCTCTATACAGGTTTAAGCACTAAAATTTGGTGCTAAAATTCCTTGCATTTTATCCCATACCTTGAGGCAAGAATTTCAAATTTGTGTTTATCATTTTCTCATTTTTAATGTTGCTATGAACAACCTCCATTTGTGTAGTAGGAAAGATAATGATCAGGTTTCCTAAGGACAGTCAAAATAGCAGCGGCTGAACAAGATAGAATTTTAAAATTCTCTCAGCTTATAGTCCAAATATAAGGAACCAAGGGCTCTGTAAATGTTTCTTAGTGAAGCTCAGACATCTTAAATTCATGGATTCGATACTGTGCTGTAAAATTGTTTCTACCTCCTTTTATTTTCTAGTCTGTGGAAAGTTGGAAGGAGTGAAGATCCTGCCCCTTCACTTCCTTAGTATGACCCAGAAATTTCACAAATGCTTTCAGTTTCACGCCATTGACTGGAACTCAGGCAAGTGGCCATACTCAGCTGCATGTAAGCCGCAGTCTTTGGCTAGTGGCACTATTCCGGAAAAATCTTGTCATTTTCACTCTAAAGAAATAAGAGCAACATAAAGGTGAGCAAAGGATTGTTTTTATTAAAATTGACAGTATTCATCTTTAAACTAATACAGTTATGTAAAGTTTAAAAATAAAATTCAAATACAGTAATATTAAAAAAAATAAAAATAAAATAAACTAACCTCTCTCCATATGACACATTTCAGTTCAGTTCAGTCACTCAGTCATATATGATTCTTTACAACTCCATGAACTGCAGCAGGACAGGCTTCCCTATCCATCACCAACTCCTAGGGCTTGCTCTAACTCATGTCCATTGAGTCAGTGATGCCATCCAACTGTCTCATCCTCTGTCGTCCCCTTCTCCTGCCTTCAATATTTCCCAACATCAGGGTCTTTTCCAAAGAGTCAGTTCTTCTCATCAGGTGGCCAAAGTATTGGAGTTTCAGCTTCAGCATCAGTCCGTCCAATGAATATTCAGGACTGATTTCCTTTAGGATGGACTGGTTAGATCTCCTTGCAGTCAAAGGGACTCTCAAGAGTCTTTTTCACATCACAGTTCAAAAGCATCAATTCTTTGGCACTCAGCTTTTTATGGTCCAACAATCACATCCATGCATGACTACTGGAGATGGGGAAACAGTGGAAACAGTGTCAGACTCTATTTTGTTGGGCTCCAAAATCACTGCAGATGGTGACTAGCCATGAAATTAAAAGACGCTTACTCCTTGGAATAAAAGTTATGACCAACCTAGATAGCATATTGAAAAGCAGAGACATTACTTTGCCAACAAAGGTCTGTCTAGTCAAGGCTATGGTTTTTTCAGTGGTCATGTATGGATGTGAGAGTTGGACTGTGAAGAAAGCCGAGCGCTGAAGAATTGATGCTTTTGAACTGTGGTGTTGGAAAAGACTCCTGAGAGTCCCTTGGACTGCAAGGAGATCCAACCAGTCCATTGTGAAGGAGATCAACCTTGCGTGTTCTTTGGAAGGAATGATGCTAAAGCTGAAACTCCAATACTTTGGCCACCTCATGCAAAGAGTTGACTCATTGGAAAAGACTCTGATGCTGAGAGGGATTGGGGGCAGGAGGAAAAGTGGACAACGGAGGATGAGATGGCTGGATGGCATCACCGACTCGATGGACATGAGTTTGAGTGAACTCCGGGAGTTGTTGATGGACAGGGAGGCCTGGCGTG
The DNA here is from genome assembly GCF_029407905.1 of Bubalus kerabau. Classification (NCBI taxonomy): domain Eukaryota; kingdom Metazoa; phylum Chordata; class Mammalia; order Artiodactyla; family Bovidae; genus Bubalus; species Bubalus kerabau. The sequence continues at coordinate 61,212,083 of NC_073634.1, forward strand.
CTGCGATTCATGGGGTCGCAAAGAGTCGGACACAACTGAGCGACTGAACTGAACTGAACTGAACTGAATCACAGGTTTTATTCTCAGTAAGTATATTGGTGATTACTTGAATATCTGGTTCCTTAATATATACTGTATAATGCTATCCTACTCAGGATTTATATATATTCTGTACTCCTCTATTTAACCCCATCTTTTCAACAATTAATTATGAATGTGCTATTTCACTTGAGTCATTTGCTTGCATTCTTCTTTCTTTATCAAATGGGTTTCTTTGTAAGAAATAGAAACCAAATCTGGCTAAGTGAAAAAAAAAATAAAGGATAATAATTAAAGAATATTGATGTCTCACTGTTATCAAAAGACAAGGTAAAAAGCAGGCTGTGCCTAAGATTTCACCAGCATGAATTCACGAAACTTCATCAAGTGCTGTTAGCAATGACTCAACTCCAACAGCCTTTAGTCCCTGAACCTTCTCTCATGATTCAAATGCCCAGATAAGAAAGTCTGGTTGAGTAACTTTGGCCACACTTTCATCCCTCTTTTCCTGGGGTGTGTGTCAGGAAAGAAAAGAAAGGGCAGGATTGGAGCAGAGTAGGCCTAGTTCCCTAAAGAGAGGGATGACAAGCAGCAAACATTAGAGATGTCTTCTCTCTTCCTTTGAAGATACAGCCACTTTTAATTTTCTATGTATTTGAGTATTTTTACTAACTTCTATGAGGAGGCAAGTCACAACTTTTTCAAAACACCATTTTATCCTCTGTTCTCTTGGGTAAACTTTTACTTGCTTTGAGTATCAATTTTATTATTTTGAGCTAGAATGCTACTTCTTGCAAGTTCCTTTATATGTTTACATCAGAAAATTTCTAACATGTCAGTTATATTTTTGGACTTAGAAATATTAATTTTCATACTTATTAAATTAATGAGCATTAAAAATTGATTTGTTGTTGTTTAGTCTCTAAGTTGTATCCTACTCTGAGACTTTATAGGCTGTACTCCACCAGGCTTCTCTGTCTCTGGGATTTCTGGAGTGGGTTGCCATTTCCTTCTCTAGGGTATCTTCATACCTCAGGCATCCCAGGGGTCAAATCCAAGTCTCCTGCATTGGCAGGGGGACTCTTTACCACTGAGCCACCAGGCGGACACAGAATGCTTTATTTGGTTACTAATCCTTGTAGTTTTATTTCTTTTCTCCCTTTTTGGCCTATGTATAAACTAATAGACTTATTAAGAGATCACTTACTGAGATTTTTATCTTCTAGAACTCATAATTCAGTGCTAATAATTTACTTACCATTCCATATGTGCTTTTTTATTAATAGTTTCATTTAAGTTTTTCAACTGCTATCGTTTTACTAATTCTTCAGATTAAAATGTTAAGAAAGTTACTTTATTAAATAAACACTGAAACATCTATAACCCTTCATATTTCAATATCAATTGATCAGTCAAAGCTATGTGAAGTTGGACAAGGTTTTTGAGTATTGATTAAGTGAGATCCAGTGGGAAAAGTTGTTTTTGAGCATGTGGCAATATGTATGGTTGCTTAAAAAAGACTAGCACCTCATGTGTGATATGAAGCATCTAGGAAATGATGAAATGTAGGTTCTGTTTCTTATGGTCTGGGGTGGGACACAGATTTTGTATTTTAACAACCTGTCAAGTGATGTGAAGTCTGCTCTTCCACAGACTGCACTTTGAGTATAAAGGACATAAATGTTTATTAATCAACCAGAAAATTTCTCACTGAGTTTTTGGCTTGTATAAATGAAGATTTATGTGTGTATGCAGAAATTTTTATTGACACTTCACTATATACTAGCCAACTTCCTAAGTTTAGAAATACAGCCATGAATAAAGCAAGTCCCTGTTCTCCAGGTCTTATATTCCTGTCTGTACGTGAGCATGTTCATGCTTGTGCATGTGTGTATGAGTTTAAGGGAGGAAGAAGACTAGGTCAGGAGAGGAGCGGAATGTCAGAAATTAAACAGTTACAAATATAAACTAGTATCTAAACAAAGAGTATCTTGCTCTGGGAATAATTACTTCAATTTCCCTTTTCATTTTAGCAGCAAGTATATCCAGTTTTCATTATAACATACAAATGCCCATTTACAAATAATACACCAAAATGAATAAAAGTTTGGATACCGAAATGAAGATTTGTTCCAACTGACATCATGCCTTCTGTATACAAGCTTAAGCCTTTCTTTAACAAACATAACAGGTTAAAAACCAGTGATAACAGTGCGTGACATCCCTATGATCTTTCTATCCCACTTAGGTACTGTTGGGTTTGCCCTGAGTTATATTATCACAAAACAGATTCCAGGGTCAGGTGCCAAAACTTGACACTCAATAGCAAAATGGGTCAGCTGCATTAAAACAATCAGTAATCTAGGGAACAGTCTAGGTGCTCCCCACTGCAAAAACAAGTTGTCATTTGCAGGTCCCAGCCTACTATTCCTTTTTGCTATTAAAATGAAAACTCAATAAGATCCTCACTCACATAGCCATTATTCAAAACAGCAAAATTTCTGGAAAGAATGAACAGCAAGAGGGGAGAATTCAGCTATGAAAAACGTGTATACTGAAGTCATCAAAAGGGACTATTTAATTAATTATGAAAAGGTTGACTTAGAATTAGTATTTAAGCTGAAATAAGACATTAAAGTAGAAGTAGATGAAGTATTGTTCTGACAAATCTAAGTGTGTTTGTTACCCAACAGGGTGAGAGCTAAAAGAATGACAGAGTAGTGACAAAAACGTTACATTTTTAAAAAAATATTTGATGACATTAAGGAATCTCCACACCCTGTATACGAGACAGCAAAAGAGACACAGATGTATAGAACAGTCTTCTGGACTCTGTGGGAGAGGGCAAAGGTGGGATGATTTTGGAGAATGGCATTGAAACATGTATATTATCATATGTGGAATGAAACTCCAGTCCAGGTTCGATGCATGATACAGGATGCTCAGGGCTAGGACACTGGGAGGACCCAGAGGGATGATATGGGGAGGGAGGTGGGAGGGGGGTGCAGCATGGGGAACACGTGTACACCCATCGTGGATTCATGTTGATGTATGGCAAAACCAATACAATATTGTAAAGTGAAAAAAAAAAAAAAAGAAATTTGCCTCCTATAAAAGACTAGTCATCAAAAAAATCTAATTAAATCTGAAGAACAAGGAATACAATAAAAAATAAAATACAATAAAAATAAAAAACATTTGATCACATAATACAGTCTACAGAACTCGTTCTTTTTTTTTTATTTTATTTTATTTTTTAACTTTACAATATTGTATTGGTTTTGCCATATATCGAAATGAATCCGCCACAGGTATACATGTGTTCCCCATCCTGAACCCTCCTCCCTCCTCCCTCCCGATACCATCCCTCTGGGTCATCCTGTATTCCTTCTTAGTAAACTACCAATGCAGGAGATGCAAGAGAGGTAGGTTACATCCCCAGGTCAGGAAGATCTCCTGGAGGAGGAAATGACAACCCACTCTAGTACTCTTGCCTAGACAGGATGTCCAGTACTCTTGCATGGGCAGGAGTCTGGCGAGCTAGAGTCCATGGCATTGCAGAGTCATACACAACTGAGCAATTGAGCATACAGGCACACAGCTACAGGTGACCTTGTTACTATTACTCAACTGGGCACACTACTGACAAAAACAAAAACAAAAAAATCCATAGCCCTACTAGGATTGAATGATTTTTCTGAAGTCATAGCACAAACAGAAATTCAATACCGAAGCTATGCTAATGCTAAGTCACTTCAGTCGTGTCCGACTCTGTGCAACCCCATAGACGGCAGCCCACCGGGCTCCCCAGTCCCTGGGATTCTCCAGGCAAGAACACTGGAGTGGGTTGCCATTTCCTTCTCCAATGCATGAAAGTGAAAAGTGAAAGTGAAGTCGCTCAGTCGATTCCGACTCTAGCGACCCCATGGATTGCAGCCTAACAGGCTCCTCTGTCTATGGGATTTTCCAGGCAAGAGTACTGGAGTGGGGTGCCATTGCCTTCTCCGAAGCTAGATGGCCACAATATTGAAAATAGTTTCTCTAAGGGAGGTCAGCGCTAGTTTGAGTCTATTACCCCTTCCCGAGATGTTCTAAATCCTTACATCTCACCTATGGAGTAACATGGTACAATATTAATAACGTTTGGAATTCATTTGGCACACTTCTGAAGAAAATATATATTCTAAGGAAGCACAATACAAATACCAAATTATACATTTTCTTATTAGAAATAATGGTAGCATTTTAGTCTGAAGTTTCTGGTTTGCTCACTATTCACAGGTGCAACAAGGACAGTGTATGTCTTGTCACATACCCTCATGCCTTAAAAAGTCCAACCTACCACTTTCTGTCCCAGATCATAGTTAGGAATGTTTCCTAAAAATAAGTTCTAATCTCCAAACTAGAGACTAGAAATTTGTTTAATATTAGTCTATTTTATAGCTGAAAGTACAGTTAAAATTTAATGCTTACCAAGTATTCCTTCAATCTAGTGCCTAACTTGAGCTTTTCTCTTTCCTTTCTTCATCCCTTCCTAACTTCCTGTGCTGTGCTTCGTTGCTCAGTCATGTCTGACTCTTTGCACCCATGGGTGTAGCCCACCAGGCTCCTCTGTCCATGGGGATTCCCCAGAAAAGAATACTGGAGTGGGTTGCCATGCCCTGCTCCAGGTGATCTCCCCAACTCAGGGATGGAACCCAGGTCTCCTGCATGTCTAACATTTCCTTCCTTTTCCCCACTTTCTTGATTTTCTTCTTTCTTCCTTCCTTCCTTTCTTTTGTTCTTTCTTTCTTGTATAGTATACAACTTAGCTTGAAAAATAACAATTGGTTTAATGATTTTTAGTATAATTAACTTAATGAATACAATACTATAATACTTTAAAATATTATATATATTAGCCAATAAGGGAAAATGAAAAAAATATTTTATTCTCTTTAACCCTTTTTTTCTTTACCTCTGATTGAAACAGTATTCTATACATTAATTTCTGAGAGGAATAGCATATAAGAGTCTTCCTGGCTCAGACTGTTTTGAAAAGGCATCCAAGGATAAACATTTTTCCTCATAAATTATTATTCTTGTAAGGTTAAAAAAGGTAAGAAAACATATATCCTATTATTGATGTGAAATAGACTTTTTTATTTGAAGAAAGAAGGGAATTGGCCCTTAGGGCTTAAAGGAAGTGTTAAACTCACAAAAGTCAAATGAATGTTTCTTCTAAAGTTTAAATATTCTAATTATCTATTGTAAAAATAATCATAAACTGTCCTACATTTTATATCCTGTTATACTTTCTAAATGCTTTCCCATATGTTTTGATATAATTTTGTCCTCATAAATATCCTTGTGAAGGAGGGTGGGGAGTTATTAATTTTCTCTCTTATTCTCAGAGGCAGCCTGGAATCCTCACTGAGTAGATTAAATATGCATAACTTCATTTTTCATTCCCTGACTGATTCCAGAGTCAATATCTTAATATTGCTAAGAGAAGTTGCCTTCTTTAAACTAATGCCTCTGTGATACATACAGAATATTTATAAGGTAATAAGCAAAGCATTTTTATGAAGAGGAGTGCCAGTATTATGAAGAAAACATTTCACATTTATTATAAAATTTTAATTATCAGAAAATATTTTAACCAGGTACCCAATAATTTTACATATTGAAGTGAGTATAATTTTATTAAAATGCATTTTCTTTGAAAATGAATTTTTGTACATCCTAAGACTTAACTCTTGCACTCTTGATTTGCTTCACAAGTTAGAAACCTGTAAAAAAGAACAGAAAACCTAGTGTTGGAGGTTACAATTTTGTTTTGTGCAGCAAGGTTTGGAATGGAAATCAGGGCATTTGGGGAATGTAAAAGAAACTTCACAAATTCAAGCTCAGAAGTGTGGAGAATGAAATTAATTCCATTAGAGTCCAGGTCAAATGATGTTAAAATATACCATTGGAAATTGAAGAAGACAATTTTTCAAGGAGTGATGATTATAGCTCTTATTTCTAAGAAGTTTGTCAACGAAAGAGAAAAATAAGCCAGGTCGATATCTCAGCATATCTCTAAAAGGCTTATTGTTCAGGATAATTGTAAAAAAACTATATCACTCAGAAATAGTCATTATTTGAAAGGCATGTTTTTGCAGATCTTTTTTCCATGTAAATGCATGTATTCACATGTATATCCATACTTAAGTGCTTTCCTGGTGGCTTAGACTGTAAAGTCTGCCTGCAATGCAGGAGACCTGGGCTTGATCCCTGGGTCAGAAAAATCATCTGGAGAAGGAAATGGCAACCCCTCCACTATTCTTGCCTGGAAAATCTATATCTATGTATTTTGTGATCTACATAAGTAAAAGGTGTATATACAAGTTAAAATTTTAGTGATCACATTTAAAACTAAAAATCAAAGATGATATTAATTTAATAATACATGTATTTAATGCAATATACATACAGTACTATAATTTCAACATATGTAATAAACTTGTGATATGTGATATATACATTAATTATATGAAATCAATATAAAAAGTTAAGGTAATTTTACATTACAATCTCAGAAGTGAAGGATGATGAAGAATGCAGGCTGTTTGAACATCTGAAATATGAATCAAAAATAAAGATCTTTCTTAATAGCCATACAGCACTCTTTTGTAATATTTAGCAAATTGGATTAAAGTGGTTATTTGTTAAAAGTTCTTGCTCATATTTTACATTACATACAAGCTTAATAATCATCTTTGTATATATGTCTTTGCCTAGATGTATGTAAAAATCTTTATAAAGGCAAGTTGTGTGAAAAATAGGGATGTATATAGATATAATAAAGCTGGGACTAAGATATCTTGAAATGCACTAATGTTCTCAACCATTCAGATATCTGAGGAAAAGACACACAGGAGACAATGAAATACCAATGGACCATGTGACTCGGCAACTCTGAACTTTGAGTGCAATGAAATGCTCTAGTGAGAGAGATTTGACTATGTGGAAATATAGTATTATTTATGCTAAAAAAAGTAGAAATAAATTAGACAGTATCTTCTTAAAGGTTAGAGAGAGTTTGTTAGGGCCACAGACACAACCTCATCTTTTTATACCCTGTGATAAATAAAAATATTTGCATGTGCATGCACTAATGGTACAAGGGTGTGAGACTTCCTCCTCATACAATCCCTGGTGCTCTGCCAGAGCCTCTTTCTTAACTACTGAAAAAGCAAGATGGGTTCAGCAGAAGTGTGAAAGAGCAATCTGGATTATAACATGCAGGAAATCTACTTAAAATATTTGATTATCCCAAATACAAAATTTTATAATTCCACAGTAGTTAATAGAAACAAGTTGTTAACAACACAATAATTTGATCATTTTGTCATTCTCCAAAATGAAGTCATTGACTTTTACAAATTGCTTTACTTCCATAATAGAAAATGTCTTGTGAGTATAGCAAGACTGTCACTCATACAGACAGAAGCAAATGAAAGTTTAAGTTACAAACTTCTTTTGGCATATTTGACTCAGATTTATTTTGCTTTCTTCAAACACAAGAAACCACAGGCTTTAAAAGGTGTTATACTAAAGTCTCTAGAGAAATCTGGGTTGGGGACAATCAACATCAAAAAAACTTAAATAGCTTTAAATGATCAATTTAAACTTTTAAAAGAAATTTCTGGGATAATTAACGGACTCTCTAGGTACAAAGTGAGATCAACTCCATAAAAGTCATTTAGAAGGCTGTCAGGGGAAAAGCTCAAAATCGAAAAGAAGATAAGTTATCAAGACCAAGGATTTACAAATGGAAAATTAAGAAGTATGGGAAATTTTCTATACACCAAAATGTTCATGGTGGCTATTTGCTGTTAAGGTTATTTTTTTGTTTGTTTTAATATATTTTCCAAAATCTCTGCAGCGTCTGTGCAATAATTTTATTAACTAGAATATAAATAAATGATATGAAATACATAGAACATTTTAAATAAGATTGGAAGGAGTTGAAAACAGTTACAAAAACATTACCAAATAATAAAACTCCATTTAGATGGTGTCTCACTATTTCATTCAAACTTTTGGAAGACAGATTATTACAAAAACAACATTCAAAATTTGCATGCTACAATTTAAGGCATATTTTTAACCAAAATTATGCCTTTAAAAAAGGGCAACTACAGTAAAAGAGTACTGGAAAACAATCTTTTTTATGAATCAATATACAAGAAAATACTAAGTGCTAGTAATAAACAGCATTTAAGAATATCAACTGAAAAGACTAAAAAGAAATTAATACATGGAGCAAAAAGTTGTCTTAATATGAGAAACTTAAGTCTATGTTACTACAGATACAAAAATAGAAGCACCACACAAAAAATAAACAATGTTTTGTTGTATTAAAATTTCTAAGTAGTTGCCCCTCCATCCTGCTACTTGGCATTCAGAAAATTGCAAACTCTTCCTTCCCTGGAACTCACAGTGCTAGTCTGCTTTAGGGCATAAAATATATGCAGTCAATCCAAGGCTGTGTTTATCACTCTAAAATTTTTTTAATAGAAAAATTATGTTCATTAAAATAAGGTACTAGAGAATTTTTGTACATAGGCAAATCCTTCCTTACAATCCTCTTGACAGTATTTTTTTCCTTTTAAGTATGTTCATGAATATTTTTAACAAAAACTCAAGATGGTAACTATATAAAATGTAAATATATTTTGTATGTTTATAGGGCAAATTTAATGCTTTCTGACTTTTTTGCTTTATTTTTTAAATATACTATTTTTATAGTGAAGATGCCTTCCAAATAATTTATATAATTACTACTTTAATTATAAAATCACACGAATTAGCTAGCTACAAATCATTATAAAATATATACCTTAGTCAAAAGAAATAAATTATTAATGCTATAGGAAAATGATGGCACTGTGATAAAAAGGTAGAGAATACTTTTAAATTGTTTATTTTACCTATTGTCCTCCTTATAAAGAACACTCCCACACCCACATACACTGTTTTTCCAACTATAAACAATTTAGTCCTCTGCTGCTAAAATAACTGGGGAAACTATGATCATGAACCATGTGCTTCCCTCAGTGACTCCAAGCAGTTGAATTTTAAATGCTTAAGCCACTCACACTTTGTGTGTTCTTCCTTTTTAGTAGACTTCTGTTTCTCATTCTTTGACTTTATCCTTCAGTTCAGTATCTTCTCTTCCAATGTTTTTCTCTCTTAATGGTCCTTACTTTCTATTTCACTTGCAACATAGCTGCAGTTAGGCTAAGAAGAATGAGAACCCTTGATATTGACTGTCTGCCACATGGCCCAGCTATTCTCTTTTTAAGGACTTTCCTGCAAAGGTCTTCCTACCTCCTAGCTCTTCAGCCTTGCCTTCTAGAGTTGGCAAATGAGTTACATGTGAGACATGTTTTACTTTAAGTATACTAGCTGATATGCTAAGGGAAGAGGGTCTAGCTCATTTCTATCTCAAAACAGATTCAGGAGGGCATGACTCACTTGGAGGTTCAGTTCTGTGACTAAGAGTGATAAGAGCTATTGGGATTGTGGCTAACATCGTGATTCTTTCTCCCAAAAGGTACAAGAAGGGTAGAGTAGACACTACCAACAAGAAGAGAATATGTATACCCATGGCTGATTCATGTTGATGTTTGGCAGAAACCAACACAATAATGTAAAGCAATTATCCTTCCATTAAAAGCAAATTAAAAAGAGAGAGAGAGAGAGAGAGAGAGAGAATAGCAGATGCCCCTAGGGTGAGAGGGAAGAAGCATACAGACTGTCACTTTAAGACATTTGTCCTTGAGAACCTCATTGTGATCCTTTTAATCTCAGTGGGGTTTGGACAGTTTTTAATCATTGACCCTGGAACTGTAATATACTAGATGTGTCCAGATTCCTAATAGTTGACATTTTAGCATGTCCTGAGCCATATGTGTCTTCCTAAATTGTCCAGGACCATAATTAGAATGGTGTGTAGCAGACAAAGAAAATGTACTTTCTGTTTTTATATATCCAAATTACCAAGCTGGCTTTCTTCTGAGAAAAAGGAATAGGTACCTTAAGTAAGAAAACATGCTTTATTATAACTGGCTTTAATTAAAACAATTAATATCATGATTTCTTAAGTTGGTAATTCATCTTAATTTTGTTTTTATATATGTTTGAACAAAAGCATAAAAGCATTTTAAGCCTACCAGTGTCAACTGCTTTGCTTTATCTACTGGAGAGACTGCCACTTATTTCAAATATGATTAATACTGCCTTCATAAAATTGTATCAATACAATTCACCATGGTATATTTCAACTCTAGTGATCCAAATTGCTTTTTTATATAACATTAGGAGACACGGGAGACAGGACTTCAATTCTTGGGTTGGGAAAATCCCCTGGAGCAGGAAATGGCAACCCACTCCAGTATTCTTACCTAAAAAACCCATGGACAGAGGAACCTGGAGGGCTATAGTCCAAAGGGTCGCAGAGGGTCAGACACGACTGACAGACTGAGCACAAGCATATCAAGATGAGGCCAGCTTTGACAAACAATAACATTTTTTTCTATGCACAGTTTATGACAGAAAAGAAAGGAAATGGAAGCATTGATCATGTTTTAATTGGGTGGTACATTTCCTTTGATCACCATTTCTCAAGGTGATGAAAATACCCTTTAATTTTTGCTGGTCTGTCAATATTCTTTTTGAATGTTTCAAATTGCTCAAAGGAATTTGACATCTTTTTAGATGATGAAAAATTATATTTCATCTAGTTGTTATGCCCTTATAATTCTGAAGAACTGAACATTTAAAAATTATATTTAAATACCTAAGCCTAAAATCTGCTTCATAACCACTTCTGGGATAGACAGAAATAGTCCATTCTGAAGAATAGGGCCACTCAAGTTCTACAGTATGTTTTTTTCCTCTCTTTTTAGTTGTTTGCTATATCTCTTCCACCCTTGAGCTTGCTCTCTCTTCTTTCCACCATCTCTTCCTTTGTACTTCTTATCTCTCCCTTTAATCCTTTTTTTTTAATCTTAATTTATCAGAACTCAGACAGTAATGAATCTGTCTGCAATGCAGGAGACATGGGTTCGATCCCTGGCTTAGGAAGATCCCCTGGAGAAGGGAATGGCTACTCATTCCAGTATTCCTCCTTGGAGAACACCATGGACAGAGGAGCCTGGCAGGCTAGTCTATGGGGTTACAAGAAGTTGGACAAGACTCAGCTACTAACAATTTCACACTCTTTCACAACTAAAGACTAAAATCCCCTTGGTACCTTAAAATAAAATTCTCCACATGCACTGTGCTTCCACATACTTTATACATGCAGAGTTCTGATGGCTCAGGGAACTTCTCTTGACTCTTCATTTCATCATGTCTTTCCTCTACCCTCTTAGGAGGATTGCTCCACAACCTTGAGATGTGCCTCTTCATACTTAGGCTTGGTTGCATCTTCTGTCGGAATTTGGTTTTTGTTTCAATCCCCACCCCATGTAGGATAATTTTGGGTTCACAGTCTGAAGTCTGTCCTTCTCTAGCACTGGTCTCGTGTGTGTGTGTGTGTGTGCATACTAAGTCGCTTCAGTCATGTCCAACTCTTTGTGACACTATGGACCATAGGCCACCAGGTTCCTCTGTCCATCGGATTCTCCAGGGAAGAATATTGGAGTGGATTGCCATGTTTTCTCCAGGGGATCTTCTCAACCCAGGGATCAACCCTGTGTCTTTTATGTCTCCTGCTTTAGGTGAGTTCTTTGCCACTAGTGCCACCTGGGAAGCCCTACTCTCCTTACCTACGCCTGTAAAGAAGGGAGTATGGGGAAAAACAAAATGGAAAGAAAATCAAAATGAGACAAGGTAATGCAAAGTAATAGTTTCTTTCCTGGTATATTGGTATAGAAAAGAAGGTAAAGGACTGATATTGAAGACCTTTATTGCCAAAATATATGTCATCAAAGGAGTTTATGGAAGCCTTGTTATTAGAGTAATAAAGTGTTGAAAGTAGTAAAGTTTAATGTAATAAAAAAAGAAAGTACAAGAATAATTTTAAAAAAATATAATGCTGAAAAGACAGAGCCCAGATAGGAGACAGTGTGATATGGAAGTCTGGTCAATAGCCAAGTGCTATCATGAAGATGGGATTTTCCTTCTCTTTTTTGAAAAGTCATGCTGAATGCATTAATTAATGCAAACCTAGTGCATTTAAAAAAATCTATTAGATTTAAAAATGATATTGAATATCCTTATAGTTTTATAATTCATTTGTTTGACTTTACAGCTCTGTATTTTTAAGACAGTGCTCATTTCTTAACAACTGTTTCCAAGAATTCAATTTGCACCTGTGTCTCTTCAGTTTCTTGAATTTTCCAGCTTTTCAGTCCTGTGAACATGAATCTATGTTTTGATAAACCTTTAAAAGTGAATTTTTCTGACCTCCCTTTGAAATTATTTTTTGAAGGTCAAGTAATTAGAAAATAATTTTTGTTGAAGACTATGTTCCTTTTTTTTTGCTACAGATTATATATCTGCCCTACTTTTAGAAATTTAAAAGCTACTACAGATCAAAGGAAGCAATAAACTTGGTGTCAGGGTCTGCATATGAAACATGATCAATTATGTGCTCTGCATCTTTGTTCAAAGTGATAAAATAAAGAAAAAATGAACCTGATGAGAAAAGCCAATATTTTAGTTTACTATGTATTTGCTAAGTTCATTGTATTTCCGAAATGATAAATGCCTTACTAAGGAAAAATGTGTTTAGTTTGCTTACATATTATCAGATGATAAAGACTAACACAGCAAGGATCAAATAGCCATTTTTCTTAGTGAATATGTTTTAGAATTAATGTGGAAGTGTTATATAATCTTAATACATGTTAGCTGGAGCTGTGGACTTGTGGCTTGTTATGCATAGAACTATTTTGCAATGGAATGTGTAATTTCCAATTTGGGATGGAGTGAGAAAGAAGCTTATCATCCACAGCACCATATTTGTAAGAGAGAAAAATAAGAAAGAAATAAATGATTTATCCAATGTCTTTTGGCCTGTCATAACTGAATCAGGGCTAGAACTGTGGTCTCCCAACTCACTCTCCTTAAAATTTTACTCAAGACAATCTTCCTTTATTTCTGAATGACATCCCCTATGTCTTTCCTGCAAACTAGGAAACAAAAAATCAGATATGTCTTTTATTGTTTAAACATATCACCAGCACAGAAGTTTGACTGCCTCTATGCATAAATATTACATTGAATTAAAAAGCACAAATATTTTCTTTTCCCCAATCACTGCTTGTTCTCTGTAGTCACTTACTACCATGTGTGTTTATACATACACAATTGTTTCATGTTTTAAGTAGTATTTTAAGAGTATGATTATAAAGTGTATAAAATTTTGTTCTACATACTAATCACTAACTCCTAAAAATGACATTCTTTTTTCCTAGCCAAAGTAGAGGAAATTAGAAAAAAGATAGATTTAAGTAACAAAGAAAAATATTTAGCAACATAATTATTTTTAAAGTAAGTCAGGGAATTTTTACTTTATTCACTTTTTTAATGAGAAGACATCACCATGTTTTTGGATTTCATGTGAAAGATTTTAGGTCTTGCATTTTATACAGGTCATGTATTTTGTAGCATGGAAAATGTTTTATTTAAGGAATAGATGTTACAGGGCTGGCAGGGAGCAGATCTCCTTGCATAGTCTATATAAGTGTTTTTGCTGCTGCTAAGTCACTTCAGTCATGTCCAACTTTGTGCGACCCCATAGACGGCAGCCCACCAGGCTCCCCCGTACCTGGGATTCCCCAGGCAAGAACACTGGAGTGGGCTGCCATTTCCTTCTCCAAACCATGAAAGTGAAAAGTGAAAGTGAAGTCGCGCAGTTGTGTCCGACTCTTTGCAACTCCATGGACTGCAGCCTACCAGGCTCCTCCGTCTATGGGATTTTCCAGGCAAGAGAGTACTGGAGTGGGGTACCATTGCCTTCTCCATATAAGTGTTTTTAGGAACATGAAAAATGCAAGGAAGTTATGTTACTTTAATAAAATAAAAATAATTTAATTTGTTTTACCCATTAGCCACTTTTAGCTCACAGGCCTTATTAAAAGACATCATAGTTTGTGACACCTGGCCTAATCTGCTTTTTTCGAATAGAAATATAATGTAAACCACAGATTAACTTTATAGAGGTTCATTTTAACATTTTATTTAATTAAATATATACAAAATATCAATAAATTGTAATCAATATAAAATTATTGAAACATTTTACTTTCTTTTATTTTACACTATGCTTTCATAATGCAATGTGTATTTTTCACTACTATTGTTTTAATTTTGACTATTCATATATTGCATATTAATAGCTACATGTGATCAGTGGTTGGGTTTTCCATGTGGCTCAGAGGTAAAGAATTCACTTGCCAATGCAGGAGCCACAGAGACACCTATTTGATCCCTGGATCAAGAAGATCCCCTGGAGTAGGAAATGGCAACCCGCTCTTAGTATTCTTGCCTAAGGAACACCATGGACAGAGGAACCTGGTGGGCTACATCCCTGGGGATGCAAAGAGTTGAACACAACTGAACGACTGAGCACTCACATTTAGTGATACTGTATTAGACAACACAGTCATTGTTTGTCATTCCAAATGACAACCTAGTCATTTGGAATGCCAGGTTTCCAAAGCAGAGCCCTTGACTTTTTTCCCATTAATTTGATTCTCTCAAGATTCCTTGATTCTACAAAATGTGACCCTCCCATTTGCTTAAGCTCCAACACTAAAGTATATTCTTTTTCTTCTCTTTCATATTTATTTACCATTAAGTCCTGCTGGTCTTGCTCCAAACAGAAATCTAGACTTGTTCTACCTCTTTCCATTTTCCAAGCTCGGTTTCAGACCACTGCTACCCCTCATCTAGACAATTACAGTGGCCATATTTCTACTTTTGTTGGCTCTAATCTTTCTCCAGCATCATATTATTATTTAAATCTGCCTCATATTATTTCACTTCTCTTCTTTAAACTTGAAAATAGATCCTGTCACTCTTAAAGTCTGACCTCCTTGTCATGGTATACAAGGTCATGTAAATTCTCTTTCTGTCACTCATCCATGCCATAAATTAACATGAATCTCACAGGGTTATTGTGAGGACAAACTGATTTAATGAATATTGAAACATATGTAAAGTTTGTGTAGTCTGCCTTAATATAAGTTCTTACTTATCCACAAATGATGGGACCTGCTTAGCTTTTGAATCAAAGTGCTAGTGTATAGGTATTTAATGAAATCATCTGAGAGCCGATACAAGAAATGGAAAACCAACATAAACATGGAATGATAATGACAAATTTATATTTTCTGAGGATTACAGGCAACTGAGGAAGATTTTGTCATTACATTATTTAATGATGTGAGCTAAATAAATTCCTCAATGCCTAAAAAATTGCTGACAGAGCATATTTGATTATTGAAAGCACTATTTTTCAAACTTTATATTACTTCACTTCCAGAGACAATGCAAGTAAATGGAATGCCAATATGTTTGTCGTCTAACGTTTATAATAGCATTTTTTAAAAATATTTATTTATTTGACTGCTGTTTCTGAATTGCTGCATGTAGGATCTATTCCATGGCCAGAGACAAAACCCAGATCCCCTGCACTGGGAGCATGGAGTCTTAGCCACTGGACCACCAGGGAAGTCCTTAGAATAGCATTTTTACAAGGAAGGATTACTTGAAATTATATGTTCCACTTTATTGGATGGCTCTGTTCAGTTTTTATGAAATATTAGAGTATTTATCAACTCCAGTACTCTTGCTTGGAAAATCCCATGGACGGAGGAGCCTGTTAGGCTGCAATCCATGGGGTCGCTAAGAGTCGGACACGACTGAGCGACTTCACTTTCACTTTTCACTTTCATGCATTGGGGAAGGAAATGGCAGCCCACTCCAGTGTTCTTGCCTGGAGAATCCCAGGGAGAGGGGAGCCTGGTGGGCTGCCGTCTATGGGATCGCACAGAGTCGGACACGACTGAAGTAACTTAGCATAGCATAGAGTATTTATCATAAAAGTTCATATGTGTACATAAACATTTAAATACCTTTAGCATCAGATTACAAAGATAAAAACTTTGTGCAGAGAAATCTATATGTCACTCAAAAGAACTATAAAAGAAATAATCTGAAGTATTCTATTAGTTTAAACTTTTTAAGAATTAGATTTAGGTCAAAAACAGAGTTTATTACTGTTACCTATTTAATTTATGTAGTTTTGTTAAATCAAAGATTTCTGAGTTTCAATCACAAAGCTTGAAAAGCCAATTAATAACAAACCCCCTTAAGGTCCTGTTCTGCAAATAATACATGCACTGCAAAGAAAGAAATGCCTCTGGTTAAACTATTTCTAAATTTGTGAAAGTCGTACAGAATGATTTTACTATAATTTAATTTTATCAAGGCATCAAAATATATTTTAAATGTTAATATAATTGGGAATTATGACATATGTAAGTATAAATATATAATATATATTATATATAATAGATAACTATAAAATATATATTAAAATGAAACAAATTCTTAAGAAATTATATGGAATAATCTACTGTATATTAGGACTAGACTTATATCCTAGGGAGAAATTAAATTATAATAGAAAAATAATTATTTTCACTTAAATGTTTTAACTATAATATAAAAAGTCACATGAAGATGATGATGAGAGAGTATAAAAGAAAAACAATAATGAAGCTTAGTTACTGAAGATAATCTGTTTGAAATTCAGGCATGTCACATGTTTATACAACATTAGTTGCATGCTTCCTCCACTAAAAAAATAAATGGTCCTTGGCGAAGTTTGGTCCTGTGGACCATGATTAGCATGATTATCAAATATTTCAAAGATGAAATAAGCAAACCTATGGTGATATTTAGAAAAGATCGATGAAGTCAGTAATTGTACATAATGAATATTTACTGAAATATATTCTCATTAGTAAAACTCAATTCTATCCCATAAATTGAGATTTTTCACATTTCCATAGTGTTTTACAGTTTAAAATCCATCAGCTTTCCAGGATAGGTATTTTGGCTTAGAAAAGCAGGTTGGACAGGACCACCCTGGCATTAAGAGTGAAAATCTCTGACCTAATCTCTCTCTCAACTCTATATTTTTTACTACACAGTATAATTCTGAAGAATAATTCCACTTGATTTCTGACATTATTTAAATTTGAGTTTTGCTGTCTCCAAATGGTCTTCTTTCATGAATGCTAATTATAATTCCTATGCAATGTCTTGTTTACTAACTTGTTATTTAGTTGCTCAGTCGTGTCCTACTTTTGTGACCCTATGGACTGCAGCACACCACACTTTCCTCTCCTTCACTATCTCCCAGAGCTTGCTTAAGCTTGTGTCCATTGAGTCAACAATATCATCCAGCCATCTCATACTCTCTCATCCCCTTCTCTTTCTGCCTTCAACCTTTCCCAGCATCATGGTCTTTTTCAATGAGTTGGCTCTTTGCCTCAAGTGGCCAAAGTATTGGAGTTTCAGCTTCAACATCAGTCCTTTCAATGTATATTCAGGAATGATTTCCTTTAGGATTGGCTACTTTGATCTTCTTGCCCAAGGAACTCACAAGACTCTTCTCCAACATCACAGTTTGAAAGCATCACTTTTTTGGTGCTCAGCTTTTTGGTGCATCAGCAGCTTTGGTGCTCTTTAAGGTCTAACTCTCACATCCATACATGACTACTGAAAAAACTATATCTTTGAATATAAGGACCTGTTTCAGCAAAGAAATGTCTCTGCTTTTTAATATGCTGTCTAGGTTGGTCATAACTTTTCTTCCTAGAAGCAAGTGTCTTTTAATTTCGTGGCTGCAGTCACCACCCACAGTTATTTTGGAGCCCAAGAAAATAAAGTCTGTCACTGTTTCCATTGTTTCCCCTTCTATTTCCCATGAAATGATAGAACTGGATGCCTTGATCTTAGTTTCTTGAAGGTTGAGTTTTAAGCCAGCTCTTTCACTCTTCTCTTTCACCTTCATCAAGAGGCTCTTTAGTTCCTCCTCACTTTCTGCTATTAAGAGTGATACCACCTGCATATCTGAGGTTGTTGACATTTCTTCTGACACTCTTGAATCCAGCTTGAACTTCATCTACCCTGGTATTTTGCATGATGTTCTCTGAATATGAGTTAAATAAGCATGGTGACAATATAGAGCCAGGATGTATTCCTTTCCCAATTTTGAATCAGTCCATTATTCCATGTCTGTTTCTAACTGTTGCTTCTTGACCTATATACAGGTTTATTGGGAAGCAGGTAAAGTGGTCTGGTACTCCCATATCTTTAAGAATTTTCTAGAGTTTGTTGTGGTACACAGTCAAAGGCTGTCTCATAGTCAGTGAACCAGAAGTAGATGTTTTTTTGGAATCCCCTTGCTTTCTCTATAATCCAACAAATGTTGGCAATTTGATCTCTGATTCCTCTGTCTTTTCTAAATCCAGCTTGTGCATCTTAAAACTTTCAGTTCATGTACTGCTGAAGCCTAGCTTGAAGGATTTTGAACATAATTTTACTAGCATGTGAAAAGAGCACAACTGTACAGTAGTTTGAAAACTCTTTGACATTACTCTTCTTTGGGATTGGAATGAAAACTAACATTTTACACTATGTTTTCCAAGATTATGAAAGCCTTATCTTTGGCTTCTCCACCATTTTCTATGTTACTACATAGATGTTACTACTTCTAAGAAGACAGATGTTACTACTTCTAAGAAGTAGCTACTTCTTAGTAACTACTTCTAAGTTACTGACTTAGAATTAGTTACATACTACATGAGTCTGAGTGAACTCCGGGAGTTGGTGATGGACAGGGAGGCCTGGCGTGCTGCGATTCATGGGGTTGCAAAGAGTCGGACACGACTGAGCAACTGATCTGATCTGATCTCTGACTTACTGAGAAGAAGATGAATCTAACAGATATTATTTATATGACATTATAATTTTTGTGAATTGAGATAGTGGATATAATGATGAAAAATGCAAGATTAACATTTTGCTACTTTTTCCAATAATGACCAATTTTTGAAACTAGCATACAGACAGTTGTACACAATATAAATATACTTACATTTATTTGGATTGCTTTTGCTAACAAAATAAAGTGTGTAGCTCAACTTAATATGTAAGTTTTCAGTAGCCTGTTATGTACGATACAAACAACTTTAACGTATGCTTTCCTTTTATGATCTGTACATTTGCCAAGCGTAATGTCGTATATTCTTTTCCCAGTATCTAATAATCTGTCAGTTACGGGTACGAACGTTTCATTCAGATCAAAAGTTTCCTTGTAATTTGCATATATTGTGGACAATTTTATTTTCCTTGCAGAAGTACTTTTAAACACAATTACTGTGTTTGTAAAAGATACATTATACTAGCATTTTGTAATATAGGACTTTAAAAACCATCATACAGCAGGCAATGACTCTTTCTAAGAAACGTAATATAGACACAGTTATTGAAGTAATGAAATAAAAATTCTACCAAGTTGCTATGTACTCCTTAGAGAAAATAGTTGAAGTAATTTTCCCCTCCTTCTTGAATTCATCTGATCACCTTGAAAATGAATAGTTGAAGCTATTATCTTATTCTCAGAATGACATGCTGTCTAGCATTATCTGTCTTCATGTTTTTCTTCCAGCTTCCTCTCATGAACATTATTTCTCCAACTGATATAACTTTTTTCATTTCCTAATAAACTTGGGACCCTAATTAACAACTACCCTTTTTTGTTAAACTATGTAGTTGCTTTTACAAAGTCCACATATGCTTTTGGAAGATAGGATTTGTGAGAAACTATAAGGGTTTTTCTTTTTCTAATCCCAAACCAATCATTCAGTTTCTCTTTTGTATTCATACATTAAATGATCAGAATAAAAGTGTGGTCAGCCATAACCATAGCAAACATTATCAGCAAAATGATGCTGGGAATAGTGTGCTTCATGGGAGAATGTTTGAATGCATCTTATAGTCAGTGTAATTGAATTTTACCGCCTGTAGTTTACTGCCGATCTTTAAATTATGTAGGTCCATTACCCCCAAAGTATTTCCAACTTTAGCCATAGCATATCCTTATTAAAACTCATAATTGTGTGCTTATATTATATTCTTGAATATTTATTATTGTAGTCATGGAATACCTGTGTCTGCAGCATGTTACATCCTATTTGCTATTGGCAAGACCACATATAACTCAACTTAAAGTGTTTATTTCCCATTGCATATTACCTATTATGGTAATTTTAAAATCTTGCTTGTGCATGTCTTTAATTACATATTGATTTTGGATTCCTTATTAAACAAGTTTTCTGGGAAAAATCTTGGTTTTAGAGAGAGAAGGTTTTGACTAAAAAGATTAATTCTTATCTTTCTGAAAAATGGCTCAAATAATAAAATAGGAAGTGCCCTGAGAAAGTAAAACAAGCTTTTTTTTTAATTTATTTTTTTATTGAAAGATAATTACTTTACAGAATTTTGCTGTTTTCTGTCAAACTTCAATGAGCTTTTAAATGAAGGAACTTCTGTGTGGAAAGAAATGTGGAGCAGTTATGCTTCCTTGGTGGCTCAGTGGCCCAGATGGTAAAGGATCTGCCTGCAGTGCAGGAGACCTGGGTTCCATCTCTGGGTCGGAAAGATCCCCTGGAGAAAGGAATGGCTACTCACTTCAGTATTCTTGCCTGGAGAATTCCACAGACAGGGGGTCCTGGCAGGCTACAGTCCATGGAGTTGCAAAGAGTCAGACATGCCTGAGTGACTCACACACACACACTTCCTATGCTTGAATTTAATGTTGATTAAAAAAAAAATGTTCTGTGTTAATAAGAAAATTTTCTTATGTGCTTTCTAACATCTATAGGACTTCTGGTTCAGTTAGTGCCCTAGACAGTATATAAAATTTTAAGTAATTACCCAAACATGCTTTTAAAAATCTCTACAGATACAATGTTAACTTGAACACCTGAGTCAATTTAATATACAGACATAAGATTATGGCTTTACAACCAGACTGACAAGACTTACATCAAATTCTGTAATTTTCTACTGGTGTGCCATTGGGCAAATCACACATTGTTATTGGACCCTGCATCCTAAGTTGTAAAAAGAGTGAAATAATCACATCAGATGCCTGTGATGCCCTGCCTAGATCTTCTGGAGTGCATTATTCAGTTTTGTGGTTGTGCCTATGTCCCATTCTTGGGGTGCTAGGTACTTTCTTAAACAGCACACAGTTGTATTCTTAAGGAATATCCTCCTGAAACTGAGGTTCCCTCACTGGAGCTGCTTGTGCATTATACCTGTCCCTCTCCCATACTCCCTCTCTAACAGACAATTAGAGAGAAACCAAAGCTCTTCTCCTTTCACTCAAATTAGAATAGAGTTTTTGGAGTAATTTGTCCTCCAGAGCACCCCTTGAGAAGATATTTAGTTAGACCGCCCCTAACTTCACATTCTTTTACATGCCTAACTCTTGTCTCTATCCTGCTTTTCTCATGTCCTTACAGGTAACTCAGACAACACTGCTTCAATAAATCACATACTCATAAATCTTTTTCTCTGGTCTTACTGCTAGGGAAGTCAACTTAAGTCATCTATCTCCTTGAGGTATTACAAACATCAACTTAATTCATTTAAAACCTATAGAACCACACCTGACACATTGTAAATACTCAATAAATGTTAAGTAATATTCTAATCATTGATATTGCTAAAACAAAGGAAAATCATATGTGAGTCAAAGAAGGTTAGTTTAATTTGACCTGTAGAAGATCATGAAGATGAAAATGATATACAAGTAACTCCACTGAAATGTTTAATCTGTCAATGAAATATTAATTATCACTTGATTCAATGGTCAATTGCTAATTATCTTGATCAATGGATGAATATTACTTTTCTTAAAAGTTAGAGTAAGTTGGTGCAAAAATTAAAAAAAAAAGAAAAACAAAAGATACAAAAATGTAGTAAGAATGAATATTGTATCCAGTGTTGTGAGACTTAGGAAACAATTCTGTTTCAAAAATGCATTACTGAATGATGTTTGTCTATTTTAATTAGTATGTAAACTTTGACTGTCTCAAGTCAAAAGTATGGACAGAAAATAAAGCATATCTTCATATTCATATAAGATATAAAAAGGAGACAAATGGACTGAAAAGCAAAACTTAATAAACTTTTGTTTTTTTCTACGTTGTTTACACTGAGATAAACTAAATAGAACAGAGAAAGCAATGGCAACCCACTCCAGTACCCTTGCCTGGAAAATCCCATGGACAGAGGAGCCTGGTCGGCTACAGTCCATGGGGTCACTACCAGTTGGACACGACTGAGCAATTTCACTTTCATTTTTCACTTTCATGCATTGGAGAAGGAAATGGAAACCCGCTCCAGTGTTCTTGCCCGGAGAATCCCAGGGACAGGGGAGCCTGGTGGGCTGCCGTCTATGGGGTCGCACAGAGTCAGACATGACTGAAGCGACTTAGCAGCAGAAGTAGCAAACTAAATAGAAAGATGTAGAAGATAACTTCTTCAGTAACCTAATGCTTTGGAAAATTCTTCTATAGAAGATTCAAGCATTATTAATGGAAGGGTCCATCAGAATGTCATCAACTTTTTGTCAGCATGTAAAAAATTTTAATGTCAAAACAGAATCTGTATGGCCCATGGTTTGTGAAAGGTCACTTGAAAGTCTGAAATTAGTCTATGTTTTAGAACTGTCAAACTTCATAATAGAATGCTTTTATTTTCATCATTTAAATGGAAAAGTCATATTCTCATTGTGAAAATAATTATTAAATCACTATTTATTCATGTAAGTAAATTGATATGTGGTATCAGATTTTAAGGGAAAAATGTGAAAAAAATTCATATAACTGATGAAATATAACAATATTTAACTGCATATAAATGACTATTTCCTAAATACAGTCATTACACACTAAATGAAGTTGATAATAATTAAATAGTATCCCACTATTTAGATTAAAATCCTTAATTGGATATTCTTCTAGTAATTTCATAAACATATATTTAAAGTGATATCATATCTATGTACTATTGTAACAATTATGAAACTTTAATTATACAAATATTATGAACAACCTTCTACATCATTACATGTTGCCTAAGAAGTTAGTCAAATGGTTATATAATACTGTTGCTGTTTAGTCATTAAGTTGTATCTGACTTTTTGTGACCTCATGGACTATAGCCCACCAGGCTTCCCTGACCATGGGATTTCCTAGGCAACAATATTGGAGTGGGTTGTCATTTCCTTCTCTAGGGAATCTTCCTGACCCAAGGTATGTCAGGGGAGTGTGTAATTTCCTCGGTTCTGTCTCACTACAGCAAAGATTTGAAATGGGGGACCAGTGTTACAGCTCGGTCACAATTCAAACTTTATTCAAAAAACAAAGGATAGTACACACATCAGGTGTGAGGGGGGCCAACCCCAAAGGAGAGGCCTTAATCCCTCTTGGCTTCTTCTTATACATTTTGTCTCCTCCCTCCTGAGCCTGTCCTACTCAAATTGGGCTAACTTGGAAGGCTGTTTGTTTCACCCAAGATTCTCACTCCAGTCTATGAATTTATTTTTGTTCCATTTTTGCAGGCTTTTCCCTTCTTTGTCTTTTTGGACTCCCTTTTCCTATTCTAACTACCTAACAGATTGAACCTGTGTCTTCTGCATTAGCAGGAGGATCATTTACCATTGATCCACCAGGAAAGCCCCTTTTATTATTCCACTGTATAAATTACACATTTATCTAATCCACTTTTTTAATTTATAGAGAATTTGAACTGTCTTAATTATGGTCATCCTGGCAATGCAGATTATTATGATAGCCAATGGTTTTGCAACTATTTAGGATTATTTCTTCAGCACATATTCCTTCTGAAAGTTTATAACAATATATACTCTAGATATATTTGAAACTGTCCATTTCATTGGGCAACTTCACTGTTATTAAAAATATATATATATATATTTGATCATTAAGTTAAAATTAAAAGCTAAAAGTTTTGACTGTGAGTAATACTAGATATGTTTCACTTGTTTCAGTTCAGTTCAGTCGTTCTGTCCTGTCTGACTCTTTGTGACCCTATGGACTGCAACACGCCAGGCTTCCCTGTCCATCACCAACTCCCAGAGCCTACTCAAACTCATGTCCATTGAGTCAGTGATGCCATCCAACCATCTCATCCTCTGTCATCCCCTTCTCCTCCCATTTTCAATCTTTCCCAACATCAGGGTCTTTTCAAATGGGTCAGTTCTTCCCATCAGGTGGCCAAAGTATTGGCGTTTCAGCTTCAGCATCATTCTTTCCAATAAATATTCAGGTATGATTTCCTTTAGGAGGGACTGATTGGATTTCCTTGCTGTCCAAGGGACTCTCAAGGGTCTTCTCCAACACCACAGTTCAAAAACATCAATTCTTCAGTGCTCAGCTTTCCTTATAGTCCAACTTTCACATCCATACATGACTACTGGAAAAACCATAGCTTTGACTAGACAGACCTTTGCTGGTAAAGTAATGTCGCTGCCTTTTAATATGCTAAGTTGGTCATAACTTTTCTTCCAAGGGGCAAGCATCTTGGAAGAAAGATGGCTGCAGTCACCATCTGCAGTGATTTAGGAGCCCAAGAAAATAAAGTCTGTCATTGTTTCCATTGCTTCCCCATCTATTTGCCATGAACAGATAGGACCAGATCCATGATCTTAGTTTTCTGAATGCTGAGTTTTAAGCCAACTTTTTCACTTTCCTCTTTCACTTTCATCAAGAGGCTCTTTTTAAATGTATCATAGTTACATTTTAAACAGTCTCTTATTGGAAATTTTAAAATTTTCTTTTTACTTGGTAATATCTCTTTTTTTAATATTTTTATGCACTTTTGCTTTTTCATTTTACTTTCAATTTTCATGGTATTTCTAGACATTGTACAGCTATTGTACATTCAAACCAACCTTTAAGGATTTATCACATATTTTCTAAGACATTTCTATGAAATGTGTAAAAGACTTATTGTCACTGGCTTTAAAATGGATGTGACAAGGACAAGGGTAGGGAAAAGGGCAGGGAATGAGAAGTGCATGCTGAATCAGTTGTGACAAACAATGGAGACTACGTTCATGTTTGGACTGACCAGGCTCAGGGATGGCCACCAGTGCTCATACTGCTGAGTCCAAGCTCACCCTTCTCACCACATGACAGACCAGAGAATCCAAGAGATGAGGTGTTGAGGCAAGGAATACAACTTTATTCAGAAAGCTGGCTAACTGAAAAGATGGCAGACTGGAGTCTCAGAGTAATCATCTTGTCAGGGTCTGGATGCCAGGTTCTTTTATGAAGTCAGGGACAGAGAATCAATGAGGAACTGAAGTTAAAAGGCAGAATAGAGGAGGAGAGGTAGTGGGGACTAAAGTGAAAGGGAGGGAGAGGCAGTGGGGAAGTAAAGTGAAAGGGCCTTCAGTCTTCCAAAATATCTCTGGGAATGGCCAACCTTTGGAGGGGTGTGTTAATCTCTTCTTTTTGCTGTAGGTATTCGTAGACGGAATGGGTCAAATTATTTCTCTATGAGCTAAACAAAAGCACTCTAGTTTGCATTCAGGAAGAGGGGCAGGGCTTCCCTGGTGGTTCAAAAGGTAAAAAAATCTACCTTCAATGCAGGAGATCCAGGTTCAATCCCTGGGTCAGGAAGATCCCCTGGAGAAGGAAATGGCAACCCACTCCAGTATTCTTGCCTGGAGAATTCTATGGACAGAGGAGCCTGGCAGGCTACTAGTCCATGGGGTTACAAAGAGTCAGACATGACTGAGCAAATAATATTTTCACTTTCAGGCAGAGGGGCAGGGTCCTCTGAGGCAGGCCATTATGTATATATAATAACAAAAGCAATGAAGAGCAAGACAAAGAAAGAGTTTCCAACATGGAATCATAATTGGCTTTTCTGCAACACTCAGAGCTGACAGTAGCAACAGAAGGGGAACTTCTTCCATAACAATAGTCTTAACTGTTGGTGATATTTCTAAGCTTTAAAAATGTATCTTGATATTTACCTTCATTATCCAGTGGTAAACAAGATTAGGCACTTGGAAATATCAGTGGAGCTGAACCTTTGGGAAGTGTGCTAAACTTCTGAATAAGACAGATAATTACTTTTAAAAAGAACACTCTTGATCTTATTTAGTTCTTTTTTTTTAATTTTATTTTATTTTTAAATTTTACATAATTGTATTAGTTTTGCCAAATATCAAAATGTAGGACAAAAGCTGTATTTTTGCTTGAAGATGACTGCTGGGTTTTTTGTTTATTTTTTCTTTTTTTTTTTTTTAACTCATGTGCTATTTACTTTATCCCTTTTGAGTTGCTTTATTTTTTTAGTTTTGGATGACCAAATATTAGAGGCTCTATATTTTAATTTTGGGAATCAGTGTACTTGCATTTGTTTCATTGTTGTTTTTTAAACCAATTGCTTGTTTTACAGTTTGTTCTTTCTTTAGTTGGACTGTGAAGAAAGCTGAGCGCCAAAGAATTGATGTTTTTGAACTGTGGTGTTGGAGAAGACTCTTGAGAGTCCCTTGGACTGCAAGGAGATCCAACCAGTCCATTCTGAAGATCAGTCCTGGGTGTTCTTTGGAAGGACTGATGCTGAAGCTGAAACTCCAGTACTTTGGCCACCTCATGTGAAGAGTTGACTCATTGGAAAAGACTCTGATGCTGGGAGGGATTGGGGGCAGGGGGAGAAGGGGACGACAGAGGATGAGATGGCTGGATGGCATCACCGACTCGATGGACATGAGTCTGAGTGAACTCCAGGAGTTGGTGATGGACAGGAAGGCCTGGCATGCTGCAGTTCATGGGGTCGCAAAGATTTGGACACGACTGAGCAACTGAACTGAACTGAACTTTCTTTAAAATTGGAGGATAATTGCTTTGCAATATTGAGTTGGTTTCTGCTGTACAACAACATATATCAGCTGTAAGTGTGTGTGTGTGTGTGTGTGTGTGTGTATATATATATATTTGCCTTCCCTCTGGAGTCTCCCTCTCACTCCTCATCCCACCTTTCTAGGTCATTACAGAGCACTAAGCTGAACTCCATGTGCTATATAGCAGCTTCTCACTAGCTATCTATTTTGCACATGGTAGTGTATCTATATCAAAACTACTCTCTAATTTTGCTACTTATTCACTTTTTAAAAAAGGTTTTTACTATTTTACAGGACAGATAATCAATTTGAGATGACATTATCACATATGATTAACACATGTATACCTGTGGCAGATTCATTTTGATATTTGGCAAAACTAATACAATTATGTAAAGTTTAAAAATAAAATAAAATTTAAAAAAATAGACTTTCATTTTTGAAAAGTTTCAAACTTATAGAAAAGTTGTAAAGATAGCACAAAGGAATTTCATGTGTCACACTGTTGCAGGAAGGGGGGCCCCTTCCAGGGCCCAAAAGTGGGCTCTTGTCTAACACTCGGAAATGAATTGTCTGAGGAGACACATGTGCTGACAAAGCAAGAGATTTTATTGTGAAGGGTCACCCAGATGGAGAGCAGTAGGGTAAGGGAATCCAGGAGAATTGCTCTGCCATGTGGCTCTCAGTCTTGGGTTTTATGATGATGGGATTAGTTTCTGGGTTGTCCTTGGCCAATCATTCTGACTCAGAATCCTTCCTGGTGGCACAGGATTTGCTCAGCAAAGATATATACCAGTGAGAAGGATTCTGGGAGGTGGTTGGACATGTGGTGTCACCTTTTGACCTCTCCTTAACTCTTCTGGTTGGTGGTGGCTTATTAGTTCTGTGTTCCTTACCAGGACCTCCTGTCATAAAACAACTCATGCAAATGGTTAGTGTGGTGCCTGGCCAGGGTGGGCGGTTTCAGTCAGTGTGCTTCTCCTATCATCACATCGAATGTTCCTACTATTAACGTTTTACATCAATATGATAAATTTGTCATAATTAAAGAACCTGTAACAGGGAAGAACAGAATCTGACAACATGTTTGATCTGTTTCTTTAACTTTAATCTTGGCTCTCTATTGCTTTTGTTACTATAATCACTGAAAGGATGCTGTCTATAGATGTAAGCACACACAATGACCTGTCTTATGGAAGCTGTCCCCTTGCCTGAAGATTAAAACAAAGTGCCTTTGTTCAGCTTACAGGAAGACATTCAGATACTGACCACCTGTAAATTGCTGCAGAAAAGAAGAAATTAGCACATTCCTTCCCCAATGCTTGCCAAGTCAGGAGATATTTAGCAAGACTTATGGCCTTTTTATGGGCTTCCCAGGTAGTGCTAGTGGTAAAGAACCCACCTGCCAGTGCAGGAAACTTAGGAGACATGGATTTGATCCCTGGGTAGGGAAGATCTCCTGGAGAAGGCATGGCAACCCACTCTAGTACTCTTATCTGGAGAATCCTATGGACAGAGAAGCCTGGAGGACCATAATCCATGGGGTCGCAAAGAGTTGGACATGACTGAAGCAGTTGAGCACACATGGACTTTTTACTTTACTCTCTCACCTCCTTTGCCTCTCTCTTCAATAAAAGAAACTAATCCAAACCCCATAAGACGGTACTGTAGAATGCTAATCTGTCATCTTCTTAGATGCTCAGCTTTCTAAATAAAGTCCACTATTTCTTGCTTTAACACTTCATCTCCGAATTGATTACTGTTCTGTTGTTTAGCAAGCAGGTCAAACTTGGATTCAGTCACAAGCTAATACTATGTTTTTGTTAACTAAAGTCCATACATTATTCAAATTTTCTTAGGTTTTGATTTCTTTCTTCTTTTCTAGGATATTATCCAAGACACATTTCATTCAGAAGTTCTATTTTCTTAGGATCAACTAGACTGTGGATTTCTCAGACTTACTTTGTTTTGATGATCATGATTGTTTTGAGAACTATTAGCCATATGTTTTGTAGAATATTTAGTAATTGAGATTTTTAAATTTTTATCATGATTAGACAGAAGTTTTTGTTTTGTTTTTGTTTTCCAGAGAGGATGCCAACAGAGGTAAAGTGTCATTTTCTTTAAATAATTATCAGGAATAAAGAGTGTCAATATAAGTAATTATATTTAATACTAACCTTGGTCATCTGCCTGTAGGTATTGTTTATAAGATATCTCTACTTTAAAGTTATTTTTCCCCCTTCCCATATTGTACTTCTATGAATAAAGTCAGTGTGAAGCACAAACTTTGAAAGTGCACTGTTGTGCTCCCTCCTTTTTGAAGACGATGTATACACATAAATTATCTGGATTTGTTCCATGTGGGAAATTGGTCTCTGTTCCCCCATTTTATTTACTTAATTATTTATATTCCCATGACTTAAGGATATTTATCTTATACTTTGGGTTATATTGGGTAAATAGCAATAATATGCTATTTACATTGTTGCTTAAATTGCTCCAAGTTTGATTATTAAGTGCACTTAAAGTTGATTTTTCTCTGTCACTTTCATATACTCTCATCATATATATATATATTGCTGCTGTTATTTTAAGTACTTTCTTAATTTCTAGCATGGAAAGATGGTCAGGATCAATCTATATATCCTCTACTCCAGCCCTAGAATCAGCCATTGTTCCAAGGAGCTGTGGTTCTACATTGAAGAATGGTGTCAACAATCAGTATATGGGTGTTACATTCCCAGTTACTCCTAGGATGTCAATATTCTATGTCACCTCTGGTGACAGAATATGGAAACATATGTGTGTATACTAATCTAAATGTATAGATATCTATAAATGTGTTCCTCTATGTCATACTGATGACTAGTTCATACTGATGTCATGAATTCTAACCCATTCAGTTCAGTTCAGTTCAGTCACTCAGTCATGTCCGACTCTTTGCGACCCCATGAATCGCAGCACGCCAGGCCTCCCTGTCCATCACCAACTCCTGGCGTTCACTCTAACTCACGTCCATCGAGTCAGTGATGCCATCCAGCCATCTCTAAGCAGGTGACAATATACAGCCTTGATGTACTCCTTTTCCTATTTGCAACCAGTCTGTTGTTCTATGTCCAGTTCTAACTGTTGCTTCCTGACTTGCATATAGGTTTCTCAAGAGGCAGGCCAGGTAGTCTGGTATTCCCATCTCTGGAAGAATTTTCCACAGTTTATTGTGATCCACATGGTCAAAGGCTTTGGCATAGTCAATAAAGCAGAAATAGATGTTTTTTCTGGAACTCTCTTGCTTTTTTGATGATCCAGTGGATGTTGGCAATTTGATCTCTGGTTCCTCTGCCTTTTCTAAAACCAGCTTGAACATCTGGAAGTTCATGGTTCACGTATTGCTGAAGCCTGGCTTGGAGAATTTTGAGCATTACTTTATCACACATTATTCTAGCTTTCTCCTCTTGCTTGTCACCTCCAACAGTGAGAAACATGGTTCCTGACAGCCACCATCCATTTACTTATTTTTTAAATTCCAGTATACCTTTATAGTGGTTTTAATACTGTTAACCCACATTCTATATAAAAATATATCTTTTTCAACTGGGTTATAATGCTTCCATGTAGTTCCTTTTGCTTTTAGTTTTATAGTCAACTTGCATTCTCAAAATAGTTTTTCAGTATGTATTTTCTAGGGTCCCAGAGTGAGACCATTCTATTCATTTGTAATACAACTGAGAGTCTCTTGTCACAGTCTGTATTTCACACTAGAACAGCGTGACATCATGAGTGATTTTTTTTTAATTTGCATGCATTAAAGTTCACTCTTTCTGTGTTCCTTGTGTTTTGACACATAAATGCATAATGTTATGAACAACCCATTAAAATATTACACAGAATAGTTTTATGATGCTGAAAATCTGTTTTACCTCTTCAACAAACACATTCTCTTTCCTAAATTTCCTGGAACCACTGATTTTCCATCTCTATAATTTCACTTTTTCCAGAGTGTTGTATAAATAGAAACATAAATTATATAGCTTTTCAGACAGTTACCTGCTTTTTATAATTTTTAAATTGTTTTCTACCTTCAGCTATGATGATTTTTGCAATGTTTATTTTTTCCTTTTCTTCAAAAATTCACTGACAATTTGGAAAAAAGACCAACTTAGTTTAGCTTTTAATTTATCTTTAATTTTTTAAAAAACTCATTTAAATGTATTTTAAATAGAATCAATTTAGACATAAGTTTCAAATGAGGTGAAACATGCTTTAAAACTATATTCAATAAAAATAATGGCATTGAAACATGTAAAATATCATGTATGAAACGAGTTGCCAGTCCAGGTTCGATGCACGATACTGGATGCTTGGGGCTGGTGCACGGGGACGAACCAGAGGGATGGTTATGGGGAGAGAGGAGGGAGGAGGGTTCAGGATGGGGAACACATGTATACCTGTGGCGGATTCATTTTGATATTTGGCAAAACTAATACAATTATGTAAAATTTAAAAATAAAATAAAATAAAAAAAAATCATACTTAAAAAAAAAACTATATACAATAAAATAAAATTATCTTTGCCAGTTTTTATGGAACAAAAGACAATCGGTCCATTTTAGCTTTTCAAATTTTACCTTCCATCACTTTTATGTTTCAGCTGGTTTAATATTGTGTTTTAGATCATGTTTGTATATTAAAAAATTTAGTGAATTGCATTACTAATATTAATTATTATAGAGTTTATACATATGTTATTTTCTATATGTTATACCCTTGAATATTTTAAAGTTACATTTTTTGATAACCCATTAAGACATCACTTAAGATATAATTCAAAAGTATTTTGTAATCATATCAATTTTTCTTGCAATACAAAAATCTTACAAGAGTTTTTTTTTTTTCCCTGCAGTTCTGATTGTAGAATTGATGCACAATTCATTTTGAAGGAGAGTTAGTGTCAAGGATCAATGTCTGCCCCCCATTGACTGTTATGCCACCAGGATTTAGATCCAATTGTTGTGACTTCGGAGAAGGAAATGGCAACCCACTCCAGTGTTATTGCCTGGAGAATCCCAGGGACGGGGGAGCCTGGTGGGCTGCCGTCTAGGGGGTCACACAGAGTCGGACATGACTGAAGCGACCTAGCAGTAGCAGCAGCAGCTGTGACTTCAGCTCTCAATTGTTAAATATTTCATTTTCATAAGCCCTCCTCACCATAAACAAGAAAGAAATGGTCATTATCATACAGTCAGTCAGGTTGGCCAACTTTATGTCTCAGTCAGACACCTAGAAGTTAGTGAGGTATAAGGCATATTTTATCTTGGTATTCAGCATAAAAAGCATACATTTTCTTGTTTTTTAAATTCCTTTGCTTATTTCTATGAAAATTTTGAAGTCCGAGGTTCTTCAGTTTATGGAATTATATCACCCTGTTTTCTGGAAACTCAAATATGGTTTAGTTTTCTATTCTTTTATTTCTTTTGATGAAAATATGTTTTTTTTTTCCTGTCATTTGAAGTGATTCTAAATTATTTATTAAATAATATATGGCATAAAATAACCAAACAATATTACACAGAAAATTGAATTTATATGTCTATTCTCTATCACTGCTATGACTACAAAAAGGACTATTGTATCTTTCATAAAGACTACTATTTTACTTGATACAACTAGTATATGATAGTTTATTGAAAATACGTTGTATATTTTTTCTTGCTATTGTTTTTGTTTTTTTCTAAATATAGTACTTCAGTGTACATATTATTTGTTATTTGCTTATGATTTAAATAATGGAGTAAATTGGGAAATTCAGAATGATTTAAGAGATAACAACTTAAAAATTAAAAGAGCTCCTCTGAGGGGAAAAGGATATGACATAGTTATAATGTTTAATAATGTTGCATGATCATTTTTAGCATTTTCACTTGAGGCTAAAAGATACTTGCATTACTAATATTTTACAAATATGTTTCTTCAAGGGATAATATTCCCTAATCCCAAAACAGAAACTAGAATAAAAATTCACTAAGAAGCACTAATTGGACTCTTGAGTATAAGAATTCCATCTGTTTTTAAAGGACACTTGTGTGTTAGCAGCAGAGTATTTCTACTATAAAACATCTTAATTCCAAGAAAGGTATGTAGACCAACCACCTAAATAACCATTATTTAACTTTCCAGAATTCTCTCTGAATTGATATTTTAAAAGATCTATCTTATAAAAAGCTGATGGTTAAAATCATAGTCCTGAAATTCATGTTTTAAGATGCTATAAAAATAAAAAGCATTAAAATGTATTTAGCACAATTTTAATTACTAACTATATGTAGTTATAAACATTTAAATAAAATATACCAAATATATTGCATAGCATGCATATTAAAGCTTTTTAATTAAAGAAAAGTAGCAGATCCATGGGCTTCCCAGGTAGTGCTAATGGTAAAGAACACACCTGCCAATACAGGAGTCAAAAGCAATGTGGCTTCAATCACTGGGTTAGAAAGATTCCCTGGAGGAGGGTATGGCAATCCACTCCAGTATTCTTGCCTGGCAAATCCTGATGGACAGAGGAGCCTGGCAAATTACAGGCCATCAGGTCGCAAAGAGTTGGACATGACTGAATGCACATGCCCCAGACCCATAAATTTATTGACTACTTGAGATATGACTATATTCAATCAGACACTTACACGCACACATTCTAATTTTTAAAAATTAGTTGCAGGATGTTATTTCTACTAAAACAAATCAACAAATTAAAAGTTAAGTACAATGAAAAATAAAAACAGGGACATTAGCCTTTGCTTTCTTAACATATCTTCTGTACAAACTTTCTCTGTGGTAACTTTAGTGAATCAAACAAAATTACACACACACACACACACACACACATGCATAGCACATATACAACGTTTTGCTACTTCTTGTAATCCCAAAGAAAACAGGTAAAATCTTTTAAATTTCTTATGTATTCAATTTTTCCATAAATGCTTGCCCTGACTTTTCTTTCTAAAGACTGCTTGTGTTCTTTGACTTTTCTACTTCTCATATTCATAAGTTTCAAGTAATTTAAAAATGTCCAGTAATGTTAGTAAGTAAAACATCAACATCATCTTCCCCATCAACAAATCTCTAATCAGTAGAGTGATCAGGTTTATTTTCATAGGTCCTTGTTCATTTCTACTTCTTTTGACAAATGGAGTTGGGTAAATGAGGTTTCCAAATGAATCCCCACCTATCCTTTGGTAGCTGCCTCCACACCCTAATCACTCTGTTCTCTCAAGTTTCCCAATACTGATCAAAAGAATATAAAGTTGAGGAGGGATGACTGTATCAGTACAAGGATCAGTGTTGAGGAGATTTTAATACATGACTCCCAATTCAATGACACACTCCCTTCCTTTTGGCCATCTTGGCCAAGCTTGTGACTACTTGAGCATCCATGGACTAAATGATGCTGTGTCACTCGAAGTCTGAGTCATAAAAAGGGATACAGTTTCTGCCTTGTTTGATTGTAACATTTGTGATTAGAGCTCTGAGCATTAAAGGAAGATCAGCCTGAGTCTGCTGAGCTGCTAGGAAGCTAAGCAAAAGATGGAGAAGGGACACATAACTCGAATCAGCCTCCTTAGTGTTCCCATCATTCAAGCTCAGGTGCCAGACATGGGAGTGAACAAGCATTCAGCAATGTTCCCAGCTGAGGTTCTGGACACTGTGAAGTAGAGAAAAGCCACCCCCTGCTATGCTCTGTCTAAATTTCTGTCCCCAGAAACAGTGAGCAGAACAAATTAGGTGTTTTAAGCTGCTAATTTTGATTAATTAGTTACACAACAGTAGTAAGTTTAACAAATATAAACTGCCTGAAGAATACTTTGAAAAATGTTTCTCATCTACACTGCAAGCTGGTCGAGGGAAGGGCAAATTAACCCAAGCATTCACTTATAAATGAAGGGGATTCCAAGATGAATGGCTGTTACACTGTCTACATTAGAATAGCAGGCAGAAGTTACAAATGAGAGGACAGTGCGTATGAGATGCTTATGCTGGAGTTGGAGAGAAGAAAATTTTGATCTTACTGTTTCTGAATATACATTAGGTGTTGACACAGAGGAGAATACTGTCTCCAACTTGCTTTGCTTTGGCCTACATTCTTAGAAACAACACACCCTAACTAAAAGGGTCTAGTAATTTAAGGTGTGTTCCTCTGAGAAGAAGCAGGGGTCCCAACTCAAGACATACATCTAAAACCTAAGAAGTAGGAATCTCTGAGCCCATTGGTTGGGTGCCCTCATGCATCTGCCAAGGGTGTATCTTGTCAGGGATGGTGTGATTTATATATATTTTTTAAATATTATCTTGGCTCTTCAGTATGGGACAAATTACATAACAGTAGAATTGCAAGGATTTCTTGCAGTAGTTAATGTGAGTGATGACAGCCTTAGACTAGGGAGGTCATGGGGGACAGAATCTCACTTATATATTGAAGTAAACTATGAGAATGGTTGATGGATTGAACCTGTGGTGAAGGTTGTAGAGAGTGACTTTTCTTTAATTAATTTGATTTATTTTGTTATCAGAGTAAACTTCTTTTTGTATTTGTTATCTGAATCTTGGGGTATGGGTCTTACCACTTATATCTTTAATTTAATTGTGGTTAATAAGTTTATCTTTTTTTAATGATAACTAACTTAAAGTGCTTCCCTGGTGGCTCAGATGTGAAGAATCTGCCTGCAGTGCAGGAGACTTGGGTTTGATCCCTGAGTTGGGAAGATCCCCTGTAGAAAGGAATGGCAACCCACTCTAGTATTCTTGCAGGGAAAATTCCCATGGACAGAGGAGACTGATGGATTACAGTCCACACGGTCACAAAGAGTTGGACATGACTAAGCAACTGAGCACACAAACATGTTTTTAAGTTTCTAATCTAAAACTAAGGAAACAAACACCAATGTAGACCAAATGAGATAACTACATTCTATATCTGCCTAAACCTTAAAATATTTAAAGCAAATAAATAGAAAATAATATTTCCAGAGTATATATAGGCTTTACTTAAAGAAAACTTGATTTCTGTTTTCCCAAGAATTATTCGCCCCATCAAAAGACAGAATTGCTCAGAAACAATGATGCTGTAAAGAACAATATTGCATAGGAACCTGGAATGTTAGGTCCATGAATCAAGACAAATTGAAAATGATCAAACAGGAGATGGAAAGAGTGAACATAGACATTCTAGGAATTAACAAACTAAGATGGACTGGAATGGGTGAATTTAACTCAGATGACCATTATATCTACTACTGTGGCAGGAATCCCTCAGAAGAAATGGAGTAGCCATCATAGTCAACAAAAGAGTCTGAAATGCAGTACTTGGATGCAATCTCAAAAATGACAGAATGATCTCTGTTCATTTCCAAGGGAAACCATTCAATATCACAGTAATCCAAGTCTATGTCCTGACCAGTAATGCCGAAGAAGCTGAAGTTGAACATTTCTATGAAGTCCTACAAGACCTGTAAGAACTAACACCTAAAAAAGATGTCCTTTTCATTATAAGGGACTGCAATGCAAAAGTAGGAAGTCAAGAAACAAGGGAGTAACAGGCAAATTTGGCCTTGGAGTACAGAATGAAGCATGGAAAAGGCTAACAGAGTTCTGCCAAGAGAATGCAATGGTCATAGAAAACACCCTCTTCCAACAACACAGAAGACTCTACACATGGACCACCAGATGGTCAATCCTGAAAAAAGATTGATTATATCCTTTGCAGCCAAAGATGGAGAAGCTCTATACAGTCAGCAAAAATAAGACTGCGAGCAGACTGTGGCTCAGATCATGAGCTCCTTATTGCCAAATTCAGACTTAAGTGAAGAAAGTGGACAAAACCACTAAATCATTCAGATATGACCTAAATCAAATCCCCTATGACTATACAGTGGAAGTGAGAAATAGAATTAAAGGACTAGGAACACATGTATACCTGTGGCAGATTCATTTTGATATTTGGCAAAACTAATACAATTTGTAAAGTTTAAAAATAAAATAAAATTTAAAAAAACAAAACAAAACAAAAAAAGGACTAGATCTGATAGACAGAGTGCCTGATGAACTATGGATGGAGGTTCATGACATTGTACAGGAGACAGGGAGTAAGACCATCCCCAAGAAAAAGAAATGCAAAACAGCAAAATGGCTGTCTGGGGAGGCCTTACATATAGCTGTGAAAAGAAGACAAGTGAAAAGCAAAGGAAAAAAGGAAAGATATAAGCATCTGAATGCAGAGTTCCAAAGAATAGCAAGAGAGATAAGAAAGCCTTCCTCAGTGATCAATGCAAAGAAATAGAGGAAAACAATAGAATGGGAAAGACTAGAGATCTCTACAAGAAAATTACAGATACCAAGGGAACATTTCATGCAAAGATGGGCTCAATAAAGGACAGAAATGGTATGGACCTAACAGAAGCAGAAGATATTAAGAAGAGGTGGCAAGAATACCTAGAAGAACTGTACAAAAAAGATCTTCATGACCCAGATAATCACTAAGGTGTGATCACTCCCACTCACCTAGAGGAGGACATCCTGGAATGTGAAGTCAGGTGGGCCTTAGGGAAGCATCACTACGAACAAAGCTAGTGGAGGCGATGGAATTCCAGTTGAGCTATCTCAAATTCTAAAAGATGTAGGTGTGAAAGTGCTGCACGCAATATGCCAGCAAATTTGGAAAACTCAGCAGTGCTCACAGGACTGGAAAAAGTCAGTTTTCATTCCAATCCCAAAGAAAGGCAATGCCAAAGAATGCTCAAACTACTGCACAACTGCACTCATCTCACATGCTAGTAAAGCATTGCTCAAAATTCTCCAAGCCAGGCTTCAGCAATATGTGGACCATGAACTTCCAGATGTTCACACTGGTTTTAGAAAAGGCAGAGAAACCAGAAGTCAAATTGCCAACATCTGCTGGATCATCTAAAAAGCAAGAGAGTTCCAGAAAAACATCTATTTCTGCTTTATTGACTATGCCAAAGCCTTTGACTGTTTGGATCATAATAAACTGTAGAAAATTCTGAAAGAGATGGGAATACCAGACCACCTGACCTGC
Source organism: Bubalus kerabau (assembly GCF_029407905.1). Classification (NCBI taxonomy): domain Eukaryota; kingdom Metazoa; phylum Chordata; class Mammalia; order Artiodactyla; family Bovidae; genus Bubalus; species Bubalus kerabau. Next base: position 61,250,230 of record NC_073634.1, read on the forward strand.
CTCTTGAGAAACCTGTATACAGGTCAGGAAACAACAGTTAGAAATGGACATGGAACAACAGACTGGTTACAAATAAGAAAAGGAGTCAAGGCTACATATTGTCACCCTGCTTATTTAACTTATATGCAGAGTACATCATGAGAAATGCTGGGCTGGAAGAAGCACAAGCTGGAATGAAGATTGCCGGGAGAAATATCAATGACCTCAGATATACAGATGACACCACACTTATGGAAGAAAGTGAAGAAGAACTAAATAGCCTCTTGATGAAAGTGAAAGAAGAAAGTGAAAAAGTTGGCTTAAAGCTCAACATTCAGAAAACTAAGATCATGGCATCCAGTCCTATCACTTCATGGCAAATAGATGGGGAAACAGTGGAAACAGTGTTAACTTTATTTTTCTGGGCTCCAAAATCACTGCAGATGGAGGTTGTAGTCATGAAATTAAAAGAAGCTTACTCCTTGGAAGGAAAGTTATGACCAACCTAGATAGCATATTCAAAAGCAGAGACATTACTTTGCCAACAAAGTCCGTCTAGTTAAGGCTATGGTTTTTCCAGTAGCCATGTATGGATGTGAGAGTTGGACTAGAAAGAAAGCTGAGCACTGAAGAATTGATGCTTTTGAACTGTGGTGTTGGAGAAGACTCTTGAGAGTCCCTTGGACTGCAAGGAGATCCAACCAGTCCATTCTAAAGGAGATCAGTCCTGGGTGTTCATTGGAAACACTGATATTCAAGCTGAAACTCCAATACTTTGGCCACCTCTTACGAAGAGTTGACTCATTTGAAAAGACCCTGATGCTGGGAAAGATTAAGGGCAGGAGGAGAAGGGGACAACAGAGGATGAGATGGTTGGATGGCATCACCGACACAATGAACATGGGTTTAGGTGGACTCCGGGATTTGGTGATGGACAGGGAGGCCTGGTGTTCTGCGGTTCATGGGGTCACAAAGAGTCAGATATGACTGAGCGACTGAACTGAACTGAATATGTTTTTGCTTCCCCTCCTCCAAACAACAAGACTGCACGTTCAACATTTGTTAAGCTGTGTCAGATTCTTTTTTCTCTCTATGATTCTTTATTCTGTGTATCTCTAAATGGATAAAGAAAAATACAGTAAACTTAAATGATTCTTCTTTAATTTCACCCATACATGAAAGATATGGAGAAGGATCAACTCATATCTACAACAGACACTTTATCAACTTCAAATAGTGAATCATCAAAGGCTGCCATCTATACTGAAGGGCCACCCAATACTCCACATTTGCCTGCACATTCCTGAGCGATCTTTGCCTTCCCAGAGTAACTTCTAACTCAGTGACTGGCTCAAGGAACTCTCAAAGGACATGTCTTGAGAATATAAATGAATATCATGCTGATAGTTTTTTAACTGACAGTTATATGAATATTTAATTATTCAAATTATGCTAATTACTATTAAACATCATTTGGCTATTCAAAACGTGTGGTCTATTAAAAAATTATAGGGACCACACGTATTGGCAGTTAGGCCTAGAAGAATATAATTTTATTTTATGGCAGAAATTCATGCAATCTCTGGTGAATGTAGTCAATGGAGTCATCATTTCTTTATCTTTCCTTTTACCTCCATGTTTCATAATTTCTATTTTTCAACATTTGATAAACTTTCTATTTTGAACCATTTTTCTATACTTTGAATGTTTACTTTTATTTTTATGTCCATCTGAGATTTTCTGTTGTTTGTAATATGAAATATGTATATACAAAATTTTAGGAATTCACCTATCCAATGAGAAAATGCATGTAATCACAAACCACGGATATGACATACCTGAGGAGAAAAATCTGTAATTCCTTTAGAAAAATAACTAGCAGTTGCTTATACTGGTCCATTTCGTCACAGAGAGAATCACACTTTTATGGCTGTCACTGAAGCAGGCTACCATGTATAAGATACACAAGAACCTGCTACACAGGTTTTGGCTCAGTAGACAGTAGCATTGTGAATGGAATTACACTTTTTTCTTTCTGAAAGTAAAAATGTCAAGAATGTGCATTTTCAAATAAGTATTCATTGGTTGTTTCCAAAATGTAGATCGAGGACCAGCAGCATCAGCATCACATGGGAACCGTTGCAAATACAAATTATTGGACTCTATTCTAGACCCGCTAAATTAGAAACTTGGACAAAACTCATTAATCTGTGTTTCAATAAGCACTTGAGGTGCTTCTGATGCACACTAGGTCTGAGAACCACTGGTATAAAAAACCAGCACCTGTATTTGGCTTAATCGGTCGGCAGATTTTTCCTTTGTTACCCTCAATTTTATATATTTAAAGATTTCATTTTTGACAAAGGAAGCAAGAATATACAATGGAGAAAAGACAGTCTCATCAGCTAGTGGTATTGGGAAAGTTTGATAGTCACATGTACGTCAGTGAAGTTGATGTCCCTCACACCATACACAAAAATAAACTCAAAACATCTTAAAGACTTAAGTACAAGTCATGACACCATAAAATTCTTAGAAGAGAACACAGGCAAAACATTCTCTGATATAAATCACACCAATATTTTCTTTGGTAAATTTCCCAAGACAATAGAAATAAAAGCAAAAATAAACAAATTGAACAACTCAAATGTATAAGCTTTTGCACAGCAAAGAAAACATAGATAAAATGAAAGACAACCTATGGACTAGGAGAAAATAATGCAAATGATGTGGCCAACATGGTCTTAATTTCCAAAATATACAAACAACTCATACAACTCAATAACAACAACAACAAAAATCAAATAATTCAATCAAAAAATGACAGAAGACTTAAATAGGCATTTCTCCAGATAAGACATGGATGGCCAGCAGACACATGAAAAGATGGTCAACATCATTATTAGAGAAAGGCAAATCAAAACTACAATGAAGTTTCACCTCACATGAGTCAGAATGACCATCAATAAAAGACTACAATTAATAAATTCCAGAAAAGATGTGAAGAAAGAGAATGTTCCTATAATGTTGGTGAGAATGTAAAATGGTTTAGCCACTATACTTAACAGTATGAAAGTTCCTTAAAAATCTAAGAGTTAACATATGATCCAGCAATCCCACTCCTGGGCATAATATTTAGAGAAAACCATAATTTAAAGATATACATGCTTCCCAAATTTCATAACAGTACTATTTACAATAGTTGAGACATAGAAGAAATCTAAATGTCACTCAACATGTATGGATAAGGAAAATATGGTATACATGAAAGTGAAAGTCACTGAGTCATGTCCAACTCTTTGCAAACCCATGGTCTATACCATCCAAGGAGTTCTCCAAGCAGAATACTGGAGTGGGTGGCCTTTCTATTGACAGGGGATCTTCCCAACCTAGGGATCGAACCCAGGTCTCCTGCATTGCAGCAGATTCCTTACCAGCTGAGTTACTCTCTGTATATATGTTGTGTATGTATATGTCTGACACAAAGAGTCAGACATGACGACATGACTGAACAACTAAGCACAGCACAACATATTTCAGTCACGTCTCTTTGTCACCGCATATAATGTATATACATATATACATTACTGAATCCCTTTATGTACACTGGAAACTAACACAATGTTGTAAATCAACAACAACAGTTCAATGAAAAAATTTTTAATTTTTTTTAAAAGATCTTTTGTTTCCTATTAATTACTTTGTTGCTGTTTTTCAGTCCCTCAGTCATGTCCAACTCTTTGCAACCCCATGGACTGCAGCATACCAGGCTTCCCTGTCCTTCATCATCTCCCAGAGTTTGCTCAAACTCATGTCCATTGAGCTGGTGATGCCATCCAGCTTGTATATTCTTGCTTCCTTTGTCAAAATTAAAATCTTTAAATATATAAAATTGAAGATAACAAAGGAAAAATATGCCATCTCATCCTCTGTCATCCCCTTCTCCTCTTGCCTTCTATCTTTCCCAGCATGAAGGTATTTTCCAATAAGTCTGTTCTTCACATCAGTGGCCAAGTATTGGAGTTTCAGCTTCAGCATCAGTCCTTCCAATGAATATTTAGGACTGATATCATTAGGCTTGACAGGTTGGATATCCCCATGGTCCAAGGAACTCTCAAGAGTCTTCTCTAATACCACAGTTCAAAAGCATCAGTTCTTCAGCCTCAGTCTTCTTTATGGTCCAGCTCTCACATCCATACATGACTACTGAAAAATATATAGCTTTGACTATACTGGTCTTTGTTGACGTACTATCTCTGCTTTTTAATACACTGTCTAGGTTTGTCATAGCTTTTCTTCCAAGGAACAAGCATCTTTTCATTTCATGGCTTCAGTCTTTATCCACAGTGATTTTGGAGCCCAAGAAAATAAAGTCTTTCAATGTTTCAATTGTTTCCCTGTCTATTTGCCATGAAAAGAAGGGACCAGATGCCATGATCTTTGTTTTTTGAATGTTGACTTTTAAGCCAGCTCTTTCACTCTCCTCTTTGACTTTCATCAAGAGTCACTTAAGTTCCTCTTCCTTTTCTGCCATAAGGGTGGTGTCATCTGTATATCTGAGGTTATTGATATTTGTCCCAGCAATCTTGATTCTAGCTTGTGATTCATGCAGCCTGGCATTTCGGATGAAGTACTCTGCATAGAAGTTAAATAATCAGGGTGATAATAAACAGCCTTGACCTCCTCCTTGCTCATGTTTTACCAGTCTGTTGTTCCATACCTAGTTCTAAGTGTTGTTTCTTGATTGTATACAGGTTTCTCAGGAGGCAGGTAAGGTGGTCTGGTATTCCCATCTCTTTCAGAATTTTCCACAGTTTGCTGTGATCCACACAGTCAAAGACTTTAGTGTAGTCCATGAATCAGAAGTAGATATTTTTTTTTGGAATTCTATTGCTTTTTCTATGATCTAACTGATGTTGTCAATTTGATCTCTGTTTCTTCCACCTTTTCGAAACACAGCTTGCACATCTGGAAGTTCTCAGTTCACCTACTGTTGGCTTGGAGGATTTTGAGGATTACTTTGCTAGCATGTGAAATTTCACATGCTAGCATGTGAAAATATGCAGTAGTTTCAGTAGTTTGAACATTCTTTTGCATTGCTGTTCTTTGGGATTGGAATGAAAACTGATATTTTCCTTCTTGTGGCCACTGCTGAGCTTTCCAAATTTGCTGGCATATTGAGTACAGCACTTTAACAGCATCATCTTTTATGATTTGAAATAGCTTAGCTGGAATTCCATCACCTCCACTAACTTTGTTGTTGTGATATTTCCTAAGGCCCACTTGACTTCACATTCCAAGATATCTTGCTCTAGGTGAGTGATCACACCATCATGGCTTTCTGGGTCATTAATATCTTTTTTATTTGGTTCTTCTGTGTGTTCTTGCCACCTCTTCTTAATATCTTCTGTGTCTGATGGGTACTTTGTTGTACCCATCTTTGCATGAAATGTTCCCATGGTATCTCCCATTTTCTTAAAGAGATCTCTAGTCTTTCCCATTCTATTGTTTCCCTCTATGTCCTTTATTAATTGCTAGGTGTATTTTTAATTTTGAGGAAACACCATACTGTTTTCCATAAAAGCTATACCAATTAAAATTCCTACTAACAGTGTACAATAGTTCCCCTTATATTCTTGCCAACACTTGATTCTTTTGTCTTCCCGATAATAACTATCCTAGAAGATGTGAGGTAATATCTTATTATATTTTTTAATTTGCTTTTCACTGATGATTAGTGATGTTGAGCACTTTTCATGTTAAGCACTTGTAAGTCTTTTTTTGAAAATAATGTGTTCTCAAGTCCTTTACTCATTTTTAACTTATTATTTGAGGTTTTTAGCTATTGGGTTTTATGAGTTCTTTATATATTTTGTATATTACCCTTTTATCAGATATATGGTTTGCAAATATTTTTTTTCCATTATGTAGACTACTTTTTCAATTTATTGTCATTGCCTTCATTATGCAAAGTTGTCTTGTTTGATGTAGTCCCTTATTTTGGCTTATGATTCCTGTTCTTTGGTTGGTATCTTATCCAAGATATCATTGATAAGACCAATGTCAAAGCGTTTTAACTCTATGTTTTCTTCTAAACGTTTTTTGGTCACAGACTTTAAACTTAAATCTCTATTATTAATTTCAAGTTGATTTTGAGAGTGGTGTAAGAAGGCCAACTTCGTTCTTTGGCTGATAGATATCCAGTTTTCCCATCATGATTTATTGAAAAGACTATCCTTTGATCATTATGTGTTCTTGGTGCTCTTATCAAAAATGTGTTGGTCTTATATTTGCAGTTTTCTTTCTGGAGTGGTCTAGTCCCCTGTTGTATGTGCTTGTTATTATTATAGTACCATACTTTTTGATTACTAGTGTTTTGTAATATAGTTTGAAATCAGGGAGTGTGATGCTTCCACTTTGTTCTTCTTTCTGAAGATTGCTTTGGATATTTGGGGCATGTTGTGGTTTTATAAAAAAAATTCAGGGTTGTTTCTTTTATTTCTATTAGAAATATCACTGAAATTGTGATAAGGATTGCACTGTCTGTAGAACTTTGAATAGTATGGGTATTTAAAATGGTTAATTCTGTCAACCACAAATACTGGATATCTTTTCATTTATTCATGTCTTCTTCACTTTCTTTTATCAGTATCTTCTAGTTTACAGGTCTTTATCTCCTTAAAGCTATTCTTATGTCCTTTACTGATTTTAATGCTATTATGAATGGGATTTCATTCTTATTATTTCTTTCAGATAGTTTGTTATTAATGTATGAAAAAACCACTAATTTCCTACCTTACAAATAAGTTCATCAGTAACATTTTTCTAGATTCTATATGTGTGTGTTAACATAGGATATTTGTTTTTCTTTCTCTAACTTCATTCTGCAAGACAGGAGAATAGCATTAACATATATACACTACCATGAGTAAAATAAATAGCTTAGCAGGAAGCTGGTGCATAGCACAGGGTGCTCAGCTCACTGCTCTATGATGACCTAGATGGGTGAAATGGGAGGGTGGGAGGGAGGCTTGAGAAGGAGGGAATATATGTATAGATATGCCTGATTTATGATGTTGCACAGCAGATACTAAGACAACATTGTAAAATAATTATAATCCAATAGCTAAAAAAAATGATTATTATATCTTAATTTTTGTATCCTGTAACTTTACAGAAGACATTTTTTAAGTCTAACAGTTTTTAGGTAGAGTCTTTCAGGTTTTCTATATATCAGATTATACTCGCAAATAGAGAAATTTTACTTTTTCTTTGTGATTTAAATGCCTTTTATTTATTTTTACCTTAGTGTTGCTGCTTGGACTTTCAGTACTATGTTGGCAAAAAGTGGTATTGAGTGGACTGCCTTGTCTTGTTCCTAATCTTAGAAGAAAAGTTTTAACATTTTACCTCTGAGTTTCTCATATATGACCTTTATTCTGCTCTGGTACTTTGGGAGTATTCTTTATATATTGTTTATTAATCTGTCATCAAATTTATGATTGGCAAATATTTTCTCTTATTCCACAGGATGCTTTCTTACTCTGTTAATTATGTTCTTTGATTTACAGAAGTTTTCAATTTTGATGTAATTCAATTACCTGCCTTTCCTTTTACTTTTTTCCTCCTGTGCTTTCAATGTTATATTTTTAAAATCTTTGTAAAACCCAGTGCCATGAATATTTTCCCCTATGTTTTTCTTTAAAAGTCTTATAATTTTGGGTCTTATGTTTAGGTCTTCATCCATTTGGAGTTAAATTTGTATATATTAGGTAAGCTTCCAAATTCTTTCTTTTGCATGTGGCCATTCAGTTTCTCAACAAAGACTCCTGGAAACTCTTCTATCCTTTTCACATGGAACAGTTTTGGTGTCCTTGTCAAAAATAACTTGACCATATATATGTGTTTTCATTTCTGCTTTCAACATTTTATGTCAGTGGTGTATATAGTATATTTTCTATGGATATATATGGAATAATTATTTGATAATTATTGTTAAAATCTTAAGAATCATAGACTCTATGTAACTTTGTTGTGTTAGTTAATAATTTTCTTGCAATAAATACCTGGAATGGAAATGCTGCATGGAAAAGAATGTATGTCTATACATATTTTCAGATATTCTGAAATAATTACACTCAGGATTTAAGTTTATTATTTTTTTCTAAACTCCTGTTGTCACTAGATATTAACTATCCAACTTTTTAATCTTTGTCAAGTAGCTATGCTCTTTTCCTTTTGCCTAATATGTGTATAGCAATAAATATTATACATTAATCTTATTACATTTAAATGTTTCTATATGTTTGAGATATGGAACATGTATTTTAAATGTTCTTTTAAGAAATATTCATGAAAATTAATGATGGGAAAAAATCATACAAGCATTCATGCAAAAAGACATACTAGCTATTAAGTGGGAAAAAAAAGAACCTAGTTGGACTCAAATTTATCTACATGAAGGAAAGTTATGAAAGCAGGATTTAGAATTTAATGTTAAAAGATTGTGACTAAAGAAATTTGAATCAGTTAAACCATGATTCTTTTACCATCACCTCACAAATTCATTGCCATGCAAAGATTCATTTAATATACCAATCACATAAAAATTCTGGAAAAGTATTTATGAATGTGAAATAAAATAACAATAAAAAGGGTAACTGATTAAAAAAAGAAAGGACTATAAACAATGGTGTTAATAAAGCATGCTGTTGCTTAATCACATATTAAGGTATGGAAAAAAAATTAAAATTGTAATGAGATGAAATATTTCACAGAAAGTAACCTCTGCCTGTGGAAAATCAGATTATCATGATAAATATTTTGAAATTTTGTTTAAGCAGAATTTACACAAGTTACCTCATCTTCAAGAATGTCAGACAGCAAAAAGAATACATAATGTCTAAATGATTTGAACCCAAGTGAAGATTTGAAATATGTGCTTAATCATGTCAGGGGAGTGTAATCTCCTTGGTTCTGTCTTGTCTCAACAAAAATTTGAAGCAATGGACATTAAAGCCCTCAGCACATCACAGCTCTCGGACAGTGTTATAGCTCCCTCAGTTTTATCTAGAAAATAACAGGAAAATACATCCTTGAGGTGTGAGGGCATGCTGACCCAAAAGACGGGAAGAGAAGAGAGAGAGAGAGAGAGACCCTGCGCCCGGGGAAGAGAGAGAGCCCCGCCCTGAGGTCCTCATTCTGGTCCTCTGACCTTCCTTTGTTCTATTTTCATGGGCTTTTCCCTTGTCTTTTCGCCACCGCCATTCTGGACTCCTGTTTCCTATTCTAACTAACAATCAAAAAAAGAATAAGTATGGAAAACATAAAATAAGGTAATCAAAGTCTCAAGGTCAGAAAAATCAATACGCTTTTCTCTATCCCAAATTGTATGGAATATTGTGTAATTTAAGATAAACTTAAAGTTTAAACTTGAAGTTTTATTAGCATAATTATTTTATTAAAAACACGACTTCATAAATATTATAGTAAATTAAAATATAACAGTGTGTAAACAAAAGAACAAAAGGTTTCTCATCATCCAGTTATAGAAAGAGTCATGTAGCAACCCTTAGCAGTCACACACAACATGCCTTGAGGGAAATTCATTATGGTGAATAATAAGATGAAGCATTCTGAACTTTGGATAAATTTCCCTAGTCAAGACACAGATTTAAGGAAGAATTTCAGTGACCCCAGAATTCAATTCAGTTCAGTTGCTCAGTCGTGTCCGACTTTTTGCGACCCCATGGACTGCCGCATGGCAGGACTCCCTATCCATCGCCAGCTCCCGGAGTTTACTCAAACTCACATCCATTGAGTAGGTGCTGCCATCCAACCATCTCATCTTCTGTCATCCCCTTCTCCTCCTGCCTTCAATCTTTCCCAGCATCAGGATCTTTTCCAAGGAGTCAGTTCTTCACATCAGGCAGCCAAAGTATTGGAGTTTCAGCTTCAGCATCAGTCCTTCCAATGAATCTTCAGGACTGATTTCCTTTCGAACGGGCTGGTTGGATCTCCTTCCAGTCTAAGGGACTCTCAAGATTCTTCTCCAACACCACAGTTCAAAAGTATCAGTTCTTCAGTGCTCAGCTTTCTTTATAGTCCAACTTTCACAATTAAACCCCAGAATTAGAAAACACTAAAATCATAAAATTGAGATATCTGTTTTCTGTGATTAGCAATCATCTTTTACTAAGACATATGCTTACCTACATATATTTCCCTGCAAAACAATTCATATATGTGCATGTTCCTCCCTTACCTCTTTGGAGCAGTTCCTGTGAGCTACAGAGAGGCTGTCTCCTACACTACAGTCATCAGTAAAGTGCATGAATAAAACTGAGACTCACTGCTCTTTCATTATGTGTTTTCTTTTTAATCAAGTGAGAGATTTTTAAAATATCACTATCACTTTTGACAGCAAAAATTAGCAAGTCATTGTTGTTCAGTTGTTCAGTCATATCCAACTTTTTGCGACCCCATGGACTACATCACACCAGCCTTCCCTGTCCTTCACTATCTCCCAAACCTTACTCAAACTCATGTCCATTGAGTCAGTTTGTAAGTATAATAAAGGACAGGGCTTCCCAGGTGGCTCAGTGGTAAAGAACCTGCCTGCCAAGCAGGAGATGTGGGTTCAATCCCTGTGTGGGGAAGATCACCTGGAGGAGGAAATAGCAACCCACTCCAGTAGTTTTGCCTGAAGAATTGCACGAACAGAGGAGCCTGGCAGTCTATAGTCCATGGGGTCTCAAAGAGTCAGACACAACAGAATATACAGGCACTGCAGAGAGAGAGACATGATGAAGGACAACATATTATAAAATGTTAATGTGATATACCCATATGTGTGTATATATGTTTATATATTTTTTTATTTTTTGATAAAATAGTATGTCTTATATTTTATATATTAGAGGCCAAAGAAATCTCTAAACTCTTTCCTAAAGTTAAATATGTGCACAAGTTTTCATCATAATCAAAGAAAACTATCAAATAATAATACAAGCAAATGTTAAATTTCTTGGGGAAAATTGAAATATAACAAGTAATGCCTTAGTAAGGAGGCAGTTTAAACTATTTTGATGCGTGTGTCAGTTACTCAGTCCTGTCTGACTCCTTGCAACACCGTGGACTGTAGCCAGCCAGGATCCTCTGTTCATGGAATTCCCTAGAAAAGAACACTGGAGTGGAGTGCCATTACCTTCTCCAGGAGATCTTTCCATATCAGCAATAGAATTCAGGTCTCCTGCATTGCAGGTGGATTCTTTACCATCTGAGCCACCAAGGAAGACTTTATATTGATATAACTAAAACTAAAAAGGCAAAATAAAAAAAAATTTGATTTCAAATAATTAGGATGTTTTAAGTTTATGAGGAAAATTGATTCTTTTAAATTTTTATTTAATAGAAAAACAAAAACTTCAAAAAAGTACAAGAAAGAAAATAATAGATAAGCAACTTTAATAATATATGCCACAATTGAAGTGATCAGTATGTTAAGAGACAACACAACATTCAATAGTATAGCTCATTCCACTGGTGCAAATATAGTTTAATACTTCATACCTATAAGAAAAACATCATTTGACCATCTCTATTGAAGCAAAAGATAATTTAAAAACAACAATTCTCAGAAATTCTTTAGCAATGCATAAACAGTTCAATCACTAAACATTGTTAACTAAAGCTGTTAATGCTCCGAAGGTAAAGAATCCACCTGTAATGCAGGATTCACAGGATACACTGGTTTGATCCCTGGGTCAGAAAGAGCCCCTGGAGAGGGAAATGGCAACCCACTCCAGTATTCTTGCTCGAAAATTCCCATGGACAGAGGAGCCTTATGGTCTACAGTCCATAGGGTTGCAAAGAGTCAGACACAATGGAGCGACTGAGCACACAACCAATATAAAAATTTATGCAGAGAGATAGATGCAGTTTTTGTATGCTTACTCACAATTGTTCTTATCATTCTTTAATTTTTGATTATTAAAGTGAAGAAAATCAGACGTAGACTAGAGGTATTGGAAAGCATGATGCTTTCCCAAAACACAAAAATTTAAAGCTAGATGATTTAATTTATTTATATAGATTTTGCTATTTTGTGTTAAAGAAACACTTCAGAAAAATACTTGTTGACTTTTATATGTATACATTTCTCAGTAAAATTATGCCATTGGGGCAAACTTATAATTTGGCATTTTTGAAAATTATATAGGCATGAGTATTTTCTTAGGTTTAATCATAATATGATTTGGATTTCTACTAAAGACATGAACAGTAGTTATCTCTAGGAGAAAGTATTATACAAAATATATATATAAAAACTTTTAAAGCCATATTTATTATCTATTACTCGAAATTAATTTAAATGCTGTAAAAATAAAAGAAGCAGTTTCATTAAAAGATGCAAAGAGAATTGATAATCACTCTAGAGAAAGGTGTCTGATTTAATAAGATTTAATATATAATATTGGCAAAACTTTGTGAATGAGCTTTAAACATAAAAACCACCACCATACAGAAACCAGCTCACCTCAGTAACTGAGAGTAACTTCCATCACAGTAGCTGTCCACTCTCCAAGTCCAGCCACCTACTCCCCTAAAGTCCTTGCCTCTGTTTTCCATTATCTGCAACAGTTGCTGAATGTCTTGAGCCTGAGACTTTGAGGACAATCTGAAAGTCTTACAAAAATAATCGTCAGAAAATGACAATCCCTATCAGGCCAGGTCCAAATACTCAGTTATTCAGTTTGAAATACTGCATGGGAAGTATCTGCAAAATGATCCAGGTTGATCTCTGCCTCTCTCTACATTTTATCCTTTAGAGTTGCTTTGTCAATGAGAAATTAAGATATTCTTCCTGGAGCCTCTAGACTCTGGATCAAATTCCCTCTGGTTAACCACATGGAAGAGTTCCTCCCAAAACAAGCAATAATTTTCAGAAGTAGAGCAGTCTAAATCCAATATTGGTGAAAGAAACAGTATATGTATATATTTTAGCCATAACTACAACCATAATATTCACAAAGAAGAGGCTGATAGAGCCTCAACAGTAGTACTATTAGACACATTGGAGTTTTCCATTTTCCTAGAAACAACTTGTCTTTAAATCACTTGTACATAGAATCTAGAACAAAGCTTTCAAGAACATAGAAAGCACGGATACAAAATGTTGTAGCAGGCAGCATTTTCCTGTAGAAATCTAGCCAACATATTATATTAATTATTTTCACCTGCCAATGTCAACTTGGGTTTGTCTATTTACAGGCAGGCAGCCTTAGGGTTAGCTTCACACAGAGTGAATGAGACCATTTGTCAGAGCATCACAACTTCCTTGGTGGTAAAAGAATCTGCCTGTAATGCAAGAGACCTGAGTTTGATCCCTGGGGCAGGAAGATCCCCTGGAGAAGGGAATGGCTACCCACATCAGTATTCTTACTTAGAGAATCCCATGGGCAAAGGAGTCTGGCAGGCTACATATAGTCCATGGGGTCACAAAGAGCTGGACATGGCTGAGTGACTAACACTTTCACAAAAGAAAACTCATCAGCTCTGTGTGAATAGTTTGTCTCCGAAATCCCTTGAATTGCTTGATGTGGTTGTAATATCCATTGTTTTTCAAAGTAGCTTTATTTACAGAAATTAAGGCATCACCACCACAGGAAAACAGTGTGAAGCTTGCAAGAGGGTCTGTGATACATTACAGACACGTTTATTAATCTTGTCTTGATTTAAAAATTGAGACGTCTTGGCTTGCAACAATGCCAGAAGTTTAATTTTCTAATCCAAAGTATAAATGAACACGTTAATGTAGTCATTGAATATTGCATATCTGGTAAGTTTCTTTCTTAATAGCATTAAGAATGAGGACAGTGACTTCTTAGTCTGTTGAATTGTTCTGAGGCTGACACAAATTATAGACTCTAAATTTATTAAGAATTGCCAAGTTTGAATTATTTTTATGGCACCCCAGCACAATTAACTAACTCTAGGCTGATCTTTAATATAAATGATAATTTTTACTGTCTAAGGAAAGATTTGGAGCTGGTGCTAGTAAATTCAGGTCTTATTAATATCATTATTATTTTAGGATAATGTTAATTAAAAGGTATATTAACAAAACTACTATAATTATAATTTATTTGTCATAATTGTGTTTTCCAAATATCAGGAAAAAAGGATAGACTGTTCTAACAACTTAACTTAGTGTCCACCCATCTTTTAAATTATATTTACACATATTTGAGATAGTCAAACAATGTCTCTCAAGATACATATTTTCCTTATTCTTATGTTTAAAATGATTAATAATTGGAGACTGTTATCATTGCTCAGGGCTTCCCTAGTGGCTTAGATGATAAAGAATCTGCCTGGATGCAGGATACCCCAATATAGTCCCTGGGTTGGGAAGGTCATGTAAGAAATACCTCATTTTGAAAATGTCAGTCATTTTCAAAAACAAAATTAGTCTTCCACTTTGAAGATTCTGGAAGATAGACTTTTAAGGTCTAATATTTTCTACTAAAAGAATCTGTCAAAGACTGCAGTGTCTTGGAACTTTCGTGGTCCAGTGGTTAAGACTCTGCACTTCCACAGCAGGGGGCCTGGGTTTGATCCCTGGTTGGGGATCTAAAATCCCACATGCCTCACAGTGCAGCCAAAAAAAATTGAAAAAAAGACAGCAGTGCCTTCAAATACTATATTTTCTTAAACTGGAAATTTAGATAATATTAAAAGGAGTGGGTAGTATATTAATTTGGTCCTGAAGCTAACTGACTTTCAAAAATACATGCATTAATAATCAATTTATCTGTAATAATTTTAACATAAAATATATTGATTTTAATTATTCAATTAAATTTATACTAAATCATGCTTTCTGTACCTCGAAGACCTTTCTAGAAAAATTCCTCTGCTTATATTCTGCCCTTGATTTGTGATCTCTGGATTGCCTTCACCTTTCTCTTCTACTTAAAAAGTATTTCTCAAAGGCAGAGAGAGTATATTTTGGTCCAGGGGCCATTTAGCAATATCTGATGACATTTGAGACCATAACAACTGAAGGTGGGAATTTGTTACTGAAATCTAATGAATAGAGAACAAGGATGTTGCTAACTACCGTACAATGCACAGAACAGCTCCCAGAAAAAGAATTATCCCATCCAAAACACCAAAAAAGCTGTCCTTGAAGTCTCGTACAAAAATATTAATCACTATGCAAAAATCATACCCTTAAACACTGAACCAAGCATTTCCTTAGAAAGTAACTCCAGCACCGTTGACATCATTGGTAAAGACTATTTCAAGAGAGAGTGTTTAAGTGTTGTATTTAGTCAAGTCACTTATTAAGTTAAGAAGTCAATCAACCACAAGTCACAAGTCAATAATAAAATAAGCTTCATTAGCTCCAACATTTTCTCCAAGGAACAGTTTGGTAAAGTTTGCAAGTAAAGAAATAATGCATGTATGTGCAAGTATTAAAAAGTAAAAACTGAATCCTGATAATATGCAATGTTGTGATGTAATGGACATATTGAACACAGTGTTTCTTTATTATTAAGAACTCCTTTATTCTAAAATTTATGCATGGGTTTTACATGTTGGTTACATCTATGAAAAATATTTAAGACACCAAATATTGCTTAATTCATCAAGCTTCTCATAGTTGTGGAGTTTTGAAAATTACAGTCAGTGCATAGTATGAATTTTTAAATAACATTCATGCTTTTGTAGAGTTATAATGGTATACATCTCTTTATGTATCATGTAATAAACAGTCACATATGACTATATATGTCTATACTGAAATGAAAAGCAGTGTGATGCAATAACCTTATAACTCAAATTACAAGTTATTATTGGATAAAAATTTAACAAAGCTCATAGATATTCTCAGTGCCATGATAAACTCACAGACAGTTTGACCTAAAAGGATAGTATAAGTAAGGACTGAATTGTTATACAGCCTAAGAAGACTTGAATTACAAGAGTTTTTGCTGACACTCCTGTTAACAGACAAATGGCTTCCAGCCTTACAAAATTGTTCTCTGTCAAAAGCTGCAAGAGTCACGGCAGTAATTTACCACATTCATATTCTACACTTCCAGTGCCTAGTTTTATCATACTTCTTTGTCATGTACTGTGTTAAAAAATAAACTGAGGTACATTAACATTTTCAGGAGTTTATTTGAACATATGTCAGTTCAAATCAGGCAACAGCAAACCAGGAGTGGTTAGGGGTACTCTGGGCTTCCCTTGTGGCTCAGCTGGTAAAGAATCCGCCTGCAATGCGGGAGACCTAGGTTTGATCCCTGGTTTGGGAAGATCCCCTGGAGAAGAGAAGGGCTACCCACTCCAGTATTCTGGCCTGGAGATTTCCATAGACTGTATAGTCCATGTGGTCACAGAGTCAGACACAACTGAGCAACTTTCACTCACTCAGTGGTACTCTACTTGCTGGAGCTAGGGGAGAGATTTTTACAGAGAAGACATGGAAGAAAAACAGGGAAATTATTTGATTGACTGAAGTTTAAGGCCACCTTACTTGGGAAAGCTGGCTCACCGTTTGTGATTGGTTCTTCTTAAGTTTCATATTCTTGAATTTGATTGCATTGATTCTGGCTTAGTTTCAATTTTATTTCACAGGCTGCTAAGGCACCAGAACCACCTTCTTGTCTAATTACTTTAACATCTATAAACTTTAAGCATTATTTAAGTATTATTGTAATCTATCTTTTAAAATATGAGCATTATTTCCTTTAGAAAGTCAGAAAATACCTTTAAATTGGATATATATCATATTTATTTGTACTCTAATTTCTAATACCACCAGGCTAAGCAAGTCATACTAAATAATTCATCATGGAATAACATATTGTAATCAGTGAATTGCATTTATAAAATATGTGGCCTCAGAGGGAATTATAAAACTTGAGAACAACAACAACAAAAAAGTAATTTCTTCCAGGTGTTCTAATTTTTCCTTTAGGCTAATTGGTTGATTAAAAATAAATGTATGATTCTCGTTGTCCTTACCCCATCAGCTTTCCATTAGTATGACCTCCATCATTCAGTTCAGTTTGGGTATGTGAACAATACCATTCTCTGAATGACCTGGAAATGCAGTCAGCCATTCTTTGAAACAGTTCTGATTCTCCATCATCCACTTGCAGGAGATCTTAGCCCACACAAATGTGTTATCACAGGGGAGATGCCCAGAGGTTACAGCTCTTAACTCAAAGTGAGTTTGTTGCCCAAGTTAGCTCTACAGATTAGTCATTGTCCATACAAATTTAGAGTAAAACTCAGATCTGGTTAGAACTAAGACTACCACCAGGACTGTGGAGATTTACAGGTCTTGTTTTTGTTCCTGACATTCTCAGGAGCAATTGTCTAGAACAGCTTGCAGTGGGGCCAGCCCAGAGGCTGAGCATGTGGGTACAACTCCAAGCATTCAAGAGATGTTAATTATTATTATCATTATGATGATTGCTATAAACTCTGATATATGACTATGGAGTTTATCACAAGGAGTTGAAGGCTGCCCTTCTATATCCTTCCTCTGCCAGCTGCACTTCAGCTGAGTCCTAGGGTCACATATCTGAATAGATGGAGCAAGACATCTTTGGGGTTCCAGCATCTGTGTTGAGGTATAGAGCATGTTATGTCTCCCCAGTCCATTTGCCCTTTGAAACAAGCTCTTATATCTTACATGTCTCATTTCTCTTGTCTCATGCTGAAGTTCGGTACTTGTCTCCCTACAGTGGGCAGTCTATTTTGTTTACACTATAATTAAGAAACACCATCACATGAAATAAAACCTCTCTTCTAAATTTAAATTCAGTTTATGATCCCCTGGAAATATGCTTTAGTTATCCTGTGGATGTTTTCAGGTCTACATTTTTAACCTATGAATACCTATTTATTATTGCCATTATCTGTATTAAATATATTCAATTTTATAAGACTGTATACAGATATGAAAATTAAGGTCCTGAATTTTGAAATAACTAAGCCAAGTCATATTTTCATAACTGGTATCTGGATAACACTATAACCCTAGAGTCCTGCCAAACTGGCAGACGCTTGCATTTTCCTCTGTTAATTTCTAGTGACATTCAGTTTTCTTTGGGGTTTTTCATTACTGTAACTGCTGCCGCTGCTGCTAAGTTCCTTCAGTTGTGTCCGACTCTGTGTGACCCCATAGACAGCAGCCCACCAGGCTCCAGCCGTCCCTGGGATTCTCCAGGCAAGAACACTGGAGTGGGTTTCGATTTCCTTCTCCAATGCATGAAAGTGAAAAGTGAAAGTGAAGTCGCTCAGTCGTGTCTGACTCTTTGGGACCCCATGGACTGCAGCCTACGAGGCTCCTCCGTCCATGGGATTTTCCAAGCAAGAGTACTGGAGTGTGGTGCCATTGCCTTCTCCCATTACCGCAATGGCCAGTTATAAATTAGACATGAGAATTTTCTATTGGAAACTTGTTTTAAATACAACTATATCTTCATCAGAGGTAATTTAAAGGGAAAGCCATGCATAGAACAGTGTGTGTGTACATACTCACATATATATGTCTGTGAAGTTACTCAGTCATGTCCGACTCTTTGTGACCCCACGGACTGTAGCCTGACAGTCTCCTCCATCCATGGGATTCTCCAGGCAAGAATTTTGGAGTGGGTTGTGATTTCCTTCTCCAGGGGATCTTCCTGACCCAGGGATCGAACCCGGGTTTCCCACACTGCAGGCAGACTCTTTACGGTCTGAGCCATCAGGGGCTCCTGTATATATGTATATAAAAAATCAATGTTCCTACTCAGAGTGTTTTCTGATGGATGTGAATTTCAGAGTACTATTTAGATACTTCTTAATTACATTCTAATTATACTCAGAAGGTATAGGAATTGCAATAATAAACATTTAAGTTCCTGTTGCCTCCTTACTTAGGCTCCTACAGAATGGAGTGAAATCTATTCTAAGTTGCTGAAGCATGTTCATTCTGTTCAATTGATATTGTCACTATTTTTCAAACCTCCTGCTTCAGGAGGATGTGAATGTGAATGACTCAGGATCATTTGGGGTCCTTGAGCATAAATATGTATCTCACTTTCCTATATATATGCAATTCTAACTCTGAACTTGCTATAAACTGTTACATATAAACTAAACTTTTTGCATTTTCCCCCCAATTGGGCTCTCTACAGCTACAGATAAGGAGAGTTTAAGTGTATGAAATACTTCAGATATTTTTTCAGTTACAAAATTTCCTATTTAGAAATGAAGGGCTTACTTGTGAAGTCATAAATTGATTTATAGAAGACTTTAATCTGGGCAGGTGACAGTTTAATGTCTTCTCATCCAATTCTGGGGCATTTTCTTCTTATTTTATATAATACATGATATGGATGAAGAGAATGTTCGTGACTATAGAATAGTCCAGAATAGCTCTAATGTTATGGTTTACAAACAAGCAAGATGATCAAATAGTGTCTTGTATGTTCTTCATATTTATAATTTACTGTTTGTTTGCTCTAATTCAGTTAGTATGAAATTAATCAGAGACTGTTAGCACCTAAAGCACTATGATACTTTTCTTTAGAGATTATGGGGGGAAAAGATTTAGCCAGATTGTAATAGTACTAAGGTTATTTTGCTGTTTTGTAGTTGAATCTATGCCAAAACACAAGCACCCTTGCTGTTAGTGCAGTGCAGTCAAATATGTTTGAGTAAAGACTTGAGCAGTCTGTTAATGTACTGACAATGACAGCTAGTAAAAAACAATAGTTTAAGAGAGAAAAGTTGGTAGTGAAAAACACAAAATGCGTAGACAGGCTGAGCTGAATATTATTAAATCTATCTATGAAAACACCAAACATGCATTAATTAAATACAGATGTATTGCTATGCCTATCAATATATGGAGATTGATATAGATATGTGTATACTTAATGCCCAAAACATCCTTAGCAGTTATATACTATTATCCTATTATTTCCATTTTTAAGATAAGTAGCTAGAGTAGGAATGGTTAATTTATTAACTTACTTTTTCTCTTTAATCTAGTACATAGAGACAGAGTTCTCTTTTTGCTCACTGATACAGTGCATGCTCTACTTGATAAATGGAGAAACAGTTAATAGTGCTGCACTGGAATGCAAATCATTTTTACTTCAATAATCATGTTCTTCCTAATGCAGTGTTTGCTTTCAATTGAAAAAAAAAAAAAAAAAGTACCAGTGTGGCAGAAAGAAAAATAATGTTGACTGGTGGTATCATTTAAAGCTTCATGAAATAGTTGATAAAAAATATGTGCATGCATGTTCAGTCACTTCAATTGTGTCTGACTCTTTGCAACTTTATGCACTGTAGTCCACCAGGCTCCTCTATCCATGGGATTCTCCAGGCAAGGATACAGGAGTGGGTTGCATACCCTCCTCCAGGGGATCTTCCTGACGCAGGGATCAAACCCATGTCTCTTATGTCTTCTGCATTGGCAGACAGGTTCTTTACTCCTAACATCACCTGGGAAGCCCCAATATAAAATATAGTTCAGGTCAGTTGCTCAGTCGTGTCCGACTCTTTGTGACCGCATGGAATGCACCCTGCCAGGCTTCCCTGTCCATCATCAACTCCTGGAACTTGCTCAAACTCATGTACATTGGGTCAGTGATGCCATCCAACCATCTCATCCTCTGTTGTCTCCCTCTCCTGCCTTCAATTTTTCCCAGCATCATTTATTTACCAATGAGTCAGTTCTTCATATCAGGTGGCCAAAGCCTTCTGATTGAAGCTTCAGCTTCAGTATCAGTTCTTCCAATGAATACTCAGTACTGAAATCTTTTAGGATTGACTGGTTTGATCTTCTTGCAATCCAAGGGACTCTCAATAGTTTTATCCAACACTACAGTTCAAAAGCATCAATTCTTTGACACTCAGCTTTCTTTATGGTCCAACTCTCACATCCATACATAACTACTGAAAAAAACATAGCTTTGACTAGACAGACCTTTGTTGGAAAAGTAATGTCTCTGCTTTTTAATATGCTGTCTAGGTTGTCATAGCTTTTCTTCCAAGAAGCAAGCATCTTTTAATTTCATGGCTTCAGTCACCATCTGCAGTGATTTTGGAGCCCAAGAAAATAAAGTCTGTCACTGTTTCCATTGTTTTCCCATCTATGTGCCATGAAGTGAGAGAAGCAGATGCCATGATCTTAGTTTCTTGAATGCTGAGTTTTAAGCCAAATTTTTCACTCTCCTCTTTCACTTTCATCAAGAGGCTCTTTAGTTCTTCTTCACTCTCTGCTATAAGGGTGTTGTCCTCCGTGTATCTGAAGTTATTGACATTTCTCCCAACAATCTTGATTCTAGCTGTTCTTCATCCAGCCCGACATTTCACATGATATACTCTGCATATAAGATAAATAAGCAGGGTGATACTATATATCCTTGATGTACTCCTTTCCCAATTTGGAATCAGTCCATTGTTTCATGACTGGTTCTAACTGTTGCTTCTTGACCTGCATATAGATTTCTCAGAAGGCAGCTAAGGTAGTCTGGTATTCCTATCTCTTTAAGAATTTTCTACAGTTTGTGGTTATCTATACAGTCAAAGGCTTTTGTGTAGTCAATAAAGCAGAAGTAGAAGTTTTCTGGAACTCTCTTGCTTTTTCTATGATCCAACAACTCAGCCACTCTATGGTGGGGCTAATGGTGACCTCCTCTAAGAGGGCTTATGCTACATGCTGCATGTCTGAAGTCTGCTGCAGCCAGAGCCCCTATCCCTGTGGCAGGCCAGTGCTGACTGTGCTTCTGCAGGAGACATTCAAACACTCAAAGGCAGTTCTGGCTCAGTCTCTGTGGGATCTCTGGGTCCTGGTGCACGCAAAGTTTTGATTGAACCCTCCAAGCATCTCTGGCAGGTATGGGGTTTGATTCTAAAAGCAATTTTGCCCCCAACCATCTTGTTGGGGCTTCTCCTTTGCCCTTGGATGTGAGGTATCTTTTTTTGGTGGGATCCGACATTCTCTTGTGTATGGTTGTTCAGCAGCAAGTTGCAATTTTGTTGTTCTCACAGGAGAAGATGAGTGCATGTCCTTCTAAACCCGGCCTGCACAGCACCAGAGTTTTCTCTATCACCTGGAGTTTGCTTATGTCCATTTAGTTGGTGATGCCATCTGATGATCTCATTCTCTGTTGCCCTCTTCTGCCTTCAATCTTTCCTAGCATCAATTTATCCTAGGAAAGGATAAATCACACTTTGTAGCAGGCCAAGACCAAATAACAACAGCAATGCCATGACAAATACCAAAATATAATTGATAGATATGTCAGGACAATGTGCAGAAACAAATAAACACTGCTGCTACTGCTGCTGCTAAGTCGCTTTAGTCGTGTCTGACTCTGTGCGACCCCATAGACGGCAGCCCACCAGGCTCCAGCCGTCCCTGGGATTCTCCAGGCAAGAACACTGGAGTGGGTTGCCATTTCCTTCTCCAATGCATGAAAGTGCAAAGTGAAAGTGAAGTCTCTCAGTCGTGTCTGACTCTTAGCAACCCCATGGACTGCAACCCACCAGGCTCCTCCGTCCATGGGATTTTCCAGGCAAGAGTACTGGAGTGGGGTGCCATTGCCTTCTCCGAAATAAACACTAGTACTTGTAAATACAATTTTTACCCTGAATATAGGAATGAATTCTACCTGCAATACTATAGCAGAACTAAACATTTTATAGGTCTTTAAATGTTTTCTATCATCAGTTACTTAACTTTCAAAATACCTCTGCTTTCCAAATTTGTGTTATCATCCTCTTCCTTACAGAAGATAAACACAAAATGCAAAGGGTGAAGATATTTATCAGCATGGTTCAGATAGAAAGGTTATTATGGTGTAAAATACCTACTCTAATCAATCAATATCCTATAATGGATGTCTGATTGCATGTGTTATTGTAGACAGGAAAGACAGAGCAAAATCATTTACAAAATATCCCAGATCTTTCAGTAATAAATTCAGAAACTTGACTGCCACCTGAAATTAATTTGGCATAGTTTAGGATGAATTCATCACATGTTTGAAATCATCTTCTATCTTTTGATTCATATGTATTGCAAAAAGAGAATTATAGCCATAAAGAAATTATCAAAAAGTTATATATTCATCAATTCATTCTTATCTGTATTACTTTCATTCTTTTCTGAGCATTAGTGTAGTTTTATGCATGACTGTTATCAATAAGATGAACAGAATTTCACTTTAATAATAAAAATTTCTTTCATACTTATTGAGTACAAATATTTTATTGATTAATATGACACATTCAGTAAAAATTATCTCTTTTATAAAGTTTATTTTGTGACTTTTTCCCCTTTTCTTTCTAAGAATATTACAATGTATATGTTTGACTACTGTGTTCTATTATCTAAAGACATCTTAGAATGGAAACACTAGTTAAAGGCTTAGAACATTTGTTTCTACATATCTTGATACTTACTGCTAAATACATAAAAATTATTTTAATTTATAGATCTACTATATGGGCTTCGCTGGTTGTTCAGTTGTAAAGAATTCACCTGCCAATGTAAGAGACATGTATTTGATCTCTGGGTGGGGAAGATCCCCTGCAGAAAGAAATGGCAACACACTCCAGTATTCTTGCATGATATTACCATGGACAAAGGAGCCTACAGTCCATGGGGTCACAAAGGAGGCAGATGTGACACAATAACTAAACAACAACTAGAGATACAGGTTTGACGATAATATAAAATATGTACAAATATATTTAAAATATAATATCTGAAAATATATTTGATGTGTGGTTTAATTTACATTTTTTTTCATAGTAGGGCTATATATTTTACATTTTTTCATTTGATTTTCTGAATTTCTGATATCATGTTATATCATCTATAATATCAGTTCAGTTGAGTTCAGTTCAGGCTCTCAGTAATGTCTGACTCTTTGCGACCCCATGAATTGCGCACACCAGGCCTTCCTGTCCATCGCCAACTTCTGGAGTTCACACAAACTCATGTCCATTGAGCCAGTGATGCCAGCCAGCCATCTCATCCTCTGTCGTCCCCTTCTTTCCTGCCCCCAAACCCTCCCAGCATCAGAGTCTTTTCCAATGAGTCAATTCTTCGCATGAGGTGGCCAAAGTATTGGAGTTTCAGCTTTAGCATCATTCCCTCCAAAGAACACCCAGGACTGATCTCCATTAGAATGGACCAGTTGGATCTCCTTGCAGTCCAAGGGACTCTCAAGAGTATTGTCCAACACCACAGTTCAGAAGCATCAATTCTTCAGCACTCAGCTTTTTTTCACAGTCCAACTCTCACGTCCATACATGACCACTGGAAAAACCATAGCCTTGACTAGACAGACCTTTGTTGGCAAAGTAATGTATCTGCTTTTGAATATGCTATCTAGGTTGGTCATAACTTTCCTTCCAAGGAATAAGCATCTTTTAATTTCATGGCTGTGATCACCATCTGCAGTGATTTTTTGGAGCGCAAAAAAAAATAAAGTCTGACACTGTTTCCTCATCTATTTCCCATGACGTGATGGGACCAGATGCTATGATCTTAGTTTTCTGAATGTTGAGCTTTAAGCCAACTTTTTCACTCTCCTCTTTCACTTTCATCAAGAGACTTTTTAGTTCCTCTTCACTTTCTGCCATAAGGGTGGTGTCATCTGCATATCTTGAGGTGATTGATATTTTCCCAGAAATCTTCGTTCCAGCTTCTTCCAGCCCAGCGTTTCTCATGATGTACTCTGCATATAAGTTAAATAAGCAGAGTGACAATATACAGCCTTGACGTACTCCTTTTCCTATTTGGAACCAGTCTCTTGTTCCATGTCCAGTTCTAACTGTTGCTTCCTGACCTGCATACAGGTTTCTCAAGAGGCAGATCAGGTGGTCTGGTATTCCCATCTCTTTCAGAGTTTTCCACAGTTTATTGTGATCCATACAGTCAAAGGCTTAGGCATGGTCAATAATGTGAAGAGTTGACTCATTGGCAAAGACTCTGATGCTGGGAGGGATTGGAGGCAGGAGGAGAAGGGGATGACAGAGAATGAGATGGCTGGATGGCATCACTGACTCGATGGACGTGAGTCTCAGTGAACTCGGGGAGTTGGTGATGGACAGGGAGGCCTGGGGTGCTGCAATCCATGGGTTTGCAAAGAGTCGGACACGACTGAGCGACTGAACTGTACTGAACTGACTGATGGTCAATAAAGCAGAAAGAGATGTTTTTCTAGAACTCTCTTGTTTTTTCAATGATCCAGCAGATGTTGGCAATTTGATCTCTGGTTCCTCTGCCTTTTCTAAAACCAGCTTGAACATTGGGAGGCTCATAGTTCACGTATTGCTGAAGCCTGGCTTGGAGAATTTTCAGCATTACTAGCATGTGAGATGAGTGCAATTGTGCAGGGGTTTGAGCATTCTTTGGCATTGCCTTTCTTTGGGATTGGAATGAAAACTGACCTTTTCCAGTCTGTGGCCACTGCTGAGTTTTCCAAATTTACTGGCATATTGAGTGCAGCACTTTCACATCATCATATAAGTAGTTTTAAATATCTTATACGAAAAGTCTTGATGTATTGTTTATATTTTTTTCTTAAAATTATCACTGAAGCTAAAATTGTGAGTTGAGCCAGCAAATTTGGAAAACTCAGCAGTGGCTACATGACTGGAAAAGGTGTTTTCATTCCAATTCCAAAAAAAGGCAATGCCAAAGAATGCTCAAACTACCACACAATTGCACTCATCTCACATGCTAGTAAAGTAATGCTCAAAATTCTCCAAGCCAGGCTTTAGCAATATATGAACCGTGAACTTCCTGATGCTTAAGCTGGTTTTAGGAAAGGCAGAGGAATCAGAGATCAAATTGCCAACATCCGCTGGATCATGGAAAAAGCAAGAGAGTTCCAAAAAAACATCTATTTCTGCTTTATTGACTATGCCAAAGCCTTTGAATGTGTGGATCACAATAAACTGTGGAAAATTCTGAAAGAGATGGGAATACCAGACCACCTGATCTGCCTCTTGAGAAATCTGTATGCAGGTCAGGAAGCAACAGTTGGAACTGGACATGAAACAACAGACTGGTTCCAAATAGGAAAAGGAGTATGTCAAGGCTGTATATTGTCACCCTGCTTATTTAACTTATATGCAGAGTACATCATGAGAAACGCTGGACTGGAAGAAACACAAGCTGGAATCAAGATTGCCGGGAGAAATATCAATCACCTCAGATATGCAGATGACACCATCCTTATGGCAGAAAGTGAAGAGGAACTAAAATGCCTCTTGATGAAAGTGAAAGTGGAAAGTGAAAAAGTTGGCTTAAAGCTCAACATTCAGAAAACGAAGATCATGGCATGCGGTCCCCTCACTTCATGGGAAATAGATGGGGAAACAGTGGAAACAGTGTCAGACTTTATTTCTTTGGGCTCCAAAATCACTGCAGATGGTGACTGCAGCCATGAAATTAAAAGACGCTTACTCCTTGGAAGGAAAGTTATGACCAACCTAGATAGCATATTCAAAAGCAGAGACATTACTTTGCCAACAAAGGTCCATCTAGTCAAAGCTATGGTTTTTCCTGTGGTCATGTATGGATGTGAGAGTTGGACTATGAAGAAGGCCGAGCACCGAAGAATTGATGCTTTTGAACTGTGGTGTTGGAAAAGACTCTTGAGAGTCCTTGGTCTGCAAGGAGATCCAACCAGTCCATTCTGAAGGAGATCAGCCCTGGGTGTTCTTTTGAAGGCATGATGCTAAAGCCGAAACTCCAATACTTTGGCCACCTCATGCAAAGAGTTGACTCACTGGAAAAGACCCTGATTCTGGGAGGGATTGGGGGCAGGAGGAGAAGGGGACGACAGAGAATGAGATGGCTGGATGGCATCACTGACTCGATGGATGTGAGTCTGAGTGAACTCCAGGAGTTGGTGATGGACAGTGAGGCCTGGCATGCTGTGATTCATGGGATCGCAAAGAGTCAGACACGACTGAGTGATTGAACTGAACTGAAATAAGAATCTGTCAGCAATTTTTGTGTGATTTATTTTATCACCTCAAATTTTATTTAAAAAACAGAACTTGGAGGCAAATTGAGCCATAGTTATAACTTTGAGGTGCAACTTCCAATGAATTTTGCTGCTAATCCTGTAACACTACTACTGTAACTGATGAAATGCTCATGTTAGGTTAAAAAGAAAAAATGATGTTATTGCACTTGCATTGAGCTCTATTCAGAGCTCTAATGTTAACTATTTGTGAAATTTTGAAAAGTCTGCAAAGCTTAACTGTAGTTTATAGAGCAATAGGTTCAAATTAGTGTTGTTTAAACTGTAAACGGAAAAGTCAATTAAGTACAGTATCATTATATTGTAGAACAAAATTTTTAAAAATCAGAAAAATTGTTTTATAAAAGGTATTTTTAATTCTGTAAAATGTATCATTTTCTATGGGTGATGGTGAAAAAAAAATTCATATATATTTGAAACTCCCTAAATTAAATATCCCATTCTATTGTTTAAAGTAGTTGTCTACATAATCTTCCATTCTGCTCTGCACAATTTCCATTTAAATAGTTATTAATTTCAATTATTTTCAGATATTCTGTTTTTAGTTTTAAAATTTTTGATTTGAGTCTTATTTACAAATTTCATTTAGCTGCTGAAATCCTCCATCTTGTGATTTATTTTTTCAGATTGTAGCAACAATTATTTTTAAGTCTGTGTCTGATAACTACTACTGAATTATCCCTAGTCTGTTTCTGTTGTTTGCTTGTTTTTTATTATTATTTATTCAAACAATGCCAAGCATTTCTCTCCCCAAAATATTTTCTTATTGTTTTCTCTGCTATCCTCAATTTTTACTTAGTTCAGTCCTCTCATTCATTTAGTCCTACAAATCAATTTATCCTCTAAAAAATATGAAAGTATTTTACTTGAAAGTCCATTAAAATAAAATTTTTAAAGATTCCTTTCCCAGTTTTTCCACTATTATGCTTCATAACTTCTTTTTTCATTTGTTGTTTAGTTGCTAAGTCATGTCTGACTCTTTTGTGACCCCAGGGACTGTAGTCTGTCAGGCTTTCCTGTCCATCAGATTTCCCAGGCAAGAATAATGGAATGGTTGCCATTTTCTTCTCCAGGGGATCTTCCCAACCTGGGGATCGAACCAGCTTCTCTTGCATTGCAAGCAGATCCTTTACCACTTTTTTCATTTACTAACATGTATCATAATCTATAATCACCTGGTATTGAACCTGGGTCTCCTGCATTGCGTGCAGATTCTTTACCATCTGAACCACCAGGAAAGCCCATAAATTATATACTCATTTTAGCTTTTATTGACTTCAAATCCAATTTCCATGAACCTCAAACCTCATTTTATTGTTTATCATTATCTACCTAATGATATCCTATCATAGATTATCAACTTATTTTTCTCTTTTAATAAATTAGCTTACTGGTTAATAAAATAAGACATAGCAAGTAGTCTGTTTTATGTATCTATATTTTAGTACAATTTTTGCTGTGACTATATTAACAATGTGAACATTATCTTAATTTACACACTGAGTTTAAAGGCTTTGAGTATGGACATTAAGATTCCCAAATTCAGCTAAACACATGTAATAAGATGTTATTTTTCTTAAAATTTTTAACAAGTAATTATCACTACTATTAAGAAAGAGATACTATTATATTAGGATGAGTAAATTGAAAAAGGAGAAAAGGTCATTCAGTTCGAAAAAGATGACACAAGGTTCTTCTTCAGGTTGAAATTGAATTATATACATAATAAAATTGTGACTTGACGAGTAAATTATTTCTAAACATTTTCAATATGTGTGTGCATTGGGTGTGTGTAAGAAATGTGTCCAACATGTATACTGTCTGATACATTAATGAGTAAGACAAAAGTGAAATAACATATATTGGAATTATTGGACATACATTGGAATTTCACTTGTCAATGGCATGAGTAATTTCTTTGCTCAAGTACTGGACAAATGTGTCTCAATCTGTGTGCTATTTGTAATTAAATAGCTATAGATACAGTGCACTTTTAAGTTTAATCTGTAATACTAATATTTTTTCCATTACTTTCTAGACATTCAACAAAACAGAAGATCATGCCTTAAATTTAGTTTTTGCTGATTTCCTTTGTGCAAATGTCGATTTCAAATTATAAAATGAAGTGACTAAATTCTCTACACAGTAACAAAATTTCCTATTATATGCTGAGTTCATAATGTCTCAATTCAGTAAATTAAAACATTGTCCATCATACTAATTAATACCTCATAGTTCGCATAAAGCTTAAGCATTTTTTTTCCTGTTCCCCTGGAGGCCCACTTGCAGATGAGCCATCTGCTACCCAAAAAAAAAGAGGAAGTGAAGTCAGCTTCGCTTATTCTTGCTTACCTCTTCCCACTTCTGTCTTACTGCTGTTTCTAATCATCCCAGGAAACTTTCTAGTTGACTGGTACAATTGTGAAAAAGTTGTTTGATCTTTGGGCCTAGCAGAGGTCAAAAGTACTAATCTTTTTCATGGACACATTGATAGATCTTTAATAGCCTCATTAAGAATAATTGGTAAGATTTCCCATGATAAGGATGACATTTTTCTTCATGTGTTTGGTGCCTTTTCAAACTTGATTGATTTCTTTTTCTTTTTTATTTGCCTGTTATTTGGATAATGTGGGCTTCCCTGGTAGCTCACCTGATAAAGAATCCCTGGCTGTTCTGGTAAAAAATCTGCCTGTAGTTCAGGAGACCTGGGTTCGATCCCTGAGTTGGAAAGATCCCCTGGAGAACGGAACAGCTACCCACTTCAGTATTCTGGCCTGAAGAATTCCATGGACTATATAGTCCATGGGGTCGCATAGGGTCGCAAGGAGTCGTGCACAAGACTGAGTGACTTTCACTTTCACTTTTGGATAATGCACTTATACAGTTTCATTCTGTTGGGGTTATTACCAGGATTTAAAAAGGCTTGTAATAGTCTTTCTCCTCTCTCTCATAACCCCTCTCTCTTCCATGGAAAGTATTTGTACATATTTTTATCCAAACTCTGAAAGTGAAAGTCAATCCCAACACTAATTTAGCTCTTCTTTGCTTTGGAAAACCCGTTTCTTATCTTCTGGATTTCTCAGACCAGAGTCAGATTCCATTTTATAGTGCTGGATTCACTGAGAGAAAGACATATCAAGCTCTCCAAATAGCCTGGAGAAGTCCCTTGTCCTACAGTTAAGCTGAGGGCAACTGACAGCCCTCCCACCTTCTTTTGGGTGAGGGATGTGTGTTTGTGTGTGTGTGTGTGTATGTTTTTGTGTCTTGTGAACATGTAGAGGTGGTAATATAGAGAAGCTCTTTCCAAAGAAATCTTCTATGTAATATCCTTTCTTTATTCTCATCTCTCTCTGCCCTTTAATGTCCTCACAGTGTGTTCAAGAGAACTGTAACTGAATTTGACAACGTTGTTTATAAATTCTGCCTATGGTCTAGTATCTCCTTTGGAAAATACACATCTTAGTACTTCAAACAAAACTTACATTTTGGCTGATTATTACATCATAAATGTGGGTAACACCATGAGATTTTTTCTGGTCTACTATCAAAACTGTTCTCATATCTTTCATTCAAACAAAGAAAAATTTATACACACATACACATATCTACACATCTCAGGTAAAACATATTCATTATATTAAAAAAACAGAAAATACAAATAGACGAAAAATCATAAACAATAAAACAAAGTAAAAAATTAATTTCCCAGGAAAATCTGCTTTATTTTGTGCCTATGCAAATAAAAAATGGATACAGAAATAAAATCCCTAACTTTATCCTCCAGTGCTTGTGGTCTCTGCCCCTCCTCTTCTTATTTCATACATTGTGGTCATCATTTCCTCTTAGCAAATACAAACTGTTTCAATTTCAATGGCAGCATGTGTTCTAATTCATGAATATGTTAACTTTTCTGAACTAATCCTCTATCATTGAGTATTTAGGTGAAGTTTGGATTCCTATGTAAACCACACAAATTATATGTGCATCATCTATGTTGATTTTCTTAGAAACGCATATAATTTTTATTAATCTCCTGCCGGGGTCCAGCCCCGGCTGATCCAGGGTCTTCGAAGGAGAGACGGCTAGGCGGCCTATTCAAATGTTAATTAGATATAATAAAGAGGAATAGAATGAGGATAGCTCAGTAGGAAAATTCAGTGGAGAAAAGAAGCTGAGTGGCTTGGTTTACGCGGAAAATCAATATAACCCGTGACACCAGGTTAGCTCTGACCACGGAGGCCGCAGGCGCCCTCTCGAATAGCGGAAGGTGCCCCACCTTAGACACCTTCTCGAGTGGGTCTTAGAAGCCCAGGCAAATAAATGGTCGCAGAGGACATCCACGCTCCAGATGGACACTCAGCTAGAAGTTAAAGGGAAGAATGACATGGGGAGACCAAGCGTTGGTGAGCAAGGCCCATAGCTTTATTTTCAACAGGGGCTTTTATACCCTAAGTTACACATAGAGGACAATAGGGGATGCAAAATCAGCAGTCTTTGATGCTTATCAAAAACCAGGGTTTCTTTCCTGCAGATTTATCGTATACAAATGGTTTAGGTGATTTACATCATCTTCTGGCCAGAGGCCTATTAACATTTTATGACTCTTGACAAGGACTTATCAACAAAGACTTATTTTCTCTAAGAGTAATTATTTTAAGGTTTGGCGCCATCCTCCGAAGATAAGATTACGTTCCTATAGGGTGGATGTGTAATGGGTTTACAAAGGAAAGAATTTACTACCTTAAGGGTCTAAAGTTACTAACACCAGGCCACTACTTATTTTTTCTACATACCAACTATATTAATTAATGCACATTCAAGGATACAATTCAAGGGATGTGAAAACTTGGCAACAAACATTGGCTCATCAATGAAATCTTTTACTAGCTTTATTCTGACAGTTTCTAATTCTCTGAGAGGCTCTAAGCTATTTGAATATCTTAAGCTTCCCGTGCCTCTGGAGGCTGGGAGACTGTAAACAATCGTATGCATAGCTGTAGGTGTCCGGGTAAACTTGTCAGGCGAGTTAGAGAGCCATCTGAGGGGTTTGGATTTAAACACTCCTAATTGCCCAGGAACTTTATTAATTGGAGCTATAAGTTAACTCTTTGACAGAGAGAGTGAGATGGTGGTGGGGGACAGCCCCCAGTAAAGTCAGAGGTGAGAGCACAAAGCAATAAAGTAGGCAGACTCTGGTTTTTGGGGGGTAGATGCTCGAGAATATCCGGGGGCACTCCCGAGGCTCGATCCCGCCTTTGCGTATGCCGAGCCCCCTTCCTCATGACCTTTGTCACGAGTGGAATGTCTCTCGCCGGCTCCCAGCATCTCCCCCTTTTTTATTTCTTAAAACAGCCAGATGTAGCTCAGTCGCGAGCCTCTGAATGCTCTGCCGAATAATCCTGACAATACAAGGAAGAATGAATATGAGAAGCAGAATTAAAACAGCCACAGTAACATAGCTAAGGAAGGTAGACAGCATATTTTTTCCTGAAATATAGTTAGAGAAAGTATGGAAGAAATCATTTGCTGTTCCAGCGGCAGTAAAGTCTAATCGGGAGTGTTCCATGGTTGCTATTTGATTGTGAAGTTTCCCTAAGTCTAGACCAATGTCAGAGCTGTTCCAGATACCTGAAATATGGTTTTTAATCTTTTCCCATTCAAAATCTGTCTCATTTACTTTCAGGGGTGTTACACATATCCACCGATAGTCAGCATGACAGGACAGTGCCATTTTCACCTTTAAAGCCTGCAATTCAGTCCCAATATGTATTACTGCTTCCTCTAGGGCGTCTACCCTCATTTCTAACTTCCTGTCTATAGCTTCCTGTGTTGCCAATGCTAAAGAAACATTTTTGGACATAGAATCAACATATTGAGCAGTATGTACTTGTTGAGTCAATGATATTGCTGTCACAGTAACAGAAGTGATTGCACTTATCAAAGCTGCTATTCCCAAGATAAGTAAGCCCACAAACCGTCGGGTTCGCATTAAATCCTGCAGTTGTTGTAATACAGCCAAACCGTAATTATCATACCAATAAGAATGCACAGATACAGGTATCATGAGATAGGGTGGGCGTTTCAACACAACAAAAGAACAAACATTATATTGGGGGGTCAAACAAGATGAAAGCATACATTGTTCACAAGTTACTATATTAGGTCCACCTGAATAATTCATGTGTACATTTAATCTTTTGGAGTCATTAGTAAAGAGAAAAACATAAGGTGAGGGTACACAAGCTAAAACAGAATAAGTAGAATTGCTATTTGGACGGAGTAAGGAAATGGGAGCAGTGGCAGCAAGGGCCCTCCAGATTTCTGGCTGCCAAGAAGTTCTGTTCTTAGTAGTATAAGACAATATGGGTGACACAAATCGATTATTATGCCATCTAGTAATGCTTAATGGCCAGGAAAAATCTTTCTTCCAATTATAAAATCTACTGGGAAAGTCATCAAGGGGCAATGGGCTCCTACCTAGGTCTGAGTTACTCCAGTCTTGAATCATGTAATTCCCTCTTCCCGGTATTCTATAATCAGCTCTTAAATGATAAGTACAAGATTTCCAAATTGGATACCCTGTACGATCATCTATGGTGTTCCATACGGCATCTGAAGGCTCAGTATTATAACAACTTGGATATCCAGGAGGGGGTCTACGGAATATAAATTCGTGGGGATCAAGGGCCCCGGGCATACGAGCCTGTAAGACCCAAAGCGCTAGACGCCCTCTATGTTCAATACCTGAGGCTGGAGAATGAGTCAGAACTGCCTTTTTAGAGGCTCCGACACATCCTTCTTTAGGGGGAATAATAAAGCTTTCTATATCACTGGGAAAGTTAAAGCAAACAGGAAGGTCGTCTGCTAATCCCCTGAAGGTAAAATTGAAATTAATAGGATATTCGTCTGTGGTATAAGAAGTATATGACCCTCCCAGTAACTGAGGCTGGTTTGTGTGGACCCGTAGGGGGTCATTGTTCCAGGTAACAACTTGAAAGGTTGGAGGATCTGGGAAGTAGGCCCAATACTTTTCAGGAGCAGGGGAGGAGGCGCTTACCTGGCAAGATAATAAGGCAAGCATAGCAATAAACATCTTCTCAGGGGAGGTTGGAGAGCCCTGCAAAGAGGTTATTCCCCGTGCCTGATGGCAGAGTGTTTTTATTTGTCCCCAAGTAGGTATGGAGGCATTCCGGGTCGCCTGAGTCAGGCGGCCTGACCCCCTCTTGTGAGACAAAGGATCGGGGGGAGCGATATCCTGTATGTGAAGTTGAGACATCTGTTTGGTGGGCGGATCCGTTCCCTGCTCATCCGGGATCCCTGATGTCAGTTGCTCCGATGTCAGTGGTGTTTCCCGTGCTGGCGTGGGGAGCGAAGGCAGAGGAGGCCCTTTCCTCTTTCGGGGTCGCGGCGGCCGTGAAACCCGGTATCCGAGAGGCTGAGACATGGCGAATTAATCTATCTGGAACCCAAATTGGAGAATCTGCGTCCTGTGGAAAAATACAAGCATATCCTCGACCGCTGGTTAACAATGGGTCGGGACCTTTCCATTGTCCGGAAAGGAGGTCCTTCCATTTAACTAATGGTTTTGCATTCAGTTGCTCCGGGCACCAATGGCGAAGCATTGCAGTCATTCCAGCTGAATCAGTATTTAAAATATTTATTACAAAAAGAGCATGTTGCAAGAGGTGATGGGGAGAACTATATTTAAACTCCCCTTCTTTTAGTTTTTGAATTTGGGTTTTTAACGTTTGATGTGCTCTTTCCACAATGGCTTGTCCTTGTGGATTATAAGGGATGCCTGTGTTATGTTTAATTTGAAACTTTAGACAAAATTCTTGAAAAGACTTAGATGTGTAAGCAGGAGCATTATCAGTTTTCAAGGCTTTTGGCAGACCCATATATGAGAAACAAGTAAAAAGATGTTGTATTACATCTTTAACCGCTTCCCCTGTGCGAGCAGTTGCAATAATAACATGAGAAAAGGTATCTACTGTTACATGAACAAAAGACAATTTTGCAAATGAAGAGATGTGAGTTACATCCATCTGCCAGAGTGCATTAGGTTTAAGACCGCGAGGGTTAACTCCCATAGGTAAACTATTTATAGTAGTGGGACAATGAGAACAGGAACGAACAATCTCCCGAGCAGATTCTCGAGGAATCTGAAATTGATATCTTAGTGCAGTAGCATTTTGATGGTGGAGTGAATGAGAAGCTCGGGCTTCTTCAAAAGCAGAAGCCACTGTGACCTTAGTTAGTGAATCTGCCAGGTCATTTAAGGCATTTAAAGGTCCAGGCAATCCAGAATGAGCCCGAATGTGGCCAATAAAATATGCTCGGCTTCGTTTCCAAATTTGCTGCTGCAGTTTAGTTAACAAGTGAAATATTGCAGTTTTGTTCTCAGGCAGGACCGCAGTCTCAATGTGTGGAAACAGCCTGACCACATACTGAGAATCAGAGTAAAGGTTAAATTTCTCCTCTGCAAACATAACAAAAGCCTCTATAACAGCTCTGAGTTCAGCTCTCTGGGCCGAAGTTTCCTGCGTATGTAAAACTTTACGCTGATCTTTTGTAACTATAGAAGCTCTGCCATTAGCAGACCCGTCAGTAAAAACCATTTGAGCATCAGAGATGGGAGAGTATTTACATCTAACAGGGAAAATAACCGGGTGTTTAGACATAAAATTTAGCAAAACATGTGAAGGTAAATGATGCAGAATTTGACCAAAATAATTTCCTATAGCAATCTGCCAATTCTCATCAAACATTAGAAGAGCATCAAGTTGTTCTTTATTATATGGAATTACAATTTCTGCTGGTTCTTTACCAAACAATTCAATGCTACGTTTTCTCCCTTTCAATATCAACGTACCTATCAGTCCTGGATAAGAGGCCACTACTTTTTTAGCCTGGGCGGGGAGATGGACCCATTCTAGGGGGCCGTTTTGCCATAAAACTCCCGTAGGTGCTGTTGGAGTAGCTAGGCAGAGGAATTGCCAATTTGTTTGTAAATTAACTCTTTTAACATAGCTATCAGATAAAGCTGCTTCCACCTTTTCTAAGGCCTCCTGAGCCTCAACAGTTAATTGTCTCTTAGAAGTTGGATTAGGATCCCCACGTAAAATGTTAAAAAGAGGCTTTAATTCAGCAGTGGTTAATTTTAAATAAGGTCTGATCCAATTAATGTCGCCTAAAAGTTTTTGATAATCATTTAAAGTAACAAGGTGATCTTTTCTCAATTTTAATGGGGCATGAGTCACAGTTTCTGAATTGATAACCCGTCCTAAGTAAGTTATGGGCGGATTGACTTGAATTTTTTCTGGGGCAATTTTTAAGCCTCTGTCTGTTAGTGCCTGGGTCAAATCTTGAAGGACAGTTTGCAAATGAGCTCTATCAGGGTGAGCTATTAAAATATCATCCATATAGTGAATCATATACAGTTGTTCATATTTAGCCCTAATATTTTCTATAGCTGCATTAACAAATTTTTGACATAAAGTAGGGCTATTTTTCATTCCCTGGGGCAACACTTTCCATTGAAACCTTAAATGAGGCTGTTTAAAATTTTCTGCTGGTAAACTAAAGGCAAATCGCTTTTTATCCTCAACATTTAAGGGGATGGTGAAAAAACAGTCTTGTAAATCAATTACAATAATATTATATCCTTCTGGGATGGCTACTGGGGAAGGAAGCCCAGGTTGTAAGGCTCCCATGTCTTCCATAGTGGCATTAATAGCTCTTAAATCTTGTAAAAGTCGCCACTTGCCAGATTTTTTCTTAATAACAAAAATAGGAGTATTCCAGGGGCTATTGGAGGGCTCGATATGTCCCAATTCTAGTTGTTCAAAAATTAACGCTTTGGCTGCCAGAAGTTTTTCTTTAGTCAGAGGCCATTGTTCTACCCACACCGGGTCTTGAGATTTCCATGTAATGGGGTCGGCAGCAAAAACAATGGCCTCCATCAAAAATTTGGATACCCTAATCCAGTACGGAACTTTCGAGGAGCCGGGCAAATTGGCTCAATTATTCCTGTCTGTTGTTTACCTAATCCTTTTGAAGGGTCATAGCCCATTTGTAGCATTTGAAAAGTTACTTTATCATCAGGGCTAAAAAGTAACATGCCCATTTGAGACAGCACATCTCTCCCCCACAGTGAGAAGGGCAGGGAAGGAATCACATACGGTTGGAATGTTCCACGGGTATCATCAAATTGCCAGTCTAAAATTTTTGCACTTTGAGCTACTGTAGGAGCTCTTCCGATGCCCACTATGTTATTTGCAGTAGTATGTGTGGGCCAGGAATTGGGCCAATCTTTCCCAGAAATACAGGAAACATCTGCTCCTGTGTCTAATAACCCTTCAATAGACTTGCCACTGACAAGAATAGATTTCATAGGACGCTTTTTAGTAATTTCTGTTACCCAAAAAACCATGTCACTAGATCCAAATCCTTTGTCCTGTCTTTTATTTTGGGTGGCTGTTTGCCCAATTGCATTATAATATGGCAAAAGTAAAAGTTGGGCTATTCTCTGTCCCTGATGTATTTGAAAAGTTTTAGTCGGGGGTGAAATCATTATCTGAATTTCTCCTGTGTAATCTGAGTCAATTACTCCGGGAATAATTGTAAGACCTTGTATAGCTAAGGAACTTCTGCCTAGTATAATGCCTACCAGGCCTGTTGGTAACGGGCCTTTAACTCCTGTAGGGATTTTTACAGTGGGGCTATCTGGTGTTAATATTGTTGAGGTGGTGGAACTGAGGTCCAGTCCTGCGCTGCCTGGGGTTGCTCTGATGAGCTCTGCGACGGGACGAAGGGAATGAATGGGTTCAGTGAGGCTGCCCCAATCGTTGTCGGGGCCTGGGGCTGGCCCCTCAACCCGTTTCCCGACTGCTGGTCGGGGCCTAAAAAGGCTCCGTTTCTATGAAATGTTGACCTACAGTCCCTTGCCCAGTGATATCCTCTCTGGCAGCGAGGGCAAAGAGACCTAGGATTAATGGGCAGGGGGGCAGGGTTTTGCAGAGCAGACACAGACTGTTGGGCTGGATTAGGCAGATAAGAACCGGGTGTTCTTTGAGGGCAGTCATGAAAAGTGTGTCCCTTCTGGCCACAGGAAAAACAGGTTCCAGGGAATGCATTCCTGCCTTGGTTATTGGGATCATCTTGTGATGGCTTATTTTTGTTAGTAAAAAAAGATTGGACTGCCTGCTGATAAGTATTTCCTTTTATCGCTGCAGCTATCGCAACACCCTGTAGCATTGACGGTCCTACATCTGCACACTGTTTCATATAATCAATTAAAGATCCAGTTCTTCTAACAGGACGCAGTATAGCCTGGCAGGTAGAATTAGCATTTTCAAAGGCCAAGTGTTTTGTTAATAGTTTAGCTGCCTCAGAATCAGAAATTATTCTCTGGACAGCTTCTGAAAGTCGTGAGACAAAGTCTTCAAATGGCTCTTCTGACTTTTGTTTAATATCAGATAGAGCAGCACCTGATGCCTTACCATCAGGCAATGAGCGCCAGGCAGTAAAGGCACAATCAGCCACCTGTTGTATAGCAGTCCTATCTAATTTCATCTGTTCGTCATATGAGGGGTAGTCGGTCTGTCCAAGTAATATAGCTTCAGTGATATGTTTAAAGTCTCCATTTTGGTTAGAAAAAGCATATATACGAGCGAGATCATCATATTCAGATTTCCAAAGTATAAAATGTCCTCCGGACAGGCAGGCCCTAGCAATTGATTTCCATTCTCGAGGTGTTAAGCATTGGCCTGCTAAATTTTCTACTAGCTGCATCGTATATGGGGCTTTAGGCCCATATGAAATACATGCATTTTTAAGTTCTTTTACCAACTGAAAAGAAACAGGCTCCCAGTCGATAGCCTTTTGTTCTCTTTCATCATTGTCAAAAATTAAAGGGAAACAAGCCTGAAGTTGGGGATCGAATTTCTCACCAGGGGCAGAAAAGGCCCGTCTCTGTGGGATCGATTTTGGAATTTTCCCACTTCGATAGGGAGGTGGCAGCAATAATGCAGGTTTAATAGGACCTGTACGGCTTGGTATGGGAGGTGGTATGGGAGGTGGTATGGGAGGAGGTATGGGAGGAGGTGGCAATGGCATAGGTTCCACATTCTCTGCTCTGTACTCTGGAGCTCTTTGAACTGTTTGGTATCCAGAGGTTACATATGGATTAACTGGGAAGGTCTCTTGGAAATCCCTAGGGGCATATGGCCTGATGGGAGACGTTTCCCTTAAGCTCTTTGGAGCTGATGGCCTGACAGGGGAAGTTTCTCTTAGGCCTTTTGGGGCATCATTGTTTAAGAGATGCCGATCTCCATCAGAGTGATATTTAGCTATTATCTCGCCTAAATTCTCTTTTTCTTTTGGGGAAGGCTGATCTTGTTTCTCATCCCTAACTTTAAGTTGTTCCTGAGTAGTCATGGCTGCTAACATTTTTCTTAGTTGCCTATAGTCAGGTGGGTCTTCATTTTTCTCATTTTCCTGAGGTTTAACTACAGTTTCGATCTCATTTTCCTCTTTAAAGGTTACTTTTTTAGATTCAGGGGCAGGTTTAGCCACAGCATTTTCTTCACTATCCCCTTTAAGATGTACTTTTTCTGAATCGGGGGCAGGGTCTAAGACATCTCTAATGATGTTCCATAAGGAAAAAGCGTCATTAGGGACATTTTCTGAGCCATGTTCGGCATGGTAAGTTTTTAGCTGTTTTCCTACTTTTTCCCAGACATCTAAGTTAACAGAGCCTTCGTCTGGGAACCAGGGACAGTGCTCTTGTACAAATGAAAAAAATGATTGAATGGCAGATTTTTTAACTTTGATTCCTCTTTTATTTAATAACTGTAAGATTACTCCTATAAAGAGCTGTCTTTCATTTGATTCAGTGTTACCCATGTCAGAAAATTAAGTATAGTAAAAGATTTTGCTTTTAGCTATCAAAAGATCAGGCTTTTCTTTGGCCTTTTAACTTCAGAAACTGTTTTCTCTCTCTAAGTCTAACACTTTAACACTTTCAACACTTCCCACTCCTCTCGCCCTGTCTGTCCTACAGGGGGGTCCGCGGCACCCTTGAGTGGGGTCCTAGCCGTCCCGAACACTGGAAGGACAATAGGGCTGATGACCCAGATTGTCCCGGGGGGGGGGAACAGAAGGCTGGTGACCCAAACTGTTCCGAGGGGGGAGCAGTAGAGCTGATGACCCAAACTGCTCCGTGGGGGAACAAGAGAGCTGATGACCCAGTTGTTCCGAGAACGGGGGAGCAAAAGGGCTGATGACCCTAATTGCTTTGGGGAGCTTACCTTCGAAAAACCTGTTTCGGGCGCCACCTGCCGGGGTCCAGCCCCGGCTGATCCAGGGTCTTCGAAGGAGAGACGGCTAGGCGGCCTATTCAAATGTTAATTAGATATAATAAAGAGGAATAGAATGAGGATAGCTCAGTAGGAAAATTCAGTGGAGAAAAGAAGCTGAGTGGCTTGGTTTACGCGGAAAATCAATATAACCCGTGACACCAGGTTAGCTCTGACCACGGAGGCCGCAGGCGCCCTCTCGAATAGCGGAAGGTGCCCCACCTTAGACACCTTCTCGAGTGGGTCTTAGAAGCCCAGGCAAATAAATGGTCGCAGAGGACATCCACGCTCCAGATGGACACTCAGCTAGAAGTTAAAGGGAAGAATGACATGGGGAGACCAAGCGTTGGTGAGCAAGGCCCATAGCTTTATTTTCAACAGGGGCTTTTATACCCTAAGTTACACATAGAGGACAATAGGGGATGCAAAATCAGCAGTCTTTGATGCTTATCAAAAACCAGGGTTTCTTTCCTGCAGATTTAT
Source organism: Bubalus kerabau (assembly GCF_029407905.1). Lineage (NCBI taxonomy): Eukaryota > Metazoa > Chordata > Mammalia > Artiodactyla > Bovidae > Bubalus > Bubalus kerabau. The sequence continues at coordinate 61,291,145 of NC_073634.1, forward strand.
CGTATACAAATGGTTTAGGTGATTTACATCATCTTCTGGCCAGAGGCCTATTAACATTTTATGACTCTTGACAAGGACTTATCAACAAAGACTTATTTTCTCTAAGAGTAATTATTTTAAGGTTTGGCGCCATCCTCCGAAGATAAGATTACGTTCCTATAGGGTGGATGTGTAATGGGTTTACAAAGGAAAGAATTTACTACCTTAAGGGTCTAAAGTTACTAACACCAGGCCACTACTTATTTTTTCTACATACCAACTATATTAATTAATGCACATTCAAGGATACAATTCAAGGGATGTGAAAACTTGGCAACAAACATTGGCTCATCAATGAAATCTTTTACTAGCTTTATTCTGACAGTTTCTAATTCTCTGAGAGGCTCTAAGCTATTTGAATATCTTAAGCTTCCCGTGCCTCTGGAGGCTGGGAGACTGTAAACAATCGTATGCATAGCTGTAGGTGTCCGGGTAAACTTGTCAGGCGAGTTAGAGAGCCATCTGAGGGGTTTGGATTTAAACACTCCTAATTGCCCAGGAACTTTATTAATTGGAGCTATAAGTTAACTCTTTGACAGAGAGAGTGAGATGGTGGTGGGGGACAGCCCCCAGTAAAGTCAGAGGTGAGAGCACAAAGCAATAAAGTAGGCAGACTCTGGTTTTTGGGGGGTAGATGCTCGAGAATATCCGGGGGCACTCCCGAGGCTCGATCCCGCCTTTGCGTATGCCGAGCCCCCTTCCTCATGACCTTTGTCACGAGTGGAATGTCTCTCGCCGGCTCCCAGCAATCTCCCTTTCAGTGTTCATTTGCATTTTAATAAGTATTAAGGTATACCTTTCTAAAATAGGAATTTAAGTTTTAGTTAATGAAAAAAGGATTTATTTGTTCCTTGAGAAATCTTTGTAATTAGGCAATGGCCTGATATTCCTTGCTCATAAATCTGAATTAAATAATATATACTATTCATATAATAAGCATCCCTTACTAATATTTTGGCAAACAACTTAAAATCAAAGACTATTTCTAAAGCTATCCATTTTCAATGATCTATAGCAATTCTAGATACTTGTGTAAAATTCATTTAAACTTCTCATACCTGCTAAATTAGTTTAGCAATGTTATCTAGCAGTCTCTATTTTGTGTTGGGTCAATATTCTAGATTCTTCCTAAAATTATTATCTGCCAGAAGATTTTGGAATAAACAAAAATAGAAACAAAATGGAAATGATGAGTTACACTATTTTTTTTTCAAAGTTTAGTATAAGTTAAGGAAAGTGTGTAGTTTAAAAAATACATATTTCAGGTATTATATCATTTATCCCCATAATTCTGAGAATATTCTGCAAATTTTAGAGAACTACAGCAATGATCTCACATGGTTTGGTTTTTCTGGCATTGTCCATTATAACTGATTCTTAGGGAAATTTGCATTATAGATATAGATAAGTTTTTTTAAAAGTGATTGCAGTTACAATGTCAAGCTGGAATTCTTCTCTTTTCTAAAATTTAGTCTCTCTTAGCTATCTGCACATTTGGTAATATAGTTTTTAAAAAAGACTGTTTTAAGGCTAAAAATTTACACTTTTGAAAGTAATAATCTAGCGTCTTTAATAAACGTGCAAAATTAAGAATATATTTTATTACCAAAAATTGGAAATTTAAAAGTTAGGTCTAATTTTTTTAATGTAACTATCTTTGAAAGTGATATTTTTCCTTGAGTGTGAATGATTCTTAAGGGAAAGGTCTCTATTAATTTCAGGCCTTATGCATTAGAATTCTGCATATATGGCTAATGAGATTCAGTTTAGGCTGTTTTTTCTGTTGAACTCTCTGTCCATATGAACAACCAAGAAAGTGATGGATGTATGGATACTGAACAAGAGTCCGAATGAAGTTATTGAATAAAAATAAATGTAATTCAGCTAAAAAAAAGACTATTTCTTTTTGTGTTTTGCTCAAAAAAGATGTGTAAATAAAACAAACCAACATCAACAAAAATAAAAAATAAATTATTTCTACTGTTAAAAAATATATATCCCCTGTGATACATATAGGAAAAATATCAGGTCAAAGTAACTAAAAACTATTAATTGCTTAATATTTACAGAGGCAGTATTTTACTTAATATTTGATATCACTGAATAAAGCTCTTTGGCATAAACCTTTCATAATATATTTATCAGAGGGGAAAAATAAAGTGATCCTGTGCCTTTAATTTCCCTTTCTGAGAGAGGGAAGGCTGCACACCACTGACAGGCTCACTTGTTCCCGTCTTTAATGTGCAATCTGTTTTCTCCAGCGGAGGGCACTCAGTGTATCACAAACTCAAGCATTAGCACCAACAAGCTCTGAGCATCATCAGTCTCTGGAAAGCCTTCTGAATTAGACAAGGGCTGCCTCTCAGCACAGCTACAAAACACTTTAAACCTGACCAGCTAAATGGATAAACCTAGCCTGCATAGCTTTTAAACTGGGGTCTCATACAGCACAGGAGGCCTACTTGCTGGAAGAACTGAAAATCCAGAGGATGAATTGCTTTATCTGGGAATGGCAAAAGCCAGCACAATAAGGAATGCCAGGTATTCTGAAGATTTTCTTTTTTTTTTTTTTTTTTTTTTTTTCCTCCTCTCTTTTAACAGAGAAGTTGGTTACGTTCGAGATGGGCTGTAGCTCTTTTGCACAGATTGCCAATTACTGCTGATGGATCTCTGGTGAATTACACAATGATGCTCAGAGCCTAGAGGCCCTCCCCCACCCCCCTACTGCTTCCACCTCCCTGCCCCCCATCCCACCCCATGCTGAATTTTTTTCACGTACATATATATATATTTTTTTGTCTGTCCTCTCCGGGGAAGTTTGTGTGGGGCTACTAGCTCACATGCGGGATCAGAATTGTGTGAATGACAGCCGCACTGTGTCATGAAGGTGGCAGTGGTTTCAGCACGAGAGACCAAATAAGAAGAACGCTGAGAGAGGGGGGATCCGTTTTGGATGACAAAGGATGGGTAAGTGAACTTTTGTTGTTTCCTTCTTAGCAAAGCTGATCCTCTTGGCTTCCTATTCTCAGTCGTGGCATTAGCTGATAAAAACCATCAAAACAGGCAAAAAGCGGCAGCCTTGGAGTTTGCCAGTTGACTCACTATAGTTGCTATTATATTTTTAGATCATTTTCCTTTATTTTTTTAAACTGTATATGCATAACACGGACTTAAACAGACTCTGAAGAAATATCTTTATGACTGTCTCTTCCATATGCATATCCTTGCTTGGGAATTGAGCATGAGATAAATGATATATTTGCTTCTATTTCTTGATAATATTAACCACGCTTGTATTTCTGGTTGCTGTCAGGAAGATTGTCAACACTTTACTGCGTGTGTGTAGGGGTGGGGTCATTACTTTATCAGAGGTCGCACAAGGGCTTGTTTTATCTTTGAGGATGAATACTCAACACAGCTTCCAAATATCCAGCAGTCATTTGCCAGTCTTATTTTTTCAAGTGTGGCTGGCTTCCCCCACCACCCCCCCCCACACCCCTTTCTCCTGTCTGGGAGAGCTGGAATGTATTTCAATGAGTCTGTAGCTGGCAAGAGGACAGAGAGCAAGATGGGGTTTCAGATTAAAAAAAATAAATTAATTCGTTGAGTAAAAGAGTTTATTTTCTTAAATTAAGAATTTGGCTGTCTGCCTGTTGTTTAAAAACATGAATATTTAAGATTAATATTGCAGCACAAGGTACTTTTTTTTTTCTCACCACTAAAAAATAATAAATCTACTGCTGACAGAGGAAAGAAGTCCCTTAACATGCTATGACTTGGAAATGCAGCATCAGTGCCAATAGATTGCAACTTTGAAGATTTTCTGAAGTTAATGGAGGTAGGGGAGAAAAAAAGTCAGTGAGAAATTTGAGCAGTTTGGGATGGGAGAGGTTAGTAGTCTGCTGTTCTCTCTTTTGGAAAAGCATCTATGTTAAGCATATAAGAAAAACAACAAATACTTCACAAGATTATTTTGTATTTTGTGCAAACATTTAATAGAAATTTGATAATCATAACTTTGGAGCGTTCTGTGCTATTAGTAGTTAGGACTCTCAGCTGGTGATCATTGGGTAGGAGAACCTTAGTAGGAATCTCTTCCTGGATGTTGAGAGCTTATATGCTTATTAATACATTGACAGTACTCCCCACCTTTACTAGTCTGCATACCACGCTTCATTGGTTGTGTATACTGGTCCCAGGGCTGTTTTATCAGAGCTCCTATATGGTTACCTCATTATGCATTAGGGATGCAATTTCAGGCTGGGCAAACTTGGGTTACCTTGACAGTTTACTGAAGCTCCTTTGCCAAAACACAGCCTCTTTGCTCAACTAAGAAAGATGTTCAAGTATAGGTTTTAGTAAGTCACATTTTTCCCATTACCAGAAGACTTAATATTCTTCCTTTTGGTACTGGTGTCCAACACAGTGACTAACCAAACGTAGATGTTATTAAATGTTGTCATTATGTGATAAGATAGGATGGATGTTTTCCAGTGTTGATGTGCATATGAACTCCTGAAACTCAGGAAGCTGTTCTTAGTTCTATGACACTGTGGCGATTTGGAAATCAAGGAAGAAAGAATGAAACCTAAATAGTAAGCATGCAATACTGAAGAAAATAAGGCTTTAAGTGTCAAATACATTGTTCTTAAATCAACTGTTCCATTACTACACTAGATGAGATGTCCCTGATATTGGTAAGCTGGTGGTGATTTACATTAATAGCTTTACAATGTGCATTTGTCTTCTTTTTAATATTGTAGGTTTCCATTTAATTACGCAGCTGAGAGGCATGCGTGTGGTGCTAGTGCTACTTCCTACACTGCTGCTTGTTATGCTCACGGGGGCTCAGAGAGCTTGCCCAAAGAACTGCAGATGTGATGGCAAAATTGTGTACTGTGAGTCTCATGCTTTTGCAGATATTCCGGAGAACATTTCTGGAGGGTCACAAGGCTTATCATTAAGGTTCAACAGCATTCAGAAACTCAAATCCAATCAGTTTGCCAGCCTTAACCAGCTTATATGGCTTTATCTTGACCATAATTACATTAGCTCAGTGGATGAAGATGCATTTCAAGGCATCCGTAGACTGAAAGAATTAATTCTAAGCTCCAACAAAATTACCTATCTGCACAATAAAACATTTCACCCGGTTCCCAATCTCCGCAGTCTGGACCTCTCCTACAATAAGCTTCAGACATTGCAATCTGAACAATTTAAAGGCCTTCGGAAACTTATCATTTTGCACTTGAGATCTAACTCATTAAAGACTGTACCAATCAGAGTTTTTCAAGACTGTCGAAATCTTGACTTTTTGGATTTGGGCTATAATCGTCTTCGAAGCTTGTCGCGAAATGCCTTTGCTGGCCTTTTGAAGTTAAAAGAGCTCCACTTGGAGCACAATCAGTTTTCCAAGATCAACTTTGCTCATTTTCCACGTCTCTTCAACCTCCGTTCAATTTACTTACAATGGAACAGAATTCGCTCCATTAGCCAAGGTTTGACATGGACCTGGAGTTCCTTACACAACTTGGATTTATCAGGGAATGATATCCAAGGAATTGAGCCAGGCACATTTAAATGTTTGCCCAATTTGCAAAAATTGAATTTGGATTCCAACAAGCTTACCAACATCTCACAGGAAACTGTCAATGCATGGATATCATTAATATCCATCACTTTGTCTGGGAATATGTGGGAATGCAGTCGGAGCATTTGTCCTCTCTTTTATTGGCTTAAGAATTTCAAAGGAAATAAGGAAAGCACCATGATATGTGCAGGACCTAAGCACATCCAAGGTGAAAAGGTTAGTGATGCAGTGGAAACATATAATATCTGCTCTGAAGTCCAGGTGGTCAACACAGAAAAATCACACGTGGTACCCCAAACTCCCCAGAAGCCTCTGATTATCCCTAAACCTACAGCCTTGAAATCTGACCCTAGCCGGTCCATCCTTGAAACACCAAGCCCTTCCCCAGGGTTTCAGATTCCTGGCACAGAGCAAGAGTATGAGCATGTTTCATTCCACAAAATTATTGCAGGGAGCGTGGCTCTCTTTCTTTCAGTGGCTATGATCCTCTTGGTAATCTATGTGTCTTGGAAACGCTATCCAGCCAGCATGAAACAACTTCAGCAACACTCTCTTATGAAGAGGCGGCGGAAAAAGACCAGAGAGTCTGAGAGACAAATGAATTCCCCTTTACAGGAGTATTATGTGGACTACAAGCCTACAAACTCTGAGACCATGGATATATCGGTTAATGGATCTGGGCCCTGCACATATACCATCTCTGGCTCCAGGGAATGTGAGGTATGAACCATGATCCTCCTAAAAGCATTTCCACTGCAGGGAAGGAGAGGTAAATGTTTGAAGCTCTAGAGGTGTCTCTAATCACTAGAAAGATTAATGACCCTTTTGCTTTTGGGTTTTGCTCAGTGTGCAAGGTTACTTAATTAAATTACAACCACGAGGAAATTGACTGCTCTTTTTCTTTTTCCTTAAATGGTTGAAACTTGAAGGAAGTTCATTCAAGGATGAGATTAAGTTGGAATAAAGCACTATGTTAAAGCATCTGGTTTTTTTTTTTTTTTTTTTTTAACAGGTTGTGTATAGGGGTTGGACTTACAGACACACATACACACAAACAAAACTCTTTTCATCCTAAAATTTATGTCTGGTTTTTGTTGTTTGACTTTGTAATATAGTAAAGGAGGGGCTGGTTTAATTTAAAAACAAAGTGATTTTACCAAAATTCCAGGAGGTAATGAAGATTTAAACCAAAGAGCAATTTACCCAAGGGTTGATTTTGTTGTATATTTTTTACTTTTAATTAAAGCATGCAACAGGGATCTCACAGGGATAACTGTTTCTATGTTACTTGCCACTTGGTTATTATACCAGCATAGAGAATGTCAGGCCTATTGTGTAATTGTATTAAGGCATTAAAAGATGTCTTTTTTCCCTTCTTTCCTTCCTTCCTGCCTTTCTTCCCTCCTTTCTCCTTTCCTTCCTTTTTCTTCCTTACTTCCTCCTTTCCTTTCTTTTTTTTTAAAATTACTGGACATAGATCATTTTCAAAGGTTTTTTAAGTGCTGGCTATATGTATGTAATCAGAATGAAACTTAAATTCCACGTTTTTGCTTTTCCCTGGTAACTAAAATCAGGTCATGAAATTGTGGGTGATTTAGCAATAACATGATGACAAGCATAACAGGGACTGTTTGTCAGTGTTGTTGTCATCCCCAAAGACATAATGTGGATTCTTGTTACGCTAATCCAAAACTAAGTGATGCAAATATTTATAAATAAAAAGAGAGAGATTTGGGTTCTGAGTATTTTCCCTTTCTGTAACAATCATCTCAAATGAAGGTGTTTCGTGTTATACTATTTTCATGAGAATAAGTTTGGAGTCAGTGTATTTTAAAGATCACTGATAGGAATGTATTTAGAGAAGAAAACTAGTCACAAATTTCCAACTTGTTAATAAGTAATGGTGGATGCCAATTATTCTTTATTTGGTAAAATTAATTAAAAAGTACAAAGATTGTGAGACTGCCAAAGCCTTGTTACTAGAATAAATTAGTAAAGAGAGGTAAAGTTCTGGCTCTGTGTCATCTTAATATCCAATTTTACATGATTACTTTCTCAAAAGAAAGTTTTAACAAGCACTTGAAGACTTTGCCCTTTTTACTACCAGTTATGAAGTGACTTAGCAGCAGCAGCAGCATGAGTGTTGAAAAATATAATTTGCTCTTTTATGATATATATTCCAAATCTTTCCACAACCCAAACTTAAGAGCTAATGAAAATGTTTTCAGACAAAGTACTGAGTTTGAAATTATCTCCAACTCAGTGTAATTTGAAATATTGAGCTATTCTTCACAAAGTTTATTTTCTCCTCTTACATATGATTGTAAATAAGAAAAGTAATCCCTGATAATAAATCCCTAAGAGAAACCTGTACAAGAAATTGTCCTTAAAAATTAAAGAGAATACAAAATTTTATATAAAACTCTAGCAAGTCTTGATGTTTTTATTGCAAGGTGGTATTTATACAATATTTGTGAATATTAGTAAAGAAAGTTCATTCTGTTTTATTCTAGATTTGGCTTGTATTTTGAGATCCTCCTAAAAGCTAGTAATGTAAAAAGAAAATTAAAATCCAGTTCCATTCTTTCATTTTCTCTTTGAGTTTGTATTAGCATGGTGATTTTTATTTAAAAGAATCACCAGGAAAGATTCTTAAAGAGCTAGCATTTCAAAACAGTGGTTCTAAAACTTTTCCAGAGGTCTTAAATCCCAGAGACCATCCTTCAAAGACCACAGGCATTACCATGATTGAAATGAAAAAAAACATATTTCACTCAGTAGAAACATGTTTTAAAATGCATTTTGATATTATATATGTTCTGTAGAGTTGTGTTTATGGTCATGAAATCGCGGTGACATTGTTGGGGATGGGTGTGGTGTTACAGCAGTAAGTAATGAAAAATTTAACTAAACATTGTAATGAAGATGTTCAATTGAAATGGTAGCCCTACTGAAATAGATCAAACTCTTAAAGTAGAAAATGGTAAGCTATACATCTGAGATCATTAACTGCACTTTTGAGTGCATGGGGTTCAACAAAGCTACATTGAAATGAATATTGATTTATTTTGAAACACAAATACACAGAAACAAACAGAGCAACTGCCACTCCTTCTTGCCCAGTTTATTATAGTTACAGATGGAAATAAGAACTGAGGAAAACTAGATTCTTAGAAAGTGTTATGAAAACAATAATTTTCAATGTACTTCTATATCAACCCAGAGTAAAATTTCTTTTGTTGAGAAAACTCTACAAAATGAAGCCAAGAGAGAGATGTGATTTGCCCAAGTTTATGGCATTTTAGGACAGCAGATGTACCTTGAGTTTAGGTCTGGTGGTGTTTTGACAAACCTCACATATCAATAACTTTGAAAAATAGAGAACCTTAACATTTATGGTATATTTTTTTGAGGTAGGCTTTGTTATTCAAACATTAAATTACCTAATAAAGCCATAAATATTTAACTAGAGAACTTAGCACTAAATGCTAATTTCTAAGATAGTGCCTTGAAAAAATTGCATTAAATTGAAAATTTTACTTACATAGTTGATGTTACCATCAGTTATCATGGTCTAAATATGGTTAAAATATTCATTTTGTCTATTCTCTTTAAGAAGAAAATAAAAATCTTAACATTCCTCCTTAGAATAATACCTATGACCCACCACACATATATGGCATGTGATCTATAAAGTAAATAATTAAATAATTTTGGTTCTGTTCTTTATGAATTTGAAAGGTCCAAGTGCACATTACATGATAAGAATCTGAAGAATATTATAATAATTTAAACATTTAAACTTTATTCTATCTATAAAAGAATAGAGTAGATAGAAATGAATAATTAAAGATACATGGCAAAACTCTGATAGATTCATCTCAATCATACCTTGAGTGGATCAGTGTGCTTGGTTGAACTGAATCATTCAACTTGTTCTCAACATGTGTTCAAAGAAGGGAACTTAAAACCAAAAGGATACAGCTTTGTCTAAAGATTAGTGTCTTTGACAGAGAAAATTGCAAATACTTACTTTTGAAAATACCTTGTGAAACTTTGGATAGCTTTATTGCATAAAAAGATTACAAAATTATAAAGTTACTTCATTCCACGTACCAAAATTTTACTTAAAGGTTATACAAAACAAAATTTTGAATACCTGGTTCTTCCAAGATGTGTTTTATCAACAGAAAATAGCAAAGACTTTTATACAATTAATCATCGTGAATATAAACCAAGAGAGTTTGTCTTTTGAATTAAAATAGCTGAAATTAGTAAAACCTTAACATGAATAAATGTGGTCTCTAGAGAGATCCTGCATTTTAGAATGTTTTAAAAGAGAAGTAATTGAAATATAAAGTTTAATGATCCCATAATGCTAACAGTGCTGCCATTAAAAAAGTGGCAATATAGATGACATTAGGTATATATTTTCCAAATATTTAATATTTTGGTTATACTCTTTAAAATAAAACTGTATTGACTGTCATTTGGCCTTATATTATTTCTTTCACTGCTGTGCAGTGGGTAGTGTAGACCATTTCTAATAATTTATATTTATTGAATGTATTAAGTCAGGTCCAAACTACTGATTTAAAGGGGAATATTAACTTCTTTCTTCATGGTAGAAATTGACATTTTGAAGTATATTGAATGAATTTCCAGGAGCTAAAATTCATAATATATTCAAACAGGATTCTAAGTGAAGCAGGCTCAGAATCACTGAGTTTAATACCCTTTCCATGAAGCTATAGAAAACAAAGTTAATTTTGTTGGCTGACTACTACTGTGTCATATTAAAAAGTTCCAATTGAAACTATGCTTTGTATATTTAAAGAGTCTATTTATGCTTGTGTGTGTGTGTGTATGTATGTGTTTGTATTATGTAATTAAGTATATGTGCTTAGAGACAGAAAAAGTATATCGTGTCCATTCTGAACACGTGAAATACTAATAACAAAAATTTGGGTCATAATTACTGAAATTTGTTAGAAAAATACTTCTTAAGATAAATGTTTCATCCTCTCTAAAATTATATGTGTCTTATGTCCAGATATTCTAATGTGCTTTTTTAAAAAGCAGAATTTAAACTATACACTATCAATTTTGCTGTGACTTTGGGCTAGTCATTTCATTTCTCTGTGAACCATCACTGAATGAGTGTATTCACCTAGTCGAGTATATCTCAATTCAGATTATTCCTAAGAATAGTCAACTTTGTAAAATCTTTGTGATCATTCCCAGGCTTACAAGAGCAAGATGGAATGTGGAAGAAAAACTGACCTATTTATAATCATCATCAATGAGAAAAGAGAGAACATCTTGAGTTAACTAAAAAGTGGCATGCTCAGGTGAGCAGCCATACAATTTCTTTATGCTTGAAGGGAGCATATATACATGTGAGCACACACACACACAAATTTATATGTATTTTAATTTCTTCCAAGTAACCAGTTATTTTGAAAGCATTTAAATATGACTTTAAAAAATATACTCTCTAAATTTGATCCAACTAAATTTCATTCATGAATACGTTTTTTTATTAAAGTCTGCAAATAGTACTGGTGAAGAGTGACAGCTGCCAGGAAGGCCTGATATGGCTAATTTAGGAATGATTTTTAAGCTGACAATAAAAGGTTCAATTCTTTTTGCTAGAATTAGCTTATATTAGCATCTCATGAACAAGGTTTTAATAAATGGTTTCTCTTTAAGAATCCAAGTTGAGAAGTCTGACTCTGGTCTTAGGAATGTATAGCTTTTCATACACCCCAGTATTTATTAGATGACTCCAGAATTTTTCTTCTTGTGACTTTCCTATATTCAGCAAAATCTCGTCATCCTAGTTCTCAAGAATTACATTTATAGATAGCTTTATGCTTTGGAAGTTGTTCAGAAATATTAGCATTGAGTACGTGGTGACTCATCAGAACTTTCATGTCTCTAGAGTTTCATGAATCACTAAATCAAAATGAGACCAGGCACTCACCAGTATATATCACCAGACACTGATATACACTTTTGAAAGTTTTGAAAAATCACTCTGTCTTTTGATCAGAGGAGAACATAAAAGAGATGTTGAATATGTTTTAAAAATTAAAAGTGCTTTTTATAGTACCAAAAGAACCATTATTCATTGGGTCAGCTTAATAAAATTTCAATATTCTTAAAATGAAAGAGAAATTGTGAGGGTATTTTTCTCATGCACTCCATAAGCCAATTAAAATTTTAACAGTTAATGAAGGTTGATAAAAAGCACAGTATTTCCTCTATATCAGAATCATTGACTTTTTAATAAACTGCTTTAATATACATGAAACTGCTCGATATGTACAAAGGATATGATTTATACTCCTTCTGAGTACTTTAAAAGTAACACTTAAACCACCAAGAGAAATTAAGGTCCTTTAAAAGTAAGATGTTTGATTTTAAGACAGAGCTTACATATTTTAATACTTGTAAGGTTTGAAAATGAAATGATGGCAAAAATAATAAACATTAATAAAAGGTTTAAGTAAGAGTGAGAATATAAAAGATTCTGAAAAAAATCCATCTCCAAAAATTATGAACAAGCTTGACGAAAAGGCAAAAGCTAAACAAAACTGATGCCTGGATATCAGATAATGAACATGTGTATAACTAAATAAGATTATGACATTTAGCATTATTGTTTGTATATGAAAATAATATATTTTAATATTATATACATAATCTTCTTAAACATAAAGAAAAATAACTTTGAAGTATAATTGCTTTTAAACAACCATATGCATTAAATACCCATATATCCCACATACATATATTTTTAAAATACTGAAATGTATATTGCAAACAGATTGTAGATTAATTTATATTATACTTTTGAATGAGCCCTGTTCTTTACTAACATGTCCAGTACACCTGAGTTGCCTCAAAAATAATTATTTGGAGATATTAAAAAAATATAATGGCATCAAAATAATTTTGTTTCTTTTCTTATTGCCTTCATGCATCATGATGGTTTTCTGAATATTTGGACATCCATAGAGCATGTCTCTCCTTTGCCTCAGTCATTTATATATTCATTGAATTCTCAGACTTTAGAGTTAGGGGTAAAGATGTAATAACTGAACTTAGCGAGAAGGGTAATTTCTTTGGTTTTTCTTTTCTTTTTTTTTAAGTCTTCTAGTATACAAAAAGTAAGGTACAGTAAACATGTTTGAGACTTTGATTTTAAAAGAGCATTTTAAGATAAAGAAAGTATAACTTAAAAATGAAACTTCCTAAACAAATTTATGGTTACCATTTTACCTACTATTTTAGTGGTTAGGATCTTCGAATTTCATTGAATTATAAAAACTAAAAATTGTATTAGTTTTTCACAATATATTTAAATATTTGAAACAGACAAACTAAAATGAGTAGAGATGGATTTGTTTAAGAAAACTCACTCTTTTTTTAGAATATCGGTAACCAAGCAGGGCTTCCCTGGTGGCTCAGCTGGTAAAGAATCTGCCTGCAATGTGGGAGACCTGGGGTTTGAGACCTGGGTTGGGAAGATCCCCTGGAGAAGGGAACAGCTACCCACTCCAGTATTCTGGTCTGGAGAATTCCATGGACTATATAATCCATGGGGTTGCAAAGAGTCAGACACAACTGAGTGACTTTCACTTTCAGTAACCAAATGTATTCCAAAATAGAAATATATAATATTATGAATTGATGCCATTTTTGAGGTCACTTTTACAGTTAGAGCAAAACCATATAGACCTTAATCTTGGCACACCAAACGATACCAGACAAAGAGGGAAAATTCCTGAAATTGTTTTATTTTGGAAAATCAATGGTACTTAATTAATTTATTGTTGTTCAGTGGCCCAGGTGTCCAACTCTTTGCGACCCCATGGACTGCATCACGCCAGGTTTCCTGACCCTTCACCATCTCCTGGAGTTTGCTTAATTCATATTCACTGTATATTTTCTTTTGAAAAGATGACAATTGCTGTTTTCTGCCTTCTTTTAAAGTTAAATATCATCAGATAAATCTTTGAAATTATATTGATTTTATTAAAATAAACAAGAAAACATCTTTGGATATAAATTATATGCTTGCTTTTCAATTTCTCCTTCCTCCCTTAAGTCATGTTTACTGAAACATTTCTTTTTTCATTTTCTGCTGGCTATCTAATATGCTGTGCTGGGAATTATTAAAAGTCGATTTCTTTTTTCCTTTAACTGACTCCTATTAAATACATTTACGTGCAAATGAAGCCCTGAAAATATTGCTTGTTTATTTCAGCATAAATTTGATCATGATGCATTTCACTGTTATTAAGTATTAGATATTTATTATTTTAAATTAATGCCAACCATTGTTAAATATTCCTAATAAGACTAAAAAAAGAAAATACTAGAAATATAAAGTAATTATGTTTTTCTTTTTTGGTATGGTAGCTGTAGATGAAAAATTGTTATTTTCTTCTGTGTTTATAGTTCTGTAAAAGTAATAGCAGAGAGGTCAGCCTTAAATACTTTAGGTTGATGGTCAAACCACAACATGGACCAAAATTACATTGATCCAGTGGTTAGATAAAGGGGTGAAAAAGAGGTCTCAGAAATTTGGTTTACTTCTATAATATTGGACAATCAAATATATATCTGACCTTTCTGTGATATAATTTTTCCATCTATTGAATTGGGATGATAACTTTCCAACTAACTTGTTGAAGTGATTAATGACCTTCTATTCGAAAACCACTCTGAAGTATTCCATAAAAAATTTTTCAATGTAAATATAAATGATTATTAGCCATAAGCCCTATTGTCTACTGAAAAATTTAAACTACAATGTGGCTATATTATTTTCATTGTTATTACTAATTATAATGATGGCTATAATATAGCCTTATGTAGAAACAAGTGTTGTGGTTATATTTTAATAAAGTGAAAAATAAACCTGAATTTTCAGTCCCTTGTCTGAGCTGTAATTTAGTTTGGGTACCAAACATGCTAATATTTAAATAATACTCAGGATTTTTAAATACTCTCTTGACTGAACATTTTTTCACCTTTCAAAGAAAGCAGCATTCACAATTCATTTTTTAGTAATGGAGAAGGCAATAGCACCCCACTCCAGCACTCTTGCCTGGAAAATCCCATGGATGGAGGAGCCTGATGGGCTGCAGTCCAAGGGGTCGCTAAGAGTCGGACACGACTGAGTGACTTCACTTTCACTTTTCACTTTCATGCATTGGAGAAGGAAATGGCAACCCACTCCAGTGTTCTTGCCTGGAGAATCCCAGGGACGGGGAAGCCTGGTGGGCTTCCGTCTATGGGGTTGCACAGAGTCGGACACGACTGAAGCAACTTAGCAGCAGCAGCAGCTAAAGAAGAAATGGATTATAGAAACAACTTATAAATTTTCAATCTAATCAGGTATTGCCCATCAATTCATTTTCATAGCAAACAGAAGTAATTTTAATTTCCCCAAAGTTTTTATCAATGACAAGTGGGACTTTTCAAATAATATGTAGGGTATTTCTTTTGAATAAGTTAATATGTGATTTTATGAACCCTATATTTCTATAGTTGTATACATGTATGTACATATACACACATACATGTTTAGTGCTTTGATGTGAATAGTAAGTCTTTATTTTGGTTGAATAAAGTATGAGCTCTTATTTTTGCATAAATATATGGTTAAATATTTCCCATGATTTATGATATATTTTAAAATGAAAAACATTTAAGTTTTCACATGAAATATTATTGTGTGCTATAAAATAAAGGGTACCACTTAGCAAAAACTGGCAACCTGCAGACAAAAGAAAAATGCTAGCATTACTAGAAAAGACAATAAGTGGTTTTCTCTGTGATTGGGAAGGTGGAATTATTACAAGTTGGAGATTCTTCCAGTCAACAAATGTTTCTTCCAGTTATATATTCTAGAATGAGGGAAGTAACTACATAATGGGGTCACAGACCCACTGATCCAACTCTGAAATGTCTTGAGCCACAATTCTGTTGCTTTCATGACCCCTACTTTGACTGGAGGACCACAGTGATGTTTGGGATCTCCAGGTTAGTGTCACTTTGGAGTTGACATCCCCAGTAATTCCCAAAAGTCTGATTACTTCATTCTCCCAAAAGTACTGTCACCTTGGTAAATAGCTGTATATACACATATGTTGATTCACGTTAGACTTCTGTTCACTGGACCTAGTACTCTTCTACTAATACAGATCAAGTAAGAATTTAGTAGACTGATGGTGTACTTTTTTTTTTCTGAGGACATCATGGTTAAATTGACAATATCATAAGTCTCTTTTGAATCAGACTATATTGATTACTTCTTTGACTCTACAGTTCCATATGGTAGAGCTGCCCATCATGTCTTTGGCACTAGGCCTGTGCCAAATAAGGATCTCATTTTTCACATAGCATTTAAGAATGTCAGTTCAGTTGTAGCTGTCCCCACTGTAATTTCTGTCCTGGAGTGTAGTGACAACAGAGGCATTAATCCTGAATTACTTTCTCAATCTCTTTCCCCACTACAGTCACCAGGTTGTCAATCAGTTTTATCATCTTAGAATATGGTCCACAGTATTCTAACCAGATTTTCTTTGTTTGAAGAATTACTGCTTAGACTCTAATCTAGAAACTTAAAAGAAAGATGATATAAAATATAAATATAAAATTCTAGCTTTTTGCAGTTCATAATTATCTGAGCTTTCTATCTCCTCATAGTGTACCTTTTCTCAAATGATTAGAGGATAACTGATGACTTTAAATCAAGATTCCAACGATTTTCCCTTTAATTTTGGTATAACACCTTCCTTGAGAATGTGCATAGGTTTCCTCCAAAACATGAAGATTGGCAAGGATGATTGGCCAAGAAAGAAGATAGCATCTACTCTCTTTCTCATTGCATTTCTTAGTGAAAGTTTATTGCAATATGATGATCAAGTGTGTAAACAAATATACATTTTTATTAATGTTGTCCAACTATTGCTATTCTATTGATAGTGAACAAAGATAATCCTATTCTGAAATATGAAAAAGTATAATTTTGTGGATTAACCTGAAGTATTTTTACTTTTTATTTTCTAATTATAAATGAATATTTTGTTTAGAAAATGTTGAAAATATGAGATTAGTTATAAAAATAAGCAGAAAGATGATAAAAAATACCACTATGCAGAGAGTCTGCTACATTTATATCTAATAATATACACAAATATGTGTATGTGAGTGTTTATAAAATTAATTTAGCATTGAAAACTGTTGTATAGATTTATATACATACTGTTACTTTAAAATTAACTTTCTGTGATGAATAGAGTCACTTTTTAAAATACTAGTTTTTGAAGTCACATTAATAACATGTCATATTCTATTTGCTCCTTCCTTTTTGTTGAACTTTCATGATGCTTTGTTTTACTGTTACTAATATTTCTTCAATGACTTCATTATCTAGATAGATTCCTAGAAGATAAAACACATAGCCAAAACAATGAAAATGTTAAACTTAGCTCATGTCACCAAATTACTCTCAAAAATATGTACTTATTTGTATTACCAGATGAATTGCATGAGCTATTTTCCCACATATATGGCAGCATTATTTATCTTTTTTTTCCAACAAGTTGACAGTTTTCTGGTGTTTAATATACATGTTTTTGGCTTTAGGCTGTAGAATTATTTTTTTCTGTGCATTTTGTGTTATTGGATTTATTGTTTTGAAATATGGTATATAAATAGTCCATGGTATCGACAGTAATACTAGTTTTTGTTATCTTTTGTACATTGCTTGTATTTTTAGAAAGGCCTTTCCATCTTGCAAGGAAACATTTGCTATGTTTTGATAACTCCCTCAATAATTTAGTTTTTATATTTTTTCTTTAGTATAGCTAAAATATCCTTTAGTATATCATATGAAACATGGACCTAATTTTTATTTTTTCACTAAAGAATTATATTTTTTTCAGTGTGTTTTACCATTTTAATGTAGAATTTTCATATTCCACACAAGTTTTTGTTTTCTATACTTTTCCCATTGGTTTATTCTCTATTTAATATCAAAATCATATTTTTATAGTTTTTAAATATTTCTTTAATAAATGTGTCCTTATTTCTAATACTAAATTCCACATATATTTTTTGCTTTGTTTATTCATCAATGTCTTCATTTGAAATAAAATTTTGCATCTTTGTCTCTCTGTTTCTTTTTTTTATTCTAGAACACACACTGTTTTGACTGAGATTTTGTGGATCTATTAATTCATTTGTAAATAACTGAAATATCTAAAGCTGTCAAAAAGAAATGTTATGGAGTAAAAATGGCAGAGAGCTCCATTTATGTTTTTTATTTCTTATATTCTCAATAAACACGACTTGCTTTTTATTATGATTTAAGTATGTATATAAAAACATATATGTATATATATATTATTATATTTTGACCAAATCCTTAATTTGTTAATTTTTTTGAAATTTGTAGTTCAAAAATAATTATGTAAAGAAAAAACATGTTATCTTTATAATAGTTACATTTCTCTGACTTATATTTCTATATTGTATTTCCTAAATTTCTAGAATAATGTTACATGATTATGGTTATCTGTAACAAAGTTCTTCCATTTCTAATTTTAACACAGACTATCTCCTGTATTTTTATACATTTTATCATTCTATTTATTCATTTACTTATTTATTCAACAAAAATGTATTATATACCTTCATTGTATCTGTTAACACTGGGTTCAGTGCTGTGTTTACAATAGTGGATAACATACTTTATTTTAGGTAAAATTTTATTTATCACATTTTTATACCTTAAGCTCCATTTATAAAATACACATTTATTAGAATGGACATTCAGTATTACTTAATGACATTTGGGAACATCATTTTTCTCTTTTTGTGAGTCCTGTATTTTTCCCACGTTTTAGTTATTGATTATATGAATTACATATTTTTATTTCTTAGTGTTAAAATATATTTGCCTTTCTGGAATATATTATGATTGTTTTTCACAATATTTTTCCTAGATCAGCCCTCACTGTGTTTACTTTTATTTTGTCTGCAATTTTTAAACCTCTCTTAATAAGGGAACTCAAAATTATACTCTCTTTATCAGTTGTTACATTTATTATTTATCTTTTTTCTGTTTCTGAAACAGTTAAATAATATGGACATGATCTTTTCCTTTAAATTTACAAAATATTTATCATAAACTGCCTTTGTGGTGTCTTTTTTGGGCATAGTATTGACAAAATGGTTTAAACTTTATCCAGATATTTTTTGCCTTTTAGTGTCCTTGAATCAGAATGTTGAAATAGATTTCCTAGAAAACACCTATTTCATTGAAAATGTAGCATATATAATGATTTATGTATAATTACATTTTCTTAAACATCTTCTCTAGCCATGTAGCTGTTCATTCAATCTCTGTGGACCACTATACTAGAAATTGTAAATGAGGCAGATGAATTTCTTCGATCCATATTCTGATAATCCAGAATAAAAATCATTAAAGTATTAGATGTACTTTTTCCTTAAGGTTTAAAATTCCTTCATGATGTATAAAATTTCTCTAGTTGTACTTTTTTCGCATTTTAGTTATGTTAATTTATTCTTATTCATAATTCCTGAAAGTTTGCAGATTTATTATTTTTTAAAAGAATTTGAGGGGAATTACCTTCAAACTACAGGAAATTATATCAGTGTGCCACTTCCCATGGTATAATATCATCTATGTCTGAATGAATTCTTCCACCAATACTCTCAGACATTCTAAGTTATTTTATCTTACTGTTATCTTACATTTCACTGCCTTATATAGCCGAACTATTTCTTTGATCTATAAGAGATTGGCAAAATATTTCTGGAAAGGACCAGATAGTAAATATTTTAGACTTTATGAACTATATGGTTTGTTACAACTACCTAACCTTGCCATTATAGCATGAAAGCAACCATAGAAAATATGTAGAAGAAGAACACATCTGTGTCCCAGTAAAACCTTATTTGCAAAAGCTGGCAGTGGGTGGATTTGGTTCAGGTTTTATAGTTTGCTGACTCCTAACCTAGGTCGTTTTAAACATGCGTTGGTCTTACCACTCAGGAGTGAACAACATAGAATTTTCTCTTAACCTGATACTTCCTTCTACTACTGTCCTATATTAGTCTTCCCCTTAATAGAGAGTCTGGTTATAAGATTCTACCCCATAATTTCTACAATCTGTAATTAGAGCTTCTTAAACCATCAAAAGAGGTCTTGCTAAATTTGCCTGTGACTTCATTGTCACTAAATGCTATGCCCTTATTTAAAATTCTTTGCTTCACTGTGACATCTCCATAATATTCAAAACTGTCTTTTCCTCCTTCTTTAAATGTTTTCCTTTCCAGAATTCCATAGTCAAACTATTTCCTCTTCATTCCAACATATTTCTTTTTCATATCCTTTAAAAGTTCAACTTTCTCTACTTGAATTGTATGTTTTCCTTAAGGGTCTTACCTTGCACCTCCTCTTATATCACTATATTCTCCCTCCCTCTCTCTCAGTGGTAGCATTTACACACACAGCATGCATTATTATTTATTTACTAACAGTAAATGTTACTTCTGTATTACTTGAACTCTTCCCTGAGTTCTGCATATGTATACCAATTTCCTATTTGACATCTCAATGCAAATATCCAAGAGTACCTTAAGCCCATTTCCAAACCAAATCACGGCCTTTCTTTCTAAGACTGTTTTCCTTCTGGCAGTTCATGTCTTGTCAATGAAGCTATCCATTTCTGTAAGTCAGAATCAGGAATCTTCCTTGACTCTGTACACACTCTCACATCTCATAAACAAATTACTTTTTGAGTATGTCTCAAGTCCATCCATTCTTGTCTATCTTTACTATTGTCACCTTTTGTCCTATTTAGTTCTCCCAGGCTCAACTCTTGCTGCATTGGATTTACTCTCTGTATTTACACTGCATATAAGGTGAATCTTTCAACACAAGAGCTGATCATGATACTGTTCTCCTTTATTTAGAAAATTTAGTGGAGTCCTGTTGTTTTTAGATAAAAACTAAGACCCTTAGGATAACCTTAAAAACCCTGAATAATCTGATTCTTTCTTCACAGATACTTCTCACCCATACTCCTCTTACTCTCAAATCTCCAACCAAGGAAGCCTCTACATTCTATACTGACTTCCTTTTCTTTTCCTCTTACTGGTCATGCTCTATCTTTTGATAACATTACTGTGTAAGCCAGCCCTAGAATGCTACTCACTCAATTTATTCCAGCTCATCATCTCCTCAGGAAGCCATTGCTAAAATTCTTATATTGTCAAGCCACAAGATTTAATTCTTCATCACCACCACTTCTTTTTAATTGTGATTTGATTAACATCTTTAAGTTCTATTTGAATCTCCCATCTTCACGCAAAGGTACCATATGACTGTTTCTGTTTGACCTTATATCTCAATGCCTTATTCCATACTTTGTATAGAAGAGGAATGTCATAAAAGTTTACTGGAAGAATAAATAAGTGTACTCCCAAATTTTACTACTATTTTCTGCCTTCAAAAATTGGCTCTCTTCTTCGAAAAGTCTCTATAAATGTTTGTCTTGAAAATTTAGTAAGTTTCTTTCATTATTTAAAGATCAAACTATATAATATAGATCTGATGTAGCTCATTTGTAATAATTTTTCTGATTGACTTTTTATTAATATATCATCTTATTATGTCTATGTTCAAAATGACAAAATACATAAGGACAAAAAACAAGAAAAATACCTATGTATAACTTGGTTTACTATTTTCTTAGAATTTTTGTATATTTTTGTAACAAACATAAAGTTAATAAAAGCAAACTGTTTATAATCTGCCAGTTTTATTTACTCTATTGTGAGCATATTAAACATCCACCTACAGCGTAGTTTTAGTTAGTGCATAGTACTATATATTGATTTACTATATATGTGGGTTATAGTTTTATTCCAGTGGCTTTTGCAAAATGTTTGGAATAAACAAACTTAAGATGACCACTTTTGAACTTATATCTTTCTAAATATATTTAATATTTATAATTTTATATTAATATTCCAATCCATCTTATCCAAAATTTAAAAAAAGTTGATGGTGATCTGTTACAATTTAGATCAAAGACATTTTGTTGTTTTTTAAGATTCATCATTTACATTACTAATGATACATTGTAATACCTTACATTTGTTTGACATTTCTATATTTTACTTTCTGTATTTTCTGTTCACTTGCTTTGCCAATTTTTATTGACTTCTATAGGTTTTAAATTAATTTATTCATCTTGTAGCTTTTATAAATATCACAGATGTTTTCCTCAGCAATTTTTATTCATCTTTTAATTATTTTATGTGGGATTTTGGTTATATAATTAGACAATTAATTTCATATAATTAAGTTATTGTATGTTTTATTTTATGGTTTCTGCCTTTATTGTATGGTACAAAATTATCTCCAGAAATGTTAAATAAATATTCATTTGTGATCCTCTAATTGTTTCATGGTTTTATTTTTTGCATGCAAATCATTAATTCAACTAACTTTTTGTTGTCAAAATTTTGCCTAGTTCTGCAGTCTTATTAGTTATTTACTCACGGTTATTAATATTTGATTTGTTGATCTCATAGCGTTAAATACTTACATATACATATATTAAAGTATGCATATATGTTTATGTGTTATTTGTATGGGTTATGTTTTCACATATATGTTTCTATATTATATAAATACATATGAATACACATGCTCTTCTATTAAACTTTTAATTTTCCTCCTACTTTTTATTTAATATAATCAGTAGAATTACATTTCATTGTTCATATTTATAAAATATTTTAGGTATAATTTTGAATTTCTAACTTAATTATAAAAGGCACTATATATAATATTTCATACATTTACATATATAATATACCTTATATATGCATATATATTATTTATAATATACATTATATTAAGTGTGTATGTAGTTCTTTCAACTATCTTGCTTTCTATTGCCTTTTAACCTCTCCAAAATCATATTCTAGAAATAAATCACTGTTAACACTTTACTCTGTAATTTTCTGGATATTTTCTGTGCATTTATAAATGAATTATGTTTTCTTCTTATATAATATTATACTACCTGTACTGATCTAAATTCTATTTGTATGCTTTTGGCTTTGCATCTTGTAATATATCTTGGACCTATATCCATGATGGCAAATAAAGATCTACCTCTTTGTTTTCAGTTTACTAAAATGATTCTCTAGTGGTAGACAAATGAGATGTTTGAAAATATAGAGACAAACTTTAGAATTATTACATCAATACCCTAATAAAATTTTTTGATACTTTTATTGGAATTGTGTTATTTTTAAAGAATAATTTGGAATGATTAATAACAAATTATAAATCTTTCATCTTAAATATGATAAAGCTTTACTTTTTAAACACTAAAATATTCTGCATATGAGAAAAATTTATATTACATA
Source organism: Bubalus kerabau (assembly GCF_029407905.1). NCBI lineage: Eukaryota > Metazoa > Chordata > Mammalia > Artiodactyla > Bovidae > Bubalus > Bubalus kerabau. The sequence goes on from NC_073634.1 coordinate 61,314,273, forward strand.
TGTTACAATTACAGTTGACCTTTGAAGGCAATTTGAACTGCTTGGGTCCACTTATACATGGATTTTTTCAATAGTAAATAATACATGTAATACAGTATTACATGGTCCATCATTGGTTGAATCTGAGGATGCTGAGGAACTGCAAATACAGAAAGCCAACTATAAATTATAAGCAGATTAATCTCTGCATTGTTCAAAGTCAACTGTATTTTAACTTTGTTCCTAATATGTACAAGATGAATTTTTCTTTTTTGGTATTTTCTACCTGTTTTTTGCTATCATCCACCTAATCTTGATTTGTGTGTGTACGTGGGAGTGGGGAAGTTATATTTTTTATGTGCCTTTTGCAACTAAAAACAACACTATTTGAAATGCTAATTCTAATTGTGTTTAAGTATATTTTCTTTGATTTAATAAATAGGACATTCTTCATTTATCCATTATATCTTAACTCTCCCAACTGTTAAAATTTGCATCTTTTATTTTAGTTAAATGTCTAAAATGATATTGACCAATTAGGTTGGTCAACAACTTCCCTCCCTCTCATTTTCACAATAGTTCTGAGGAGGAAAATCATTACTGTGTATGATTTGGGACAAAGCCTACAATGTTCAAGTGATAGAGCAGTGTTTATAGTGGATATTAAAACTCTTCTGCATGAAAAGGATGCACTAGGTGGCCTGGAAGCAGTTCTCAAATGGGAATGTTTCCACTTGGATGAAGTAGACTTAAACAGGTTGCTGAGTGATACCACTTTATTTCTTAGTATCTTCTATTAGGCTTCTTCTAGCGCTTGTAGTCTTTTGATTTGATTGTAGCTGCCATGGGAGCCAAAATAAGCCTATAAGTTTGGGCCAAAATATTAGGAATCTTCTCTGTTTAAATTTTCATTAAATGAGTTGCAGTTAATGAAACCTAGGCAAACTCCAATGTCTTCCACGGCAAGAGAGATGATATGAAGCAATAGTATAAAATATAAGAATTAAGAATCAGTGCAACTTTGGAAACTTACAGTGACATGAGCAGACCATGCAGCCTATGTCAACTTCTTTTCTTATCTATAAAATAATGAAACACAGTTAACAACCGGGCAAGTTCAGGTAAGTGTGCAGAGAACTGGAAATAGAAAAGCTTTCCTCAAGGCCTTGTATTTGCTGAAGTATGGATATTTTCATACTCCTACTCCAGAAAACTCCTAAAGTAGGAAATGATCTAGTAGAAGGTTTTCCAACCTCAGCACTATTGACATTTGGGATCACATATTTGGTGGTGGGGGATGTGGTTGATCTGACTTGAGCATCATGGAAAATACGCCTGACCTGATCCATTAGAAACCAGCAACAACACCCACTCTTCCGTTATGACAACTGACTGTGTTTCAAGATAGTGCTAAATGATCCCCTGGGAAAACGGAAGTCATATTGGCCGTGATTGAAAACCACTGAGGTAGCACATAGAATTTGATCTTGGAGAGATAAGAATACATTGCTATAGCTGAGGAAAGGTCACTAGTGATCCTCAGACTTCAAAATCTTGATGTCCTATGTACGGAACAAGAGGTATTTGAAGCAGAGATGAATAGGTAATTCTAAACTCAGACTCACATCAAAATTTAGAGATTTCTATGTCAAGCTTTTAACATCAGGTTATTGTTGATGACAGGAATGAGATGCTTTGTTTTACTATAACTGTTATCCAAGGTTAAAGGACTTACAAGGGCGTACGGATAAAATAGTCAGTCCTGTTCCAGGAAAGGATAAGAAGAAATGAATGATTTTGCTGCCCCCATGGTAGTAGTGTAAGTCTAGAGAATTTTGCATAAAGAGAGGCAATGCTGGGAAAATCATGCACATGGTAGTTCAAATACATCTTTCCACAAAGCTCCTGAATAATTGGGTTTGGGAAACATGAATAGCACCAATCAGGCCTAACAATATTTAATGCATTAATCAGTGAATTTAAAACTATGACTTTGTTTGACTATTATATACATAGAAAGGGGAAAAACCATAATGAAAGACTTTCTATTCTCACTTCAAAGTTGGAAGACCTGCAAAGCAAGAATCAAGGGGAGAACTAAAAAGCAAATAAAAGATTTTTGAACACACCAAATGAAAATGTGTAGAAGAAACTAGCCTCAGGAAAAACCTGGGGCTGGCAGAGGCATTTCTGTAATTTTCTACAATCTCTACGAAGATAGTTTTTCAGAAGACTTGCTGTATTAGAGGAAGCAATCTTCACGGATGGTAGAGTTTCCTACTATTAAATGGGAGGGGTATGGTTAAACTCTTGATGAAAGGTTTCTTCCAGTTGAGTTTGAGAATCACAAGTTATGAAGTCTGAACACATGTCACAGACTTATTGGTACCATGGAGAGGCTGAAATTAAAAAGACTGCTTTTTTTTTCTCCCATAGGAGCACTTTAGAGTCAAAAGTACATAGGATCTAACACTAACCCAGCCATGTTATTAGCTCTGGAATCATGGGCAGACTTTGAAGCCCATGTCAACCTGTTTTCTTATCTATAAAATACTGATGCCTTTTGTACCTTATAAGCTTATATAAAGATGTCATATAGTAAAAGACATAACATAGTCTGACACAGAGTATCCTTAACAAATCGTAGCTATTATGATATTAGTATTATGCATGCAATATCCTCTCTCTTTATTAAGATGTCATTAACTTTGGGTTATGTTTATTACTGTTATCAACTAGTTAAGCATATTAAGGAATATGTGATGGCACTTTGGAATAAGCCATTACATAAGACAAAATAGTATATATATATTTTTCTCTATATTCATATTTATATAATTCCATGTAAATCCATATTTATACACATATACATGCATATATATATATATATATATACACACACACACACACACACATATGTATACACAGGGAGAGAAACAGAGAGAGGAATAGAGTGTGTGTGTGCGTGTGTGTGTGTGTGTGTGTGTGAGTACATTAATGTGGATATAGTTCTGGGATTAAAATATTTTTTCTTCCTGACTTTTTGAAGCTGTATGAAAGTGTGACATAAGGGATATTTGGAGGAAGATCCTGAGTATAGGCTCTGAAAAAAATTTTCAAAACTTCTGTCATTACTTATGGGAAATCTGCAGTGATAAATGCCTATATTATAAAAGAAGAAAGGTCTCATGTGAATGTCCTCAGCTTCTACTTTAATAAGCTAGAAAAAAAGAGTAAATCAAACTTAAAGTAGGCAGAAATAATAATTAGTGAAGATAGAAGTTGAAATCTATCAAATAAAAAATATAAAATAATAAGGGAAATTATTCTTTAAGAAAAACAATACAGTTGATTAAACTCTGATCTGCAAAAAAAAAAAACACATGAATATCAGTATCAGGAATGAGAGAGGTTGGATCATACCAGTTTCCAAATATATTAAAAGCAAAGTAAAAAATATTACAAGCTTCTTTTTGTAAATTAACTTGATATCTTAGACAGAACTAAAAAATTCATCAAAAGACAAAATGATACTAAGGTTTACTGAAGGAGATAACCTGAATATCCTTATGTCTATTAACTAAATAAAATAAGCACCACAAATGAAACTCCAGGGGTCAGTGGCATTACTGATAAATTCTATCATTCATTGAATAAAGAAATATACAAACTGAAGAGGATTGAAGAGGAAATTAAAGAGGAGGAAACATTCCAACTCATTCAGTAAAATCGTCACTACACTGGTACCAGAAGCAGAAAAACAAATTACAAGAAAAGAAAACTACAGGCAAGTACACTTAATAAATATAAATCTAAAAGTTCTACACATACCTCAAAATTTATAATCGTGACCAAGCAGGGTTTATCCCAGGAATTCAGGAAAACTTTTCATATAGTACATGCATGCTCAGTTGCTCAATCATGTCTGATTCTTTGTGATCCCATGAACTCTAGCCTGCCAGGCTCCTCTGTCCATGGAATTTTTCAAGCAAGAATACTACAGTAGGTTGACATCTCCTTCTCCAGGGGATCTTCCTGACTCAGAGATCGAACACGTGCCTCCTGTGTCTGATTTGGCAGGTGGATATTTACCACTGTGCCACCTGGTATAGTATTCTAATATCAATCAATATAATTTATGATGCCGTATAATTAGCATATACTTGGCTAAGTACATATGGATAAAGCATTTGACAATATGCAACATACATTTCTAGTAAAACTCAGCAAACTAGGAATAGAAGGGAACTTCCTCAACCAGATAAGGATCATTAGAAAATAATAATATGGCTTTCACCATAATATCAGGAACAAGACAAAAGTGTTTGTTTTCACTTTCTATTTTCATGATGTGAAAATTTTAGCCAATAGGCAGAAATTAGAGACCAAATCCATACAGATGGGAGAGAAAGATATAAAACTATATTCAGAAAACAGATCATCTAAATAGAAAATCAAAGGGGATCTATTAAACAGCAACACAAAACTCACAGAATAAGTAAATTTATCATGATTACAGTGTGCCATATTATTATATGAGATCAATCTCAATCCATATTAATAATAAATAAATATTTAAATAAAAACGATGCTATTTATGATAATATCAAAATATGAATTACTTAGGAAATAAATCTGAAATAAAATACCCAAGATTTGATCTGTACTCTGTAAACTACAAAATATTGAATACATAAATACACAAATAATACATAAATACATAAATACAAAAATAATCAGGTAGATTTTCTTCATGAATCAGAAGACTATATACTATTATAATGTCAGTTGTCCCCAGATTGATCTAAAGATCCAATATAATTACAAACAATATCACAGCAGACTTATTTTTGTGGAAAATGCCACATTAACACTGAAGCCTGGAGAATCCCATGGACAGAAGAGACTGGTGGGCCGTAGTCCATGGACTTGCTGAGTCAGATATGACTGAGCAACTACCTAAATTTCATGCTAAAATGTGAAAGACCTAGAATAATCAAATCAAATTTGTAAAGGAAGAGCAAGTTGGAGGTAAAATTACTTTATTTTAGGACTTATAAAGCATTAGTATTCAATACAGTGTGGAACTGACATGAAGATAGACAGTCAATGCCACAGAATAAAGTTCAGAAGGTAAACCCATACTTTTATGGACAACTGATTTTTGGTAAAGATGCAAAGGCAGTACAAGGGAGAAAGCATTGTCTTTTCAACAAATGGTGTTTAATATCCATATGCAGAAAATAAAATAACAAAATGCATCATACCTCATATCAATTTAACAATATGGATCATAGACCTACATGTGAAACCTAAAACTATAAAATTCCTAGAGTAAATAGTATAGTAGGTAAAATTTTGTGTTTTTTAAGATATGATAACAAAAGTATGATCCATAAAAGAACAAAATAAACTTTAAAAATTTGCTCTTGGAAAAACATGGTTAAAGGGATAAAAATATGAGCCACAGACTGAGAGAAATAGCTAAAATACAAATGATAGGTCATACCAAATGGTGACAAAGATTTGGAAGAGCTAGAACGTTCATTCAATTCTGGTGAGAATGTAAAATGGTAAAATCATTTGGAAAAAATCATTTTAGCAGATTCTTAAAATGTTAAATATGATCATAGCCATGTGACCTAATACTTCTACTACAAAATTTCTGCATATTTAATCAGAGATATGAAAGCTCATGTTTATACAAAGACTTGTACATAAATAAACATAGCAGCTATATTTGTAATATCCAATCACTAGAAATCACCTTTATGCTCATCAACAGATTAACAGTTGAGAAGATTGTGTTTTATCCATACAAAGGGACACTACCCAGAAATAAAAGTGGACACAGCAATGATATGCACCATAGAAGAATCTCAGTATTTATGCTTAAATTTATGCTTTTTTTTCTTAAAAAAAAAAGTGCTTAAATTTATGCTTTTTTTTCTTAAAAAAAAAAAAAAAAAAGTGCTAGAAGCCAAGCAAAAGAGAGAATTTTATACCTGATTCCATTTGTGTAGCTCTCCAGAGAACATAAACTAATGAATAGTGATAAAGAAAAAATCAGTGGTTTCCTGGAGATGGGTGGAATTATTGGTAGGAAGGCTAAAAAGGCACACAGAAATTTCTGGAAGTGGTGGATACGCTCATGGTCTTGAGCTGATGGTCTCACCAATGTATACAAATTCCAAAACTCATTAAATTGTGTAGTCTATATATGTGCATTCTATATTCTCTCTCTCTCTCTCTTTCTCTCTCTCTCTCTCTCTATATATATATATACATAGCATGTTAATTTTGCTCTGTAAAGCTGTTAAAAAAACAATGCAAACACTGTCTTGAAGGAGAATAGCCTGGACCATGCAAAATAAAAAGAAGTGGGGAAAAAAACAGTGCACAGGTTTGGGGATTTTTCTGTGAAAAATTCTTAAGAGTAGAGAAGCAGTAATGGGGAAAGGAAGCTTCACTTTTAACTATCTGCAGATCTCCTTCCCTGATGTTTCCCAGAACTCGGCCAAGAGCATAACTATAAGTATGTAAATGCTGGGAAACTGGGGATCTAGGGAACACTGTCACTGGGGATCTAGGGCACAAGTCATTGTTAATCACCTCCCACTGTGTAGAAGAACCACTGACAGCCATGAGAAAGATCAAGAAAGGTTTTGTAATAGAGATCTAGGGAGGGATTGCCTGGTGACAAAGAAATCAAAACCAAACCAAATCCAAACAAATAAATTTGTTAAATGAACTTCTATCCCCAAATTTGTTGTTTATTTTTCCTTTACAGATTCTCTACACTCATAGACAAAACTTGGCAGGTCTTTTGTAGTAGCACTTGCTTTTAGTTATAAATTCTTTAACATGTTAAGAAAATGTTGTGCTTTCAGTTTATAATGGTTTTATAGGAAATGTATATTGAAGTTTAATATAGAAGTAAGCCATATCTATGGAAATAATTGCTATTAACTTATTACTAAAGTTGATTTATGTTGTGAGACTTTGTAATTTTCAACCGTCATCACTTTACTACTTGAAACTCTATCATAGAATAGCATGGTAATATATGGCTGAAATAAATTCATTATAAAATATTAAGTATTAGGTATCTATACCTGTAAAAATTTAATTAGTACTTTTTCCAATTTGACTTTTATTAGCAGAATTAAACTTAGTTTGTTAAAAAATTGTGAAGCTTTCTGTAGTTTCATCATTCTGCAGTAAAGTACATAAAAATGGATGTGTATTTCATTTATGTTATATTTTAAAGTCTTGAGATCCTGGATTCTGGGTCTTTTACAGAACATATATTTCTTAATTCATTTTTGTATATCTTTATTTTTAAGAATTTATTTAAAGTGTTCATGAAATAGTTTCAAAAATTTATACTTTTTAGAAGGTAATTTCTAAGAGATACTCAAGTTTGTTTGCAAAGTAATAGAAATAGATACTTTAAATATAAAATTTAAAAAGTCTCTCAATTTATAGTTTTATAAATGACTTATTGTTTTGGTCTTCACCCCTTTCTTAAATACACATATTTAATGCATATATCTCTGATCTTTATTTCAAGATATTTGCATATATATTATTTTTCTTAAAAATGGTCCTCTGATTTTTATTATTGATACACTGAATATCTTTAATTGTTACTAATTTATACCTTTCCTTAAATACATTTTTATCATTTGTATTACTAAGTGTGGTTTAGTTTTTTAAATTTTGTTTTTTATTTCATAATGAAAGAATTTAACCCATGATATTTGATCAGAGTAGAGTTTTGGCTTCCTTCCATGAGCCCTGATGGGCATGGTTCTGATTGTCCATAATTTTTAAACAGATGTTAATTACTTTTTTGTTGTCTATTTTCAACCTAGTTTAGTTTAAAAGAATGCTTATATTTTGGGTTTTGAATTGCTTTTTTTTTTTGAGACATTTGAAATAATTCTAATTTTTTTTTTAACTTTATTGCATTACTTTTACTTTGTAAAACAAATTGAGATGTTTCCATGTTGACCAGTGCACACAATATTTTAAGTATTTTAGTCCCTGGGTACAAAAATGTATTGTTCCTTTCTGTGGCATAACAGTAAATATATAAACTATCTTAATGATTTTAAGCTGTTTAATTTCTTGCCTATCTATTGATCTCTCAAAACTGAGATCTACATGTAAATTTCATGAAGTTTTCCACACTTAGTTTTATAGTGGCTCCTTAAATCTCAATTATTTTATTTTTTAGTAGAAATAGGTTGGTGTTTGTATATTGTTATTCTCTACTATTTCCACATAGAATGATTCAGGATTTTTTATATCCTTTAGGAATAGTACATTAGAAATATATACCAATGTTTTTGTTCAGAAAAATTATTTTCACCTAAGTTCTCTAAAATTTTGTATTAATTTTGTAATCTTGCATTTAAAAATTTTTTCTATATATTTTTCTACATATTAATGTATAGGTTTTTTTTTTTTAACTTTACAATATTTTATTGGTTTTGCCATATATCAAAATGAATCCACCACAAGTATATATGTGTTCCCCATCCTGAACCCTCCTCCCTCCTCCCTCCCCGTACCATCCCTCTGGGTCATCCCAGTGCACCAGCCCCAAGTATCCAGTATAGTACATTGAACCTGGACTGGCGACTCGTTTCATATATGATATTATACATGTTTCAGTGCCATTCTCCCAAATCATCCCACCCTCTCCCTCTCCCACAGAGTCCATAAGACTGTTCTATACATCAGTGTCTCTTTTGCTGTCTCGTATACAGGGTTATTGTTACCATCTTTCTAAATTCCATATATATGCGTTAGTATACTGTATTGGTGTTTTTCTTTCTGGCTGACTTCACTCTGTATAATAGGCTCCAGTTTCATCCACCTCATTAGAACTGATTCAAATGTATTCTTTTTAATGGCTGAGTAATACTCCATTGTGTATATGTACCACTGCTTTCTTATCCATTCATCTGCTGATGGACATCTAGGTTGCTTCCATGTCCTGGCTATTATAAACAGTGCTGCGATGAACATTGGGGTACACGTGTGTCTTTCAATTCTGGTTTCCTCAGTGTGTATGCCCAGCAGTGGGATTGCTGGGTCATAAGGCAGTTCTATTTCCAGTTTTTTAAGGAATCTCCACACTGTTCTCCATAGTGGCTTTACTAGTTTGCACTCCCACCAACAGTGTAAGAGGGTTCCCTTTTCTCCACACCCTCTCCAGCATTTATTGTTTGTAGACTTTTGGATAGCAGCCATTCTGACTGGCATGAAATGGTACCTAATAGTGGTTTTGATTTGCATTTCTCTGATAATGAGTGATGTTGAGCATCTTTTCATGTGTTTGTTAGCCATCTGTATGTCTTCTTTGGAGAAATGTCTATTTAGTTCTTTGGCCTATTTTTTGATTGGGTCATTTATTTTTCTGGAATTGAGCTGTAGGAGTTGCTTGTATATTTTTGAGATTAGTTGTTTGTCAGTTGCTTCTTTTTTTTTAATTTTAATTTTTTTAAATTTTATTTTATTTTTAAACTTTACAAAATTGTATTAGTTTTGCCAAATATCAAAATGAATCTGCCACAGTGTCAGTTGCTTCATTTGCTATTATTTTCTCCCATTCTGAAGGCTGTCTTTTCACCTTACTTATAGTTTCCTTTGTTGTGCAGAAGCTTTTAAGTGTAATTAGGTCCCATTTGTTTATTTTTGCTTTTATTTCCAATATTCTGGGAGGTGGGTCATAGAGGATCCTGCTGTGATGCATGTTGGACAGTGTTTTGCCTATATTCTGCTCTAGGAGTTTTATAGTTTCTGGTCTTACGTTTAGATCTTTAATCCATTTTGAGTTTATTTTTGTGTATGGTGTTAGAAAGTGGTCTAGTTTCATTCTTTTACAAGTGGTTGACCAGTTTTCCCAGCACCACTTGTTAAAGAAATTGTCTTTAATTCATTGTATATTCTTGCCTCCTTTGTCAAAGATAAGGTTTTATACATGTCATATGTTATTTTTAAGTATGAATTTTGTTTTTTCAACTTTGGAAATGACTCATAAAATAGTTTTAGATGAAATTTAAATTTTTCCTTAAGTCCACTTGAAATAATTCTTATGTGTAACTGACACATTCTTCACATTTTACAATATGATTGCACGCCTTTTAACTTTATACTTTCTTATCTTTACTATCTTCAAACGGTATGTACCTTTCTTCATAATTCAAATAGATGTCTTCATTTTTTTCATTCTTTAAAGTTTTTAAATTTCTGGTTCCACTAATTATCTGAAAAATGAAGAAATGTATAAAATTTTATGCTCACTCCTGAGACAAAGAATTTAGCATTCTTTTTCTCTTTCCCTTTTCTTCAACAATATATTCTTATCACTATTTTAGATCTAACTTTATTACTATTATATAATATATAATTATAATATTAAACAATTATAATCTATTATATAATTTGCACATATATATTTACATAAATACTTAATGTTTTAAAATTTATTTAGTTTGTATGCATTGAAAAATGGTGTTTTGGATTTTTCAACTTCTTTTTTATATCATTGAATCCTTATGTTGCAGCATTAAAACCTGCTTGGCAAGGTGGAACTTTGCACATTATTCTTGCATTTATCTAGAATGTGCTAAGCTGTTGGAATGATACTGTTTGAGATGTGATAAGCCATTTAAATATGTATATGGCATTTTTCATCTCAGCAACATTGCTAATTTCCATCCAATCATTTTTCTGTTTTACTTCCTTTATCTCTTGTTTATGTCTGTATTTATCAATATTTGGCTTCTCTTTCACTTTCCTCTTTATCTATTTTGTAATCTCTTAGTATTTCCTAGCTTTTTAATTCCCTTTCACATTCAGAGTATTATTTTCAAATATTTCTTCTGTAACTTTAATTTTCAACAACCTATTTAGATCTTTATGTCCTGTAATCCAGAGTTTTTCTCTGAAATTTGCACTTTCTTTGAAATTTGCTCGTCTGCTTTTTTTTTCTCCCTTTCTTACATTCTCTCTTCTATTTTCTCATTCTGTTGCTTTTTCATACCAACACTCTTTCCAGTTTTGATACTCTATCCTCTTTGATGACTGTCAGATATCACTGTATCTTATCATGTCAAAGAAAAAGAACCATTTTGTGAACTGTTTCTCTAATCTTTTTCAAAGTTTTTAATGATATTGACTTTTCTTTCATATCCTTTTGTTCTGTCATATATTGTTACCAATCTCATATTTTCTTCATGAATGAAAGAAATATTGGTTCAGATACAGTATTGCAAAGACACAATGGGGCAGGGCTGACTATAGTGTCCAAATGTGAGCTTGTGGAAAGTCCTTCTTAAATATACAGCAACACTAGAAGTCAACCTGAGATGCTTAAAAGCTTAATTTCAAATTCTAGCAAGTTTTTACCCAATTTTTTACTGTAATGAGTTACTATCTTTCTCTAAGCTGCCTGATTTTAATATGTAGGTATAATATCTTTTGTTGAACTTTACAGATTGTGTGTGTGTGTTTAAATTGAAGTATAGTTGATTTACTATCATTTTAGTTTTGAGTGTACAGCACAGTACATCAATATTCTTATAAATTAGGCTCCATTTAAAGCTATCATAAAATACTGATTATATTCCTTGTGCAATGCAGTATATACTTGCAGCATATTTATTTTACACATAGTACTCTATAGCTCTTAATCACCTACTCATATCTTGCCCCTTCCCTTATACTCTCACCCCTAGTAATCACTACTTTTTCTCTATATCTGTGAGTCTATTTATGTTTTGTTATATTCATTTATCTTAATGTTTATAGATTCCACAAGTAAGTGATAGCATACAGTATTTGTCTTTCCTGTCTGACTTATTTTACTAGAAATAATACCCTCCTGGTTCATCTATGATATTGATGCAAATGGCAATATTTCACTCTTTTTGTGGCTAAGTAACATCCCATTAAATATATACTGCTTCTTCTTTATCCATTAGTCTGTTGATGAACACTTAAGTTGCTTCCATATATTGGCTATTATAAATAATGTTGCTATGAACATTGGGGTGAATGTATCTTTTTAAACTAGATTTTTCATTTTCTCTGATTATATACTCAGAGGTGGAATTGCTTGATCATATTATAGTTCTATAGTTTTTTTTCCAAGGAATCTCCACAGTGTTTTCTAGTGCAGTGACTACCAATGTGCATTCCTACCCAAAATATGCCCTTTTATCCACACACTCACCAAAATTTCTTGTTTGTGGCCTTTTTAATGATTGTAATTTTGATAAGTTTAAGGTGACATGCCATTGTGATTTTGATTTGCAATTATCTGATGGTTAGCAACGTTGAGAATCCTTTCATGTGCCTATTGGCCATCTGTATGTATTCTTTGCAAAATGTCTATCCAGATCTTCTATATATTTTAATCAAGTTGTTTTTTTTGATATTGATTTGTATGTGCTATTTATATATTTTGGATCTTAACCTGTTTGTGTTATATTATTTGCAGATATTTTCTCCCATTCAGTGAGTGGTCTTTTTATTTTACTAGTTGTCTCCTTTGCTATGTAAAAGTTTATAAGTTTAATTAGGTTCCATGCATTTATTCTTGCTTTCATTTCCTTTACATTAGGAGACAGTAACAAAGAAAAATATCACTGCACTATATGTCAAAATATTATCTCTATGATTTCTTGCAGGAGTCTTATGGCTTATGGTCTTATATTTAGGTCTTTAACCCACTTTGAGTTTATTTTTCCATGTGATATGAGAATATATTCTACCTTCATTTCTTGCATGTAGCAGTCCAGTTTTCCCAGCACCACTTATTGAAGAAACTGTCTTTTCTCCATTGTATATTCTTGTCATCTTTGTAATAGAATAATAGACCATAAGTGTGTGAGCTTATTTCTGAGCTCTCTATTCTGTTCCATTGATCTATGTTTCTGTTTTTTTGTGCAATACTGTTTTGATGACTGTAGCTTTGTAGTGCAGTTAGAAGTCAGGGAGTGTGATACCACCAGTGTTTTTTGTTTTTTTTTTCCCCAAGATCACTTTGGATATTTGAGGTATTTTGTGTTTCAATATATATTTTAGGATTATTTGTTCTAGTTCAGTGAAAAAAATGGGCATTTTGATAGGGATTGAATTAAATCAATATATTGCTTTGTGTATTATGGGCATTTTAACAATATTAATTTATCCAGTCAATCAATGCTAGCTATCTTTAAATTATCTTTATTATTTCTTTGTATTATCTTCAATTTCCTTCATTATTGTTTTATATTTTTCAGTGTATAGACCATTCACTTCCTTGTTGTTTATTCCTAGATATTTTATTCTTTCTGATGTGATTTTAAACAGGATTATTTTCTCTTTCTGATAGTTCAATATTAGTTTATATAAAAGCAACTGATTTTTGCATATTAATCTTATATCTTGCTACTTACTGAATTCATTTATTAGTATTCATAGATTTTTTTGTGGTGACTAGGGTTTCCTTAATATAGTGCCATGGCATGAAAATATTGATTGTGTTAATTCTTTCCTTCCAATTTGGATGCCTTTTATTTTTGTCAGGTCTGACTCCTGTGGTTAGGACTTCCAATACTATGTTATACAATTGGCAATAGTAGGGATTCTTGTCATGTTCCTGATTTTAGAGGAAAAGCTTTCAGCTTTCCATTATTGAGTATAAAGTAGGCTATGGGTTTGTCATAAATGACTTTTTTAATAAGAAGATGTGTTCCCTCTATATTCACTTCAATGAGGGTTTTTAACATGAATGAATGTTGAATCTTGTCAAGTGCTTTTTCTGCATCTATTGAGATGATCATGTGATCTTTATCCTTCCTTTTGTTTCCTTTTATTTCCCTACTAGTGATAGGCCTGTTAATATTCCTATTCCCATGTAATTCAGTCTTGGAAAATTGGATGAGTCTAGAAATTTTCTGTAGGTTGTCTAATATGTTGGCATTTAACTTCATAATATTCTCTTATGATTTTTTCTATCTCTGATATCAGATGCTCCTCCTTCATTTTGTTTATTTATGGTCTCTCTCTCTCTTTTTCTTAATAATCCTGTTTAAAGGCTTATTAATTTTGTGTATCCTTTCAAAACACCAGTTCTTGGTTTTATTGATCTATTACTTTGTGTGTTTTTTTCTGTCTCTTTTATTCATTTCCTGATATTTATGATTTTCTTTCTTCTGATGACTTTGGGCTTTGTTTATTCTTCTTTTTCAAATTTCTTTAGATAGGAGTTTAAGTTGTTCAGTTGATATTTTTCTTGCTTCTTAGGGTAGCCTTGTATTGCTTGTATTCCCTCTTGGATGCTTTCCTTTTAGTGACATTGAGGCATCCCATAGATTTTTGGAAAATTGTGTTTTTGTTTTCATTTGCCTCAAGGTAATTTATGATTTCCTTTTTGATTTCTTCATAATCTTCTGTGTTTCAGTGTCATGCTGTTTAGTCTACAAGTGTTTGCATTTGTCCCATTTTTCTTCTTATAATTGAATTCTAGTTTCATGCTGTTGTGATTGCAAAAGATGTTTGATAGAATTTTTATCCTTCTAAATTTTTGAAACTTGTTTTGTGGCCTAGTGTGAAGAACATTTCATGTGCACTTGAAAAACAAATGGTATATCACTGGTTTTGGATGGACTGTGCTGTGCTTAGTCACTCAGTCATGTCTGACTCTCTGCGACCCTATGGACTGTAACCTGCTAGGCTCCTCTGTTCATGGGGATTCTCCAGGCAAGAATACTGGAGTGGATTGCCATGCCCTCCTCCAGGGGATCTTCCCAACCCAGGGATCAAACTCAGGTCTCCCACATTCCAGGCATATTCTTTACACTCTGAGCCACCAGGGAAGCCCAGACTATCACATCTGTTAAATCCAACTGATCTAACCTGTCATATAAGAATATATCTCACTGATTTTCTGTCTAGATGATTTTTCTTTGATGTAAGCAGATTATTAAAGTCCCCTGCTATTATTGTGTTATTGTCTATTTTTCCCTTTAAGTATGTTAACATTTGCTTTATATATTTAATTGCTACTATATTAGTTGCACATATTTTAGCAAGTTTTATATCTTCTACTTGTATGGAAATATATTCATATAAGAAGGCATACTTAATAAATGCAGTGTGTTCTGACTCCTTCACTGACTTTCCCTATCTCTCTTCCTGTGCCCTGGCACACAATAATGTTGAACTTCAGGACAATTAGTAACCTCTCAAGGGGCTCTAATTACCCAAATTAAAAAAAAAAAAAAAAGAAAAAAAAAGTTCCCTGTCTCTACCTTTAAATCAAAGGTT
Organism: Bubalus kerabau; assembly: GCF_029407905.1. Classification (NCBI taxonomy): domain Eukaryota; kingdom Metazoa; phylum Chordata; class Mammalia; order Artiodactyla; family Bovidae; genus Bubalus; species Bubalus kerabau. The sequence continues at coordinate 61,329,582 of NC_073634.1, forward strand.
AGTGAGGAAAACATCTTGAAGGCCAAGTTGGGACAAAACATAGGCCTCTTTAAATACAAAGAAAAAGTTCTTGAAGGAATTAAAATGCTACTCCTATAAACACACAAACAATAAGAAAAGAATGTGAAACAGCTTTATTGCTTATATGGAGAAAGTGATCTGCAGAGAAGATCAAATCAGCAACAATTACCCTTTAAGCTAAAGCCTGTCTGTTCCAGAGAAAGACCCCGATTCTATTCAAGTCTATGGAGTCTGAGGGAGGTAAAGAAGCTACAGTAAAAAGTCTGAAGTTAGCAGAGGTTGATTCACAAGGTTTAAGGAAAAAAGTCACCTCTATAACATGAAAGTGCAAGCGGAAGCAGTAAAGGCTGATGCAGAAACTGCAGCAAGTTTATACAGAAGATCTAGACAAAATGAAATAATAAAATTCCCTACTCTAGACAACAGATTTTCCAGCATGGATCAGACAACTTATATTAGAAGAAGATGCCATCTAGGTCTTTCAAACCTAGAGAGTAGAAGTTATTGCTTGACTTGAAAACTTCAAAGTATAGATTGATTCTCTTATCAGGGGTAATGCAGCTGGTGACTTTAAATTGAACCCAATGTTCACTTACCATTTCAAAAATTATAGAGCCTTTACAAAATATGCTAAATTTACTCAGCCTGTACTCTGTAAGTTAAACAACAAACTCTGGATGATAGCACATTTATTTACAACACAGTATACAAATATTTTAAACCCATTCTTCAGACCTGCTACTTAGAAAAAGATTCCTCCTGTCAAAATGTGACTACTGATTTATCAAACATCTGGGCACCTAAGACCTCTGATGGGTATGTGCAATGAGAACGATGCTGTTTTTATGTCTGCTAACATAACATTCATTCTAGTTCATGGATCAAGGAGTAATTTTGACTTTCAAGTCTTTTTGTTAAATAATTATACATTTCTTAGCTGTCACAGATAAACTGAGCTTGGCTTCAGTTCAGTTCAGTTCAGTTACTTAGTCGTGTCTGAGTCTTTGCAACCCCATGGACTGCAGCACGCCAAGCTTCCCTGTCCATCATCACCTCCCAGCAGCTTGGCTTACATCTGTGCAAAGTCAGTCTATAAGCTTTTTGAAAGGATTCACTATTCTAGATGCCATGGAGACCATTTCTGATTCATGGATAGAAGTTAATAATATCAACATTAAGTGAGGTTTGAATTAGTTGATTCAAACCCCCATGAATGACATTGAAGTGTTCAAATTTTCAGTGGAGAAAGTAACTGCGGATATGATAGAAATAGTAAGAGAACTAAAATTAGAACTAGAACCTAAAAACGTAGCTGAATTGATGCAGTCTTGTGATAAAACATGAAAGGATGAGGATTTGTTTCTTATAGATGAGTAAAGAAAGTAGACTCTTGAGACAGAATCTACTGGTGAAAATGCTTTACAGATCAGTTAAATGGCAAGAAAGGACTTAGAATATGATAATAGCAGAGTCAATAAAACCACCACAATTATCTTTAATTTTGAAAAGAAAAAATATGCTAGGTAAAAAATGCTACCTAAGGGCATTGCATGCTCAGATAAATCATTAGTGGAAAGAATGGTCAGTCATGTAGCAAACTTATTCCTTATTTTAAGAAATTGCCATCATGTAGCAAACTCATTTCTTATTTTAAGAAATTACAGCAGTCACGCAGTTTTTAATGGGTAGTCTTTTACCCATTCTATTCAGTAAGCAGCTATCAACATCAGGGGAAGATTTCTACCAGCAAAAGGATGTGTAAAACAATCATCCTCCAATGGAAAATAAATAAATTTAAGAAAAAAAGAATTGCTGAAGTTTCCGCTGATGGTTAGCTTTGTTCAGCAAGAAGTGTTTTTTTTTTTTTAATTATAGTTGTACCTTGTTATTTTTTAGATGTAATGCTATTGCACACTTAATAGGCCACAGTATAGTGTAAACATATCCTTTATATGTGCTGGAAAACCAAAGAATTTGTGTGACTCACTTTATTGCCATATTCACTTTAATAGAGTGATCTGGAACTGAATCCCCAATATCATCTAGGTTCAGTTCAGTTCAGTTCTGTTCAGTTGCTCGGTCATGTCTGACTCTTTGCAACCCCATGAATCGCAGCACGCCAGGCCTCCCTGTCCATCACCAACTCCTGGAGTTCACCCAAACTCATGTCCTTCGAGATGGTGATGCCATCCAGCCATCTCATCCTCTGTCATCCCCTTCTCCTCCTGCCCCCAATCCCTCCCAGCATCAGGGTCTTTTCCAATGAGTCAACTCTTCACATGTGGAGGCCAAAGTATTGGAGTTTCAGCTTCATAATCAGTGCTTCCAATGAACACCCAGGACTGATCTCCTTTAGGATGAACTGGTTGGATCTCCTTGCAGTCTAAGGGATTCTCAAGAGTCTTCTCCAACACTGCAGTTCAACAGCATCAATTCTTCAGCACTCAGCTTTCTTCACAGTCCAACTCTCACATCCATACATGACCACTGGAAAAACCATAGCCTTGACTAGACGGACCTTTGTTGGCAAAGTAATGTCTCTGCTTTTCAATATGCTATCTAGGTTGGTCATAACTTTCCTTCCAAGGAGTCTTTTAATTTCATGGCTGCAATCATCATCTAGGTATGCTTATATTAATACTTTGCAGCAAGACAGGATAGTAAAATTTATAATGACAAAAATAGCCTCTTCTTGTAAGCACTTTTATTCTGTGGACTACACCTCCCATAAACTACTTCTACTTTTATTACTACTAGATATACCCTTATAATAGAGGAATATGAATCACTGTGGAGATATTGTATTTTCCCATATTAAGTTTTTACACTGAGTTTCAACTTTATTCCAAATTTATGAAAAAATATACTTTAGTAATATATGTACTGTATTGTCAATGTTCCCAGACATCTTTATAAGATAATCTCTCATTTTTTTTTTTCAGTTTATTTTGCTTTGCTGTTCATGTGTGCTAAGTGGCTTCAGTCATGTCCAATTCTGCTACCCTACAGGCTTTAGCCTACCAGGCTCCACTGTCTATTGGATTCTCCAGGCAAGAATACTGGAGAGGGTTGCCAGGCCCTCCTCCAGGGAATCTTCCAGACTCAGGAATGGAAACCCGGCCTCTTATGTCTCCTGCAATGGTAGTTGGGTTCTTTACCACTAGCGCCACCTGGGAAGCTCTATTTTGCTTTATGTCTCATTAAATAGACTCAGTCTTCAAACAATTGCTTATAGGACAAACAGGTAAAAGTGGTATATATTCTGGATCTTTCCATATATGGATGTGTCTTCCTGTTTTCTCCATACTTATAATCTAGCTAGACTGAGCCTAAAGTTATTTTGGAATACCTGTGGTGGATTCATTTTGATATTTGGCAAAACATACAATTATGTAAAGTTTAAAAATAAAATAAAATTTAAAAAAAATAATAAATAAATATAAGAAATATATTTGAGAACTATAAATGAAACTTGGGTGGTCAATTCTCTGTGGTGCATACTGGGACCATAATGTTAAGGTCAGAGAATATGAATGAGAATCTACTGCCTGTATGTCATTTTATATTTATGAAAAAAAGTACGTGATTTTTGTATCTGAAAAATATAATAGTTAACTATTATTAGTTCTCTTAAACTGAATAGGCTTAACCCACCAAATTTTAAAAGAAATTGATTAAATACATCTATTCTAATATGGGTTTCCTTGGTGGCTCAGATGGTAAAGAATCTGCCTGCAATGCAGGAGACAGGAGATGCAGGTTCAACGCCTCAGTTGGGAAGATTCTCTGGAGAAGGGAATGACTACCCACTCCAGTATTCTTGCTTGGAGAATTCCAAGGACAGAGGAACCTAGTGGGCTATAATCCATGGGGTCCCAAAGAGTTGGACATGACTGAAGGACTAGCTATAATAGAGACAAAATATAATATATCTTTATGTAGCAGTTGAATAATTTTAATAGCAATTCTCAAAATATGAACACATTTAACACTAAAGGTAGTATGTCCTCTTGCAAGAGGCTTGTTACCTCCACTATACAAGTGTCTATCTCCTATCATACTTTAAATCTGCTTGGAGTATTATACTGATAATACTAAGGAAGGTAAATGATGAGAAGCATACATGAGAGTCATTAGCAGTTAGAAATTTAGTATAGGTTTTGCCATCTAGTGTAGTACAGCTACAACTCTTGCATGCTATACGTGATAATTATTGCTTTTGTTTTGTTTTATTTTAATACTAAATTGTTTAGGTATCTTCCAAGACTATGAAAATTATTCTTCAGGCTCTGTAGACCATGATTTTGAAATAATGAAAACTTGTAAAGATGTATGCTGTTCTAAATGTTGAATGTTTCCTATAACAGGATTGTTTAAAATAGTTTATTTCTGTGAACTAGCTATTCTTGGTTCTTTGACTTGTTGATTTGTGCAATCAAAAATCAGAGTTTATGTTATAGATAGTTGCTTAAATATTTTGAGTATCATTCCCTAGTCCTCCAAATCACAGTAAAAGCAGACTTCTAAGAAAGACTGGTAAATTGTAGATTAATCTCAGTTCTGTGTAAATGTAAACCTGAAGGACCACCTGTGGCTATAATTCATGTGTTCTCTGCAAAGGGTAATATTTGCACAGGTTCAGACAGATTATAGTCTTCTTCACTAGAAGCAATTTGAAGAGATCAGAAGTAAACATCATATCAGATCAGATCAGTCGCTCAGTCGTGTCTGGCTCTTTGCGACCCCATGAATCGCAGCACGCCAGGCCTCCCTGTCCATCACCAACTCCCGGAGTTCATTCAGACTCACGTCCATCGAGTCAGTGATGCCATCCTGCCATGTCATCCTCCGTCGTCCTCTTCTCCTCCTGCCCCTAATCCCTCCCAGCATCAGAGTCTTTTCCAATGAGTCAACTCTTCGCATGAGGTGGCCAAAGTACTGGAGTTTCAGCTTTAGCATCATTCCTTCCAAAGAAATCCCAGGGCTGATCTCCTTCAGAATGGACTCGTTGGATCTCCTTGCAGTCCAAGGGACTCTCAAGAGTCTTCTCCAACACCACAGTTCAAAAGCATCAATTCTTTGGCGCTCAGCCTTCTTCACAGTCCAACTCTCACATCCATACATGACCACAGGAAATGACTATGCCAAAGCCTTTGATTGTGTGGATCACAATAAACTGTGGAAAACTCTGAAAGAGATGGGAATACCAGACCACCTGATCTGCCTCTTGAGAAATTTGTATGCAGGTCAGGAAGCAACAGTTAGAACTGGACATGGAACAACAGACTGATTCCAAATAGGAAAAGGAGTACGTCAAGGCTGTATATTGTCACCCTGCTTATTTAACTTATATGCAGAGTGCATCATGAGAAACGCTGGACTGGAAGAAACACAAGCTGGAATCAAGTTTGCTGGGAGAAATATCAATAACCTCAGATATGCAGATGACACCACCCTTATGGCAGAAAGTGAAGAGGAACTAAAAAGCCTCTTGATGAAGGTGAAAGAGGAGGGTGAAAAAGTTGGCTTAAAGCTCAACATTCAGAAAATGAAGATCATGGCATCCGGTCCCATCACTTCATGGGAAATAGATGGGGAAACAGTGGAAACAGAGTCAGACTTTATTTTTCTGGGCTCCAAAATCACTGCAGATGGTGACTGCAGCCATGAAATTAAAAGGGGCTTACTCCTTGGAAGGAAAGTTATGACCAACCTAGATAGCATATTCAAAAGCAGAAACATCATATAGCAGTATTGAAAAATCAAGATATATAGAGACCATTTGACCATCATTACATTCCCTGGTGGCTCAAAGGGGAATGAGTCTGCTGGCAATGCAGGAGACTCAGGCTCAGTCCTTGGGTTGGGAATACCCATTGGAGAAGGAAATGGCAACCCGGTACAATATTCTTGCCTGGAGAATTCCATGGACAGAGGAACTCGGTGGGCTACAGTCCATAGGGACTTGTAAAGAGTTGAACACAGTTGAGTGATTTTTCACTTCTCTTCACTTCACTTCACATGTATTAATATTACTAATTTGTTTACCTGTTATATATACTAGTATATTTTGGGTAATATTTTATAACTTTTTTGGAGTCACAAATAGGTATGGATTATTAAAGCCCTTTGTACATGTATCAACATGTAAGTGTGTTGTGTAAGACTCATTCCAGTACCAGGTTGAAACATGGCAAAGGTGATAAGTGATGGATAAGAAGAGAGGTTGCAAATAAGTTTATTAATTCCATAAATTGATTCATATTTGTTTTGTACTAAAGAGCAACTTGTTATTTTCCTTGATAGATCTGAAAATGTCATTTTAAGATTCCTTTAAATTTTCAACATTCTGCTCTTTCCACTTAATTTTTAAATTTTCATTATTTAAATGGGTATTCACACAGTTCTTTGATATGTTGTAAATTATTTGTGAGAACAGAAATATTTAGCTATTTAATTTTGCATTCTTACTGCATGCTATGTTATTTCTTATGTCTCTTTCCATTCAAATGAGAGCAGAACTTTCAGAATATAAATCTGTCATTTTTAGAGGTTTATCACAAGAGCTGGAAATGGGCATTAGCATCTGTTTGGTGTAATTTATTTCTTCATCTCAGTGGACTAATTTAAAAGTATACATAGGCTAGTGATCAATCATGCCATATATCTAAACTTTAAAATAGTTTTTTAACTTGCTAAATAATATATCTTTTTTCATAAGAAGTATGCAATTGTATGTGATTATAGTGATTTTGTCCTTGTAACCTATAATCTAAAGTATTACACCATGTCCTTTTTTAAGGTTAAACACAAAACAAATATAGTTTCTTACACAAATATCTGTAAAGGGTAATTTTATTGAGAGAAGATTTTATTAATTTTAAGACAGGAAATATCCCCCCTCCTGTCCTCTTTTTCTTTCTCTAAAGAGGAAGAGAAAGGACACAATAATCAATTTTTCACTTGTTTCCAACATCCATTAGTTCATGTATTTTTAATTTCTATGAGAATAACTGGCATTACTATTTTTTAAGATGAACCTGTTCTGAGTTGGAAGGAAATGTATATTCCAATCAATGTGAAGCAATAGCTAATTAAAATAGTCTTCATGACTTAATTTTGGAAGTGGTAACTTTGTAACAGTCTCAGAATATTTATTGTGCTCCGATAAAGTGTAATAGAAGTTTAAAATTTATTTTAAAAATGCAGCCTTTTCTTTGAGGAAGTACAAGGATGAATTTGACAATCCTCATTTTTGTTGAGTGCCTCCAGGGCTATCTTCTCAAGAAATCTTGGGTCACACTCCTGCTATGAAAATCTCCTTGACTTCTTTTCTTTTCCTGATAACATCCAAATTCTTAACCTCTTTATAATCTTTATGACCTGATTTCAGACCTTCTATTTGAATTAAAATTCTGTTAATTCCCATTATACATTTGTTGTTTTTGTTTTTTCCCCCAGCAGGAGCACTTTGGTTCACAACTATAAAGAAACAACACATTTTTCTTCTCAGTGTCAATTGTTATTTGCGCTAATTTATCTACTTGGAAAATCACCCTTATTTAAGATCCAGTTCAAATTTTATCTTCAACTCTCCAAGTGGCTTAGTGGTGCACTCTCAAGCTTTGCATACTCTCTAGCAAATTTACATTATGTGACCCACTTTAAAAAAAAAAACAAAGCAAAACTCCTTGTTTACATACCATACTCCACATATGAATTTGAGCTTCTACATTGCATTTATTTTTAATATCTAAGAGTCTTGTAAATTGTCTGACACATAAAATATTCTCAAAAATAAATTTTAAAAGTAAACATAGTCTGAAGAACACATTAAATATTGTAAATAACTGAATGAGCAGAAACCAATTGTGGAACTTATTATAATTCTACTTGAGATTCTGATTCACTGAGATTTTTTGTTTTTAATCTGAGTTTTCCTCATCTTTCTATAACAATTCCATGCCTAGATATTCCTCAGTGTTCTCCATTGATAAACATGTCATTGATTTCCATTTGTTCTTGGGTAAATTCAGGTTATATATATAAAAAAAAAAATTCAGGTTATAATAATTTAAACCAGTAATTTCAAGATTGATCTTAATTAACTATTAAAACACTAAAGGAAGAGTGAGTTTACCAATACAAAGAAAAAACTCTGAGAATATGTTTTTTAACTGTGTCCATGTGTTAGTCACTCAGTCATGTCTGACTCATTGCAGCCCCATGGACTATAGATCTCCAGGCTCCTCTATCCATGGAATTCTCCAGGCAAGAATACTGGAGTGGGTTGCCATTCCCTTCTCCAGGGGATCTCCCCAACCCAGGGATCAAACCTGAGGCTTCTGCACTGAAGGCAGTTTCTTTACCATCTGAGCCACTAGGGAGGCCCATCATTTAACTTTTTAGCATTTGCATTTAATCACTTAAACTAATTTTAAAATTAGAGTTATGCTTTCTAGGATCAGGATTATTTTGAGGATGTCTAAAATGTGTTTCTGCTTAAAATACTAAAATATATAAGTTTAATAAAACTTTATTAAAATTCTAAAGTCTCTGTGCAGTGTTCTTGACCTTGAGATTACTAAAAGACAACTGTAAATTTAAGAAAAAGCCCTCATATTCTAGACCAGTCTTGAATCCATGGCCCCTTTTCCATTTCATGTCAGACTTGAGAACAGAGACTTGAGAACAGACTTGAGAGCAGGCCACTTAAATGTGCTAGAGAAAATAATATATATTGAAAATACCAGAAAAAAATTGTCATTGGACTATAAAAAATAACTCAATCTTTCTGCCCAAGGAATTTCCTGTTGCTAACTGAAGTGCTCGGTTACCCAGTAGCCAAAATACCTACCTTGGTGCCTCAGACATTGCCTACTGCCTACTTATGGATGCCACTATTTGCTTCTTAAAATGTTTGTGCCTAGGCACTTTTCAGTTACACTCAAACCAGTCAAATAAATGCAACCCAATTGTATTTCACTATGCTATGGTTTAATGGAAACATAACAACACATATTGTTTCTATTAGTATTAGACAAGCCTCCTAAGACTGACTTACAATGATGTAAAAACAAAGGAAAACCTTACTTTGAAGTATTTTTAAAAGGTCTATATAAAATAGATAAAATCTCTGACTTATAACAATCAATACATTCAAGCTATTGTTAAAGATACTTACCATCTCATCTATACAGATGGTCAGCTTGCTTCATCAACCAAAAATAATGTTACTAAAATCTTTTTGGTAGATAAATTTTTTTTTTCACACCAATAACTTTCATGAGAAGAGCTGTCCCAGAAATCAACCCCCAAAGTTTTTTGCAGTTCACTCATTTAGATTTCAATTCACACTCAAGGTAATTTTTGTTCTCTAGCTGCATAGAGCTTTTCACCAAAGAGGAAATTTCACTCAAGTCTTCTTTCTCAGACTTTGACATCCTCTGTTATTTACTCATCTATAACCCATTTGAATTAAAAAATGTCCTTATGGAGTCTTCCAGATTTCACCCAAGACACAGAATTCACTTATCAAATATAAATGATTAGATGATAGATAGATGTGCATTATAACTTAGAATCTCATGGCATTTTAACCCAATAACTTGAAAATTTAGATTAGATAAAATATATCTTGAGAGGTGGAACAAACAGATTTTATTGTTCATGAGTTAATACTAATTCATTCTAGTAAATGAAATACATTGCAAATAAATAAATGAATAGTAAATTTGTAAAACCTGATTTTGAAAGTGATACATATAGCTACTAGCATTAAATTATAGAAGGATGAAAGATATTTTGCCATGTCATCTTACATCTAAAAATACACCAGTCAACATATTATAAAATGATTTTAAATTTCTTTTGAATTTGTCATATAATTATTATATTCATCTGTGGATCAATACCTCTCTGGAATCTTTGTCAAGTTTTATTCTCTAACATTTTCAGATAGAATGAAAAGTTAATGATATGTCCTATTTTGTCTTTCAGGAGTATTTCTATAGGATTTTTATATTCAAAAATACATTGTTTTCCAGTAATTTATATCTCCTTTTTTTTTTTTTTTTTTTGCCTTTTCATTTACTTCATGAAGTCTCAAAAACCTCATGTAGGGTATTTGATTTAAAATCCAATGCCTTGTAGGAAATAGAATGAGAAATAAATGTTCCTCTCTTCCCTCACAGTTGGAATAAAGATTGGCCAAATTGTATTGGAAAAAAGCACCAGCAACTTCAAATTTGTGAAAATCAGCTATCATAGTTCATAACATGCTTCCCCCATCCATTATCATCTTTTTATTGAAGTCACTAATTCAAACTCAGGAAAAGATTAGCTACCTATTGCTTTGAAACACAATATTTCATTTGGTATTTTAGAACATTTATTCATTATTTTCATATACCTGGTTAGAAATTAGAGTTATACTCTAGTTTTATGTCCTAAAAATTGCAACCAAACATTCAATCCAGGGAATTTTGAGAGAAACGCTGTATTTCATGCTTATGGTCAGGTCCCAAAATAAATAGAAGAAATAAAATCAACCTCCACCCTCTTGTTTTGTTACACTGTAAGCTTGCTATGTGAAACAGGTTAGCCTGGAGCAGTTGCCCTTATACTTTGAATAATCATGCTGTTTTGGAAAAGGGGCTTTCAAATTTATGAATACATTTAAAGAATTTCTTACAAGTAATGCCTGAGACAAATACCACACACTTCCAAAACAAACAAAAAACAATCTTACAATCTTCAATTAAAAAGGAAAGAACATGGAGAGAGAAACTAAGGGTGACTCCTAGTGCATGAGAAGCTGGGAAGTGGGATCTCTACCCTTGACATTTGTCTCTCCCTTCATCTTGAACGTGGATGATCAATAGGCTCTACTAGATAGAGAAACATGACTCTAGTTTAATTTCATCAAGCTTCTATAATGGGTCATCTAGGCAAAAGTGGAGTCCACCTACTCTTGTCTGCCTAGTTCTCTAATGTGTAAAGAAGAGAAACCCTAATGGATTGCCTTGCTAAAGCCAGGTATTGTTCATAGTTAAGTAGGCAGGTTCAGGAACCAGATTGCTACATTTAAATCTCAGCTCTGCTTTATCCTAGGCAGGTTACTTTGCTTCTCTGAACCTCATTTTTTCTTCTGTAAAATGGAGAGAATACTAGACCCATGCATCACAGAGATATAAACAGAATTAGGTGAACTCACATACATATCAGTTTAAAGCAGGGCTTGTCACAGAGCATGTGCTCAGTAATGTTAATTAACATTCATATTGCTTTTTCCTGAAGGGTGCCAGTAAGTAGGCAGTGAATTAATAGTCTTAGTGGTAAGAGTTGACATTCTCTAGTCAGAGACTGAATAGATAGATGGCTAATATTGTGCTTTCATATAGATCATATCTGAAATACCAAACATCAACTTAAGGCCCTTTCAGATGTGACATGGTGGGGTGTGTTTAGTGATTCAGTGACCCTGTGTTGCATTTGGATGTGGACTTGAACTGTGAAGGAAAAAAATGAGCAAAAAACCTGCACGAAGAACTCTTGCAGCCTGTCTGTGTGTCTCTGGCTCTCTCTCTTTCCCTGTGTCTCTCTTTCTGTCTCTGGATCTGCTCTGTCTCCTTCCCCCCTTCCCCCCCACACACCTAAAACAGCAAGTTTTGAGATTCAGAATGTTGGAGAGTGATGCTGAATGACTCGTATGGGTTATTCTTTTTGTAAATTGTGAGCTTTTATGCCTGCACTTCCTTTTTACCCCTTGCTCCTGGCAGTGCTTAATTTGCCTGCTTTATTAATAGTGGCTGTATGGAGTAGGCAGAAAAAGATCTATCCAAGAATTGAAATGATACATTAGTTGATTTGCTTGGGCCTGTTTGCCTTCAAGTTGGTGAATTGTACAAGTGTCCAGTGAGCAGTCAGACATTAACCCTGGGTGAGGTGACTATTCATTTTTCATGGCCTATGTTCTTATTTCTTTGCATCTACAGTTGCTAACATATTAAAATATAAAGAACACACTATCTGTTGGAAAAATAGGGCAAGAATTAGCACAAGGCACCTCTAAGGAAGAGTGAGAACCTTCTGAATAATCTACTGCCAGGAAATAGGGTGGAGATCTTTTGCAAATGCTCTGCTTCTTTCTCTTGTGTGGTTCTTTTCACTTGATAATTTCCTCTTGAAAGCAGAAATCCACTAACACAAACTTCATTAATCAGGTAAAATTTGCTAAGGTTGATATTCAGGCAATGCAGTGTAAATGAAAGAGCATGGGCCCAGGCAGACCCCATCTATCCTTTATACCATATTCCAACAATTTCTGCATGCACTCTAACTCTGGGAAGTTCACTCTTCTTATCTGGGTGGTGATGAATCACCATTATAGGCCAAATTAAGCTAAGGGTAAAGGATCCAATGAGATCCTAGACAAGAAAACTTTGTGTCATAAGCAAGGTATTATTTGAAATACTTTTTTTTCCCCTAGACATTTAGCGTTTTTCTATTTCTGTATTATTTGAGTAACAGGTAGCTTACAGTCTTTATGAGAAGATGAAGTGTACACTGACTCTAAAGGGTCTGAGGATCTATGGGCATGAAAGAGAAGGGTCAGGAAATGGCATGAAGGAATGGCAAGATCCCTCCTCTAACCCTGAGACCCACTGTGCCTCCAAATGACTTACAGGGCAGTACTGCACTGTGTACTTCCTACAGGTCATGTCACTTTCACAATCAAAGTCACCGTCTGTTACCAATCTTTGTTTATAAGTCTGCAGAGATTAGTATCCTGCTAAGGTGGCACTCTCCAGCAACTCTGAGGACTTGCTTTTTGAAACCTTCAGTGCTTTTACAAAGTGTACTGCCTATTTGATCTTTTCTTTTTGTCAGATATATTTTGTCATCAGAAAAATATTCATTTCGGGAGTATTTCACTTTCTCTACAGTTTTATGGTGGGTGATAGCAAGCCCATTAAAAGATTCTCACACTCACTTTAATATTTTTAAAAATCAGACATTCACACTAATGAAAAGGTCAACAAGGAAACAAAATAGCTTAAGAGACAGAAAACTCCTTATGGAAAAATAAATGCTGAATTACATAAAAATCTTTCACCATAAGGGACCGATCAAGACTAGCTTTTTTTTTCCTTTAAGAAAAGATAAAAACTGTAAACTCATATATGGCGATTATAGCAGACAGTGTCTTCACATCAAAGACTTACAGGCCTTTAGAAGTAAGTGCTTTTGAAATGACATAAACAAATACAAGTGCATTTTCTCTAATTGAATATCTTGAAACTCAGATTGTTTTCCAGGAAAATAATTAGTATATGCAATGAAGTATTACCTTACATCTGTCAAAATGGCCATCATTAAAAAATCCACAAACACTAAATGCTAGAGAAGCTGTGGAGAAAAGGGAACCCTCCTACACTGTTGGTGGGAATGTAAATTGCTATAGCCAATGTGGAGAAGAATATGGATTTTGCTTAAAAAACTAAAAAGAAAGCTCCCTATATGATCCAGAAATCTTACTACTGGGCATATATCCAAAAAAAAACCACAACTCAAAAAGACACATGTACCCCAGTGTTCTTTAGAATACTATTTACAATCACCAGGACAAGGAAAAACCTAAGTATCTTTTGACAGATGAATGGATAAAGAAGATGTGGTACATATACACAATGGACTATTGCTTGCCAAAAAAAAGGAACAAAATTAAGTCATTTGCAGAGATGTGGATAGACCTAGTCTTTCATGCAAAGTGAAGTAAGTCAGAAAGAATAAAATGAATATTGTATATTAACACATCTATGTGGAATCTAGAAAAAAGCTGTACAGATGAACCTATTTTCAAGGCAGAAATAAAGATACAGATGTAGAGAATGGACATGTGAACAGGGAGGTGGTGAAGAGGAGGGTGGGGTGAATTGAGAGAGTTGCATTGACAGTATACTATCAGTTCCGTTCAGTTGCTCAGTCGTGTCGGACTCTTTGCAACCCTGTGGACTGCAACACGCCAGGCCTCCCTGTCCATCACCAACTCCTGAAGTTTACTCAAACTCATGTCCATTGAGTCGGTGATGCCATCCAGCCATCTCATCCTCTGTTGTCCCCTTCTCCTCATACCTTCAATCTTTCCCAAAATCAGAGTCTTCTCAAATGAGTCAGTAATTCGCATCAGGTGGCCAAAGTATTGGAGTTTCAGCTTTAGTATCAGTCCTTCCAATGAATATGCAGGACTGATTTCCTTTAGGATGGACTGGCTGGATCTCCTTGCAGTCAAGGGACTCTCAAGAGTCTTCTCCAACACCACAGTTCAAAAGCATCAATTCATTGACACTCAGCTTTCTTTACAGTCCAACTCTCACATCCATACATGACTACTGGAAAAACAATAGCTTTGACTGGAAGGATCTTTGTTGTCATGTAATGTCAATAAACTATCTATGTTGGTCATAGCTTTTCTTCCAATGAGCAAGTGTCTTTTAATTCCATGGGTTCAGTCACCATCTGCAGTCATTTTGAAGCCCCCAAAAATAAAGTCTGTCACTGTTTCTACCATTTCCCCATCTATTTGCCATGAAGTAATGGGACCAAATGCCATGATCTTAATTTTCTGAATGTTGAGTTTTAAGCCAACTTTTTCACTCTCTTCTTTCACTTTCATCAAGAGGCTCTTTGGTTCTTCACTTTCTGTCATAAGCAGGGTGTCATCTGCATATCTGAGGCTATTCATATTTCTCCTGGCAATCTTGATTCTAGCTTGTGCTTCAGCCAGTCCAAACTTTCTCATGATATTCTCTACATAGAAGTTAAATAAGCAGGGTGACAATATACAGCCTTGAAGTACTCCTTTCCCAATTCGGAACCAGTCTGTTGTTCCATGTCCAGTTCTAACTGTTGCTTCCTGACCTGCATACAGGTTTCTCAAGAAGCAGGTCAGGTGATTTGGTATTCCCATCTCTTTCAGAATTTTCCACAGTTTATTGTGATCCACACAGTCATAGGCTTTGGCATAGTCAATACAGCAGAAATAGATGTGTTTTTCTGGAACTCTCTTGCTTTTTCCATCATCCAACGGATATTGGCAATTTGATCTCTGGTTCTTCTGGCTTTTCTCATTCCAGCTTGAACATCTGGAAGTTCATGGTTCATGTTCTGTTGAAGCCTGACTTGGAGAATTTTGATCATTACCTTGCTAGTGTGTGAGATGAGTGCAATTGTGCAGTAGCTGGGCATTCTTTGGCATTACCTTTCTTTGGGAGTGGAATGAAAACTTACCTTTTCCAGTCGTGTATCCCCTACTGAGTTTTCCAAATTTGCTGGCGTACTGAGTGCAGCACTTCCACAGCATCATCTTTTAGGATTTGAAATAGCTCAACTGGAATTCCATCACCTCCACTAGCTTTGTCTGTAGTGATGCTTCCTAAGGCCCACTTGACTTCACATTCTAGGATGTCTGGTTCTAGGTGAATGCTCACACCATCCTGATTATCTGGATCATGAAGGTCTTTTTTGCACAGTTCTGTGTATTCTTGCCACCTCTTCTTAATATCTTCTGCTTCTGTTGGGTCCATACCATTTCTGTTCTTTATTTTGCCCATCTTTGCATGAAATATTACCTTGGTAGCTCTAATTTTATTGAAGAGATCTCTGGTCTTTCCCATTCTATTGTATTCCTCTCTTTCTTTGCATTGATCACTGAGGAAGGCTTTCTTATCTCTCCTTGCTATTCTTTGAAATTCTACATTCAAATGGGTATATCTTTCCTTTTCTCCTTTGTCTTTAACTTCTCTTCTTTTCATAGCTATTTGTAAGGCATCCTCAAACAACCATTTTGCCTTTCTGCATTTCCTTTTCTTGGGATGGTCTTGATTACTGCCTTCTCTACAATGTCACAAACTTCTGTCCATAGTTCTTTAGGCACTCTATCAGCTCTAATTCCCTAAATCTATTTGTCACTTCCACTGTATAGTCCTAAGGGATTTGATTTAGGTCATAGCTGAATGGTCTAGTAGCTTTTCCTACTTAAATTTAAGTCTGAATTTGGTAATAAGAAGTTCATGATCTGAGCCACAGTCAGCTCCTGGTCTTGTTTCTGCTGACTGAATAGAGCTTCTCCATCTTTGGCTACAAAGAATATGATCAATCTGATTTCAGTGTTGACCATCTGGTGACGTCCATGTGTAGAGTCTTCTCTTGTGTTGTTGGAAGAGGGTGTTTGCTATGACCATTGCATTCTCTTGGCAAAACTCTATTAGCCGTTTCCCTGATTCATTCTGTACTCCAAGGCCAAATTTGCCTATATTCCAGGTATTTCTTGACTTCCTACTTTTGCATTCCAGTCCCCTATAATGAAAAGGACATTTTTCTTGGGTGTTAGTTCTAGAAAGTTTTGTAGGTCTTCATAGAACCGTTCAACTTCAGCTTCTTTTGCATTATTGGTGAGGGCATAGACTTGGATTATTGTGATAGTGAATGGTTTGCCCTGGAACTAAACAGAGATCATTCTGTCATTTTTGAGATTGCATCCAAGTACTGCATTTTGGACTCTTTTGTTGAATATAATGGCTGCTATATTTCTTCTAACGGATCCTTGCCCACGTTAGTAGATACAATGGTCATCTCAGTTAAATTTACCCATTCCACTCCGTTTTAGTTCACTGATTCCTAAAATCTTGATGTTCACTCTTGCCATCTCTTGTTTGACCACTTTCAATTTGCCTTGATTCATGGACCTAACATTCCATGTTCCTATGCAGTGCTGCTCTTTACAGCATTGGACTTCACTTCCATCACCAGTCACATCAAGAGACTGACCCAGACTTGCCCTTGAGTGTTTAGGAGTCTCTGCTGGAGGCGTGGGTCAGTGGTATCCTGCTGCAAACTGGGGGCACTAAGTGTATACGTGGGACCTTTTGAAGGAGGTTGCCACTATCTTCATTACCTCCACCATAGTTTGGCCTCAGGTCAAATAGCAGGGAGGGAACACAGCCCCACCCTTCAAGAGAAAATTGGATTAAAGTTTTACTGAGCAAGGCCCCACCTATAAGAACAAGACTCAGTTTCCCCCTCAGTCAGTCTCTCCCATCAGGAAGCCTTCCATAAACCTCTTATCTTTCTCCAGCAGAGGGCAGACATAATGAAAACAATAATCACAGAAAACTAACTAATCTGATCACATGCACCACAGCCCTGTCTAACTCAATGAAACTATGAGCCATGCAGTATAGCACCACCCAAGATGGACAGGTCATGGTGGAGAGTTCTGACAAAACATGGTCCACTGAAGAAGAGAATGACAAACCACTTCAGTACTCTTGCCTTGAGAACCCCATGAACAATATGAAAAGGCAAAAAGATAGGACACTGAAAGATGAACTCCCCAGGTCAGTAGGTGCCCAATATACTACTAGAAATCAGTGGAGAAATAATTCCGGAAAGAATGAAGAGATGGAGTCAAAGAAAGAACAACAGCCACTTGTGGATGTGACTGAATGATGGAAGTAAATTCTGACAATATACTTTCAGTTCAGTTCAGTTCAGTTGCTAAGTCGTGTCCGACTCTTTGCAACCCCATGAATTGCAGCACGCCAGGCCTCCCTGTCCATCACCAGCTCCCAGAGTTTATCCAAACTCATGTCTATCGAGTCAGTGATGCCATCCAGCCATCTCATCCTCTGTCGTCCCCTTCTCCTCCTGCCCCCAATCCCTCCCAGCATCAGAGTCTTTTCCAATGAGTCAACTCTTCTCACAAGGTGGCCAAAGTATTGGAGTTTCAGCTTTAGCATCAGCCCTTCCATTGAACACTCAGGACTGATCTCCCTTAGGATGGACTGGTTGGATCTCCTGCAGTCCAAGGAGCTCTCAACACAGCTCAGTTTTCAAAATTTTCAAGATGAACTGTTATGGCCTTTATCCAGTCTTTTTTAAATTGTTAGGTATCTTATAGGTTATTTAGAAAACTTTATGTATGGAAACACAAAGTGTCCTATGCAAGTGGTTAGTATTTTAAATATTTTTTTCTGGATTCCTTAAGGATAAAATTTTGCTTCTGCAAGCAGTTAGTTCAGTGAGAAACTTTCACACTTTCCAAACCCCATTGATCAATAGGTATTTCTCTCTTATAAACACTGGTCACTAACTAGCTATTTTACCATGGTAAACTATGTTGGAGAAGACTCTTGAGGCCATAACAGTTCATCTTGAAAATTTTGAAAACTGAGCTGTGTTGAATGACAAATAATATTTGCATGGATGTAAAGATAAAGTCTCACTTAAAAATAATACTTTCGTCTTTAATTACATTTTGAACTAACAATGACAAACAAAGAGATCCCTTTCCATGAGCACCATTTGGAGTTGTATGCTTCCATTACCTTTACACAAGTCCTGATCAATTTTGTTAACATATAACATTGAAAAGAAAATACAATTTTAGAGAGGCAAGTACTAGTGGGGAGACCAGTGTTTTATAAGTCTGCTCAAAATAGATATTAATGTAATTTATCTTGAAGTTTAGAATCTATGTTTCCTTGAAGAAGAAAATGAACATCTGTGAGCCTAATTCCCTCATTCTTAGGGTTAAAGTAACAGTACCTGCTCCATGTGTTTATTGAACAAGCATGAAAACAATACATTTAAAGCACTATATTGCATTGATATGCATCTCAAAATAAATCATTTTTTAAAAGGATGATAGTGGGAACATACTATTCCATTTGTACTTATGGAAAAGTTTGAAATGAAGTTTTAACTCTACAAAATACGGCCATTATCGTGTTAAATTCTTTCAGGGCTTCCTTTACTCAAGTTGAAAGGGGCTTCTTTTCTTTTTTTGTAGTATTTGTGTGCGTGTGTGTGTGTGTGTGTGTGTGTGTTTTCAGAAATTGTTTTTGCACTGAAGTGCCATCTATTATATCACAAGGATATTTCAGAGGTACCTGGCTAAATACTTTTATTTTCTTTAGTGCCTGCTGATTTCCTAAAGACTGTTTCCCTGAATTCTCAGTAGTCTTCTTGAATTGTACATAATTTGGATTATTTTGGGGAAAAAATCTTCAGTCTTACCTCGTAGAGAAAACATTTATTCCCTTATTTTTCTGGTAAAATACACTACTGTAAATTGTTTTCTTAGACTATTATTTTTTTAAAAGATCAAATTATTGATTTAAATAATGTTTGAAACTGGCTTTAGTATGACAATCATTCCATACTGCTCTTTATGCTAAGTCTTTATGCTACTGCAACATTATTTTTAAATTGCACTATTTATCATTATAAAGATTTTCCAGAATAAATTTTTCTTTGAATATAGCCTTGACTACAATTCATCATTTCTACTCTTTTGATTATATTGTAAACATTTTCTTATTGGTGTAAGAGTTATTAAAAATAAAAATTGGTGCTGACTTTAATTCCTGAAATATTTTACTACTAAACTAATTTGTGGCTTTTGTTTCATTATAATCAAATAATCAGTTCAATATATTTACTGGTTTTGAATTTTTGTATTTAATTTTCGTTTAGAATATGATTAAATTCTGAAGATGTCCTACAAGCAGATAAAAATTGAATACCCTGTTTGATAGTTCAATTGTTGTTGCTTCCTTGCTAAGTGGTGTTTGACTCTGCAACCCATGGACTACAGCTTGCCAGATTCCTCTGTTCATGGGATTTCCTTCACAAGAATACTGGAGTGGGTTGCCATGTCCTTCTCCAGGAGATCTCAATATGTATTGATAGTTCGATACCTATGTCTAAAATAAATCCTATCAATTACATTATCCCTTTACTTGAAACCCTTATTTATGTTTTTATAAGTTTGCTATGTCTAGGACTGACTAAACTGTATTAAAAATTTCCCCCAAAATGGAAAAGTTAAAAAAAAAAAACTTTATGTATAAGAAGTAATACATTTATGAGTCTCACATATATCCATTAAGTATTTCTTATCAGTGAGAAATGGAAATTTAGTTTGATGGAGCTGGGATAACTGATTAACTATTTTAGGGGGAAAAAAGAGGTACTATAACATATAACAATAACTATAACAAGTATAACAATAAATTGACATATGTGAATAAATGGGAATATTTAAAAAACAATGATGTAACGGTGTATGTCTAGACAAGGATGATTGGGAGATGGTCATTGCAGATATGGCACAAAAAGGGCAATAAGAAAGATGGTGCTTCTTTTGGCACTAAAGGGTTCGGATAGTTCATGATTCTTTTTACATGTTTAAGCAAAGTTTTCTGTGTAATTTTTTCTCATGAGAAAAGATTCAATTGAACTCTTTATCCTGAGAAAAACCTCCATTGTTTTCATTAAAATTTTTAGTGTGTCTGTGTTAGTAAAAGTCAGTATTGATCAACAGGGAAACACAAAAGATTATTTTTTTGTGTGTGTAATAAAACCTTAAATAAAATAGAAAAGAAACAAAACATATAGATTGCTATAATGGAAAATGTTATTTCATTAAATAGGAAGAATAGGTCTACAAATCGATTCATCAAAGATAAAATATCATAAACCTTAAATAAAAAAAGGGGAAAGAATATGAACAGGAAACCTAGTAAAGAAAAAAATATAAAATGTCCAATACATGAGAAAGGTGAAAATTACTCAGTTGTGTCCGACTCTTTGAGACTCCTAGGACTGTACTCCATGGAATTCTCCAGGCCAGAATACTGGAGTGGGTAGCCTTTCCCTTCTCCAGAGGATCTTCCCAACCCAGGGATTGAACCCATGTCTCCTACATTGCAGGCAGATCAGGCAGATTCTTTACCAGCTGAACCACAAGGGAATATCCCCAATTTATACATAAATAAAATATATACAAATTACACTAAAAGTAATTATCCTCTTTTGTTCATCAGATTGACAATATTGTCAGTATATTTAAATAATTACTAGATGCTAGTGTTGATGGAGGATCGGTAAAACTTTAAAGAAGATAATTTAGAAATATGTATCAAAGGGCTTTAAAAAATGCATATCAGTTAACTTATAAAGCATATACTTGCGAAACTTGTCTAAAGAAATAGACATTCAAGATCTTTCTAGAAGATAATTTAGAAATACGTATCAAAAGGCTTTAAAAATGCATCTTAGTTAACCTATAAATCATATACTTGAGAAACTTGCCTAAAGAAACAGACATTCATCTTTGCCTTGTCTACAGGAAAAAAAATATCTACAAAGTGAGAAAAAAAATTTTATAATTTATTGTATATTCCTTAAATAAAATACAATGTATTGTTGGTTCAAAATAGAAAATATATTTGTGAAAAGCAATTTAGCCATTGTTCACTATGATACTAACCTATGATATCTAGCAATATGCAATGGGCTATAAAAATAATGCAGGCTATCTCTTTAAAGCTTGAATTTTTAATGGGATTAATGTGTTCCTCTGAATTAAGCTAAATTAATTACTTATGAATGAACTGAATTATCAAACCAGTATTATCTGTGCTTCTTCATATGCATGGATTGGAGTTACTTCCTCTACAACATATAGCTGGTGTTTTAGGGAAACAATATTTTCTCTTCTTTTACATATTTTAGAAGAAAATTTTTTCTCATCAAATACATCTTCTCTCTTGGTCATAAATTTTTCTTAATGTTTATATGTCTGTCTTTCACACAACCAGTTGTTTGCAGCATAGTGACCTCTTCCTTTCCTCAGCTTACTCTCAACACAAAATGGAATTTGGGCTTTTGGATACCAGCAGATGAGTGTAGTGATGCTGCCTGCCAGTCAACAATGATGTTTTAAAAGCCTTAACTGCATTCATATTACAAAGATTTATGTTGATTATTTGAAGCCTTCATCATATTATAACCTTATTATTTTACAAAAAGTACAATATAAAAGAATTACTCATCATTACAAGTAACATAATTGAAAGAAAGGTGATCATCCCTATAACTGCAAAAAAAAATCATTTTGACCCTTAATCATAAATATATTGGATTTAAATAAGTCAATATGGCTCAAATATCAAGTATAAGTAAGAAAACTAGTAGTTTATGATCTTCTGTTTTTTACAAATTTGGTTACCCATTTACTATAATCATTTAACCTTTAAATATTTGTTGTTGTTGCTGTTGTTGTTGTTCAGTTGCCCAGTTGTATGCTACTCTTTGCAACCTCATGGACTGCAGCACGCCAGGCCTCTCTGTCCCTTACCAACTCCTGAAGTTTGCCCAAGTTCATGTCCATTGCATCAGTGATGCCATCAGCCATCTCATCCTCTGATGCCTTCTTCTCCTTTTGCCTTCAACCTTTCCCAGGGTCAGGGACTTTTCCAATGAGTCAGCTGTTTGCATTAGATGACCAAAATACTGGAGTTTCAGCATCAGTCCTTCCATTGACTCTTCAGGGTGGATTTCCCTTAAAATTGACTGGCTTGATCTCCTTGCTGTCCAAGGGACTCTCAGGAGTCTTCTCCAGCACTGCATTTCAAAGGCATCAATTCTTCAGCACTCCACCTTCTTTCTGATCTGGCTCTCACTCTCCCTACCCTGCATGACCACTGGGAAAACCATAGCCTTGACTATATGGGCCTTTGTTGGCAGAGTAATGTCTCTGCTTTTCAACACACTGTCTAGGTTTGTCATAGCTTTCCTGCCAAGAAAAAAACATCTGATTTCATGGCTGCAGTCACCATCCACAGTGATTTTAGAGCCCAAGAAGAAAATCGCTATCACTATTTCCACCTTTTCCCCTCTCTATTTGCCATGAAGTAATGGGACCAGATGACATGATCTTAGATTTTTTTTTTTTTTTTTTAGTTTTAAGCTGGCTCTTTCACTCTCCTCCTTCATGCTCATTAAGAGGCTTTTTAGTTCCTCTTTAATTTCTGCCATTTAAAATATTTACTGTTTTGATTTAATTTTGACTTTTTTAGGGGGACATTTAAACCAAGGCTAACTGCCATATTAATTCTGTTCCAATCTTAGTTTTGACATTGTCATAGAAGTTCACTCCTACTGAGAAGTTTCCACTGATATAGGCTTCTGTGACTATTACATATACTATGAATCATGTAAGGGTTGTCAGTTAGGTTCTGTCAGAAAGGCATAAATATGATTAAGTTAATACAGCAGGAGATGGGACTGTCAGTTTGTAAAAAAAATCTTTCAGTTCAGTTCAGTCTCTCAGTTATGTCTGACTTCTTGTGACCCCATGGACTGCAGCATGCCAGGCTTCCTTGTCCATCAGCAACTCCTGAGCTTGCTCAAATGCATGTTCATCGAGTTGGTGATGCCATCCAACTGTCTCATCCACACTGGTCCCTTCTCCTCCCGCCTTCAATCTTTCCCAGCATCAGGGTCTTTTCCAATGAGTTAGTTCTTCACATTAGGTGTCCAAAGTATTGGAGTTTCAGCTCATGTAAAAAAAAACAACTGCAGCCCCAGATAGATAACTAAGAATCTAGTCAGTATCTTTTACTTCTCTGTTTTTCAGGTGCTCCCTGATTATTTTGCTCTCTCTTCTTCTCTCTTTCCATCCCTTCCTCTGTCAGCCTATCCATCCACACATGTTAATTTTTTGAAACAATTTAGCCACATGAGATTTATTTTTTAATATAAATTTATTTAATTGGAGGTTAATTACTTTACAATATTGTATTGGTTTTGCCATAATTTAACAAAATGGTTTTTTCTCTGAAAATTAAAAAAAAAAAATACATGCACACACTTTAAGTGTAAATTCCATGATTGATATTTTTTCTACATCACTGATCCAGAAATCATACACACAAAAAAATTTGTTTCAATGTAGTACACACGAGGAATGATACAACCAGAACAAAACAGACAAATTCACTTGGTTTACATTCTAAGCAAAGGAAGTGACCATGAATACTTTAAATGACCAGGACTAATTGAGTAAGTGGTTATTTGTAGTAATGACATACAAGTAGACCTGGCCTGATTGTTGCAGTACTTAGAATTCTACCTGCCAAAGAAAGATGAGAAAATGCACAGTAGAAGGAAATCTCCTTTTCATTTCTTTATTAGTGTCACATACACTGACTCCAATAAAGCTGTCAGGCAGATGTCTTGGCTTAAATACCCCTGGCAGTGACTTTATTGAAAATCAACACAAATCATGGTCAACTATCAGTTTTTACTCCCCAAAGAAACAATTAAGTCAAAGTGACAGCTCAGAAGGCCTCATGAGGCGAAAACCAAAGCTCAAAGTCTATGAGGGGAAGGTGCTCTCTGTCACAGTTGTCAAGCTGCAATAGGGTCAATAGTCCTTTCTTTATTTGATTTTACTTGTACATCAGTCCCACTCATTTCTAGAAAGAAAAAAAAAAAAAGACTAATAGAGTTATCAGGTGAGCACTGTGCATAAAATCAATACCATTAGCCTGAAGGGAAAGCAAAACTCTTATGTCTGAGTGATGTTAATTTGTGTATATGTGTTTGATTTTACATGTTTTTTTATAATAACAATAACTATATTTATTCTAAATTTCCTCTTTATGAATCCCTGGATAAATATTTGCTTCAAATCTTAGAAGAATAATTCATATTATAAAATGGTTATCTAGTATTTTAGTATTTCATAACATTGAGCCATTTTAAAATTCCATTTACATTCACGATCCCTTGATTCCTTTAACAATTCAGAAAAGTGGGTAAGGAAGTAAGTTTATATGTAAATATCATTGCAAAATCAGTTTTGACTCGATAGAGATGATAGATGGTAGGCGTATGGAAGTGTGTCTGTGTGTGTGTGTTTGTGTGTGTCTAAGGGGGAAAAAAACAGTAGCCTGATACAGTAGTAGAGTCCACATTGCTATTAATATATGATCAATTTGTTATCTACTCCAGGCTCTTTTCTATTTCAAATTAATCACTGCCTATGTCTATTTGGTATTTTAAATTAGAGATAATAAATTTTAATATCACAATTAGTTTGATATCAAGTGATATGGGCTTGTTTGTAGTCAAAACAATTCGGTTTAGGATTAGATACACCTGAAATGCATGTGTTTTTAATTCATTCATTTATTCCTTCATTCATTTCATTCATCAACTTCATAATTTTCCACTAACGTCACCTTGAGGAATATGGAGGTGGTTAGGAATCTGAACACACTTCCTGCTTCACATCTTTACACTGAGTTATTTTGAGTAAGTGATTGACCTCCTTGTTATAAGCTTTTTTATTTGTCAAATGATTGTGATAGCTCTTATGACGTTAAACTGTTGAGAGGATTACATGCTGTAATAATGTATCATTACTACTGAGCACCATCTATATTCCTGGCATAGATTTAAGCACTGAAGGGTTAGGAAAATAAACAAAGCCCTACTTTTTCAGAAGCTCCTACATTATAGTGAAGAGTATGACAATAAAAAAGAACACATACAGTCAAATCGCATTATTTACAATAGTTATGTTTTATAATGTTGCCAGGAACACTGAATTAACACATTCTAAACCATTGCTGTTAGGGGAAATACAGTGTAGGTTCCTGTGAGCCTCTGGCCACAAGAGTTTGTAGACTGAACAATATATAACCCTGTTTTATATGTGTTTCTGCTTAAAGACACCTCGTTTAATAGATTCTGTTGATTCACTGACATTGAGCTTACAGCCAAAAGCATAGTAACTCATGCCTGAACAAGGCTCGTCTAACACACATTTTCTCTGCAAGGCACAGCATAGTTTTCTTGCATTTAGAACACTAGAAAGCACTTCAGCACTACACTTGGGACCGTTTTAAACAGATAAATCACTACCAAAAACATGAAAAATGGGAAAAACATGGCACAATATATACTGCAAAAAGGATACTTGTTTACAATAAGAGAGATGAACAAGGAGAGAGTTCAACCTCACATGAGAATGTGCCTCTGGGTGCCAAATTTTTCACAACACTGCACATGCCTGTAAATGACTTTGAAAATACCACAAGTACAAGGCTTGAGGTTACAACTATATTTTAGTGAGTGGGTAAATTTGCAAATATAAAATTTGTGAAAAATGAAGAAAGACTATACGTATGTATGTGTCTAAAACATACCATATGGTAAAAAAATGTGTTGGAGAAAAATCAAGGTAAAGGGTACAGAGAATGCTGCTGCTGGTAATGGTGAGTGTGTGTATATGTCTAAGGCTGCCTGTAAAGTCTTCTATGACAAGCTGGCATTTGCACAAAAATCTTAAGAAAGTTAGGGAGGATGCCATGTGGCTATCTATCACAAATGTCTTCTAGGCAAAGAACAAGTGCAAAGACTTGAGGCAGCATCACTATCCTTTTGTTTGAGAATCAGCACGAAAGCCTGGGAAAAATGGAGAGAGGCAGAGATTGGAGAGGAGAGGAGATCATGGAGACTGTAAAGGGATAGGTCACATGAGGCATTAGAGAGTGCAAAGGGAAGTCAAGGAGGATTTCAGAAGATGAGCAGTACAATCTGACATATTTAAAGTGTATTATTCTGACTTTTTTAGAGAGTGAATGGGAGTGAAGCAGGAATTAATTTTGGAAACTACTACAATTCTGGAGCTTGTTACAGTAATTTGACTGAGAGATAATGATACTTTGTACTGGGACAGTCAGGCATGGTTGATTTTTGGATACATTAGAAAAATAGACTTGATAGGATTTTCTAATTGTGTATAAGATATGGGAAAAGAAGAGTCTGTGGTAACTCCATAATGACTGTATGAGCACCTGGGAGAATGGAATTGCTTTTGGCAAGTGGGGAAAAAATTATATGAAGTGTGGCGTAGGGAAAAGGGACAATTGGGCACCTGGTTTCGCATGCCAAGTTTCAGGCACAGATGTGTCAAATACAAGTGGAAGCATCACGTCCTCAGTTGTTGTGTGAGTTATGAGTTGCATGACTTGCTGTTTGATTATAACTAGTACGTTGGGAATCATACACTTTCAGTTCAGATTAGTCGCTCAGTCGTGTCCGACTCTTTGCGACCCCATGAATCGCAGCACGCCAGGCCTCATTGTCCATCACCAACTGCCAGAGTTCACTCAGACTCATGTTCATCAAGTCCGTGATGCCATCCAGCCATCTCATCCTCTGTCGTCCCCTTCTCCTCCTGCCCCCAATCCCTCCCAGCATCAGAGTCTTTTCCAATGAGTCAACTCTTTGCATGAGGTGGCCAAAGTACTGGAGTTTCAGCTTTAGCATCATTCTCTCCAAAGAAATCCCAGAGCTTATCGCCTCTAGAATGGACTGGTTGGATCTCCTTGCAGTCCAAGGGACTCTCAAGAGTCTTCTCCAACACCACAGTTCAAAAGCATCAATTATTCAGCGCTCATCTTTCTTCACAGTCCAACTCTCACATCCATACATGACCACTGGAAAAACCATAGCCTTGACTAGATGGACCTTTGTTGGCAAAGTAATGTCTCTGCTTTTGAATATGCTGTCTAGGTTGGTCATAACTTTCCTTCCAAGGAGTAAGCGTCTTTTAATTTCATGGCTGCAGTCACCATCTGCAGTGATTTTGGAGACCCCCAAAATAAACTCTCTCACTGTTTTCAAGTTTCCCCATATATTTCCCATGAAGTGATGGGACCAGATACCATCATCTTAGTTTTCTGAATGCTGAGCTTTAAGCCAACATTTTCACTCTCCTCTTTCACTTTCATCAAGAGACTTTTTAGTTCCTCTTCACTTTCTGCCATAAGGGTGGTGTCAGCTGCATATTTGAGGTTATTGATATTTCTCCTGGCAATCTTGATTCCAGCTTGTGCTTCTTCCAGCCCAGCATTTCTCATGATGTACTCTGCATATAAGTTAAACAAGCAGGGTGACAATATACAGCCTTGATGTATTCCTTTTCCTATTTGGAACCAGTCTGTTGTTCCATGTCCACTTCTAACTGTTGCTTCCAGCATTTAAAGCCAAGAGACTGAAAGGGATCCTTAAGCAAGAAGGAGACAAGGTGATGAAATGGAGTTCTGTACATTAAAATAACAAGTGATTTATGTTCTTTTGAGTGTTTATGTCTGATTTATTGGTACATTTGAATCCACAAAGTTTCCCGTGACTTCAAAAACAATTGGCATGACCTTGTTGTGCCTTTATTCATCATTATAAGCAAAAAATAAAAGTTGTACATTTAAAAATACTGCTATATCTTACAGACACGAGAATTCAATTTTGTATTCTATATGTGTAAATGCAAAGTCTTAATACATTAAGTGTATCTGTCATAAAATAACAAATGAATTATTGATTGATTGGTAAATCAATATTATGCTGAGGTACATTTTTATGGACTTGCAACAACCAAAGGTTGTAATTGTGCCATAAACATTGTAAACTTACTTGACACAGCAATCTTTATATTTACCTAATGTTGGTCAGCTGACTCACCTTTATGCTGCTCACAGCTTCATTGGACAGAAAAACAAATGTCTTTTGGTGGATTAGTATTTTAGTTACTCTGAAAGCACATCTTTTCTACCTTCCTTTTAAAATATATTTCATTCTTTCAAATACTTGCTTTGTATCACTTGGGCTCTGTTATATTTAATTTTCAACATATTTAGCATCAATTTGGTGTGCCTTCCAAAATTCTTACGTCCACTCATCTGTTTCTTCACATGTCAAAAACCAAGATCTTAATCCTTAGTTCCTAAGGAAATAGTTGGACAACATGAAATATTCTACCTTGCTATAAGATAGGTAATTGCAAATGATACATGCTCTCTTGTGCAATATTCAGTTCAGTTCAGTTCAGTCTCTCAGTCATGCCTGACTCTTTGTGACCCCATAAACTGCAGCACACCAAGCCTCCCTATTCATCACCAACTCCCGGAGTTTACCAAACTCATGTCCATTGAGTCAGTGATGCCATCCAATGATCTCATCCTCTGTCTTCCCCTTATCCTCCTACCCTCAATCTTTTCCACCATCAGGGTCTTTTCAAATGAGTTAGCTCTTGGCATCAGGTGGCCAAAGTATTGGAGTTTCAGCTTCATCATCAGTCCTTCCAATGAACACCCAGGACTGATCTCCTTTAGAATGGACTGGTTGCATCTCTTGCAGTCCAAGGGACTCTCAAGAGTCTTCTCCAACACCACAGTTCAAAAGCATCAATTCACTGGCACTCAGCTTTCCTTATAGTCCAACTCTCACATCCACACATGACTATTGGAAAAAACATAGCCTTGACTAGATGGACCTTTGTTGGCCAAGTCATGTCTCTGCTTTTTGATATGCACTCTAGTCACCATAGGCAGTGATTTTGGAGCCCAAGAAAATAAAGTCACCCACTGTTTCCAGTGTTTCCCCATCTATTTGCCATGAAGTGATGGGACCAAATGCCATGATCTTACTTTTCTGAATGTTGAGCTTTTAACCAACTTTTTCACCCTCCTCTTTCACTTTTAACAAGAGGTTCTTTAGTTCTTCTTCACTTTCTGTCATAACGGTGGTGTCATCTGCATATCTGAGGTTATTGATATTTCTCCCAGCAATCTTGATTCCAGCTTATGCTTCTTCCAGTTTTGTGTTTCTCATGATGTACTCTGCATAAAACTTAAATAGGCAGAGTGGCAATATACAGCCTTGATGTACTCCTTTTCCTATTTGGAACCAGTCCATTGTTCCATGTCCGGGTCTAACTGTTGCCCCCTGACCTGCATACAAGTTTCACAAGAGGCAGTTCAGGTGGTCTGGTATTCCCATCTCTTTCAGAATTTTCCACAGTTTATTGTGATCCACACAGTCAAAGGCTTTGGCATAGTCAATAAAGCAAAAGTAGATTTTTTTTTTTTAATTCTCTCGCTTTTTTTGATGATCCAGAAGAAGCTGGCAATTTGACCTCTGGTTCATTTGCTTTTTCTAAAACCAGCTTGAACATATGGAAATTCATGGTTCACATATTGCTGGAGCCTGGCTTGGAGAATTTTGAGCATTACTTTGCTAGCATGTGAGATGAGTGCAATTGTGCAGTAATTTGAGCATTCTTTGGCATTGCCCTTCTTTAGGATTTGAATGAAAACTGACCTTTTCCAGTCTTGTGGCCACTGCTGAGTTTTCCAAATTTGCTGACATATTGAGTGCAGCACTTTCACAACATCATCTTTCAGGATTTCAAATAGCTCAACTGGAATTCCATCACCTCCACTAGCTTTGTTCGTAGTGATGCTTCCTAAGCCCCACTTGACTTCACATTCCAGTTGTCTGGCTCTAGGTGAGTGATCACATCAGCATGATTATCTGGGTCATGAAGGTCTTTTTTGTATGTCTGATTTATTGGTACATTTGAATCCACAAAGGTTCTTCTGTGTTTTCTTGCCATCTCTTCTTAATATCTTCTGCTTCTGTTGGGTCCATAACATTTCTGTCCTTTATTGAGCCCATCTTTGCATGAAATGTTCCCTTGGTAACTCTAATTTTCTTGAAGAGATATCTAGTCGTTCCCATTCTATTGTTTTCTATATTTCATTGAATTGATCACTGAGAAAGGCTTTCTTGTCTCTCCTTGCTATTTTTTGGAACTCTGCATTCAAGTGGGTATATATATCTTTCTTCTTCTTCTTTGCTTTTCATTTCTCTTCTTTTCACAGCTCTTCATAAGGCTTCCTCAGACAGCCAATTTGTTTTTTTGTACTTCTCTTTCTTGGGGATGGTCTTGATTCCTGTCTCCTGTACAATGTCACAAACCTCCATCCATAGTTCATCAGGCACTCTATTTATCAGATATAGTCCCTTAAATCTATTTCTCACTTCCACTGTGTAATCATAAGGGATTTTATTTAGATCATACCTAATGGTCTAGTGGTTTCCCTGCTTTCTTCAATTTACATATGAAGTTGGAAATGGGAGTTAATATTCTGAGGCACAGTCAGCTCCCAGTCTTGTTTTTGTTGACTGTATAGAGCTTCTCCATCTTTGGCTGCAAAGAATACAATCAATCTGATTTTTGTGCTGGCCATCTGGTGATGTCCATGTGTAGACTCTTCTCTTATGTTGTTGGAAGAGGGTGTTTGCTATGACCAGTGAGTTCTCTTGACAAAACTCTGTTAGCCTCTGCTCTGCTTTATTCTGTACTCCAAAGACAAATTTACCTGTTTCTCCAGGTGATTCTTGACTTCCTACTTTTGTATTCCAGTCCCTTATAATGAAAAAGACATCTTTTGTGGTGTTAGTTAAAAGTTCTTGTAGCTCTTCATAGAACCGTTAACTTCAGCTCCTTCAGTGTTACTGGTCAGGGCATATACTTGGATTACTATGATATTGAATGGTTGAGAATGAACAGAAATCATTCTATCATTTCAGAGATTGCATCCAAGTACTGAGTTTCAGACTCTTGTTGACTATGATGGCTCCTCCATTTCTTCTAAGGGATTCCTGCCCACAGTAGGAGATATAAGGGTCATCTGAGTTGAATTCACCCATTCCAGTCCATCTTAGTTCGCTGATTCCTAGAATGCTGATGTTCAATCTTGCCATCTCCTGTTTGACCACTTCCAATTTGCCTTGATTCATGGACATGACATTCCCAGTTCCAATGCATTATTGCTCTTTATAGCATTAGACTTTGCTTCTATCACCAGTCATATCCACAACTGGGTGTTGTTTTTGCTTTGACTCCATCTCTTCGCTCTTTCTGGAGTTATTTCTCCATTGATCTCCAGTAGCATATTGGACAGCTACTGACCTGGGGAGTTCCTCTTTCAGTATCCTATCATTTTGCCTTTTCATACTCTCATGGGGTTCTCAAGGCAAGAATACTGAAGTGGTTTGCCATTCCTTTCTCCAGTGGACCACATTCTGTCAGACCTCTCACCATGACCTGGCCATCTTGGGTGGCCCCACACAATATGGCTTAGTTTCATTGAGTTAGGCAAGGCTGTGGTCCGTATGATCAGATTGGCTAGTTTTCTGTGATTGTGGTTTCAGTCTGTTTGCCCTCTGATGTCCTCTCTTTGTGCCTACCATCTTACTTAGGTTTCTCTTACCTTAGACGTCGGATATCTCCTCACAGCTGCCACTCCTCACCTTTTAAATGCATTTGTCTACAACCTGAACATATGCCCTTGCTTTGCAGTAACAGTTCTAGTCAATCATAAGAAACTATACTTATTATAGCTAGAATAAATTTATCCTCAGTGACTCATTTCTTACCTTATCTAACCCATCTATGCCTTTCATAGTAGTGTGTAGTAGTAATTTTTCAGGAATATGTTTATTGTGATTAACTGTACCTTAATAAATAATGGAGGGCTCCCCTGGTAGTTCAAACAGTAAAGAATCTGCTTGCATTGCAGGAGACCCAAGTTTGATCCCTGGGTCAAGAAGATCCTCCTGAGAAGGGTATGGCAAGCCACTCCAGTATTCTTACCTGGAGAATTCCATGGACAGAGGAGCCTAGCAGGCTACAGTCAGACACAACTGAGCTAATCTCTGTCTTCTTATCTGTCTTATAAATAAGGAAAACTTTAACTCTATTGTGATATTGAAATAATTCACTTAAAAATGAAGACAATTATATCAGTCTTATCAAGAGTTATGTAAAAATGTCAGAAGATGTATAAAGTGCTATAGAAAAAGTTGTACTTGAATATGTAAAAATTATAATACTGAACATTTATAGCAATATATGAATTCATATACATGTTTAAAATATATGTGTGATATACATATATAGAAAAATTTAATCATCTTCCTTTTCCAGAGTGAGATTGATATCTTTAGTTTGCTGCAATTCATCATCTCACTTTCTTAAAAGCTTTTTATATATTCATCAAAATTAGGGCCTTTATTCTGGAATCATATGGAAATGAAATAAAGTCTCTAGCTTTATCATTTGCATAATTGCAAAATTTTGATTTATGTGTTAACCTGGCACTAATTCCCTCTATTTCTTGGCAGTGTCTTTACTGTTAGCAGCAAGCTTATTTTTGCAGTACATTAGCTCTCTATTACTAAATTTCAGTTTGAATTCTTTGTAGGATTTTTTCTCTGCCCTCTGACACATTCTCTCTTTCTCCATCAAATAGGCTTCTGTTTGAGTAGTTTATTACTGGCCTGTGAAATAAAGATGCTTCTGTGTGGGTTGTGATTTCCCTGCTGCCCCAGCTTTCAGAGGCAAACCCTTGCTGCTGCCTTTGCCCAGGCAGAGTCTGTAGTTTTTAGAGATCACACTGCTGCTGCTAAGTCACATCAGTCGTGTCCAACTCTGTGCGACCCCATAGACGGCAGCCCACCAGGCTCTCCCGTCCCTGGGATTCTCCAGGCAAGAACACTGGAGTGGGTTGCCATTTCCTTCTCCATTGCGTGAAAGTGAAAAGTGAAAGTGAAGTCATTCAGTCACGTCTGACTCGTAGCGACCCCATGCACTGCAGCCTACCAGGCTCTTCCGCCCATGGGATTTTCCAGGCAAGAGTACTGGAGTGGCGTGCCATTGCCTTCTCCATGCAGTCACACTACTTTCCTCAAATGTAAATGTTTAGCCAGGAATCAAACTAATCTCTTCCCCTCTTGTGTTTCCCTCCTCACATCCTTTCTCTGCTTTTCCTTTTAAAAAAGCACTAAAGCTGGGTGTGAAAGCTCAGTTTCTGTGTTCTCTAATCAAGGCATCTTATGCACTAATGGGGTACAGTCCTGCCATCCTAAGTAAAAACTAGATTAGTTTTCAATTTCACAACAAATATGGCAAAAACAGGCAACACACTATACTAGGTACTTCTAAGGGATTAAAATTTCAGACTATGTCTGCTTAGTAGACATTTTCTATCATCTCTTTGGAGACTGAGAGTAGATATCTTGTGGTGCTCCAATGAGTGAAGGAAAGAGGATCAATTTGGGCCTTTAGGGATATCACTATGTGTGGTAGACATCACATCATGGGAAGTGGGCGTGAAGAAATCCCTGAGAACACAAGACATAGAACCAGAAGAAGAGCTAGAAAAGAGATAGGTGAGTGTGTGAAGACGTCCAGAGCCCTTCAATGAGAATCCATGTTCCCAAATCTTGGCAAAGATGGCTCCAGAGCACTGTACTGCTCTCACCTCTATGTGGCAATTGACCTTTGATGTGTTTGTCTTCCTTATGGACTCTAAGACCAATGATAACTTAGTGCCTCTGAATAAAATAGCTTTGCCGTATTTGAAGAATGAATACAGATGGCTCCAAACATACATTAAGCATACTTTGATTTTATATTATAACATGCTCTAACAGAATTATCAATTTGCCTGACTCTGGGCTTCCTATGGATGCAGAATGTATAATAAGTATCTTTTCATTTGTAATTAATAATGATTCTTAATGTTTATGTTGGCTTTCCTGGTGGCTAAGATGGTAAAGAATCTGCCTGCAATACAGGAGACCTGGGTTGGATTTCTGGGTTGGAAAGATTCCTTGGAGAAGGGGAATGACAACCCACTCCAGTATTCTTGCCTGGAGAATTCCATGGAAAGAGGAACCTGTGGGCTACAGTCCATAGGGTGTCAAAGAGTCAGAAACAACTGAGTGATTAACACTTTCACTTTCACCATCCCCATAGTAAGAACTAAATATTTGTCAAATGAGGCAATGAATAGAAAAAAAAAATCAGTGATAGGCAAATATATAATTATTTAATGAGGTTGTAATGACTTTTTCCTTGATATTGTCTGTTCCTTTGGTTTTTATTCTCTGGAGAAGAAGCAGAGGAGGGCTATAAAAAAATGCCACAGATGCTGGCTGGAAATACTATAATAGACATCATAGACATTTTGGAAAGAAAAGGAAGAAGCCAATGAAATAAATGTACAACACAAAAGTAAATAAATAAATACCCATACAACATGACATTTTGAATGTCCTGGTTAGCATAGAGAACTACATAAGTGCTTCTGATTGCTATTCAAATATAAATAGAGAAAAAAAGACAAATCAACAAATAACCTCTGAATTATTCAAAATATTTTTTTCAATGTTGATGGCCATTGATTTTAAAGAGCACAGGGTGTGTTTCTTTTCTAAAGGTCTTGTCATGTTTTTTTACCATCCAAACTTAACATCACTTTGCTACTTTTTTCTTAAAAATATACAGTTTTTGGAATGAAATGTCAATTTACATTGTCTTTAAAACCACTGTTACATTATTTATATACTCAACCTCAGCCTAACTCAAAACCAAATTACTGTGCTTTTGGCCTGATTTATTTGACGTGTATTATTGTTAGAATATGTTCAAAAGATCCCCTTTGCTTTCCTGGTGTTTAAGAATGCAAGCATAAAAGCCTACAGGTACCCATATGCAGTTACAAACATGTGCATGACTGTGAGTACATTCTTGGGCCATCTGAAGTGGAATTTTATCCACGCACTTAGACTCCTTAAAAGGAAATGTAAAATAATGGATGGCTGTCATGTAATCCCAGGTAGCCCAAGATATGGAAAGATCATGTTGTAATTGTCCATGGAGGGGGCTGAGCTTTTCTGCTACGTGCCAGGATGGATATTCCAAACAGGGAAAACATAAATAAGTAAGGAAACAGTGTGCTGACCACCAGACCTTTTGGAAAACTCAGAACTCAAGAGCTTCCATGAGCTTCCATCTTTCAGCCCCACAAACTCCATCCCCTCTCCCCAACTCCACAAAGAGGCCCTCAGTAAAAAGAAAGGCTCATTCTAAATAAAAATGTAGCATGTAAAATGTGATATTTAGTTTCAGTAGTGAACAGAAAGTGAAAGTTGCTATATGTAGTTTGGAAGCTTTTATCACAGCACCAAATATTTTACTGGAGAAAGATGATTTCAGAAACAAAGAACTGGAAAAGGAACTTTCTTGTGTTGGTGTTTTACAGATCTGAATTGATTATTCGCAAAGAAAAAGTGACTAAGAAACATGATATTATCATTTAATATAAAAGGAAGAGATGTTTTAAAATATGAAATAGTTGAAAGATTGGATTGTTTAGTTAGTGACTCTAGGGCATCGCATCAGCAACCTCGGTTCCTTGCATTAAGGTGTCTCTCCCAGGCCATTAACCTCACCTTGAGGTTATAAAACTCAAAATACTTACATTTAACTGCCAGATAGTCTCATTATTTTTCTTTTCCTGCTCAGTGGTAACCAAGACCAATTTAATTCTGACTTCTCTGAAGTAATTAATTTGGGGGGTTTTTAAAAAAATCAGAATTCTGCAGAAGCAGGTTTCTTTTCACTTCCATCCAGTTAAATTCACAAGCCTTTCCTGTCCCCATATGCCCCCTTCTGATAAGCTTTGTTCAGAATGGAAGGTCTGTGGAGAACTGATCTGAATTTAATTCTATTGTTTCTAAGAAATGTATCCCATAGTTAAAGTCTTGTTGTTTTTCTCTAAAACAAAGATCTCCTCTTTACATAAAAAGAGTAATGGTTGCTTAGGGACTACCTTAGACACCTTTTATGTTCTATGAATGAATTATATAATCTCTAAGCAAAATAATGGTGCAAGAAAAAACAGTCCATATTGCGTTTGAGAAGCCTGCTGTTTTTTTCATTACCTTAGATGCCAGCTGCCTGTATGCATTGTTCTGTAATGCCAGTCTAATCAGTGTGCAGACCAGGAAGACAGTATCTGAGAAAACTAGAGAAATCTGGCTAAAAACAATAAATCAAAAGGGAAATCATAATATTGAAACTGTTGTGTTCTAAAAGAAAATGCTTTCCAGCACAGTGAGTAGGTAAAATCTATGGCAGAAACAAATGCTTTTCCCTACTATAGTTGTTGAGTTCAACTAGGATTTAAACAGTGGGTGAATCTAAAGTGCCTATCTATATAATAAAATTATAAGAGATTTTCTTTGTCCCCCAGTGTGATCACAAGACAGAATAACAACTATTAGATCAATCTGTTTGAATTGAAGTGAATCTCTTCAGATATGTGCTTTTAAAATGCAGATGTTCTTGGAGACAGAATGCAGGTTATTAACAACTGTGAGTTTATGAATTTATTCTTCTCCCTCAGAGGAAAGCTGTTTGGGAAAAGTTGTGTTGATTGAAAACTCCATACATAATAATCAATTTTCATTTCATATAATACTTAAAGATACATATTATCTTCAGTTTGTGGATGGACATATTTTTAACTAGTTAAGTAATTGGTTAAAGGAAGATTTCATTCATTCATTAATCAACTATTTGTTGGAAACCTACTATTTTGCCAGGGCATGTTTTAATAGAAATATACTGCATATAATGTGGATAACATACATTGGTCCCAAACTTCATGAAGATTATATACAGGTGGTGGCAGAAAGACAATCAATAAGCTATGTTACAGTGAGGGGCAGTGATAAATGCGATGATGAAACATTAGGGGTTTGAGCTTCTGAGAATACAGTGATTACACATTTCATAATTTTTTAATTCTCTACCACGCAGCCTCTCAAGGTAAAAGATGATTAGGATTGATTTGGTTCTAAAATGTTAATGGTTTTATGTAGTATCACTCCTTGTTGTCATTTGCTTATTGGAGAAGTATTTTTTAAATCTGAGTTTTCAGGTATATAATTACATAAGAAATATTTAGTCAAGTGCATGAAAAATGCTAATTCTTATCACCCAACCCAAAGGTCC
The DNA here is from genome assembly GCF_029407905.1 of Bubalus kerabau. Lineage (NCBI taxonomy): Eukaryota > Metazoa > Chordata > Mammalia > Artiodactyla > Bovidae > Bubalus > Bubalus kerabau. Next base: position 61,367,179 of record NC_073634.1, read on the forward strand.
TAATTTAGCAAACTTGGTAGAAGATTATTTTAATAAGCGTCTGAGGTGATTTTAAAGCCGGTCCCTCACTGGTCACCTTTTGAGACAAAATTATCTGAAAGAATAGGTAGTTAACATAGTTAGCCACTGTAATATCAGGCCCTAAACTGAGGTTTCAGAAAAACAGACTTACTCAAGACCAATTATTGTCTGAGAGCTGCATTGTCAATACATATGACTCAGGCTCTTGAAGGATGAATGGCCCAAATTGAGATGGGATGAAAATACAAAATACACACTGGATTTTGAAGACTTGGTTTAAAAAACTAATTTAATGTGATGCATAAGTAATTTTTATACAAATTACATGCTGAAATGATATATTGGATGGAATACACCAGGCAAGAATACTGGAGTGGGTAGCTATTCCCTTTTCCAGGGGATCTTCCCAACCCAGGGAACAAACCCAGGTCTCCCACATTGCAGGCAGACTCTTTGCCATCTAAGCTAACAGGGAAGCCCAAGAATATTGGAGTGGGTAGCCATTCCCTTCTCCAGGGGACGTTCCTAACCTTGGGATTGAATCGGGATCCCTGCATTGCAGGCAGATTCTTTATCAGCTGAGCTACCAGGGAAGCCCATATTAAGATAAACAATAAATATTGTTATATTAATTTTACCATCTTAAACATTTTTAATATGGCTACTAGAAAATTTAAAATGATATATGAAGTTCACATTATAGTTCTATTGGACTACTGTCTTAGACAAAGTTTGAGCCATTGTTTATTTAAAAATCTATGAAAATAATTGTACTGATATCCTACACTTAATTCCAGGGTCATGTTACTTTGGCACATATGGATCTTTATGATATTTACCTAGTCTTATCCCATGCAATGCCACACTGATCCCATGCACTGTCTTTGCTATGTTCTGTACCAGCCTGCATCCAGGTTATTTGCTTTGTCTGTCCTTCCAAACAATACTGCTGCTAAGTCATGTCAGTCGTGTCCGACTCTTAGCGACCCCATGGACTGCAGCCAACCAGGCTCCCCCATCCCTGGGATTCTCCAGGCAAGAACACTGGAGTGGGTTGCCATTTCCTTCTCCAATGCATGAAAGTGAAAAGTGAAAGTGAAGTCGTTCAGTCATGTCCAACTCTTAGCGACCCCATGGACTGCAGCCTACCAGGCTCCTCCATCCATGGGGTTTTCCAGGCAAGAGTACTGGAGTGGGGTGCCATCGCCTTCTCCGTCCAAACAATACTATACAACCCTATATCATACATTCCTACTATTTCATCAAAATCATTTCAAATCCCATCTTTAAAAAAGATGTACCTATAATATTTATTGTGTAACTCTGTATTAATCAATTCATTGACTCACTTCTGAAGTTTTTAAAATGTTGCAATGGTAATGTTTTTGATTATTGTGTACTTTAGAGCAACCAGTGATAAGGTGTAAAGAGAGGACATGCAATCACTGACTGCACTTATATTATAAAATATATTACTAGAAATGGTCCTGCAGCTCAATGATAAAATATGTAAGTTTACTTCATTATTCATTATTGCACATGTTAATAGGGAGTGAAGTAGGAGGAAGATAAGAAGGTCTGTGAATAAGAAAATCTTAGCATCATTGTCAGAACTGTGAAATATATACCGACCTTCCATTTATACAAAATATAATCACTCTTCTCTGGCAGAGAATAGTGATTTTCTTGGAGATCAATTACTATCACAAAATGCACTTAAAAACCATTAACATTTTCCAGTGTTGTGTTGCAATATAGATATCTATAAGTTATTGTGAACTTCATAATTATAAACATATGAAAGATTTTGGTTTATTGGTTAACATATTATTTGTATTCATACATAATATTTCAGATTTGCAATATATAGGTTATTCATGAACATATTTTAACATATAGGGAAGAGGATTTCTCACTTATTTACCAAAATGATTTAATAGAATAATAATTAAATTTAGCACTGACAATTCAAACAATTCATCTCTCTTGCTTCCTACTCATTTCTTCTTTGAGACTTTCATAACCTTTGCCTAGATACTACTCTGTTAATTCACTGTTCGATTCCAAAACACACATACATGCTCACACACACAAATATATGCAAATGAACCCTTCTAGAGAGCTCTGTTTAAACAAGAAGGACTGATCTAGAATCAAAATTTCAAAAATCATATGTGATTTGATTTTTGCACAGGTAGGCGATTTGTGATTTTATTTTTTCTTATGCTGGTTGTTAATTAGGATGGATGCAAGACCCACTTTGTTTCCATTTAAAAGCCTTTTTTTGTGAGTATTTCACCATCTGTGAATCCAGCAACAGCATGAATATCAAAGAGAGCTGTTGGTAGATCTTCCTGCCACCTGTTTTTATTTTTAAATTTTTTTCCTGGTGAGCCAGTTATGCTTTTCCACATGCTAGATCAATTTCCCTGTCAGGTTTTCTTGTGTCAAGAAAGGCAGCTTATTTTCCAATTGGTAGTGGTCAGAAGGCTGGACTCTAATAACCCTTGCTCCTGTTCTCCACTGAGCTCACTCCAATTTTACCAGGGAAGACTACTTCACCACAGTAATTCCTATATAAAGGGAGACTTTCCAAATGTCTGGACTGATTGCTTTCTCTCTGAAATGATAATCTTTCCCTTGAGATATTTGATTTTGATAATGACTTCTCTCTGTCAAATATTTTGCTGTGTACTAGGGATAAATACTCAGTGCTCACATCATGACTTTCACAATACTGTGCGAAACAGAGCAAACAAACTGACCTTTGCAGAGAGCATAAGAGCCTTGGTAGTTATACATGGGATACTGTGGGGACAGAGCATGTGTGGTGTTCAAGTCAGACTTCCCAAAGAAAGTGTCAATTGAACCACTTGTTTAGTGAGTAGACAGCAAGGGAAAAAAGAGAAAGAATGTGTTCAGTTGCTCTCAGTTTGCTTTCAGAGAAAAGTGGATTCAAGGCACTATTTTATTTTATTTTTTTTAAGGATTATGACCTGAATGATATTAATGAATACGTACAGAAAGATGAAAGTAAGCAGTAGGTTTTTGCTAAAGGCAGGCAGATAAGCAAAACAAATAATCAGATAAAAGAATAGTAGTTCAACCAGCTATTTTGAGGCAACTGACTGAAAAGTCATTTTATTGGTTGCTCAGTACAGTTCAATACTCCCAGGGTGAGAGAACAAAGTCAGCCACAGATCAGGGGATGCTGAGTGAAAAAGCAGTAATGCTCTTAAATCTTCAGAATAAATTGGATTAACTGTAGAGAGATTGCTCAGGTCCCCAATGAAATATGTAATTTTTTAGCAAAATAGGATTATATTTATTTTTTCAAAATAATCATAAAAGCAGTCCTTATTAGTAAAATAGTACCCTTTATGATCACTTTAAAATGTTGTACTATTCTTAATTTTCATTGCATAAAATAATTAAGGAATGGAATATTTTGACATTTTCAGTTTATATGGCCTCTGAAATTCATAATCCCTGCTATGACAGGAGGGCTTTCCAGGTGGCACTAGTGGTAAAGAACCAGGTTGCCAATGCAAGAGACATAAGAGATGCAGGTTGGATCCCTGGGTCAGGAAGGAAATGGCAACCTGCTCCAGTATTCTTGCCTGGAGAATCACACGGACATAAGAACCTGGCAGGATGCAGTACATGGGGTCACCTAGAGTTGGACACAGCTGAAGAGACTGAGCACCACACCATGGCAGGAAGGTATTTGCCTTCAGTTGCGAATCTACAGAGATATTTAAACAGTACTCAAATGAGCAGAGCTAAGGAAATCCAAATACCAAGGCTGCTGTCAAGTACTGAATCTGAATAAATTTCTTTGCATTTGAAGATGCATACAATAACCAAAAGATGCTGAGCACTGAAGAATCCATCCTTTCCAACTGTGGTGTTGGAGAAGACTCTTGAGAGTGTCTTGGACTGCAAGGAGATCAAACCAGTCAATCCTAAAGGAAACCCACCTTGAATATTCATTGGAAGGACTGATGCTGACGCTGAAGCTCCAATACTTTGGCCACCTGATGCAAAGAGCCAACTCACTGGAAAAGACCCTGATGCTGGGAAAGAATGAAGGCAAGAGAAGGGGATGACAGAGAATGAGATGATTGAATGGCATCACTGACTCAACAGACATGAGTTTGAGCAAGCTCTGGGATATGGTGAAGAACAGGGAAGCCTAGTGTGCTGTAGTCAATGGGGTCCAAAGAGTTGGACACAACTGAGTGACTGAACAATGGCAATAACCAAAGAACTTCCATGGTGGCTTAGTAGTAAAGAATCCGCCTGCAGTGCAGAAGACTTGACTTGGATTTCTGGGTTGGAAAGATCCCCTGGAGGAGGGCATGGCAACCCTCTCCAGTATTCTTGCCTGGAGAATCCCTGGTGGGCTATAGTGCATAGGATTGCAAAGAGTCAGACATGACTGAAGCAACTGAGCATGCACACGTGCACAATAACCAAAAAACAAAAACCGTGGTAACAGTGGATATCTCTGGGTCATTTATAATGTATTCTCATGTATTTCCATGTTTCCTGAAATAACTATGAGCTTTAAGTCAGAGGAAAGAGACATCAAAATTAGCATATACAATTTGTTTGTGTATATATATGTATATACATACATATATATATAAATAAATTATATGTTTTTGTATGTATATGTATGAATATACTTTGATGTTTTAAAAAATAAGAAAATTAAAGTGCACCAAAGTGAATTAGCCTGTGAATTAAAAATAATTGACTCTGGGTTGAAATTTTTTTCTATCAATTACTCCTTTGTAATTGTCAAATTCTTTAAAATTTAGTCTATATTCCATTTTAATGTTAAATGGGAAAAACAATACTTTCACAAATGTCAGGTTTCCTAGCGGGTCAGGGAAATGAGTTGGAATTCCCAATGTCACAATAGATTACCAGAATACAGTTACTTTTTTGGAAGTGCTGTCCCACATAGAGTTAGGTCAAAGTAACTACTTCCTGAGGGCTTTTCCTGGTGCTCAAAATTTGGGCAAAGACAGTCAATCACTCTAGAAATGCAAAACTTGCTTCTAATGACCAAATCAAATACTTAAACTATTTTTTATCTTTCTGACTATCATACATTATTTCAAAAGGAAAGTTTTTCTTGATCAATTATTCTATTACATGTGAATAATTACTTTGGTTAATGAACTATAAATTTAATCACTTAAAATTTATTTTTGTGGCTGTCAGGACTTAGAAAAATGATATCAAGAGATAAACTACCTTTTTTTTCCCCTTGCCTACAGTAAACAGGCATGCAAAAGAGATTTTTCATCATCATTTTCAGACTAGTGATTATGATGGCTTCTCTCTTACCAATAAAAGAAAGCTCAAAGTAGTTAAGTAGTTTAACCAAAGTTTATAATGTTAACAAAGGTGCACATTCAGCTTTGTTTAAGTTCAGTACTCATACTGTTTCCCCTGGAGAAGGTAATGGCAACCCACTCTGGTATTCCTACATGGAGAATTCCAAAGACAGAGGAACCTGGCTGGCTACAGTCCCTGGGGTTGCAAAGAGTTGGACACGACTGAACAGTTAACACAAACACTGACTACTTCCGATCAGTTCAGTTCAGTCCCTCAGTCGTGTCCAGCTCTTTATGGCCCCATGGACTGCAGCACACTAAGCTTCCCTATCCATCACCAACTCCCAGAGCCTACTCAAACTCATGTCCATAGAGTCAGTGATGCCATCCAATCATCTCATCTTCTGTCATTTCCTTCTCCTCCTGCCTTCAATCTTTCCTACCATTAGGGTCTTTTCCAAAGAGTCAGTTCTTTGCATCAGGTGGCCAAAGTATTGGAGTTTCAGCTTCAGCATCAGTCCTTCCAATGAGTACTCAGGACTGATTTCCTTTAGGATTGACTGGTTGGATCTCCTTGCAGTCCAAGGGACTCTCAAGAGTCTTCTCCAACACCATAGGTCAAAAGCATTAATTCTTCAGCACTTGGCTTTCTTTATAGTCCAACTCTCTCATTCAACATGACTACTGGAAAAACCATAGCTTTGACTAGATGGACCTCTGTTGGCAATGTAATAGCCCTGCTTTTTAATACGCTATCTGGCTTCAGCAATATGTGAACCGTGAGCTTCCTGATGTTCAAGCTGGTTTTAGAAAAGGCAGAGGAACCAGAGATCAAATTGCCAACATCCGCTGGATCATCTAAAAAGCAAGAGAGTTCCAGAAAAACGTCTATTTCTGCTTTATTGACTATGCCAAAGCCTTTGACTGTATGGATCACAATAAACTGTGGACAATTCTGAAAGAGACGGGAATACCAGACCACCTGATCTGCCTCTTGAGAAATTTGTATGCAGGTCAGGAAGCAACAGTTAGAACTGGACATGGAACAACAGACTGGTTCCAAATAGGAAAAGGAGTTCATCAAGGCTGTATATTGTCACCCTGTTTATTTAACTTCTATGCAGAGTACATCATGAGAAATGCTGGACTGGAAGAAACACAAGCTGGAATCAAGATTGCTGGGAGAAATATCAATAACCTCAGATATGAAGATGACACCACCCTGATGGCAGAAAGTGAAGAGGAACTCAAAAGCCTCTTGATGAGAGTGAAAGAGGAGAGTGAAAAAGTTGGCTTAAAGCTCAACATTCAGAAAACGAAGATCATGGCATCCAGTCCCACCACTTCATGGGAAATAGATGGGTAAACAGTGGAAACAGTGTCAGACTTTATTTTTTTGGGCTCCAAAATCACTACAGATTGTGACTGCAGCCATGAAATAAAAAGACGCTTACTTCTTGGAAGGAAAGTTATGACCAACCTAGATAGCATATTCAGAAGCAGAGACATTACTTTGCCAACAAAGGTTCGTCTAGTCAAGGCTATGGTTTTTCCTGTGGTCATGTATGGATGTGAGAGTTGGACTGTGAAGAAGGCTGAGTGCTGAAGAATTGATGCTTTTGAAGTGTGGTGTTGGAGAAGACTCTTGAGACTGCAAGGAGATCCAACCAGTCCATTGTGAAGGAGATCAGCCCTGGGATTTCTTTGGAAGGAATGATGCTAAAGCTGAAACTCCAGTACTTTGGCCACCTCATGCGAAGAGTTGACTCATTGGAAAAAACTCTGATGCTGGGAGGCATTGGGGGCAGGAGGAAAAAGGGAGGACAGAGGATGAGATGTTTGGATGGTGTCACTGACTTGATGGACGTGAGTCTCAGTGAACTCCGGGAGTTGGTGATGGACAGGGAGTCCTGGCGTGCTGCAGTTCATGGGATTGCAGAGAGTCGGACATGACTGAGCAACTGATCTGATTTGATCTGAAGTTGACTTCGCTGGTGGCTCAGACAGTAAAGTGTTTGCCTACAATGCAGGAGACCCGAGTTCAATCCCTGGGTAGGGAAGAACTCCAGGAGAAGGAAATGGCAACCTGCTCCAGTATCCTTGCCTGGAATATCCCATGGACAGAGGAGCCTGGTAGGCTACAGTCTATGGGGTCGCAAAGAGTCATACAAGACTGAGAGACTTCACTTTCACTTTCTAGGTTGGCCATAGCTTTCCTTCCAAGGAGCAAATGTCTCTTATTTCCATGGCTGCAGTTACCATCTACAGTGATTTTAGAGCCCCCCAGAATAGTCTCTCACTGTTTCCATTGTTTCCTCATCTATTTGCATAAGTGATGGGACCAGATGCCATGATCTTAATTTTCTGAATGTTGAGTTTTAAGCCAACTTTTTCACTCTCCTCTTTCACTTTCATCAAGAGGTTCTTTAGTTCTTTATTGCTCTGCTCTAAGGGTGGTGTCCTCTGCATATCTGAGGTTATTTATATTTTTCATGGCAATCTTGATTCCAGTTTATGCTTCATCCAGTCCAGCATTTCTCATGATGTACTCTGCATGTAAGTTAAATAAGCAGGGTGACAATATACAGCCTTGGCATACTCCTTTCCTGATTTGGAACCAGGCTATTGTTCCATGCCTAGTTCTAACTATTGCTTCTTGACTGACACACAGATTTCTCAGTAGTCAGGTCAGGTGGTCTTGTATTCCCATCTCTTGAAGAATTTTCCACAATTTGTTGTGACCCACAGTGTCAAAGGCATTGGTATAGTCAATAAAGCAGGAGTAGATGTTTTACTGGAACTCTCTTTTTCGATGATCCAGCGGATGTTGGCAATTTGGTCTCTGGTTTCTCTGCCTTTTCTAATTCCAGCTTGAACACCTAGAAGTTCATGTTTCATGTACTGTTGAAGCCTGGTTGGAGAATTTTGAGCATTACTTTGCTGGTGTGTGAGATGAGCACAATTGTGCAGTAGTTTGAACATTCTTTGGCATTGCCTTTCTTTGGAATTGGAATGAAAACTGACCTTTTTCAGTCCTATGGCCACTGCTGAGCTTTCCAAATTTGCTGGCATATTGAGTGCAGAACTTTCACAGCATCATTGTTTAGGATTTGAAATAGCTCAACTGGAATTCCATCATCTAAACTAGCTTTGTTCATAGTTATGCTTCCTAAGACCAACTTGACTTTGCATTCAAGGATGTCTGGCTCTAAATGAGTGACCACATCATCATGGTTATCTGGATTGTGAAGGTCTTTTTGTGTTGTTCTGTGTATTCTTGCTACCTCTTCTCAATATCTTCTGCTTCTGTTATGTCCATACCATTTCTGTCCTTTATTGTGCCCATCTTTGCATGAAGTGTTTCCTTGGTATCTCTAATTTTCTTGAAGAGAGCTCTGGTCTTTCCCATTCTATTGTTTTCCTCTATTTCTTTGCACTGATCACTGAGGAATGCTTTCTTATCTCTCCTTGCTATTTTTTGTATCTCTGCTCAAATGGGTGTATCCCTCCTTTTCTTCTTTGCCTTTTGCATCTTTTCTTTTTTTGGGTATTTGTAAGCCTTCCTCAGATGACCATTTTTCCTTTTTGCATTTCTCTTTTTGAGGGATGGACTTGATCACTACCTTCTGTACAGTGTCACAAACCTCCATCCATAGTTCCTCAGGCACTCTGTCTATCAGATCTAATCTCTTGAATCTATTGGTTATTTCCACTGAATAGTCATAAGGAATTTGATTTAGGTCATACCTGAATGGTCTAGTGGTTTTTCCTGCTTTCTTCAATTTACATCTGAAGTTCATGATAAGGAGGTTCATAGTAATAAGGAGTTCATGATCTGAGCCAGTCAGCTGCCGGTCTTGCTTTTGCTGATTGTATAGAGTTTCTCTATATTTGGCTGCAAAGAATATCATCAATCTGATTTTTGTATTGAACATCTGGTAATGTCCATGTGTAGAGTCTTCTCTTGTGCTGTTGGAAGAGGATGTTTGCTATGACCAATGCGTTCTTTTGGTAAAATTCTATTAGCCTTTGACCTGATTCATTTCGTACTCCAAGGCCAAATTTGCCTGTTCCTGCAGGTATCTCTTGAATTCCTACTTTCGCATTCCAGTCCCCTATAATGAAAAGGACATCTTTTGGGGGTATTAGTTCTAGAAGGCCTTTTAGGTCTTCATAGAACCATTCAACTTCCAATATACAGAATTAAATACAATTAAGAATAGATTTGAAAAAGAAAGAAAGAAAAGAAAACCTTCTTAATTTTGTGTAGCAGCCTAGATTAGGTAGATTATGGGTGGAATATTTACAGAATGTAACATATAGACATTTCATTTTGTTCAGGAGCTACATAGATGTTTAAGTATTCAGTCAGTTCTCTTCATATTTTCTTGTACTCCTCTCTGCATCCATGGAGGATGCAGATGTGGAATTATTGCAATTAGTTCACTCAAGTGGAAAGAGAAATGTAGTAATTTGAATATCATCATTTTTCATCATGATCATAGGCTAGATGGCGACTTGATGAACTGGTCATTGCAATAAGAAGAATTATGAACTAAACTTAACACAAGGAAAGAGCCTGTTGCTAAAAGATAAGATTAATTTAGAAGCATTTGAAATTCCATTATCATAAATGATTATTCAAGAGTCACACAGTTTCATGGCAAACTTTTTTTTAATCAAAACCAATTTACACAAAGAGTATAAAGATTTAAGTGTGTCATGAAAAAGCATTTATTTCCAAGTCCCTTGTTTCACTGATTATATTTTATTGAAAGTTATTTCACTGAACCATCAGCCAGGCAGACATTCAGTTCAGTTCACCTCACTTCAGTTGCTCAGTTTTGTCCGACTCTTTGTGACCCCATGGACTGCAGCATGCCAGGCCTTCCTGTCCATCACCAACTCCATGAGTTTACTCAAACTCATGTCCACTGAGTCAGTGATGCTATCCAACGATCTCATCCTCTGTCGACCCCCTTCTCTTCCTGCCTTCAATTTTTCTCAGCATCAGGGTCTTTTCCAATGAGTCAGTTCTTCCTATCATGTGGCCAAAGTATTGGAGCTTCAGCTTCAGCATCAGTCCTTCCAATGAATATTCAGGACTGATTTCCTTTAGGATTGACTGGTTGGATTTCCTTGCAGTCCAAGGATCTCTCAAGAATCTTCTCCAACACCACAGGTCAAAAGCATCAATTCTTTGGCGCTCAACTTTCTTTATAGTCCAAGTCTCACATCCAACATGACTACTGGAAAAACCATAGCCTTGACTAGATGGACCTTTGTTGGCAATGTAATGTCTTTGCTTTTTAATATGCTGTCTAGGTTGGTCATAGCTTTTCTTCCAAGGAGCAAGCTTCTTTTAATCACTGCAGTCATATCTGCAGTGGTTTTGAAGCCACCAAAAATAAAGTCTCTCAGTGTATCCATTGTTTCCCCATCTATTCTAGATAGCATATATACAGGGTTTCTTCTAGATAGCATATATATAGGTCTTGTTTCTGCATCCATTCAGCCAGTTTATGTCTTTTGGTTGGAACATTTAATTAAGTTTAAGGTAATTATCAATGTGTTTGTTCCTATTGCCATTTTATTGATTGTTTTGGATTTGTTTTTGTAGGTCTTTTTTTTCCTTCCCTTCCTTGGTTGTTCTCTTCTCTTATGGTTTGATTTTTAGTGTTGCATTTTGACTCCTTTCTCTTTGTGCGTGTGTGTATCTAGAGTAGATTTTCAGTTTGCAATTACCATGAAGTTTTTATACAGTAGCCTATATATCGGAGAAGGCAATGGCACCCCACTCTAGTACTCTTGCCTGAAAAATCCCGTGGATGGAGGAGCCTGGTAGGCTGCAGTCCATGGGGTCGCCAAGAGTCCGGCACAACTGAGCAACTTCACTTTCACTTTTGACTTCACTTTCACTTTTTACTTTCATGCATTGGAGAAGGAAATGGCAACCCACTCCAGTATTCTTGCCTGGAGAATCCCAGGGACAGAGGAGCCTAGTGGGCTGCCTTCTATGGGGTCGCACAGAGCTGGACACGACTGAAGCGACTTAGCAGCAATAGCAGCAGCAGCCTTTATATAAAGATTGTTTAAAATTGTTTTTCTTTTAATTTCAAATGCATTTCCAATATCTTGTGTTTGTGTTCTCCCCTTCTCACAACTGGTTTTGATATCATATTTCTGTGTCAATGATTTCCTGCCTTTACTGGTAAGCTTTTCCATTTGCAATTTTCTTGTTTCTAGTTGTGGCCTTTTCTGCTTTGAGAAGTTCCTTTAGCATTTATTGCAAAGCTAGTCTGGTGGATGCTGAATTCTTTTAGCTTTTATTTGTGTAAAGCTTTTGATTTCTCCATTGAGCCTGAATGAGAACCTTGCAGGGTAGGGTGTTCTAGGTTGTAGTTTCTTCCCTTTAACCACTTTAAATATACCATGCCACTTCTTTCCTTGTTTCTGCTGAGAAATCAGCTGATGACCTTATGGGAGTTCCCTTGTATGCTATTTGCTGTGGGTTTTTTGTTTTTGTTTTTGTTTTTGTTTTTTTTTTTCTGTCTTACTGCTTTTATTGAAGACCTAATGTAAAACTGGATACCATAAAACTCTTAGAGGAAAACATAGGCAATACATTCTCTCACATAAGTCCCAGAAATATTCTTTTTGATCCATCCCTCAGAGTAATGGGAATAAAAACAGAAATAAACAAATGAGACCTAATTAAACTTCAAAGCTTTTCTCTTAAATTTATTTTTTGAAGGATAATTGCTTTACAGAATTTTGTTGTTTTCTGTCAAAACTCAACATCAATCGACCATAGGTATACATATATTCCCTCCCTAGCTTTTGCACAGTAAAAGAAACAATTAAAAATGTGCCAATCCACAGAATGGGAGAAAATATTTGCAAATGATGTGACCAGAAAAAGGTTTGTCTGTAAAATATACTAACAGCTCATGCCATTAAACCAAAGATCCAAAGTTCCCCTTGGTACTCCAAAGAAGACTTACAGATGACCAAGTGGCACATTAAAAAAAAAAAAAAAAAGTTCAATATTGCTAATTATTAGAAAAATGCAAATCAAAACTAAAATGAGGTATCATCATCGCACATCATCTCACAGCAGTCAGAATGACTGTCATCAAAAAATCTACAAAGGATAAATGCTGGAGAGGGTGTAGAGAAAAGGGCATTCTCCTATACTGCTGATGGGAATGTAAATTGGTACAGCCACCATGGAGAACACTATGGAGGTTCCTTTAAAAATTAAAAATAGAACTACCATATGATCCTGCAACCCCACTCTTGGACATATACCTGGAGGAAACACATGGTGTGAAAAGATACATTCACTCCAATGTTCATTGCAGAAATGTTTACAGTAGCCAAGACATGAGAGCAACCTAAATGTCCATCAACAGGGATATGGATAAAGTTGTGCTACATATGTACAATAGAATATTACTCAGTCATATTTATTTAAAATAAGGAAATATTGCCACTTACAGCAACATGTATGGACCTGAGATTTTCATACGAAGTGAAGTAAGTCAGACAGAGAAAGACAAATATCAAATTATATCACTTATATGCAGACTCTTAAAAATTATACAAATAAACTTATTAATGAAACAGGAAAAGACTCACAGACTTAGAGAATGCCCTTATGGTTACCAGAGGGGAAGGGGATTTGAGGGATAGATTGGGAGTCTGAGGTTGACATGCACACACTGCTATATTGAAAATAGATAACCAACAAGGACAAAGTGTATAGCACAGGGAACCCTGCTCAATATTCCATAGTAACCAAAATGGTTAAAGAATTTGAAAAAGAATAGATACATGTATACATATAATTGAATCATTTTGCTGTAGTGAAAGTAACACAGCAATGTTAATCAACTAAATCCAACATAAAGTAAAACTTTAAAAAAGAATAAAATATAATGTATTTGTAAAGTGAAGAAAAAAAAAAGAAAAGAAAACTCCAATGACATTTCACAGAAATAAAACAAACAATCCTAAAGTTATGGAACCACAAAAGACCTCATTTGGCCAAAGCAATGTTGAGAAGAAAAACTTGCTCCTTGGAAGAAAGGCTATAGCAAACTTGCTGCTGTTAAGTCACTTTAGTCATGTCCAACTCTGTGCGACCCTATGGACAGCAGCCCACCAGGCTCCTCTGTCCAAAGGATTCTCTAGGCAAGAATACTGGAGTGGGTTGCCATTTCCTTTTCCAATGACAAACTTAGACAGCATATTAAAAAGCAGAGACATTACTTTGCCAACAAAGGTCCATCTAGTCAAAGCTATAGTTTTTCCAGTAGTCATGTATGGATGTGAGAGATGGGCCATAAAGAAAGCTGAGTGCTGAAGACTTGATGCTTTTGAACTGTGGTGTTGTAGAAGACTCTTGAGAGTCCCTTGGACTTCAAGGAGATCCAACCAGTCCATCCTAAAGGAAATCAGTCCTTTCATTGGAAGGACTGATGCTGAAGCTGAAGCTCCAATACTTTGGTCACCTGATAGGAAGAACTGACTCATTGGAAAAGACCCTGATGCTCAGAAAGATTGAAGGCAGGAGGAGAAGGGGATGACAGAGGATGAGATGGTTGGATGGCATCACCAACTCAATGGACATGAGTTTGAGCAAGCTCTGGGAGTTGGTGATGGACAGGGAGGCCTGGCATGCTGCAGTCCATAGGGTCACAAAGAGCTGGACATGACTGAGCGATTGAACTGAACTGAACTGAACCTTGAGAAAGAACAAAACTGGAGATATCATGCTCCCAGACTTGAAACTGTACTATAAAGCTACAGTCATCGAAAGAGTGATACTGGCACAGAAACATATCCACAGGTCCAAGCAACAGAACTGAAGCCCAGAAATAAACCCAAACATATGTGGACAACTAATTTACAACAAAGGAGCAAAGAACATACAGTGAAGAAAGGATGGTTTCTTTAATAAGTGGTGTTGGGATAATTGGACTGCCACATAGAAAAGAATGAAATATGATTAGTATGTTACATCAAGCACAGCAATTAACTCAAAATGAATAAAAGACTTGAATATGCATTTACACTGAAATGAGAAAAAAGTTAATGCAATGAAAGCAAAAATTCCTATTAATATTTAAATCCAGGAAGCCATTCAGAAGTGAAAAATACTGAAGAATTTCTGTAAAATAAAGAGCAAGAATGAACACTTAATAGGACAGTCAACCATGCAGTGAGTCTCTGCCAAGATGGAAATGCCCATCTAGGTATAAGGGGTAGTAGCTGCACTGTTGAATCCCACTAACATTCTTTCATGTGCACCAGTGGAAGTTGGAGCTAAAGGCAACCTCTGTGCTTTTGATGAGAAGTACAAATTGATCCCATTATTCCCCAGATTTCTATCAAATCTGAAATAAAGTCCATGGGACAAGCCTACAGTGGTGCTTCTTCCCAGGTTACATTTGGCATGTATGACATTTCAAGTAAAGCAAGGCAGTGGTACAGCTGGCTCCAAAAGAAGGAAGTGATGCCAGCTCTAAAGAATGCCACTGACCCAGCTAAAGCCTGCTGCTCTGAGAAATACAGGAAGAAACTATTTGGCAGAAAGGTGAAGCACTATATCTCTGCTCTTTCTGGTTATAGCTCTCTTGCTGCTCCATCCTGGCAAGTGAAAATAGAGCAAATCTAAACCTTTCCCTTTATTTGTTTGTCTGGTCTGGAAATATTTGAACAGAGATCAACATAATCTCTGATAGATTCCATTTTAAATCCCAAATCTGGAAAAGAATTATTGACTATATGCACTCTGCAGTGGCGGAAAAATATATTGGACATATGCAAGGACTAGGTTTTAAATAGAGAGTTAATCTAAGGATTTAAACCAATGCTACCTATGAGACAGATTTGGCATTTGTCTCACCTGGGTAATTTTAAATTTCAAGTTGGACTCACTGTTTCTAGCCTGACTTCCTTTCTCTAAATCCATGTCTGTACTATAGCCAGAGTGAACTCTAAAATAAAACTGTGTCAAGAGTGTAGGAAGGTATCTCTTAGAAATTGACCTTTGGGCTGAAGCATGATGAAGAGAAGAAGGTGCCAGGTGATGATATATGGGGAGACTTTTTTATACTATGGAACAAAAAAGATCAAGGAATTAATTCAAGAATAAAATGGGCCTTTTGGAGGGACAAAAACAGGTCCATTGCGCTGGTTTCCATGCACTGATGGAAGATAAGAAAGACGAAAGAGATATCAGAGCATAAGAAAATGAACAGTAGAAAGATGACAGGTTTTTTGGTACATGATACAGCTTTAGAAACTTTTTAAAAAGAAATTGAAAGCTGTTTAAGTGACTTTAAGTAGGAAAGATATATGTATGATTTCTATTTTAAAAAAACCTTTTTGGCTTCTTTATAGAAAAATGAACCAACTCAGGCAAGTTGCTGAGAAATGAAAGTGATTGGATTAGAAGTGGATCTTGTGTTAAGATATAACAGAACTTGAAGAGTTTTTAGATTGTGTGCAAAGAGAATTGAATTGATGAAGGAAAGGAAGAAATCAATCATTAGCTTTACTAACTATATCGTACTCACTGAGATACGAAAATCTGAGGAAGGAAAACTTTTGTGGTGAGAAAAAGGGAAATAAAATATATGGCTTTGTTAAGTGTGATCTATCACTAAACAGGTAGACTTTGAAATATCCAACTCTGGGGAATCTTCAGAGTCAGAGATAGAATTTTAAGTTAACTAGCATATTGTTGTTGTTTAGTCACTCAATCATGTCTGACTTTGCAACTCCATGGATCGCAGCATGCCAGGTTTCCCTGTCCTTCACTATCTCCCGGAGTTTGTTCAAACTCTTGTCCATTGAATCGGTGATGCCATCCAACCATCTCATCTTCTGTTGTCCCCTTCTCCTCCTACCTTCAATCTTTCCCAGCATCAGGGTCTTTTCCCATGGGTTGGCTTTTTGCATCAGGTGACCAAAATATTGGAGTTTCAACTAGCACATAGATAGCAATTAAAAACCACTAATTAAAAGTAAATTATCAAAGGAAGAGAAACAAAGAAGTCTTACCAAAATACTCCATGGAAAATTACTAGAGTGGATAGAGAATAAAGAGTCAGCAAATAATAAGGAGGTATAGGGGATGATGAGTGTAAACTAAAGATGATGTTATAAGCAATTAGAGAAGAAAGTAGTTCTATATTAAACTTTCTCCCATATTATCAAAAGTTATTTCCAAATATGCATAGAATATTTGTATAAAAGATCACTTACATTATCAGTAACCACACAAGTGTGGTTGAAGCAGTAGAAGTCAGTTAGTGTTATGCAAAAGTACATTGAATAAAGACTTGAAAGGTGGAAATGTAAATCTTAGTTCTTCCAAGTGGCCTATGGTATACTGGATTTAATAAAAAATTTTTTTGACTAAAAAAGCCATCATTTTAGGTACTGTTACCTCTTCTTTAATGTTATTTTCCACTTTTGAATGTGACTTTTTAGCTGGACCAACTGCACCCATAATTTTCAGGACTCCAGCGCAAAAGGAAAATGCAGGGCCTTTTGTTAAAAAATTATTAAGACAAGGACACCAGAAGCTTAAGCCAAGTGCTCTCTGAGCTTGGGAGCCTATGTCACTGACCTGGTTGTGCATCTGATATTCTTTGATAGCACATTCCTCTGCCTCCTAACCAAATCCACTAAAACAGTTTTACTCTGTGTCCATTGCTGCAATTTAGCTCTTGCTATCATATACTCTGCTTTTGTTACAAAGGTCGTTAAAATGAGTTAATAACACATTTATTCTCAAAACCTTCCAAGTTTTCTTATATCTCTTAGAATAATATCCAAAGTTCTTACTAAGTAGGAGGACCTCTGTTTTATTTTACCTTTTTTTTTTTTTTCCTCTCCACATCCAATCCATCAACAAGTCCTGTTGATCCAACTCTCACATCCATACATCACTACTGGTAAAACCCTAGCTTTGACTATGTGGATGATTTCTGTTTATAGATAGATAGGTTCTGTTTTTCCAGCCCTAAAAATCCAGTACAGTCACAGTGCTGATTACTGGCACTGAGGTGGAAAAAAATACTTTTATCTATCTTCATTTAGTCTTATCATCAGAAATTATTTTGTTAAAACAGAAAAAAATGATCTCTCTTTCTATGGTGTTCATTTAAGTTAAAATTGGGATTTAAATCCTTGTCTGATAGATTTTCATTGAGGAGTATATTTTTTGGTTAAAGAGAATGAAACAAGATAAGTTTTACTATGTGCCCCATAACTTTGTACCTGATGAGATGTGTTTGTGTATCTATGTGCAGCCTCAGTGGGAAGGGCAGAGTTAATAATATGTAACTCCTAAACTGTTGAATAATGTCTCTAAAGTAAATATAAAGTAGTGTTGTATCATCAAAATATATCAAAATTTTTTTAAATAATCATTTTAATACTTCAATGACATTTTTTCTTGACCATTTTTTTAATCTGATATTTAGTCCTGAAATAATAACAGCAAGCTTTTATCCAGTAAATGTTTATTCAGTGCCCACTATCTGCTAACCTCAGCTGGGTGCTGGAAATATAACACTTAACAAATTAAACATAATTACTCTTGGAGCTTATGTTCATTTATTTACCACAGATTTGGTACTGGTTAAGTGTTTAATATACTGTATCGGTCAAGAGCAAGAGAAACTGGCTGGTTTAAGTTTCAGCAGAATTCATCAATAGTGGAGCTGGACAGCAGGATTTGAGGTGAGATAGCCAGTAACTGTGTCCAAATTTATGCCAAAGGAAATGATGCAGTGAAATTAGACTGTGGTCACACCAGGCACCAGAAGTTGCAATTGGCAACACTGACCCCATCAGCACAGCACACTGGACCACAGAACTGCTGATTCTGGGATACAGATGCAGCTGCTGCCAGAGCCTACCTCTTTTCATAGTGGATTCTGTGTAGTCTCTACTGCCTTCTATCACTAACCTCTGATTCAAAGTTCCTGGAGGGTATGTTTAATTGGCAGAGTCTGAGTCACCTGATAGCACCCTAGTAATAACAGAGGCTGGGGAATGAGCCTGACACTTTTAGCTTCCATCGATACCAGAGTACTTTATCTCATAAAGTGTGATATTCTCTGAAGAAAAGATACTGGTTCAAAATTCAGAAAAGCCAAGAAAAAAGATGACGAATATTCACTCCACTCTATATTATCTAATTTAAAACTTGCTACAATTCTGACATTATCATAATCATATAGAAAATGAAATAATTGACATGCAAAGCAAAGGTTCTAATTAACCCATTGAAAAGTCAACATTTTAACCAAACCATGTCAAATTCTAAACTCCAAGCCAACTACTCTTGTTCCAAAATCTGTTGGGATATTTTAATGTACTAACAAAATATAATTGCCTTAAACATATATTCATGTGCTTGAAATAGTTTCCATTAGATTTTAGATCACTTAATAATCTGAAATTGATAGCCAATGGCAGAAAAGGAACATATAAACTTAAAGAATAACGTTTGGTTTTAGACTCAATGTTCTGTTCTTTCTTATATTAGGACTCACAGAGACGCAGAAGAAACTCAAAGAAGTACTTATTTATCCATATTTATGATCATGGAATTTCAAAGATTCCAATGTCAGTTGCAATATATTAAGATGACTTAAACTTGCCACTTTTCAAAAATATGAGGTTCATTTCCTATTAATATGTTCAACTTAAAAAAATTACTAAAAATAAGAATCACCAGCCCATGTTCGATACAGGATGCTTGGGGCTGGTGCACTGGGATGACTCGGAGGGATGGTATGGGGAGGGAGGTGGGAGGGGGGTTCAGGATGGGGAACACGCATACGCCCGTGGTGGATTCATGTTGATGTGTGGCAGAACCAATACAATATTGTAAAGTAAAAAAAAAAGAAAAAAATTTTTTTTTAAAGTACATTTTTACCTTTGCTAGATTGCTGGTGTTCTTCAGTTGCTAAGTCATGTCTGACTCTTTCCAAACATATGGACTACAGCTTTACAGGCTTCCTTGTCCTGGATTTCTCTCAGACTTGTGTCAGTTGTGTCAATGACGCCAACCAAACATCTCATCTTCTGTCAGCCCCTTCTCCTCCTTCCCTCAATCATTCCCATCAGGATCTTTTCCCATGAGTTGGCTTTTCACATCAGGTGGCCAGAGTATTGGAGCTTCATCTTTAGTTATCAGTCCTTCCAATGAATATTCAATGTTGATTTCCTTTAGGATTGACTACTTTGATATCCTCACTGTCCAAGGGACTCTCAAGGGTGTTCTCCAACACCACAATTCAAAAGCATCAATTCTTTGGCGCTCAGTCTTCTTTATGGTCCAATTAATGACTATTCGAAAACCAGAGCTTTGACTAGATGGACCTTATTCGCTAAAGTGATGTCTCTGGTTTTTAATACACTATCTAGCTATGTCATAGCTTTCCTTCCAAGGAACAAGTGTTTTTTAATTTCATGGCTGCAGTCACCAACTGCATTAATTTTGGAGCTCAAGAAAATAAAATCTATCGCTGTTTCCACAGGAAACAAAGTTACTAAAAACAGAAACTTTCCTAGGTACATTCAGAAATAATACACTGTTTTGGCTCTTGATAAATAAAGTCCACTTATAGCAATGTCTTACAGTGGGATCACTACAAAACCTGACCGTTTTACTCCTAGAACTACTCCAAGAGATTCTTGTTCATGCTCCGATAAATATTTATGGTAGCACTGTTCATAATAGCCTGAATTAGAAATGCACAGGTACAGTATTAGCACAGGAGAATTGAAAATAAAAATTTGCTTTATATAATAGAAGGCTATCAGTTCAGTTCAGTTGCTCAGTTGTGTCCGACTCTTTGTGACCCCATGAATCCCAGCATTCCAGGCCTCCTTGTCCATCACCAACTCCCAGAGTTCACTCAAACACGTACATCGAGTCAGTGATGCCATCCAGCCATCTCATCCTCTGTTGTCCCCTTCTCCTCTTGCCCCCAATCCCTCCCAGCATCAGAGTTTTTTCCAATGAGTCAACTCTTCGTATGAGGTGGCCAAAGTACTGAAGTTTCAGATTTAGCATCATTCCTTCCAAAGAAATCCCAGGGCTGATCTCCTTCAGAATAGACTGGTTAGATCGCCTTGCAGTCCAAGGACTCTCAAGAGTCTTCTCCAACACCACAGTTCAAAAGCATCAATTCTTTGTTGCTCAGCTTTGTTCACAGTCCAACTCTCACATCCATACATGACCACAGGAAAAACCATAGCCTTGACTAGACGGACCTTTGTTGGCAAAGTAATGTCTCTGCTTTTGAATATGCTATCTAGGTTGGTCATAACTTTTCTTTCAAGGAGTAAGCGTCTTTTAATTTCATGGCTGCAGTCACCATCTGCAGTGATTTTGGAGCCCAAAAAAATAAAGTCTGATGCTGTTTCCACTGTTTCCCCATCTATTTCCCATGAACTGATGGGACCAGATGCCATGATTTTTGTTTTCTGAATGTTGAGCTTTAAGCCAACCTTTTCACTCTCCTCTTTCACTTTCATCAAGAGGCTTTTTGGTTCCTCTTCACTTTCTGCCATAAGGGTGGTGTCATCTGCTTATCTGAGGTTATTGATATTTCTCCCGTAATTTTGATTCCAGCTTGTGCTTCTTCCAGCCCAATGTTTCTCATGATGTACTCTGCATGTAAGTTAAATAAGCAAGGTGACAATATACAGCCTTGATGTACTCCTTTTCTATTTGGACCCAGTCTGTTGTTCCATGTCCAGTTCTAGCTGTTGCTTCCTGACCTACATATAGGTTTCTCAAGAGGCAAGTCAGGTGGTCTGGTATTCCCATCTCTTTCAGAATTTTCCAGTTTATTGTGATCCACACAGTCAAAGGCTTTGGCATAGTCAATAAAGCAGAAATAGATGTTTTTCTGGAACTCTCTTGCTTTTTTGATGATCCAGCAGATGTTGGCAATTTACAGAAGTGAAAATAGGCTAAGTACAACTACACACATCAAAATGAAAGAGTCTCAAGAGCATAATATTAAATGAAAGGAGTAAGTCCCAAAGATACATATACCTTATGAGTTGATTTGTAGAAAGTTTAATGCCAGGAGAAACCTATTTAATATATTATAAATAATAAAATAATGTAATATGTGATAAAATAAGGTCATAAAATAATCTTATTTTGTAATGCTTTAATAGTGACATTTAAAAGTAAAACAAGGGAAAAACATATACAAGATTGAGTGCATCACTGCCTTTGGAAGTAAAAAGATGTGATCAGAAATTGGTACAGGAGAAGTCTCTAAGGAATTGAAAATGTTTAATTTTTTAAATCTGGATAGCGTGTTTTGTTTTATTAATCCTTTTTACACTGTGTGCAAATTTTATATGCTATTGATTATGTACTATAATCACATTTCAAGAAAAAGAGGCAGAGATGTAACATATATATGAATCCTTGTTGTTGTTTAGTTAATAAGTTGTGTCAGACTCTTTTGCAACCCTATGCACTATAGCCTGCCAGGCTCCTCTGTCTATGGGATTTTCTAGGCAAGATTACTGGAGTGGGTTGCCGTTTCCTTCTCCAGGACATCTTCCTGACCCAGGGATCAAACGTGTGTCTCCTGTGTTGGCAGGCAGGTTCTTTACCACTGAGCTACCATGGAAATCCACATGAGTCGTTGTTGTTCAGTCACCCACTCATGTCCAACTCTTTGTGACCCCATGGACCAGCACACCAGGCCTCTCTGTCCCTCACCATCTCCTGAAGTTTTGCCCAAGTTCATGTCCATTGCATTGGTGATGCAATCCAGCGATCTCACCCTCTGATACCCTCTTGTCCTTCTGCCCTCAGTCTTTCCCAGCATCAGGGACTTTTCAAATGAGTCAGATGTTCACTCAGATGCCCAAAATACTGGAGTTTCAGCATCAGTCCTTCCAATGAATATTCAGAGTTAATTTCTCTTAAGTTTTACTGGTTTGTTCTCCTTACTGTCCAAGGGACTCTCAGGTGTCTTTTCCAGCACCATAGTTTGAAGGGATCAATTTTTCAGTGTCCTGCCTTCTTTACAATCCAGCTCTAAAGGAGCATGAGATCTTACTTTGTGCCAAAATCTATTACAATCTTAAACCTGTGATTTGAAGTGACTGATTTTGTTGAAGTCCTTTAAAAACATGAATACAAATAGAGCTAATGCTATATGCTGAACAGTTGAGAAGGATCTTTTAATTCTTCACAACTCCCTTTTCCACATTCAAGCTTTCCACCATTCTTTCATGCCCTGAAAGGATCTGTAACATCCAAAGATTTTTACCTCTCTTCCAGTCTGCAGAGGTATACATTTGTTTCCAGTGTGCTGATTATCAAACCATTGCTTATTTTTTTAATCTTTCTTTCTTTTTCTGTTTCCCACAAGATCTTGTACTTATGTCTTTCTCTCTTTTAGGGTATAAGCAGATTAATTCAGGTAGAACACACATTTGTGCATATTAGCAACATATTAATTAACTAAAAGTGTAATTATTACATTAGTAATTGGATAGTTATTTATAGGCATTTTTTAACAATGACAAAAGCAGTTTATTTTAGTGACATAATTAATTCTGGAAACAAAATACATTATTCATTTTTGACAAATTAGGTTAAAGTGATTTTAATTTGACTCTAGGAATGTTATATTAGTATCCCCATAATTTCCTAATCTTGATATTATTCTTCATGTTCATCATATAGTTACATTTAGACATAATTCAGCTGACTTCAATTCAGAAAAGACTTAGAGTGACAGTTACAACTGATGCAATATTGACTCTGTAGATGATCATTGGAAAAAAAAGGTAATACAGCACAAACAACCAAAGGGAGATAATTAGCTCTACTTTCACATTATTATGTTAATTAGGATTCCAAAAGCAAGATAACATAAGATAATTAACTCTACCTTTACATTATTATGGCTTCCCTGATGGCTCAGTTGGTAAAGAATCTGCCTGCAATGCAGGAGACACTGGTTGGATTCCTAGGTTGGGAAGATCCACTAGAGAAGGGATAGGCTACTCACTCCAGTATACTTGGGCTTCCCTGGTAGCTCAGCTGGTAAAGAATCTGCCCGCAGTGTAGGAGACCTGGGTTCAATCCCGGGGTTGGGAAGATCTCCTGGAGAAGAGAAAGGCTACCCACTCCAGTATTCTGGCCTGGAGAATTGAATACCATGGACTACAGTCCGTGGGCTGTGAAGAATTTGACATGACTGAGTCACTTTCACTTTCACTTTACATTATTATGTTAGCTAGGATTCCAAAACCATGATAGTAGGTGACAAAAACAAGCAATAAAGTTATTAAACTTCTAAATACACAATAAATTAGTTATAGACCCTTACCCTGCAAAACTTTTCTCTTTACTCAACTGAATCAGCATCAGCCACACCCACAGAGATGGTGCTGTTTGCCTCTTCCCCACGACTACTCCTTTCTTCTTCTTCAATAAACAACCTAATAGTGCATACATAGCAGCACACAATTTGGACACATGCAAATTTTTCAGATTAAAATGTTTAAAAGTGTTACCATTATTAGTGGAAAACAAAATTAGCATTCTTGTCCTATTCTGCCTCTAACAAACTGCATAATTTTGAACAGTTTATCACTTGGGGCTTATTTTCCCTCCAACTGAATCAGAAGGTGAATACTGCAGAGTATGGGCTATATATGTCCAACAGATATATTTTATTTGGTTAGTTATAGTGTTTTTAAATTCTTTGAGTTAGTTGTCAACATTTAAAAATTGGAGTTCTTCACTCAAATATCAGGCTATCCAATGTCCTATGCATCTCTGGGAATCTTTTGAACTTGATGCGTGTGTTCCTTCCTAAGCCTGAAGACACAGACACCTTCTTCTGAATACCTCCAAATCGAGCCATTGGCCAAATACCATCAACATTATCTTCTGAGTACATTTCTTTTTTTATTTTATTTTTAAACTTGAGTACATTTCTAAGCAACAACTCCCCCACCTCCTTCACTCCCAAAGCATTCTCACTCCCTTTGCCCTCATTATCACTTGCCCACATTATAGCAATATATTCCTATTAATTTTTTTGCCCTCAGTCTCTGATCATTCAAATAAAAGGATTGTATTCCTTCACATAACACTTTTTAAAAAATTGCTCTTGTATATTTTTGAGATTAGTTGTTTGTCAGTTGCTTCATTTGCTATTATTTTCTCCCGTTCTGAAGGCTGTCTTTTCACCTTGCTTATACTTTCTTTTGTTGTGCAGAAGCTTTTAATTTTAATTAGATCCCATTTGTTTATTTTTGCTTTTATTTCCAATATTCTGGGAGGTGGGTCATAGAGGATCCTGCTGTGATTTATGTCAGAGAGTGTTTTGCCTATGTTCTCCTCTAGGAGTTTTATAGTTTCTGGTCTTATGTTTATATCTTTAATCCATTTTGAGTTTATTTTTGTGTATGGTGTTAGAAAGTGTTCTAGTTTCATTCTTTTACAAATGGTTGACCAGTTTTCCCAGCACCACTTGTTAAAGAGATTGTCTTTTCTCCATTGTATATTCTTGCCTCCTTTCTCAAAGATAAGGTGAAAAATACCGTTGGTAGCTTGATAGGGATTGCATTGAATATATAGATTCCTTTGGATAGTATACTAATTTTCACTATATTGATTCTTCTGATCCATAAACATGGTATATTTCTCCATCTATTAGTGTCCTCTTTGATTTCTTTCACCAGTGTTTTGTAGTTTTCTATATATAGGTCTTTAGTTTCTTTAGGTAGATATATTCCTAAGTACTTTATTCTTTTCGTTGCAATGGTGAATGGGATTGTTTCCTTAATTTCTCTTTCTATTTTCTCATTATTAGTGTATAGGAATGCAAGGGATTTCTGTGTGTTGATTTTATATCCTGCAACTTTACTATATTCATTGATTAGCTCTAGTAATTTTCTGGTGGAGTCTTCAGGGTTTTCTATGTAGAGGATCGTGTCATCTGTAAACAGTGAGAGTTTTACTTCTTCTTTTCCAATTTGGATTCCTTTTATTTCTTTTTCTGCTCTGATTGCTGTGGCCAAAACTTCCAAAACTGTGTTGAATAGTAGTGGTGAAAGTGGGCACCCTTGTCTTTTTCCTGACTTTAGAGGAAATGCTTTCAATTTTTCACCATTGAGGATAATGTTTGCTGTGGGTTTGTCATATATAGCTTTTATTATGTTGAGGTATGTTCCTTCTATTCCTGCTTTCTGGAGAGTTTTTATCATAAATGGATGTTGAATTTTGTCAAAGGCTTTCTCTGCATCTATTGAGATAATCATATGTTGGTGAGGGAGGTGGGAGGGGTGTTCAGGATTGGGAACACATGTACACCCGTGGCAGATTCATGTTGATGTATGGCAAAACCAATACAATATTGTAAAGTAATTAGCCCCTAATTAAAATAAATAAATTTAAATTTAAAAAAATAAAAATAAATAAAAATTGCTCTTTATTAGATTTAGAACAAATCCTAGGTCACAGCACAGAAGAACAGTGACACTCATTGTGGGAACTACTTTATTCTAGAACTTCTTCTGCAGCATCATTTTCCCTCATGCAACCTCATTCTTGAGCTAAGCAGTTTGTAATTCCTGATCTCGAGAGAAAGTCTTGCTGTGAATATCTTTGGATATGCTGCTGAATTTCTCTATCTGTACCACTATTTTGTTTTTCTGTTGTTTATCAGTAAGTCATATCCAACTTTTTGCAGTCCCATGGACTGTAGCCCACCAGGGTCCACCATTCTCACTTCTGTCTTTTCCTAGTTACTTCTTACAAGAACTCTAGTTGCTGTGTCTCTAGCCTGAAGCCTGTGCTGCTGTTAGCATCCCTTTCCTCTGTGGTCCTTTAGTCTTGTGTACAGGCTTCTTTAATCACATGGATCATTGTTGTATTTGTTTATTAGCCTATTTACTTTAAAGTCTTGTTTCCGTTCATGAAATGCTCAATTTGAAAAGCAATTTTATTGACATCTTTTCAATCTTTAGTAAATTTAGAGACAAGTGTCTCTTAATCATGTTTATTTCTTTCCCAAGGATTCAATGAGTTCATTGCATTAAAAACACTAGGGATTTGATCCTACTCCAAACCTACTTAACAAAAATCTCTGGAGGTGGGGCCCTGAATTCTTCATATTTTAAAAAATATCTCAGGTCATTTTTATACCCATTGAGACTGAAAAACCATTGCCATGGTTTTTTTTGTTTGAATATTTGTTGAATGAATGTACTTGTTCCAGAACATGTAGATGTACACTTCAACTTATTTGATTCTGGTTTAACTTAACATTATCATAGATTTTTCCATCTGCTTGACTCCACAACCATTTTCTTGAAAATAACATTTCTCTCAGCCTAAATATTAGACATATTTCAATGGGCTCAAAGTGGGAATTAGAGGGAGCCCTACCTGGAAAGGAAGGTTATAATTGCAAAAGTAAGGCTGATAGCTTCTTAAGGAACTGATTTCATGAATAGCACTGAAAAATAAAATCTAAACACCTACAATAATTCCTTGACTAAGATTTCTTGAATTTATTTTGAGTTATTTAGTGCCAAGAAAGTAACACATGTGATCAGGTTTGTGCAGGACCTTGTTTAAACAGCTTTGAATTAACTGCAAGCACTTTAGTTACATGAAATGGGACCTGCGTCAGTTCCTTCTGTAATATAATAGGGTCATTTTACTGCATTTATTTTTTTTTCTCAGAATCCTTAAGAAAATTATAAAGCGAAATGAAGCTATTTGTGTCGATTGAAAAGTGAACTACACATTTCAGCATCTTCTAATCATTCCTCCCTATGCTCCCATCCCCCTTAAATATATATCAAATAATTTTCATAATTCTGTGGTATAATTTTATGATTGAAATTCAAGATATTTCTTAATGGTGAAAAATTCAAAGCTTTACTTACTATATTAAAAGTTTTGGTAATCCTTAAGGATGTGTTTTTAATCCTGTTAAAGTAAATTATGA
The DNA here is from genome assembly GCF_029407905.1 of Bubalus kerabau. NCBI lineage: Eukaryota > Metazoa > Chordata > Mammalia > Artiodactyla > Bovidae > Bubalus > Bubalus kerabau. The sequence continues at coordinate 61,394,600 of NC_073634.1, forward strand.
CAAGATATGTATAAATGACTAATCTCTGGTCCTCATGCAATAAGGAATAGGGTGGGAGTCAGAGATGCCATTGACAAGCTTTGACTAAGATGCTGAGCTCTAGAAAATGCTAAGTTGGAGCAGAACATTTAAAGTTGAAGCCTCAAGTCTTTCATAAGTAATCTAGATTATTCTTTACTAATTTTAGAATACATGTACTCTGTTGCATCTGTGATGAGTTAGAGGTGACCATGTCTCAAGTTATGGGGCTTCCCGGGTGACACTAGTGTTAAAGAACTTGCCTACCAATGCAGCAATTGTGAGAGACACAGGTTTAATCTCTGGGTCAGGAAGATCTCCTGGAGGAGGAAATGGCAACCCACTCCAGGACTCTCACCTGGAGAATCCCATGGACAGAGGAGTCTGGAGGATTACAGTCCATAGGGTTGCACAGAGACAGAAACGACTGAAGCAAATTAGCACAGACACACTCATGTCCCAAGTCACATTTTTAACAAAATGGAACTAGGAAGAGAGAGAATGACAGTTTCTTGAGGGTATGGATAGGTGGTGTTGGGAGGCTGAATCAAGTTATCATTTCTATGTGTCCAGCCATGTAAGTCCATACAGATAGACAGAAAGGAAGGTTAGTGAGTCCCATGCTGGAGGATGGGAATGGGAGAAGGCAGGATGAGTGGAAATATAAGGCAGGCATGGCTTCTGGTATTTTAAGGCACTCAGTCGTAATCATAGTTCAATCAATGCCTAATACTTTTAACTGTATTTTAGCATCTTCTCCTATCTTGAGGAAGAATAAACAAAGACTGAGGTAGCCATAGAATAAGAAATGAACTCATAACTCCCCCTAAACCTATATACCCTCTTCCTTCTCTGATTATTTAATTTTTTTCTATTTATATTTTGGATTCAGTTTACAGGGCTACAGGCAAGATAAATAAGGTTCTCCCCTACTAAGAAAGAGAACATAAGCTATAGGGAATCTGGCTTTCTTATACGAAGTGAAAGTGTCATTCATTCATTTGTGTTTGACCCTTTGCAACCCATGGACTGTAGCCCACCATGCTCCTCTGTCTCTGGAATTCTCAGTGGGTAGAATACTGCAGTGGGCAGCCATTCCCTTATCCAGGGTATCTTCCCAACCTAGAGATCAAAACTCTATCTCCTGCATGGCAGGCAAATTCTTTACTATCTGAGGCACTAGGGAAGCCCTATTTCTTCTATATGGGACTGTTACTTAAATACTTATTACAGTTTCTTTATAGTCTTTTGAAACCCCTGAGAAAGCCAGATCTCTGTCCCCAAATCCTCCAGGTCAAAAAATTCACCTTGATTGTATTTCCCATCTCAACTCATGCATAGGCATAACTGTCCAATTTGACTCTCTAAAGATTATATGGTGAGCCCTATATGGAAACATCATTCCAATAACAATGAATCATGCGTCACAGTCCTGGAGAAGGGCATGGCAACCCACTCCAGTGTTCTTGCTTGGAGAATCCCATGGACAGAGGAGCCTGGCAGGCTACAGTCGGTGGAGTTGCAAACAGTCAGACATGACTGAGCTACTGAGCATATGCATCACAGTTGAGCACTAAGGAGTCCTGCACAATTCAACAACTCAGATAGATACAAAATTCAGTCAAAAAAAAAAATTTTCTTTTCTTCTCTCTTATATAGCAAGGTGCCAAAATGAAAGTGCCTAGTTGTGGTTATAAGAAACTCAGCATCACTCCATTTCTATATGACAAAGAACAGCAGTGTGGGGAATTGTAGGGGGTCTCTTTAGCAAGTTTCCCAAGCATTCTGTGCTACTGTTCTCCTCCTTGTAACACAAGAATAACACTGCAAATGAGGATATAATGACCTAATACATGTGAGGTGCTTAGAACAGTACTTAGTATTTTTTAAGTGTTTCCTAGTATAGCTCCTGGGACTTCCCCGGTGGCTCAGACGGTAAAGTGTCTGTCTACAATGTGGGAGACCTGGGTTCGATCCCTGGCTCGGGAAGATCCCCTGGAGAAGGAAATGGCTAGCTATAAACAATCAGGTTAACAGATAGTGCAATTTTTCTGCCCTTTGAGGTACCAAAGGAGAACAAAGAAGGACAAAAGCCCAGCTTTGCAAGAGAGTGAAAGTTCTCTCTCCACACATGTGACATCATTTATTTTAAATCCCATGATTTTCTATTGTTAGTACAAAAGCAGTGCAATTAGTCATAACATATCCAATTGATAACATTTACTTTGTAATATGTGAGCATGTATGTTTGTGTGTAAGAAAATATCTTATTCCCAGTTTTTTGCTGGGAAAAATCCTTAAGAAGTAAAGAGAAGAGTAAGAATCATATTTATGAACTCCTTCTCTAGTTCTGTTTTTGTTAGAACACATGAGATAATGGTTAACTTTAAAGTCCAAGCTGCAGTGGTGAAGTTACTTGAAAAATATTTTTGTTTTTGATAATACAATTAGAATGATACAGACACATATTATAAACTGCTTTCCCCTAGGAGTGTAGTTATTGTTGAAGGCTAAAGAGCAATTTAAAGATGAGGATATTGAAGGTACTATGTGAAAAATGAATAATAATTTCATCACTGAAGTAAAAGACTGACCTCAACCAGAAGGTATGCTTAGGCCCTGCCAGTCATCTGAGGGTGTCTGTGGTTAAATCATAGTGCAGGATAGGAGGTCAGAGTATACTGGGCCATCTACACCACAACAGCTAATTCTTATGCAAAATCTTCATGATGGTAATACAGTAGATAATGCCACCCTCTGTGTGATATGACACACATCCTTCCTTCTATCCCCTTGAGGGGGCATGAGAAGTTTATTATAAGATGATTAAGGAATGGGAACATTTTCATAATTTGTTTTCTCTCCTTTGCAGTTTGCTCCTGCTTCTCAATGGTTCACTCATCTAATCTGCTCTATAAATAAACAATGCCTTCTCTGCTTCTTAGGTAATAAGGAAAATGTTTAAGAAATATATTGTACTAACTCAATGCTGACATTCCCACATTCGACATTCGTTACAAAAGCCTTTGTAAAACAGCTAATTCCAACAACACTATCATTAAACTAAAGTTGATCTGCTTTAATTTGACATACGTGTTCCTGGAAACCACTGTGATATACAAAATTGAGCGATGAAAACTAAAGAGCTTGTGGGAAAATGGAGTTAGGAGTACAACACTCACAAGTTTAAATATGACATATTTCTTAAAAATTATAAGACTCTAATGAAAGTGTGGTAGCTTTATACATGTTGATTTGTTAAGATATGGAGATAGCACAATGATTATGGAACCTTGAAAAATACCTAAACTTTGATGATGGAAGTAGGCTTTAGAGTGATTCACATGCGTGCTCAGTCATGTCCAACTCTTTACAACTCCATGAACTGTAGCCCACCAAGCTCCCTCTATCCATGGGATTCTCCAGGTAAGAATATTGGAGTGGGTTTCCATTTCCTACTCCATTTAGAGTGATTGGAGCTCCTAAATTATAATACAGTGATAGAAGGAGAATTCTTGAATTTGGACACCAGATGTAGGTGGTCCTAGTTAATAGCACAGTGAATTAAGGTAGGTGGTAGACTTTGAAGTGTGTTTGCTCCCTCACTGCCTTCAGCTGGGTGCAGTTTTTAACATTCATCTAGTATTCCTAAAGAAGCAATTTCAAATAAGAAAAATATTTTTATCTATATAGAGACAAAGAAACCTATGCTATATACATATATTTGCTGTAGCATGTATATCATATATTTGACTATATATAGTATATAACTATATGACATATTACATCTATGTACTTATCAATTGCCTTGAAACAAATTTGCACTTTTAAATCAAGTGTTTTAATAGAATTATCTATGGCAAAATTAAGTGATACAGTGTAGCATAGTAGCATTTTGGGTTATTAAAATATTGCTGAATCTAACAAAAATTATTAATCTTCTTCCATAAATATACATTCATAAACAACACATATATGACAAGACTCCAATTCCTTTTGATTTCTATTGTTGGTATCATGTTTAAAAAGTTCTTTTACTTCACAAGATTATATACTTTCTTCACCTTGATTTTGTATTAGCTGGGCTTCATACTTTGGAAACTCTTTCATTCAACAAGGGAGTTTTGAGTTCATTTCCAAATATGCTTTCATAATTTGGGGTACCTTTGTGAAACTTCAAAGCCTGACTTTTTATTTCCATTGTTTTCTGTACTGGTAAAAGGGAGTAGCATATTTCATCAAATCTGGGTTACAGAGATTGCCAGGGTATTTTTTACAGAGAAAAATTGCATTTGTTCAGGAAAGTTCAAAAAACAAGGGCATCAGTTTTACATATTTAAATTTTTATCTTGTTGTAGCTATGAGTTCAAACTCTAGCTTACCAATAATATGAAAGAAGATAATGTGATTGATGTTAAACCTTAATGAAGCACAAAGAGGTGTGAGTTTACATTGGAACTAGACCAAAATTTGGCCCCACAAAGAGCTAATTATTGAAGATTGTTAATGGTACTAAGTTAGTTGTAAAAATAATCTATGCTGTTGTTGCTGTTGTTGTTCAGTTGCTAAATTGTCTGACTCTTTGCTACCCCATGGACTGCAGTATGGGCTGCAGTACACCAGGCCTCCTTGTCCCTCATCATCTCCCGGAGTTCGCCCAAGTTCATGTCCATTGAATCAGTGATGGAATCCAACCATCTCATCTTTTTATCCTCTTATTTTCCCCCCATAAGTTATATTTTGTGGTTGAGGATGAGCAACTAATACCACTGTCATATCTGCAGATCAAAGTAGTGCAGTAATTCTCAACCAGGCAGATATTTTTGCCTGCCAGGAACTATTTGGCAATGTCTGGAGATATTGTTACAACTGGGGCATGGGATGTGTAACTGGTTTCTAGGGGGAAGAGACTAGAGATGTTGCTAAACAGATTACAATGCACAGGACGACCTCCCACAAAAGAAGTATTATACAATCAAATCAATGCAGTTTTTGAATCTATGAACTAAGACTATATAGTTCAGTCAGTTCAGTCACTCAGTCTTGTCTGACTCTGCGACCCCATGGACTGCAGCAAGCCAGGCTTCCCTGTCCATCACTAAGCTCCCGGAGCTTACTCAGACTCATGTCCATGGAGTCAGTGATGCCATCCAACCATCTCATCCTCTCATCCCCTTCTCCTCCCACCTTCAATCTTTCCCTTTCCACTTTCAATCTTATATATATATATATATATATAATATATATATATATTATATAAGTATATATGCTAAGTGAGTTCAGTCATGTCCAGCTCTTTGTGACCCCATTGACTGTAGCCTGCCAGGCTCCTCTGTCCACGGGATTATCCAGGCAAGAATACTGGAGTGGGTTGCCATGCCCTCCTTATATATATATATATATATATATATATAAAATCAAGGTGGAGAAGACATTTTGTAGAAGAAATATGACATTTTATTAAATGAATAAATAGATGGATTGTTACTTGCAGAGTATCGCATTTAGGAAAGTGATGATCTATGTTGTTTATAAAAATTGTATGATGATGATGCTATTTTGAAAGTATTTACATTTTGCTGTACATCAGTCCTCAAAACTTGTCCCATAGGAATTTAGAACATGTCACATATTTTTTGCTTGATGATAAAATCTGATTTGGCAAAATAAAATGAATAGTAATACTGGTAACAGCAATAATTTACCTTTGCTGAATGCCTACCATATTTCAAAGGGTTTTAAAGGAAAATGACATGAAAGTGTGTGAGACATTTTTTCCTGATACTTTCCAACAGATAGAAAGCTGGAGGTTGATGTAACATATTGAAAAATGTCATTCAATAACCTGTGAATTTAATAGAAACTGCTATTTTGAGTCTAGTGATTATCATGATGGTTGAAATCAATGTTAAAAGAGTTTTACATTTTTAAAGTTTAATTTTTAACTTGATATTTTGTATTTCAAATCAGCAATATATGATCATTGTAATAAGTGAAATGGTAAATACAAAGATATAATTATGCAAAGAATATCATGCTTTCATTATATCTCCTCCTACCTGCTAGCAACCCTAAGATAATAAATTTTACCAGCCTGTAATCTGTCCTTTAACATAGTTCTTTATTAAAAATAATATAATGAAAGGAAACACAATCTTAAGAGTAAGCACTTGTATCACTGCTCTGAAATATTTAACTTCAGAAAACATGAATTTATTCTGGAAATGTAAAGGTTACTATTGATGAGTAAAATATTCACCTGGAAACATTGTGACTGTGACTTGTTTCATGTGTATCCAGAGGATCCACATCTCTTATTCATAGACAACAAGTTAAGTGTCTATCCATGAGCACCGATCCAAAGCATAAATGTTATTCAAATGATTGGGTGTTATAGTAATAAAAAAGATATTAATATTTTTATGTTAGTATTTTTTCTCTTTTATTTTTACTGAAGTATAGTCAACATACAATATTATATTAGTTTCAGGTGTATAACATCATGATTCAAAATATTTATATATTATAAATTGATCACTATAATAAGTCTAGTAATCATCCATCTCCATGCAATGTTATTACAATATTATTGACTGTATTTCTTATGCTGTACATTACATTCCTATGACCTATTTATTTTATAACTGGAAGTTTATGCCTCCTCCTTCATTCATTTTTTTAGATTCTACATGTAAGTGAAATCATGTCTTTTTCTGTCTGACTTATCTCATTTAACATATCCTCTAGATCCATCCATGTTGCAGCAATTTGAAAGAGTTCTTTTTTTATGACTGAAAAATATTCCTTTGATATAAATCACATCTTTATCTATTCATCTACCAATAGACACTTAAGATGCTTCCATATCTTAGCTATTGTAAATAATTCTGCAGTGCATATATCTTTTAAAAATAATATTTTTGTTTTCTTCTGATAAATACCTAGGAGTGGAATTGCTGGATGGTTGTTTCACTCAATTCTTTGATGAACCTCCATATTCTTTTCAATGGTAGCTGAACAAATTTATTTTCCCACCAATGAGGCAAAAGGGCCCCTTTTTCTCCACATTCTCACCAAAACTTTTGATAATAGCCATTCTGACAGCTTAGAGGTGATGTCTTATAGTGGTTTTGATTTGCACTTTTCATGTATCTGTTGGCAATTTTTTCATTGGAAAAACTATTCATAACTGCTAATTTTTTAATCAGATTGTTTTTATTGATATTGAGTTATTTGAAGTTTTCATATATTTTAGATATTAAACAATTATTACTGTATTTTTTGCAAATGTCTTCTCCATTCAGTAGGTAGCATTTTCATTGTGTCAATAGTTTTCTTCACTGTGCAAAAGCTCTTTAGTTTTATTGTTGTCCCATTTACTCATTTTTGCTTTTGCTGTCCTTGCCTGAGGAGAGATCAAAAATTATATCAGTAGGTCCGCATGCACTGCTATGTTTTCTTCTAGGAGTTTTATGGTTTCAGGTCTTACATTTAACTTTTACTCCATTTTGAGTTTATTTTTGCTTATGATGTAAGACTGTGCTCCAGGTTTATTCTTTTACACACAATTCTCCAATTTTCCCAGCATTATTTATTAAAGAGACTATTCTCATTGCATGCTCTTCATTCCTTTGTCATAAATTAATTGACCATATCCCTGTGGGTTTAATTCTGAGTTGTCTATTCTGTTCCATTAATCTGTGTCTTTTTGTGGCAATAGTATCCTGTTCCAGTAACTATAGCTTGGTAGCATAGTGAAATAGAATTGATCTGCATTTATTTAACTGGTTTGAGGGTAGTTGAAAGAGAAGTTAAGAAACAAGTAGTGTCATTTATAGGTGGGCAGCAGGTGATACCTGAAATATCAGTCAGGTTTTAGGTTACTGGGCAACCAAGAACTTCAGTTAACAACAGGTGATATACTGAGTAGTTTTTATTATTTTTAAACCCAGTTCTAATATTTCAGATATTTTCAGTGTACTTTTTTATCTCTAACACACTTAGGCGGCCTGCCTCTTTTTGGTGGCATGTATTGTATTGGATCATGAGTCATTCATAATATTTTCCCAAGTTACTTGTCACTATCTGAAGGGATATCTGTGTTCTCAAGTCTGACATAAGACTACAAAGTGAATCCAACACTATGTTGAATAAAAGTGGTATAAGTGGGCATCTTTGTTTTGTTCCTGAAAAAAGAAGTAACCTTAATTTCTTAATTACCATCTTACTAAGAGTCCCTGAATTCTATTACACTGATCATTTGTAGATGTATCCAATTAGTTCTGATTTACCTCTTTGATAAATATCCCCCAAGTTAATTTCTTTAAACTCTTATAGTGTGACTAAGATCTGATCATCTTCTTGTCCATGTGTCTTTGTTCATCTTCTTCTTTCTCTCTACTAATTACTATTTAAAAATGTTTTTCATAATATTCAACCCAAGTAATTAGTACAACCCAAGTAATTAACACTTTATGTTATTAACACAAAATGTTAGGAGACACTGCTATGCTATGAAAAATGCTTATATTTATATTACTTATTTTTCTTCCATGGAACTCAGAATGCTTCACGTGTTATATGATAGAATTATCATCCCAGGATTTCATTTCAATAATTATAGTAGATATTATAATAATAATAAATAGCTATATTATCCCACTTTAACAAAATAACTATATGTGCTACTCTCCTACCTGTCTGTATTTTCAAGATATGCAAATAATAAAATACTTATTGAATACAAAATAAATGTTATATCCTCCATGGCACAACTTTTTATTCTGGACAGCTACCAAGATATCTGACTGATGGACGTGCATCCAGTCGGACCCTTGCCAATCTCTGTGACTCAACAGAGGAAGGATCATTTTGGATAAGCTCAAATACAATCAGTTTATGTTCACTCTCCCCTCTTTCCTTTTGAAATCTTAATTAGAACTTAATAAAAGCAGCTCAGCATACAATGGCTTCCCTGGTGGCTCAGATGGTAAAGAATCTGCCTGTAATGCAGGAAGCCCCGGATAAATTCCTGGTTCTGGCAGTTCCCCGGGAGAAGGAAATGGCAACACACTCCAGTATTCTTGACTGGAGAATTTCATGGACAGAGGAGCCTGGTGGGCTATGTAGTTCATGGATTCACAAAGAGCTGGACAGGACTGCACGACTAACACTTTCACTTTCAGCATACAAAGCTCTGGCTAGATTGACTCTCTCCCTCTCTAGCCCATCTTACACAATTATTTTTTTTTCTGTTTCCACTGGAACCACATTATCTTTTCTGGAGACCATTTTAAATAGCTATACTGTCACAGGACACAAGGCTTCTGAGTATATTAATCTTTATGTCTATAATGATAATTAGAAGAAGAAGGGGGACTTGGGAACAGAAAGAAAAAGGACAAAGAGAATGTATTTAGCTAGTATACTAAGTGAGCTCTTACTATGTTCCAGGACCTGATCAAAATTCATCACATATAGATAGATAGGTATATTGATATATATGTATATATATAAATGTATATGCAATTCAATTCACATAATGGTGATAATAAGAAAATATCAATGTGAACACACAGAATAATTTCCCATATCATCTCCATGAAATTAAAATATTTTGGCTTAATCAGACCTTTACCAAAGAGTCACTTCTTCAGGAATATCCTCTTTGACCTCCTTTACTTAGCTAAATTCATCTAACATACATCTCCTTGGCTGAAAAGAATATAATCAATCTGATTTTGGTATTGACCATCTGGTGATGTCCATGTATAGAGTCATCTCTTGTGTTGTTGGAAGAAGTTGTTTGCTATGACCAGTTTGCTCTCTTGGCAAAACTCCATTACCTTTTGTCCTGCTTCATTCTGTACTCCAAAGCCAAATTTGCCTGTTACTCCAGATGTTTCTTGACTCCCTACTTTTGCATTCCAGTCCGCTAAAATGAAAAGGACATCTTTTTTGGGTGTTAGTTCTAGAAGGTCTTGTAGGTCTTCATAGAACTGTTCAACTTCAATTTCTTCACCATTACTGGTTGGGGCATAGACTTGGATTACTATGATATTGAGTGTGGTTTTGACTGTGTGGACCACAACAAACTCTGGAAAATTCTGAAAGAGATGGGAATACCAGGTCACCTGACCTGTCTCTTGAGAAATCTGTATGCAGGTCAGGAAGTAACAGTTAGAACTGGACATGGAACAACAGACTGTTTGCAAACACAGAAAGGAGTACATCAAGGCTGTACATTGTCACCCTGCTTATTTAATTTATAAGCAGAGTACATAATGAGAAACACTGGGCTGGCTGAAGCACAAGCTGGACTCAAGACTGCCAGGAGAAGTATCAATAACCTCAGATATGCAGATGACACCACCCTTATGGCAGAAAGTGAAGAAGAACTAAAGATCCTTTTGATGAAAGTGAAAGAGGAGACTGAAAAAGTAGGCTTAAAACTCAACATTCAGAAAACTAAGATCGTGGCATCTGGTCCCATCTCTACATGGCAAATAGATGGGGAAACAGTGGAAACAGTGACAGACTTTATTTTGGGGGGCTCACAAATCACTGCAGATAGTGGTTGCAGCCATGAAATTAAAAGACACTTGCTCTTTGGAAGAAAAGTTATGACCAACCTAGGCAGCTTATTAAAAAGCAGAGACATTATTTGCCAACAAACTTTCATCTAGTCAAAGCTATGGTTTTTCCAGTAGTCATGTATGGATGTGAGAGTTGGACCATGAAGAAAGTTGAGGGCTGAAAAATTGATGCTTTTGAACTGTGATATTGGAGAAGACTCTTGAGAGTCCCTTGGACTGCAAGAGATCCAACCAGTCCATCCTAAAGGAAATCAGTCCTGAATGTTCATTGGAAGGACTGATGCTGAACCTGAAACTCCAATACTTTGGCAACCTGAAGGGAAACACTGACTCATCTGAAAAGACCCCGATGCTGGGGAAGATTGAAGGCAGGAGGAAGAGGGGATGACAGGATGAGATCGTTGGATGATATCACTGACTCAATGGACATGAGTTTAGTAAACTCCGGGAGTTGGTGATGGACAGGGAGGCCTAGAGTGCTGCAGTCCATGGGGTCACAAAGAGTTGGACACGACTGAGAGACTGAACTGAACTGAATTGAACTGAACCAAACATGCATCTCTATATACTCTGTTCTCCACATAGCATTGAGTACCAAAATGAAATGAGGGGGCAAACTGTCTTTTGTCGCTCACCACTGAGTTCTTTTAGTTTCTCACAGGGCTTAGAACATGCATAATATTCACAAACATTTGCTCTATCAATAATGCATATTTGGTATGTGGAATTCTAAGAACTTTAACAAATACTTAAACATTTTTATGTCTTCAAGCAATATTGATAACAAAAAAGCTTGACACACATTCATCTTTGAGAGAGGTTATGCTGACTGCACTAATGTAATCAGCATGCTGCTTTGTGGGTATCAGTCAAATTTTTGTTTCTGGAAGGAAGAACAGTTTTGACTTGTGGAGTATAAAATTTCTTCTTACTTCCATCGAAATGCATGAACTACTGAGTCAAGAAACCTGAAACGCCATCAATTATAAGTCATGATTTTATAGTCTTAGAAAGAAAATAAAAATATGACAAGATGCTTCCTGTCAGTCAGAATATTGTATATTTTAATTATTGAGATAATGCTTGTTGACTATTTAGACAATGGTATGTACACTGATGGACTTCCCTGGTGGCTCAGATGGTAAAGCATCTGTCTACAATGTGGGAGACCTGGGTTCGATCCTTGGGTTGGGAAGATCCCCTGGAGAAGGAAATGGCAATACACTCCAGGACTATTGCCTGGAAAATCCCATGAACAGAGGAGCCTCATAGGCAACAGTCCATGGGGTCACAAAGAGTTGGACACGACTGAGCGATGTACATTGATAAAAGGGAAATATATGTAAAATAAAATGTTATGGTATTTAAAAAACCTCTTCACATTTGTTCTTCTGTATCCAATCTTAACCCAGAGTTCTCTGTGCTTGTGGCTCAGAAGGTAAAGTGTCTACCTGCAATGCGGGAGACCTGGGTTTGATTTCTGGGTCAGGAAGATCCTCTGGAGAAGGGAATGGCAACCCACTCCAGTATTCTTGCCTGGAAAATTCATGGACTGAGGAGCCTGGTAGGCTATAGCCCATGGGGTCACAAAGAGTGGGACACAGCTGAGTGCTTCACTTCACTTCACTTCACTTCTCTGTGCCCATTTTTTTTCCATATTACATTGCTCTCAGAAACATTCAGAATGTTGGCAGGGCAGAATTTCTGGAAATAACATCCACTACTGTCTATACTTCTTTCTGGTGACTGCAGCCATGAAATTAAAAGACACTTGCTCCTTGGAAGAAAAGCTATAACAAACCTAGAGAGCCTGTTAAATAGCAGAGATATTACTTTGCAAACAAAGGTCTGTCTAGTCAAAGTTATAGTTTTTCCAGTAGTTGTGCATGGGTGTGAGACTTGGACTATAAAGAAAGCTGAGCACCAAAGAATTGATACTTTTGAATTGTGGTATTGGAGAAGACTCTTGAGAGTCCCTTGGACTGCAAGGAGATCCAACCAGTCAATCCTAAAAGAAATCGGTCCTGAATATTCATTGGAAGGACTGATGCTGAAGCTAAAGTTCCAGCACTTTGTCCACCTGATGCAAAGAACTGGCTCATTGGAAAAGATGCTGATGCTGGGAAAGACTAAAGGCAAGAGGAGAAGGGGACGACAGAGGATGAGAAGGTTGGATGGCATCATCGACTCAATGGACATGAGTTGAGCAAGCTCCAGGAGCTAGTGATGGACAGGGAAGCCTGATGTGCTGCGGTCCATGGGGTCACAAAGAGTCAGACATGGCTGAGTGACTGAACTGAACTGCACTCATGTAGTGTAGCTATAATCACAGTACACTGTTAATTCTTTATAACTGATTAATAATCTCGACATAGTTTCTCTTCTGTTCTTATTTAGAGGTAATTGGTATAGTATAAATGTTCAATAAATATGTGCTTATTTCATTATCACATTCAGAAGAAAAATATTCAGAAAAGGAATGAGATAATGTTAAATGGTCTACAAAAACAAAAAAAAATCTAAAATAGATATTCATTAAATATTCTAACCTTATATTTTCTATCAACTTTTGTAATGCATTTTTGTTATTTTTAACCACTTCGATAACTTTACAAGAACAAATGATGATGTTTCACATGTATCTAGTGAGTTAAATGTCCCTAATAGAAATATTCTTTTCCCCGATTCAATGAAGAGGTTGTGCCCCAATTTCCGCAAAACAACTTGATTATATTTTAATATGTTTCTTTGCAAGTACTGAATGTAATAGCTCTAACACCACAGCTCAAAAGTCAGAAAGGTTGAGATAATACAATTACCTTGTTTTCTTGCATGAGTCAACAAATGGAGTTCATTAGAGGGCTGAGTCTGTATAATATGAAGTTGCTGTGAAAGGCAAAGCTTATTTTAAATTTCTCACGTTTGCCTGCTCAGAAGGGCATGTTTAATAAGCTTTACTTTTCATGTTTAAAAATACTATCAATATATATACTTTTTTATCCTAAGCATTTTCTTGGTCAAAAATTCATAGAAGTCATTTAGCCAAGTAGAAATGTAACAAGCCAATATTGTTGAAAGATCATAATTAAAAGGTATTCTCAGCAAATTTATTATACTCTGGATTGTTTTTAACCAGATCATTGTTGAAACAGTTAAGCATAACTGTCTTTGGAATCATACAACAAGACCCATAAGAGTTATAGCTCAATTATTAATATCAGTGTTGAAGTTGTTATACTTTGTGTGTATTCTCAGCTGATAAAAATATACCTGTTTCAGTATTGAACCAAGCACAGATTGCATATTACTTTTTAAGTAAAAGTCCTTAAACTTAGTTCAATTGCTATTTCAAGAATTTAGAAAAAAAGTTGGCAGAATTCTATGTCTGTGCATATAAAATATTATCTTGATAACTAGTATGTTACATACAGAAAATAGTTGATTACTTTGATTATAGAACTAACAGCAGAAAATAAAATATTTGTAAAGATCAAAGATGTAACATTTTTTGCTTTTTACTTTTTCACTATATTTCATAATCTAAAGATTGTGTATTATGACTTACCCATTTTAATCTATCTAAAACGTTCTAGAATCTTTAGTTTGCTATGTGCATGTCATTTCTGGAAGTGACGATTTCTACAGTAAATGAATCTTTCTTTCATTGGTCCTAAATTTACTTCTTCCTAACATAAAGATATGACTCCTAAGTTTAATTTTACTTTCTAGGGAATTATATAATTATGTAAAAGCAATTATATTAAGTATATAATGCCATAAGTGACAATATATAATTGATTTTATATAATTATCTAACCACCTTAACATTGATCCTCCAAGACAGATGACCCTCTTATTTTTAGTAATCTAGTTACCATTGCACTAAAACCAGTGACATCACCTGGAGGCCAGGGTATATGATCACTATAACTTTAGCACTTTGCAACATATTTGGCTTTATTAAATTGTTTATAGACTATTAAAAATTTTGTTCCTGCTCTGATCATTCTTTCTCGTAGTAACCCATAAAAATATAGGCATGTTTTCTTCACTGTAAAGAACAGTTCAATAATTTTAATATTCCTTTTAATAACTTTCTTATAACACTTTATCTTATTTGAAATAAGCACACACATGGAGAGTCAAAACTCTCTACGGAAAGATGTGCTTGTGGAAGACATAAAAGAATTAGAACTGAGTAAGGGCATGAGTCAAGTATCTCTCTGAGAGTTCCATTGATCCTTGATTTACTTTCCCCTTGTGCTTATGGTCAAGGTGAACATGGTTTTAATCTCCTGGCATTACAGTTAAACAAGTTTCGTGTTTATTGTTTCATTTTATTCCTTAAAAATATTATACAAAGTTGATATTATGAGTTTTATTTTAGAAATGAGAGGCTATATATAGATAATTGAGCTGTTTAATAATTTTCAGTTGAGCAAGAAAGCAATTCAATTAAAGAATAGTTGAATAATAAAATTTGAAAACATACCTTATGATATAGTTTCTTTCCATGAACTGTAGAAATGTTTCCAACTATTCTAAATAGTACTAGTGTCAAGTTTTGATGTCATAAGAAATCTCAAAACTAGAGTCAGGACAGTGAATAAAGGAAAAGATCATTTGAGTGGTTCCTCAGTGACTTTAATATAAATCAGTTGTTCTCCGTTAGGTAACAATATTTGGAGACATTTTTGTTTGTCACAACCACAAGTGGAAACTCTGCTAGTATCTAAGTCAGGGATACTGCTGGACACCCAACAAGGCACAGCCAGCCCATCATAATAAATAATCATTTGACTCAAAAGTTCAATAGCACCAAGGCTGAGAATCCTTAAAACTACCAAGTCCCTTGAAGTAAGAAGTGTGAAAGTATCAGTCACTCAGTTGTGTCCAACTCTTTGCAACCCCATGGACTGTAGCCTACCAGGCTCCCCTGTCCATGGAATTCCCCAGGCAAGAATATTGGGGTGGGTTGCCATTCCCTTCTCCAGGGGATCTTCCCAATACAGGGATGGAACCCAGGTCTCCTGATTTGAAGGCAGATTCTTTACCATCTCAGCCACCTCAAGTCCGTGCTGAGATAAGAAGTAAACATAAAACCTTCAATTCAGTTTCAATGTATATACTCACTCACCAGTATCACCCTACTTGCTTATGAATGGCTTGGTTACTTCTGGTTACTTCTTCTTATGGTATGGTTTTTAGAAGCAGAATTATTATGAATATACATACTTGGATTTAATTCTTGATTTTACCATTTATTTGCTTCCTAATGGTAACCCACTCCAGTGTTCTAGCCTGGAGAATCCCAGGGACGGGGGAGCCTGGTGGGCTGCTGTCTATGAGGTCGCACAGAGTCGGACATGACTGAAGCGACTTCACGGCAGCAACCTTAGTCAACTCATTAAACTTTATTTACCTTTAAAATAGTAATGCTATAGCAATGATTTCTAAGTTTTGAGAGTTTTGTGAAGGTAAAGTAATGCAGGCAAAAAGTAAGCACTCAATAAATGGCAACTATTAAGTTAATTTTGTGTAAGGATGGTTGTGAAGTTATATCAGTTTTGGTGTGCAAATAATTTAACTTTTTGCATGACTTATTTCTGTCACCAGATATTTTTAGCCTGGTGGTGAAACAAAATTAAGCAATTGTCAATAAACTCAAATAATTCATTAATTTTTTTAGTAAATTATGGCTTACTGTTCTCCCTTTATCTCTAAAGTTGCATGTAAGTTTCTGAGCCCATGAAAGATGTCTGAGTTCTTGGTGACTACTGACCCATTTTGGTATCACTTGCAGCTTTTTGTTTTCCTTATCCTCATTCAGCAAGCAAAATACCTCTCTGGCATTTAGAAGTCATTTTTAAAAAACTGGGCTCTGATAATGTGTTCATATACATAGCTTGTTCAACATCCTGACCAAGGTGTAATTCTGTGTTCTCTTTAGAGAACTTTTGGATGTTATCCTATGCCATTTTGACTCCAGTGGGAAGCTCAGTAGGGCAATCTTACATCTAAACACAGTAGATAATTATATGCAATTTTATTGATACAGCAACATATTCATGTCAAGGGAAATCTGGAACCTGATGCCCTGCAGGCCCATGAAACCAGGCTTAAAGGTATTCTCTGCTTTAGAATCCCAAAATTTGCCTAAAAATTCTACTGTTTTACTTCTCATGAAGTTCAGACAAGGGTGGAAAAACAAGTTCAGTTCACTCACTCAGTCATGTCCAACTCTTCCCTGTCCATCACCAACTCCTGGAGCTTGATCAAACTCATGTCCATCAAGTTAATGATGCTATCCAATCATCTCATCTCATCCTCTGTCATCCCCTTCTCCTCCTTTCTTCAATCTTTCCCAGCTTCAGGGTCTTTTCTATTGAATCCACTCTTTGCATCAGCTGGCCAAAGCTTTGAAGCTTCAGTTTCAGCATCAGTCTTTCCAATGAATATTCAGGACTGATTTCCTTTAGGATTGAATGGTTGGATCTCCTTGCAGTCCACAGGGCTCTCAAGAGTCTTCTCCAACACCACAGTTCAAAAGCATCAATTCTTCGGCACTCAGCCTTCTTTATGGTCCAACTCTCACATCCATACATGACTGCTGGAGAAACCATAGCTTTGACCATTTGGCAAAGTAATGTCTCTGCTTTTTAATATGCTCTCTAGGTTTCTCAAAGGTTTTCTTCCAAGGAGCAAGTGTCTTAATTTCATGGCTGCAGTCACCATCTGCAGTGATTTTGGAGCCCAAGAAAATAGTCTTTCACTGTTTCATTGAGGAAGGCTATTTCTCAGGAAGATTTCTCAAAGTTCAGTCAATTATTTTGTTCTGCTTGCTGATGCTTCCCACATTTCAGTTCAAATTGGATAAAGAGAGGTTTATCTACTCATTCTCTAAGCATCACGATGGCTTGAAAAATTTCCTTCCATTCCTACTGTTTTTGTTGGGACTTGAGCCCTTGAAAATCTAGATGCCAAGGATTCTTCTTTTTCTAATGTCTGCTATACATTTCCTTAATTTATGGAAATATGGCTGAAGATCTTATGGCAATGAGGAAATAAAAATGGATAAATAAGCTTACTATATATAAAATAGATAACCAACAGGGGACCTACTGTATAGCATAGGGTATAATACTTTATGTTTTGTAATAACCTATAAGGGAAAAGAGAATTTTAATGGATAGGTAGTTATAAAGGGGGTTTCCTAGGTCACTCAGTGGTAAAGAATCTGCCTGCCAATGCAGGAGATGTGAGTTTGATCCCTGTGTCAGGAAGTTTCCCTGGAAGAGAAAATGGTGACTTATTTCAATATTTTTGCCTTGAAAATCCCATGGACAGAGGAACTTGGTGGGCTACAGTCCACAGGGTCACAAAAGAATTTCAGATACAACTTAGAAACTAAATACCAACAAAACTTATCAAAGTCATATGTAATATGTATAATCTTTCATTACACACAGACACACTATAGTGAGAATACTTTATATGCATAGTGTTTGACTTTTAGAAATGTAGGCATTCTTAGACTTGTGAACAGCAGTGCAAGTTTGAAATTAAGGTAATCATCCTCTTGGCTCCCCAGTCTGTTTTTATTTCATGATGTCATTAATGATTCTGTTTGATCTTTCTTATTATTTTCTCAGAATTTGACATCATAACTTCCAGCACATTCTGCTTTTTCTCATACTGCAGTCATAAGGAAGCAGTCATCTACTTAAGGAAGTAGATGGGGAGGCCTGCCTGAGTCCTTCTACAGGGCAGCCATCTTCAAATGATTGAATGCTTTTTCTCATGGTACAAGAAGGCTCAGGGTTTCCACAGGAATGAGTAGGTTTAGGAATTTAATTTCATGATCCATATACACTATTTCCTAAAGTTGACCTACCTGAGAACTGTCTACTCACTGCAGATTTTCTTTTCTCACCACCCTCATCTTAATTACGACTTACCCATTTAACAGAGGAAAAAAACAACTTCCATTCAGCTACTGTCTTTCCACTGAAAAGAGCTATTAAAAATCTCCAGGGCACCAAGCACAGAAGCAATTGGAGAATGCTTTGTTTCTGAAGGATAATCCCAGAAGTAAAGCAAAGAAAATGTTAATTAGTATTGAAAGGGACAGAATCTGATTTCATCCTAGTCATATGCTTCTTGCTTATCTCTAGAATGAAATAAGTATCGACTTTTTTCAATACTTCATACCAATACTTTCAATATTGTCTTGGTATGTGTATGTGTGTAAACACGTATATACAAAGATATATGAAATGTGTACGTATCTCTTAATTTCTCTACCTATGCAAGAATTAGAATTTATATTAAAAAGGTTATTATAAGGACCTGAGTCATATTTTTGTTTTCATTTTTAATATTTGTCTAATTTTGATGAATGACTTTACAATGATAGGATTTTTACCAATGCAGGCATTGCCCCTAAATTGAATGAGATAAATCTGTCCCTTGAAAGTTTAATAAAAATATTTTTAAAGGATATCCCAAGTATAATTTTCCAAAAAAAAATACATCTTTCACAATGATTTTAATATAAAATAATCCTAGACATGAATTTATAAAGTACAAGAAGAGCCCTGATTTTCAAAGCCTTACATGGAGCATATGACTAAAATGTTTGAAGTCTAATGCTTTACAGAGCTTGAAAATATCACTAGAATGAAATGAAATTATTAAATGGTTAAAGTAGTTTTTGCAAGGCATTCTTTTTGTGACAAATTGCAAGTTGACCTTACCTTGTAACAACAATTAAACAAAAAGCCTTGCCCTGGGGTAACTTATCATCATTGAATGTATTTGGAATTTTCACTGGCAAATTGCAAAATTCACCTGCACTTGGAATTTTGTAGTGGTAGTCTGAAGAAAGGTATACAAAAGATAATATATCCTCCATCTAAAATGAATTAATTAATTAAAAAAGATAACGTGGCAGAATTTTTCAAAATAAAAATAAGTATTAAACTGTTAGTAGGTCCGTTGCATCTGACTTTTTACGACCCCATGGACTGTAGGTCCCCAGGCTCCCCTGTCCATGGAATTCTCCAGGCAAGAATACTGGAATTGGTAGTCATTCCCTTCTCCAAAGGATCTTTTCAACCCAGGGATGGAACCCAGGTCTACTGCATTGCAGGCTGATGCTTTACCATCTGAGCCACGAAGGCAGCTCAGAAATGAGTATGTTGCATTACTAATTAAATTACTTTTTATTTGATATAACTTCCAAAATAATGTTTGGTTTAAAATTGAAAACATGAATAAATATACAGATAGATACATACATACATAGTAAATAGAGACTATGAACTAGACAAAGCAGAACATAAACCAAATATTTCAAAACATCAGAACTGCTTTGAATTCTAGATAAAAATTATTAAGTATATTTTTTAAAAGTAAAATGAATAATTCCTCCTCTGCATCAAATACAAATTTAATGATTACCTAAAAATATTTCCTTTGGGATTCTAGAATACTTAGTATTTTGTACATAACTTCATTAGTCTTTGTTGTCTCTATTTTCAGAGGCAGATGGGTACTGTATAGCTGAAAAAGCAAGGATTCTGGATCCAGTATTTGGGTATTTGTTTTCCCATGCGATCCTATATTTCAAGTTAAAGTAAAAATCATAGTTGAAATGTTTAATATAACAGTGATAAGAGTAACTGGAAAAGACAAGGTACATTCATTTATTCATCCATGTACTAATCTTGCGCCATTGCACACACCTTATATTGCTATTGTTCACTTGCTAAATTGTGTCTGACTCTTTGCAACCCAATGGACTGCAGCAAGGCAGCCTTCCTTGTCCTTCACTATCTCTTGGAGTTTGCTCAAATCCATGTCCATTGAGTTGGTGATGCTATTTAACGATCTCATCCTCTGCCTGCCACTTCTCCTTTTAACTTCAATCTTTCCTAGCATCAGGGTCTTTTCCAATGAGTCTGCTCTTTGCATCAGATGAAGATATTGGAACTTCAGCTTCAGCATCTCTCCTTCCAATGGATATTCAGAACTCCTGAATTCCTTAAGAATTGACTGGTTGGATCTCCTTGCAGTCCAAAGGACTCTCAAGGGTCTTCTCTAATACCATAGTTCAAAAGTATCAATTTTTCAGCACTGAGTTTTCTTTATGGTCCAACTCTCACATCCATACATGACTATTGGAAAAACCGTAGCTTTGACTAGATGGACCTTTGTTGGCAAAGCACTGTCTCTGCTTTTTAATATGCTGTCTGTTTTAATATTTTGTGTTTGTCATAGCTTTCCTTCCGAGTCCTGTATTTTATTTTATTTTTTTTTTTTTAATTTTTAATTTTAATGAATCCACCACAAGTATACATGTGTTCCCCATCCTGAACCCTCCTCCCTCCTCCCTCCCCATTCCATCCCTCTGGGTCCTCCCAGTGCACCAGCCCCAAGCATCCAGTATCGTGCATCGAACCTGGACTGGCAACTCATTTCATACATGATATTTTACATGTTTCAATGCCATTCTCCCAAATCTTCCCACCCTCTCCCTGGAGGGGAGAGGGATGAAACTGGAGCCTATTATACAGAGTGAAGTAAGCCAGAAAGAAAAACACCAATACAGTATACTAACGCATATATATGGAATTTAGAAAGATTGTAACAATAACCCTGTGTACGAGACAGCAAAAGAGACACTGATGTATAGAACAGTCTTATGGACTCTGTGGGAGAGGGAGCAAGTGCTGTATTTTAATTTCATGGCTGCAGTCACTGTCCGCGGTGATTTTGGAATCCACGAAAATAAAATATGTCACTTTTTCCCCTTCTGTCTGTCATGAAGTGGTGGGACTAGATGTCATGATCTTAGTTTTTACGAGACAGCAAATGGGACACTGATGTATAGAACAGAATGTTGAGTTTTAAACCAGCTTTTTCACTCTCTTCTTTCACCCTCATCAACAGAATCTTTAGTTTCTCTTCACTTTCTGCCATTAGCATGGTATCATCTGTATTTCTGAGGTTGTCGATATTTCTTCTGGCAATCTTAATTCCAGTTGATGATTCATTCAGCTTGGCATTTAGAATGATGTATGCTGCATATAAGTTAAATAAACAGGGTGACAATATATAAAATGAAGGAGATAATGGTTTATGTATTACTGAAATTACACACACACACACAAAAAAAAAACTCAATCATTGCCCCATAGTATTGTAAAACCAGAGCAGTTTTATAAAATAGGAGAATCTAAGAGCATCACAAATCCAAAAAAAGGAGTCCATGCAAAACTCCAGTAAATCTGAGTTCTGCTTGATAAAATGCTTATTAATAGTGGGAATGCAGCACATTCCAGGTAGACCAAACAACATTTTTAAATGCAAAATTACATTGTACAAGAAAGCTTGATTTGTTTAGTAACTCCAGGCAGTTCAGTGCTCCCAAGGAGCATGATGCATAGGAATGTGGCCAAAGACTTGAACAGAATAAGGAAGGATTCAAGATAAAGTTCCTAAGGATTTAGATAAAACAATTAAAGTTAATTTCAAAAATCCAGGAAAACCATTGAAATATTTCAAATAGGGAAGTGGTAATAGAGTGTTTTATTGTCAAAATCACAATAATTAATATTGGAAGGGATGGGTCTGCATTATGTAAAGCATGGTCAATTGGGAGAGGTAAGAAATATTAATAGCTGAAACAAAGTAGTGATAATAGGAAGGAATGAAAGCTATCAGATCAGATCAGATCAGTCGCTCAGTCGTGTCCGACTCTTTGCGACCCCATGAATTGCAGCATGCCAGGCCTCCCTGTCCATCACCAACTCCCGGAGTTCACTCAGACTCACGTCCATCGAGTCAGTGATGCAATCCAGCCATCTCATCCTCTGTCGTCCCCTTCTCCTCTTGCCCCCAATCCCTCCCAGCATCAGAGTCGTTTCCAATGAGTCAACACTTCGCATGAGGTGGACAAAGTACTGGAGTTTCAGCTTTAGCATCATTCCTTCCAAAGAAATCCCAGGGCCGATCTTCTTCAGAATGGACTGGTTGGACCTCCTTGCAGCCCAAGGGACTTTCAAGAGTCTTCTCCAACACCACACTTCAAAAGCATCAATTCTTCAGTGCTCAGCCTTCTTCACACTCCAACTCTCACATCCATACATGACCACAGGAAAAACCATAGCCTTGACTAGACGGACCTTTGTTGGCAAAGTAATGTCTCTGCTTTTGAATATGCTATCTAGGTTGGTCATAACTTTCCTTCCAAGGAGTAAGCATCTTTTTATTTCATGGCTGCAGTCACCATCTGCAGTGATTTTGGAGCCCAGAAAAAAATAAAGTCTGACACTGTTTCCACTGTTTCCCCATCTATTTCCCATAAAGTGATGGGACCGGATGCCATGATCTTCGTTTTCTGAATATTGAGCTTTAAGCCAACTTTTTCACTCTCCACTTTCACTTTCATCAAGAGGCTTTTGAGTTCCTCTTCACTTTCTGCCATAAGGGCAGTGTCATCTGCATATCTGAGGTTATTGATATTTCTCCCGGCATACTTGATTCCGGCTTGTGTTTCTTCCAGTCCAGCGTTTCTCATGATGTACTCTGCATATAAGTTAAATAAACAGGGTGACAATATACAGCCTTGACATACTCCTTTTCCTATTTGGAACCAGTCTGTTGTTCTATGTCCAGTTCTAACTGTTGCTTCCTGACCTGCATACAAATTTCTCAAGAGGCAGATCAGGTGGTCTGGGATTCCCATCTCTTTCAGAATTTTCCACAGTTTATTGTGATCCACACAGTCAAAGGCTTTGGCATAGTCAATAAAGCAGAAATAGATGTTTTTCTGGAACTCTCTTGCTTTTTCCATGATCCAGCGGATGTTGGCAATTTGATCTCTGGTTCCTCTGCTTTTTCTAAAACCAGCTTGAACATCAGGAAGCTCGTGATTCGCATATTGCCGAAGCCTGGCTTGGAGAATTTTGAGCATTACTTTACTAGCGTGTGAGATGAGTGCAATTGTGCAGTAGTTTGAGCATTCTTTAGCATTGCCTTTCTTTTGGGATTGGAATGAAAACTGACCTTTTCCAGTCCTGTGGCCACTGCTGAGTTTTCCAAATTTGCTGGCATATTGAGTGCAGCACTTTCACAGCATCATCTTTCAGGATTCGGAATAGCTCAACTGGAATTCCATCACCTCCACTAGCTTTGTTCATAGTGATGCTTTCTAAGGCCCACTTGACTTCACATTCCAGGATGTCCGGCTCTAGGTTAGTGATCACACCATCGTTGTTATCTGGGTCATGAAGATCTTTTTTGTACAGTTCTTCTGTGTATTCTTGCCATCTCTTCTTAATATCTTCTGCTTCTGTTAGGTCCATACCATTTCTGTCCTTTATCGAGCCCATCTTTGCATGAAATGTTCCTTTGGTATCTCTGATTTTCTTGAAAGCTATACAAGTTGTAATTATTAAAGTCCTCTAATTTGATAATTCATTAAATGTCAGGATTAAGTAAAGACAAAGTTAAAAACACCACTAAAGTTTTGGCAATTAGGTATAAGTTTATCTTAATGAAACATCATTTCAGTTCAGTCGCTCAGTTGTGTCCAGCTCTTTGCAACCACATGGACTACAGCACGCCAGGCTTCCAGTCCATTACCAACTTGCAAGGTTACTCAAACTCATGTCCATTGAGTTGGTGATGCTATCCAACCATCACATTCCCTGTCAAACCTTTATCCTCCTACCTTCAATCTTTCCCAGATCAGAGTCTTTTCCACTGAGTCAGTTCTTCGCATCAGATGGCCAAAGTATTGGAGTTTCACCTTCAACATCAGTCCTTCCAGTGAATATTCAGGACTGATTTCATTTAGGATAGACTGGTTGGATCTCCTTGCAGTCTAAGGGACTCTCAGGAGTCTTATCCAACAGTTCAAAAGCATCAGTTCTTTGGAGCTCAGCCAACTGTATGCTCAACTGTCACATTCATACATGACTACTGGATAAACCATAGATGTGACTAGATGGATTTTTTTTGGCAAAGTAATGATTTTTAATATGCTGTCTAGGTTGGTCATAGCTTTTCTTCCAAGGAGCAAGCATCTTTTAATTTCATGCCTGCAGTGATTTTGGAGTCCAAGAAAATAAAGTTTGTCACCATTTCCATTGTTTCCCCATCTATTTGCCATGAAGTGATGGGACTGGATGACATGGTCTAAGTTTTTCAAATGTTGAATTTTAAGCCAACTTTTCACTCTCCTATTTCACTTTCATAAAGAGGCTCTGTAATTCCTCTTTGCTTTCTGCCATAAGGGTTTTGGCATCCTCCCATCTCAGTTTATTGATATTTCTTCCAGCAATCTTGATTCCAACTTGTGCTTCATCTAGCCCAGCGTTTCTCATGATGTATCTGCATATAAGTTAAATAAGCAAGGTGACAATACTTGCTTGTATGTCCATACAGCCTTGACATACTCCTTTCCCAATTTGAAACCAGTCTATTGTTCCATGCCCGATTCTAACTATTGCTTCTTGACCTGAATACAGATTTCTCAGGAGATAGATCAGGTGGTCTGGTATGCCCATCTCTTTAAGCCCTTTCCACAGTTTGCTATGATCCACATAGTCAAAGGCTTTAGTCTAAGTCAATGAATTAGATGTTTTTCTGCAATTTTCTTATTTTTTCTCTGATCCAGCAGATGTTGGCAACTGATCTCTGGTTCCTCTGCTTTTCTAAATCCAGCTTGAACATCTGGAAGTTCTTGATTCACATCTTGTTGAAGCCTAGCTTGGAGAATTTTGAGAATTACTTTGCTAGCATGTAAGATGAGTGCAATTGTGCAGTAGTTGGAATATTCTTTGGCATTGCCTTTTTTAGGGGTTGGAATGAAAACTGAAACTGACCTATTCCAGTCCTGTGGCCACTACTGAGTTTTCCAAATTTGCTGGCATATTGAGTGCAGCACTTTCACAGCATCACCTTTGAGGATTTGAAATAGCTCAGCTGAAATTCCATCACCTCCACTTGCTTTGTTCATAGTGGTGCTTTCTAAGGCCCACTTGTCTTCATACTCCAGGATATATGGCTCTAGGTGATTGATCACACTATCATTATTATCTGGATCATTAAGATCTTTTTGGTATAATTCTTAGTATTCTTGCCACCTCTTCTTAATATCTTCTGCTTCTGTTAGGTCCATACCATTTCTGTCCTTTACTGTGCCCATCTTTTCATAACATGTTCCCTTGGTGTCTTTAATTTTCTTGAAGATATCTCTAATCTTTCCCATTCTATTGTTTTCCTCTATTTAATTGCATTTATCTTAATGTCATTAAGATTGAATATTAATATCTTAATTTTACCTTCCACAAATACAGAATATAAGAAAAATGACACACTTTGGAGGACAAAATAGAGAGATCAATTTTGAATATGTAATTTATAACATTGTTATGAAATACTCAAATAAACCAGAGTTGAACATGACTGAAGTGACTGAGCACACACACATGCACTCAAATAAACATAGACATTCAATTGGAATTATGGCTGGATTTCAGAAGCTGCAGTTTGCACTTCTAATAACCTACCAATGTACAACAGTATTTATTTAACTTATATTCTGAGTACATCATGAGAAACGCTGGGCTGGAAGAAGCACAAGCTGGAATCAAGAGTGCTGGGAGAAATATCAATAACCTCAGATATGCAGATGACACCACTCTTATGGTGGAAAGTGAAGAAGAACTAAAGAACCCCTTGATGAAATTGAAAAAGGAGAGTTAAAAAGTTGGCTTAAAACTCATAATTCAGAAAACTAAGATCATGGCATCCGGTCCCATCATTTCATGGCAAATAGGTGGGAAAACAGTGGAAACAGTGACAGACTTTATTTCCTTGGGCTCCAAAATCACTGCAGATGGTGACTGAACCCATGAAATTAAAAGACACTTGCTCCTTGGAAGAAAAGCTATGACCAACATAGACAGCTTATTAAAAGGCAGAGACATTGCTTTGCCAACATAGTTCCGTCTAAAGCTATCGTTTTTTCAGTAGTCATGTATGGATGTGAGAGTTGGACTGTAAAAAAAGCTGAGTGGTGAAGAATTGATGCTTTTGAACTTCATGCTTTTGGTGTTGGAGAATACTCTTGAGAGTCCCTTGGACTGCAAGGACATCCAAGCAGTCCATCCTAAAGGAAATCAGTCTGAATATTCCTTGGAAGGAATGATGCTGAATCTGAAACTCCAATACTTTGGCCACCTGATGTGAAGTACTGACTTATTTGAAAAGACCCTGATGCTGGGAAAGATTGAATGCAGGAGGAAAAGGAGATGACAGAGGATGAGATGGTTGGATGACATCACCGACTCAATGGAAAATGAGTTTGAGTAAACTCCAGGAGTTGGTGATGGACAGGGAGGCCTGGTGTGCTGCAGTCCATGGGGTTGCAAAGTGTCAGACACGACTGAGTGACTGAATTGACTGACTGTACAACAGTATAAGTACTGTAAGCATATGTACTATATTGATCAACATTTATTTACATTGAAAGTGACAGAAAACCAATTCAAAAATAGAGAAAATATAATTTTTCACTGATATATTGCTATTTTCTGCTAAAAATCAATATGGGGTCCAAAGATGTAAATTTTCTGTATTTCTTTTGGCTTAGTCTCATTTTCAGGGTACATTTGAAGACTTATATCAGCCTCAGGTTTTTCTCAACAATTATTAGCTAGAATCCATATTTTCATGTGACCACAACCTAGAAAATGTAGCATGCTTTTCTTCTCCCAAAGATCCACCAATCATCTCATATCTCTTTTACTGAAACAAGGTTACTTCTCTTCCCTGAACCAATAGGCATGGACAAGGTACAGGATGATAATGTACTGATCTCGCATCTTTGGAGACATGTAGCTTCAAATCATCTGAAAACATTTAGGTAAAGGACACAGAGAATTCTCTCCAAAGAAAGCTCGATTATCTTCCCAAGAAGGGAAATAGAAAGACAGCCAGGCAAAACAAGAATGCAATAGTGGGAAAAAAAAAAAAAAAAAAAGATTGAGAAATACTCATTATGTATTTTGGATCAAAACAAGATTTGGAAGCAGACTACCTTGAATAGGAAGATACAGATGTAGACTTGTGGTATTCTAAGGAATTCCCACATTTAAGGCGTCCACTGGTAGCTTCCCTGGTAGCTCAGCTGGTAAAGAATGCACCTACAATGACTGAAACCTGGGTTTGATCCCTAAGTTGGGAAGATCCCCTGGAGAAGGGAACATTTACTCACTCCAGTATTCTTGCTGGGAGAATTCCATGGACAGAGGAGCTGGCAGACCCCAGTCCATGGGGTCACAAAGACTCAGACACAATTGAGGGAGTTTCACTTTCAACTTCAAGAAGTCTACAGTGAGTGAATATTTTACAAAACATTTTGAATGAAATAACATATTGTAATTCTTAGATCATCTTCCTGAATCATAAATGGTATCTCATAATCTATTATTCCATATCTGGAACAGTTCCTTAAATGTTTTACTTCACACTAACCCACATTGAAGCTCAGTTGCCATTTGCATTATCCCACACAGCTTCATGAGCACTTTACTCCCACTGACTCAGCATTCCTTTGCTGAAGAAAGCTTGGATAATTTGCTGTGTACTCCCACTTTTACGTTATTTATAAAAATCTTTAAATAAAATTACTGTCAAACCTGGGGAATGACATTGTTAGCTTTTACCACCCAGCAGAGCACTAATTTAGCTTTGTTCTTTCTCTCCTAACTGTGTTTACTCCTTATTCATGGCAATCAAAATGTATTTGTTAAGCATCACACTATGTACTTAAAAATATATCAGAGTCTTGAGGCACAATGTTGAGTTTGAAGACATTCAAAGGATTCTATTAATCATTGAGCAATTCAGCTTTATTGCTTACTTAAGAGTCTCAATGAAGAAACTTTGCTTAAAACCATGCCTTAGCTCTGTCCACTGTTCACTGGCCTCTTTATATCATTAATAAAAGACTTTGAAAGTGAAAGTGAAAGTCACTCAGTAGTGTCTGACTCTTTGTGACCCATGGACTATACAATCCATGGAATTCTCTAGGCCAGAATACAGGAGTGGGTAGCCTTTCCCTTCTCCAGGAGATCTTCCCAACCCAGGAATCAAACCAGGGTCTCCTGCATTGTAGTGGATTCTTTACCAGGTGAACCACAAGGAAACCCCAAGAATACTGGAGTGGGTAGCCTATCCCTTCTCTAGTGGATCTTCCTGACCCAGGAATCAAACCAAGGTCTCCTGCATTGCAGGTGGATTCTTTACCAACTGAGCTATCAGGGAAGCCCATGAAAGACTTTACCTGTTGATAATACACAGGCCGACTTCAACATTTTTTCTCAGTTTTATCACTTATTCAGTATATAACTGAAGTCATTTTGAATCTATTACTCAAAAATGAAGAACATTTCTTAGAATTATTCATAAGAATGGGAAAAATAAATGTTTTACTCATTTACATTATGTGAATGATTTCCATACATCAAAATATGAGCTGCAGCCAAGCTGCTCTTGGCAATTTTAAAAGGTCAAGGTGAAATGATAAAAATAAAGACACACTATAGTTTCTCAGGAAGCTCATTGGTAAAGAATCCACCTGCCAATGCAGGAGACACAAATTCGATAACTGGATCTGGAAGATCCCCTGGAGTAGGAAATGGCAACCCACCACAGTATCTTTGCCTAGAAAAATTCCATGGACAGAGGAGCCTAGTGGGTGTACAGTCCATGGGGTCACAAAGAGTCAAACATGACTGAGTGACTGAGCGTGAACACAGGATTTAGCAAAACATTATTTTTATTTAATTGTAAAGTTTGTCCTTTTTTTTTTTTTGGTATATATATATATATATATATATCCTTTACTTATGACACAGTTATTGAACAAGTAATGTGGGCATCGTTAATTTCCATAGTTGGCAAGTGAAAAATCTGACAGATATATGTTAGTCTTCAGCACTTGTTAAAATACTTTATGGCATATAAGATGCTAAACATTAATAACATCATTTTATATGTCAATAGTCAAAGAATTCCATCCATTCAGCTAAGTTTTTGTTTTAGGATCTAAGTAAAAATTACATATTCAAAAATACAGAGTGTTCTCTCCCTGTAGCAGGCCATATCATATAATCTAAGGTGAAATATATTCTAAATCAACAAATCAACTACATAACTAGCTTGATTATCTCATGATGTTGTGAAAATTTTAACTTCAAATAACCAATAAAACAGAATTTTCTCTATATTCTAAGTTGATAGAGCATTGGTGCATGAATTAAAGTATGCATAAAAATGTGTACTTTTTCTTCACTTTAGCAAGAGTATTCCAAAGAGAAAAATATTTAACTTGTTAAATGTCTTAGTTTAAGAAAAAGGAAAATATACATGAAGGTAGAATTAGACAGGGATATATGACATGAATGTATTTATGTATTACCTTTCAACAAATCCCTCTTACATAATAACAAGATTCCAAGCAGTTTGCTAGGTGATAAGAGTAAATTAAACAAGACATGGTTCCTGCTTTTATGGAACTTAAAGAATAATGGGGAACACAAACATTCAATAGTTTTATGACAAAATACAGAATTATAACTTTGAAAAGAGAGTAGATACATTAATCAGATCAGAAGAATAAATAAAAATTAATAAATAGGGTAATTCAAAGTAGAGGCCCTGAGACTGCAGGGAAACAGATAACTACGAAGGGCTAGGAGATAACCTCAGTGAAGGATTGGTAGGGGCTTCCTGGTGGCTCAAGTGGTAAAGAATCTGCCTGCAATGCAGGAGATGCAGGAGAAACAGATTTGATCCCTAGCTGAGGGAGATCCCCTCCCTGGAGGAGGAATTGGCAAGCCACTCCTGTATTCATGCCTGGAGAATCCCACAGACAGAGGAGTCTGATGGGCTACACAGTCCATGGGGTCACAAAGAGCTGGACACAACTAAAGTGACTTAGCCCACCCACAGGAGTAATTCAACCAGCCTTTCTAGGAGAGAAGGGAAACTGACAAGCATTTTACTTGAAAACTATTATCAGATTACTGTGATGAAAGTATTGCTCTGGCAGAAAGCTGAGTGTAGGGCAGTGGGGGTGAGGGGATACATGTGGGTAGACGAGTTAGATCTCTACTGTAGACATGAAATAGAGATAATGGTAACTTGGGGAAAAATGGTATTGGCATAAGATATATTCAGAGGTAAATGAGTTTGGATAACATTTAATGTATATTTGAGATTTTTGATGAATTTGATAGAGATCAAGGAATGGATGTAATGGTTGACTCAATTACTGACTTGAGTAACTAGATGCATAGAGATTTTATTATATGAGAAGACAGATTTTGAAAGGCAATATGGTGGGGGGCTTTGCTCATAGCTCAATTGGTAAAGAATCTGCTTGCAATGCAGGAGACCTGGATTCAATTCCTGGGTCAGGAAGATCCCCTGGAGAAAGAAATGGCAACCCACTCCAGTATTCTTGCCTGGAGAATCCCATAGACAGAGGAGACTGGCAGACCACAGTCCATGGGGTCACAAGAGTCGGACATGACTTAGTGACTAAACCACCACCACCATGGTGGCTCACTGTGAGAGCGTCAATTCCTAAGCAGGTTGATAAGAAATCCAAGGGTCCCCGAGGAGGAGGAGAAAGGGGTGTGGGGCTCTGGAGGAAGAGAAAGGGGTCTGAAATTCTCAAGGAGGAGGAAAGGACAAATGTTTTTTTCTACATTCCTTAGTAAGGATTATAACAATGTAACAATACATTGTAATGTAGCAATAACAATGTATCCTGCTTGAGGACAGTTTCTCCTTCTTAAAAACCTTTTGACTAATCTTGTTATCTTAAAATGTATATTATGGGAGTGGGTCTGGTAAAATTTTTATTGTTAAGTTCTAATTCAGTTATCTTAAAATGTAACTTGTGGGGATGGGTCTGGCAAAATTTCTATAATCTTGAGACATTCTTTTGATTTATTGTAATAACCAATTTAAAAAGTATATATTTCCCTTGCTAAGACTAGCCATGGGGACACTCTCCATCCCCCTTCTGATGTCTATGTCAGAAGATTTCTCTGTCCCTTTTCACTTTAATAAAACTCTGCTACACAAAAGCTCTTGAGTGATTAAGCCTGGTCCCTGGTCCCAAAGCTAAATTTTCTTCTTCGGAAATCGGAGAATCTTCAGAGAATCCGACATCGTAAGTGGTAAAGAAGTCATCTGCCAATGCAGGAGATGCAGGTTCCATCCCTGGTTGGGAAGATGCCCTGGAAAAGGAAGTGGCAACCCACTCCAGTATTCTTGCCTGAGAAATTCCATGGAAAGTGGAGCCTGGTGGGCTACTATCCATGGGGTCCCAAAAGAGTTGGACATGACTTAGCTACTAAACTACAACTACAATAGATATAGAACATTGAGGAATCACAATACCTTTGAAACATCCAAGAGAAGTTGTTAAGGAGACAATGTATTAGATGTCTAGAGTTAACAGTGAGATCTGGTCTAAATATATAAATCTATATGTCCCCATTTATAGGTATCAATTGGTATGTAAATGATTACTGTGATTACCTAAGGAAATATTATAGAGTACAAAGAAGAAAGACTTTAGACAGAGTCTTCAGAAATCCCAATCAGTAGAGAAGTTAAATCTCCAGAAAGAGGCACAGAATGGGTAATCTAACATAAGAAAAGAAAAACAAATAAGAAATGACCAGGAATCCAGGGGAAAATATGTCAACTAGAGTGAATGCTGCTTAGAAGACAAGTAGTATGATAGTTGATAAATAGCCAATATATTTTAAACAGAGGAGTTTGATGGGTGACTACCATGAACAACTTAGAGTGATACTCTAAACTAATGACTAAGCTGAGAATTGTATAAAAGGACAGGAAATTAAAAGACTCAATATGGACAGCTCTTGTAAGTATTTGGTCTATGAAACTGAAAGATTTTTAACTTAGTCCCTAACTCTCAAACACTGTGTTATTTTGAACAACTAAAAGCAGGAAGATATTTCAAGAAATAAAAATATTTGAAGATTATTAAATGCTAAATTTCTCACTGCATGAGTGCAGTTTTATTTAGCACAGATCTTTTTGTAATTCACATAGTTTTTTAATAGACACCATGCTTAATCATCCTCAAGAATCTGCCACTGTGATTCAAAGATGCTTCATATTCCATTTAAAATATCAGGCATCTAAAATAAAAAGGAATATATTAGTTCACCTCCTGGAGCTTTCTGGTATTTTAATAAAAATAACACTAATAATGGACTCATTCACACTTAGCTCTGTCATCTATAGTCATCCCTAGGTCTATAGTTAAATACAGTATAAATTTTACCCAGAGGGTGTATATGATTAAAGTTGGAATTTCCTCAAGTTTATAGCTAAATGCCCCTCATCCCCTCAAATATTCTGTTCTGATGTATTTTCTTGTTAAACAATCTCAAAAAATTCATTTTAACAGTGATGGTAATTTATACAATCATCTTTAAGGTGTTATTTGATGGTTTCTGGAAATTTGCCTTTTGCTATAATATTTTATTCATCAGAAAGCTGCTAACAGAGACATCACACATGGTGAAATATATATTCTATTGGAATAAGGACTGGTCCTTGTTTAAGATTAAAATATTCTATAAAAGAATGATTAACTTATGTCTGTTATTAATACTTTAGTACTAAGAAGCTTATCTGATATTTTCTAAAGTGACAGTGAGGTGATATCAGCTTATTAGACTGTGAGATGTATTATGAAGTACTTTTGAAAGCACAGGAACAAAATAAAATGTCCCAGAGCTAAAGCACTATTCATAGAGGGTGAATGAAAAAACGTTGTTTCAAAGATATTTTCCTTGAATTCAACTTTCCACTGGTCTCTTATTTTGGTAACAACAACAGACTAAAACTTAGAATGCTTGCTCTGTGCCTAGAAACATGCCAAGTTGCATGATAACTAAGGGCTGGGGTATTATACTAAACTAGGCTATTTAACTTTGGATTCTAATTTTTCAATTCCTTCAAACACTATAACGTCTGCTTATCCAAAAATTGTTGACATGTGCTGTTTAATAAATATACAGATATCTATTTAAGTAGCTTAGGAAAGATATAACAAAACTAATAAAATTGACCTCATTAACAGTTCAATAAACGCAACTTAAAAACAGCATCTTATAGGTAAAATTATTAAGAAATGAAATGCAAATGACTGTACCAGAAATTGGATGTCATTTAACACTTTGGTATTATTGAACCATGTGGGGCACATCTACCATGAGTTGACTTACTCAGCAGCCATTCATAACTACCTTGTCCTTTTCTAGTGGAAGTTATAAAAATAAACACTCTCTTTTCCTACACAACTTCTAGTCAGCCATGAATTTGCAACATAATTCTCACCAATGAGAAGTCAGAAGAAGTCTACAAGGAATTACTTGCCTGTCTGTATGCAAAGACAAAGCTTTGAAAGGAAATTTTGTATCTTCAACCCTATTCCAGTCTGGTGCCTAGGTACGCGGCAACAGAAAAGGAATCATGACCATGAGATAGCACTAAAGATGGCATAACAGAAGAACAGAAAGAACTTGTGTTACTGATGACATCATTGTGCCACTGTACTAGCCCTGAACTTCATATTATGTGAGACAAACAGAATACTTATTTAAGTAATTATTATAGGACGTTCAATTACTGGCTGCCAAATGCTCTCTTAATCTCTACAGAGTGATTTGTCTTTATGTTTCAATAATCTTTAGAATGATGAGAATTTATATTATGTTATTTAAATTCTGGGAATTATTCCAAAGAGATTGATTTATACAAGGCCTGTATGCCCCAAAATGAATGAGTTTAAATAAGAAATTATATTATATGCAAAACTGTTTATTTCAGCACTATTTATAATACTGAAAAGTAGAAAAAAATTAAATGGTAAGTAGGGGTTGGAAAGTAAATTAAACAAGTGATGTTTATTTAATAAGCCATTATCTAACAATAAAATGACTCTTGAAAATGAATAGAGCTTAGAGATAATTTAATATAAATAGAAAGTTAAAATTAATATTCAAAGTTGTATACAATAAGATTAAATGCTATATTAAAGAATATATAATGTTTTATTTCAAGTTGATATGCATTATGGAATATTTTATTGCAATTTCATCACCTGATTTTTCCCTTTAATAATGGCTACATTAATACAAAACTTTCATGTGACTTTTAAAAAATGATGCAAAATTTCAGAAAAATGTAAAAGTAGACAAAATGGTATAAACTCATAACTTCAAACTGGTTCCTGTATATTCCTACACTTATCCTTTTTCCATCCTAGATTATTTTGAGTTAACTACCAACTAGCATCGTATAATTTTTCTATAACAATATCTTGAAACATCTTTCAAACAATATCTTGAAAAGTTAAGAATGCTTTTTAAAAATATGACCACCATATCCTTGTCACACCCTTATAAAAAATTAAATAAGTTCTTAACATTATAATCGGCTATTCACTTTCTTTTCAAAACTTCATAACGGTCTTATAAATGTTTTCTAGTTTTGGGAATCCAAAAAGCTTCCATTACCTGAAATGGTTGATATATCTACTTTTGCCTGCTGTTTCTTTGCAATTCACTTGATAAAGAAGTTGAGACATCAGTTCAGTAGAATTTCTCAAAGTATGGATTTAGCTAATTACATCTAGGTGGTACAATTTATGGGAGAAGGCAATGGCACCCCACTCCCGTACTCTTGCCTGGAAAATCCCATGGACGGAGGAGCCTGGTGGGCTCCAGTCCATGGGGTCGCTGAGAGTAGGACACGACTGAGCGACTTCACTTTCACTTTTCACTTTCATGCATTAGAGAAGGAAATGGCAACCCACTCCAGTGTTCTTGCCTGGAGAATCCCAGGGACAGTGGAGCCTGGTGGGCTCCCGTCTATGGGGTCACACAGAGTCGGACACGACTGAAGTGACTTAGCAGCAGCAGCAGCAGGTACAATTTATAATGTTCCCCTGTCAAACATGAATTTAGTTCTCTGTCAATAACACTGTGAATGGTCCTGCTCTTTCATGTTTAAGTGATATTATCAGTCACTGATGATCATCAATGCTCAACACAACCTTTATTAGAGTTTGCAGAAAGTATTTTATTTTAAACATCAACAAGAATACTTCTAAAAAGAAAATTTCTATTTCTTCAGCTACTTGAATTAAATTAAGCTTTCTCAACGCAGGTGCTATGTTTAGACTGGATAATTCTGTGTGAAAGGTTCTTCTGTGCACTGCAGAAGGCTTAGCAACATCCCTGGCCTCTTCTTACTAGATACTGTTAGCACCCTTCCCTCAGTCCCTAGAAAAAAAAAAAAAAAACGCCCCCATATCATTGCCAAATTATCCTGGAGGCAAAACTGTCCCCAGTTGAGAACTACCAGCTTATCCTAAAGGTTACACATGAAGAACAGAATGTATGTTTTTCCTTTATTTCTCAATTTTCAAGTACTTCCCTGGTGGCTCAGACAGTAAAGCGTCTTGCTTACAATGTGGGAGACCTGGATTTGATCTCTGGGTTGGGAAGATACTCTGGAGAAGGAAATGGCAACCCACTCCAGTACTCTTGCCTGGAAAATCCCATGGATGGAGAAGCCTGGTAGGCTACAGTCCATGGGGTCGCAAAGAGTCAGACACAACTGAACGATTTCACTCACTCAGTTTTCAAAATGGTTAGTTCTCAAGCTTTTGTTGAGAAGATATATGAGATTTTTTCCAGTATCATTATAAATTCATGATTTAAAATGTATTTTATGTCTTTCATATAATGTACTTTTCCAGCTTATGCTCATGTTTTACTATTTTTGGTCGGTTTGAGCCTTCCTAAATTCCTTTAATACATCTAGTGGCCTTGCAGTCTACTATAACAAGTTAATTCAAACAAATTTTGTACATTTCCTGATCAGGTCTGGAATCCACTATTTCTCCAAGGAATTCTGTTTTTTTGTTTGTTTGTTTTTAAGAAAATAGAATTTAGAGAGTACAATCTGGGTGAATGTTTAGCAATTTTCCTCCTCTCTAACCAATAGATGCCAGAAGCACCTCCCCACCCAGTTTTGACAACCAAATATGTTTCCAAAATTACCAAAGTTTCCCTGGAAAACAATATCAATCTATTTTGAGCATCACTATCTTAAATACAAAATATATTTGTGTGCATAGACAATGAAATGTTGTAGTAAAATTATAGAGTTGCACAACCATCATCAAAACCTAAGTTTAAAACATTTTTATCACTCCAAAAATGTCTTTGTTACTATTTGCCAACACTCTCCATTCCCATCTCCAGCCCCAGGAAATCACTAATCAACCTCCTGTCTTTAGAAATTTGCCACTTCTGGAAATTTTATATAAGTAAACCTGACTTCTTGCACTAAACATAATGTTTTCAGATTTATATATTTTGTAGCATGTATCAGTACTTCATTCTTTTGTATTGTCAAATGGTATTCCATTTTATGGATACACAACATTTTAAATCTTATTATTAGATTACAAGGGCTTCCCTTGTAGCTGAGCTGGTAAAGAATACACCTCCAATGCAGGAGACCAGGGTTCAATAGCTGGATTGAGAAGATCCCCTGAAGAAGGATATTATTAGATTCCAGATATTTGAATTGTATTCACTTTTTACCTACTGAAAATAATGCTGCTGTGAACATCCACACATGTGTATTGATGGGAACAATATATATTTTATTTCTCTTGAGTATATATCTAGTGGCAGAATTGCTAAATCATATAGTAAATTTGTGTTTAACTTTTTAAAACACACAATTTTCCCCACATTTTGTATTCTTTAACTTTGGTCTATGTGTCCAAGTCACACTAACTTAATTTAGAAATATATATTTTAATATCCAAAAGGCTTGATCCCTCCCCTTCAATAAGGTATTTCCTGACTATTCTAACTATTTGTTTTGTTTAATTTCAGTTTTAAAATTAGTAACAATCAAATAATATATTAAATTTATAAAGTGGGGAAGTCGTTCATTTTTATGATGTTAATGTCTTGTATTCAGGAGTAAAGTACATATTTCCATTTGCACCAAGTATTGGAATTAAACTTGTACTAAGTCAATTTCTCATTTCTTGGAAGTATAGGGTTTGGAGTTCTTTTTTAATCTTTGCCTGAATGTCTTCTGTTTTGAGAATTATACTAAATGTAGTTTCTTTTCTTCCATTACATCTTGTAACAAGCTATTTTGTTACAAAAGCTATTAATTTTGTGTTGATTTTATAAATTTCTACTTTGCCCAATTATCTCACTGAAGTACATTTTTTATTGACTCCAGTTTTCTTGATCCACAATAATATCTTCTGAAAAAAAAATAGGTTTATTTATCTCTGTCTTTCTAGTTCTTATGGTTTTTATTGTTTTCTAATTGGATTTGATGATACCTCCAATAATATCTAGGTAGTAGTGTAGATGGGACTTCCCTGGTGGCTCAGCAATTAAGAACCCTCCTGTCACTGCAGGAGATGTAAGAGATGCAGTTTTGATCCCTGGATCAGGAAGATGCCCGGGAGGAGGGCAAGGCAACACACTCCAGTATTTTTGCCTGGAGAATCCCTTGGACAGAAGAGCCTGGCAGGCTGTAGTCCATAGAGTCACACAGAGACAGACACGACCGAAGCAACCTAGCCTGCACACGTAGTGTAGATGGTGAGTATCCTTGCTTTGGTGTGTGTGTGTGTGTGTGTGTGTGTGTGTGTGTGTGTGTGACCAAGAAAGCCTCTATAATCTTCCATTCCAGAAGATTGTGTTTTGGAGACAAGCTATCCATCAGTTCTTTTGTCAGGAGGAACAATTTTCTATAGAACTAACTGAACCTAGGTTTTTGTTAGGTTTGGTTTTGTGTTCTTTAACAACTTTATTTCTTCGGTAACTGGCCTTTTTAGACTTCTCTCTTTATTGGGGATAATTTTGTCTAGTTGTTTTAATTTTTCTAAAAATGTATGCATTTCATATTGATTTTCAAAGTAATTTTTTTTTTCCCAATTCAATGGTTACTTTACCATGGTCAATTAAAAAAAGAAAAAAGAACTCTGTTTGAGACTTCTTCACCCAAAAATTAACACACCTTTTTTTCTTTTCTTTATTTGTTCCATTAAAGGGTTGCTTATTTTTATTATTTTCAAAAAATGGCTTTATTTATTACTTTTACTGTTTTATTAGATTTTATTTTTGCCACTGCAATATATTTACAGATAAATTCACTAAGCAGACAAAATACTAAAGTTTTATATTCATAGTGATTTCATAAGAGAGGAGACCAGCAGAATCACTGCACCTGAGATATAAGTCAAGGGAACTTCAAATTTTGACTGCATTAAAAGCAAATTATTAATAGGAAACAGTATGAGCCCTTGCCACATGTGTTACTTAAGACTAAAATTAATCAGTTCTCATTCTATTTAAATATGAATGTTAGTGTATTTCAAAGGTGAAAGTCTTAGATGCCTAATGTACTTGGTTAGTTTTTGCCAAATTCACATTGAAAAGATATGCTTGTAAAAAATCAACCCAGGAGTTCTGTTACTTTCTGTGTAGCATTCGTAAAAGGAAGTGAAAGAATTATGTTTTAGAAATCTTTATATTCTGAACATAATCCCTGGACAATCCGTGTCTCTGGTAAAAGTCCCAGCCTTGGCTCTAGGCACTGACAGTGAATAAAAGCAAACTTGTCATGAGCAACTTCATTCAAGAACCCATGCTATATATAAAAGCAGCCAGCTGTCCCTACAGCTAAGAAGAGAGTTGCTGAGTGGGACAAACTGCTTTTACCATTTTTTAATTAAAACTTAAATGAAAGCAGAGAATCCATATCTTTACACTCAGGCTCATAAATGTGGAAAGTAACAATTTAATATAATTATTTTAAAGATTAATCAAAATCTGAAGCAAACCTACTGTGGACTAACATTTTGGAAATGAAGAGAAGTGGAGTAACAATTCCAGGAACCCAAACTTGAGGAACACACAAGTGAGAGTAACTGTGCATGTGGAGCACCAAGCACCTCTGATGTCACCATGCATCTTCCCTCAGCGGCCCAGTTCATTTGAAGGTGTCTCTGTTAATGTTTGATGCTTGTTGAAAAACTGCTGATTTGAGCTCTACTGTAAAATTCATATGTACGGCTGTCCTATAACTATGGAACTACCTTCATTCTATCATACAAGGGCATCTCACCCTAAGTACTATTGACTTCTTGGTTCATGTAATTCTTCATTGTGTGTTTTGTGCATTGAATGCTGTTTAACAGCAGCCCTAGCATCTACCCATTGTTGTTATGTGTTAGTCTCTAAGTCGTGTCCGACTCTTTGTGACTGCATGGACTGTAGCCCACCAGGCTCCTCTATCCATGGAATTCTCCAGGCAAGAATATTGGGATGGGTTGCCATTCCCTTCTCCAGGGGATCTTCCCAACCCATGGATCGAACCTGGGTCTTCTGCATTGCAGGCATATTCAATGCCAGTAACACCTCTCCCTCATTTGTGACAACCAAAAATGTTTCCAGACATTACCAAATGTTCCCTTATAGGAGACAGGGCAACAGTACAAACTACTGCATGATAGTTTATTGACCACATTCCTTCTGTAACTGATCACATTTTCCTTTTATTTTACTGTACATGTATGGGAGAAAGAAGCTGGATAAGTGTGATTCATCCTTGCTTTCCTGTTTTGGTTTTTAATTTCATTTTTTAAACTTGCATGCTTTTTAAACTTTTAAGCCCACCAGTATTTGTTCTATAAAGTTCATAATGGACATTGGGGAAAATTTGGATATTCATAAATTAGTAATAGATCCAAAACAAAATGTAACATATGTCAAAATATGGGATTTTTTGTCAACTAGGCATTATTAATTTTGGGCTCAGATGTTTCTAATCACAGCATAGACAGTAATACAGAACAAACAATTAGACAAGTTTATGCAACAAATTTTTTTTTGTTTCCTATACACAAAGTATGCTAAGTACTCAGTAAATAAAGGAAACTAAAAACAGAAAATATGTCATGCCTTCATGGAACTTACTATGTAACTGGAAGAGATAAATAATAAACATGAAAAGTAAGTGAGCATCAGAATGCTGGGATCCTAGGAGCCATTTTAAGAGTCTATTGGCCTAGTAAGTAAATTAAATGGTATAATGGAAGCTGGTACAAATAAAGCAGGGCAGGAGATAAAGAGTACATCTATGGAGATGTGTCTAAACTGAAACAGGATAGTACAGACATATCTAACAATCTGATTGTGTGCAAAGTCATGTGTATGACTTAGAGAATAACATCTGTGCTCTGGAAGAGCCAGTTCAAAATCTTGAGGCAGGCACATACCTGTCATGGGATAGGAGTCACGTGGTTGAGACAGATGGAAAGAAAAGATAAAGTCAAAGACACCCTGAGTGGGGCACTGGCTTGTGCAGGGCCGAAGAGTCATAGAAGGACTTTGTATCTTTCTCTGCATATGACTGGCAATCATTGGAAATTTTTGAGCAGAGAATACGTAGTAATGTTAGGATAACAAGGGTCTTACTTCAACTTCTTTTTATCAAAATAAGCTAAAAACATATGCTACAGTGATCAAACAGAAATTTTCTTAGATATGAATAATAATCATCTCTAACCTGATCAAAACTTTGAGTGTTTTAGTATTTAAACATAGCATTTTTCTTAATTTAATGTACAAAATCATCAAAAGGTTAAACAAAAATATTTCAATCAACCAGATTAAGTCACATATTTAAATGTGATTTAAATGATTTAAAACAAAAATCATTAGGTATACTATATCCAACAATGCTATTGCCCCTACCTCACAAAAGCAGTTTGAAGAACTCCATAAATCCACATTGCTTACCTTTTTAATAAACAGCAAACATTTCTTAGAGCCTAAACTAAGAGACTTTTGACACAGGAATAGCTGGAATGGGGGTGCTATGTACCTCTTCTTAATGCCTAAGGGCTTCTCCACTGCAAGTCCATGTTTGCTATACCATTAAACTAATTTGTAGGGATGAGCTGTCTAACTGAGATCATGTTCTTCATTTGGTCCTCTCTCTCCTTCTGGACAGAGAAGGCAATGGCAACTCACTCCAGTACTCTTGCCTGGAAAATCCCTTGGGCGGAGGAGCCTGGTAGGCTGCAGTCCATGGGGTCACTAAGAGTCGGACATGACTGAGCAACTTCACTTTCACTTTTCACTTTCATGCATTGGAAAAGGAAATGGCAACCCATTCCAGTGTTCTTGCCTGGAGAATCCCAGGAACAGGGGAGCCTGGTGGGCTGCCATCT
Source organism: Bubalus kerabau (assembly GCF_029407905.1). Lineage (NCBI taxonomy): Eukaryota > Metazoa > Chordata > Mammalia > Artiodactyla > Bovidae > Bubalus > Bubalus kerabau. The sequence continues at coordinate 61,436,636 of NC_073634.1, forward strand.
ATGGGGTCGCACAGAGTTGGACACGACTGAAGTGACTTAGCAGCAGCAGCAGCAGCTTCTTCTGGAAGTTTTATAATCCAAAAAGTAGAGTGATATATTTTCTTTCTTTTATAAGCTTTCAGTTTTACTTCACAGTTTTTAAAAAAACTTGCTCAGTTGTCTTAGATTAAGCCTCCATAACAAAATACCATACACTGGGTGGCTTAAACAACAGAAATTAATATTCTTACAGTTCTGGAGATTGGACATCCAAGATCAGGATATCAGCATGATTCAGCTCCATCAGGGATCAATATCAGGTGAGGGCTCTCGTCTTGTGTTATAGATGGCAATTATGATGGAAAGAGAGATCTTTTATTCTTCTTGTAAGGCTACTAATTATTGTATTTGGAGCTCATTTAATGTTAGTGACCTCTTTGAAAAGCTCTATTTCTAAATTCAGTCTCAGTGAGGGTTAAAGCATAAATATACCAATTTCGGGTCAGCACAGTTCAGTCCATCACAGTAATGTTAAGTAATTATCCTTATTGGTATTCTAGACCATTAACTTTATTTCAAAATTATCTATTCTGCTATCATTCTCCTTTGGTTTTTCAAATTATATATTGTGTTATACATGTGTGTACAGATGATATACATGGGAAATCTCATGGCAAGAGTACTGGAGTGGGTTGCCATTTCCTTCTCCAACTGTACACAGTACATATATGTACATTGTAGAAATGATATGTATTGTGTACACAGAGACACGACAGCAACTAAACAATTGTGCATAATATATCTACATGTATATATACATATAGATATATGTATATATTTCCCAGATAGTTCTTTTGTAATAAACTTCTTGTATCTCTTAAAAATTTGAAATATACATTTTTTTTTCCCTTTGGGGCTAAAATTCTCTACTATTAAACCTCCTTCAGAGAAAATAACCTATGGCAATTTGTCAGGTTGATCTCTATTTTTCAAATAAATGAGTCCCTTAAATAAAGAGTTAATTCCTTTTGTCTATTTATACTATCCCATTCATATTAGGGGGTGATTCAGTGGTAAAGTATCCACCTGCCAGTGAAGGAGACGTAAGAGATGCCCGTCAAATCCCTGGGTCAGGAAGATCCCCATGGAGTAGGAAATGGCAACCCACTCTAGTATTCTTGCCTGGAGAATCCAATGGACAGAGGAGTCTTGCGGGCTACATTTCATGGGGTTGTAAAGAGTCAGACAGAACTGAGTGTGTGTGCGCATACACACATACCTTCACAACAGACCATTCCTCAGCATGAGTGGGTGTTTATTATTAACTTCTGAGAATAGGGACTAAGAAGTTGTCATTCATGCGGGAATACACAGAAGACTTTCTGTGGGCTTTCTTTCTTGTGGGCTGAAAGTAAATGGGCTTCAGAACTGTCTTCTCTTGAGAAATAAGGGGAGGCTCCTGGTTCTTAGTCTTTGCCAGGAAAAAGTAGGTCTTTTCCAGATGCATGATAGAGAAATAATTATACTTTTTATGTATAGCTCTATCAGGTTTCCCTGAAAGCTCAGTTGGTAAAAAAATTCACCGGCAATGCTGGAGACCCTGATTCCATTCCTGGGTTGGAAAGATCCACTGGAGAAGGGATAGGCTACCCACTCCAGTATTCTTGCGCTTCCCTTGTGGGTCAGCTGGTAAAGAATGTGCCTGCAATGCGGGAGACCTGGGTTCAATCCCTAGGTTGGGAAGATCCCCTGAAGGGAAAGAATACCCACTCCAGTATTGCACTCTGGAGAATTCCATGGACAATCCATAGGGTCACAAAGAGTTGGACATGACTGAGTGGCTTTCACTTAAAAGGGTAGCCAGGAGGGCAAAATCAGCAATAGTTCCCCATATGTTAGCACAACATCTGCTGCTGCTGCTGCTGCTAAGTCACTTCAGTCATGTCTGACTCTGTGTGATCCCATAGACAGCAGCCCACCAGGCTCCCCCATCCCTGGGATTCTCCAGGCAAGAACACTGGAGTGGGTTGCCATTTCCTTCTCCAATGCATGAAAGTGAAAAGTGAAAGTGAAGTTGCTCAGTCGTGTCTGACTCTTAGTGACCCCATAGACTGCAGCCCACCAGACTCCTCCTTCCATGGAATTTTCCAGGCAAGAGTACTGGAGTGGGGTGCCATCGCCTTCTCCAAGCACAACATCTAGATAGGTGCAATTCACCCCCCTAATGTTGAAGGGGCACTTGGCCCACCAAACTGGGCCAGTTGGTGCTCAGCAGATACACTCTACTGGCTCACACACACAAGGACACCTCAGTGCCAAGAATTCATGTGTATAGTAATCCATCAGACCCCATTTCTCCACATCTCTGATCCCTCCTATCAGTATCTGCTATTTGTATTAGTAAAGTCAGCCTATCAGGATATAGCAGAGTAGATACTGTGTCCTTCTAGGCCTGTTTTTCTCAGAAGTCAGAGTCCCTAACCCCTCTTTGACTTTCCTTCCCTGATTCTGTTCTGGGGGTCAGAGTCTAACTCAATTTTTAAAAATATGTTTCACACATCTTGTGTTCTTGTTTCGTTATCTTAAAAAGAGAGAGTTTAACAATTTAATGTATGTTAATTGAGTAGTTATTTGCTGTCTTGTTGGTGTTTATACAATTCTGTTCAAAGTATAATTGGATAAATAATGGAATTGAAAGAGACTTCCTGACCTTCATGAGTCTATTATATACTTAGAAGTTCAGACATGATTATATAAACAGAGATAATTAAAATAAGCCTGGGATAACCTCTTTCTGACTTTGATATAAAGTTCTGTGGAAATACAAAATAGCAGTGGTCAGAATGAATTTAGATTTCAACAGGAGATTTATTGGAAAAGATGCCTTGAAGCAGTTTTAAAGGAAGTCAGGGGTGTGAGTGGGTGGAAATTGCTATGTAGCTTATGTCAAGAATAGGCAAAAGTGAAAATAAATGAAAGGGCAAGGATGATTAGAACATTTTCAAGAGCCAAAACCACATATAGCTTGGTTTATATGATTGAAAAAATGTTCAATTTGTTTTAGCATATAATTTTTTTCATTTAGTAAACATAATTTTCCTTTAACTAAATACATTTCAAACTTCATAACTGTTAAATGATTGACTTAATGATAATCATCAGGTATCTTTAATATAATTAGTATTATGGGAAAATGGTATGTCCATGCATCTTTTTCTCTGATTTCACCAGTTGTCAGAAGAGATAAGATAAGAGATAAATACGAATGTTTACCTCTTCCTCTGGAGTGAATTCAGATAAAATCTGAATGGGTCTTAGGGAGGAAGGATTCCTTAGCAATTTACCATAGAATCATGACAGGAAATACTCTAAAACAAGAAGTCATGCAAAGGATATCTTTTGAAAGAGTTGCAACCAAGGGTTTCAATGGATGCTTGATGGCAATTGCTACTGTTACTGTTCAGTGGATAATTAGTGTCTGACTTCTCAACCAGATGGACTGCAGTTCGCCAGGCTTCCCTGTCCTTCACCATCTCCCAGAGCTTGCTCAAACTTATGTCTAATCAGTCGGTGAGGTCATCCAACATCTCATCCTCTGTTGTCCCTTCTCCATTTGCCTTCAATCTTTCCCAGCATCAGGATCTTTTCCAATGAGTTGGCTCTTCACATCAGGTGGCCAAAGTATTGGAGCTTCAGCATCAGCATCAGTCCTTCCAATGAATATACAAGACTGATTTCCTTTAGGATTGACTGGATTGAATTCCTTGCAGTCAAGGGACTCTCAGGAATCTTCTCCAACACAATTCAAAAGCATCAGTTCTTTGGGGCACAGCCATCTGTGTTCTCCAACTCTCACATTCATATATGACTACTGGAAAAATCATAGCTTTGACTGTATGGATCTTTGTTGGCAAAATAATGACCCTAATTTTTAATATGCTGTCAAGGTTTGTCATAGCTTTTCTTCCAAGGAACAAGCGTTTTTTAATTTCATGACTGCAGTCACCATCCACAGTGGTTTTGGAGCCCAAAAAATAAAAGTCTGTCACTGTTTCCATTGTTTCTCCATCTTCTTGCAATGAAGTGATGAGACAAGATGCCATTTTCTTTGTTTTGTTGAGTGTTGAGTTTTAAGCCAGCTTTTTAACTCTCCTCTTTCACCTTCTTCAAGAGGCTCTTTAGTTCCTCTTCACTTTCTGCTGTAACGGTGGTGTCTTCTGCATATCTGAGGTTATTGATATTTCTCCCTTCAGTCTTGATTCCCACTTGTGCTTCATCAGACTTGGCATTTCTCATGATGTACTCTGCATATAAGTTAAATAAGCAGGGTGACAATATACAGCCTTGATGTACTCCTTTCCCAATTTGGACCTAGTTTGTTGTTCCATGTCCAGCTCTAACTGTTGCTTCTTGACCTGCATACAGGTGTCACTGGAGGCAGGTAAGGTGGTCTGGTATTCCCATCTCGAGAAGAATTTTCTACACTTTGCTGTGATCCACACTCAAAAGCTGTAGTGTAGTCAATGAAGCAGAATTAGATGCTTTTTTCTGGAACTCTCTTGCTTTTTCGGTGATTCAGTGGATGTTGTCAATTTGATCTCTGGTTCCTCTGCCTTTTCTAAACCCAGCTTGAATATCTGGAAGTTCTCAGTTCATGTACTGTTGAAGCCTAACTTGGAGAATTTTGAGCACTATTATGCTAGTGCATGAAATGAGTGCAATTGTGAGTTAGTTTGAACATTGTTTGCCTTTGCCATTCTTTGGGATTGGGATGAAAACTGACCCTTTCCAGTCCTGTGGCTTCTGCTGAGTTTTCCAAATTTGCAGGCGTATTGAGTACAGCACTTTCACAGCATCACATTTTAGGATATGAAATAGCTCAGCTAGAGTTCCATCACCTCTACTAGCTTTGATCCCAGTTATTCTTCCTAAGACCCTCTTGACTTCACACTCCAGGATGTCTAACTCTAGGTGAGTGATCACACCATCATGGTTATCTGGGTCATTAAAATCTCTTGTGTATTTCTTCTGTGTTTTCTTGTCACCTCTTCTTAATATATTCTGCTTCTTTTATGTCCATACTGTTTCTGTCCTTTATTGTGCTCATCTTTGCATGAAATTTTCACTTGGCATCTCTGATTTTCTTGAAGATTTCTCTAGCCTTTCCCATTCTATAGTTTTCCTGTGTTTCTTTGCATTGATCACTGAGGAAGGCTTTCTTATCTCTCCTTGCTATTGTCTGGAACTCTGTATTCAGATGGACATATCTTTCCTCTCCTTGGCCTTTTGTTTCTCTTTAATCAGCTATTTGTAAGGCTTCCTCAGACAATCATTTTGCCTATTTGTGTTTCTTTTCCTTGGGGATGGTTTTGATCACCACCTTCTGTACAATGTTGTGAACCTCTGACCATAGTTCTTCAGGCATCTGTATATCACATCTAATCCCTTGTATCTATTTGTCACTTCCACTGTATAATTGTAAGAGATTTGATTTAGGTCATACCTGAATGGCCTAGTTTTTTCCCCTACTTTAATCAATTTAAGTCAGAATTATGCAATAAGGAGTTCATGATCTGAGTCACAGTCAGTTCCCAGTCTTGTTTTTGCTGACTGTATAAAGTTTCTCCATCTTTGGCTGCAAAGAACATCATCAATCTGGTTTCGGTATTGGCCATCTTGTGATGTCCATGTGTAGAGTCATCTTTTGTGTTGTTGGAAGAGGGTGTTTGCTATGACCAGTGCTTTCTCTTCATTTTGTACCTGGTACTCCAGGTATCTCTTGACTTCCTACTTTTCTATTCCAATCCCCTATGACGAAAAGGACATTTTTTTCAGTGTTAATGCAAGAAGGTCATGTAGATCTTCATAGAACTGTTCAGCTTCAGCTTCTTTGGCATTAGTGGTTGGGGCATATAATTAGATTACTATGATACTGAATGGTTTGCCTTGGAAACTAACCACAATCATTCTTCACTATTAAGACTGCACCCAAGTACTGCATTTTGGATGCAACAACTCCTTTGTTGACTATGAGGGTTACTCAATTTCACCGAAGTGATTCTTGCCCACAGTAGTAGATACAGTGGTCACCTGAATTAAATTCACCCATTCCTGTCCATTACCTAAAATGTCAATGTTCACTCTTGCCCTCTCCTATTTGACCACTTTCAATTTACCTTGATTCGTGGACCTGACATTCCAGGTTCCTATACAATATTGTTCTCTACAGCACTGGACTTTACTTTTTACCACCAGACACATCCACACCTAGGAGTTGTTTACACTTTGGCTCAGCCTCTTCATTCCTTCTGGAGCTATTTCTCCTCTCTCCAGTAGCATATTGGGCACATATTGACCTGGGGACTTCTTCTAATGTCATATCTTTTTGCCTGTTAATACTATTCATGGGCTTCTCAAGGCAATAATGCTGAAGTGGTTTTCCATTTCCTTCTCCAGTGGACCATGTTTTTTCAGAACTCTCCACCATGACCCGTCTGTCTTGGGTGGCCCTACAGGAAATGTGAGAGTTGGACTATAAAGAAAGCTGAGCACATAAGAATCAATGCTTTTGAACTGTGGTGTTGGAGAAGACTCTTGAGAGTACCTTGGACTGCAAGGAGATCCAACCAGTTCATCCTAAGGGAGATCAGTCCTGAATGTTTATTGGACAGACTGATGCTGAAGCTGAAACTCCAATACTTTGGCCACCTGATGGAAGAATGTGAACTCACCTCCTGTGGGAACACAAATTTGCGACTAACTGCTGAACAACCATCAATTGGAGAATGTCGGATCCCACCAAAAAATGATACCCTGAATCCAGGGGTAAAGGAGAAACCCCAGCAAGATGGTATGATGGGTGAAATCCTGTTTAGACTCAAACCTTATACCTGTCAAAGATGCACAGAGGGCCCTCAAAACCCTGTGGGCACCAGGACCCAGGGAAAGGAGCAGTGACTCACAAAAGAGACTGAACCAGACCTGCCTTTGAGTGTTTGAGTGTCTCCTGCAGAGGTCGTTTGAAAAGACCCTGAGGCTGGGAAAGATTGAAGGTGAGAGGAGAAGGAGATGACAAAGGATGAGAAGGGGATGACAAAGGATGAGATGGTTGGATGGCATCACCGCCTCACTGGACATGAGTTTGAGTAATCTCTGGGAGTTGGTGATGGACAGGGAGGCCTGACGTGCTGCAGTCCATGGGGTTGCAAAGACTCAGACATGACTGAGTGACTGAAGTGAAGTGAACTGAATGGGGCATGGCTCATAGTTTCATTGAGTCAGACAGAGCTGTGATCTATATGAGCAGTTTGGCTAATTTCCTGTGATTGTGGTTTTCATTCTGTCTTCCCTCTGATGGATGAGGATAAGCTGCTTGTGGAAGCTTCCTGATGGGAGGGACTGGCTGTGGGGTAAACAAGGGCTTGCTATAGTGAACAGGGCCATGCTCACTAAATCTTTATTTCAATTATCTTCTGATGGGTGGGGCTGTGTTCCCTCTTGTTGTTTGGCCTGAGGCCAATCTGTGGTAGGAGTAATCCCAGCACACCACTGTTCCCAGGACTGTTGTATTCAATGCCCCTGACTATAGACCCATGCCTCCGCTAGAAACTCCCAGACACTCCCTAGCAAGTCTGGCTCAAACTCTTTTGGGGTCACTTCTCCTTTCTCCTTGGTCCTGGTGTGCACAAGGTTTTGTTCATGCCCTGCAAGAGTCAGTTTCTCCAGTCCTGTGGAAGTTCTGTAATCAAGTCCTTTGGCCTTCAAAGTCAAATTCCCTGGGGGTTCTCAGTTCCTTTGGCATGTCCTCAGGTTGGGAAATCTGTTGTGGACCCTAGAACTTTTGCAAAATTGCAAGAACTTCTTTGGTGTAATTGTTCTCCCATTTGTGGGTAGTCTGCTCAGCCTATGGTTGGGTTAATGGCATCCTCCTCCAAGAGGACTTATACCACACACTGCACCTCCCAGGTCTGGTGCATCCAGAGCCCCTGTCCTTATGGCAGGTGATTGATGACCCGTGCCTCTGCAGGAGACACTCAAACACTCAAAGGCAGGTCTGGTTCAGTCTCGTTTGTGAGTCACTGCTCCTTTCCCTGGGTCCTGGTGCCCACAGGGTTTTGAGGGGCCCTCTGTGCATCTTTGACAGGTATAAGGTTTGAGTCTAAACAGGATTTCACCCATCATACCATCTTGCTGGGGTTTCTCCTTTACCCCTGGATTCAGGGTATCATTTTTTGGTGGGATCCAACATTCTCCAATTGATGGTTGTTCAGCAGTTAGTCGCAAATTTGTGTTCCCACAGGAGGTGAGTTCATATTCTTCTACTCTGCCATCTTGGGTACTGTCTCCTCATTTGTATGTGTGTGTTCAGTCATGTCTGACCTTTGTGACCCCTTGGACTTTAGTCCACTAGGCTCCTCTGTCCATGGAATTTTCCAGGCAAGTGGGTCACCATTTCCTACTCCAGGGGATCTTTCCAACTCAGAGACCAAACCTGTGACTCTTGCTTCTCCTGTGTTGGCAAGTTGATTCTTTTCCATGGTGCCACTTAGGAAGCCCCCCTATCTTCTAGAGTTTCCTCAAATTCATGTCCTTTAAGTCAGTGATGCTACCTAACCATCTCATCCTCTGCTGCCCCCTTGTCCTTTTGCTTTTAATCTTTCTCAGCAACAGGGTATCTCCAATAATTTGGCTCTTCACATCAAGTGGCCAAAGTATTAGAGCTTCAGCCTCAGCAGCAGTCCTTCCAATGAATATTCAGGGTTGATTTCCTTTAGGATCAATTGATGGAAATTAGTTTTGTCTAACACATTTGGACTGTTGGTGACTTTTTCCAGTAAAAACCAGGGAAAAACCTAATGATAAGTATGATGGATTTCCATGATCCTCATTGGTGCTGACTTAAAAACTCTGTGTTCTTAGAATTTCTTGTCCCTCAAAGTTGTGAAACTAAAAAAAGTGAGTAAGCCATAGAAATGCAGTTTTTAAAACTGAGGTCTGAAGGTGGTTCTATTTAGGATATAGACTTTTACTTGATTCTCTCATCTACTTTTAATAAAATATGAGCCACAAAGTGAGCCTGTGAAATGCACATAAAGGACTCTGAATAAGAACATCCCAACTTTCAATCATATTATTTCAAAGAGGTATATTATTTGTGTTTCATTCTAAAATGAAAACTTAAGAAAATACTTTAAAACACTGATTTCTTGGTTAAACAAACAACAGTATAGTAATTCTGGCACTCAAATATTTATAAGGCAAAAGTGAAGTCGCTCAATCATGTCTGACTCTTTGCAACCCCATGGACTATGGCCTACCAGGCTTCTCCATCCATGGGATTTTCCAGGCAAGAGTACTGGAGTGGGTTGCCATTTCCTTCTCCAGGGGATCTTCCCAATCCAGGGATAGAACCGAGGTCTTCCACAATGCAAGCAGATGCTTTACCCTCTGAGCCACCAGGGGTGTGTATAAGGCAAAAATTTTATTAAATTAAAATATGCCAGAAATAAGTTACAGAAAGACAAATAATGTATATTATTGTTTATATGTGGAATTAAAAAAAAAAAACAAATATATATAACAAAACAGACTCATAGATTTAGAGAATAAACTAGTAGTTACCATTGACAACAGGGAAGGGAGAAGGGCAAAGTAGAGGCAGGGGAGTAAAAGGACAAACTACTACATATGTACTATGCATAAAACAAATAATTTATTCCATGTATAAAATAAATAATCTACAAGCTTTCCAGATGGTGCTAGTGGTAAAGAACATGTCTGTCAATGCAGAAGACATAAGAAACATGGGTTTGATCCCTGGGCTGGGAAGATCCCTTAGAGGAGGGCATGGCAATCCACTCCAGTATTCTTGTCTAGAGAATCCCATGGACAGAGGATTCTGGTGGGCTACCGTTCATAGGGTTGCAAAGAGTCGGACACAACTGAAGTGACTTAGCACACAAGCATGCACAAGAGTACATTGTCTAGCACAGGGAACATGGCTTCTATTTTATAGTAATTTTAAATAAAGTACAATCTACAAAAATTGAATTACTACATTGTATACCTGAATTTAATATAATATTATAAGTCAGATATAATTCAATTAAAAATGTAAAGTAAATGCAAAAGCATATATTGCAAGAGTAAGTTATCGCTATGTGATTTCTCAAAATAGTTAATTTCTTAACATGTTTTCAAATTCTTTGCTCACTGATTAAAAGACATCTGTTTATAGAGACATCTTAGAGAGCAAAAACATATTTAGCAGGCTATTTGCAAAAGGAAATTTAATATAAATACTTTTAAGAAAAATAAAATTTTATGAAATACTGAAAATTTAAAAATTAATTTGCATTGATTTTAGAAAATATTTTTGATTCTGCCTTTCAAGAAATGTAAAACATTTAGTTTGGCAGGGAAGGGCTTTTACTTATTTTTTAACCACACATTTACTATAATTTATTAGGCAAAAGAAAGCGCATCTGATGTTAGTTACTATCATGCTTTCCCGAAAGCTCTGAATTCTGTTTTGAAAATAATAAAATATAATAATTAGTGTGTGATGCTCCACTTCCCCTCATAAAACATTACCATAGCATAAAAATAATCAGGAATGCATTTTCATTGTGTTTGCATTGTGTTGACTCTATGTAAAATAAATACTACAGGTTTCTCACTTTAAAAATTTCTTTTATTGTGGCAAAATCGCATAATATGAAACATCCTGTTTTAACATATTTAACTGTGCAGTTCAGTGGCACTAAGTACGTTCACATTGTTGTGCAACTCTCACTATCATCCATATCCTGAATTTTCCACCTTCTTAAACAGAAACTCTGTTCCCAGTAAACACCAACTCCCTACTCCTTCTCCTCCCCTCCTCCATTCTTAGGCCTCTGGCATCTACCAATGTACTTTCTGAGTCTATGAATCCGACTATTCTAGGTGACTCATACAAGTGAAATCAAATAATATTTGTTGCACCTAATGGATATTGGAAAGCAATTTTAAGGTTAAGTTTATTTAACATATGTCCTATAAACAGATTGCATCCTTTAAAAAGAGAAGGCTATTTTTGATGTAAAAGTGTAAGAAAATCTATATACAAAATAAATGTCTGACTGATAAAAGCTATGACTAAAGGGAAAAAGTAGATATTGTAGGTTTGCTATTTTTGTTCACTGATCTATCTCTAGCATCTACATTACCAGAGAAGGTACTCAAAAATTACATGCTGAATGAACACATGACTGAGAATACCATGATAATTTCTGCTTATTATTAAATTATTAAATGAAGAGGTCTAATAGTTTAAAAAAAAACCTCATATGTTAGGGTTTTTGATGTTTTTAAATAACTAGATCTAATTAAAATAGTATAGTATTTTAATATCTCATTATTTCAAAGTTTAATTTATTTAGTTATCTTTATATCTCATTTTTTTTCTTTAACTCAGTTCCTTTAGTTTTCCTTCCAGAAAGGAGTTCCTTTTACTAAACCCGGGGAGTTTAGTTCTAAGCTATAGAAGTGGTATGTTTTTACTAAGATTCCATTAATAAATGTCCATAGTAAGAAAAATCTTTTGATGATAGTAATTTTTCATGTGTTCATTTTAACAGAAGTTCATAAAATATGAATTTTTTATTTTTGAGAATCAAGTTGTAGCCATTTCTGTGTTTTTACAATGATAAGCCTTTGTAAAATGTGAGCTATATTTGTGAACAAAACAAAGGCATTCATTCAGTAGCAACCCATAAAAACAAATGTTTGTTTGCATACCCTGCATATATTTATTTCAGAAAAAAAATGTAGATGGGCTGAATAATCTGTAAGAGACCACAGGATAATATTTGTTACTAAAATACAAAAAGTGTGATAACATCAGACTTGCTCTTTTGTAGGACCATCATAGGCTTACAAATTTTATGAAGGTGAATTATTTATCAGCTGTTAACTATTAGTCATGAATTTTGCAGTCATGATTTGAAAGTTCTCAAGATTTAGAGGACAAAATGAAGGAAATATTATCCTTCTGTATTATTGCATATTGGAAAAATGGACTCAATGCACAAAGGGAAAAGCACAAACCATATTTTATTTTAAAGAAAAAATAGATGTGATATGGACTATGGAGAGAAAATATTTGTACATTCTTATAATATGCCCTGATTCTAAAGTATAAATTAAGAGAAATATTAGCCAATTATATATTTTTCCTATAGAGGATTTTAAGCTTCCCCAGGTGGCTCTGTGGAAAAGAATCTGCCTGCCAATGCAAGAGACTCAGAAGACACAAGTTAGATCCCCAGATCAGGAAGATCCCCTGGAGGGAAAAATGGAAACCCATTCCAGTATTCTTGCCTGGAAAATCAAGATGACTGAGGAGCCTCACTGACTACAGTCCATCAGGTCACAAAAAGTCTGACATGACTGGGCATGCACCCACAGATAGAGGATTTCAATCATAATCTACTAATCAAGAATAAATCAATCATGTTTGGATGTGCTGGGTTAACTAGCATTTAGTCAATGACATTCATTTATTTATATATATCACAAATACCCAGCAAGTACCTATCATGTACCAAGCACTGTGCTGAAGTCTGTGAGACAGACACCATGTTTGATCTCATGGAATCAGATTTCAGGCCAAGAAGGTACATACAAATAAATAGATAATCACAATACAAAATGTTGAGAGAAAAGCAAGGTACTATGGAAAGTTCCTAAGAGAGATCTGTATTAATAAAAGGGATTCTATGGGAGAATCCTGGAAGAAGTAGTACTTTTCAGTAGCGGTAGTGCTTATGATGACTTTCAATGTTGAAAAGAAATTTAAGCAGCAAATAAGTGGGGGGATAGAATGTTTTATGCAGACAGAGTAGTATGTACAAAAGTTGTTCTCACAGGGAGACAAGGGGACGTGGTATTTTGGAAGAAGTAAATGTGAGTCAAAATGGTTAACACTTGGAATTTAAGAGGGTCATAAGGATAAATCTCAAACCACTGAAAAATCTTGATGACTGTACAACTGAGAAAGAGTAAATTTAAGGAAGAATACATTAGTATTCTTGCAACTCATAAAAAGGAAAATAAATTTTCAACAGGCATGTACATTAAAGAGGGTAATCTTTAATTCAGTAAAAGTGAATAAGTATTCACATGAAGAAATACATTTCTCTAAGCAAAGCCTATTAACTATAGCTAAAATATGGTGGTTATTCCATTATAAGCATTGTGTACAGGAATATGATTAGGAAATACAATACTTTTTTAGAGGAAAAAAAAGTATTTCCTCAGAAAGAAAACATGTATCAAACATTTGAGTAAAATGGGCAAACTTATTTATGTCTTCTTTAGTGATTTTACAGTGACTCTGATTTGCAGTATACTGGAATGCAAACAGGTCAGTACAATTTAGAACCATGATCAATATTCACTCCTTCCTAAATTGCTACCATTAAATCTTTCTAAACCTCGTATAGAATGATTAGATTTCAATAGGGCTTTAGAGATTATTTTATCTAACTCCATATTGTATGTGAAAAAAGAAAGCCATTGAAAATAGTCAAACTCCATCTTGTTTTCCTCAGCTTTTTTTAAAGTAAAACTGACAAATAAAATTGCTTATTTTAAAGCATATGATTTGATGTTTAATACATGTATACATTGTGAAAAGATCACCACAGTTACATAATTAACGTATTCACCATCTCAAACAGTTACCGCTTGGTTTGTTTTATGATGATACAATTGGTAGCTACCCTCTCAGCAATTTTCTCATCTTTGATTTTAGGTTTGATGTTTTGATGTTTGATTTTCTAGCCAGGCAGCTCATGTATTAGAAATGAATTACTGGTACTGTGTATGTGTGAAGGGGAGAAATGTATAAAGTGTGTGCATGGAGGGCTAGTGTTTTGTTCACAAATCATCAATCAATGAGCATAAATTTCTGGGCATGAATGCTAGACTGCTCACTTCACACTTGTTCCTCCCCTAATAATAGTCTGTCTTCTGAGAAAGCATGATTGGATCAGAACAATCCCTAATTACTATTAGAAATTTTAGAAAAATATGCATCCTTTACTGATGCCAAATTATGCTTGGGAATCTGTCCTTATGGAGTTCATGGTCTCTAATTGGTTTTAGTCCTGATAGGGCTACCATTGGCCAAGAAAAGGAGAAAATTAAAACACACTGAGATAAAGTGAAGAATGATCAGGGCTCTTTGGGAACACAGAAAGAACACTGATCAGACAAAGATAGGAAAACAAACAAGAGAAGGCTTCCTTGGGTAGGTCAATGGGAGATAGCAGAGAGGCTGTCCGTATAATACTCACCATCTCTTTTCATAGTATTTATCTGACTAAATTATAATTATCTGTGCATTTGTTTGTTTGCCCTTAAAGGTAAAGTTCTGACTTTATCTTTGTTTTCTCAGCTGTGCTACAGTACAGTTCCTCATACCTAGAAAACCTTCAATATCTGTTTGTTTGATGCAAGGATGATAGGAAAAGACTTTAAAAAAAAAAGAAGAGGAAGATGAGAAGAAAGGAAAGAAGGTGAAAGAAAGAAACAGACATAATCAGATGGAATTAGAAAATTTAAAAATTTTATTTCAGATAGCAATCTAATCTTCTCCCAACATTTAAGAATCTTGTCACTCAGAAGTATTGCACATATATCCTCTTTTTTATTTTATAATTAAACATATCATTGAACATATAATTAAACATGTGGTAAACTTGCTTGGATGAAAGTCTCATTGACTTTTGGTGAACAAGTTAGGGTAAAGAACTCCCAGCCATCCACGTAATTGGGGATGTTTCTGAGGGAACTAATAGCATAACTAGACAAGAGATATTATTGATGTTTGCCTGGTGTTTAAAACATGGATTCACATAAATGCATGATTTCATTCCAGGAGGTAATAGTTGACATTGTCTGTGGGCGGAGGGTTAGATGAGGGAGAACCCTACAGAAGGATTTTCCTTCTCAACATCAATTCTCTCACACTGGAAACAATTTCCTGAACTTCCTGTGACAAATCATGCCTCTAGTTCTCATCTGTGAATAGAATTTTGTCCAACAGATGTATTGGTTTAAACCAATTGGATTATCCATCTCACACTCTGCAATAATTGGATTCAGTAACACAGAACAGAGTTGATCAAAGAATACATTTGCTGGGACTTCTGAAAAGGAAAACTTTTCATTGTCTTTGGAATGAGTAGTGCCAGTTTAGGAGACTGGAACTGCTCAAGTCATATGGTTATCCTGAAAAAAATCAACTTGATGATGAAACAGAGGAAAGGGTCATAAGATAGGGATCTCCATTACCTGGTTTAAGCTACTGCAGGTAAAGCCAGAATTAACCATATTCTTTTCAGGTCTATTTAACCAAGCAATTTCACTTCAGTTTATTATAGTTTGGGTCAAGATTTCCTCTAATGACACACAAGATAATCATTAATGGTGCAAATAGTAAATTAAGACGTATAAAACCAGTATTTGAGTCAATAATCTTGCCACTAAGCAACTGCACTTTGTGGGCTAGTCACCTTTGCAGTTGAGAAACTGACTACCCAAAAAAAGAAAAAGGACAAATCTCCCCTGTTTGGTTAAAAAATGCAGTTGTGAGTTTCAATAGACACAATGTATGTTAAAATACTTATTAAGTAGTACATTAATAAGCAAATGTAAGAGGATATCTTTCATAGCTCAAAAAGGAGCATTACTTATTTTATTCTTACTGACAATGAAATTGAGGTACAGAAATTAGATGGTAAAAAGTTAAATCAAGATATTTTAACATTTTATATAAATATATCTCTGCCATACTGTGATGCTGATAAAATGTAGAACAATTTGCAAAATTGTATGTAATTAATGATGGCAGTTTCTGATTAATTATTACCCACATCTCCCTTGATAGTCCTGCTGCCAAAGATACCCTTATGGGCTTTCATTGCACAGATATGACCTTGAGTTGCAACAATGTCATGTCTTCGGTTACAGACAGACATGATTTGAAGCAGCCAAATTTTCTTTTTACAACCATAATTCACATTTAGTCTGTTCAAAATACTCTTGGGGTTAGCACATCGAGAAGGCATTATCCCAAAATTAAACACTCATAGCTGCTTGCAAAATGCTTGCAAATACAGAGCATTTGCAGTGTAGGTAAACAGATACAACTGTAGTATACTGTAGAGATTTGGGGAAAATTTAGGAGTGGAACATATTAAGAGCGATACTTTTCTTCCACTGTCTTCTAGTTTTTGTTCAGAGATAAACTAATTTCTTCCAAATGACATCCTGCTAGAATCTTGGCTATACCGCAAACTAAAATGTTGCCTTCAGATACTCTAGATGTCTGTGATCCTTGTCTACTCCACTGATCCACCTGTATTTATTCACACTGAGGAGATATTTGCATGGGGAGTACTTAGAGGTCTCTATGAATAATGCCAAAGTGAAACAGAACTGTAGCCAGTAAAATTTAGGAATAAGTGATTAGTCCTTAAAGAATCTACTCCAAGGCCCACAGTTATGCCTGTGGGAAGACTAAGATTGGGACAGATGACTGGGCTGATGTCACAGAAGTTCACTCTTAAAGTGAGACAAGCAAGGGGACAGTATGAACTCAGAACCTAGAACCTACATCCCATTATCAGTAGGTCATGCGTTCCTCAAGGATAAGGATGGAGTTTTATACATTCCTGTTTTTCAGAGCCCAGCATACTGCTTTCCACCATAGGGAGCCTTCTGTAAGTTGGCTAAGTAAACACACTGGTGTGGGGTGTAAGTGCTGCAGTAGAAACTCAAGATCTGATCGGTACCAAGAGGAAACAGAAGTGAAGACGGCATATCCTCTTAGCATCGTGAGAGAGTCACATGACACAAGCCGCTGACTCAGGTTTAGAAAGACTCAGTGGTTGGGTTGTTGCAGCCACGGTTACCCAGCCAGGGACCCAAGCCAGCCCTCTTCAGAATGTCAGGCAAAGACTGAACTGAAATCTTTCCCTCATGAGTGGCACAGACCATCATGAAGGCTCCGTTAAAAGGAGCACAGATAGGTGGAAACTTCATGAAGAAAGAAGGAATCTAATGCCTTAACTCTTTCGACAGATCCTTAAGAAGATAATAATAGAGACTAAAATAGAGATGGGTGAAGTGATGAGAGAAGCTGCCTTTTCACTTTCTGAGGCCAAGTTCACAGCGAGGGACTTAAGCACCCCAGTTATCCAAAATGTAAATGGAGCCCAAGTGAAGATTAGAATGAAGAAAGATAATGTAACAGGTGTTCCTTTGCCAGTGTTTGAATATTACCATGAAGGAACTGACAGTTATGGACTGACTGGTTTAGCCCGAGGTGGGAAACAGTTTGACTAAACTGAAGAGGAATTATGCCAAAGCAGTGGGGCTACTGGTGGAACTGGCTTCGCTGCAGACTTCCTTTGTTACTTTGGATAAAGCTTATTAAGATAATCAACAGGCGTGTAAATGCCATTGAACATGTCATCATTCCCTGGATTGAAACTACCCTTTCCTATATCAGCACAGAGCTGAATGAGAGAGAGTGAGAAGAGTTCTACAGGTTAAAAAAAAATACAGGAGAATAAAAAGATTCTCAAGGAAAAATCTGATAAGGACTTGGAGCAAAGGAGGGCAGCTGGAGAAGTGACAAAGCCTGCTAATCTCCTGGCTCAAGAGAAAGATGAAGATCTTCTGTTTGAATAACTTTTCCTGCTCTGGTTCTTCCAGAAGGCCTAACATGGTGCCATTTTAATTCATGGTGTGTAGGTTTGGTATGTGTGGCTATTTATTTTTTTGGCTTAAGAATTTCACCGGTTGTTAAATGTCCCTGGATGTCTGTTTATGGGATCTGCCTTTGAAGAGTCATAATTAAACAACTATTAATCACCAGTGAAATTTGTAAAACCTGCCCAGGAACTTATAGAATTTATTCTGCACAAGTGTCACCCTACCTCACTTATATGTCTGTTACAAGTGATCCCCTTACCAAACATACTAAGAAATCCCTTTTAGGAAGCAGCAGTGTTCTCAGGCCAACATACGTAGACCAGCTGCTGCTTGCGCACCCTTTGTTCCTATCTGTTCACACACCTTGGCACCATTGTCTGAGATTGCTACAGCCATTCTTGTGTTAATTATTGTGGAATTTCTCTCCTCAAGCTTTATGAAAACTTTCATCTATTTTTCTTTAAATAACAGGTCTCTGTCTGGTCTGTCATGGTAACAATTCTGCCAATTCAAATATGAATATGATATAAACAATAAAATGATTTTAAAAAGAAAAAAAAAATCCAAGATCCTGGATCAAATGCTTGTGTACCCTATCCCACAAAAAAGTATAAAGGAAAGTGATTAGAGTCTAGGGTCACATCCCACCCCAATATTTTGCTGAGGATACATGTGATGTTAAGCCAAACACAAAGGAGACACAAAGGAGACTGAGGCTATGGTTTAGATCACTGTGAGAGTTCTTTGTGAGAGATCAGGGAAAGGTAAGGGAAATCAGAAAGAGAGCTGGACATGTGTTCCAGGAAGCTTTTACTGAATGTCCTCTACAAAAGTAATGCATGTCCTCCACATTGCAAAAATTTTATATTTAGTAGATAATGGGGAATGGAAACCAAAAGTAGGAAGTCAAGAAATATCTACAGTAGCAAGCAAATTTGGCCAAGGAGTATAGAATGAAGAAGGGCAAAGATTAACAGAGTTTTGCCAAGAGAAAACACTGGTCATAGCAAATATCCTCTTCCAATAACACAAGAGAAGACACTACACATAGACATCACCAAATGCTCAATACCAAAATCAGATTGATTACATTCTTTGCAGCCAAATATGGAGAAGCTCTACACAGTCAGCAAAAACAAGACCAGGAGCTGACTGTGTCTCAGACCATGAACTTCTTATTGACAAATTCAGACTTAAATTGAAGAAAGTGGGGAAAACCACTAGACCATTCAGGTAGAACATAAATCAAATCCCTTATGATTATACATTGGAAGTGACAAATAAATTCAAGGGATTAGATCTGATAGAGTGCCTGAAGAACTATGGACAGAAGTTCCTGACATTGTATGGAGGCAGGGATCAAGACTATCCCCAAGAAAAAGAAATGTGAAAAGGCAAAATGGTTGTCTGAGGAGGCTTTACAAATAGCTGTGAAAAGAAGAGAAGCAAAAGGCAGTAGAGAAAAGGAAAGATATACCCATTTGAATGTAGAGTTCCAAAGAATAGCAAGGAGAGATAAGAAAGTCTTTCTCAGTGATCAATGCAAAGAAATAGAGGAGAACAATAGAATGGGAAAGACTAGAGATCTCTTCAAGAAAATTAGAGATACCAAGGGAACTTTTCATACAAAGATGGGTACAATAAAGGACAGAAATGGTATGGACCTAACAGAGGCAGAAGATATTTAAAAAAGGTGGCAAGAATACACAGAAGAACTATATTAAAAAAAAAAAAAAAGGTGTTCACACCCAGATAATCACACTGGTGTGGTCTCTCATCTAGAGCCAGACATCCTGGAATGTGAAGTCTTGTGGGCCTCAGGAAGCATCACTACGAACAAAGCTAGTAGAGGTGATGGAATTCCAGTTAAATTTCAAATCCTAAAAGAGGATGTTGTGAAAGTGCTGCACACAATACACCAGCACATTTGGAAAACTCAGCCGTGGCCACAGGACTGGAAAAGGTCAGTTTTCATTTCAATCCCAAAGAAAGGCAATGCCAAAGAATGCTCAAACTACCACACAATTGCGCTCATCTCGCAAGCTAGCAAAGCAGTGTTCAAAATTCTCCAAGCCAGGCTTCAGCAATACGTGAACCATGAACTTCCATATGTTCAACCTGGTTTTAGAAAAGGCAGAGGAACCAGATAACAGATTGCCAACATCCATTGGATTATCAAAAAAAAGGAAGAGAGTTCCAGAAAAACATCTATTTCTGCTTTATTGACTATGCCAAAGCCTTTGACTATGTGGATCACAACAAACTGTGGAAAATTCTTAAAGAGATGGGAATACCAGACCACCTGACCTGCCTCCTGAGAAATCTACGTGCAGGTCAAGATGCAACAGATAGATTTGGACATGGAACAACAGACTGGTTACAAATAGGGAAAGGAGTACATCAAGGCTGTATATTGTCACTCTGCTTATTTAATGTATGTGCATAGTGAATCATGAGAAATGCTGGACTGAATGAAACACAAGCTGGAATCAAGATTGCCAGGAGAAATATCAATAACCTCAGATATGCAGATGACACCACCCATATGGCAGAAAACGATAAAGAATTAAAGAGTCTCTTGATTAAAGTGAAAGAGGAGAGTGAAAAAGTTGGCATAAAACTCAACATTCAGAAAAGATCATGGCATCTGGGCCCATTACTTCATGGCAAATAGATGAAGAAACAGTGGAAACAGTGACAGATTTTATTTTATTTTATTTTTTGGCTCCAAAATCACTGCAGATGGTGACTTCAGCCTTGAAATTAAAAAATGCATGCTCCTTGTAAGAAAAGTTATGACCAACCTAGACAGCATATTAAACAGCAGAAGACATTACTTTGTCAATAAAGGTCTGTCTAGTCAAAGCTCTGGTTTTTCCAGTAGTCATGTATGGATGTGAAAGTTGGACCATGAAGAAAGCTGAGGGCTGAAAAATTGATGCTTTTGAACTGTGGTGTTGGAGAAGACTCTTGAGAGTCCCTTAGACTGCAAGGAGATCCAGCCAGTCCATCCTAAAGAAAATTAGTCCTGAATATTCATTGGAAGGAGTGATGCTGAAGCTGAAACTCCAATACTCATTGAGTTTCAAATTCTCTGACTCATTTGAAAAGACCCTTATGCTGGGAAAGATGGTGGGAGAATTGGCAGAATTGAAGGTGGGAGGAGAAGGGGAAAACAGAGGATGAGATGGTTGAATGGCTTCACTGACTCAATGGACATGAGTTTGAGTAAACTCCAGGAGTTGGTGGTGGACAGGGAGGGCTGTCATGCTGCAGTACATGGGATTGCAAAGTGTCAGACACAACTGAGCAACTGAACTGAGCTAAATTATGCCTTGCATGTCTAATGCTCATTATTTATTATTCCTGATAGATTATGATCTCCTTAAAAATAAAACTCATATATTTTTCACCAGTTACATTCATATTACCTCAACATTGTTTCTTCTATGTGTAAATTTCCAATGAATGTTTGTTGAATGAAACTGTGCCCAAAGTTGTTACCTTGCTGACTTCTTATGGCAATGGTATATATAACAGAATGATCTGGAGTGATTTTAAATACGCAGACCTGGACAGTCCAGTTCTATCCACCATAGATTCTGATGCATACAACTAACTGGCTGAATTAAAACATTGTTTAATACTCCCAGATCATTCTGATATATGTCCCTGACTAAATATCAGTACTTTAGTGCATGAGAAAGAAAATGCTGTTGATTTCCAATATATGTATCCCTCACTCCAGTACTCTTGCCTGGAAAATCCCATGGAAGGAGGAGCCTGATAGGCTGCAGTCCATGGGATCGCGAAGAGTCGGACACGACTGAGTGACTTCACTTTCACTTTTCACTTTCATGCATTGGAAAAGGAAATGGCAACCCACTCCAGTGTTCTTGCATGGAGAATCCCAGGGACAGGGGAGCCCAGTGGGCTGCCGTCTATGGGGTCGCACAGAGTCGGACACGACTGAAGTGACTTAGCAATAGCAGTAGCAGAGTAAATTTCAATTTCCCCCAATTTTCTTTAGCTTCCTTCTTCTCAGTTAGTATTCTTCTACTCCTTATGGCACCCTATTTTGAATATACTTTCCCATAGGGACTATCTCACTTAATTAGCTGTGTGCCAGATTGGAAAGCAATTCCTGATCAGGTGTTAGCTGATGCTTCCTATGGTGTTACATCTTGTAAAGCAATTTCAATTTAATAGGAAAATGTGAGGACCAAAATCTTTAGGGCTTAAGATATCTAATAGGGGTTTCAAGTACCAGCATGGGAGCTATTTCAGGACAGGGAGGTCTTTAAAATAGACCTCTAAAATCACAACAAAACTGGTTCCCCACTTATGAGGTTGGCTCCATTTCTCCAAACCTAAAACCCCAGTTATATCTGACATGAAAAGTTTCTGGTGATTTCTATTCTATTGAATATAGTCCTGAATTTTAGAAAATATTTATTTGTAAATTGTTCTTTATAGTATCTTTTAAAATCTATGATGTTTGTTTATATATTTTATATATATATGTTTGTGTGTATATATATATATATATATATATATATTATATAATGATTTGTGGGACAAGTTTAGCATTGACAGGTAAATTAATCCAAGCAGTTTTCTTTCAAAGCTAAGCCAAGGTTTCTTTGTTAATGAACATTTTCTGCTTTCCTTATCATAAGTTTAAGTAGGACAAAGAGGGGCAAGATTGCCACCAAAGTGCTCCAGTAGGAGGTTACAACTGCCTTTCATTTTCTCTGTGGGTTTTATTAGCATCGTTCCTTTAACTTTCCAGTCAATTTTAATATCAACTTAGGGCAGATAAGTTAAAACCAAAGATAGGACTCTTCTACTTAAAAAAAAAAAAATGGTTTTTATTTTTTAAAAGAAAAAGGCTGAGAACTGACATTCCTTATTAAAGAAAATCTGTCAATTATTTATCTTTTTTGTTTTACACCTCTTCTTTTTTTTTTTTTTTCCAAGTAAAAAGAGCATGTCGTTTTATTAAGTGTTGGTAGATTCCCCTCCCACATTTTTTTTAAACACCATGCATAACTCTCACCAAGACAGGGACTTTGCAGACTAAATTATTCTAAATAGCTATTTAATTAATGCCAAAAACACAGAATAAGATTTCAACCTGCAGAGGACCCTTACACATTTTTTTTAAAATTAAAGCAAGTGAAAAATTACATGATGATTTTTATAGTAGCAACTATATTTGAATCCTACTAATGGTTATTCATTAGACTCTTCTTCAGGGGGTGGCTTTAAACTGATCACTTGGGTTTCCTATATCACTGCCACTGCTGCTGCTGCTGCTGCTGCTAAGTCGCTTCAGTCGTGTCAGACTCTGTGTGACCCCGTGGACTGCAGCCTACCAGGCTTCTCTGTCCATGGGATTCTCCAGGCAAGAACACTGGAGTGGGTTGCCATTTCCTTCTCCAATACACCTCTTCTAAAAGAAGTAAAAACATGCATGCACATGCTCTCTCACACACACACACAAACAAATATACATCCTAAAAGACAAATAAATAAAAAAGTCTCCAAATGTTTAAATGCTACTTTGTATCAGATATTCTTATGTATATACTATATTTAATTTTCAATGTAATCCTGTGAGGATAAAATATTATTGTGTTCATTTTTTTCTACCATTAACTAACTTGAAGAAATTCCACAAGGCAGGAGTCAATGTTCTTTAAAAAAACACACAAACACAATCTCAGTGGAAGAATGTTATTTGTATGATTAGATGAGGACAGCTATATTTTCCCCCATAAAATTGGTTAAATTATAATATTTTCTCATAAAATGTGAATCATTAGTACCAGAAAACAGCAGAACATGCACATGCGATTCATTACATATTTTCCTAATTTCCTAATTGACTTTAATTGATATTAATTTTTTTCATGAAAGCATTTATTAAACAGAAACTGTAACACTTGTATCAGACACTTGGGATTTAACAGGCATAATTTCTTCTTTTGAACAGCGTTAGTCTAATGGGGGATACAGAGAAGTAAAAAAGCAATTATAATTTAGAGTGACAAGGACCACATGGGGAATAAGAGTGACAGAAGAGGAACACCTAACCCTGACAAGAGGATTGGGAGGCTTCTGGAGACACGCAGGGCTCACAGGTAATTTGATGACCAAAGCAGTCAGTGGCTCAGTTGCTGCAATTACTTATTTTTATGAGAAAACACACAATGAGAAATATTTGTGAACATAATTTCAGCAAATTGAATATTGATTTTATATTATATCTCTTAGGGATTTGAATTCTAAACTTAACAGATGAAAGAAAGCCCTAATTAGCAGCAGCATCTTTTAATAACATATTTCAAATTGGGATTTATGACTGATATAATTTGGTCTATGAAAAATTATGTCTGGAAAATAGTTCAAACCATGATAGATATTGAGCTATTAACAAAGAAATGCTAAATTAAAAGATAAATTTCAGTAACAGATGTAAGGGCAAATATTCTACTTCTGTGAGATTAGAATCCATCATGAAGAGATATCATGAGTATGGCAGAGGACATACTCTTATTAAATATGGATAAGAAAAAATCATTTTCACTAGGAAGTGAGACTAAAGGATGAGAATAGAAAACATCAATGCTGAAAACTGATTTTTAAAATGGAAAGATTTATGGGAAATATATTTCCTAATAGGAGTTGATAATTTTTTGAATGTTGGAGAAATAGACACTCTTATATATGTGAGCCTACAGACTTTGATTTATTAACACAAGTTTCCTTCTGAAACACACCAAGGGTGAAAGGACAAGCTATAAATTTGATCAAAGAAAAAATTAGCTAAGTATTTGTGATTTTTTTTTTTCTCCTGTTGCCAGGTTATTTGGCACAATCATTATATCTTCAAAAAATATACCCAGATCAAAGACTTGCAAACAGTTTGGAAAAGGGCCTGAGTTAGTATTTAGAGACAACTTTGGAGGCATTGAAATAACCCTGAGAGTAATACAAAGCTATTTTCAGTCTTTTAAATGTATACCTGTGATTTTTCCCAAGACTATTGTTGTCAAATCGATGACCTTTAACTACCAAAACAAACAAAAACACAAACTAACAATAAACTCAAACTTAAAACATGAGCTCAAAAATAGTACAAAAGTATTTTTTGTCCAAAACTGTAGTTTCACTCTTCAGACTGTTAGTCTGAAATAGACACATCAAGATTATAGCTCTCAAAATTTCATGCAGTGATTACATCTCATACATATAAAAGCATTTCAAAGTGAAAGTCACTCAGTGATGTTCAACTCTTTGCTACCCCATAGACCTGGAATTCTCCAGGCCAGAATACTGGAGTGGGTAGCCATTAATTTCTCCAAGGGATCTTCCCAACCCAGGGATCAAATCCAGGTCTCCTGCATTGCAGGCAGATTCTTTACCAGCTGAGCTATCAGGGAAACTCAGGCACTTTCTGAACAGAATATGAAGTGTTTTTTGTTGTTTTTTTCTTTATACAATTTGTGTTTTCTTCTAATCAAATATTTTCTTTTCACTGTCTCAAATTGTTCTCAAATGGGGGCATGTAAGATTGGTGTATATGTATAAATTCCTCTGCCCTGATAAATAGTACAAAGCAACCAAGCAGATACCAATTCTTTGTGAGGTTTTCTTGCTAAGATTTACTTTTAATTACAAGTGAGTTCAATAATCCAGGTCTAAGGAATAAATACTTCCTCTACAATTAGAAATTATCTATTTAAAAGATTGGCTTTATTGATCAACTTTACAGTAGTTAATTTTGTGGGATATGCATCACCAGCCTGCTGAAGGAAAATTTATTTCTCCCAGAGCGTTGGGTACTATATTTCCTCAGTTGTTTCCCATTAGAATGGAAATACCTATTTTTTGCTGGTCATATATTTTTTAAGATACAAGATCACTGTGTTCCAGTCTTTCCTTGTTATTTTTGGATTTAGAACAAAAAAGTTTTCTTTTTCTGTATTTCTTTGTATGAAATGGAGATAACCTATCACACTGAAGAAAGAATCCATGCGCAATACAAAGTGGTCTGATGACCATCAGGTTTCATAGTAAAAACTATATTATCTTTTTAAAATAAAAATAATTCTTTTTACTAGGCTAAACTAATATTAGCAAAATAGAAGTCCCTATCATAAAACCTAATACATATTAATCAGTTGCTTACTTTAGCAATTGCTTAGCAGTCTCAATTTGAATTTTGGTTCAAATTCTAGTGACCAGTTTCCAGGTATAGCCTTTTTTTCTTACTTCCCCACTTTGTTTCCTCCTCCCAACTACTAAAGAAAGGTTACTTTTGGCAAATATTGGTTGGCCAAATATTTTTGGTTGGCAAGAAAGTTCATTCACCTTATTTAAGTAAAAATAAAAGACACTTTTATTTTCACTAAAAACTTTATTGAACAGCATATTTACCATTTTGTTCCACTACCTTCTGCCATTTTTTAAGGCAACTACGTAATTCTGTCTTCCCTTTTTATCTTTTCAAGCAAAAAACTGTTCCAAGTGCCTTTTAAGTCTTCCAGGGAATTGACAATTTTTCCATGAACAGAATTTTGTAAAGATGAAAATAAATGGAAATTTGAAGATGCAATGTCTGGTGAATATGGCAGATGAATCAGAGCTTCCCAGTCAAGCTATAACAGTTTTGCTTGGTCATCAAAGAAACATGCAGTCTTGTGTTATCCTGGTAGAAGATTATACATTTTTCCATTGCTAATTCTGGATGATTTTCATCAAGTGTTGCTTTCAGTTGATCTAACTGGGAGGAGTACTTGTTGGAATTAACTGTTTGGCTTTTCAAAAGAATCTCATAACAGAGGATTCCTTTTCAATCCAACCATATACATGACATCACCTTCTTTGGATGAAGAATGGCCTTTGGTGTGGTTAGTGATGGTCATTTCATTTGTCCTATGATGTCTTCCATTCTACATTATTGTACAGTATCCACTCTTCATCCCCTGTCACAACTTGTTTTAAAAACAGAACGTTTTTGTTACATTTCAACAGAGAATTGATTTGTCAAAAAGGTGCTTTTTTTTTTCTTAATTTATATGGAAAAGGAAATGGCAACCCACTCCAGGATTCTTGCCTGGAAAATTCCATGGACAGAGGATCCTGGCAGGCTACAGTCCATGGGGTGGCAAGAGTCAGACACAACTGAGCAACTGAACACATGTGAAACTCAAACATCAAAAAAAAAAAAAGAATATAACCAACCTGGTGCAAATGATTTTCAGCACTTGATCTGGATATTTTAAGTATGTCATTTATCTCCTACATGATAAAACATTGATTCTTCTCAATTAGTGTCTCGATTCAATCTCTGTTAACTTCAACTGGTCAATCCAAACATGGAACATTTTTCAGTGAGATATCTCCCACACAAAACTTCACAAACCGCTTTTTACATGTTCAATCAGTCACAGCATATTTTCCATACACTGTGCAAATCTTTTTTGTGTGTTTCAGTTGCATTTTTACCTTTCTTGAAGCAATAAAGCATAATATGCTATTGCTTTTTTCCTTCCATTTTCAATATTAAAATGGTTTCACAAAAATTCACAAATTTTGTTGTTTTTAAAAAATGTATACTGATATGACAGTTGCCACAATGCAATCTAACAAAATTGCTTCAAATGAAGTTAAAGACAACTAAGAACTGCCAGAGCCATCCTACAGTAAAAATGGTACAAACCTTTTGAACAACCCAACATTATTCTATTAAAATGTGAGTGATGCTATTAGTTTGTTAATATTTCTGTTCATTTATTTTTTAGGTTACTTATACAATATCTCAGAGAAGGCAATGGCACCCCACTCCAGTACTCTTGCCTGGAAAATCTCATGGACGGAGGAGCCTGGTAGGCTGCAGCCCATGGGATCGCGAAGAGTCGGACACGACTGAGCGACTTCACTTTCACTTTTCACTTTCATGCATTGGAGAAGGAAATGGCAACCCACTCCAGTGTTCTTGCCTGGAGAATCCCAGGGACGGGGGAGCCTGGTGGGCTGCCGTCTATGGGGTCACACAGAGTCGGACACGACTGAAGCGACTTAGTAGCAGCATACAATATCTACTGATTATGTACATAGTGTTAGGCTTTGTTACAAGGATAAAGAAAAGGAAGTTCATTGTCTAGTGTGAAAGTCAGATGATGTACCCACAAAGAAGATGAGGTGTTAGTCGTTCAGTCATGTGCCACTCTTTGTGACCCCATGGACTGCAGTCCGACAGGCTCCTCTGTCCATGGAGTTCTCCAGGCAAAAATACTGGAGTGGGTTGCCATTCCCTTCTCCAGGGGATTTTCCTGTCCCAGGATTGAACCTGGGTCTCCCATATTGCAGGCAGAGGCTTTACCTTGTGAGCCACCAGGGAAGCACTAATTTTCTTTCTTTCTTTTTTTTTTTTTTTTTTTTAAGTTTTGGCCACATCACATAACATGTGGTATCTTAGTTCCATGACCAGGGATAAAACCCACATTCCCAGCAGTGGAAGCACAGAGCCTTAACCACTAGACCACTGGGGAAGTTAAAGATGATAGAAATAAAAGCTATGGAAACTGGTAGATGAGACATACTATACTGAGGAGAGTAAGAAGAAACTGCTTCACTTTCCTCAGCATGGTAAAACAGAGATAATCCAAGAGATTCAATACAAAAAGACTCTGGGTAGATGCAGGATAGCTGGACTTGGAGGTTTGTTTCTTGGCTTTCAAATTCCTTCACTTTCAAGGTCACTTACCAATTATAATTGTCAATATCACTTTTGTTTCAGGAGTAGCTCTGTTGCTAAATTAATTTCAGAGGATTAAAAAATAATTTCTGAAAGGGTATATCTTTGAATCAAATACTGAACAAAAATCAGTATCATACAAGCAAAGTTTGAAAGGGGTGAAAGAAAAGTCACTGGCTAAGAAGAGTAGTATAATGATTTAATGGTATAAGATCTAGCAATACAATGAAACTATGTTCAAAACTTAAGAGATATATCACATTCAGGTTCATGCATGTTGTTCAGCAGAATAGAAACAAGATTTTAAAGGTTTAGAGCAGTTAGCAGCAGCCCATTTTATGAATATCAGCTTTCTGCCATGTCCAGGATCTTCCTCCACCCCCATCCCAGTTTTGAGGTGAGAGTGAAAGTGAAGTCATTCAGTTGTGTCTGACTCTTTGCAACCCCATGGACTGTAGCCTACCAGGCTTCTCCATTCATGGGATTTTCCAGGCGAGGGTACTGGAGTGGGTTGCCATTTCTTTCTCCAGAGGATCTTCCCGACCCAGGAATCGAACCTGGGTTTACCCACATTGCGGGTTGACGCTTTACCCTCTAAGCCACCAGGAAGTTTTGAGGTAAAGTAGTGAAAATGCTATACTTCCCAGGTGGCTCAGTGGTAAAGAATCTACCTGTCAATGCATGAGATGTGGGTTTGATCCCTGGAGAAGGAAATGACAACCCACTCCACTATTATTGCTGGGAAAATCCCATAGACAGAGAAGGCTGGTGGGCTATAGTCCATGGGGTTGCAGGGTCTGGCACAACTGAGCACATATACAGTAAAAATATTGGTGTGATTTTTATCATTCCCAGAGGGGCAGCCAATTCATAATGAACATGGGCCTCATAAGTCAAATTGTGTTAATTTGGTTGCAATTAAAGTGAGACTGATAAGTGGAAGCTTTCAACTCAAACATCTGTGAAAGCTGAGTTTTTATGTTAGACTTTTAAAATTGCACTGTAAGAGTAATTTAAGCCATGGCTTACACCTTCTATTTAGTAATATTGATTGCAGAGTGTTTAATAAGTTTATAAATTTATCTTAAAAAGTGGCATCACCTTTACCAACAATATGAAAGTTCAATAATTTGAAAAGGAGGAAGGGGAGAGTTTTTTTTTAATTAATTTTATTTTTTTAATTTAATTTTATTTTTTAACTTTACAATATTGTATTGGTTTAGCCATATATCAACATGAATCCACCACAGGTATACACGTGTTCCCCATCCTGAACCTTCCTCCCTCCTCCCTCCCCGTACCATCCCTCTGGGTCGTCCCAGTGCACCAGCCCAAAGCATCCAGTATTGTGCATCGAACCTGGACTGGTGACTCATTTCATATATGATATTATACATGTTTCAATGCCATTCTTCTAAATCATCCCACCCTCTCCCTCTCCCACAGAGTCCAAAAGACTGTTCTATACATCAGTGTCTCTTTTGCTGTCTCGTATACAGGGTTATTGTTACCATCTTTCTAAATTCCATATATACGCGTTAGTATACTGTATTGGTGTTCTTCTTTCTGGCTTACTTCACTCTGTATAATAAGCTCCAGTTTCATCCACCTCATTAGAACTGATTCAAATGTATTCTTTTTAATGGCCGAGTAATACTCCATTGTGTATATGTACCACTGCTTTCTTATCCATTCATCTGCTGATGGACATCTAGGTTACCTCCATGTCCTGGCTATTATAAACAGTACTGCAATGAACATTGGGGTACACGTGTGTCTTTCAATTCTGGTTTCCTCAGTGTGTATGCCCAGCAGTGGGATTGCTGGATCATAAGGCAGTTCTATTTCCAGTTTTTTAAGGAATCTCCACACTGTTCTCCATAGTGGCTGTACTAGTTTGCATTCCCACCAACAGTGTAAGAGGGTTCCCTTTTCTCCATACCCTCTCCAGCATTTATAGCTTGTAGACTTTTGGATCGCAGCCATTCTGACTGGCATGAAATGCTACCTCATAGTGGTTTTGATTTGCATTTCTCTGATAATGAGTGATGTTGAGCATCTTTTGATGTGTTTGTTAGCCATCTGTACGTCTTCTTTGGAGAAATGTCTATTTAGCTCTTTGGCCCATTTTTTGATTGGGTCATTTATTTTTCTGGTATGGAGCAGCAGGAGTTTCTTGTATATTTTTGAGATTAGTTCTTTGTCAGTTGCTTCATTTGCTATTATTTTCTCCCATTCTGAAGGCTGTCTTTTACCTTGCTTATAGTTTCCTTTGTTGTGCAGAAGCTTTTAAGTTTTATGAAAAATATTAGAAGTAATTCAAGATACATAATGATTCCTGTTACTTAACTAAAAATGTATTTTTTTTACTTTTATTTCATTCAGCTACTTATTTATAAGTTCCATGTGGCCATTTTAATTATTTCCCACCACTCCTGTGAGATAGGCAGATAACATAATGGGTTGAGTTTGATGAATCTGGCTGTGGCTTAACTATCTTTTAGGTTTCAATGGTGTTAAAAGAAAATTCTAAATTTCTTTAGCCCATTTGACAATTCACTATGCTTAAACAATCAGAGCTCAAACTGTTCTTAGAATATATATATATTATATATATATATATATATATATATATGTTAAGCAGTGTATTTAGCTACTATATATGTATTCTTAGCATTTCCTATTATTCTAAGGGCCTCTTTTACCCTTAAGTTTGCTTAAGGGAAAATGTTTTTCTTGCTCTTATTATATAACTGAGTTGTTTTCTGAAATGCAGTGTCCAATAGAGAAAGTGTTAATAGTAGCATGCATTTTTGCTAATTACAGTATAATTATAGGCATACCTCAAAGATACTCCATATTTAGTTTCAGACCACTGGAATAAAGTAAATATCACAATAAAGTGAGTCAAATAATTTTTTTCCAGTGCATATACAAGCTGTGCTTACACTATATTATAGTCTATTGACTGCACAATAGCATTATATCTAAAAAATAATGTACATCTAATTTTTTAAAATGTATTGCTAAAAAGTACAGTGAGCTGAGCCTTAATGAGTAATCTTTTTGCAATTTTAACATCAAAAATCATTGATAACAGATCACCTTAACAATATAATAATGAAAAAATGTGAAATACTGAGAATTACCAAAATGTGACACCAAGACATAAAGTGAGCAAATGCTGCTGGAAAAATGGCACCAACTGACTGGCCTGAGGCAGAGTTACCACAAACCTTCAATCTGTAAAAAACATGATATTTGCAAAATGTGATAAACTGAAGCACAGTAGAAGGTGGTGTGCCTATATTATAAAAAGCTGACACATCAAATTGAATAAAATTGTTTTCCAGTATTAAGTAGCAGTCGTCTGAAAAAAGATGATGGGGAAATTAAAAATAGTGACAACTGAAGAGCATACTTTTTCACCAGCACACAATTACATAAATCTTGTATTTGCTTTTTATTTCTATAAATTATTTATATGGCAATATTTTAAAGTAGAGTGAATTGGTAAATCAGAAACCAGAATATCATCATGCAAAATTCCTGTAATAAGAACTGATCCAAGGACAGTTCTATATGAAACAATAAATTAGTATAGAAGTGGTATTGACTCATTTTTCCAAGCAAGACAACTTATAATTCCAATTTACGCTGAAGGCAAAGATGGATCCTTTAGAACTGTAACAATAAATTACTTATATTTATCTATAAGACATTTTATTAAATGATTTTTAAAATATAATAAACATTTTTCTTCTTAGTAAAAATGAAAATCTCTCAACCAAGTTTCCTTTGCTAAAATATATGTCTCTTTCTTGTATAAACAGGAAAAAAGATACACTTACTCATTCAACAACACCAAAAAAAAAATCAGTTTTGTTAAATGTTGGCTACTGTATAATATAGTCAGGGTTAGGGTAGGATAAAGCTTCAAGATGATAATGACAAAATATGACACATAAACCCCAGTAGACAGAGATTTAAAGGGAGAAATTATCTAAGACCCACCCTAATTATCTAAGGACTGACAACTGTCTTAGAATTATCTAGGGCCTAGCAAGTTTTAATCCCATTACTGAACAGTTAGAAATCATTAATTAAATACTTATTAAGTAGAGCAAAATTATAAAGAAGGAATGCTGCTGCTGTTGCTAAGTCACTTCAGTCCTGTACAACTCTGTGTGACCCCACGGACTGCAGCTTACCAGGCTCCTCTCTCCATGGGAGTTTCCAGGCAAGAGTACTAGAGTGGGTTGCCATTGCCCTCTCCAAAAGAAGGAATAAAGTTCAATATATTTGATGGTAAAATTGTTTTTTAATATATATATTTATATAATATACAAATTAATATGTTATATATAGCTAATATATTATATATAATATATTATATATATATTTCTATTATATACATAAAGTCTTACCAATTTCCATTATTTCTCATTCATCACTCATTCATTTACTTATCTCCCTTTTTGTATAAATATAAAATACTTGCTCTAATCCAAGTACTAGAAATCTACCTGAAGCAACATATACTTTCTGGCCTCAAGGGATTTGCAATAATATGACAATCAGTACACAGTATTGGCAGTAAGTGATTTCTGGGAGAGTGACCAGGGTACCATGAATACACACTGGAGAGTAAATCTGTCAGTTTATGGGGGTTGCAACAGCCTTTATGTTGCTATGGAATTCTGAGAAGAGATCTTAAAACAGGAGTTATCAGGATACAAAAGCAAAAAAGGGAATAGGAAAGATTTTGGATAGAGAAAAACACAATTATCAATATATGTCTATAGTACCAGAAGTAATAACCAAATGACTGAAATTAGTTAAGGAGGATTAGAGCCCTAAAATCAAGATGGCATTTTTTATTCTCCACCGCCCCCCTCCCCCACCTTTTTTTTTTCTTGCTTGTTTGTTTGTTTAGGGGATGACTGTGGAGAAATTGTATTAAAAGCTCAGAATAAAAAGGCAAACTGATTATTAAGAGCTTGAACTGATCAGATTAGGAACTTTCAAACTTATCTGAGGTTAGCAAGCAGTCACCATTAGGTTTTCAGGACAAAAATGGTAAGATTGGTATGATGAGATTTGTTCTTAAGCTAGATTAGGCTTAGTGTGGAGAGTGGTATAAAAAGAATGAAACATAAAAATGTTCTCACAGGAATCTAAGCATTAATATTGATCTATGTTTGAAGAATGACTGCTAAGAAATAGAAAAGTATGTACATCTTTTATGAACAAAAGGACTATCTTTTTTTTTTTTTTTTTAATCTACCACCATTGTATGGACTTCCCTGATAGCTCAGTTGGTAAAGAATCCACCTGCAATGCAGGAGACCCTAGTTCGATTCCTGGGT
The DNA here is from genome assembly GCF_029407905.1 of Bubalus kerabau. Taxonomy (NCBI): domain Eukaryota; kingdom Metazoa; phylum Chordata; class Mammalia; order Artiodactyla; family Bovidae; genus Bubalus; species Bubalus kerabau. The sequence continues at coordinate 61,470,521 of NC_073634.1, forward strand.
TGGGATATCTGCTGGAGAATAGATAGGCTACCCACCCACTCCAGTATTCTGACCTGGAGAATTCCATGGACTGTATATCCATGGGGTCTCCAAGAATTGGACATGACTGAGCGACTCACTTTCACTTTTCAGCAGAAAAATGGCATTATCAAAGTCCCTCTCTGCCTGCTGTATATAAACATGAGACAAAAGTTTGAGAAAGTAAAGCAAGAAAAGGATGGAGAGACTTGTCAGAAACTTCCCTCAATTATTCAGGTGAATATCTTGGCCATGAACTAGGCAATGATATACAAGGGGAAGAGAGTGTTTGTTTGTTTGTTTGTTTTTGAGATATAAAGCAACCACACATACTGATGGATGAGCTGTGAGATGAAAGAGAAATAAAGAAGTCAATGACAGTTTAAAGCACTTCAGTCTGGGAAGCCAGCTGAATTGTAGGGCTGATGCCTCAGCTGCAATCTTTAGAGCAAACTGAAGGGTCAATTATTCACCTGTAGGCAATAGAGAAAAATAAATAAGAAAAATTGTGAAAAGGCAGAATAGGCATTAGACAGGATGAAGGAAAAAAAGAATAAAGCATTAGTCACCAAGTAAAGAAAGTGTTTCAAGAAGAATGGGCTCATAATAATCAAATACAGTGAGGAAAGGTAAAAAGGAAGTTGAAGAATTGACCACAGGCATAACACTGACAGTTTCTTTTAAATTGTGACACTAAATTGTAAAATTGTGTATTAAGTTCAAGAGAGAATGGGAAAAAAAGTAGTAGACACAGTGTTTACAGATTGTTCTTGAAAATCTGTGCTAATGCATGGAACAGATAATGAATACGTGACTGGAAAGGTATAGAAATAAGTAGCTTCCCTCCCCTTTGTGGTAAAAACTAGAAATATTACAGAATATACACATGAATTATCCAGCTAAGAGGAAAACTTTGATAAAAGGGAAAAGATTGAGAAAAATTGCTGGTTTAGGTTTTTGAGTTTGTTAGAACAGATGGCATCTTGTTCATGATTAGAGGATTGTTATCATAGACACAAGAGAGAACTAAGACTAATATTGATATTTTTGTTGTTTAGTTGGTTAGTAGTCATGTCTGACTCTTTTTTGTGACCCCATGAACTTTAGCCTACCAGGCTCCTCTGTCATGGGACTTCCTAGGCAACAATATTGGAGTGAGTTGCCATTTCCTTCTCCAGGGATCCTCCCAACCCAGGGATTAAACCCACATCTTCTGCAATGGCAGGTGTATTCCTTACCACTGAGCCACCAGGGAAGCTCAATATTGATATACAAAGGTGAAAATATAGAATATGTATAAAGAGGATATACTTATTTCTATCTGACTACTTATATTTTTTGTAACCTGGGAATAACAAGGAAAACTGCTTACCTCCAGGATTTCTATGAATTGGCATAAGAGAAAATAGACAAAAGAAAGACATCTGCATCATGAAAAGATTTCCAAGGAATCTATTTTATCCAAGGGCAGCCTGATTTAATGAATCAGATATGCACAGAAATAATTGGGTAGTCTGTGGATGAGGAGATATGCTAAAGAGCAGAGGAAGGAATGGGACTCAAATTAGGCTGTATATAGCATATAATGGGGCTTCCTTGGTGGCTCAGCAATAAAGAATCTCCTTGCAATGCAGGAGATGTGAGTTCAGTCCCTGAGTTGGGAAGATCCCCTGGCAACCCACTCCAGTATTCTTGTCTGGAAAATCCCATAGAGAGAGGAAGCTAATGGGATACAGTTCATAACATTGCAAAGAGGTGGACATGACTGAAGCTACTGAGCCTAGCACATAATGAGGGGAGTATGTGTTCAAGTTTAAGTTATTGCATTTTCTTGAAACTGAGTAGTATCATCCTTGATGATATGGGAATATTGAGAAAGAATGATGTTCTCACCAGGAGAAACAAGACTTTCATAGCTCTACATCTAGTCTTTTGGGGTCAATGATGAGGCCTAGAGTGAAGACAGTGACTTGTCTGAGTCCTGTGGGCATCTTCATTCCTGCAAGGGCGGTGCTGAAGCAACTGATGGTGATTTGTGAACACATTGTGCCATGTCAGATGATGTTATCTCATTTAATCATCTTAACAACATTATATTATAGGAACAATTAGTTGGCCATTTCATAAATTAGCATGTTTTCTGAGATAGTTTTCAACTCCAAGTTGTCTGTGTTTATGGTCTATAATTTTAGCCACTTTGAAATAGATAAAATGAAAAGGGAACTATTAGGTTGGTGGAAAAATAATTGTGGTTTTGCATTGCTGTTTGATATTGGAATGCATTCTTAAATAAATGTGGTTATGTTACACATCGTTTTAATGCACATTTCTTGCTTTATTATTTTTTGCTAATGATTTATTACTTGCTATTTATTTTATATGAATTTTAGACTAGGGAACTGGTGTTAGACAAAAAGAAAATTGAGTTTTTTGTTTTTTTTTTTAATTTGAGTTCAAAATAGGTCATAAAGCTACAGGGTCAACTTGCAACATCAACACACTTGGCTCAGGAACTGCTAATGAATGTAAAGGGCAGTAGTGGTTCAAGAAGTTTTAGAAAGGAGATGAGATCCTTGAAGATGAGGAGTACAGTGGCCAGCCATGGGAAGTTGACAGTGACTAACTGAGAGCAATCATCAAAGCTGATCCTCTTAAAACTATGTGAGAATTTGCTGAAGAATTCAACATCAACTGAATTCTACAGTCATTCAACATTTGAAGCAAATTGGAAAGGTGATAAAGCTCAATAAGTAGGTACCTGAAAATTAAAAAATCATCGATTTGGAGTATTGTCTTCTCTTATTCTACTCAACAAAGAACATTTCTCAATCAGATTGTGACATGAGACAAAAAGTGGATTTTATACAACTGGCAATGACTAGCTCAGTGGGTTGGACCACAAAGAAATTCCAAAGCATTTCCCAAAGGCAAACTTAATTAGCAAAAAAAAAAACAAAAAATTAAAAAAACTTGCCAGCCAACTACCACTTCTTCAAGCATCTCTACAACTTTTGCAGGGAAAATGATTCTACAACATGCAGGAGGCAAAAAATGCTTTCCAAGATTTCATCAAATCCTGAAGCACAGACATTTATGCTATAGAAATACACTTATTTCTCACTGGGAAAAATGTTTTGATTATAATGGCTCCTATTTTTATTAATAAAGATGTGTTTGAGCCTAATTATAATGATTTTAAATTCATGGTCCAAAATCATAATTACTTTTGTTGAAATACAAGATTTAATGTCACATGTTTTCCAAATTCCATTTTTGTGTAAGTTTATGCACATTTAAGGGCAAGGACACTGATTTTTGTTATGTCTTCAGCAAATGTTTGATTATTCCTTATTGATCTATAGACAGTAAGGAACAACCTATGTAATGCAAAGTGACCTTATAGGCAAGCGGTGTAGTGTAGAAAGCCAAATTATACTCAAAGTGTCAGTTTAAAAATGTACTGATAGGAGGATAGCACATAAGGACCAGTGCATAGGAAGACAATGGTATTCATCATTCTGTTTGCTTATCATAGAAGGTCTTTTTAAATAGGAGATAATGGTGTGAGTTTAAATGTTTAGTGGCATATGCATGAGATAAACTGAGGATAGTTTTATGCAAATAATTTTAGTAGAAACAGAAAAAGCAAATCAAATTCTTGGCCCTAGGTACCTCAAGGCTTAGCACAACTCTGGAATGAGCTTCAAAAGGATTCTTTATGTCTCTCCTTTGTATTCTATACCCTGCAAGCAGCCATACCACTTTAGAGAGATGCAAAATTTCTTAGAGATGATAACTAATTTGATCAGGTAATAATCACATCCTACTGGCCTGTGAGCTATCAAATCTTTTTAAATGGCTTTTCTTATCTTTTCTCTGATTCATTATCTGCTGATGTCAGCATTTAATTAGCAGAAATCAGTCTTAGAGGGCTTCCTTCCATAAAGGAAGATACTGAGCTTTAGCACATTGTAATAAGGAAGATGGAAATTATAAGCATAGCTGTGAAATATAGAATCAGAGTACCTAAGCTCCAGTCTTGATTGTATAACTTATTGAAAGACAGGAGTTATTACACCTGTTACACATTAACTATATGAATGGAAATATTTTGGTATAGCCTCACATATTTATTTTGATAATCAATTAAACAACACATATAAAAAGGAACTTAATAAATACAAAAATCTGTTTGAATTGCATTTGTTCAGTGCCCAGCATGTATTGCACAATCTCTACACTTAGTAAGAGTTTGTTGACTGTATAAGTAAACCAAAGACTCAGCCAATCTTTGTGTATTGCTGTATTGGAAGCCACAGATCAGAGGTTCCTGTTATGTACAACTTTCCCACAGGTAAAGTGAAGAGGAAAAATAAAAGACAGTAGCAATGTACTATCTTCTGTGCATAAATAACCTTCTGTTATGAAACTTATATTCAGACATTGATCTCAATTGACCTTGCTGTTCAACCCTCCAGCAGTACCAATACCACTTATTCACTTTTCTGTTCTGTGTGTTGTTCAGGAAAGTGTACAGGATGTTTTGTCTCACTAGTAAATAACTTGCTGTCAGCTATGTTACAGAAACGTAAAACTGACACTTGTTTTCCTTACACTCTCATAATATAGCATGAATCTTTTTGGCCTATCATGAAAAAGATATTTGTAGTAATGTTTCTTGGATTTTAAGAGGATTTGCTGAAGACTAATGCTAAAGCTGAAACTCCAACAATTTGGCCACTTGATGCGAAGAACTGACTCATTTGAAAAGACCCTGATGCTGGGAACTGAGTGACTGAACTGAAGGGGATTTGAGATTATTCTTTATTAACCAGGGAAAGACTATATCATGTGTATGTGTGATTTATTCAGGAAAGCTTTAATGAAATATAGACCCTCAGTTCAGTTCAGTTGCTCAGTTCATGCGACCCCATGAACCGCAGCACGCCAGGCCTCCCTGTCCATCACCAAGCCCCGGAGTTCACCCAGACTCACATCCATCAAGTCAGTGATGTCATCCAGTCATCTCATCCTCTGTCGTCCCCTTCCCCTCCTGCCCCCAATCCCTCCCAGCATCAGAGTCTTTTCCAATGAGTCAACTCTTCACATGAGGTGGCCAAAGTACTGGAGTTTCAGCTTTAGCATCATTCCTTCCAAAGAAATCCCAGGGTTGATCTCCTTCAGAATGGACTGGTTGGATCTCCTTGCAGTCCAAGGGACTCTTAAGAGTCTTCTCCAACACCACAGCTCAAAAGCATCAGTTCTTCAGCGCTCAGCCTTCTTCACAGTCCAACTCTCACATCCATACATGACCACAGGAAAAACCATAGCCTTGACTAGACGGACCTTTGTTGGCAAAGTAATGTTTCTGCTTTTGAATATGGTATCTAGGTTGGACATAACTTTCCTTCCAAGGAGTAAGCATCTTTTAATTTCATGGCTGTATATATATATATATATATATATATATATATATATATATATGTATATAGACCCTAGAGATAACCAAAAATTCAGTTTTGTTGTTCTCTTTCTCTGTCTCTCTCTCTGTCACTCTAATTCTCTTCTTCTTTTCTTCTCTTCCAATCCATATCCATTTTTCTTTATTTTCCCTCCTTTCTCCTTTTTTTCTTTATATCATTTTATTTTTGATAAATTATGTTTTGTAGGGCTTGAAAAATTAGACTCAGAAATTCAGACATGCTACATTAGACAAAGGGGAGAAGCACAGAGTGGATTTTTGAGTAATAATGATAACCACTTTCTAAATAAAGAGTATTTCTTGTGTGTGCTCTACGGAATACTTCCACTATTGACTGAAAATAAGGGTACATAGTGTTGACTCAAAACAATGCACAGCCTTCAAATTGAGAATTTTATATGGCGGACAAAACTGGGGACTTAAAGAGGCAGCCTCTCAGATAGCTCTAAAGAACTGCTAGAAAGAGATAAGGAAGGAGCCAGGATTCATAGGATTTTTTGCAATGAAGACCAGATGTCAAAAAATCAAAAAATTACTGTTAATTAAAAAAAACACATCTCGAAGTAAAGAATTTAGTGCATTTGTATGCATAGGAATATGCAAGAGTCTGGGCTCACTGAAATCATTCCTTTGATCTGCAACTCAACTATCTGGGACCAGTATCCTGTGTTTCCACATCCTGAGTTTCCTCAGGGCTCACCATAGAACATAGTTGCAGATCTGCTGCTGCTGCTAAGTCACCTCAGTCGTGTCCGACTGTGCGACACGGCAGCCCACCAGGCTCCACCATCCCTGGGATTCTCCAGGCAAGAACACTGGAGTGGGTTGCCATTTCCTTCTCTAATGCATCAAAGTGAAAAGTGAAAGTAAAGTCGCTTAGTTGTGCCCGACTCTGTAACACCATGGACTGCAGCCCACCAGGCTCTTCCATCCATGGGATTTTCCAGGCAAGAGTACTGGAGTGGGGTGCCATTGCCTTCTCCAGTTGCAGATCTAGATGACTGCTAGATAATGAGAATCCTGTTCCATCCTGTGTTCCTTCAGGGTTCACTGGAGGGGTAGTTGTAATGTGATGGCTTGAGGGCTGCAACATCTTTTGCTTACTGATACGGCAGCATTGTTTCATTGACAGTGGCACAATGGTGGTGTGACCTGCATGATCATTGTGGTGATCTGCGTCCTTTGAGTAACCCTAGAGAACTTCAGAACAACCAAGGGTAATGCCTCCTTGTCTAGAATATCCCAAGAGATCACTCAATGTAGATACTTTTTAAAAATCCCTGGATCTATACAGTTGAGTCAATATTGAGTAAGTGAGGCTCTCTGAAGCAATAGTTATCTGTTATGCAAATGGACAATGAAAAAATAAAGTGTTAAAGAGGAAACTAATATTTTTAAAAAATATGAAACTACCAATTAAAATCAGATGACACATGTAATGACCTCAGTACATAACAGTTGCTCAATAAATGCTATGTTATTTATTTTTTATGTTAACTTCAAAAATGTTTTTATTATAACATTTTTGTCAATGGGTAAATGTTATTTAAGAAAAAAAATGATTGTGGATATTTTCCTTAATAAGTCTATTAGGGGAAGGAGGAGAAGGGGATGACAGAGGATGAGATGGCTGGATGGCATCACTGACTCGATGGACATGAGTCTGAGTGAACTCCAGAGTTGGTGATGGACAGGGAGGCCTGGTGTGCTGCAGTTCATGGGGTTGCAAAGAGTCGGACACAACTGAGCAACTGAACTGATACATATTATAAAAAAGACCATTTTACAGAAGTGAAAGCTAAGACATAATTCTAGTAACTTGCTCAAGATCTCAGTCAGTCAGTGTGAGAATTGGGATACAAAAGAGTCAGAATCAGCTGACTGAGATTGCAGCGAGAGGTGAAGTCCCAAAACTTACACATATACAACTCCAAAGTAAGTTTTTTGCTTTTGTAAAAACATGTACTATGGATAAACTGTCATTAGTAGGATCTTTTTTTTTTTAACTAATAGTGGTCAGTTGTATCTGTACTTTGCAACATTATCCCCCCCCTGGAAAGAAACATGTATGCTTTTAAAAGAGTAAGAAGTTAAATTACCTATAAAGGACTGAATTCATGTTATATTTTAATCTGATTAAGTGGCTGAAAAGAATTGAGAAACTATGTTCCCAGGTCAGCTCTATGAATGGGAAGTGCCTCTAAATTTAGGAGATTCTAAACTTTTAAATTTTCCCATGAATCTATGTGCTAAAGTTTGTCTTGAAATGCCTTGATTTCTGAAAATTAGAGTAGTTATTTGTGAAAGAAATATCCACTCTATTTTGGTACTCATTAGCTACTTACATCTTTTTGAGAAAGAGGAAAAATAACAAATATTTGATATAAACAGGTAATTCAGTTGCTTTTGAATGTTTCAAAAAGTTGAGTTTACCACATAGAATATCCTGTGGTAAGAATTTTCTCATCTTGTAATAATTTAATGATATTCAAGGGGCATCAAAAGATAAACTCTTTTACATTCTCACTGGCAAGAAAGGGATTTTCTGTGTCATGCTTTCCCTTTAAGGTACATTTTAAATCACCAATGATATTTTTGCCCTGGACACCAAAATGACTCTCTTCACTTATGATTGGGACAAACTGTGTCTTGAGAATTTTAAACACTCAGGGATTAAAAGGTCTCTTTGGTTAAGTTGATCCCAACCTTCTAGTCAGATGACTCTCATTCCTATGACTTTTGACAGAAACCATGCCATATTTTATCTGGTAAGGAGTAAGTTCAATTGTGAGGCTTCCTTGTTTTGCAGACAATCCAAACACAAGTATAATCTAGCCAAGACTGTTAATAAAAGATAAGAAAATCAATTTTAATATATTTTTTTCTAGCTTCAGTGCAAGGAGAAGCAGCTATGTTTGCACTTTTGTATGCCACAATCTTTGTAAAACTCTTTTTAAACAAACAGACCACATATTTCAAAAAATTTAATGAAAGTCAAGCTTTTATAAATGTTCTGTAGTATATCTTTATATTGTATACCATTCTTTTAACTCATAAGCATCTTGATTTTCTTTTTTGTTAAAGGAAGGTCATGGTTTCATTTATTATTCTTTTTTTTTTTTTTTGGCTTAAGCAACAAGTTTATTAATATCTCTCACAGTTCTAGAGGCTTGGTGTTTTTATTATTATTGAAGAAAGAAAATGAAGTTTTTAATTTTATTTTTACTTCAAAATTATGTAAATAGACTTTTAGATCTCTATTCTTAATGCATCTACTGATAGGATATTCCTTCTGGAGATTCAGGTGTGGAAAGGGCAGAAAAGTGACTGATACAAGTTTATTTAATTGGACTACTGGGAAGTCACTTCAGTCATGTCCGACTCTCTGTGACCCCATGGACGGCAGCCCACCAGGCTCCCCTGTCCCTGGGATTCTCCAGGCAAGAACACTGGAGTGGGTTGCCATTTCCTTCTCCAATGCATGAAAGTGAAAAGTGAAAGTGAAGTCGCTCAGTCGTGTCCGACTCTTAGCGACCCCATGGACTGCAGCCTGCCAGGCTCCTCCGTCCATGGGATTTTCCAGGCAAGAGTACTGGAGTGGGGTGCCATTGCCTTCTCCTTAATTGGATTAGTGATCCTGAAACCAAAAAGTTAAGAATTGACATGGGTGATCCCACAAGGGGTATATTGAAACATGACTTTTTTCTCTATATTGTTTAACTCTACCCTTATAGAGATCAGCTTTTTGTTCTACTCATCTGTACTTGGCAAACAGAGTGGTGTGCCCAGCCGCCTGTGTTGGTACTCATCATAAGAAAGGAGTCTATCGGGAGAAACCTTTACCAAATAGAAACTTAACTGACTTCAATTTAGTGTGCCCACAATGATGCTTACTCATGAACTTTGCTCCAAATCCACTAACTTGAAAATATATATATATTTTAATATACAATGGCCAAAGAAATTCCTAGCAGAATAGTTCCATTGTTTCCCTTCAGTTCTCACCTTTCTAAATTAAGACTCGTTTGTGGGGTTCTTCACAACCCACCCCGCTACTGCCCCTGCCCCCTCCACCAATGTATTTAGCAGCAGCTTGTATTGCTATTTAAGGAAGTAAATGGTTGTCCTTCAATTAGGTTCTATCCAATTTAATTAAGAGGAAATCACTTGAGGATTCCAAAATGTAGATATCTTCCTTCTCTGTTAACAGCACTGATACAAATTTTCTCTACTTTTATAACTTGGGTTGAACAAAAATTCATTTGGATTTTTCCATAAGATGTTATGGGAAACCCCACACAAACATTCTGACAAACCCAATACCTTTGTTCAGTCAACTTAGGATATCAAAGAGGGGAATTTTGGTTGCCAATTCTGAAGTTATCACTATTCTCTGAAGACCCTCTATGGAATAAGCTTTTGGTCTTTGGTGAAAGTGAAAGTGACAGTTGCTTAGTCTGCTCTGACTAGTCTACTCTGACTTAGTCTGACTCTGCGACTCCATGGACTGTAGCCTGCCAGGCTCCTTTCTCTCCATGGAATTTTCCAGGCAAGAATACTGGAGTAGGTAGCCATTACCTTCTCCAGGGGATCTTCCTGACCCCAGCAACAAACCTGGATCTCCTGCATTGCAGGCAGATTCTTTATCATCCAGGCCACTGGGATAAGCTTTTGGTATTTGGTATTCTTAAACTATTCAGTTAAGACATGGTACTACATTGTTTTGCTTCAGTGGACAATATAGAAGGATTGTATAATCGAAAAGCAAGATAACTAATCTCAAGTATATCCTCTGTTCACCTTAAATCCCTTTTCTAACCTCACATCTGCAATAGAAGATGGTACTTATTGACAAAAATAATTTAAGGATTGAGAAATAAAATACATCAGTAAGAAATAAAAGAAAGGTCTGGGGTAAATCTTTTATAGGGTTTAGATTTACTGCATTTTAATAAAATATTTCTAAACAGAGGGGTCAAATAAACTAAATTTTCATTTTTTTCTGTCTTTCAACAAACACTTAAGTGCTCACAGTATGCAAAGCTGTATGTAGGTACTATGGGAGAAAAAAAGATGAATTAAAAGATGAAAATCTTAGGGGAGACAAGAAATATGCATGAATAGCTTGAATACAAGCTCCAAAAATGATGAAAGCCCTAGGAGTAGCATAAACAAAGTCTGTTGAATCCAGCAGCTGTGGAGATTACTTCTCTGCTGAAGTGCTAAAGGTAAATGTAGAATGCATATGAATAGATGCGTGTACATACATGCACAAGTCCACACATACGTATAAGTGATTTGGGGGCTTTTTTCTGTGTTAATTTTCCTTTAAAATGTTAAAATGGATAAATTATTGAGGTAGGTATAATAAATAAATCAACAAAATTAAGCATTCCTTGATAATAGAATCTAAGTGATTCCAAATATAAACCTGATTTTAATAATGTTTAAAGAAATGTTTCAGTAAAAATATCAATTGCAAGACATGAAAGATGTGAAATAATTAACAGTGAACAAAATTAACTTCTTGTCTCTTAGGTAATGTCATAGAAACATACCCATTTGTATCTAATTATTTTAAATGTAGCAAAATTAGGAGGAAACCTGGATCATTTAAGAAAAAAATCTAAGGACAACAACTGAGGTGGTACTAAAATGGATATTAAGAGAACATTAAAGCATTAAAATACTTCTTGAGTGTCTAAATAATTTAAAACAAGTCCTTTTCCAGTAGTCTAAAAATATAAATGAAGTTTTGAAAACATCACTGATTAGCTAGTCTCATTTGTCTCTAAGCATAAGCAAAGAGCAAATACATCTTACTTTTACCAAGACAATGTTTCTGTTAGATATAGATATAGATATAGATATATTTTTTTTTTCAAACACAGCAACCTGACTAGGATAGAAGTGAGTAGTGAAAGTTGCTCAGTCAAGTCCAACTCTTTGCAACCCCATGGACTGTAGCTTGCTAGCTTCCTCTGTCCATGGAATTATCCAGGTAAGTATACTGGAGTGGGTTGTTGTTACCTTCTCCAGGGGGTCTTCCTGACCAAAAAATTGAACCTGGGTCTCCTGCATTGCAGGTAGATTCTTTACCATCTGAGCCACGAGGGAAGCTCCAACTAGGATAGAAGCATAAGAGAAAATTATTAAGGCTTGCCAGCTTATAAAATCCTGTTACCCAAAACAGCATGAGGAAAGTTGTAGATGAGAGTCTCTACAAGGGAATTAGTATTGTGTCATAATCTAAACTATCTAAATTTAAGCACTGGCTAATTTGGGTCTAGCTATGTGATTTCAAGTAAATGTTTAACTTTTTGAGTCTTATTTAGTAAGTAGATATCTTAAAGTTAGGATAACATTAATATCTACCTCAATTGTTTAAAAATTAAATGAGTTTACACATGCCAAGTTTTAGGCTAGTATTTTCTCAGATATTAATTCTGAGTAACAACCCTTCCCCACAACACAAAAACAAAAATCAGCAAGGAAGAGAAAAAGAAAACTCTGAAATCGGCAAATTTATTGTCACATATATGTTGATAATACTTTGGCTTCCTGCATGAAAATCTGGAAGGAAGCCAGGGGCGCTATAACAATAAAAATAAGTTCCTTGAATTTTTTATTCAAATCTATTTTATTTTTACACAGTTGGCTTTTCTCCAGTCTTTTCTGGTCATAGATTTGCTTTTTCTGGTATCCTTGACTTAAAATTATGAATTGCATTACATGAAATATAAACCTATATATGCTTTAGAAATTAGAGGAAGTCCTGAATATTGCAAAAATGCATGCTTTATATTTAATACAGTTCCACAATGTAGTTATCAGATTAAATGCATGACAGTTGTTTAAATTTGAATTTCAGATAAAAGAGGAACAATTCTTTAGAGAAATGTCCCAAATTTACATGGGCATATTTATATTATAAATTGTTGTGTGTTTATCTAAAATTCACATTTAGCTGAGCATTTTATATTCTTATTTGATGAATCTGGCAACCCTGGATTGTAGGAAGGCCATGAATTACCAATGTGTCAACCTAAAAACAAATTAATCAACAAGAAAATTTGTACATTCATCTAGGTCCCTATGGGGCTTCCCCAGCGGCTCAGCCATAATCAGCCTGCAATGCAGAAGTCACAGGAGACAAAGGTTCAACAACTGGGTGGGGAAGATCCACTGGAGGAGGGCAACCCACTTCAGTATTCTTGCCTGGAGAATGCCAAAACCGAGGAGCCTGGCAGGCTATAGTCCATAGGGTCACAAAGAGTCAGACACAACTAAAGCGACTTAGCACCTATGCAAGCACACTAGATCCCTACTGCGATCTCCTTAATTTAGGCCATAATCATTTTGACTCTAATAATTCCAGCACCCACCTAATTGTATCTGGCTTTATTCTATCCTTCTTCCAATTTATTCTCTATCTTGTAGCAAAGTGATTGTTCTAAAACACAAATCTGTAATTACAGTAACTTGCCTGCTAAAAATTTGTCAGTGGTTCCCCAAAACCCTCTGAATAAAATTTAAACTCTAGTAAATGTAATTGTGCAGTAGTTTGAACATTTTTTGGCATTGCCTTTCTTTGGGACTGGAATGAAAATTGACCTTTTCCAGTCCTGTGGTTGCTGCTGGTTTTACAAATTTTCTGGCATATTGAGTGCAGCACTTTCACAGCATCATCTTTTAAGATTTGAAATAGCTCAACTGGAGTTCCATCACCTTCACTAGCTCTGTTCCTAGTGATACTTCCTATGGCCCACTTGACTTCACATTCCAGGATATCTGGCTCTAGTTGAGTGATCACATCATCGTGATTATCTGTGTCATGAAGATCTTTTTAGTAGAGCTCTTCTGTGTATTCTTGCCACCTCTTCTTAATATTTTTACTTCTTTAGGGTCCATACCTTTTCTCTCCTTTATTGTGCTCATCTTTAAATGAAATGTCCCCTTGGTATCTCTAATTTTCTTGAAGAGATCTCTAGTCTTTCCCATTCTATGGTTCTCTTCTATTTCTTTGCATTGATCACTGAGGAAGGCTTTCTTATCTCTCCTTGCTATTCTTTGGAACTCTGCATTCAGATGGACATATCTTTCTTTTTCTCCATTGCTTTTAGCTTCTTTTCTTTCTTTAACTATTTGCAAGGCCTCCTCAGACAACCTTTTTGCATTTCTTTTTTGGGGGGATGCTCTTGATCATTGCCTCCTGTACAATCTCAGGAATCTCCATCCATAGTTCTTCAGGCACTCTATCAGATCTACTCCCTTGACTTTATTTGTCACTTCCACTGTAAAATGGTAAGGGATTTTATTTAGGTCATACCTGAATGCTGGATCATCAAAAAAGCAAGGGAGTTCCAGAAAAATATCTATTTCTCCTTTACTGACTATGTCAAAGACTTTGACTGTGTGGATCACAACAAACTGTAGAAAATTCTTGAAGAGTTGGGAATACCAGACCACCTGACCTGCCTCCTGAGAAACCTGTATGCAGGTCAAGAAGCAACAGTTATAACTGGGCATGGAACAACAGACTGGTTCCAAATCATAAAAGGAGTACATCAAGGCTGTATATTGTCACCCTACTTATTTAACTTATATGCAGAGTACATCATGAGAAATGCTGGGTTGGATGAAGCCAAGCTGGAATCAAGAGTGCTGGGAGATATATCAATAACCTCAGATATGCAGATAACACCACCCTTATGGTGGAAAGTGAAGAACTAAAAAGCCTCTTGATGAAAGAGAAAGAGGAGAGTGAAAAACTCAACATTCAGAAAACTAAGATCATGGAATTCAGTCCTATCACTTCATGGGAAATAGATGGGGAAACAATGGAAACAGTGAGAGACTTCATTTTGGAGGGCCCCAAAATCACTACAGATGGTGACTGCATCCATGAAATTAAAAGACACTTGCTCCTTGGAAGAAAAGTTATGACCAACCTAGACAGCATATTAAAAACCAGAGACATTACTTTGCCAACAAAGGTCCATTTAGTCAAAGCTATGGTTTTTCCAGTTGTCATGTATGAATGTGAGAGTTGGACTATAAAGAGAACCAAGTGCTGAAGAATTGATGCTTTTGAACTGTGGTGTTGGAGAAGACTCTTTTTTTAATATAAATTTATTTATTTTAATTGGAGGCTAATCACTTTACAGTATTGTATTGGTTTTGCCATACATCAACATGAATCTGCCACGGGTGTACATGTGTTCCCCATCCTGAACCCCGTACCATCCCTCTGGGTCATCCCAGTGCACCAGCCCCAAGCATCCTGTATCCTGCATCGAACCTGGACTGGTGATTTGTTTCTTATATTATACATGTTTCAATGCCATTCTCCCAAATCATCCCACCCTCTCCCTCTCCCACAGAGTCCAAAAGACTGTTCTATATATCTGTGTCTCTTTTGCTGTCTCACATATAGGGTTATTGCTACCATCTTTCTAAATTCCGTATATATGCATTAGTATACAGAAAGGCAATGCCAAAGAATACTCAAACTACCACACAATTGCACTCATTTCACATGCTAGTAAAGTAATGCTCAAAATTCTCCAAGCCAGGCTTCAGCAATACGTGAACAGTGAACTCCCAGATGTTCAAGCTGGTTTTAGAAAAGGCAGGGGAACCAGAGATCAAATTGCCAACATGAGCTGGATCATCAAAAAAGCAAGAGAGTTCCAGAAGAACATCTATTTCTGCTTTATTGAGACTGTGTGGATCACAATAAACTGTGGAAAATTCTGAAAGAGATGGGAATACCAGACGACCTGACCTGCCTCTTGAGAAACCTATATGCAGGTCAGGAAGCAATAGTTAGAACTGGACATGGGACAAGAGACTTGTTCCAAATAGGAAAAGGAGTACGTCAAGGCTGTAATTGTCACCCTGCTTATTTAACTTATATGCAGAGTACATCATGAGAAATGCTGGGCTGGAAGAAACACAAGCTGGAAGAAAGATTGCTGGGAGAAATATCAATAACCTCAGATATGCAAATGACACCACTCTTATGGCAGGAAGTGAAGAGGAACTAAAAAGCCTCTTGATGAGAGTGAAAGAGGAGAGTGAAAAAGTTGGCTTAAAGTTCAACATTCAGAAAACGAAGATCATGGCATCTGGTCCCTCACTTCATGGGAAATTGATGGGGAAACAGTGGAAACAGTGTCAGACTTTATTTTTTTGGGCTCCAAAATCACTGCAGATGGTGACTGCAGCCATGAAATTAAAAGAGGCTTACTCCTTGGAAGGAAAGTTATGACCAACCTAGATAGCATATTGAATAGCAGAGACATTACTTTGCCAACAAAGGTCCGTCTAGTCAAGGCTATGGTTTTTCCAGTGGTCATGTATGGATGCAAGAGTTGGACTGTGAAGAAAGCTGAGTGCCGAAGAATTGATGCTTTTGAACTGTGGTGTTGGAGAAGATTCTTGAGAGTCCCTTGGACTGCAAGGAGATCCAACCAGTCCATTCTAAAGGAGATCAACCCTGGGTGTTCTTTGGAAAGCATGATGCTAAAGCTGAAACTCCAGTACTTTGTCCACCTCATGCGAAGAGTTGACTCACTGGAAAAGATTCTGATGCTGGAAGGGATTGGGGGCAAGAGGAGAAGGGGATGACAGAGGATGAGATGGCTGGATGGCATCACTGACTCGAGGCACGTGAGTTTGAGTGAACTCCGGGAGATGGTGATGGACAGGGAGGCCTGACGTGCTGCGATTCATGGGGTTGCAAAGAGCCAGACACGAGTGAGCGACTAAACTGAACTGAACTTACACTGTATTGCTGTTTTTCTTTCTGGCTTACTTCACTCTTTATAATAGGCTCCAGTTTCATCTACCTCATTAGAACTGATTCAAATGTATTCTTTTTAATGGCTGAGTAATACTCCATTGTGTATATGTACCACTGCTTTCTTATCCATTCATCTGCTGATGGACATCTAGGTTGCTTCCATGTCCTGGCTATTATAAATAACACTGCGATGAACATTGGGATACATGTGTCTCTTTCAATTCTGGTTTCCTCAGTGTGTATGCCCAGCAGTGGGATTGCTGGATCATAAGGCAGTTCTATTTCCAGTTTTTTAAGGAATCTCCACACTGTTCTCCATAGTGGCTGTACTAGTTTGCATTCCCACCAATAGTGTAAGAGGGTTCCCTTTTCTCCACACGCTCTCCAGCATTTATTGCTTGTAGACTTTTGAATAGCAGCCATTCTGACTGGCATGAAATGGTACCTCATTGTGATTTTGATTTACATTTTTCTGATAATAAGTGATGTTGAGTATCTTTTAATGTGTTTGTTAGCCATCTGTATGTCTTCTTTGGAGAAATGTCTGTTTAGTTCTTTGGCCCATTTTTTGATTGGGTCATTTATTTTTCTGGTATTGAGCAGCAGGTGTTGCTTGTATATTTTTGAGATTAGTTCTTTGTCAGTTGCTTCATTGCTATTATTTTCTCCCATTCTGAAGGCTGTCTTTTCACCTTGCTTATAGTTTCCTTTGTTGTGCAGAAGCTTTTAAGTGTAATTAGGTCCCATTTGTTTATTTTTGCTTTTATTTCCCATATTCTGGGAAGTGGGTCATAGAGGATCCTGCTGTGATTTATGTCAGAGAGTGTTTTGCCTATGTTCTCCTCTAGGAGTTTTATAGTTTCTGGTCTTATGTTTAGATCTTTAATCCATTTTGAGTTTATTTTTGTGTATGGTGTTAGAAAGTGTTCTAGTTTCATTCTTTTACAAGTGGTTGACCAGTTTTCCAAGCACCACTTGTTAAAGAGATTGTCTTTTCTCTGTTGTTATTCTTTTCTCTTTTGTAAAAGATAAGGCGTCTGGAGAAGACTCTTGAGAGTCCCTTGCACTGCAAGGAGATCAATGAGTCACTCCTAAAGGAAATCAGTCCTGAATATTCATTGGAAGGACTAATGCTGAAACTGAAGCTCCAATGCTTTGGCCACCTGATGTGAAGAGCTGATTCAATAGAAAAGACCATGATGCTGGGAAAGATTGAAAGAAAGAGGAGAAGGGGATGGCAGAGGATGAGATGATTGGATGGCGTCATTATCTCCATGGACATGAGTTTGAGCAAGCTTAGGGAGTTGGTGATGGATAGGGAAGCCTGTCATGCTGCAATCCCTGGAGTCACAAATAGTAACATGACTGAGCAACTGAACTGAACTGAACTGAAGTAATTTAAGGTAAAGCCCTAGGTGATTTAGAACTTTTGTTCATTTCCAGTTTATCCATTTTAAACTAAACTCCAGCTACAGTGAGCCTCCTATGTCTTGATTCCTCTGCCTTAAAAGATCTCTTACATTCCCCTCCACCTGTCTTAATTAACTCCATGCTTGCCCGTCTGGTTTGTTCCTTTACCTTTATGTTTTCCTTTTCTAGGTAAATCATATTCAGTTATTTGTTCAATACTCTATAGAAGTATTGGCTATAATATCTTCTTTTTTTTTGTATTGAATACAGAAAGGAACTGACTAATGTGAGTTGTGAAAGAATTTCCCTATTTTCAACCAAGATCTCTTTAAAGATGTTTGAATTAAAAACTATTTTTAATAGGTAACATATGCACAATGTTCAAAGAGTAGAGAAAGCATCTTGCTCCACCCAGCCTATACTTCCCTTCCCAGAGATAACCAGAGTTAGAGTTTCCCCAAATGTCCTTTCAGAGACATTTTATGCTTGCTCAAGAAAATACATGTAAATAGAAACACACACATTTCTAATGTTTCTATGGGTAATTGTATCTTCTACTAGTAAATAATATAAAGTTATAAAGCTTTCATCTGACCTATTCATGCTGTGGATTTCATAAGAATAATTTTTTTTTTGTTTGTTTCACTGTTTCAATCTGTAATTGAGTAATTAGACATTCATTAATAAAGAATTTATAAAGTCCTGATTGAAAATTTTAAGTGGGTCATGCCCTACAAAATTATGCTCCATTTCACTGTCTCAAGTTTTTAAAAATTTAAGCAGACAACCTCTCTAAAGTTTACATACTTCCTTTTGTTTTCACTTTTTTCTTGTTATATTTATAAATTTCCTGCTTCACCAAGAATCTTTCTACTCATTCTTAATGCTCAAAAAAGTTAAAAATTAAAGCATGATTTACTCAAAGAATAGGAGGGAGGAGGGTTCAGGATGGGGAACACATGATTCATGTTGATATATGGCAAAACCAATACAATATTGTAAAGTTAAAAAAAAAAGAATATAGAATTAGATATATTTAATAAAAATATAAACTAAACCAACCAAAATATTAACTTATTAAAGCAACATACTTATTTTCTCTAAATTATTTAAAATTATATAATGTGTTTTGCCTCTATTTTAATGTAACTCAAAATTCTAAATTATATTTATATAAAGGTCATTTTATTTAGCTTTTTGAAAAAAGTTGAATTTATACATATGTATTTGTATAGTAAAAACACAATTTGCAATTATAGCTTTAGAGTATATAAAGAACATTCTGGTTCACCAATGTGAAGAACAGGGATCATGCTTCAGATGAATGATGTCTAAACCTATATATATATACTAATTTATGGTGATATGATTATTTCATATTGTAAAATGATTCTTAAATTCTATGTGCACCCTATAGGAAAATTGTAGTAATGTGTGAGTACCTCTAGAAGCACAAAACGGTATACATAAAATATATATTACAAAGTACATATATTTATATTAAAAATATCCATATGTTATTTTGGGTTTCCTAAGTGGCGCCAGTTGTAAAAAATCCATCTGCCAAAGTAGGAGACATAAGAGATGTGGGTTCAGTCCCTGGATTGCGAAGATCCCCTGGAGAGGGAAATGGCAACCTGCTTCAGTATTCTTGCCTGGAGCATCCCATGGACAGAGGAGCTTGGCAGGCTACAGTCCATAGGGTCACAAAGATTTGGACACAACAAAAGAAGATCAGCCCTGGGATTTCTTTGGAAGGAATGATGCTAAAACTGAAACTCCAGTACTTTGGCCACCTCATGCGAAGAGTTGACTCATTGGTAAAGACTCTGATGCTGGGAGGGATTGGGGGCAGGAGGAGAAGGGGACGACAGAGGATGAGATGGCTGGATGGCATCACTGACTCAATGGACGTGAGTCTGGGTAAACTCCAGGAGTTGGTGATGGACAGGGAGGCCTGGCGGGCTGCGATTCATGGGGTCACAAAGAGTCGGACACGACTGAGCGACTGAACTCAACTGAGCACATATGCTATTTTACATATTCATTTACACATTCATATTTTTACTTGTTTTATTAATTCACTGAAATAAATTAGTGACATAAGGAATTCATGACACAAAACACATTTACTAAAATACCTGCCTTGGAAAATGTTGACAAAAAGTCTTAAAGAAAACAACCAGCTAAGTACAAAATTTGAAATACAATTGACACCATACTGATTCACTGCTGTTCATAAATATTACTGTTGTATATATACTATACATTTGTATATAAAATTTTGAAATAGAGAGATTTTATAAATTTGCCTAGGTGATAAACAATATAAATCTCACAAAACAAAAAAATTTACTTGTGACTGTAAAACAATTGCATGAAAGAAAAATAACATCCACACTAAGGTGAAGGAAAGAAACAATGAATGAAAAAGAGAAACTCTCTCACATTTATCTCCTCCAAATCAGGGGCTTCTGCCTCCTTTTGTATTGCTGTCACAGTTTTCAGTGTCTGATATAGAGAAATAATATTCTGGCCTTGTAGTTATGAGATCTGTGTACCACCAACCACACAGTGTGACCTTGGACAAGGAACCGAACCTCTCTCGACTGAGACTAGATGATATTTATGGTCTGATCCAGCTTTAACATTCTATATCTAATCTAATCTTTTCTGTGAAGATTCATTTCATATACTTCTCTACACAGAGGGCCTGAATGACTGCTCATTTCAGAAATCCTCACATTTTCTATTTTTGAAGACTGAAGTTAATAATCTGTCTTTTCCTTTCTTGTCAAGATGGTCATGTCTCTTAGTCTTCCATTACATTGTCAGGTAAATCAATTCACCACAAGACACAACAAAGGCCTTCATCCAGTCAGGGAAAAAAAATCTGCATCAAAAGAGTGATGTGAGCAGAAAAAGAACAAGAAACTGATCTTGTCCTAGTTCTGTGGAAATATGAAGTAAAGAATCCATTTAAATTTCTTCTATAATATTTTTGTTTCACTATCAGTGAAGTGGTATATGATAATAGCTTGAGGACATTTTAATGTATTCTCTATTCAAACAAGTAGAGGTAATGGTGAAGTAATTTTATTAGCTATTAGGCTTATGCTTTCCAACTCATTGCCATGTCCCTAGTATATACATAATTTTTCTCATCAGGTGGAATGACTTCCATTTAGGTAAGCTAGTCCTTGTCAAGAACTGTGAAGGCCCCAAGATGCTACCCTGCTTGCAAGCTAACGGGTTCAGTCAGTAGTCAGTCAGTTCAGTCGCTCAGTCATGTCTGACTCTTTGTGACCCCATGAATCACAGCATGCCAGGCCTCCCTGTCCCTCACCAACTCCCAGAGTTTACTCAAACTCATGTCCATCGAGTCGGTGATACCATCCAGCCATCTCATCCTCTGTCATCCCCTTCTCCTCCTGCCCCCAAGCTAACAGGTTAGTCAGCCACATTTTCACAGAAGCTGGGAGAAGGTGCATGAGAACTCAAGGCAGAAGGCAGAAGCTTCCTTTTCACAGGGCTTCTCTTGCTTCCCCAGTGCAGCTGGGTGACATCGAGTTGTCCAGCTTGATAATGAGCAACTTTGAGTTCAGGAAACCCCAATCTTTTAAAGAGAACCAAAAGTGCTCAACTTTATTCCAAATGGTGATATCCCAAAGAGCAAAGAAACATATCCTTTGCTTAGAAGAAACATGCAGGATCAATGAAAACTTGTCTTTCAAAAGTGCTAATAAACAAAGAAAAAAATTAATGTAAAAAATTCACCTTTATATATAAATCAAAGTGCTTATAAAATTAGAATGTCCCCCTTTTCTTTTTCCTTTTTTTGGGTGTTTTTATTTTTATTAATTTTAATTGGGAGAAAATTGCTTTAAAATATTGTGTTGGCTTCTGCTATATAGCAATGTGAATCAGCTATAAGTATATTATATCCCCTTGCTCTTGAGCCTCTCTCCCACACCCCCATCCCACCTCTCTAGGTCATCACAGAAGACTGAGGTGAGCTCTCTGTGCTATATAGCAGCTTCCCACTAGCTAGCTATTTTACACATGGCATTGTATATATGTCAATACTACTTACTCTTATCAATTCGATCCCCTCTTCCCTCCTCTGTGTCCACAGATTTGTTCTCTACACCTGTCTCTATTCCTGCCCTAGAAATAGGTTCATCCTATTCTTCTAGGTTCCTGCATTAATATACAGTATTTGTTTTTCACTTTCTGAATTACCTCACTCTGTGTAACAAGTTCTAGGTTCATCCACATCACCACAAATGACTCAAACTCCATTGTACATATGTACCACAACTTCTTTATCCTTTCATCTACCCATGAACATCTAAATTACTTCCATGTCCTAGCTAATGTAAATGGTGTTGATATTGTGTGTCTTCTTTCCTAAGGATATTAGGAAACTAGACATTCAAATCAACCAAATCTAGTTATATTTAATATCTATTAAATGACTTATATTCTAGGCATTTTCATATATACTTTTACTCTAATTTCTAAACCTTGTCTGTGAAGAATATTATATAATTCTCAGTTAAGTAGGTAAGGAAATTAATATCCTCACAAGAAATATTACCTGACTCTTGGTCATAAAATCATTCCATAGAAGCAGTGGGATCTAAATCTGGTATAACACATTGATGAAAGTGAAAGAGGAGAGTGAAAAAGCTGGCTTAAAACTCACATTCAAAAAACTAAGATCACGCATCTGGTCCCATCACTTCATGGCAAATACATGAGGAAACAAAAGAAACAGTAACAGACTTTATTTTCTTGGGCTCTGAAATCACTGCAGATGGTGACTAAAAACATGAAATTAAAAGATGTTTTCTCCTTGAAAGAAAAACTATGATAAACCTAGACAGCCTATTAAAAAGCACAGACATTACTTTGCCACTAAGATCCATCTAGTCAAAGCAATGATTTTTCCAGTAGTCATATATGGATCTGAGAATTGGGCCATGAAGAATGCTGAGGGCTGAAAAATTGATGCTTTTGAACTGTGGTGTAGGAGAAGACTCTTGAGAGTCCCTTGGACTGCAAGGAGATCCAACCAGTCCATCCTAAAGGAAATCAGTCCTGAAGATTCTTTGGACAGACTGATGCTGAAGCTGAAGCTCCAAATTTTGGGCACCTGATGAGAAGAACTGACTCCTTAGAAAAGACCCTGATGCTGGAAAAGATTGAAGGCAGGATAAGAAGGGGATGACAGAGGATGAGATGGTTGGATGGCATCACCGACTTGATGGACTTGAGTTTGAGCAAATTCTGGGAGTTGGTGATGGACAGGGAAGCCTGGCATGCTGCAGTCCATGGGGTTGCAAAGAGTCAGATACAACTGAGTGATTGAAATGAACTGGTAACACATTGAGAAATAACTTGTATGAGTCTCATAAGGATGAGGAGTGAGGCTAATAATCAACTTTTGATTTAAAAATTTCTCTGCCTTATTGACTTAGTAGATGCACAAATTGTATTTAACCTTGTTAAGAGGGAAAAACATCCTTATATTGTCCTTACATTATATATCCTTACATTATATAGATGTACTAATAGAGGATCAAGTAGATTTATAGATATATGAAATCCGTCATTTTTGTTCATGTTAGAAAGTTTATTGATCTAACATCACCAGCATTACTCTTTCTTTCTTTCTTTTTTTTTTTTTTTTTTAGCTTTCAAATACAGTTATTTTAGAACAATTTGATCAGGAATTAGGCTCAATAAAGTAAAAGTGAATGTCACTCAGTCGTGTCCTACTGTTTCTGACCCCATGGACTATAGTCCACCAGGCTCCTGTGTCCCTGGAGTTCTCCAGGCAGGAGCAATGGATCCCTTCTCCAGGGGTTCTTCCTGACCCAGGTATTGAATCTGGGTCTCCTGCATTGCAGGCAGACTCTTTACCATCTAAGCCACCAGGAAAGTCCCTAAAAATACTTTATCTTAGAAGCAATCTTGGAGAAGGCAATGGCACCCCACTCCAATACTCTTGCCTGGAAAATCCCATGGATGGAGGAGCCTGGTAGGCTGCAGTCCATGGGGTTGCTAAGAGTTGGACACTACTGAGTGACTTCACTTTCACTTTTCACTTTCATGCATTGGAGAAGGAAATGGCAACCCACTCCAGTGTTCTTGCCTGGAGAATCCCAGGGATGAGGGAGCCTGGTGGGCTACCGTCTATGGGGTCACACAGAGTCGGAGACGACTGAAGTGACTTAGCATAGCATAGCATAGCATAGAAATAATCTATCTTCAACATCAGAACTTCTAAAACTGTACCATGTAACATGCCTTATTAATATGTATAATCTAGATTTTTGTCCAAAAAGAAAAAAATTAAAAATAAGAACATCTACCTATTGGCTTAGAACATCTGGCATTATTGATGGAGTGAGAAATTCTGAGGTTCATACAATTTCAAAAGCATGTTTTAAAGTTAACTTGATTATCTTCAGAATATCATAAGTTATGCTTATTTGATCTGAGTTTTTGCTAGAAATCTACTCCTATCTTAAAGCTTATGGTTATCTTAGGATAGCTGCCTAATTAGCCAGTGAGTGGGTTAACTGAGGGGCAAAGAACTTCTACTACACAAACATTTTCAAAGCCAACAATAGCTAAGGGGATTTTTTTTTTTTTAACCAGTGTATCTTCTTCAGAAATCTCTTTGGAACCACAGTAAACACAATTCTATTCTCTTGTCTATTGTTAATGTTATTGCTAGTTGACTTAATTTTGGCTAAGCCCTAAGGATAAAAGGTTGAGAAATGTACAGTTAGAATTATTGATGGAATTTATAAAATCAAATGGGTCATTAGAGTGCAATCTACTCTGATCCCTTTGGAAGAATTCCATTTTCCATTATCTCTTGTTCTATTTTTCAGCCTTCAGAAATCCTACTGTGATTGTTACCTCTTAAAATGCTTTACCTACCAATGTTATTTTTTCCCTTTCTTATGGTGTTATTTTTTTACTTTGTTTTTCTTCCTAAGCATTTTCCACTGGGAATTTCAAGGATTAAAAAATGGTATAGCTGGAAGATTATTATATTTTTGTAAATGCTATTACTTTAGTGTTATAATTTTCATAGTTTTGCTATAGCACTTATTATTTATATAACATGTGAAATTTCTTTAAGAGATGAATTTTAATTTACAGCAAGAAAGTGCCCATATATAC
The DNA here is from genome assembly GCF_029407905.1 of Bubalus kerabau. Taxonomy (NCBI): domain Eukaryota; kingdom Metazoa; phylum Chordata; class Mammalia; order Artiodactyla; family Bovidae; genus Bubalus; species Bubalus kerabau. The sequence goes on from NC_073634.1 coordinate 61,495,441, forward strand.
TAACTTTAAATCTAAACTTACCATCTTCACCTACTTTCATTTATAAATCTGTTGTATCAAAACTGATTTATTATTTTCCCAGAAATATTCTTTTGAATTTCTCTTTTTACCAAATCCTTTTCCTTTTCACTAGAGAAAGATAAAGACATTTTTATGCTCATCTTTCTTTAAACCCTTCCTTTAATACCCCAATCCTCAGTGATTTTCAATTTAATCAACTGATAATTAATCTCTTTTAATCATTTTAGTATAGATAGCAAACTTCTAGTAGTACTACTAATAGTAGTAATAGTAGCAAGAGATATAGTGATAAGTAACTAACATTTATTGGAGGTGATAAGTAATTAACACTTATTGGAAGCTTAATATGTTAGACATTGTCCAAAATGCACACATTCTGACTTAATGTTCTTAATAACCTAGTATTTTGAGACTTTTTAATAAAAATTTAGAAACCAAGAATTTAAACAAATAACATAAAGTTACATAGTTAATCACAAATAACATAAAGTTACACAGTTAATCATATTAGAATAAAGATTCAAACCCAGTTTTTCCAATGCAAGACCTAACACTCTAAATTAAACCATTAAGCTATATATATTTTTAATTATCTATATTTTTTAAATTCTTATCTTCCTAATTATATTAAAAGCTCTTTGAGAGAAATGATAATGTCTTATATATTTCTTGATCCATTGTAGAACCTAATTTCATGTACACCAAAAGCTCTCAATGAATATGAAGTCATTAATTGAACAATTGATGCAATGAATTGTAAAATATGCTGTTTAACAAAATATAAATATTAGGAGTAATTATATAGCAACCAATAGTTCAGTTCAGTTCAGGTCAATCACTCAGTTGCATTTTACTCTTTGTGACCCCGTGGAATGCAGTATGCCAGGCTTTCCTGTCCTTCACCATCTCCTAGAGTTTTCTCAAACTCATGTCCATTGAGTCAGTGATGCCATAAAACCATCTCATCTGTCAACTCCTTCTCCTTCTGTCTTCAGTCTTTCCCAGCATCAGGGTCCATTCCACCGAGTCAGCTCTTTACACCAGGTGGCCAAAGTATTGGAGCTCCAGCTTCAACATCAGTCCTTCCAATGAATATTCAGGGTTGATTTCCTTTAAGATTGACTTGTTTGATCTCCTTGCAACCCAAGGGACTATTAAGAGTCTTCTCCAAGACCACAGTTGAAAGCATCAATTTTTTGATGCTCAGCCTTCTTTAAGATCCAACTTTCACATCCACACATGACTACTGGGAAAACAATAGTTTTGACTTTATTGACCTTTTTTGGCAAAATGTCTCTGCTTTTTAGTATGCTAAGTTTGCCATAGCTCTTCTTCCAAGGAGCAAGTGCCTTTTAACAGAATAAAGACAGTGAAAATCTGAAGCAGGTACATGAAAATAGGAACTACTCAGTGTGACTGACTCTGTGACTCCGTGGACTGTATGTAGCCCACCAGGTTCCTCTGTCTATGGGGTTGTCTGGGCAACAATACTGGAGTGGATTGCCATCTCCTCCTCCAGGGGATGTTCCCTACCCAGGGGTCAAACCCCAGTCTCTTATGTCTGGCAGAGGGGATCTTCACCACTAGCACCACCTGGGAAGGCCAACTTTCACATCCATACATGATTGCTGGATAAACCATAGCTTTGACTAGACGGACCTTTGTTGGCAAAGTAACATCTCTGCTTTTTTATATGCTGTCTAGGTTGGTCATAGCTTTTCTTCCAAGGAGCAAATGTCTTTTAATTTCATGGCTGCAGTCACCATCTGCAGTGATTTTGGAGCCCAAGAAAATAAAGTCTGCCATTGTTTCCATTGTTTCCCTATCGATTTGCCATGAAGTGATGGGACCGGATGCTACGGTCTTAGTTTTTTGAATGTTGAGTTTTAAGCCAGCTTTTTCACTCTCCTTTTTCACCTTCTTCAAGAGGTTCATTAGTTCCTCTTCACTTTCTGTCTTAAGAGTGGTGTCATCTGCATACTTGAGGTTATTGATATTTTCCCCAGCAATCTTGATTCCTGCTTGAGCTTCACCGAGTAAGGCATTTCACATGATGCAGTCTGCATATAAGTTAAAGAGCAGGGTGACAATTTACATCCTTGACATACTCATTTCTCAATTTTGAACCAATCTGTTGTTCCATGTCCAGTTCTAACTGCTGCTTCTTGACCTGCATATAGGTTTTGCAGGAGACAGGTCAGGTGGTCTGGTATTCCCATCTCTTTAAGAATTTTCCACAATTTGTTGTGATCCACACAGTCAAAGGCTTTAGTGTAGTCAATGAAGCAGAGGTAGATGTTCTTCTGGAATTCTCTTGCTTTTTCTATGATCCCATGGATGCTGGCAATTTGATCTCTGGTTCCTCTGCCTTTTCTAAATCTGGCTTGAGCATCTGAATGTTTTAAGTTCACATTCTGTTGAAGCCTAGCTTGGAGGATTTTGAGTGTTACCTGCTAGCATGTGAAATGAGTGCAATTGTGCAATAGTTTGAACATTGTTTAGCATTGCCCTTCTTTGGGATTGGAATGAAAACTGACCGTTTCCAGTCCTGTGACCACTGATGAGTTTTCCACATTTGCTGGCATACTGAGTGCAGCACTTTAACAGCATCATATTTTAGGATTTGAAGTAGCTCATCTGATATTCCATCACCTCCACTAGCTTTGTTCATAGTGATGCTTCCTAAGGCCAACTTGACTTCACATTCCAGGATGTCTGGCTCTAAGAGAGTGATCACATCATTGTGGTTATCCAGGTCATTAAGATCTTTTTGTACAAATCTTCTGTGTATTCTTTCCACCTCTTCTTAGTATCTTCCGTTTCTGTAAAGTCCATACCATTTCTGTCCTTTTTTTGCATCCAACTTTGAGTTAAATCTCCCCATAGTACCTCTAATTTTCTTGAAGAGATCTCTATTCTTTCACATTCTATTGCGTTCCTCTTTTTTTTTTTTTTTTTGCTTTGTTCACCAATAGCAGCCTAATTTATTGCAGCATCTCCATCTGTTAACCCACTTATAAAATTAAACACAACAACAGAACAATGTGGTTGTTCTCATATTTAAGCTTGTATTTGAATTCCTTGAAGGGGTTATTATAGCGCAGATTGCTGGACCCTCAGAGTTTATGATTCTTGCTCTGGTGGGCAAGGCCATGCTCAGTAAATCTTTAATCCAATTTTCTGTTGATCAGTGGGCCTGTGTTTCCTCCTTGTAGTTTGGTCTGTGGCCAAACTATGCTAGGAGTAATGGCAGTAATGTAGACTTCCTTCAAAAGGACTTATGCCAGCACACCATGGCTCCCTGTGCTGTTGTAGTTGATGCCCCTGACCCCACAGCAGGCCACTGCTGACCCATGTCTTCACCAGAGACTCCTGAAAACTCACAGGCAAGTCAGGTTCAGTCTCTTGTGGGGTCACTGCTCCTTTCTCCTGGCTCCTGGTCCACACAAAGCTTTGTTTGTGCCCTCCAAGAGTCTCTTTCCCCATTCCTGTGGAAGTTTTGTAATCAATTTCCACTGGCCTTCAAAGTCAAGTTCCCTGGGGATTCTCAGGTCCCTTGCAGGATTCCCAGGTGGGGAAATATGTTGTGGGCCCTAGAAATTTGCAATACTTCAAGAACTTCTTTGGCATAATTGTTCTCCAGTTTGTGGGTCATCTGCTCAGCAGCTCTATAGTGAAGTTAATGGCAACCTCCTCCAAGAGGATTTATGCCTTATGCCACACTTCCCAGCTCTGCTGCAGCCAGACTCCCTGTCCCCATGGCAGGTTACTGCTGATCTGTGCCTCCACAGGGGACACTCATACACTCAAAGTCAGATCTGGCTCAGTCTCCTATGGAGGTCACTGCCAAGCTCCTTGGGTTTGGTGTGCACAAGGTTTTGTTTGCACCCTCTGAGGATATCTGGAGGGTCTAAGATTTGCTTTTAAAGGCAATTGCACCTCTCCTACCATTTTGTTGGGGCTTATCCTTTGCCCTTGGACATGGAGTATCTTTTTTTGGTGGGATCCAATATTCTCCCGTCGATGGTTGTTCAGCAACTAGTTGTAATTTTGGTGTTCCCACAGGAGAAGGTGGGTGCATGTCTTTCTACTCCACCATCTTAGGTTGGGATCTTCCCAACCCAGGGATCGAAGCCACCAACAGGGAAGCCCATGAATACTGCAGTGGGTAGCCTATCCCTTCTCCAGGAAATCTTCTCGACTCAGGAATCAGACTGGGGTTTCCTGCCTTGCAGGTGGATTCTTTACCAGCTGAACTACCAAGGAGGCCCCATCAATATTTTACATCTTTTAAAAAGAAGGAAATGGCAACTCACTCCAGTATTCTTACCTGGAGAATTCCATGGACAGAGGAGCCTGGAGGGCTACAGTCCATGGCTTCACAAGAAGTAGGACATGACTGAGCGATTAAGAATTTTACTTTCAAATATAGTTTTGTTCTACAAAAGTTAATTTTGTTGATATTTTCAGATTCATTTGTTTATAATTATTCATGATATTCATTTATAATTTTAAAAATTATGTATCTGCAATTATATTACCTATTTCATTTAAATGTTATTTTATTGAAATTATCCACTGAGATTCATGGGGTCGCAAAGAGTCGGACATAACTGAGCGACTGAAATGAACTGAACTGAACTGAATCTTTTTTTCCTCCATTTGAAACCTTGTCATGTCTATTTTCCTTTATTTTTCAAATAACAGTATCTAAAGATATTAATTATTCTCTATGCTGTATTTCAATTCATTTTCTACTTTATCAAATGTGCTTGTATAATTTTCTCTTACTTTGGGGGACGATTTGCCCTTCTTTCCTACTAATAAATACAATTAATTGATATTATATCTATATTCCAATACATTTAAGAGTATAATTTTTATTTCAAAGGTGTCCTTAAATTCATTCCCCATGTTTAGAAAACTGGTGTTTCATTGTTTAAATATATATTATTTTTATTATGATTTCTTTTAATTAACTTATTTTTTATTGAAGGATAATTTCTTTACAGAATTTTGCTGTTTTCTGTCTTTTTATTGCAATTCTTTATTTGTGCGTGCATTTTTTTTTAATTTCTCCCTTTAATATGTTTTGGGAGATATCATATCCTTATCTGAATAAGTAGCTAAGTGCTTTGAGAACATGCTCCATATATTTTCATCTATTAGGTATTTCTGAGGCCTTTTCTTTGTAACCTGATCAAGTTTGTTAAAAGTTCCACACATGCTTGGATTCAGTTTGCATTCTTTTATATGTGAGGCAAAGGTAACTGTGGTAGCTTCTTACGGCCTGCACCAGCTTATGCTTTGCAGCCAAGTTTACTGTGTACATTTGACCTTATCCATGTTTAGATGTGTGAGTTCGGGCTGGGCACTTAACCTTTCACCTGCTTCAGTCACCTTGTGTGTACAGGGGACCCTCCTGTTTGGCTGTGATACATAGTGAGCAACCTGAAGAGGCTGGGCTGAAATATATTATGTGACATGTGTTTGCCATTTCACATTTCAAAAGCTCAGAAATTTATCTTTCTGTTGCCATTCATAATAACTCTCTTTGTGATGAAAAATGCTCATTTTTTTTTCTCATTTTGTCTAATGTTCCTATCATTTGTGACTCCATAGTGTACTTTCTCATTTTTTGCCTTTAATCTTATAGCTTTCAGAGGTGTCTATATTTAAAATGTATATATTTCCATTGAGTATTATTTCAGTATTTTAAGAGTAGATTTCACTTGGACTGTTGATTACTAATATTTTGAATTTAATTTTTTTGCTATAATTTGTGATTGTACTGTCTGTGTTTATTATTTCTCCCTCATCTCCTTTCTGGACATCTATTCATTGATAGGATTTTCTGTATTAACTTTTATTTCCTTTCTTTATCTTCACTGGTTTGGAAGCAATACCTTATATTTATGGAAGTAATACCTTGTATTTATGTAGTTTTAATGTTTGTGTATATTTTTGTAGTTTTAATGTTTATGTGTATATCTATAGTATGAGTATTTGGCATGGCAGCATCTAAAGAATTATACACCCCATTATCTTTCCAATAACATCTGTCACTTAGATTAGTTAACTTCATGGTCTCTTCTTACACATGGTATATTATTGTTGCCCTTTATTTTACCTCTATGTTAAATTTAATCTCCTCTACTAGTTCCCACTATTAATATTGATATTTATTGTTAATTATATATAGATTTCCCTACATAACTATCAATTTGTTTGCTTATAATTGGTATTTGCCTGCGTTTTCCCCAGAGTTAAACTTCTTGAATTATACCTTTGTGGTAGTTCTTTAGAAAAGCCTTATAAATAAACTATGTCTGGTTTTATCTTTTATTTTGCCAACTTATATCAGTGTTAGTTAATCTGGTGATTTGAATGCCATTTTTCTCAAAAAGTTATACATATGATGTCATTGTTTTCTGACAGTTATGTTGAAGTTGGGAATTCTGCTCTAAATCTCATTGTTATTGATTTGTAGTTAATCAATTTTTATTTCTAGTCTTTGAAAATTTTCATTAAGTGTTTGATAATCTACAGATTTATAATAGTGTATTTATATGCAGATGGTAAGCAACAAAAAGGCATATGTGGATCTCATTAGGTAACTTTTTTTCAGACTATGAAGTTAGAATTCTTAGCAATTATCTCAAACAGCATAGATCTTTAAACATAGCTGATTAGGTTAAGACAAAACAATAACAATTACTTTGAAAACATATAATTAGTTTAAAAAATCTTTTGTATATTAAATTTTCAAAGACTTTCATTTTTATAGATTGACTTTAAGAAACATTATCAAACATTGCCAAGGTTTCAGTTAAAGAAAAAATGTCATATATAACTCAGGGAGTAACAGTCAGTAACATATCTCTTTAGAGCAAAACATCAACATATTAGAAGAGCTGAAAATATATTCATATAGATTGACTCAGGAGTTTAACTTCTAAGAATTGTTCATAATGATAATTTTATTCAAAGGACTATGAAAAAAATACTTAACACAATTTTAAATAAAATAGCATAAAAAGAAAAAAAATCCTTCAATTAGCCTGCTTAAAACTTGCTGTATGTCTAGATACTGAAGTGTTTATCTGGCTATTAAAGTAAGTTTCTGAGGAACTTTGGGGAAACGACTTGTGGCTAAGCAGTAAAGACTCTGCCTGCCAAGCAGGAAACATGGGTTTGATTGCTGGGTCGGGAAGATCCCCTAGAAGAGGAAATGGCAGTCCACTCCAGTATTCTTATTATCCCAGGATAATCCCATGCAGAAGAGCCTGGCAGGCTACAGTCCATTGGTTCTCAAAGAATCAGACACGATTGAAGTGACTGAGCACATATTAAAGATTAGTTTATAAAACAATACACCCCATGGACTGTAGCCTGACAGGTTCCACTGTCCAAGGAAATTTCCAAGCAAAAATACTGAGGTGGGTTGCCATTTCCTCCTCCAGGGGATCTTCCTGACCCAGCAGTCGAATCCACAGCTCCTCGGTTTCCAGCAGTGGTAGACAGATTCTTTACAACTGTCACGTGGGAAGTCCAAAACGATATACACAATGAGATAAAAATTTGGTCAAATTAATTGATTAACACATTGATAAATAAGACATAAGAAAATGAATGAATTACATATATCAATTAGTGCTAGTTTCAGTATTTAGGTAATATGGCTCAGTGGTAAATAATCCACCTGTCAATGCTGGAGACACAGGAGATGTGGGTTCGATCCCTGGGTCAGGAAGATCCATTGGAGAAGGAAATGGCAACTCACTCCAGTATTCTTGCCTGGGAAATCCCATGGACAGAGGAACCTGGTGGGATACAGTCCATGGGGCTGCAAAGAGTCAGATATGACTGAGCAACTGAGCATGTGATGAATACTTTTAATTTTCTTCCTGCCTTCTGAACTTTCTAAGTTATTTGCATGAATCACCCTTGTGAGCTGGTGAAGCAATTATTTTGAATGGGAGGAACAAGATACATAGTAAAGTGAAGTGAAAGTCGCTCAGCCGTGTCCAATCCTTTGTGACCCCATGGACTGTAGCCCACCAGGTGCTTCTGTTCATGGGATTCTCCAGGCAAGAACACTGTAGTACATAGCCATTCCCTTCTCCAGAGGATTTTCCTGATCCAAGGATCGAACCTGGATCTTCTGCATTGCAAGCAGATTCTTTACTGTCTAAGTCACCAGAGAAGCCTCATAAACCTAGTAAAAGTAGATATAAATAAGGTGTTTGTAATATAGCATATAATTAGCTATTAATTTATGAAAGCACTGAAAAATGGAGATTGAAAAGTTAGAGATTTCAGACCTAGAAAATCATTGACCAATTTCTAAGTGTGACACATAAATGAAAGGCAGAAAAGAAAATATCAATGAATTTGATTACATAAAATTTTAAAGTTCTTGTATTGATGATATAATAAACCAAACTGAAGACAAATAACAAACCAGAAAAAAAAAATACTGGCAGCTATATGACATTAAAAAGCAGAGACAATACTTTGCTGACAGAGTCTATATAATCAAAGCTAGGTTTTTCCAGTAGTCAGGTATGGATGTGAGAGTTAGACTATAAAGCTGTACTCCAAAGAATTGATGCTTTTCATCTGTGGTGTTGGAGAAGACTCTTGAGAGTCTCTTGGACTACAAGAAGATCAAATCAGTCAATCCTAAAGGAAATCAGTCCTGAATATTCATTGGAAGGACTGATGCTGAAGCTGAAACTCCAATATTTTGGCCTCCTGATACAGAGAACTGACTCATTGGAAAAGACCCTGATGCTGGGAAAAATTAAAGGCAGGAGGAGAAGGGGATGGCAGAGAATAAGATGGTTGGATGCCATCACCGACTAGATGGACATAAATTTGAGCAAACCCCAGGAGTTGGTGATAGACAGAAAAGCCTGGCGTGCTGCAGTCCATGGGATTGCAAAGAGTTGGGCACGACTGAGTGACTGAACTGAACTGATATGACAGCAAGAAGGCAAAGTGTTTTACATAAAATACCTCTTAGAAACCAATAAGAGAAAGTGAAACAGACCAGTAGAAAATAAATGCATAAATAGCCAATAAGCATACCAATGTACAAATAATTGAAAATTATAATAAAGATATATCATTTCTATTTATATGTAAGGTAAAAATGGAAAAGTTTATTAACAGTCAATGTGAATGGGAATTTGGGAAAGGAGTTGGTTGTTTTAATGTTTTGATGAGCATGCAAGTTATAATAGCTTTTTTAGTTATTTAGTGGCATTTTGAAAAAGAATATCCAGTAAACTCACTTCTAGGTACTTACCATACAGTCACACATACACATTTTTGTACAGAAAAAGAGTGTTTGAGACGTTTTATTTTCTTATGACAGCATGATGGACTTTAGGAGAAGGAGAAAATTTTATATAATTTATAAATGTAATATATAATAAATATATAAGATAGTTCAGTTCCTCAACTAGAATAATATATATAAACAAGCCATAGAATATTTCTTGTATTGTTATCATGCAATATGAATACCTTTTTATATTTTTTCAAGTTAAAGATATTTGTATAAGGAGAATAATTTTGTATAAATTTTCTACTGTTTTTCAAATCATGGTTAAGACTCAAGTATTCAGATTCATTAATTCTTTGAAGATTTTTCTATGTAAAATCTGGCATACATGAAAATGACAGTGCTTTTCAAGCTAAATATGAAATAAATATCTATTAATGCATGTTTTGTTCTTTCTGCAAGTATTTTACCACTGATTGACAAGCTTAATTTATTTTCACAGTTTCTAACCTACAGGAAGAAAATGCATTTTATTTTTAACTACGCAGTTTCTCTCAGGAAGTCTGCACTTATAAGCATCAGGGAGTTACAGGTTCAGGAGGAAAGTGCTTGCTATATATCTAAGATAATTGATTCATGAGTTGAACTCCCAGAGGTTATGAGTCAGTGGTCCTGGGAAATGCCTAGAGACCTGAATTTTTCACCAACATCCTGTGTGATTCTGGGGCAGGCACCCACAGACCACAGTTTGAAAAACACTAGTAAAGGTATTTGTCCTTTATGTAGACCCTAGCAATGTTAATTTGACTTTATTATGTTGCCCTACTATACTATACTATACCCTACAACATACCACTACTATATTTTTTCCTTGTATCATTTTAGATTAGAATAAAGTGATGCTGTAAAAAACAGAAAGAACAATTTTCTTTAAATTGAAATCTAATTATACAGGGGATCTAAGCTGAAAATGTGCCAATTGGTAGAGTACTAGTCATACCAAAACCACTTCCTTTGTATCTTTAGATATTATCCTGTTATGTGGTTACTTTTGCTGTTTAAAACTCTGATTTGAATGAAACTCTGGTACAGCACAGCCTGTTTCTAAAAAAAAAAAAAAAGAAGAAGAAGAAGAAGATTCTCCATGCGGAATCAGTTCAGTTCAGTTCAGTTCAGTTGCTCAGTAGTGTCCGACTCTTTGGACCCCATGAACTGCAACACGCCAGGCTTCCCTATCCATCACCAACTCCGGGAGTACACCCAAACCCATGTCCATCGAGTAAGTGATGCCATCCAAGCATCTCATCTTCTGTCTTCCCCTTCTTCTCCTGCCCTCAATCTTTCCCAACATCAGGGTCTTTTCAAATGAGTCAGCTCTTCGCATCAGGTGGCCAAAGTACTGGAGTTTCAGCTTCAACATCAGTCCTTCCAATGAACCATGTGGAATAATAAATACCAAAATTTCTTCAGTTTCAATTTTATTGCTAGCATGTTCACAAAGAACAAGGAAAATACTTTTATATGTTTTGTACCTCAAATTAAATTCTGGAAATTATGTCAATTTAATATTCTAAAAATGAAAGTAAAATGACTCAGAAAACTGTGGATCATGTTAACTACCAATAAAGTAGTGATAATTTTATGCTTAAAAACATTCAACATGAATTTTGTACATTTCAGATCCAGTGCCATGTTTATTAAAAATTACCTGACTTTCTGACTTCTACCCTGCCACTTTAAAAATCATCCTTGTTTTCTTCCACTTCTCACAGAAAACTCTTTTTTTTTTTTTTTTAAATGAGGCTCTTTGTGTTCATTGTACAATTGTTTGAATCTTCTACTAAGGCTTTGCTCATAATTTTCTTATACCTCATGAGCTTCTTCTCAGCTATTCTGAGAATCACAGTTCACATTCTATTTCTCAGTGCTTTGCCTTTCTGAATCACAACACATACACACACACACACACACACACAAATAGTCTAAAAAAGAGTTGGATGTATTAATGTTTGCAACTAAATATTTGTTGTTGTTGCTTAATCATTAAGTTGTGTCTGACTCTTTGTGACCCCATGGACTGTAACCAGCTAGGCTTCTCTGTTCATGGGATTTCTCAGGCAAAAATACTGGAGTGGGTTGCCATTTCCCTTTCCAGGGGATCTGCCAAACTCATGGATCAAGCCTGTGTCTCCTGCATTGGCAGGAAGATTCTTTACCATCGAACCACCAGAGAATATAAAAATCAATATAGTTAATAATTACTGAGCACTTAACATATGTATCCGGAGAAGGCAATGGCACCCCACTCTAGTACTCTTGCCTGGAAAATCCCATGGATGGAGGAGCCTGGTAGGCTGCAGTCCATGGGGTCGCTAAGAGTCGGACACGACTGAGTGACTTCACTTTCACTTTCCACTATCATGCATTGGAGAAGGAAATGGCAACCCACTCCAGTGTTCTTGCCTGGAGAATCCCAGGGACGGGGGAGCCTGGTGGGCTGCCGTCTCTGGGGTCGCACAGAGTCGGACATGACTGAAGTGACTTAGCAGTAACATATGTATCAGTCACTATTCTAAGCAATTTACATATGCTATCTTATACAAAAATTCTACCATCTCCTTTACATAGATGAAGAAACTGAGGCCCAGAGATATTAATCATTGTCTCAACTTCACGTAACTTAAAGATGACAGAATTAGAGATCTAGCTCCAGCCTTCTAGTTCTAGAATCACTAACCAGTGGTTCTCAAGACTTGTTTCTGGAGTAACAGCAATAACATCACCTGGGAACTTGCTAGAAATTCGAAGTATTGCAACTACCCTAGATTTTCCAAACAGCCAGTCCATCCCATCAGGAAGCTTCCATGAGCCTGTTATCCAAATCCATCAGAGGGCAGACAGAATGAAAACCACAATCACAGAAAACTAACCAAACTGATCACAGCCTTGTCTAACTCAATGAAACTGTGATGCATGCTGTGTAGGGGCACCCAAGATTGACGGGTCATGGTGGAGAATTCTGACAAAACGTGGTCCACTGGAGAAGGGATTGGCAAACCACCTCAGCATTTTTGCCTTAAGAAATCCATGAACAGTATGAAAAGACAAAAAGATATGACACTGAGAGTTGAACTTCCCAGGTTGATAGGTGCCCAATATGCTACTGGAGAAGAGTAGAGACATAGCTCCAGAAGGAATGAATGAGGCTGAGCCAAAGCAGAAACAATGCCCAGGTGTGGATGTGTCTGGTGGTGAAAGTAAAGTCTGATGATGTAAAGAACAATATCGCTTAGGAACTGGAATGCTAGGTCCATGAATCTAGGTGAATTGGAAATGGTCAAACAAGAGATGGCAAGAGTGAGCATTGACATTTAAGGAATCAGTTAACTAAAATGGACCGGAATGGGCAAATTTAATTCAGATGACCACTTTACTACTGTGGGCAAGAATCATTTAGACAAAATTGAGCAGCCCTCATAGTCAACAAAAGAATCTGAAATGCAGTACTTGGGTGCAATGTCAAAAATGACAGAAGGATCTCTGTTTGTTTCCAAGGCAAACCATTCAGTATCACCATAATCCAAGTCTATGCCCCAATCACTGATGTTGAAGAAGCTGAAATTAAATGGTTCTGTGAAGACCTATAAGACCTTCTAGAACTAATACCAGGAAAAAAAAAAAAAAAAAAGATGTCCTTTTCATTATAGGGGACTGGAATGCAAAAGTAGGAGCTCAAGAGATACCTGGAGTAACAGGTGAATTTGGCTTTGGAGTACAACATGAAGCAGGGCAAAGGCTAACACAGTTTTGCCAAGAGAACACACTGGTCATAGTGAACACTCTTTTACAAAAACACAAGAGATGACTACACATATGGACATCACCAGATGGTCAATTCTGAAATCGGATTGATTATATTCTTTGCAGCTAAAGATGGAGAGAAGCTCTACACAGTCGGGGGTGGGGGTGGGGGTGGGGAACAGGAGCTGACTGTGGCTCAGATCATGAACTCCTTATTTCCAAATTTTCTAAATTCAGCCTTGAAATTAAGGAGGGAGGGAAAACCACTAAGCCATTCAGATATGACCTAAATCATATCATTTATACAGTGGAAGTGACAAACAGATTCAAAGGATTAGATTTGATAGACAGTGACTGAAGAACTATGAATGAAGGTTCATAACATTGTACAGGAGGCAGTGATCAAAACCATAACCAAGAAAATGAAATGCAAAAAGACAAAATGGTTATCTGAACAGTCCTTAAAAATAGCAGAGGAAAAAAGAGAAGTGAAAGGCAAAGAAGAAAAAGAAAGATATATCAATCTGAATGCAGACTTCCAGAGAAGAGCAAAGAGGCTTCCTAAGTGATCAATGAAAAGAAATAGAGTAAAACAATAGAATGGGAAAGACTAGAGATATCTTCAAGAAAATTAGAGATACCAAGGGAACATTTCTTGCAAAGATGGGCACAGTAAAGGACAGAAACTGTATGGACCTGGCAGAAGCAGAAGATAAGAAGAAGTGGCACAAATACACAGAACTATACAAAAGAGATCTTAATGACCCAGATAACCACAACAGTGTGATCACTCACCTAGAGGCAGACATCTTGAAGTGTGAACTCAAGTGGGACTTAGGAAGCATCACTACAAACAAAGCTAGTGGGGGTGATGGAATTCCAGTTGAGCTAATTTAAATCATAAAAGATGATGCTGTGAAAGTGATACACTCAATATGTCAGCAAATTTGAAAAACTCAGCAGTGGCCACAGGACTGGAAAAGATCAGTTTTAATTCCAATCTCAAAGAAAGGCAATGCCAAAGAATGCTCAAACTACCACACTGCTGCTGCTACTTCCATCACTTCAGTCGTGTCTGACTCTGTGCGACCCCATAGACAGCAGCCCACCAGGCTCCCCCATCCCTGGGATTCTCCAGGCAAGAACACTGGAGTGGGTTGCCATTTCCTTCTCCAGTGCATGAAAGTGAAAAGTGAAAGTGAAGTTGCTCAGTTGTGTCCGACCCTTAGCGACCCCATGGACTGCAGCCCACCAGGCTCCTCCGTGCACTAATTTCACATGCTAGCAAAATAATGCTCAAAATTCTCCAACCTAAGCTTCAACAGTATGTGAACTGAGAACTCCCAGATGTTCAAGCTGAATTTAGAAAAGACAGATGAACCAGATATCAAATTACCAACATTCCTGGGATCATAGTAAACAAGAGAATTCCAGGAAAATGTCTACTTCTGCTTCATTGACTATGCTAAAGGCTTTGAATGTTTGGATCACAACAAACTGCAGATAATTCTTAAAGTGATGAGAATACCAGACCAACCTACCTACCTCCTGCAAAACCTGTATGCAGGTCAAGAAGCAACAGTAAGAACTGGAAGTGGAACAATGGATTGACTCAAAATTGGGAAAGGAGTGTGTCAATGCTGTAAATTTTCATCAGGTTTATTTAATTTATATGCAGAGTACATCATGCCTAATGCCAGGCTGGATGAAGCAGAAGCTGGGATCAAGATTACTGAGAGAAATATCAATAACCTCAGATATGAAGATGACACCATGCTTATGGCAGAAAGCAAAGAGGAACTAAAGAGCCTCTTGATGAAGGTGAAAGAAGAAAGTGAAAAAGCTGGCTTAAAACTCAACTTTCATAAAACTAAGATCATGGCAGCCAATCCCATCATTTCATCACAAATAGATGGGAAACAATGGAAGCAGTGACAGACTTTATTTTCTTAGGCTTCAAAATCACTGCAGATGGTGACTGCAGTCATGAGATTAAAAGACACTTGCTCCTTGGAAGAAAATCTATACAAAATTTGATAACATATTAAAAAGCAGAGATATTACTTTGCCACCAAAGGTTCATCTAGTCAAAACCATGGTTTTTCCAGTAGTCATATATGGATGTGAGAGTTGGATGATAAAGAAAACTGAGCACTGAAGAATTGACGCTTTTGAACTGTGGTGTTGCAGAAGACTCTTGAGAGTCCCTTGGACCATAAGGAGATCAAAGCAGTCAATCCTGAAGGAAATTAACCTTGAATTCCCCTGCAAGGACTGATACTGAAGTTGAAGCTTCAATACTTTGGCCACCTGATATGCAGAGCCAACTTATTAGGAAAGATCCTGATGCTAGGAAAGATGGAGTATGGAGGGCAGGAGGAGAAGGGGACGACAGAGGATGAGATGGTTGGATGGCATCACTGACTCAATGGACATGAGTTTGAGCAAGCTCCAGCAGATGGTGAAGAACAGGGAAGCCTATGTGCTGCAGTCCGTATTGTCACAAAGAGTCAGACATGACTGAGCAACTGAACAACAAAAGTTTGATAGGAAAACAGATATTAAAGAGATCAAATTAATTTTAAAAGGTTAATAGACTGATTTTACCTTATGATAATAGATACAAAAATATAAAATCAAGTATCAGCATGTCTTTCAAAGCAATGAAAGGATAAATATACCCTGGCTGAAGAAAATTTGATCTCAAACAGTGAAGGAAATCTAATTATAAAATATGTTCATGTAATTCACCACAGAAACTGGTTTTTTTTAAAGTGATATTCCCTTGCGATTCAGAAAAGCATGTGATAATATTGAGCCCCTCATTTAAGAGATATTTATTTTTCTTAGCAAGTTGTAGGTAGAAGATTACTTCTTTAACCTGATAAGTAGTGTTATTAAAAGCTTGCACAGAACATTTCACTTTCCCAGAAGCAATAGAACATTCATTTATAGTTAGAGTTCATGACAAAAGTTGCTGCAATTTTACATTGTTCTAGAGATACTATCTAAATCAGTAAGACTAAAAATATAGAAGAATCTGTATTGTAAAATGTCAGCTAACACCAAATTAATCTTTATATAGGGTCAGAAAGCTATAGCTCTCAGCCAAATCCAGCTCATGGCCTTTTTTTTTACTGCCCCATGAGATGAAGGTTAGTAGCTTGCTATTGTTGCATATTAATTATCAGGCAATTTTCTAAGGACTTCATTTATTTCATTTTTTTCCTCTCACAAACATTCCATGAAGCAACAGTCATATTTTCCCATTTCACAGAAAAAGAAATGAAGACACACAGTTAGAAATTTTGCTTGCCCAACATCACAGAGCTAGGAAACAGTTGAGCACAGATTCCAACTCAAGCTGCTTCCCTCTGGTGTCCACACATTTGTAAGCACTGATTGAAATGATCAGCCCAACTTCCTGGGTTTGGAGGCTAGAAGTCTAGCAATAAATATGATGTGCTTTTTGTTTCTTTTCTGTTAAGGTTTTTTGTTTGTTTATTTTTTCCCTAATTTTGTTGTGTCCTTTTTCCCTAGAAAAAGTGAAAATAACTGCAGCAAATTACAAGCAAATTCTGCTTCCTAGTAACAGCTACATTTATTTTTTTAATCAAGAGAGTCCTCTTGATTGTATAAAGTGGTGATTTTAAACTTGTAAAATTTGAGTCTTCATTCAGTGATGAGGTTCACAGAAAGAGAAAAAGAGTAGAAAGAAAAAGAATGACTGGATTAACAACTTGTAAACGTTGCTAAAAATAAGATTTTAACTAATATTCATAAGAAATTTAGGAAGCAAGGAATCTAGGAAACTAAGAAAATTAGAAGAAACTGAGGAAAGTGACTGAAATATTAGTAGAATTATCCAATACTCTCTGAAAAAAGTTCTAGAATATAAAGCTTATACTAGGAAAAAAAAATAATACTTTTCTTCCATTTCACTAAAGAAAACTAGGAAGTTCTCTACAAAATGACCTTGGAACTTAAAATTTATAGTAAGTGACTAGATCAAGTAGTGCTACCACCACAGAAGGCTTGGTATTGCATTTGTAAGCTAGTTACAGATAAATCTTGAGACCAGATGGTCTCTAGTCAAGAGCTTTGAAAGCAATTAAGACTGGCACTAAAGTTTCATAGTAAAAATAAACAGTCATTGAGAGTAGTCACTCTATTGGAACCAAAATTGACTGTCATCCAAAAGAAAAGTCCCACTATACACCTTAGAATTACCATCTAGTGAGTTTCACTTCCACATTAGAGAAGATGACAAAATCTGTGCAAAGCTATTATTAGTCTTATTCACATTTAAATGAACACTTTTAAGAAGAGAAATAGTGGAGGAGAGGGATGTTGTTTGTATGTTTATTTGAGAAAATCATGTCTGTTTATACGAAAACCATAGGGGAAATGGGTACTAACTTTTAGTACTTGGATTATTCTTTTTAAATACCTTTGAAAATTATGGAAAGAAGAATTACACTGCTTAATTCCTTGCAAGTCAGTTTCTTCTTCTGTCTTTACTATATTTATTCCCATTTGCTTTGAAATACTTTCTTAGCTCCTCCATCTCACATTTCATAGCAGCTGATTTGCTTTTAATTTCAGTTTTTTCTTCCCTATAGCTATTTCCTTCAGCCTCACATCCCCATGTAATCTTTTGAGTGTGCCAAACTTTCTAATGTTTTATATTTTAATTCAGCAGTGTCAACTTTGGCTAGGCAGGATGTGAACATGAACTTGCCCTCTAGTTTCAGAGGCAAGAAATTAAGAGGTCATGTTGAAAGCTCCCTGTCCAGTTTCTCATTTCCATTGAGGCTTTGACTTTATTACTCTATCTGAACATTCTGAACTCCATTTTCTACTACAGAGTGGACTTTTCATTGTAAGAGGTCTAGGTTGCTTCCATTGCTGCCTAAACTTTTCTGACTTTATGTTAACAGCTAGGTCCCCAGAAAGGGGCACCTCCACCTCCACTTCTGTCCGATTCCCACTACATACTTCCTGGTCAGTTCTCTTCTATCAGTTGTCTTCTATGAGCCTTAAAAATGAAGGGGAGGAAAAGAAACATTATCCAAAAAAAATCCAAAAAAGGTTGATAGCTTAGTTACCAGTATGGTAACAGTCTAATTCCTGGTTTGATGTTATATACTTTAAGATGTTTTCATTGAAGGAGGTTAAGTGCAAGGTACCTGGGAACTCTGCACTGTTGTTACACCTTTCTATTAATCTAATATTTTTCAAAATAAAAAGTTAAAAAAGGAAAATAGTGGGGGACAGGAAGCAGTGAATGTTTTATATACTTCAAAACACATTACCAATCTTGTTGAAGAACAGTGCCTCCATTTTATATTTGGTATAAGCCTTGGATTTCTGAGTCTGGAGACAGACAGAAATTGAAGACAGATTCTTTTCTAACATTTTCCCTCAAATGAGCTTTCTTTTCTGGCTGATAATATTGAAAACATTCAATATATTAACTGTTTATTTTTTCCATAATCTCTTTTCTACCCTTTTCAAAAATCCTCATTATAGGTTATCCATCAATCTAAGTTTAGAAATTTTGAGTGACTATTATATTGTCATAGTTTTTCTCTTTTTTAAAAAATTTTATCTTGTCTTTCAAGACTGGGAAAAGATGCATATGGGTTTAACGCCATTTAGGTCAAAAGTGTCCCCCAGTTTGGTTGATATTTCTTATGGCTCTTTTTAGTAAGCCTTTCTGTCCCACAGAAATCATTAAGTTTATTTCTGTGAGCAAGTAAATTGTGTTTGACCAGCTGTTCTATTGCACTTATTTCCAGCAAGAATTGCATTTGCTTCTGAACTTTGAACTCACAATGGCTAAACTTGGCAAAATATGTTTTCTCATCCCTACCCCAAAAGACCAAGCACACACAGTTATTTAATATAATGTAATTTTGACTGTTGGTTTAAAACAACATGGAGGCTTATAGCAACTATAACAATTTTTCATGAAGTAGAATTTGTGCCTTCTGGAGTGAAGAAAGGACTGTGAATGCTGAAATATTATTTGTAATTTATTCTTTTTTATTGAATCAATACTAATACATGTGGAGATTGATCTCAATGACTAGTAACCTTTTAGCAGTTTATAATGAAATGACTATATGTGATTTATGATTTATAATTAAGAATGTTTAAAAATTACCATTATTTTTAAAATGTGCAGAGGTTCATTGTGTCTATTAAGAATTCAGTTCTTCAAATCTAATACTGCACTGTGTTCTGCATCTCTGTAACTCCCCATGTAGCAAAATAGCTACAATATAGAGAATATTCAGTAGCTTTTTTTAAATTCATAAGAATATAAATTTTAAAAGGCAACCTTTTGAAGTCAATTCTCCATGGCATTTCTACATGGTTCAGGACAGTTTTTGTCCCAGATTATATTTCCAAGAATATTTGTACAACAGAAAGCCTTGAAAAATAGAGATAGATTCTTCTTCTTGGGCAGAGGGCAAGTTTGTTTCTGATCAGAAGAACAAAGATAAAGTCTTCTTCTGGCACAAAGTTGGATGAATCTGCCAGCAGCTTGCTATAATACATCGAAGTATGTTTGGTTCCTTAGCTATAAGATAAGCCCAATGTACACACTACCCCCTTGGCCAAATGCATCTTTGTTGTGGGCCCTGGTGGCCTGGGCAATCAAAGCAAACATAAAGCCCATGCCTCTTGCTGTACCATGAGTAATAGAGCCCTTTTTATTTCCACATAAAAGTTTTATGTCTCCTGCCACTATGCATAAAACTGGCAGACTGAGTTGCTGGTTTTCAAGTGGAGTAAAATCCCATTCCCTTCAAGTTTCTTGGAATAATGATTTAGCTTAGAGAACCTTATGACTTTGTGAGTAGCTAGGGAGACTTTGAGGCCAAAAGGCAGTCTATCAGATTTGGAGGATTAGGCTCAGAGGGAGGAGCAAAAAGGAGAGATTGAATGTATTGTGAAAGAGATATGACTGATGTAGTCAGTTCCTAGAGCAAAATTGACAAGATAATTTTAAGGCTCAAGAGTAAAAGATGGCTTAGAGCAAGAGGAAGGCTATTTCATCCTGTGAGAATGGAGGAAAGAAAGAAAGAATGGCTGCGGCAACAGATTAATAAAGATGTGGAAAGATGAGAAAAATCAAGTCTGTTGGCCATAATTTTCTAGGTTGTCAGGCCATCTGCTGAAAGAGGAGGTAAGAATTCAGTGCAGAGCAAGCCTGAGGTAAAGAATAGTTCTGAAATTGTCAGTAAGAAAATGGAAGAGGTAACTGACGAAAAACAGACAGATAATGGGATTGAGAGGTGGTGCTGAGGGCCAGTTGAGTTTTGCATGTCTGTAGAGTTCTTAAAACTTTGTCATATAATGGTCTCTGGCAGAATCAAGTTGTTCTGAAGTAGGAGAGAAGCCCCATCTTAGAATTTTAGTTTTCCTGGTTAAGACAGAGAATAATATTTGTTGCCAATTATTCTGGGATGAGCCTTAAAGTTATATACCCATCCCATGTCCTAGTTAATTGTACATCTACGGATGTAGCTGACCATTGAGGTGATGGATGAGTAACATCCTTTAAATAGAACATTCACTGTTTTTGATTCTCCAGTAAAAGTGGAAACTGACATACATATTCTAAAACCTTTTCACTATATGATATAGTCCTCTCCCATCCAACTAATGATATTATAGATTAAATCCAACTTGTCTTGAAATCATGTGTTAATGAGGGGCCTTGGGCATAAAACTAGAGTTAATTTGCATGGATGTCTCTGTTCTCTTTTTTATTGAAGTCTAGCCAGACCATGTCACCAAGGAGCTGTGAATGATGGGGAATCTCAATAAAGCACTTGGCAAATGCATGTCAGAGAAATTCTAAATAATAATAAATCTTTTGACAAGACAAGAGCACTTAAGTTTGATGGTGACAGTTCAGTTTACAGAAATAAAGCCTATGTTCCCTGCTCCATTTTCAGGGTCTGAATGATTTTAATCATGCTGTTTGACAGATAGCTGTATCAGTACATTTCATCATATCTAAACTCTGCCATCTCTGACTAGTCATCCATAGACATATTTTTAAATTTCAAAAACAACAAAAAAAGTCTTTGTATTTTTTCATATTTGCTTAGTAGTCATAGAAGCATTATCTCACTTACAGTTTGGAAATGAATAAATCTCCTGCTATTTCCCCAAAATTAGAAAATACAGATTACTGTCAAATCAACCATATGCAAAAGTTGATGTTTCATAAAGTATCATTTCTCTGGGCAGTAGTTATTATTCTTAGAAACTTGATTGTCTATATATGGATGGTCTTAGGTCAGATTTGTCCCCATTTTCTGACCTCTGCCCCTTTGCTTTCTTAAGCCAGACTCAATATTTTCCCTTGTTTCTTTCCAGGCCTGAGATTAGATTAGCTTTAGTGAAGAGAGTCTCTCTCTAGAAATTCCATGTACACTATTCATTTTTTAATCATTGTTGGATCTAATGCTTGACTACAGTCTTTGTGGATATTTCAACTCCAATCTTTTCACTTGTTATTGGTAACTGTCTTATGTTGATAAGAAAGGTTTGAGGATGACCTCCGTCTTTGTCTTTTCTTGAGATTTTCCTATATTATGTACACAATCCTGCATCAATATCATTACTCCCTGTTTCTTTCCTATATACCTTGACTCACAATTGATTAAAAATATAATTAACCAAGGACAATGACTTATTTATTCTTTAATCCCAACTTCTAGCATAGATTTATAACTTGCAAGTATAGTAGCATAAAAATAAGACATGTTTTCAATTCACATAAATCAAACAAATTTGAATTGGGGCTCTATTATTTTTATTGAACTTTTTAAACCAAAATCTCTTCATCTGTAAATAGAAATATTGATATACCTCATGATTTATTATGAGGATTAAATAAATGTTATACAAGCTAGCTTATATTTATTAAGAGGTGACATTGTACAGAAGACAGGGATCAAGACCATTCCCATAGAAAAGAAATGCAAAAAAGCAAAATGGCTGTCTGAGGAGGCCTTACAAATAGCTGTGAAAAGAAGAGAAGCAAAAGGCAAAGGAGAAAAGGAAAGATATAAACATCTGAATGCAGAGTTCCAAAGTATAGCAAGAAGAGATAAGAAAGCCTTCTTCAGTGATCAATGCAAAGAAATAGAGGAAAACAACAGAATGGGAAAGACTAGGGATCTCTTCAAGAAAATCAGAAATACCAAAGGAACATTTCATGCAAAGATGAGCTCGATAAAGGACAGAAATGGCATGGACTTAAGAGAAGCAGAAGATATTAAGAAGAGATGGCAAGAATACACAGAAGAACTGTACAAAAAAGATTTTCATGACCCAGATAATCACAATGGTGTGATCACTGACCTAGAGCCACACATCCTGGAATGTGAAGTCAAGTGGGCTTTAGAAAGCATCACTAGGAACAAAGCTAGTAGAGGTGATGGAATTCCAGTAGAGCTATTCCAAATCCTAAAAGATGATGCTGTGAAAGTACTGCACTCAATATGCCAGCAAATTTGGAAAACTCAGCAGTGGCCACAGGACTGGAAAAGGTCAGTTTTCATTCCAATCCCAAAGAAAGGCAATGCTAAAGAATGCTCAAACTATCGCACAATTGCACTCATCTCACATGCTAGTAAAGTAATGCTCAAAATTCTCCAAGCCAGGCTTCAGCAATATGTGAACCGTGAACTTCCAGATGTTCAAGCTGGTTTTAGAAAAGGCAGAGGAACCAGAGATCAAATTGCCAACATCCACTGGATCATCAAAAAAGCAAGAGAGTTCCAGAAAAACGTCTATTTCTGCTTTATTGACTATGCCAAAGCCTTTGACTGTGTGGATCACAATAAACAGTGGAAAATTCTGAAAGAGATGGGAATACCAGACCACCTGACCTGCCTCTTGAGAAACCTATATGCAGGTCAGGAAGCAACAGTTAGAACTGGACATGGAACAACAGACTGGTTCCAAATAGGAAAAGGAGTTCATCAAGGCTGTATATTGTCACCCTGTTTATTTAACTT
This sequence comes from Bubalus kerabau, assembly GCF_029407905.1. Classification (NCBI taxonomy): domain Eukaryota; kingdom Metazoa; phylum Chordata; class Mammalia; order Artiodactyla; family Bovidae; genus Bubalus; species Bubalus kerabau. Next base: position 61,518,604 of record NC_073634.1, read on the forward strand.
ATATGCAGAGTACATCATGAGAAACGCTGGGCTGGAAGAAACACAAGCTGGAAGAAAGATTGCTGGGAGAAGTATCAATAACCTCAGATATGCAGATGACACCACCCTTATGGCAGGAAGGGAAGAGGAACTAAAAAGCCTCTTGATGAGAGTGAAAGAGGAGAGTGAAAAAGTTGGCTTAAAGCTCAACATTCAGAAAACTAAGATCATGGCATCTGGTCCCATCACTTCATGGGAAATAGATGGGGAAACAGTGGAAAGAGTGTCAGACTTTATTCTTCTGGGCTCCAAAATCACTGCAGATGGTGACTGCAGCCATGAAATTAAAAGACGCTTACTCCTTGGAAGGAAAGTTATGACCAACCTAGATAGCATATTCAAAAGCAGAGACATTACTTTGCCCACAAAGGTTCATCTAGTCAAGGCTATGGTTTTTCCTGTGGTCATGTATGGATGTGAGAGTTGGACTGTGAAGAAGGCTGAGCGCTGAAAAATTGATGCTTTTGAAGTGTGGTGTTGGAGAAGACTCTTGAGAGTCCCTTGGACTGCAAGGAGATCCAACCAGTCCATTCTGAAGGAGATCAGCCCTGGGATTTCTTTGAAAGGAATGATGCTAAAGCTGAAACTCCAGTACTTTGGCCACCTCATGCGAAGAGTTGACTCATTGGAAAAGACTCTGATGCTGGGAGGGATTGGGGGCAAGAGGAGAAGGGGACAACAGAGGATGAGATGGCTGGATGGCATCACTGACTCGATGGACGTGAGTCTCAGTGAGCTCCGGGAGGCCTGGCGTGCTGCGATTCATGGGGTCGCAAAGAGTCGGACATGACTGAGCGACTGATCGGATCTGATCTGAACATGTTTAAGGATTCAAAGGTAGTGCATAATACCCTGAGGGCAAGGATAAAGAAAGGATTCAGAACAAGTCTGAATGTGAATACAATCATGACTTTCATTTTCCTCCTCATAACTGGTTGATGGCAACCTGCTATCTTCTTTATTTCTTGAATTCAATTAGTTTTCCTCTCCAAAAATACATGGGGGAGACAGGTGAGTTACCTGGAGATAAATTGATCTTTCTCTTCTTCAGCCCAAATTCCAAATTATCTGAGAAGAGAGAGGTTGCCCTAGTTTGAGAATCTGTTCCTGCATGAAGAGGATATTGAACACTGGCAAGGTAATATAGTAGAAAGCTGGGTCTCTAAGCCACTTCTTCTAGTTCAGGTGACACTTCTGGTGGCTTGGATCAGGAGATAAGTCTAGGTTTTGACAGAGGAAGCAATGTTTTCCTACTAGACAATTTTGTTTTAGTTAAAACAAAAATTACAGAACAGTGTTTTCTAATTGAGCTTTATATTATGAGGGACAAGATCACCTAAAGTGTTTCCTTGCAAACAAGGATATAATATTTGATTTTAATTAATTTAAATAATCATAAGTGGTTAGTGACCAGTGTAGCTACAAAATGTTACTATCAACAAATGGAAGCTGTTACTATTAATGGATGTGTTAATGAATGTTTTCCCTAGACAGAGCACAGTTCCTAGTTATTTCTTATTATTCAATCCTGCAGTTGTTTTTTAAACTTTGCATAATTTCTCTATTTCTTTAGATACTGGGAAACAGAAGTATTCTGGGAGAGGTGTGTTATAATTGTTTAGTAAGAGTAACTGAAGCCTGCTACAGAGGTCACTGAGCTTCTAAAGATGAGGAATTGCTGGAAGTTGGGAGGGAGCAGGAAAAAAGGGAGAAGAGAACAGAGGTATTAGTGGTCTTTGCTTACTTCACAATTTTACAAGAGGTGTGCCCTATTCAGAAGTCCTTTACCCAAGTTATTCAATTCCATACAGATTACTACCTCAAGTAGAAATTGAGATATGTACTCACAATCAATCATGGTCTTACATACATATTCTCATGACAGTAGCTGAAATTGTGGTCAAGAGAAACATAGGCTCCTTCTTTCATGTAGTTTTTTATCTAGTAAGTGACACTAAAAACATTAATAATAATGATACCAAACAAATGCAAATGCCATTGAAACCTGCGTGGAAGTATGGAAGGGCATCAGCCTAGTTCAGGAGGAAAGAAAGGCTTCTCTGTGGAAGTATCTTGTTAGTTGAGAGCTGCAAAAAGATTTTGTCTTCATGTAAGATCAATTGAAATCTATTCATAATAAGAAGGATGAAAAGTGAGATATAGAGGTGTGACTAGACCTGTAATTTTTTTTAAATGTTGCTTTGATTGTAGTTTGGAAAGACAGATGGGAGAGGAAGAAGTTAAGTGGATAATGCAGTGTCTGGGGCAGAGATGATAATAACTTGACCAAGGATGTTGATTGAGATAGAGAGACATAAAAATGCACACAAATTGAAATAGTAAATACAATACTTTAGACTGAAGAGAGTATAGTATATTATAGTGTATGACTATCAAATAAGCATCCTTGATGACTTTATATGTTTTGCTTATACTGCTGCATGGATGCTGGTACATTTCATTGAGATAAGGGAAGTTGATAACTGGAAGTTGGCAGGGTTTGAGAGAGGAAAGAGGAATTACAGATCAAATTTTTATGAGATTGGCCTTTGAGACACCCAATGGAGATGTCAGATAAAAAGTTAATAAGTTGCTGGGAGATTTTAGGAATGGTCAGAGCTAGAGATATAAATTTGGCTTGAGGTGGAAATGAGACAATTCAAATGAGAATATAAACTAAAAAAAAAAAAAATTCATCTAAGAATAAGCCTAGATGATTGTGAATAGTGAAATATTGGATGAATGGCAATAAAGGTTAAAAGGTGGAGAAGAAGTAATTAAAGAAAGAGGAAAGGATATGTCTTAGAAGTCAAGGAAAAGCATTTTCAAGAAAGATAAAATGGTGAAGTGAAATGAATTCAACTAGGAAATTAAGTAAGTTAGTACCATTAGGCAAATGACCATTAGATCTGGGAACCTTGGTGAGAAAAGCTGTGGAAGAAGACAGTACAAAACGCCAGATTAGATTGGGGGAATGTGTGAGAAAGAGTTAAAATAATGTATGTAAAAATCATGGACAATGCTTCTAACAAAGTTGTCTTTGAAGAGAAAGTTCATTATATTTATTTTTTGACAACTTTCAAAGTGATACATGAAGCAATCTTGCACATTTCCTTTCATATATATGTTTATATATATATATGGTATATGTATATATATGGGCTTCCCAGATGCCACTAGTGGTAAAGAACCAGCCTTCCAATTCAGAAGACGTAAGAGGTAAGAGACAGGAGTTTGACCCCTAGGTCAGGGAGACCCCCCTGGAGGAGGACATGGCAATCCACTCCAGTATTCTTGCCTGGAGACTCCCATGGACAGAGGAGCCTGGCAGGCTACTGTCCATGGGTTCTCAAAGAGTCAGACATGGCTGAAGCAGCTCAGCATACATGCTTGCACCCATGTATTTGTTCCATCAACAAGAAGGGATTTATTATTTAGATTTCAAAAAATAGTATGCAGAGAAGATAAAGTTGAAAACAAAAACATCCACAATCCTAACACTTCTACATGTTTTATTTGCATATACTGATAGGTGATATTTATACTAATAAGTATGAATAAAGTCACTCAGGCAAAGTAATAAGCAACAAGCAAATCTTATTATTTACCTCTCCTTTACTTAGGCAGAGTTCTAATAGTTTATTTTAGAGACATGCCAAAACTTATCTACCTCTATGAAAAAAAAACTGGGTCAAGAGAAAAATCATGAAAGCTTTTCTGATTGCTTGATCACTGAATGCCTCCTTAGTTTATTCATAATTTTTTTGTGTATTAAAATAAATACAGTGCTTCCACAGAGCTGGAACACAGGCTGATAGGATATAATTAAATATTATATTTTGGGGTTGAAATGAACTTTGTAGTATTTGGAAATTAACTAGGTGATAACATGGCTTTTATCATTTCTCTAAGAACATCAATATTCAGTAAAGCTGTTCTTGATAAATGTTATTCTACTTAAGGCTATTTTTAACATGTAAGAGTAAATATGTAGATCTAGACTGTACATGCATAAGGAAAATATATTACTCTCTTTTTCTCTTTTAAAGATTATTAGTTCTTACAACTCATAAGTATTCAACTTCTACTCTGAAAATACAAGTAGAGGTTTGGGCCTTGAAAGACTTGATAGAATCCATAAAAGTGAACCCCTTCTCACTGAAAGGATCAATGTTGGTTTCAAAGTTTGATTTAAATAAATGTCGTTTGTTTATCTGCTAAGAGGTAGGATTATGTGATTACTGGGGATTTGTTCTACCCTGGTGAATCTAAAAGCAGTGATTTTCCCACATAGAAATTACTGCCTCAATGAAAACTGCAAAAATAATATAGGTGAATCTGGTTATTATGATGGTTCTATGATATCTAGGCTCATTTTATGTGCCCACCTTACTGTTAAGATAGCTACTTACTGAATGGATTTAGTTGGACCGCTGTCTTCTTCCTTCAGGAACTAGAGGCTGCATTAGAGGCTACTGACTCACTGAGGGTGAGGAAAACTTCCAGGAGATGGAGGATGTAGTGAAAGGAAAGGGTGAAAGGACATGCTGGGGATTACAGAGGGCACAACAGCAATTCAAATAGCTTTGTAAGCTCAAAGAACAGTCTTCGATTTTTGTTATGGCTGCTAGACTCTTAGGATTGTACCTTTAAAATATCCTGGTAGAGGTTTTTGTCTGTAAGTTAACACTTGGTCCTCTGCTGGTTAACTCCTCTTTTCTTGTTTTGACTTGAATCCACAGTTTCCTTTAAATCCTTTAAAGTGAAATCAGTTGTAGCTTTCTCCAAATACGTCTTCTATATATGGCAGTTAGTCAGAAGATTCAATTTTTAGCGAAATTTTAAACAAATGTGTGCTTAGGAGCAGAGGTTCACATTCCTGTGCTCAGAAACAGCTCATCCTGCTGCAGCGTGGCAGGTGTGCTGATGCTGAATGCAAATATGTTCATGCAAACACAGGGAAGTAAATAAGGTGGTTTTTTTTTTTTCCCCCCCGCTTGTTGTCCATGGCCTTCTCTGCTTCTAAATGCACGATGTATGAGAAAGATGTTACCTACTAAATTTGCCTTTTGAGATTCTAATTTAGGTATGTTTAGAGGGAACATATAGTTCATTATCTTTAGTAATTTTGTAACTGTGGTAAGTTTGTCAATCATATGTGAATTATGTATATACTTGCGATTGAAAATTTCCATTATACCAAGAAGCACTCTAATTCAAGTATTTTAAAGAGTTTCTTTTCATTTGAGAATTCAAAGAGTTATATAATAGGTTTAGTTAAAATTCCAAAGCATTCCTCTTAATACCTTCTTGTAAAGGAGGAGATAAATCCTATACACATACTTTGTGTTCAGTTAGAGCTGTGGTCTATATAGGGAATGCAATTATTTGTGCTAAATTCTCACCCTTTTATTAAGGGCCTAATGTTAATGAGACAGAATTTTGAAGAACACTTTTATTAGTAATTTCTATTTGTGTCACAGTGTTGGGCTGGATGCAAAGCTCGGTAAACCATTTCAGGATGACAGGACACAGAATTCATGAAATGATAAATGGCCCTGATCCCTTAAAGGACATAAGGGGAATTACCACCACTACTTCTATTCAGTGGGATGACAGTAAGAATGCCAGGCTTTGCTAGTCTCCATCTCACTACTGTCATTAGGGACAATGCTGGAGTCCATGTCAGTTGAGGACTATATGCTATATATTTAGGTGCACATTTTTCTTCTTCTGATTTCCTGCATTTTTCAGTTTCATTATTTTTCTTCCTTGCCTCCCACTTTTTTTTTCTTTTCAATATTCAGTGCAAAGTACTAAAGCTATGTGATAGCCCAAGAGAACCACATAACATGAAATTTGGAGGCACGATGTAATTTTTTATTACTAACCCTGGTGATATTTATTGTAGATTTTAATGATGGATATTGTATAACTTGTAAACAGACAAGACAGCATTGTAGTTAAGAACATGGATTTGGGGGACATATTGCTAAATTTCCAATGTCCTCTTTGCACGTATTACTTATTGCCTTTTTGTTTAACATCTTATCACCTCAATCTTCTCATCTATTGGGTTTTCTTGGTGGCTCAAATGATAAAGAATCTGCCTGCAATGCACAGGATGCAGGTTCAGTCCCTAGGTCAGGAAGATCCCCTGGAAGAGGAAATGGAAAACAGCTCCAGTATTCTTGCCTGGAGAATTCCATGGATGGAGGAGCCTGATAGGCTACAGTCCATGGGGTCGCAAAGAATCAGACATGACTGAGTGACTAACCCACACTTTCTCATCTGTGGACAATAATAGCACCCTTATGGATTCTTATGAATATCCTTTGTTAAATACATAAAATCATACATTGAAATTAAGCTAAATTTTCTTATTGTATAAATCAAGAAATGAGCTAATGTTGAAGTACCGTTTGTTTACAAACTGTTCTAGTTTTCCTAATGACTTGTTTTGTCTTAAGAAATGTATAAAGTAAACATTTAAATGTAGGAATCATTTATATGATCATTATAGGGAATATTTTTTTTTTAAATAGAAGGTATACTTATGATACCTTCTATCTTATGGCCCAGGTGGGCAAGGCAGAATCAGTCAGATTTTCAGCATCTCATCATTGGTTAGATTTTACTTACCATAAAGTGGGCAACTCTAGAATGGTAGCTAAATTAGGCCAGTCCTCATATTGCCTTTCACAGAGAAGAATAAGATCAGTATTATCATACTGTCTGTCCTCAACTCTTATCTTTCAAACCACTTAGTTTCTCCCTCAAAGTTGATTTACATTAGAAGTATTGGTTTGATCTCCAACTGCTTTAGGTTGTCCCAAACAGAGCAGTATGAACTTAAGTTCTATTTAGGTTTACCTTACTTAGGGACACCAGTCTTACATTCTAGAATCTTCGTCTGACCAGAAAATACTGAGCTTGGGTATAAAACGGATAAGTTTAATAGTTAAAATGATGACCTCTGAAGACAGATTGCCTGGAATGAAATCTAGGAATATGCCCCTGTCAGCAACCTAACTAAACTTTCTGGCCTCAGTTTTCTTAACTGTGAAATATCAATGGCTGTAGCGATAGAAATGGAGAAAGAGGGGTGGGTTTAAGAAATACAGGAGGTAAAATATTTGATGTTGACATGGAATGACCCTAAAATGACATCTAGATTTCAACTTGTGTCATCAATATTAAGCTTACAAAGCTTTTGCCAGTTTTGTTTGTGTTTATCTTGTAAATTTAGTTTCATGGACTATTTAAAAGTATATCAGGTACTGAAAAGATAAATGGTATATCTTCTAGACTATATTTTCAAGTAGTTTAGCTTTGAAGAGAATACTGTATGTAGAACCATAGTTACCAGAAGATGTGAATTTGAGGGAACATTTTCATTTAAGATGAGATGAAATTGAGCATAGTTATAATTTAGCTAAGGTAATAAGTCACAAAAAGCTTGAGTGAGGATGGAGAGGATGAAGGTGTTTAAAATAGCACAATATCTCAAAATGTCACAGAAAAATAAAGCTGGAGAAAGGCATACATTTTCACTTAGAGAAAGAAACCTCTTCAACTAACCAGGATGAAAGGATGGAAGAATGGAGAGAGTTTCGTTTACCTGCAAGTGGCAAAAGAAGGAAAAAGTTTAGAAAGTTCTTGCCTGATTGTCTTTCTTTCTTTTTTTTTTTTTTAAGGAGGGAAGATCATTTGCTGTGAGGAGGAAGGGGATGAGGCATATAGGATTGCAGGAAATAAGCCAATATTTAGAAGAATTCTTGAAGGAGTTCATAGATAACTTACTAGGAACACACTGAGGAGGATCTCTCAGAGTTTACTGGATGAAATTGGATATTTTATGAAGCTGAAACAAGATTGTGAGATTTTCTCATTCATTTAGTCAACTGCCCAAGATCAGAACAGAAAATCTAAATGATTGGATTTATCCCAGCCTGGGACAAAAGGTGAATAACTAAGAAAGTAAGTCCAGTGATATGATACTGATAGAAATGGTGGCAGATGTGACAGCCTCTGAGTGAAATACTGGAGGGAAAATAATGAATAAGAAAGAAGATTGTCATAAGGAAGCTGCGATAAAGGAGAAATACATAATGAAATAAGAGTAACCTGGAGGAATCAATGGTCGCTAACTAATAAAAGCTAACATTCCCAATGTATTTGTTGAATTTCATTTAAATCTATTAAGTTGTATCAAAGTACTTAGGACTACTGAAAATATTCTAGAACCCCAAATCCCAGTTCTTTGTTTCTCTCTAGCAAAAGTGCTTTAAACTCATTTAAATTCACTGGGCTAATTTATCTAGAAATTATAGCAGTATGTATTTTTAGTAGACATTCAATTTATATCAGGTGAATAAATTAGTAAATAAAAGCACTGAAGTTTAAAGAAAAGTTGATATTAGTAATTATAACACATTTATACAGTACTACATTTGTATTTTTCAGATAAACATATATCCTTTTGTTTTTTAAAGAATATAAAGCAGAAAAATTCAAGTTCAAAAGTCACTATCAGTAATGTCTCCTTTAACTAACTTAAATTGGCCATAATGTATTTAAATTTAATTTACTCTGTTGAGCAGAAATTCAGGGGAAAGTATAAAGCAAATGTTATGTATTAGGTAACTTTCAGAACTTATTTCTCTCTCTCAATTTGTGCAAGCATCATTTGAAGGAAGTATAACTGCTCAGCTTCCCAGGTAGCACTAATGGTTAAGAACCCACCTGCCAAAGCAGGAGATGCTAGAGACATGTCTTCTTTCCCTTGGTTGAGAAGATTTCCTGGAGGAGAGCATGGCAACCCACCAGTGTTCTTGCCCGTAGGATCCCGCTGACAGAGCAGCCTTGGCAGTCTGCGACCATAGGGTCACAGAGTTCAGTTAGTTCAGTCGCTCAGTCGTGTCCAACTCTTTGTGACCCCAGGGACTGCAGCATGAGTTAGACATGACTGAAGCGACTTCACACCACACACACACACACACACACACACACACACACCTGTTCACATTTTACAGTTGAAAATAATTTGACTTAATGCAATTGTACATAGTGACGGATCCAGAATTCAAAACTAGGTCATGCGTGATGCAAAATCTTAGTTTTCCCAGTTTTTACACTGCTCTTAGTAGGGAGTTGGTGATGGACAGAGAGGTCTGGTGTGCTGCGATTCATGGGGTCGCAGAGTCGGACACGACTGAGCGACTGAACTGCACTGAACTAGTTTACAGAGAGATTGAAGAGTCTTCTTAGAATTTACAGCAATGTATTTAAGATTTGCACATACTATGTCATAAACATATTCACATTTTTCTCTAATTAGAAAAATTCTCAGAACAATAAAGCAATGAAAGAAGAGAATAAGGGATATATAAGATGGGAATTTTTTTAACTACAGGAGTTAAGATAATTTATTATTAGTAAAAAATATAATGGAAAACTCAAAGAGACCCCAAAACTTGCAAGGATTTTACACGAGATAATTGATTATATAAAAAATCTAATTTAAATAATTTGATTGGATATGAGGAAAAAACTAGAAGATCCTAGCCTGACAGTAACAAAAATCAATTTAATTTAAATTAAAATATTAAAATTGAAAACAGGAATACAATATAATTACAAACTAGAGTAATCTGATTTTAGGCTGAAAAAGGTTTATGACTAAGTTCAAATGCAAAAAAAAATGAAATTTGATACATTACATAATATTTTAAAAATTTATTAATCTAAAGCATTCAAAAAGAAAATTCTGTAATTAAAAGAAAAATAAATGACAATTAATACAATTGATGAAATATTTTCATCAATCAGTAAGAAAAAGCTGAATCACCTAATGGGGAAAGGGATAAAGTATCAAGAGAGGAAATTAAAAAATAAAAGGTTTTGCATTAGCTAAAGTATATATTAAATATTTGTACCCTATTAATAATGAGCATCATTTTTAAATTAAATTGGAAAAATTTTAACATTGTAAAAATATTACCAAAGTCATAAGGCAATGTCATTTACTGGTGTTGGACTTAGACATTAGAAAAATTTCTCAAGAATATAGTGTGTCAGTGTACATTTCTTTGAGCTTCATATTTTTTAACAGAGTAATTCAACATCTTAGTAATTATCTCATTGAAAATTTCAAAATGTGGAAAACTATGTAAGAAAATGAATACTATTAAAACCTGAAAATAACCATAAAATGGAAATTTTTTCCTGACATAAAATCATATGTTTTAGAGGAAAGGTTAAGAATATTAATTCAGTATATATTAAGTGGGGAAAATATCTGATTTCAAAGCAGTCTATAAAGTATGACTTTGTATGTGTGTGCTCAGTAGCTCAGTTGTGTCACATTCTTTGTTATCCACGGACTGTAGCCCTCCAGACTCTCCTGTCATGGAATTTCGCTGCCCAAGAAAACTGGAATTTCCAACTTCAGGGGATCTTTCCGACACAGGGATCGAACTTGAATCTCTTGCGTCTCTTGCATCAGCAAGGGGATTCTTTGCCACTGTGCCACCTGGGTGGTACTAGTCATGAAGAGAGAAAAAACTGTGAAGGAAATACATTACTTAAATAAAAAAATCAATGTAACCATTCTGAAGGTAGGAAAAAGGAATGTGAATATAATTCTACCGTATAATAAAATATGTCAAGTAAAACACAATTTAATCTGATTCTAGTTCATAGCCATGAAACAGAAGAGATCATAAAGTACAGTATCCAAGTAATAATTTGTCGCTAATAACTAAAAAATGTCATGGTAAACTTCTTCAAAATAAGAGGAAAAAGATATGGTGAATTAGGTGTTTCATAATCATGATAGTCAAATGTCATGTAATACTCATTTAAAAAAATTCAAATGTATTATTCAAATTCAAATATCAAAAGTAATTTGACCTTTCATAGCACTTATAATACCTAGAATATAGCACATATCCTCATTTTACAGATAGAAAAACTGACACATCAAAATGATAAGAATCTAAAATCCCACAATCAATTAGACCTAGCAGTAAGAATTGGATTTCAAGCTTTTGGCTTTATAATTATTTCAAGTAGGCTTTTGAAATAGGCTTTTGACATAGGCTTTTTCATTTAGCCTTGCCTACTAGCCCCTGGGGAATTATACATGTTTATGTAACTGTTCTAAAATGATAGCAGAGTGCCAAGGCATGGCAAGCATATAGATGCCTTGTCTTACTGATTCCTTTGTATAGGCATTTCTCAAAACAAATTTATCTTTATTCTCATTCTAATAAAATAAGCTGAAGACACTTTTGCCTTTGATGTGATCTTTTGTACTGCTTTAGTTTATAGAAATTCATTTCTTCCAGTTTCTGAGCTTCAGCATATTAGAATTTTGAAGCTCCATTCCCTTAAGTTCTTTCATCTTTGAATGTTTTCTGTTATTATTTTCCTTTGAGTTATCAGTGCCTTTAAACGAAAGGAATTCTCTGGTGGCTTAGATACTAAAGACTACACCCGCAGTGCAGGACACCTGGGTTTGATCCCTGGGTTGGAAGATCCCATGGAAAAGGGAATGGCAACACACTCAGTATTTTTGCCTGGAGAATTCCATGGACAGAGGAGTCTGGTGGGCTATAGTCCATGAGGTCACAAAGAATTAGACATGACTGAGTGACTAACACTTTCACACTTAGATGAATCCTACTGTCATCACACTAGTATAGATTTTTTTTCAAACCTGAAATACTTTAGGAACCTTCATAATTGGTCTGATGTCTTTTAGAAGATCTTTCAGACTACCATCATAAAGGCTGCTGCTGCTGCTAAGTCGCTGCAGTCGTGTCCAAATCTGTGCAACCCCATAGACGGCAGCCCACCAGGCTTCCCCGTCCCTGGGATTCTCCAGGCAAGAACACTGGAGTGGGTTGCCATTTCCTTCTCCAATGCATGAAAATGAAAAGTGAAAGTGAAGTCACTCAGTCGTGTCTGACCCTCAGCGACCCCATGGACTGCAGCCTACCAGTCTCCTCCGTCCATAGGATTTTCCAGGCAAGAGTACTGGAGTGGAGTGCCATTGCCTTCTCCGGGAGTGGGGTGCTAGCATCTACTAAATACTCAAAATGTTGCCATGGTCATATTATGTTACTCCTCTCAGGGAAATATTTAATGTTTCAATTATTGTGTGATCTGCCTTTAAAACAAAAGGAAAACAACTTTATCCTGGCATTCAAAGCCCACCTATAATTTAATTCCAACATAAACTTCAACAGGGTTGACTCTAGTGCATTTTCATTGAACCAGAAGCAATCAAACAAACGTCATTCCTCAGCAGGCATCACCTTACAGGCCCTTTATCTTTGTTCTTTCAACTGCTTTTCTTCCTTACAGGTGTCTGTGGTATTTTTTGTTTTTAATTTATTTTTATCTTTGATCTTTTTGATATTGAGAAAAGTTATCAGAATCTGTCTTTTCTTTGTCCTTTCTCTGAATATGCATGTTCTCCATTGATAACCATATTGTTACAACAATTTATGGCCATGCAAGTGATCAGGAAAACTTGAGACAGATCATTTTGGCATAGCAACTTTTTCAACATTGATACTTTATTTTGAGTAGTAAGAAATTCTCAAAGAGAGTTTTGGAAGATTCTGGAAACAGAAGGAAAGATATTCAAATTTACTCTTTGTTTACCAGTGTAAATTGCATAGGAAGGGGAGGTTGACTCTATAATGCTATGCTGTGCATAGTTGCTCAGTTGTGTGCGAGTCTGTATGATGCCATGGATTATCGCCTGCCAGGCTCCTCAGTCCATGGGGATTCTCCAGGCAAGAATAATGGAATGAGTTGCCATGCATTCTCCAAGGGATCTTCCCAGCCCACAGATTGAACCCAGGTATCCCTCATTGCGGTCAGATTCTTTGCCATCTGAGCCACCAGGGGAGCCCTGACTCTATAATATTCATCCTTTATTTTAAAAACACCATCTCAATTGTTATTTTCACATGAAGTGGAATTATTTAGAATTCCCAAATATGTCATCCAACACTTTTTACCTATAAATACATATGATATAATAAATGGCACTTACAGTCATTAGACCATAGCATAACAAATATTAGAAGCAAGTTATTGGGCATTTGAGTGCTTTTAATATAGAATTCATGCATGACATGATCATATTCTTTTTCATATTCAAGAATACATTTCAGTAAAATAGGACATTCTATGGAGTCAGGAGAGATTATGTAATCATTTACTTGGTTTCTATTCATTCCATTTTTATCATTATTGTAAGTGTATTTAAAACCCAACTGAGGAAATAGCAACTCCTGGCTACTGAGAGAGACAGAGAACTGGGCTTTGTGATCCATTCTGTGGATTCTGTTCTGAGCTCTGTCATTTTTCCGATAGGTGAAGACAGGTAGAAGGGCTGGGAGTATGTTGAGCCTTTTTCTAAGAGGTCCTTAGCCAGTGGCTGACTCGTGAAAGCGCAATTCCGCTGCCTACAGCTAAGAAGTGTGAGCTCTCTTAGAAAGCACTTGTACCTTGGAGACCTCTTGTGGTGTATCTGGCTAAACTTTAGACTCTGCCTGAAATCACAGCTTTGCAGGTCTTTTACCGCATTTCTTGTCCTGTTTCCCCCATTTGCTTTCCAATGTCTCTTGGAAGAACTTCCTTTATTAAAACACTAGCCCAAGATTTCTGGTTGCAAATTTATTTCTGGGAAATTCACTGAGTTATATGGTTGATTAGCAAAAACAAAGTTTGGAACATGCTCTCCAAAGTGTAGTCCTCAAATCAACAACAGTAGCAGCATCTGGAAGGCTATTAGAAATGCAAATTCTGTGGCCTCACCCCAGATGTAGTGAATAAAATTTCTAGGAGGTATGTCAGAAAAATTTGTGTTTTAAGAAGTTCTCCAGATGGTTTTTATGCTTGCTAAAGTTTAAGAACCACTTGTCTGGAAATTCATCTCTTAACTCACAGGCCACAGCTTTTTAATATCTTTGTTTCTTCCCTCTACCTCTGTCTGTTCCTCTGACATTCTCCTCTCATTTTTTTTAACCTATCTTTTCTTCCATCTTTCCTTTCTTCCTTCCTTCTCTCTCTGTCTGTTCCTTCCTTCCTGTTACCTATTAGTCTGCCTGTCATTTATTATTTATCATCATCTTGTTAACAGAACAAATAAATACATGTGTCTGTAAATAAAGACAGTTTTATTTATTTGTTTGCCTTTTCCTCTACCCATGTTATAGGATTGCCAACAACTTTAAAGAGTTTTCTTACCTTCCTCCAGGGAAAGAAGATTGATTAGATTTTTCACTCTGGTACTCCTAAGCAAATGATGAGCAGTTTAGATCATAAGTAACTGTTAGTTACTTGCTTTCTCTCACTTTTTTCTTTTAAGAATAAAAACAAATAAATCAGATATTCTTTTAAGAATAAAAACAATTAATAAGAAATAGAACAATCTAAATTTATTTCATGTGAGAGAAGACTTTATACATGGAGATCACCAGATGATCAATCTGAAATCAGATTGATTATATTCTTTGCAGCCAAAGATGGAGAAGTTCTATACAGTCAGAAAAAAATAAGACTGGAAGTTGACTGTGGCTTGGATCATGAACTTCTTATTGCCAAATTCAAACTTAAGGGCATACACACTGAGGAAACCAGAATTGAAAGAGACACATGTACCCCAATGTTCATCGCAGCACTGTTTATAATAGCCAGGACATGGAAGCAACCTAGATGTCCGTCAGCAGATGAATGGATAAGAAAGCTGTGGTACATATACACAATGGAGTATTATTCAGCCATTAAAAAGAATACATTTGAATCAGTTCTAATGAGGTGGATGAAACGGGAGCCTATTATACAGAGTGAAGCAAGCCAGAAAGAAAAACACCAATACAGTATACTAACGCATATATATGGAATTTAGAAAGATGGTAACAATAACCCTGTATACGAGACAGCAAAAGAGACACTGATGTATAGAACAGTCTTTTGGACTCTGTGGGAGAGGGAGTGGGTAGGATGATTTGGGAGAATAGCATTGAAATATGTATAATATCATATGTGAAACGAGTTGCCAGTCCAGGTTCGATGCCCGATACTGGATGCTTGGGGCTGGTGCACTGGGACGACCCAGAGGGATGGTATGGGGAGGGAGGAGGATTCAGGATGGGGAACACATGTATACCTGTGGCAGATTCATTTTGATATATGGCAAAACCAATACAATATTGTAACATTAAATAAAATAAAATTAAAAAAAAAAAAGAAATAAAATCTGGGAAATTTTCAACCAAAAAAAAAAAAAAAAAACTTAAATGAAGAAAGTAGATAAAACCACTAGATAATACAGTTAGGACCTAAATCAAATCCCTTACAATTATACAGTGGAAGTGACAAATAGATTCAAGGGATTAAATCTGATAGAGTACCTTAAGAACTATGGACGGATGATCATGACATTGTACAGGGGCAGGGATAAATACCATCCCCAAGAAAAAGAAATGCAAAAAGGCAAAATGGTTGTCTGAGGAGGCCTTAAAAATAGCTATGAGAAGGAGAGAAGATAAAAGCAAGGGAGAAAAGGAAAGGTAATACCCATTTGAATGCAGAGTTCCAAAGAATAACAAGGAGAGATTAAAAACCTTCCTCAGGGATCAATGCAAAAAAATAGAGGAAAATAATAGATTGGGAAAGACTAGAGATCTCTTCAAGAAAATTAAAGGCACCAAGAGACTATTTCACGCAAAGATGGGCACAATGAAGGACAGAACTGGTATGGACCTAATAGAAGCTAAAGAAGTTAAGAAGAGGTGGCAAGAATACACAGAACTATACAAAAAAGATCTTCATGACCCAGATGAACACGATGATGTGGTCACTCACCTAGAGCCAGACATCCTTGAATGCAAAGTCAAGTGGGCCTTAGGAAGCATCACTACAAACAAAGCTAGTGGAGCTGATGAAATTCCAGCTGAGCCATTTCAAATCCTAAAGGATGATGCTGTTAAAGATCTGTAATCAATATGCCAGCAAATTTGTAAAACTCAGCAGTAGCAACAGGACTGGAAAAGGTCAGTTTTCATTTCAATTCCAAAGAAAGGCAATGACAAATAATGTTCAAAGTACTTCACAGTTGCACTCATCTCACACGCTAGCAAAGTGATGCTCAAAATTCTTCAAGCCAGGCTTCAACAGTACATGAACCATGAAACTCCAGATGTTCAAGTTGGGTTTAGAAAAGGCACAGGAACCAGAGATCAAATTGCGAACATGTATCGAATCATCAAAAAAGCAAGAGAGTTCCAGAAAACCATCTACTTCTGCTTTACTGACTACACCAAAGCCTTTGACTGTGTGGATGACAACAGACTTGGAAAATTCTGAAAGAGATGGGAATACCAGACCACCTGACCTGCTTCCTGAGAAATCTATATGCAGGTCAAGAAGCAACAGTTAGAACTGGATATGGAATGACAGACTAGTTCCAAATTGGGAAAAGAGTACATCAAGGCTGTGTATATTCTCACCCTGCTTAGTTAACTTACATGCAAAGTACATCACTTGAAATGCTGGGCTGGATGAAGCACAAGCTGGAATCATGATTGCCAGGAGAAATATCAATAACCTCAGATATGAAGATGACACCACTTATGGCAGAAAGTGAAGAACTAAAGAGCCTCTTCATGAAAGTGAAAAAGTAGGCTTATGAGACAGACGTGCTGCCTACTGCGCTAGAACAGTCTTATGGACTCTGTGGGAGAGGGAGAGGGTGGGAAGATTTGGGAGAATGGCATTGAAACATGTATACTATCATGTATGAAATGAGTTGCCAGTCCAGGTTCGATGCACAATACTGGATGCTTGGGGCTGGTGCACTGGGACGACCCAGAGGGATGGTATGGGGAGGGAGGAGGTAGGAGGGTTCAGGATGGGGAACATATGTATACCTGTGGCAGATTCATTTCAATATTTAGCAAAACCAATACAATATTGTAAAGTTTAAAAATAAAATAAAATTTAAAAAAAATAAAAAATAAAATTAAAAAAAAAAAAAAAAAAGAAAAAGTAGGCTTAAAACTCAACATTCAGAAAACCGAGATCATGGCATCTGGTCCCATCACTTCATGACAAATAGATGGGGAAATAGTCGAAACAGTGACAGACTATTTTGGGGGGCTCCAAAATCACTGCAGATGGTGATTGCAGCCATGAAATTAAAAGGTGCTTGATCCTTGGAAGAAAAACTATTACCAACCTAGACAGCATATTAAAAAGCAGAGACATTACTTTGCCAACAAAGGTCTGTCTATTTGAAGCTATGGTTTGTTTGTTTTTTTAAAGCCATCAAGTATGGATGTGAGAGTTGGACTATAAAGAAAGCTGAGTACCAAAAAATTGATGCTTTTGAACTGTGGTGTTGGAGAAGACTCTTGAGAATCCCTTGGACTGCAACGAGATCCATCCAGTGCATCCTAAAGGAGATCAGTCCTGGGTGTTCATTGGAAGGACTGATGCTAAATTGAAGCTCCAATACCTTGGCCACCTGATGAGAAGTACTGACTCCTTGGAAAAGACCCTGATGCTGGGAAAGATAAAAGGCAGGAGGAGAAGGGGACAACAGAGGATAAAATGGTTGGTTGGCATCACTGACTCAATGGACATGAGTTTGAGCAAGCTCTGGGAGTTGATGATGTACAGGGAAGCCTGCCATGCTCCAGTCCATGGAGTTGAAGAGCTGGACACAACTGAGTGACTGATCTGAACTGAACCAAAATTTATTTTGATATAAAATTTTTTGTGAAAATATTGTTTCACCAAGTGATGAATTATTTAACTGTCAACTGGTATTAGATTGTTCATATTCAGTTATTCGGCATTCATTTATAATAAATATAATATCTTGAGAACTTACTGTGTGCTAGATACTGTTTTGTATCACACAAATTACCTCAATTAATCTTTGTAGCAACCTTATGTATATGAATTATTATCATACTCACTTACCAAAAAAAAGATACTCAAGTTGAGAGGAATTAAGAAAGTTTCCCATTTGTTTACTTTTATGCAAATTTATTCTGGCTTGCACAATCTTAGAGGATTCAGATGTGGCCAACTTGTGTATTCTTTAGAAACGTGTTTATAAGTTTAAAGAACTTAAAACTACAAAGAGATTTTAAAGACAGAGAAGAATAGTTAAACAACAATTGGCAGAATAAATTGGCAAGAATATCTTAGATTTATAAAGAAACAAGAATGAGACTTGACTTGCTCTGTCTGATATCCAGTATACTCCAAGTCTATAATAAGTTTCAAAAATCAAAATTTAATCAGAATATCACAGTGAATGGATAGGCCAGTGGCATATATACCTACATATATAAGAATGTATGTATGCATGTACACATAATACATATTTACATATATGTAAATACAAATGTTACAAATATAAGTGCACCAGTATAGGGACAAAAGTATAGACACAGAAAGAAGTATATGTAGTACTTTTTTAAAATGAAGTATAGTTGACTTACAATAGTATATTTGTTCAAGTGTATAAGATAGCAATTTAATTTTTTCTAGATTACCCTTCATACAAAATTATTCTAATATTATTGACAATATGATGTTTTTGTACATTATGCCCTTTTGACCTGTTTATTTTATAACTGGTTTGTACCTCTTAATCACTTTCATCTATTTTCCCTTCCTTATATATATATATCCATTTCTTTATTCATTCATCTGTCAATGAACACCTCTTTGGTTGCTTCTAAATCTTGGCTACTGTATAGAATTCCACCACTCAGAAGTGGAATTCCTGGACTATTTGGTACTTACATTTTTAGTTTTTTGAGAAACCTCTGTAACATATTCCACAGTAGTTGCACCAATTTACATTCCCATGATCAGTGCACAAAGATTCCCTCTCTCCACATCTTTGCTATTGAAGAGTTGCTACTGTTTGCCTTTTTAATGATAACCATTCTGACACAGTATAAGATAATACTTCACTGTGGTTTTGATTTGCATTTCTCTGATGACTAGTGATTTGACTATATTTTCATGTGCCTACTGGTCATCTGTATTTCTTCATTGGAAAAATGGCTAGTCAGGTCCTCTGTCCATTTTTAAAATCAAAGTTTGTTTTATTGATATTGAGTTGTATGAGTTCCTTTATATATTTTAGATACTATCAAGCATTTGCCAACTTGTCCTCCCATTCAACATTGTCATTTCCTTTGGTCAGTGGTTTCTTTTGCTATGCAAAAGATCTTTACTTTGATGTGGTTCCATTTTGCTGATTTTTGCTTTTGGTGCCCTAAAATAATCTTAAAAATGTGCGAATATTGCATAGACCTTACTCAGAGAGCACACCGCCTACTTTTGCTTTCTTCCAAGAGTTTTATGGCTTCAGGTCTTCTATTTAAGAGTTTGAGGGTTTTTTTGGGGGGAGGGGGAGGTTGCGTGTTGTATAAGAAAGTGGTCCAGTTTAATTCTTTTTCATGTTGCTGTCCAAAACTATTTATTGACGGGACTATCTTTTCTTCACTATATATTACTATTTCTTTGTCATAAATTAATTTACATACATAGTGTTTCTTTCTGGGCTCTCTATTCACTTCCATTGACATATACATCTGTTTATTGGTGTCAGGTCCATACAGTTTTGATTACTAGAGTTTTTTGTAGTATAGTTTAAAATGAGTGAGCATGATACCTCCATTTTGTTCTTTTGTCTCTAGACTGCTTTGGCTACTTGTATCTTTTGTGGGTCCATACAAGTTCTTGAATGTTTTGTTCAGTTCTGTGAAAAATATCACTGGTATTTTAATAAAGATTACATTGAAACTTTGGATTGTTTTGGACAGTATGGACAATTTAAAAATATTACTTCCTCCAATCCATTAATAAAGCATAACTTACCATGTATTATTTAAATTTCTTTCTTTAATGTCTTATCATTTTCACAGTACAGGTATTTCATCTCCTCAGTTAAATTTGTTCCTGGTACTTGATTCTTTTTAGTACAATTGTAAATATGATTATTTTAAATTCTTTTTTTGATAGTTTGTTATTAGCGTATAAAGTGCAACAGGTTTTCTGTATATTAATTGTATGTCCTACAACTTTGCTGAATTTATTTCTTAGTTCTATTGCTTTGTGGTGGAGTCTTTAGGGGTTTCTGTGTAAAACTCAAGTCATCTGCAAATACTAAGAGTTTTACAAACTTAGTTCCAATGTGGTTGCCTTTTATTTCTTTTTTTGATCTGACTACTGCTCTAGGACTTCCAATACTATGTTAACTCAATATCCACCAGAGACATATGAAAACATCTTTTGCTACCCAAAAATTATTGACCAGAGACATTTAAATATACATAAAAATCAATAGCAACAGGCATTAGTTTCTGTAAAAATCCTTGGTCAACAATGTGTTGAATAAAAGTGACACTAGTGGGCCACATGGTCTTGTGGAAATGCTTTCAAATTTCACCTTTGAATCTGATATTACCTGTGAGTTTGTCATAAGTGACCTTTATTGTGTTCCCTTTATGCCAACATTTCTGAGACTTTTTTGTGAGTGGATATTGACTTTTGTTAAATGCTTTTTTACATTTATTGAAGCCATGATATCACTCTTATCTTTCATGTTGCTAATGTGGTGTATCGTATTGATTACCTTGTGGATATTGAAACATTCTTGCTTCCTTGAAATAAACCCCACTTGATCATGTTGTATGATTCTTGTATAATTCACACAAGAATATAAATCATACATATGATGCATGATTCTTGATTTTATTATTTTATTTTATTTTCTTGGGCTCCAAAATCACTGTGGACAGTGACTGTAGTCATGAAATTAAAAGATGCTTTCTCCTTGGGAGGAAAGCTATGATGAACCTAAACAGTACACATGTATACCTGTGGCGGATTCATTTTGATACTTGGCAAAACTAATACAATTATGCAAAGTTTAAAAAATAAAATAAAAAAAAATAAAAAATAAAAAGCGAAGACATCACTTTGCCAACAAATGTCCATAGTCAAAATTATGGTTTTTCCAGCAGCTATGTACAGATGTGACAGTTGGACCATAAAGAAGGCTGGGCACCAAAGAACTGATACTTTTGAATTGTGGTGCTGAAGAAGACTCTTGAGAGTCCCCTGGGCTTCAGGGAGGTCAAACCAGTCAATCCTAAAGGAAATCAACACTGGATATTCACTGGAAAAACTGATGCTAAAGTTCCAATATTTGGCTAGCTGTCGCAAAGAGCCAACTCACTGGAAAAGACCCTGATGCTGGGAAAGTTTGAAGGCAAAAAGAGCAGAGGATGAGATGGTTAGAAAGCATCACCAATTCAAAGGACATGAATTTGAACAAACTCCAGGAGATAGTGAAGGACAGGGAAGCCTGGCATGGTATAGTCCATGGGGTCACAAAGAGTCAGACATGACTTAGTGACCGAACAAGAAATGATTCTTGTAATGTCTTATTGAATTTGATTTGCTAATATTTTGTACAGGATTTTTGCATCTAACTAAAGCTTTATCAATTTATCAAGTTTGTTTATCTTTCTTTTTTTTTTTTTTAATGTATTTGGTTACACTGTATTTGTATCACTCAGGATCTTTGTTGCCACGTGTGAGATCTAGTTCTCCAATCAGAGACTGAATCCCAGGTCCCCTGTAGTGGGAGTACAGAGTCTTAAACACTGGACCATGAGGAGAGTCCCCGTTGATGCTTTAAAACAAATAACTTTTAGTTTGATTGATTTTTAGTTTTTTGTCTTTATTTTTTGAGCTTGATATTATTTCCTCCCTTCTCATATTTGTGTTTTGTTTATTCTTCTATTTTTAGTTCCTATAGGGCTTCCCTCATTGTTGGTAAAGAATTCACCTTCAATGCAGGAGACCCCGGTTTGATTCCTGGGTTGGGAAGATCTGGTAGAGATGGGATAGGCTACTCACTCCAGAATTCTTGGGCTTCCCTTGTGGCTCAGCTGGTAAAGAATCTCCCTACAATGCGGGAGACCTGGGTTCCATCCCTAGGTTGGGAAGATTCCCTAAAGAAGGGAAAGGCTACCCACTCCAGTATTCTGGCCTGGAGAATTCCATTGGCTGTAAAGTCCATGGGGTTGCAAAAAGTCAGACACAACTGAGCTACTTTCACTTTCATTAACTCTAGGTGTAAAGTTAGATTATTTTTTCTTGTTCCTAAGGTAGGCCTGTATTTCTATAAACTCTCTCTTAGGACTGCTTTTGCTGCATCCCATAGATTTAGAAAGTTGTGTTTCCAATTTCAGTCACCTCAAGCTATTTTTCAATTTTCTCTTTGGTTTCTTCATTGACTTACTGTTTGTTTTTGTTTGTTTGTTTGTTTGTTTTTTAAGTAGTATGATGTTTACTTTCCACTTATTTGTGTTTTTCTTTAATTATTTTCTAGCTTCATATCCTTGTGATCACAAAAAGAATGTTTGATATGATTACAGTCTTCTTAAATTCATTGAGACTTGTTTTGTGGTCTAGTATGCTATATATCCTAAAAAAGTTCCATGTACACTTGAAACAAGTACTATTTTGGGATAGAATGTTTTGTGGATATCTTTCTAAGTGGTAGATCCACTGCTTTCACTATATATTTGCTTTTACCAATGGGATTATTTCCATCACTTATATTTTGAATTTCTTCTTATGGATTTTTTTTGTTGTTGTTGCAAAATGAAAAAATTTTAAATGTCTTATGAGGCTTGTTTGGCAGTGATGAACTCTTCTAGCTTTTGTTTATATGGAAAACACTACCTATCTTTTAATTCTAAATGATAACTTGCTGAGATAGATATTCTTGATTTTTGTTTTTGTTTTTCCTTTTAGTATTTTAAATATTATATATATTTAAATATTAAATATTAAATATTTAAATATCATATATTATACTGATCCCTTCTGGTTTAAAGTTTCTGCTGAAAAATCAGTTGATAGTTTTATGAGGATTTCCTTGTTAGTGACTCAATTTTTCTTTGATTGCCTTTAAAAATATCTCATAATTTTCAATTTTTGCTATTTTTTTTTTTCATTGTATGTTTTGGTGTGCATCTAAGTTCATCTTGTTTGAGACTCTGTGATTCCTGAATCTGAATATCTGTTCTTTCCCAAGTTACTCTGTAGGATAGCATGCCAACCCACTTCAGTATTCTTGTCTGAAGAATTGCATGGATAAAGGAGCATGGTTTAGGAAAGTTTTACACGATTATTTCATCAAATATATTTCTACCCTTTTTTCTTTAATCTCTCTTCTTATTTTAGGACCCTTATAAATGTTAGTGCCTAGATGTTATTTCAAAGGTACCTTGAGCTACCCTAATTTTTTTTTCAATTATTTTCCTCTTTCACTTATGTTTGGATGATTTCCATTATTTTGTCTTCCAGATAACTTGCATTATTTGGTATCACCTAATTTACTATTAATTCCTTCTAGTGTTTTTTTTTTTAATTTTTATTGTATTCTTCAGCTCTGATAAGTTTTCTTTTTATATCTTCTAACTCTTATTTTAAGTTCTAATTGTGTTCCACTATTCTCTCAAGTCTGGTGAGCATTTATGGCTGCTGCTTTAAACTCTGTATCAGTTAAAATTTTTAACCTCCATTTCATTAGTTTTTTTTTTTTTTCAGAAGATTTACCTTGTTTTTTCATATGAAACATATTCCCCTATTTTCTCATTTTTTTTGACTTTCTGTGCTTGTCTCTATGAATTAGACATAGCAGTTACCTTTACCAGTGTTAAGATACACCCTTGTGCAGGATATCCCTAAGAAGACTGCATATGCTTAGTGGCTTTGACAGGCACACTAGGGTTGAGTAGGGCACGGGCCAATATGATTTTTGGAGGCACTCCATGGTTGTCACCTCAGTAGTGATATTTAGAGCACAGGCCATCTTATTACCATGATGCATATGGGTTGTCACCTTGACATGACGTTTGGAGCTGGATCTGAGTGCATGCTTGAGTGCATATTGAGACTACCTTTGCTTGCTAGCTAAAGCACCAGATGCTTTTTAATCTGCTGCCTCTGTATTGGGACTTGGAGAGTATGAGTTTGTGCACACACATTTTAGTGTATAATATTAGTTTCCTACAGCCCTCTAGGGCTCCTGCTTGTAAACCCCAGTGGTTTCCAAAACCATTTAAGGGGAGATACACAGATGACACCCCCTCATGGCAGAAAGTGAAGAAGAACTAAAGAGCTTCTTGATGAAAGTGAAAAAGCAGAGTGAAAAAGTTGGCTTGAAACTCAGCATTCAGAAAACTAAGATCATGGCATCCAGTCCCATCACATCATGGAAAATAGATGGGGAAACAATTGAAAAAGTGACAGAGTTTATTTTTTTGGTCTTCAAAATCACTGCAGATGGTGACTGCAGCCATGAAATTAAAAGATGCTTGTTCCTTGGAAGAAAAGCTCTGACCAACCTAGACAGCATATTAAAAAGCAGAGACATTACTTTGCCAACAAAGGTCCATCTAGTCAAAGCTATGGTTTTTCCAGTAGTCATGTATGGATGTGAGAGTTGGACTCTAAAGAAAGCTGAGCACCGAAGAACTGATGCCTTTGAACCACGGTGTTGGAGAAGACTCTTGAAAGTCCCTTGGATGGCAAGGAGATCTAACCAGTCAATCCTACAAGAAATCTGTCCTGAATGTTTGTTGGAAAGACTGATACTAAAACTGAAACTCTAATACTTTGGCCATCTGATATGAAGAATAACTCATTGGAAAAGACCCTGATGCTGGGAAAGATAAAAGGCAGGAGGAGAAGGGGACGATGGAGGATGAGATGATTGGTTGGCATCACCATCTCAATGGACATGAGTTTGTGTAAGCTCAGGGAATTGGTGATGGACAGGGAAGCCTGGCATGCTGCAGTTCCTTGGGTCGCAAAGAGCTGGACACAACTGAGCAACTAAACTGAACTGAACTGATCTTCTTATTCCCAGTGACCAAATCTGGGATACCCAGTGTGGGTTTTACTCCTTAGGGAGAACCTCTGAGTTTGTTATTTAACCTTTCTTTTTCTAGTCACCCACTGGGTTTATAATCTTGGCTGAATAACCTCTCTTACTCTCCTACCCTTCTAAGTGTGATTTTGCTCTTTATAACCTTGGCTGTCGAAGAGCCTTTCTGTCAGCCTTCAGGGTATTCTCAGAGAGAGTTGCATTATATATAGGTGTAGTTTTCTTTGTCTGTGAAAGGAATTGAGCTCAGGGTTTTTCTACTTCACTATCTTAATCCTACCTCTGAAGTCATACTTAATATCAGTGGGTAAAAATTACTCAATGTTATACTGGTATATTTTAAATAAATTTGGTTTAAAAATTAAGATATATTTTGATACCAAAATAACCTCAAATGGTAAAAATAAATAATAGAATAATAAAATAATTGGATGAGAATATAAATATTTTTACTACCTCATGCAAGTGTGCATGCTCAGTTGTGTCCAATGTTTCACAACCCCATGAACTGTAACCCACTAGACCCCTCTGCCCATGGAATTTCTCCAACAAGAGTACTGGAGTGGGTTGCCTTTTCCTCCTCTAGGGGATCCTCCCAACCCTGGGATCTAACCCATGTTTCCTGCAGCTCCTGCACTGTCCACTGAGCCACCTGGGAATCCTGCAAGGTGTCATTATCTCTATGTATACAATTCAAAAAAGGTATATGTATATGGATGTTTGGGCTTTCCAGTTAGCCCTAGTGGTAAACAACCAGCCTGCCAGTGTAGGAGATGTAAGAGACAATGGTTCAATTCCTGGGTAGGGAAGATACCACGGAGGAGGGCATGGCAACCCACTCCAGTATTCATGCCTGGAGAATCCCACTGAAGGAGGAGCCTGGCAGGTTACAGTCCATAGAGTCACAGAGTTGAACATGACTGGAGCAACACCACACATGCACACATATGGATAGTTTATTACAGTTTATATCAAAATAATTAAAAAGTTGAAACAACTTGAATATCTAAGAACAGGAAATGCACTGTATGTATCATGACTTAGCCATACAGAAGAAAACTACTTAGTCTTCAGACAGCAATCTAGAAATTATAAACATTAAAAAATGCTTAAAAATATACAGTGAGCAGTAAAGTGTATACACATTTTTATTTTTTCAGAGAAAAAAGAAAATAAATCTTGGAAAAATATGGATTAAAAGTTAGTATCTATTAACTGAGGATGATACAGTGGTTCCTTCTTTCATCTTTAAGTTTTCTAGTTTTAATTTTTGCATTTTCTAATGTAACCACGGCTTCCCTTGTGGCTCAGTGGTAAAGAATATGCCTGCAATGCAGGAGATAAATGTTCCATCCCTTTTTTGGGAAGATCCCCTGGAGAAGGAAGCAGAAAAACATTCCAGAATTCTTTACTTGGAAATCCCATGGATAGAAGAGCCTGGCAGTCTACAGTCCATGGGGCTGCAAAAGAGTTGTACATGATTTAGTGACTAAACAACAAAACAGCAATGCTTTAAGCTTTTACTATGATACTTTTACAATGTTACTACAATGCTTTTACAATGTTACTATACCTAATATATATACTGTAATATAAATAAAAGCATTTTAAAGAAAAGATTTTAATTCCTTTTTTAACATCTGTGTAAAGCCAGTACTTAAAATTTTTAAAGCATTTTATATTGCTTACCTTAAATGTTGTAAAATTCAATTTCACAGAATAAAATTAGTTATAAAATTTAATCACTTAAATCTGTTAATAAGAATGGGCTTCCCTGGTAGCTCAGCTGGTAAAGAATTGGCCTGCAATGCAGGAGACCTGGGTTCAATCCCTGGGTTGGGAAGACCCCCTGGAGAAGGGAATGGCTACCTACTCCAGTATTCTGGCCTGGAGAATTCCATGGACTGTATAGTCCATGGGGTCACAAAGAGTTGGAGATGACTGAGTGACTTTCACTTTTACTTTTTCATTAATAAGAATACGTATAAAAATTAGTTATAACTATTTATTTTGTGTGCTTAATGCTACCAATTAGCCTCTTTGCTAAAAAGTGTGCAATTGGCCTCCTAATCTTCATGTTCTTATTTCTCTGTCAATCAACTTTCACTGAAAAGGCATTTGTAATATCTTGCACTAAGGAATGATGATAACAGAGAAACAAAAACTGGGGGGTTTTTGTTTGGTTTTCTTTTCCTTAACTCCTTGAAGTTTCCTTTTATAGACAGGTTGCTATAAAATCTTATCCTGGTTTGGAAGATGTAATTGTTGCAAGGCTTAAGGGATCTCTGTATTGTCACATTTAGATCAATAACTCATGTTAAAATATAACTCTATTAAGCAGGGAGAAATCTGGCCTCTTCTCAAATGTAAACACATAGAACAATCAGAACTTCTGATTACATCCAGTTTCAAGCAATTTTTTGCAAAAGTATTCTAAATAAGGTGGGTCATGCATAACATTAATTGAAATTCCTGGAGTTTCCAAAATGATTCAAGGGTGCCTCAGATCACTTAATAATTACCAGAATACATTGTCTTCACTCTGTAAGGTCACTGAAAGAGAGCTTGAATTACTCTTCATAGCAGTCAAATGTAGGAAACTGATACATTTTCTACTGACCATCTGGTGAACTGTGCATCAGATCAGCAATACGAGTTCACTCTTAAAATTTAATTATTATTCAAACATTGATAAAGAAAACTAAATGAATAGCTTTAAACTGTTATTTCATAAAGGAAGGTCAGACTCAGCAACAAGAGGAAAGTGAACAGCTTCTTAGGAATGTTAAGCAGAGGACAAGAAAAGTTGTTCCGTAATAATAGAATCTTCCCTCATTCCCAACTGATGTTCATGTGATTGACTAAGAATTATGACATGCACCTCGATCCTTCATTTCTCATTTTAATTTACACTGTCACATATTTTAAATATGTAATAAAGGTGACTTGGTTAATAAAATTATGCAAAATGAAACAAAGAGGATACTTAGAGGAATACAGGCAAGAAATAGCAACTGTTCTTAAATGCACTTTATAGTAATTCTTATTTTGTATTTTTGCAAATGCAAACTACACACACTCATACAGGAATTCTATTGTTTTATTTATACTTTTTCACATTTATCTTTCTTGTTGCTATTTTGTGGTAGTACAATCCTCTTTTTGTTCTAGTTTTTTTGTTTGTTTGTTTCTGCCTCTTCACTGCTCACATTAAACACCAAGTACTGTGGTCTGAGTTAATAACTCAATATGAATCCTTCTATATTTTTCTTTGTATAGTCTTCAGTTGTATATGTGTGTGTGAGTGCAAACCTATAACATGAATACACATATATAAGTTTGTCATTCATTCATAAAAGTATATTTTTTGATCTTGCTTTTATCATTCAAATATGTCCCATAGAAATGCTTGCAAGTCATTTGGTGTATTTCTACTTATCCTTAAATATTCCATGATACAGATGTAGCACAAGGTCATTAACCATCCTACTACAGAGGAGAATTCAATTTAATTATTTTATAATTATACTGCAATAAATACTTCAATAAATATAATTCCACTGTATAATTAAATATAATTGATATTTCCAAGAAATAGAATATTGGATTTGTAATATCTTGTCAAAGAAAATATGTATTTCTGAATTTTATAGATTTTGACCACTTGATATCAAAAAGCACTGTAACAATTTATATTTTCACCAGCAAAGATTTTTGTTTGCTTGTTAACTTTTACTCTTTTAGTGAAAAATCTCAAAATGAAACTTTACTGTAATGAAATAGGTTTATACACTGCATATTCTTGAGTACTGCTGAGTCTGAACATTGTCACATATGCTTTTGGATATTTTGTAGTCATTCTCTGCTTGCTGGTAGAATTAAATCTTTCCAACTCTATCCTTTGTACCTTTAATTCATCTGTGGTATTTCCACAACTATCTTAATCTTTTTGTAGTTAAATATATCTCAATTTTTTCATAGTTTTAGATTTCAAGTCTTTGTCTTCCCTTAAAAATGCATTATGCATATAATTTCAGAGAAATCTTAAAGAATTTTTTACATTTAAATATTTATTTAGTCCAAATTATTTTATTTTCTCAAATTCATTCTTTGAAACCATAGCACTTAGAACTTGATAAGGTTTCTTTGAAACCTTATCAAGTTCTCTGTAAGAAAATTTTAGGAGGGGAAAAAAAATTGAAGCTTCTGAGGTTAAGGTCTCCATTGTTGAAGTCTGAATCTAGTTCTAGGGGAATAATTGGCAATTTATTATTGTCTGTGGTGTAACACAGGAGAATAGTTTTATATTTTTTTAGATATCCAACTATCATTCTTGATGACAGTAAACACCTTGTTTACCTACTGAGTTGGAATACTATGCTATCATATACATTGGAATTTTATTTTTGTGAATTCCCTATTTTACTCTATTGACTTTTTTTTTTTCTACAGTTTCCATATAAATTTGCAGTAAATTTATAGATTTTCTAACATCTGGTAAAACATGTCCCCTTTTGCCATTATTATGTAGCAAAAAATGTCATTCTTTTTCATGCATTTATTCTTTCTTTTAAACTTTAATGTCTTATCTCCACACCATCTCCCACCCCAAAACAGCAAAAAGCACATCAACAACGAAAATGCCACAAGTCTTCTGCTTCCATAATTATTTTAAATGTACAGTAAATCTTGAGAAAATAAGCCTCTGATTGAAAGCATAGCATAACTTTGATTTGTTGAAATCTTTTTTATGTCCTTTATGATTAGAGTTTCCTTCACCTTTCTTCTGGACTATTCTTACAAAATATACTCATGAGCACTTTCTAGGTGATATTGCAATTATGAATAGAAAAACGTTTTTTTTTAATTTCTGTCTGATTTTTCAGGTAATTGCTGATGGGATAGAGAAGAGCTAGGGTTTTATTTTTTAATGTATTTACCTTGTATAGAGCCAACATACAAAAGTCAATTATTAACTTTAATGGTTTTTCACTAGTCTTTCATATTATAAACATAAATAGGGTATTGTCTCTACTTTTATGACGTTATTTCATTTTCTTATTGCATTCACTAGATCCTCTAAAACATTATTGATTTTAAAAAGGGAGTTAGTTAGTATCCCTGTCCACTTCCTCATATTACTAAAAATGCTTTTAAGTGGTTTGGCATTTATAGGCATGTTTGCTGTCAGTTTTAATGGTCTTCTATTTTTGTAATTTTCAGAGTTTTTATTTTAAGCGGCTGCTCTACTTTATCAAATGCCTTTTCATTTTTTTTCATTAATTTATGAATGTGAGATTATGTTGATAGATTTTTTTTTAACTAACCACCTCTGGATTCATGTAATACATTCTACTTTAAAATAATCTTTTTATATTAATGTCTTCTATTTGCCATTATTTTAGTATAGTTTTTGTAACTATGTTCATAAAGTTTTATCTGTATGTGTTTATTTTTTAATTTCAAAATACAGATTCATTGAAGGTATTTTAAGATTGCCTACAAAAAAAGCATACAATCAAAAATGTATAATCTCACTAACAGAAATAAAGACTTTAACATAATGTTTTTATATTTTTCAAGAAAATATTCTTTAAAATTTTGACATTCTCTTTTGTATACTTGCAAACTGTTTCACTTAGCTAAATATTTCTTTCCATGACATTGCATGTGTGTCTATTTTTCATTTGAGGGTTGACTTTATGTTCTCTTATGATTTTATGAAAGCATTCTAAACTCCTCCATTTGACTGGACCTCTATTTGATTTTTTCAGTTTTCTTGTCTTGTGAGTAATACTGCTAAGTTGAATTGTCAGGTCAAAAAGTACGCTCATTTAAACATTTAAATAGTTTGTGCCTACTTTTTGCCCCCCTGGCAGTATATGAGAGAGCAGTATTCTCTGAAACTTAACAACAAAAGAGACTGTACATACATTTGTGTATATTCTGCATTTCATAACTGATTTTTCAATGTTCATTCATATATTTATCAAGTATTTATTAAGTACCAGATAGGTGACAAGGTATTGTTTAGGTATCATTAATTATATGTAAGTATAGGTAGATAAATGTAGATCAAATAGATATAATATTTGGCTATAGATATATATACAGGTGGCACTAGCTGTAAAAAATCCACTTGCCAGTGCAGAAGTTGTAAGAGATGTGGGTTCAATCCCTGGAATGGGAAGATGACCTGGAAAATGAAATGGCACTCCACTCCAGTATTCTTGCCTGGGAAATACCACGGTCAGAGGAGCCTTGTGGGCTGCAGTCCAAGGGGTAGTAAAGAGTCATACACACTTGAGCGCCTGAGCATGCCTAACATTGGTACAGACACAGGTACCATCTTGATCATATTTTAGATCAATGCTACCAAACTGGGGTCCGCAAATAGTTATGGGTACACCAACATAGACTTAGATAAAACATTTAGAACATTTTCTAGCAATTTAACAGAGAAATTTTGTTTCTTGAATTTAAATATAGGAGATGTTGGCTTATATATATATATATATATAAAATTTTTTATAATTATCTTCATTATATTTTATAAAACCGCATATTCATGATTGATTAAAAAACAACTAATCTCTTACAACAGGTAGCTTAATAAACAATATTGTAGTAAATTGTATATTTTTCCTATTGTAGTTACAAAAATCCACATAAAAATAATACACAAAACACACATAGAAGTAAATCCATATGAAAGCCATGTAAATAAATAAATACTTTTCCATAGCAAGGAATAATTTCTGCTAATATTTTGGTGAAAGTAATGTTCCAGATCCTGGCAGGAAGTGCCTAGTATTAAAATGAGCTCATTATTTACAGAATTTAAGAAATATACTAGTTACAAAAACTTAAGGTTAATGGCAAGAGAAGCTGAAAAACTCCAGAATTGGGACTAGTGTGAAGCCATCATATCTCCTGAGTCTGAACAGGAGACAGCTGTTACTGGAAGTCTGTGTGAATTCTGCAATGGGATTTAACCACTTGACAGGAATTACATATGGCCTTTGGTCAAGGGATGTAACCACTATCAAATGGTAGTGATTCTTCTCTTCAAGAAGAGAGCTGAGGAATAACCAATTTCAATTTTCTCCCTCCTTTCCAATTTTATCAAAGCTTATATTGGCCCAACTGATTGGAAGCCAGGGTGCAGGGGAGCCCATTGATGTAGTTCTGGGGCAAGGAGGAGATGGTGGAGACTGGATCTGTAGAAGAGAGTGAAAAATATAACATCTAATGCACATGATTTGTATTATTTGGGATAGTATACAAGTCAAGAAATACATAAATAATGTTTAGAATATATTGTCAAAATGTCTTTATATCCTGTATCTAATTTTTCTGTTATGGTGATTATTTCCTTTTAAGTAATATATTTATCAGCATCATTTTGATAGCTGATTGCATTTTTTTAATTTATTTTTTTTAATAGAAGGCTAATTACTTTACAATATTGTGGTGGTTTTTGCCATACATTCACATGAATCAGCCATGGGTGTACATGTGTTCCCCATCCTGACACTCCCTCCCATCTCCCGCCCCACCCCATCCTTCAGGGTCATCCCAGTGCACTAGCCCTGAGCATTTTGTCTCATGTATCAAACCTGGACTGGTGATCTATTTCACATATGATAATATACATGTTTCAATGCTATTCTCTCAAATCATCCCACCCTTGCCTTCTCCCACAGAGTCCAAAAGTTTGTTTTTTACATATGTGTCTCTTTTGCTGTCTCGCATATAGGGTCATTGTTACCATCTTTCTAAATTCCATATATATGCATTAGTATACTGTATTGGTGTTTTTCTTTCTGACTTACTTCACTCTGTATAATAGGCTCCAGTTTCATTCACCTCATTAGAACTGATTCAAATGCATTCTTTTAAATAGCTGAGTAATATTCCATTGTGTTTATGTACCACAGCTTTCTTATCCATTCGTCTGCCAATGGACATCTAGGTTGCTTCCATGTCCTGGCTATTGTAAACAGTAATGCGTGTACACGTGTCTTTCAATTCCAGTTTCCTCGGTGTGTTTGCCCAGCAGTGGGATTGCTGGATCATATGGCAGTTCTATTTCCAGTTTTTTAAGGAATCTCCACACTGTTCTCCATAGTGACTGTACTAGTTTGCATTCCCACCAACAGTGTAAGAGGGTCCCTTTTTCTCCTCACCCTCTCTGGCATTGACTGTTTGTAGACTTCTTGATAGCAGCCGTTCTGACCGACTTGAGATGGTACTTCATTGTGGTTTTCATTTGCATTTCTCTGATAATGAGTGATGTTGAGCATCTTTTCATGTGTTTGTTACCCATCTGTATGTCTTCTTTGGAGAAATATCTGTTTAGTTCTTTGGCCCATTTTTTGATTGGGTTGCTTATTTTTCTGGAATTGAGCTGCAGGAGTTGTTTGTATATTTTTGAGATTAATTCTTTGTCAGTTGCTTCATTTGCTATTATTTTCTCTTATTCTGGAGGTTGTCTTTTCACCTTGCTTATTGTTTCCTTCATTTGCAAAAGCTTTTAAGTTTAATTAGGTCCCATTTGTTTATTTTTGCTTTTATTTCCATTACTCTGGGAGGTGGTTCATAGAGGATCCTGCTATGATTTATGTCAGAGAGTGTTTTGCTTATGTTTTCTTCTAGGAGTTTTATAGTTTCTGGTCTTACATTTAGATCTTTAACCCATTTTGAGTTTATTTTTGTGTATGTTGTTAGAAAGTGCTCTAGTTTCATTCTTTTCCAAGTAGTTGACCAGTTTTCCCAGCACCACTTGTTAAAGACATTGTCTTTTCTCCATTGTATAGTCTTGCCTCCTTTGTCAAAGATAAGGTGTCCATAGGTGTGTGGATATATCTCTGGCCTTTCTATTTTGTTCCATTGATCTATGTTCTGTCTTTGTGCCAGTACCATACTGTCTTGATGACTGTGGCTTTGTAGTAGAGCCTGAAGTTGGGCAGGTTGATTCCTGCAGTTCCATTCTTCTTTCTCAAGATTGCTTTGGCTATTCTAGGTTTCTTTGTATTTCCACACAAATTGTGAAATTATTTGTTCTAGTTCTCTGAAAAATACCATTGATAGTTTGATAGGGATTGCATTGAATCTATAGATTGCTTTGGGTAGTGTACTCATTTTCACTATATTGATTCTTCCAATTCATGAACATGGTATATTTTCCATCTATTTGTGTCATCTCTGATTTCTTTCATCAGTGTTTTATAGTTTTATATATATAGGTCTTTTGATTCTTTGGGTAGATTTATTCCTAAGTATTTTATTCTTTTCCTTGCAATGGTGAATGGAATTGTTTCCTTAATATCTCTTTCTCTCATTGTTAGTGTATAGGAATGCAAGGGATTTCTGTGTGTTGATTTTATATCCTGCAACTTTAATATATTCATTGATTAGCTCTAGTAATTTTCTGGTAGAGTCTTTAGGGTTTTCTATATAGAGGATCATGTCATCTGCAAACAGTGCGAGTTTTACCTCTTCTTTTCCAATCTGGATTCTTTTTATTGCTTTTTGTTCTCTGATTGCTGCAGCTAAATATTCCAAAACTATGTTGAAGAGTAGTGGTGAGACTGAGTATCCTTGTCTTGTTCCTGACTTTAGGGAAAATGCTTTCAATTTTTCACCATTGAGGATAATGTTTGCTGTCGGTTTATCATATATCAGATCAGATCAGATCAGTCGCTCAGTCGTATCCGACTCTTTGCGACCCCATGAATTGCAGTATGCCAGGCCTCCCTGTCCATCACCAACTCCCGGAGTTCACTGAGACTCACATCCATCGAGTCAGTGATGCCATCCATATGGCTTTTATTATATTGAGGTATGTTCCTTCTATGCTTGCTTTCTGGAGAGTTTTTATCATAAATGGATGATGAATTTTGTCAAAGGCTTTCTCTGCATCTATTGAGATAATCATATGTTTTTTATCTTTAAATTTGTTAATGTGGTGTATCATATCGATTGATTTGCAAACTTTGAAGAATCCTTGTCTCTGGGATAAAGCCCACTTGGTCATGATTATGATCTTTTTAATATGTTGTTGGATTCTGTTTGCTAGAATTTTGTTAAGGATTTTTGCATCTATGTTCATCTGTGATATTGGCCTGTAGTTTGTGTGTGTGTGTGTGTGTGTGTGTGGCATTTTTGTCTGGTTTTGTTATTAGAGTAATGGTGGCCTCATTGAATGAGTTTGTAAGTTTACCTTCCTCTGCAATTTTTTGGAAGACTTTGAGTAAGATAAGTGTTATCTCCTCTCTAAATTTTTTGTAGAATTCAGCTGTGAAGCCATCTGGTCCTAGGCTTTTGTTTTTTAGAAGATTTCTGATTACAGTTTTGATTTCTGTGCTTGTGATAGGTCTGTTAAGATTTTCTGTTGCTTCCTGGTTCAGTTTTGGAAAGTTATACTTTTCTAAGAATTTGTCCATTTCTGCCATTTTAGTGGCATATAGTTGCTGATAGTAGTCTCTTATGATCCTTTGCATTTCTGTGTTGTCTGTTGTGATTTCTCCATTTTCATTTCCAATTTTGTTGATTTTATTCTTCTCCCTTTTTTTCTTGATGAGTCTGGC
Organism: Bubalus kerabau; assembly: GCF_029407905.1. Classification (NCBI taxonomy): domain Eukaryota; kingdom Metazoa; phylum Chordata; class Mammalia; order Artiodactyla; family Bovidae; genus Bubalus; species Bubalus kerabau. Next base: position 61,554,259 of record NC_073634.1, read on the forward strand.
TAACAGTTTATCTATTTTATTTATCTTCTCAAAGAACTAGCTTTTATCTTTGTTGATTTTGGCTATGGTCTCCTTTGTTTCTTTTGCATTTATTTCTGCCTTAATTTTTATGATTTCTTTGCTTCTAATTAGCTTGGGGTGCTTCCTTTCTTCTTTTTCTAGTTGCTTTAGGTGTAGACTTAGGTTATTTATTTGATTTCTCTCCTGTTTCTTGAAGTAGGCTTGTATTGCTATGAACCTTCCCCTTAACACTGCTTTTACTGAATCCCATAGGTTTGGGGTTGTTGTGTTTTCATTTTTATTTGTTTCTATGAATATTTTTATTTTTTTATTTCTTCTGTGATTTGTTGGTTATTCAGAAGTGTGTTGTTTAGCCTCCATGTGTTTGTATTTTTAATAGTTTTTTCCCTGTAGTTGACATCTAATCTTACCACATTGTTATCAGAAAAGATGCTTGAGATGATTTCAACTTTTTTGAATTTACCTAGGCTAGATTTATGGCCTAGGATGTGATCTATCCTGGAGAAGGTTCCGTGTGCACTTGAGAAAAAGGTGAAATTCATTGGTTTAGGGTGACATATCCTATAGATATCAATTAGGTCTAACTGGTCCCTTGTATCATTTAAAGTTTGTGTTCCCTTGCTAATTTTCTGTTTAGTTGACTATCCATAGGTGTGAGTGAGGTATTAAAGTCTCCCACTATTATTGTGTTACTGTTAATTTCCTCTTTCATACTTGTTAGCATTTGCCTTACATATTGTCGTGCTCCTATGTTGGGTGCATATATATTTATAATTGTTATATCTTCTTCTTGGATTGATCCTTTGATCATTATGTAGTGTCCTTTTTTGTCTCTTGTCAGGGCCTTTATTTCAAAGTCTATTTTACCTGATATGAATATTGCTACTCCTGTTTTCTTTTGGTCTCTATTTGCGTGAAATATCTTTTTCCAGCCCTTCATTTTCAGTCTGTATGTGTCCCTAGGATTGAGGTGGGTCTCTTGTTGACAACATATATAGGAGTCTTGTTTTTGTATCCATTCAGCCAGTCTTTGTCTTTTAGTTGGGCATTCAACCCATTTACTTTAAGGTAATTATTGATAAGTGTGATCCCATTGCCATTTACTTTGCTGTTTTGGGTTTGAGTTTATACACCTTTTATGTGTTTCCTGTCTATAGAAGATCCTTTAGCATTTGTTGAAGAGCTGGTTTGGTGGTGCTGAATTCTCTCAGCTTTTTCCTGTCTGTAAAGCTTTTGGTTTCTCCTTCATATTTGAATGAGATCCTTGCTGGGTACAGTAATCTGGGTTGTAGGCTTTTCTCTTTCATCACTTTAAGTATGTCCTGCTATTCCCTTCTGGCTTGAAGAGTTTCTATTGAAAGATCAGCTATTATCCTTATGGGGATCCCCTTGTGAGTTATTTGTTGTTTCTCCCTTGCTGCTTTTAATATTTGTTTTTTTGTGTTTGATCTTCATTAATTTGATCAATATGTGTCTTAGGGTGTTTCACCTTGCATTTATCCTGTTTGGGATTCTCTGGGTTTTTTTGACTTGGGTGATTATTTCCTTCCCCAT